>NC_136415.1:300355178-302755178 GCF_051521515.1 Lactuca serriola | reverse complement strand
TTTATAAATTTTGTAAATTTGTGTCGTGGAATTAATTAAGTGTTATCTTACTTAATTTGGAAACGACACTTAAATAGTAGGGAAAACTCATCCCACATAAATATTGTGTTTTCTTATAAAAACAAAAGGTTATATATAACTAACTTGTTAACTGTAACTTATTAAACCTTAATCAGTCATGTCATGGTATTAATTAAGTGTTATATGACTTAATTTATCGTATTGACAATTATCGTTTTGAGTCAAAAAGTATTCCACTACATATAGTCTCGTTCAACTAGTGTATGTGAATAAAAACCCTGTATAATTTCGATATCAATTCTATACGGAAACATGACAAACCTCAGGGTCTATAATGAGCTCATAACTGAACTGCGATGCGACACCTCTACACTAACACTAAAAGGGCATGCTAAAGGTACCACATCACTAACATGGGAGTGATAAAAGTTCCACATCAACACATTATCAACATTGTGGAGTAAATAAAATAAAAACATCAACGCCAAACTCGTCTCGTCAGACAATGGTTGTAGCTAGCAATAGTGGGTGGGATGTCTACCCGTATAGATCAATATTGTAGATCTATGTTGGGGTTTGAGCACTATAACACTTCTATGGTGCCCATGCAACCCTAAATGCTTTGGATCAGTGTTTTCACTAATTATACATGCATACTTTCAATTTTCCAAAGCATACATCCTAACTAGCATACAAATTGTCAAATAACCAATACAACTACTTAGATGACTTACCTCTTAGAAGGACTTGTAGGTCTTGACCTTTGAAAGCTTGATCACCTCAAGTGTGATGCCTCTAATGGTTCACAAACACCAATATGCAAGTGGAGGCTTGAGATAATAAGTTACTTATCACAAAATTAGTACACACTCTACAAGAATGTTGTGGCCCCCGATTTTGGCTCTAAGGGGATTTATTTATAGTGTAGCAAATGTTAGGGTTACACCTCGTAAACCCTAATGACATTTCATATTACATAGGCTCCATGCGTTAACCTCCATGGACTATCCATGGATTATTTCATTGGTTTAGCCCATCCTAAATAACCATGGATAATTAGCCCACACTATAAGAATCATTGATTTACACAATCAATCCCCATATATTTAATTAGTCTCTTTTGATCACAAAATTAATTCCAAATTAATTCTTGATCAATACTAATTAAATAATATGATTTCATATTAATATATTATACTTGTAATATATTAATAAATCATAAATAACCTTTTTCTCAAAAGTCCATCCTATCAAATTGCATAAGGAAACCCAAAAGGACCATGTTACAATCAGGTCAAGTACATCCCATTTATAGTCATGGGCTTAGACACCAAATCCAACAACCTCCTACTTGGATAATTCTAATAACTATAACTGCCAATGCAACTTCAGGATCTGACTTAGCAATCGTAAGCTTTCAAAAGTCGCTGTCGAACTCTAACCTAGTCAGTGACACATCTTTAGATAAGGGATTATATATTCCTCTGTTCTCAAGATATATATGCATACAGATACATGGAACATAGTCATACTTATTGTCCTTCAGTTTGTTTCTCGATTTCCGATTCGTCTCACATATAACATAACTGAACACAACAATTTAGTTCTTACTGGGCCCGACACATAATCAAAACAGAATCACCGAAGAGCTCAAAATATCTCTTTTAATCCTCTAAGGATAAAAGGAACATATAAAATTTGACATTATATGCTTGTACTAGCTACTCATTAAGTCATGCACAACGATACATATTATAACATCAAGTTATTGATTCATTTTTATATCATCAATGCACAACCAACTCATAGTCAACAACTCATATATCTTAGTTTGAAGATTATATGATATTATCGTCTCAGAATTACTAGTGATAAATTTCATGAAGTAATTTAGGTGAGCGCGGGTTAAATCCAATATTCAAATATTATTTCAGAAGCACTCATGAACGGTGTAGAAAACTTTTGCTATGTCTAACGCCTTAGAAAATCTACAAAACTCATGACAGTCTACTCTCATTACCTACTTCCAAAGTATGATCGACAGTGGATGGTTTGAATAATCTTATTATTCGGGAAGTCAAAACATACAAAGTGAAACACAAGAATAATACTAATCCTATATAGCCCCAAAACGTTTGAGTGTTAATAAAACACCTTTTATTTAATCACAATATTGATTACTGTCACACCCCAAACCGGAACGGCGGAAACGTTCTGGGGTGAATGACGTCATGTCAAGTATCACAACATATGCAGTATAGTAATCAAAATACAACAACCATTGCATTAATAGTAATAGTTTTACATAGTTTACATTACATAGAAACATCAAAGTAATACAAGTAATAATATAGGTGCAGCTTGGTACTAATTGTGTTCACCAAAAGTTCCTGGGATGTACCTGTCTATTGCTGACCTGAGAATACAAGTTATTTTGAAAGTGAGTATCAGCATTTTTATAAATGTTGGTGAGTTCATAAGTATTTTGTGTCATTTTATTCAAATAACTATATAAAAAGTAGCAGTTTAGAATCAACGGTGTATTACAGTCCTTTCCAGAAAATCCTATATTTTCTAAACAAAAGCAGTCTTCTACCAAGACCCGACCGAGTTATGTTTTAAAGAGTAATTTTCCCTGAAATTCTGTCATTACCAAAATATGATATTTGATCTTTAAGGAAGTAGAAGGATATCACAAGTAAAAAATTTAGGGAAAATAACATATGCCTTAGCAGGAAATACGGCTGACTAAGGCAAAAGAAATCATAGACTCTAGGAGTGTATCGAATGAACGACATGCCTGGCTCAGTCTAACGAAAGGAGACACAGACCCCATACGGTATCAAATGTACGATACGACTAGCAAGGTCTAAAACCAGTGAACACAGACCCCAGACAGTATCAATTGAATGATACGTCTAGCAAGGTCTAAAACAAAGAGTGATCTTAAGAGTGTTGTTTCAGAAATACAATGTTAATTCTCGTTACCTTAAGGCCATGAATTATAAGGTAACCCCGAGATACTCGTAACCATACTGATAGACACTAGAGAACTTGACGCCTTGCAAGCGTCAGAAAGAATGTGAGATTTGTCACCCCTTGGCTTGGTAGGCCGTGGACTGTAGCTAGCACTCAGGGTGTGGGGATGTCAATCTCATATAGATCTATACACACAATGCCCGCTCTCCCTACAGGAGACTCTGGTTACCAAATTGACAACAGAGAAGGCTGTGTCTTGAAGATGCATCTCGTATAGTGAGTTATGATGTAAATGCTCGGCAATTGATAGAGACTCACAAATAAACTGACCGATGTAAACCTTCATGTCTATACATGTATACATGATATATAATTAATGATTAAACGACCTTCAGATGGATATCCGATCCCACCAGACCACATCCAAACGAGGAAAAGTAAATAAGGTGAACTAGCCTTCCTAAGTCCTTTAAACATTATTTATATAACTATACAAGTACAGGCATACATTTAACTAAGTAGAAACATTTAACGAAGTAGAAGCGTTAACAAAGTAGAAGCGAAATAAGTAAAAGCGTTTCAAGAAGTAGAAGTGTTAACAGAGTAGAAGCGTTAATAAGTAGGAGCATTTCACGAAGTATAAGTGTTAAAAAATTAGAAGTGTTAATAAGTAGGAGCGTTTCACGAAGTATGAGCGTTAACAAGTAGAAGCGTATCACGAAGTAAAAGTGTTAACAAAGTGGTAGCATTTAACTAAGTAGGAGCATTAACTAAGTAGGAGTATAACGAAGCAGTAGTATCTAACAAAGTAGGAGTATAGAAAAAAATGGAAGAAAACTTTGATGAAGACATTGGAAAACCTTTATACTTAAGAAAATCATGACTTGGTATTCTTTTGTAAAATAAGTTTGAAAACCTTTAGAAATCCTTTGAAAACCTTTCATAAACAAGTTTAGAATGAAACTTTGATAAAACATTACAGGTAAAGAAATCCTTTGTTTAAAATACTGTTGTGACTGAATCTGAGGTAAAACATACAGCGCGAGAGACAATTTTTGAGAAAAGCTTTGAACAAGTAAAGACGTTTTAGAAAACTATTTAAAGTATCATGCATGGTAAAATTGTTGATAGTGTAATAAATCCTTGTGCATGCGGGTTATCAATCACATGTAATTGATATGATAACTGGCATGTTTTAACTTGTATCCCCCCCCATAAAAGCATGTAAAAACATTTAAAAGGTTAATTCAGGGGTAAGAACTCACCTATTGTAAGTGGATCGAACGAAGGTGCCGGTTGGGTGCTCGGTGTCAAGTAACGACTTGAACACACTTAGTGACCTATTAACATACGATGACATATGTTTACATACAATTAGTAAATATAATACTAATTAAACACGTATACGCATCCTAAAGTGCGGAAAACACTTCGATTAAGTGTTAGGGTGTCCCAGGTAACATCTATGGGTATGTATGGCCTAGATAGGGACTTTACTCTTCAAGAGTAAACTCTTTATAGAGTTCACGACCCTAAGACCAACTCCTCATGAGTTTCAGGCCATAAACTCATGGTGGGGGTGTTCTAGGATGCTAAATGGTCTTATCTCACTCATAGAATTAGGTTAAGTCCAAATATAAGGCATACGAATGGGTTTAAAGCAACAAATGGATCATTTAAGGAGTTCACGGCCCTAAACAAGGAGTTTACGGCCGTAAACTCTCACTTGGTCATTTCCTTCATAGATCTAAGCCTTAAATGATAGTGTATAAAGTTCTAAGAATTATTCCAAGTCAAATGGGGGTGTTAGGGCATCATTTGGCCACCTTTTGGGAGTTTACGGCCCAAGGACCAATTCTAGGGGGTTTACGGTCGTAAACTCCTATTTCCTTGGTTTAATTGATGTTTAATGCCTTTACTACAATGGGGGTTGCTTCTAGGTATTTTCCAAGGCCATAGGAGGTGTTTGAGGGCATTTGTAACACCTTAAAAGGTGTTCACGGCGTATGAAGAGGGGTTTACAGTCCAAGAGTGTTCTTGGGCCGTAAAATCATGTTTAGTCTCCAAATTGCAAGGTTTTAGTGTTCTAAGCTCGAAGGTGTAAGTCCACAAGTCATATCTAAGCCCTAGGGTAGTTTAGAGGGGTTTTGGGGCTTAAAAACCCCACTTAAGGGTGTTCACGGTCCAAGAGTGTTCTTGGGCCATAAACACATAATCTTTCCCCTATTTGATGTCTTAAACACAAATTTGTATGTTAACTAAGCTACACAACAAGTTAGGATATATGACTTACTAGTTTGGGGCTCGAAATGGGCGTTTTTGGCTTGAAAACAAGTTGTAGAGAGAGTGTGTAGAGAGAGAGTGGAAAGAGTGTGAATGGAGTCCAGTCCCTCTTTTATAGGGGTTGAGCTTGTGTCTCAGTCGGAATTTACCCAATACTGACGTTAAATGGGGCTTTTGGTCGCACCCGATTAAATGGTCGTATTTTCATTTGGTAGCAACTATAACTTTTCAAGGGAATATTGTGGTTTTTCCAATTTGTTTCAACCCTTACTAAGTCATTTAAAAAGTCCCAAATTAATTAACCTCTTCCAAAAGGTTAAGGGACAATTTAATAAAGTGAGGCTTATTAACGGGAGAAGGGGTTAAAAATGACAATAAATTTCGGGTTGTCACATCATCCCCCCGTTAGAGGGAATTTTGTCCCAAAATTCAAGTTTAGGCAAGGAAGTAATCATGAATAATTGGGTAGAGGTATGAGGGCACTTCCTATTTGGTTGGTCATCGTGCTCCCAAGTGAACTCTGGCCTTTGCTTGGCGTTCTAACAAACCTTCACTTTCGGAATGCGGATTCCGTCTCGTGCAATTAGCGATTCCTACTGGTTCGTCTACAAAGTTAGGGTTCCCTATGGTTTCTATCAAGACGAGTGGGATATAAAGAGTGACGTTGGGTAAACACCTATCAAGTCTAAGAAGTGGATTGATCTGTGGTGAAACTTGTGGAATATCCGAAAGTAGTAGTGATCTGATGAGGGTTGGACCAATCTCCGTAAAGAATCTCGGATGGTCCTATACTCTTGGAAGGGTAGAGATTTTCAGTACTTAGAACATAGTTTACTTCTATGGCGAGATCATCACTAGCGTGATCGCCATTCCGAAGTTCCAACCGTTCTCTCATACTGGGAGTGTACTCCTTCTGGTTGTTTCTTAGAAAGCTCGGGTTGTCCTTGGATTCGTGTTCCTGTTGACTGGCTCTCCGAGGTTTTCTAGATCATCGGATGGATTGCGTGTCTACGGGTATCTGTTTGTTGCAGAGTGTCTATCTCAATCTTGTGCAAAATGAACCTGCACTTCTGATTCTTGAGATATTTCTAACGGGAACCCTCAGGGTCGGGGAGATAGGGTTTCACCAGACGAGTGTTGGACTATCTCGGAACACCTAGTAGTCCAATGAATCTCTAAGACATGTCCTCTTCTCCAATGCGTTGGTTTATTTTAGTGTGGAAAGTGTGTGCCCTTTTCTAACCCATCGACTAACACCTAGACTGGTGTCAAGTCTATAATCTCTTCGGGATTTGGGTTATAAGGCTTAACGCAACCTACTCTCACACTTTATTCAAGTATTCTTCGCTGCGGAGGTTATCCTGTGGTTCTCGGTATTCTAGTGTTCACTTCAGAGAATGTAGTCTATCGTCTATAGGGCGACGGTGATTTCTTCCATGCGAGAGGGCGGAGGGTCCTAGGCACTACTCGTCGGTAACGATGTGGACGAAGTGCCTGAGTAGTGCGAACATCTTCTGCAACTACTCTCCCGAAGGTTCTGAGTTTTCTCGGTCTAGGTCAAATCTAGTGAGTATAGGGTTCCATCACTCGGAAGCTTAATCTCCTCATCCACTCTTCTTAGAGTTTAACTTATCGTAGCTTCCAGGGATACGGGATATCTGCTGAGATGCTTAATTCGGGGAAATTAAGCGAGAATGGATGGTCGTAGTCAATGTCCTTGACTCTTACGAATCAGATTTCTTTACCAACCGAGGGTGTTAGCTACTATGTTGGCTTAACCGGGATGACAGCAAACTTTGGATTGGTGGTCATTATAGTAGCTCAACCCGCCGTGGTTCTCTTGACTCTAGCTCCTATTCTAAGGAATAGGATGAAGGGTTTTACTATGCGGTTCATGGTAGGGTTCATACTTGGCTTAACCACTATTACTTGGTGTATGCAACCCGTATATAATTGAGGTTGACAGGATGTTCAGCTGTGCAACGCCACCCCAAACCCACAACCCAACAAGGAACAGGGAGTAGGGAGGAAGCACACATCTTAAATCTTTTTGATCTCAATTATATACCACTCTTATGCATATACTCAGTTATATTAGTCAGTCCCATGAGTTCTATCCTCTAGGTTCACGAACCTGATTTGCGAGGTGTGAAGGGTCTTTCTTGGTTTCTACGGTGTCTGCTTCGGGTGGTTATCGTCTTCTGGAATGCCTGCAGTGCCTTTCGCTTCGGTTTCTATCTGTCTAAGAGGGGTTGGTTAACAGCGCACGGTACCCTTCTTCTGGGTACTTCGGAAGGTTTGAAATAAGAGTGACGACTGACGGATCGTATTAGTCTTTATTATTTTTATTTTGTTTAGGTTCGGAAGAACCTTTATTTGCAGAAATGACTATGGAGAAAGTTCTTTTTACACAGCACTTGGGATTTTCACACTGTTGGACGAAGTCGAACCATGATTGATAGAGGCATCGAAGTTGGCATACTCCGACATGACATAGAATGAGGGTCGATAGGGTCATATGCTAAACAGGCACACAAGTTCTAGGCGCCTCTCGGGTTTCGTCCCGTGTATCACTGTCACGGATACTTGGACCGATAGCGTTTACGCGGAATAAAGGGTTCTGAGTGTTTCTGAGTAGAGTACCTTTTTATGAATGGATTCTCACGAGGCATTTCTATAATCGCCTAACATATACTAGTCATGTATAATTATGGTGGGGAGGATTGTTGACTAAGCGACTCCACCCTAAATCCACAACCAAACGAGGAACAAGAAATGAGGCGGCATTCGCTCACTCTAGGCCTATCCATGTCAATTATACATGCCCGTAACGTACATATCTAGCCATTATAGTTTTTCCTGATGAAATTTTAAATTTTATAACAGTGCTGCGACTATCGCCTTACTGGGGAAATATTTACATTTTGATTTAGCCTTTTAATGTTTTCGGTTAGTTATCCGAGATTGAGAGACGTACCAAAAATCTACCGGGTTCCTTCATGCTTCTCTCCACGCATTAGAGTTAGACTCCTCCTGTGTCCTTGTCTTTTCTTTCCGTTGGGCAATCTCGCTTTAGGTGCCCAATCTCACCACATAGGTGGCATACTGGATTGACCGTCACATTTGTGGTTGATGTAATAAACTCAATCAGGGTTCTGCAGACGCGAGCGGTATGCCCCTTCATGTTGCACCTAGCACAAAAGAGTTCTCGACAGATACCATGATAATGGTAGCTACACTTGCTGCAGTGGGGAAGGTTTCCTAGGTATGGTCTCTTAGGTTTAGGGATGGAAAGGTTTGCAGGGGTATTGACTGTCTCAGCTCGTTGCCCTTCGGAAGGTCCTTGATCCAAGGTACTTCCCTCCTCGATCTTGATCTTTCTCTTCAGTGGATTTAGTTGAGGTTCTTGGGTGGCCGGGTACCCAGAGGTTGGTTGTTACTGTCCAATACTAGGATCGGAATTACCGATAGGGCTCTTGCTAACATTGGCGTTGTTAGCATTCAGATGAGCCATGACAGCTGCAACGGATGCCGAGACTGCAGCCTGGAAAGTAGCTTCATCGAATAGGAGAGTCGGCTTCTTGCCAGTGGATTGGTTACGTTTCATCGGAGGCATGCTTTTCCTACACGGAAAGGAACACAAGGTGATGAGAGACGATGGCTCACCCTGGACGTATCTATCCTTACTATATTAGGCATAAATTTTTCCCGTGCTTTGGATATTGGTTGTCTAAGTGTCGACCTACATCCCTATGATGTAGTCCGGGTATTCAAGGTATGAGTATGAGTATTAGAAGAGCCATAAGATAGGAGTCGTTCCTACTAAGTTACCCTTATATTGGGAAAGGTTCACTCTCCGGCTTGGAAAGATCTGAGAACAGTTCGGAACGAAGATCACGGGAAGAAAGGCTCATGAAGACTTATGGCTAAACATCCTCAATAGAGGTGTGGGGATCCGCTCAAATCGTATTACTTTCAACGGGAAAAGGCGATTTACCTAACACATAGTGTGAGTAGTGTAATCACTAACTCACTAAATTGTATTATTTTATGGGTGCATTAGTGTGACGAACATGAGGAAAAGACACTTCTCGGGTTCCATGTACTGGCTCCCTCTGTCTACCTCGTATCTTTGACTGAGACCGACGTTGGTTTCCTTCGGGTAGTTACCTAGGATTCTCTTCTCTCATAGACATATTGAATTTCTACTCCGTCTTACTTCCGATTCCGACTCTGGGTGTCATCACTTGATGATGGATGACGCGAAATCTTGGAAGTTTAGGTGAATTTGTCACCGATGTCCTTAAAAAGATATAGGCACTTGGTGGTTTCAATAGTCTCGACCATGTTCATTTATTTCCGAACTGGAAATCTTTTCAATGAACTTCTCCTCGATCTGCATCAACTCTTCTGGCAAGCACTGAAGTGGATAGGGTTTTCTACAGGGTTCGTGCGAGAATGGAAATGTCTAAAGAATCCTAAGAGATTATTAACATTTCACTGAGTAATCCATATCGAGTCCTGCTACGATTACATAGGGTATACAAATCATATATAGGTTAGATCTGATAGGCCTTCGAATATGTGATACTACTCTATATCTACATCCCAACGAGGAAAAGGAAGTAGAGCGAAACCACACATTCTTAGCCTATGGGATCCTTATTATATATAATCTTAGGAGTATACCCTCTGTATTTTAATTTCTTGTTTGTTTCTTAACTTCTAAATATGATTATGGGATTAATGTGTCTTTTAGTATTCCAAAATACTCCTATAGTATTTTAAACTTTATGTTTGGATCTAGAATTCCTAGTTGGTAAGTTTTAGACTCGTTGCAACACCACTATCACTCGCAAGCACACGTTCATCGCATCTCGAATAAATGTAGTTGATCAGGTTACATTTATTCCAGCTTACGATTACATAAGTGCCCAGGATTGACGGTAATGCTCAACATCCAAAGTCTTTTATTCTTGTTCTTCTTGTGATACTTGTGTTCGAGTGTTTAGATTCAAGATGTTCTTATACTTTAGTAAAATATTGTTATATTTTAAAGTATAATTCTTGGTCAGAGTGTTTTATCCCTATGTATTAATTGGCTGTATATCTTTTATGAATTGATATACTTAGCTCACTAAAAACAATGCTCTGATACGAATCTGTCACACCCCAAAACCGGAACGGCGGAAACGTTCTAGGGTGGATGACGTCATGTCAAGTATCACAACATATGTAGTATAGTAATCAAAGTACAGCAACCATTGCATTAATTGTAATAGTTTTACATAGTTTACATTACATAGAAACGTCAAAGTAATACAAGGAATAATATAGGTGCAGCTTGGTACTAATTGTCTTCACCAAAAGTTCCTGGGATGTACCTGTCTATTGCTGACCTGAGAATACAAGTTATTTTGAAAGCAAGTATCATCATTTTTATAAATGCTGGTGAGTTCATAAGTATTTAGTGTCATTTTATTCAAATAACTATATAAAAACTAGTAGTTTAGAATCAGCAGTGTATTAGAGTCCTTTCCAGAAAATCCTATATTTTCTAAACAAAAGCAGTCTTCTACCAAGACCCGACCGAGTTATGTTTTAAAGAGTAATTTTCCCTGAAATACTATTATTACCAAAATACGATATTTGATCTTAAAGGAAGTAGAAGGACATCACAAGTAAAAACATTAGGGAAAATAACATATGCCTTAGCAGGAAATACTGCTGACTAAGGCAAAAGAAATCATAGACTCTAGGAGAGTATCGAATGAACGACACTCCTGGCTCAGTCTAACGAAAGGAGACACAGACCCACACGGTATCAAATGTACGATACGGCAAGCAAGGTCTAAAAACAGTGAACACAGACCCCAGATAGTATCAATTGAATGATACGTCTAGCAAGGTCTAAAACAAAGAAGCACAGACCCCAAATAGTATCAATTGAATAATACGTCTAGCAAGGTCTAAAAACAGTGAACAAAGACCCTAGACAATATGAATTGAATGATACGTCTAGAAAGGTCTAAAACAAAGAAGCACAGACCCTAGACAGTATCAATTGAATGATACGTCTAGCAAGGTCTAAAACAAAGAGTGATCTTAAGAGTGTTGTTTCAGAAATACAGTGTTAATTCTCGTTACCTTAAGGCCATGAATTATAATGTAACCCCGAGATACTCGTAACCATACTGATAGACACTAGAGAACTTGACGCCCTGCAAGCGTCGGAAAGAATGTGACATTTGTCACCCCTTGGCTTGGTAGGCCGTTGACTGTAGCTAGCAGTCAGGGTGTGGGGGTGTCAATCCCATATAGATCTATACACACATGTGTACATGATATATAATTAATGATTAAACGAGCTTCAGACGGATATCCGATCGCACCAGACCACATCCAAACGAGGAAAAGGAAATAGGGCGAACTAGCCTTCCTAAGTCCTTTAAACATTATTTATATAACTATACAAGTACAAGCATACATTTAACTAAGTAGAAACATTTAACGAAGTAGAAGCATTAACAAAGTAGAAGCAAAATAAGTAAAAGCGTTTCACGAAGTAGAAGTGTTAACAAAGTAGAAGCGTTAATAAGTAGAAGCGTTAACAAAGTAGAAGCGTTAATAAGTAGGAGCGTTTCACGAAGTAGGAGCGTTAACAAGTAGAAGCGTATCATGAAGTAAAAGTGTTAACAATGTGGTAGCATTTAACTAAGTAGGAGTATAACGAAGCAGTAGTATCTAACAAAGTAGGAGTATAAAAAAAATGGAAGAAAACTTTGATGAAAACTCTGGAAAACCTTTATACTTAAGAAAATCATGACTTCGTATTCTTTTGTAAAATAAGTTTGAAAACCTTTAGAAATCCTTTGAAAACCTTTCATAATGAAGTTTTGAATGAATCTTTGATAAAACATTACAGGTAAAGAAATCCTTTGTTTAAAATACTGCTATAACTGAATCTGAGGTAAAACATATAGCGCGAGAGACAATTTTTGAGAAAAGCTTTTAACTAGTAAAGATGTTTTAGAAAACCATTTACAGTATCATACTTGGTAAAACTGTTAACAGTGTAATAAATCCTTGTACATGCGGGTTATCAATCACATGTGATTGATATGATAACTGGCATGTTTTAACTTGTATTCCCCCCCCCCCCGTATAAAAGCATGTAAAAACATTTAAAAGGTTAATTCAGGGGTATGAACTCACCTGTTGTAAGTGGATCGAACGAAAGTGCCATTTGGGTGCTCGGTGTCAAGTAACGACTTGAACACAAATAGTGACCTATTAACATATGATGACATATGTTTACATACAATTAGTTAATATAATACTAATTTTTAGAGAATAAGTTACTTATTACAAAATCAGTACACACTCTCGAAGAATGTTGTGGCCCCCAATTTTGGCTCTAAGAGGGCTTATTGATAGTGTATGAAATGCTAGGGTTACACCTCGTAAACCCTAATGAACTTTCAAAAGAACTTGACTCTACAAAACTCAATGAGTTCCTACAAATGTTGGGGATGAGAATCCGTACCCTAAATTCTTCTTGAATTAACAAGCACCGCAGACCTTCCTGGTCTCCATTGCGGTTGTTACTAAAATTTATTGATAATAGATGGTTTTGGAACATTCCATGTACTGCAGTCAATGTATATATTATATCTATCTTTCATGGGTCCTTCTTGTTTGTGATTACTAACTTTTGTACAAGTGCTCTTCTCAGTTTCTTTCACTTTAGTCATCCGCAATATCAAGAAATCATCCGCAATGATATGTTCATCCGCAGTCACATTAATTACCTTCCAGACGGTTCATTCTTTTTGAAAAACAACAAAAAATAGTGTGGTATTTAATGATCCTTCATTAAATAAAACATTAAATAAAAACATTCCTTTGAGAAATTGTCACATTCTTCTCTCGCAAAACCTCATGTCAGACCTATTTTACGTATGATGATGAAATAAAAGATTTTGCAAATCAAATCCTCTAAAATGTCTCTTCCTATTACCCAAACCATCCCATCTGTTACAATTTCTACTTTATCCAATGGATTTTTCTCACCCCCTCCACACGTTCTCAAGACGTGATATGACATTTCATTAAATGTAGTGTTCTTTTGGTTAATCCCAATTTTAATCTTTATCCTTTTTTGTCAACATGTGGTTAAGATTAAAGATACCTTTTTCACAGAGAAACCATTTTATTTTTATCCAATTTCACCTAGGTCAAAACCATAACGTTTCCCGCTCCACCAAATCACTATAAAACCCTTTTCCTCTCCACAAAGAAACCTTTACGCTCTCAAAACCCTCAATCTCTCTATGAATTCTTTAAGCCTTTTCAAACTCAACAATGGTGAAATCCGGTGCCTCAAAGAAACAAACAAAAGCTTCTGGATGCGCAAACCCAACTGGTTCAGTCTCTCCCACTATTGCATCCAGCACTTTCAGAGCCTTGTTCAAAGACCAACCCACTTACAATGCACCAACCAAACTGATGATCATGTTCTTGAAAAATCATCCTCTTTTCGGACACTTTGATGCATTTACAGACATCGTTCCTCTATCCACTCTCTACAAGTGTTCCTTTTCTGCATATCGACCAGTCGATAATCCCCAAGAAGTTTATCTCAACCTGGTTAATGATGCTTTGGTTATCTTAACCAAAGAAAAGTTCCTTTCTGCAATCAATCTGCTGATTCATCCATCTGTGAAGTTCTTTACTCCATCAATGGCTGATGTCACCACAACACTGTACCAGATGGGATATCAGAAGAAGGTAAAGGGTATCGGCGAGTTCAAGAAGAATCAGTTGCCTGCGGTATGGCAGTTTGTCTGTCATTTTATCATCCGCAGCCTGTCCGGCAGAACCGGAGGCACATACAACATGGGTTTAAATCCCCTTGAACTGGTTTGGAGCATCTTCACCGGCCATGATGTGAACTACGGACAGATCTTATGGGACGATTTTCTCCAGTACATTCCAAAGGAGAGTCCAAGGCAGAACCCATCCGAGCTAAATTTTGCTCAATTATGGCCCTTGTTCATCTCAGATCTACATGCGAATGCCAAGATAGACATGGGTGATGACATCAATTTCTTCGTCACCAAAGACTTGAAAAGGTACAATCCTTCTTCTGATCAAACTATTTTTGGTCCCATCTGTAGACTCCCTGTGCACATCCTTAGTACTCTTGGCATCGAGACTCCTGATGTCTCATACCATGTCGAGGCTACAGAAGGTATTGAACCATACCTTCCTACCCCGCCTCTTCCATCTGAAGCCTTACACCCTGAAGGTACCGCAGTCCCTTCCTCTACAACTCTTTGTAACATTTCTCAGAGACGTAAATATAAAGTTTCATCCCTTCATGGTCCTCGTACCACAAAGAAAGCCAACATTCCCAAGAAGGATGCAACCAAACCATCCAAACCATCTAAGAAGAGAAAGTGACCACCAGTTATCATAACTGTTGAACCGAGTCACCATGACTCCGGTAGTGACTCTAAAGAAGACAACCAACCCATCTCTATCCTTAAGAAAAGGAGAGCTAATACCACTAGCCAAATGCATGACCAGACTAATACCCCAGCCTCTCCATAGGCTCTGGTAGTCCTTGGGATGCCTACACATCCATTCGTTAACACCATTCTTTTTCCTTTCAGACTCCGAAAGTGAGTCTGAATCACAACAGAGAGGAGACTCCCCTCCAGTACATTCCCAAAGGGATATTGCTGGTTCTCGCCCTAAAGTCTCCAGGGCTTCCCGACTGCACATATTATCATCCGAGGAGTTAAAGTCCATCCTCTTGAACGTCACCCATACACTCCAAACACAGTCCCATCCGCAAGGCACTTCTTCAGCCATTGCCAGAACTGAGTCGAGGCCAGACTTGACTACGGGTCAAGGAGACCAAGGAAGCTCAGGAAATCCTACTTTTCTTACATTACGTTCAGGTGGTTTAGGTACGGTGAGCACAAATGTGTAAGGATCCGTGAACCCAAGGGACACCTTGGTGCGTTTTTCAGGAATGGACGGAGACGACTCAAATGATTCTTGGATCAGATATCAACCCTCTAACGAGGCTGAAGCCAAGAAGTATGCTGCTTTTCGCAGGGCATTTCAAGCTAGGAAAGATCCGCAGATCAAGCAACATCAGCTTAAAGAACAAGAGATTCAAGTTGTGGCAAAATATTGGGCCGATGCCATCAACAACGCCAATACCGCAGCCAATATTCTGAAGATTCAAGATTGGATGTCCGCAATGGAAACCAACATTCAACAAACTCAACAAATTGCTGCTGATCAGCATGATCATCAAGCTCCTCGTTCTCCAACTGTTGCAGGTTCTCAGGATGAAGAACCTGAAATTGAAGTGAGCACTGCTCCAATCTTTGGCATCGACGATGATGAACCACAAGAGGTAAACAAACCCTCTCCTTCAGATGACGACTTGATGATGTTCGATGAAGACAAAGAATCCAGTGGATCTCGTCACTCCACAACTAAACATAAAGATTGTTAAGTATTTTATTGTTGCGTCTTGGGCTTTTGAGTTTTGTACTCGGATTGGGCTTATCCATCCGTATTTATCTAGATTAGTTTCATTGTTATCTAGATAAGTTGTTAGGGTTATAATATATATATGCATGCATGTATGCGTATAAACTATAATAGTTTATTACGTTGATTCTTGTAACCCTAAAACACCTCTACAGATTGAAGTTATTTATCGAGCTCTTCTGGGGTGTTATTGCATTAATCATTCGACATATTCAGTGCAATACTTGTATTCTTTAATTCGTTCTTATTTAATATCTTGCTTAGAATCATACGATCCTGAAAGAACATTGTTCTAACAATTGGTATCATAGCGGGATACTATGTAATCAATACACATTACTTCTGTATTCGAAATCCTTTAGGGTTTCCGCTTTTATCGAAGCCGTCGTCTTCTTAACGATGACTACTCTGTTTTTGATAAAACCCTAATCTCAAGTTTACAGGTTAGATTCTAGCAGCTCACCATGTCTCACGATGATATGCATACAAACCCGATTAACATCTCAAATAGCATCGGATCAACAACCAGAGTACCCATACTCTACACTCAAGACTACGAAGTATGGGCTCATCACTTTGAAGATTACGTGGTTGGATCTGAAGACAATGGCTATCTCATCTGGGAAGCTATCACTCTTGGACCGTTTGTTCATTCAGAGACAAACATGATTGTTAAGACGCAGAAGGATTACAACAAGTTGGTGACAGATGCTCAGAAGATGCCATAGGATGAGAAGGACAAGATCTTGTGTAATGTTAAAGCCATGAGAATGATAAGATTCGCCCTACAATCTGACACCTTTCGGCTTGTAGGTTCATGCACAACAGCTAAAGAGATCTGGGATAGGTTGAAGGAACTTTACTCAACTGATCAAGATCTGGAACACTCCATTCAAACTCTGCTGCTGTCAGAATTTGGAGTTTTCGAACAGAAACCTGAAGAAAAGCTCATACATACCTTTGATCGGTTCAATCATCTCTTAAGTAAGATGATCAAGCATGGCATAGAAAGGAATCTGATCGAGCAGAAAGTTACATTCATGAACGGGCTAAGACGAAAATGGATGGTTGTGGTTTCCACTGTGAAGGCACATGAACAGTTCAAATCCTACTTACTGGCGAAACTAGTTGGGATACTGAAGTCCCATGAAAGTGTTGCAACTAAGGAAGCAAAAGTGGTCTCTGGTGTGGGATCGCTGGCTCTTTTCTCTAAAGGAAAAAGTACAGTCGAGGAAGAAGAAGAATCAGACATATCAGAGTGTGACCTTACAAGTGAGGAGTATGCTTTAATGATCACAAATCCAAAGAAGTTCGCAAGAAGAAAATTTCCCACCAACAAGAACCGAAATTGGCAGGGAAGTTACAGTTCTGAGAAAATGAAGGATGAACCGAAAGTCTCTTCACTGAAGGTTGAAGAAAAGGAGAACAAGCTTGCAGGAGACTCTGGATACGACTGCAACTATTGTCACGACAAGAACCATTTTGCCAAAGATTGCATGTTGAGAAAGATAGCTGAGAAAAGAGAGGGTGAAGATGACGAAGCGTATTATATGCGCAAATTAGAAGAATTCAAGAAGAAAAAGACGTCCAACAGCTCAATGAATGCATTAATTGAACAAGACAAAGCAGGGGAAGATGAGTTCGGTGGTGTAGAAGTCTGGTCAACTGACTTTGAAGACGAAGAGGTTAGAAGACCCACTCATGGAAAGGCGCTTGCGGCAAAGAATGAAGGTTCTGGTGGAAAGTGCTTTATCATCACCCATGGTCCATCAACCGAAAATGCAGATACGGAACCGAACCTGACAGATAACAAGTGTTTTGCAGCCAAGCCAGTGTGAGAAGATCAACGACTGCGATCGATTGATCAAAAAGGTACATTCTACCCTTGAGTCTCTTAAAATTCCGAAAACTGAATATATAGAATAATTAAATGAATTGAACTTTAAATTTTCCAACCTAAGTAGTAGCCTCATGCAAACTCGCTTAGCAAACTCTAACCTAACTGACCAACTCGGCAGGGTGTCTTCAAAAAGTGAGGAAAGGAGGATCTGGATTAAGAAGAAGGAAGCAGAGTTAGTTAGGGCTAAGGATGAAAGTATTTATTTGCAAAGAGACAATTTAAAATTGTTAAAACAAAGAAATGTTTTCTGTTTAATTGCTAAGCGTCTTTATACTAATATTTCTCAATTACATCTAAATTGTGAGATTGGAAAGAAAATACATAAAATGATTTTACCCTTTCTTGAATTTAAGGAAGATGATGTTATAGTAGAGTGTGAATCAGAAGTATCCTCTGAAGAAACATCCATGTCGTATAGGCTAGGTTTCGATAAGATAGAAACTGTCATCGATTCTAAGGAACATAAAAGTATGTTAAAAGATATCTTAGATGAAAATGATAGGTTAAAGATTAAAACTGAAACTATACAAACATTCGATGAGTCAAATGCCAAAATTGTTAAAGATAATAAAATAAACTTAGATAATTCGTCTGAATTTGATGCGGAGAGTGAAATGAGTGAAATCTCAGTAGAGGATGTAGTTGATTGTTCTAAGTTTGTGAAAAATGAAACCAAGAACAAAAAACCTCTTATTTCAGAAAACTCGGTTGAGTTTGCTCGTCTGTCAAAAGAACAGAAACCGAAACTCAAGGAAAAAGCCTTGGTCTATCAAAAGGTCCAGACCGTGCCAAATCAAGTTTATGCTGTAACTGGAGTCACTCAAAGACAAACAGCAGAATTAAGGATAATGGTTGACAAGGATAACACTGAAGGATGCGAAGACTATTTCTGGTCTGCTCCCATTGATAATGCAGATGAGACTGTGGGACTGTCTGAGAAAACCACGTGGAGAGTCAAAGGAAGATACATACCAGAACCCATCAATAAACCTTCCAATTTCGATATTCCCAGCACAAGCGGAACTAAAGATGTTCCTGAGGAACCATTGGATGAACCCGGTGTTCCAATCAAGAGGGAAGAACCGAAAGGTCTACTCAAGAGACAGAAAGCACCGAAAGTTCAAAATAAGGAGAGTATAGAGGAAGGTAAGACAACTGCAACTCAGAAGGAGAAACCACAAGCCAGCTTCAATGTTCACAAATCTCAGAAGGAGCTAGCCAAACAGAAAAGACATAGAAATCAAAGATATGCCTCGAATCTGAATGAACGGAAAAGGCATTGGAATTCTCAAAATCCTAACTATAAGCCTCCTAGAAAAGAAACCATGGACAAGGGAAAGGAAAATATGAAGGAAAATTTAAGCCCAAATTCATTTTATTCCAAGTCTCAGAACCAAAAGTCAAGTCTCGGTGCAGAACATACTTTCGGTCCCAAAACCAGATTCTGTCCTCGACCTAGTTTCGGTCCCAAAACCAGATTCGGTCCTCGACCTAGTTTCGGTCCTAAAACCAGATTCGGTCCTCAACCTAGTTTCGGTTCTAATTCTGGTTATGGATCCTCCAAGTCTCAAGATGAAAAAAATTCTTTAAAGGACATCAAAGGAAAAGGAAAGCTGGAATCAGACTCTGAGAAGGAAAATAAGAGATCTTCCACTAAACCTAGGAAACAAACGAAAAACACTAAACCATCTAAAGCAACACCAAAAGATACACTAAAATTTAAAGAAGATAAAACAAAAATCAAGGTGTTTACCATCAAAAGAAAAGATCAAACCACTCTTGTTAAACGAAATTATTTAGTTGATGCTTCTATAGTCATTCCTTTCTCTGTGAAAAACTCACCAGGACCCAAGAAACTTTGGGTTCCTAAATCTGCTTGAATTTGCATGTAATCAGTGATGAGCAGTTTGACGACGAATGGTATATAGACAGTGGCTGCTCGCGTCACATGACAGGGAGAAAGGAGGAGCTAAGGGAGTTTCGGTCTCTAAAAGATGGTGGATCTGTGAAGTTTGGAAACAATTCCTATGGCACAATCAAAGGATATGGGATGATAACTAATGGAGACTTCTCTATCAGAAAGCTGGCTTATGTAGAGGGATTGCAGCACAACCTCATCAGTGTATCACAATTAGTTGTGGGCACAGGGTTGAAGGTATCATTCGATGATGAGGGGTCTGAGATATTTGAAAAACAAACCAAGAAGGTTCTGCTGAAATCTGCACGAAAAGGAGAAATGTATCCTCTGAATCTTAATTCAATTCGGGGGACACCAGCTATCTGTCTGCTGTCAAAGGCAAACACCGATGAAAGTTGGTTATAGCATCGACGTCTATCTCACCTCAACTTCAAAGATATCAATAAATTAGTGATTGGTGATCATGTTCGAGGTCTTCCTCTTCTTAAGTTTGATAAGGAGCATTTATGTGCAACATGTGAGATGGGTAAGCAGAGCAGGAAAAGCCATCCTACATGCATCAATACTAAAATAGTGGAAGCACTTGAGCTATTACACATTGATTTGTGTGGACCTTCTGCTATAGAAAGTATCGTTGGAAGTAAGTACATTCTGGTTATTATAGATGATTTTTCACGTTTCACTTGGGTTTTCTTTCTTAAATAGAAATCAGATGCAACTCCCAAGCTGAAGATGTTCATAAAACAAGTGGAAGTCCAATTAAAGAAGACAGTAAGAAACATCAGAAGTGACAACGGGATTGTTGATAAGGGGATCACTCACAATTTTTCGGCCCCTTATACACCACAGCAGAATGGGATTATTGAAAGACGAAACCGATCATTGTGTGAAGCAGCCAGAACCATGCTAAGTTACGCTTCTCTACCTTTATACTTTTGGGCTGATGCCATTGCCGCTGCTTGCTATACTCAGAATCGATCCTTGCTCAATAAGAGATTCTCCATAACTCCATATGAGATCTTAAACAATCGGAAACCGAACGTCAAGTTTTTCCATATTTTCGGTTCAAGGTGCTTTATCTTTAATTCTAAAGAGAACCAAAATAAGTTTGATGTTAAAGCTGATGAGGGCATATTTCTGGGTTACTCTCTGTCATCAAAAGCATACCGGGTGTTGAACAAGCATTCTAAAAGAATAGAAGAGACTTATTATGTCACCTTTGATGACAATTATATGAAGAAGGTTCAGAGGACAGAAAGTGCTTCAGAAGACATATTCCCAGAATCCGGACAAGTCTCGGTTCCAATATCCAACCTGTTTGAGGAATACATTCGGTTATTCGATGAACCAGAAAAAGCAATTAATTCAGAGGCAACAGCAGCAGACAACAAAGTCGATAATCTAAAGAAGGTCATAGACGATGCTGCTAAAATGATGGAAAGCGAACCACCAACTCCTACGTCATCAACCAGCTCTTCAAATAAAGATTCACCGTTCCAGGGAGAGAGCTCTACCACTTCAAAAATATCCGAAGTTCCTGTTGAGGGGGAGAATCCAAGTTCATCCCCAAAATCTAAAAGTTCAGATGATATAGAAACAATTGATCCAAAACTAACAAGTGAAATTCCAATCGAGGGGGAGATAACCACTGCAGACTCCGCTGACGACAAAGGTTTCAGTTCGCCAGTCGTGGGGGAGAAAGCAAGTGATAGTTCTACTGACGAAGGTGAAGGTGGTCAGTCAGATGTTGAAATTGAAGTAGAAGCGGAATTGAATCCAGAATATGATCCAAGCTATCCTCCATTAGTTAAATGGACAAAGGACCATCCCAAAGAGCAAATTATTGGTGAAACTTCCGAAAGTGTTCTAACTATATCTCAACTGCAGGCGAAACAAACTGCATTATTCTCTAAAGTGGAATTTTGTATATTTAATTCATTTATCTCCAAAATAGAGCCGAAAACTGTAAATGCTGCTCTTGATCATTCTGATTGGGTTCAAGCAATGCAGGATGAGCTTCATGAGTTTGAACGCAACAGAGTTTGGAGGTTAATTCCTACACCAAAAGATGCCTCTGTTGTTGGTCTGAAATGGGTATTTAGAAACAAGCTGTACAAAGAAGGGAATGTCATTCGTAGCAAGACTCGGTTGGTTGTAAAAGGCTACTGTCAAGAAGAGGGGATAGATTATGAAGAAATTTTTGCTCCAGTGGCAAGGTTAGAGCCTGTTCGAATTTTTCTTGCATATGCTGCTCACAAGAACTTCGAAGTTTTCCAAATGGATGTCAAATGTGCATTCTTGAATGGAGAATTAGAAGAAACTGTCTATGTTGAGCAACCGTCTGGCTTTGTGAATGAAAAATACCCGGATCGCTGCTATGTGCTGGATAGAGCTGTTTATGGGCTAAAGCAAGCACCGAGAGTCTGGTATGAAACGCTTACTCGCTTCTTAAAATTGTCAAAATTTAAACAATGTTTGGTTGACCCAACCTTCTTTCGTAAGAAGGAAGGCGAGCATTTGATGATTGTTCAGATTTATGTTAATGATATCATCTTCGGCTCCACGAATCCTAGCTTCACAGCTGAATTCAGGAAGTTGATGGAAACTAAATTTGAAATGCTCACAATGGGTCCAATTAATTTTTTCCTTGGTTTGAATATTAGACAGGGACCAGATGGTATCTTTATAAACCAAGAAGCATACACCAAAAATTTACTGGCTAAATTTGGAATGAAGGGTGATTCAAAAGTGAAGGTTCCTATAGCATTCGGCACTAAGCTAACTCCATCCCTGTAGAAACCTGCTGTGGACATAACCCTTTATCGACAAATGATAGGATCCCTTATGTATCTAACAGCTAGTAGACCAGATATCATGTTTTCTGTTTATTTCTGTGCCAGGTTTCAAGCATATCCAAGAGAACCCCATATGCTTGCTGTGAAGAACATTTTTCGATATCTGAAGAAAACTTCATCTCTCGGTCTCTGGTATCCCGCAAGATCTGGATTCTTCATTCAAGCCTTTTCTGATGCTGATCTAGGAGGATGTCAATTCCTTGACAAAAAACTTGTCAGTTGGCAATCTAAGAAACAAACCTGTGTTTCCTTATCCACAGCAGAAGCAGAATACATTGCTGCCGCATCTTGTACCTCTCAGGTTGTTTGGATTCAAAGTCAATTAAGAGATTATGGGCTTAGCATGAAAAAGATCCCTCTCTATTGTGACTCGAAAAGTGCAATTAGGATTTGTCATAATCCGGTGAAACATTCGAAAACCAAGCACATTGCACTTAGGTGTCATTTCATCATGGATCATGTAGAAGACGGGAACGTAGAAGTACATTTTGTTCGTTCTGCTGATCAACTGGCTGACATCTTTACTAAAGCCTTGCCAGAGGCAACCTTTAACAAAATCTTACAAGGCTTGGGCATGATGGAAGGAGAGTCGGTACCGAGTCCTTAAATCTCTCATTAAAAAAATTAGACAACCGAAATAGACAGACCGCTCGGTCTATCTCTGCTCCAGATTTTTAGGGAACCGAAATGGACAGACCGCTCTGTCTATCTCGGCTCCGTAATTCTCAGGAACAGAAATGAACCGAATGATCAATCTATTTTGCTTCACTCATTAAAAGATAAGGTTTCGGTTGTATATTATGTACATATTTTATCTTTCTGTTTTTATTCTTTTTCAGAAAATTTCAAAAATTCGAAAATATTTTATCTTTCTATTTTTATTCTTTTTCAGAAAATTTCAAAAATCCAAAAATATTTTATCTTTCTGTTTTTATTCTTATTCAGAAAATTCCAAAAACCCAAAAATATTTTATTTGTTTCGATTGCTTGATTGTTTTGTTTGATGTCTTTCTTAAATAGGCACACACAAGTATAACCGATTATGGATCTAAGGCAGGTATGTTCCAAATTTAACACAACCTAGTTAAGAGTCCCTAGAAGCATGTTGCTGCATGTTGTCTTAAGCCTCTACGATCTTGAGTAGGCCTTATTGATTCGATCAATACCCATCGTTTCTTCCAAATCAGGGTATTTTTCATCACTCGGTCTAGGGCTACCTTACTCTTCTCATATGAACTAAGAGTTATTCTGCTCTGTCATGATTATCTAGCAGAAGGTACATTCGGTTCTTAAGACACCTCCTGATATTCTCCATCTACTTTTGGTTCAGTAACGTAACCCTTGAGACTCTCGGTCTTTACCACTGAGGTTTATGGTTATACAACATATGTGTTTATGATCTTGGATACGTTTACCACGTGCTAAGTGAAACCCAAAATCCAACACCAAAAATGAATTGACGGTGAGTGATATACTCAAGAATTTACTGGTTACCTAAGGAAATCTCTTTTTATTTTTTATGCGTGATCTTTTATGAAATTGTCTACAGTCAAGACATTTCTTCCCAAAGAGATCCAGTTTGTTTTTTTTTGAGATTTCTACTTCCTATACGTCATTAACATAATATATCCCACCTACCTGTTCAACAGATCACATTGGTCTCACAGGTACCTCTACCAACAATCGGTTTTATGTTAAAGCTCAATGTTCGGTTGGAGGAAAGCTACCCTATGCCTATGATTAAAATAAGCCTTTCAATGTTTATTAACAAACAGTTGATCGTATTTTTCGGGAAACCACACAAGCACTTCAAGTCTCTCTTGACTTTGAAGGAAGTGATTCTTGCCCGGAATCCTCTGCTTTCGGTCTTATAATAAGACATCACTCACATCCCATACACTCTTGATCTATTTATTTATCTTTCACACTCTTATGCACGAAAATTTATATTTTCCAACATTCTTATTGCTGTTTGGTATAAGTTTTGGTTATCGATTGTAACCAAACACGGGGATATTTGGAATTTCAAATGTTAAGTGAAGATAAGATTTAGGCGCGTGATTTTAATTTGTTTCAATATTCACGCATGCTGACGTATTCCTGGGATTAACCACACTATCACATCGCGCTTTTTTGAGGAGACGCTTTAGCAACCTCATCATCATGAATTTCTCTCTCCAGGGAATGGTATAAATAGGGATGAACATTTTATTTGTCTCATACCAGTCTCGAGTTCTCTCAATCCTAAAAGTTCATACTGTTCATCTTCTTCGCTCAACAATGGCGACTTCTTCTTCTGCACATGATCAGACTGCAACATCATCTTTGCTCACAATCAAACCCAACCAAAATATGATTATCGAACTGACTCCGTTCGTATATGACTCATATATGTTGTATGTTGTGGAGTGTCTCAAGTATTCTCCCCTGGTTTTTGCCCTAACCCAGGTTGAAGCTGTTCCAATGTCGCTGTTGTCACAAGTCTATTCCTCGGCGACTTACGACAGAAACAAAGACCGTATCTACTTCACCATTCACGACAAGAAGTCCTCCATCTCAAAGGCGAAGTTCTATTCAATTTTGGGTCTTGCAGTTGATTCTTCGATCATCTCGCCTGATTTTATCACTACAGCGCAATTATTCACAATGATGTATGAAATGGGATATACAGATGTGCTCACAACAATCACAAAAGTGATGAAATCTTATTTGCCAGCGCAATGGAATGGGTTGTTGACACTGCTAATTAAGGGTTTGGCAGAACAGTGTGGTGGTTCAGATACTACAATCAAGGGTTATCTCACCATTCTTTATGGTTTATACAATGGGATCAACCTTGATTATGGCTCCATAATCTGGTCCCAAGTGGTGCAAAGTTTAAATACCATGACTCGTCATTCTGAGATTTCATGTGGTCGCTTCTGGACCTTAATTACAAGGAAGGCTATCGATTCTTTGGAGATTCCAGTTATGAAGGATGCTCTTCTTGCTACTATTGCCACATTCCATACGAAGAAGATTATTATATCTGACCCAAGTAAGTTTCATCACTATGGACTGATTCCTGAAACAATGTACAGCTGTGTTTCGGCACAAAGCAATGTTATGGCAGATTATGGGAAACGATCTCCCATTGGACAAAGAGTCTTGTCTGCAGAACAACAAGCTGCATTGGATGCTTTGGAGCAGCCGGCTAACAGGGGAAAACGAGTTACAAAGAAAGAGAAAGAAGATGCTAAGGAGGGTATGCCAAAGTCTTCCAAACGAAAGTCTGGTGTAGGAGAATCTTCTCAATTGAAACCGAAAAATTTAAAGAAGATGGCCAACCGACCCAAGGAGAACTCTCCTCTAGGACCAGATCCTGTTGATGATCAAGATGAAGAAGAGGAGAATCCTCATGTCTCATCCCGGGAGTCCACTCCTCCAATATCTCCAAATCCACTAGAATCTCCCAAACAGGTCCTCATTCCAACCCCACCTCCATCTCCAAAAACTACCAAAATTTCAACCCCACCCCCATCTCTAAAAACTACCAAAGTTCCAACTCCACCTCCATCACCGAAACAGAAAGCTCTACTTTCTGCTCCTACTGATATTCCACCCATTCTTACAGAAACAACATCTTTACCCACCTCATCCCTAATTACATCTACTATACCCTTATCCGCTCCTCTTATAACCGAATCAATAACCACTACCATTCCCAACATCACCGTCAAAGTCAATGTATCTAATACAGGGGCTACTTCTGTGACTGATACTCCGGTTATAAACATACCACCATCCCCAACCCCATCCTCTTCTTCTGGTGCTACTCTTGGAGGAGATGATGAGGATTATGATTCTCTTTATTACAGTCCTTATCGAATTCCAACTGAAAATGATGTTGATGCTCCTGTCACAAGTCAACATATACAGGACATTCATGACAAGTTAGATCGACTGCTTGCTGATAGTAAAGCTTATGGTAGTGTTGTTTTAAAAGCTTTCTTGGAGACTGCTATTAAGCAATATACAGATGCGATTGATAGATCGACAGACGCAGTTTATAAGTCTGCATCTTCCTGTGCGAAGGCTACAAAAGAAGTTTCTGAGGTTGTTCACACAACTCAGATTTTTCTTGATTCTCTGAAGTCTCATGCTGACACTAATCAAGCCAAATTCCAATCTTCGGTGGATTCCTTCTCTAAAACTCTTCAAGATGAAACCACCAAGTTTGAAGCCCTTCGTACTGAACTTAAAACAGAATCAACATCTTTTCTCCAATCTGTTGATTCTCGTTTTGTTACTCTTGCTGCTGAAAGTACGTTGAAGGAGGACTTAATCAAACATCAAGCCACTATCGATATACAGAAAGTTCAGTTGGCTCAGGCAAAAAAGGAAATTTCTCTGTTAAAGACTCAAAGGGTTGTGTATCAAAGTTGTGCTGGTGATGTCAAAGCTATGTTGACAACTCTACTTGCAGCTCATGATCCCTTCTTAACTTTAACCATTCGAAAGCATCGTCAGTCCAAACTTCTTCCTGCTATTTCCATTCTGAGTGAGATGATGGGTGTTTCGGAGAAAGTTGTTCTTCCAAAACAAGGGGGAGAGGAGAGTGCACATCTGAAATCCAAGACAAAATCGAAGGTTAATTTAGCTTCGGTTTCTGGAAAGCAATTTCAAATTGAAAGTGATAGTGATACTGAGGAGACTATTGCTGAAGCTCTTCAAAGAAAGAAAAGGGACAGAGAGCTCGATGAAACGATGAAAGTGGACAGAGAGGCAGAAGAGAAAGCAAGGAGGAATAAGGAAGAAGAGGATGCCTTGCAATGCAAAAAGGCTCTGTTTCCATAAAGGGACAGAGATACACTTATCAATCAGGCTATTGAGTTTCCTTCTGTCTATTGGTTGGAACCAGTTGCTTCGTTTGACTGTAATAACTCCAGAGACTTGCAGTTCGACATGCCTATTACAAGAAAAGCATTTACCTTTCATTTCTTTGATGTTACTGCTAAGGTTCCACATCCAAATCTGAAATTTGACAGAGAATTGATCGATTTCTATTTAAAGAATGGTCAACCGCAGTACTTGACTTGGAGTGTATAGAAGATTACTAAAGTCAAGGTACTGAAAACTTCACCTGCTAGGAGATTTGTGAATTTATATTTCAAGATCAACCGTGGTTCAGCAAACACGGAACATTTCATTTCTCTAGCAGATCTTCCAAACCTTAATCTGCATGACTGGATTCTGCTATACAACATTCTGCTCTTAAATTTTAAGGAGTATGAGCCGATTCTTAAACATCTGAAAAGAATGTTGGCCTCCTATGTCCATGAGCTTGCAACTATGGATCAGGAGATAGCTAAGGTGATGAACAAGAAGCCATCTGTGAAGCCAACGTCTAAACCTGGTGATGTGAACAAAATGAAGTTGGGGCAGATAGATTCTACAAATTTGACTGTTATGTTCACAAAGGGTGAGAAGCACAAGTTTCTGTTTGCTTTGGTTGACAAGCATCTGTTTTCAACAGACTGTCTGGAGCCTATCATCAATATTATACATCGATGCAAGCAAAATTCAGCAACTGATAAGAAGTACTTCACTGATATGCTTCGGTGGTATATTACATTTCGACATCATGTTTTGGCCATTATATCGAGAATATTTGAAACAGTGAAGAAGTTCTCTCTTGTGAAAAGAGATTGAAGTTTCTGCTCCAAGGACGCAAAGGGGGAGATTGTTAAGTATTTTAGTGTGGCTTCTTGGGCTTTTGAGTTTTGTACTCGGATTGGGCTTATCCATCTGTATTTATCTAGATTAATTTCATTGTTATCTAGATAAGTTGTTAGGGTTATAATATATATATATATATATATATATATATATATATATATTCATGCATGTATGCGTATAAACTAAAATAGTCTATTACGTTGATTCTTGTAACCCTAAAACACCTCTACAGATTGAAGTTCTTTATCGAGCTCTTCTAGGGTGTTATTGCATTAATCATTCGACATATTCAGTGCAATTCTTGTATTCTTTAATTCATTCTTATTTAATATCTTGCTTAGAATCATACGATCCTGAAAGAACATTGTTCTAACAAAGATAAGAAGAAGAAAAAGAAGAAGAAGAAGAAGAAGAAGAAGAAGTTGTCAAGAGAAAAGAGTTTCTAAGTCTTCAAGCTGAAGTGGATAAATTTTAGCTGCGGTCAAGCGTAACCAACCGCAACCAGAAGATAGCACGGGACCGCAGTCCCTGATGGAAAGAATTAAAAGACTTAAAACTCGCGGAAGATTGGCTGCGGAGCGTATCTCCTGAAAAGTTGAAATACGGATCAGATCTCTTGACCACAATCGTCAAGCTGATCATAAGGAGTTCATGGCTACTGCTGAACGCCTCATCTTGGAGGTTTCGGCCATCAAAACTGATCTTCAAACAACAATTGCGGATCAAGCTTCCAACTCTGAGAAATTACTTGGTGAAACTCATACTGCTTATGAGTTAGCAATCTCTACTCTTCAAACAACTATCTCCAAAATGCAACGCTCACTCTCCACCAGCTTCCATGGTCCAGAGATTCTTCAGCTCACAAAGGAAATTCACCAAATACTCTTCAATCCCTCCATCCCAAATAACCAAAAACTTGCTGAAGAGCTCAAAGCTCAATTTCAAACCGTGTTTTACAAGGTTGATGACCTTCATCAATGGCTTGAGGAGACTCCAGGTATGAAATCCTCAATAGTGGGAAGTGAAGAAGTCCATCAATCAAACCAATCTCTCTCACACCATCAAACTCCCCCAGCTTCTACTGGAAAAATCCCTACTCCACAACCATCACCGCAACCATCTCATCACACCCCTCCTCACAACTCTCCTACTCAAATTGACATAACTTCTGATAAAACAGAAATTCCCCCGCACTTCAAAAATCTGGAAGAGAATATGTCCCCTCGAAGCTCTAACGATTCCCCTGTTACTGCTCAGAGAAAAAGAGACTGGAAGGCAGCCAAGTTGGCTGAAGAAGTATGGAGGCTCTGCAGATTCGACACAGTTATGGATGAATCCTTAATAAATTCTCGGATCAATCCTCATAGAAGACTTCTTTATGATAATTATGTTCCTTATCTCACATATGCGGAACCCCCCTCAGATGGATACTGGGATGTCCCTATCTCACCGAATGCCAGATACTTCACTGTATTTGAGCAGTTCGACCGCAACCTTCCAGATGACAAAAGACTGCCTATGGAGTTCGAGAGACTTAGCCAATTCTATGCTAAGCATGCCTCTCCAATTGAATACATATGGTACAATGATAAACCATCCGCAGTAAAGAACTACAAGATCAGAAAATTCATGAAGGCTGAGTTCATCCAGTACACTCTGACCAGGAGGGAGCATGATTACATCCGCACCCAGGCTGATTCAGCACAAGTCTGAAAAGCATCCGAAGATGAAGATCGCTCTTGAAAGGGAAAGTACCTTTCTTAAGCAAACAGTTTGTGACTTCGCAAAAATAGATGCAGACATTCATCCCATCATCTCCAAGATTGCTGATCTGCCACCGCTTGACTCCACACCTATGCCTACCGAAGGCTATGATGAAAGGTCCTTAGGCGCAACCAACTATCCTGACCTGGGAGTCATATTCAAAAGAAAGACTGACAGTGTCAAATATTTCATTCCTATGACTGCCATGCACCGCCTGACCAAGAAACATGACATCTTCCGGACCGCAGTTGAAAAATCGAAGCATACTACCGCAGAAGTCAAGTTTGAGATCACAAGAAGAATCACATGGTTGGAAAACGTCAGGAAATTTTGGTGGTTTCTGATCAAGTTCCTCAAACTTGATAGCTGAACCAAAGTTAAAGAGGTCACTTAGGGGGAAATTGTTGAATCATGAAAGTGACCCTCTTGAACTTCAGCTACCACAACTTCTACTGCATCCAAACTTGCTACCGCAACCACTTCAGCACCCGCAGTCAGTCTCTTCATCAGCAACTGCAATCAGAGTCTTTCGCACCGCAATCTATTCATTTTACTTAGTTTTGTACTTTCAGTAATACACTCTAATATCAAGTATGCCTTGCATGGCTACTCTTAGAGTTGTAATCTTCTCTATAAATAGAGATTTTTTATAATGTATTCTGTACGAATGTATGTGTGAATCTCTTACAAAATTCTAATACACATATTCAGATTCTCATTCTATCTTACTTATCTAATCTTCCTAATTTCATCATTTCTCTTTGTAGAGCGAGTCAATTGTGACTTAATCACTAAGCTATATGTCGCTTACTAACTTGGTTTGAATGAAATCCTTAATATGAATCTGCTTTTGTGTATACTTGATATAACAATTGTTGTGATTTACATTACTTTACATTCCACATCTAACTCGCTAACTTCTAACTATTAATATTATTGTTGAGCTAACAGATCCTTCGAGATTAACTATTCCGATATATACTTGTTCTAACCTTTTGTTCAAGTGTGTCTCAAAGTTTTTCTCTCGACAAATATGCTTACATGAACACGTTTACATTAATACGTTTAATAGACACTATTACATAGAATCTGTTACAAACGTTTCGGGACTTACCATTCCACCCCCAAGGCTGTTAGCTACAGTAAGGAAAATGATCATCGATGGGTGTCTACGGTTGTACTTTACGGCGAGTTTCCATGCCGTGAATATCCTAATGCAAAAGGATACAATTTTAGTTATTATATTATTTTCCTTCCTTTAGTTTGTGACACATTCACATGAACGATGAGGTAGGACATATTTGATATACATCGACTATTTTTCCTTATTACCTTTATATTGTGACTCTTACGCATAAACGATGTGGTAAACTATAGTTTTATAATAATAGTTAAACAGGGAAAAACCGTCACATTTAAAGTGATGCTTACTTTTAAAACAGTCAGGTCTTGGTAGAAGGCGTCTTTCTAAACAGATGGGTCTTGGTAGAAGGCTTCTTTCTAAACAGTTGGGTCTTGGTAGAAGGCTACTTTCTAAACAGTTGGGTCTTGGTAGAAGGCTTCTTTCTCAACAGTCAGGCCTTGGTAAAAGGCTACTTTCAAAACAGTCAGGTCTTGGTAGAAGATTACTTTTATACTAGTAGGAAACAAGAGATTTTCTAGGGTTTTTCAAACGTTTACAATTACTTACAAACCTTTTCATACTTATACAAACTTTTCTTCAAACATTTACAAGTCTTTCATTTACAATTTTTACAAGTCAAGGAAACATAAATACTTATGAATTCACCAGCTTTATTGCTGATACTCGCTTTCAAAATAACTTGTATTCTCAAGTCACAAATAGACAGGTACGACGACCAGGTTTTGTGAAGACGGAGCAGTCCAGACTCGTCTTTTATTTTGATTATTCATTATGTTGTTTTATACTATGAAAGAACACGCTTGTAATTAAAATTATACTATTAATGCAATGGATGATTTTGTTGTTTGTTTACTACTTTGCATTGTTGTGATACTTTACATGTCGTCCTCCGCCCCAGAACGTTTCCGCCGTTCTTGGTTTTGGGGTGTGACATAGATGATCGACAAGAGATAGAAACACTTTACTCATAAATAATACACCTTTGATTCATCATCTAATGTCAATTACACTTTACAACTTTCAAGGTTATCTAACTACTAAATCTAATATCATCCTTCAGCCCTATGCTCCGAGCAAGCTGGAGATGCTTACCCCGAGTCAGTCCCTTCGTGAGGGGATATGCTGGATTCTCATCCGATGATACCCTCTTTGCCACGAGGAGTCCTTCTTCTATTCGATGTCTGATAAAATGGTATTTTATGTCGATGTGTCTGAATCTCCCGTGATCCCTTGGTTCCTTGGCTAAGGCAACTGCACTTTCACTATCACAGAAAATTTCCATTGGCTCTTTAATAGCTGGTACAACTTCAAGGTCTCCAATAAAGTTCTTCATTCATATCGCCTCCTTTTCTACCTCGCTCGCTGCTATATACTCTGATTCACAAGTGGAATCAGCCACTATCTCTTGCTTGGAACTCTTCCAAGAAATTGCTCCTCCGTTTAAGGTAATGACCCATCTTGACTGAGAGCGGAAATTATCCCTATCAATATGGAAGCTAGCATCACTATACCTTACAACTCTCAAGTCATCACTCCCACTGAGGATATTCTTTACCGCAATCCAGTGTGCCTTGCCAGGGTTTCCCTGATACCTGGTAACCATACTCAAGGCAAAGGCTACATCAAGTCGAGTACACATCATAGCATACATGATCGATCCTACAACTGAAGCATAAGGTATTCGACTCATTTCTGCTATCTCAGCCTTAGTACTATGGCTTTGTGTCTTACTCAATCTGGCTTTACTTTGGATGGGTAACTCTCCTTGCTTGGAGTCCTCCATGTTGAATCTCTTCAGCACCTTATCCAAGTAGGTACTCTGACTAAGTCCAATTAGTCTTTTACTCTGGTCTCTCAAGATCCTTATCCTTAGAATATAATTAGCTTCTCCTAGGTCCTTCATAAAGAAACACTTCCCAAGCCAGGACTTAACTTCCTGCAGAGTTGGGATGTCATTTCCTATGAGTAGTATGTCATCCACATATAATACCAAAAAGCTAACTATACTCCCACTAGCCTTGACATATACACAAGATTCATCTTCACTCCAAGAAAACCAAAATTCTTTCACTTTCTCATCAAATAAAAGATTCCATCTGCGAGGTGCTTGCTTTAATCCATAAATGGATTTCTCAAGCTTACACACTCTATTAGGGTACTCTTTGTTGACAAAACCCTCTGGCTGACTCATGTAAACATCCTCAGCCAACTTTCCATTAAGGAAAGCAGTTTTGACATACTTTTGCCGTATTTCATAGTCATGAAATGCAGCTTTGGCTAACAGAACCCTAATAGACTTAATTTTGGCCACTGGAGAAAAGGTCTCATCATAATCAACTCCCGGAGTTTGTGGGAAACCCTTTGCAACCAGTCGTACCTTATAAGTGTGTACATTACCATCCATGTCGTTCTTGTTCTTGAAGATCCATTTGCACCCTACAGTCTTACGACCTGGTACATTCTCAACCAAGTCCCAAACTTGATTGTCATACTTGGAGTGTATCTCGCTATCCATTGCCTCTTTCCACTTGGCTGACTCAGGGCCTGCCATGGCTTCCGCTTAACTGTTAGGTTCATCCAGACCTATCAGTGTCTCTTCACTGATAAGTGTATCACGTTCCGTAGTAATATGGAATCCATAGTAATGCTCAGGTGCATTCCTAACCCTTATGGAACGCCTCAGAGGTACAGACTTGTCAATTGGATCAACAGGAGTTTCCTCCTCAAGTTGAGTGCTAGGTTTTGAAGTTCCTTCACCACTTGACTCTTGAATTTCTTCAAGGTCAACTTGCCTCCCACTGTCTCCTTGGCCTATGAATTATCTCTCTCGAAAGACAACCCTCCTAGCTACAAAGAACACATTTTCACTAAGTCTGTGGAAGAGGTAACCAAAGGATTGTTGTGGGTAGCCGATGAAAATACACCTCTCACTTCGAGGTTCGAGCTTATCATGAGTCTCGCGTCTCACGAAAGCCTTGCAACCCCAAATCTTGATGTGGTCTAGTTTGGGTACTTTACCAGTCCACATCTTATGAGGAGTTTTGGCAACTTTCTTTGTGGGGACTAGATTAAGGATATGGGCGACAGTCTCTAAAGCATACCCCCAAAATGAGATTGGTAGCGAAGCTCGACTCATCATGGAACGAACCATATCTAACTAGGTTCGATTACGCCTCTCAGTGACACCATTCAACTGCGGTGTCCTGGGAGGTGTCAATTATCTGATAATCCCACATTCCTTAAGATAGTCGAGGAACTCTTAACTAAGATATTCACCACCTCGATCGGATCGAAGCATCATAATGTTCCTGCCCAATTGATTCTCGACTTCCTATTTAAACTCTTTAAATCTCTCAAAAGTCTCTAACTTATGCTTGATTAAGTAGACATATCCATATATATACTGTAATCATCAGTAAAAGTCAAATAATAGCGATTAGCAGCACTTGTGGCATGTTTGAAGGGCCCACACACATCCGTGTGTATAAGATTCAACAAACCTTCACCCCTCTCACAAGAACTTGTGAAGGGTGAGTTTGTCATTTTTCCAAGTAAGCATGATTTGCAACTATCATCTGACTTTAGGTCAAACGACTCCAAGACTCCATCGTTTTGGAGTTGGCCTATGCGTTTCTTTCTTATATGTCCAAGACGACAATGCCATAATGATGCTTTATCCAAGGTATTACCATTAATAGAATCAATACATAATACATTATTTCCTAAGTTATCAACCACAGATACAATTTCATACACACCATCACAAGGTAATGCTTTAAAATAAAGAACATTATTAAAGAAAGCATTAATCGAACCAACTTCATTATCAAATGAAAAGGTGAAACCTTGTTTATACAATGCATGAAAGGAAATAATATTTCTTGCCATTTATGGTGAATAACAACATTTATCCAAATCTAAACTAAACCCACTACTTAGCTATAAAGTATAAACTCCAATCTTGGTGACAAGTAAAGTTTTCCTATTCCCCATGATTAAGTTTATTCTTCCATGCTCAACATTCTCACTTCTTCTTAGTCCCTGCAAATCAGAACATATATGAATACCATAACCGGTATCAAGGACCCAAGAATTAGAATGGGGTGAGGTATTAGATAAGATAGTGTAAATACCTGCATGGTTGGGTTTAACTTTCCTATCCTTCACATCTTGCTGGTACTTTGGGCAGTTCTGCTTCCAATGTGACTTTTCATGGCAATAGAAGCATTCAGCCTCTTTTGGGTCAGAAGGAGTGACGAAACCTTTCTTGGTTCCACTTGAAGAAGATCCATCTAGGGTCCTAGCCTTGGTACCCTTCGAAGATCTCTTCCCCTTCTTTCCTCGACCTTTCCCGATTGCCAAAACCGGTGAGGAGTTTGGAGTAGGAGTGTTAATAGCTGACTTACCCTTAAGACATGTTTTGGCGGTCTTGAGGATTCCCTGAAGTTTGCTGAGTGTGACCTCTTCCTTATTCATGTGATATGTCATGCGAAATTGATCATAGCACGAGGGTAAGGAGTGCAAAATGATATCTATTGCAAGCTCGTCAGGGAAGTTCACATTATGCTTCAGACACCGATCCACATACCTTTGCATTTTCTACATGTGGTTCGTGACGGATTCCCCGTCTTTCATCATGGTTGTTATGATGGAGAAGATGATTTCATACCTCTCTTTTCTTGCACTTTGATGGTATCTTTCCATCAGATCTTGGTGGCCAACATGATGCATGCCACTTTTGTATCATCCCTTTCATGTGCCTGGAAGTCAGCGATCTCTTGGGGAGTTGCAGTGGTCTCATCAATCTTCTTAAGCTCCTTTTCATGGACATATTCTTTGTCCTCGTAGCGAGTAATCATCCTGTTGTTTTTGATCCATTCAATGAAGTTGGATCCATCAAAAGTGACTTTACCACACAAGTTCATAAGGGTAAATGACCCATTAGGATTAGAGCCAGAAGCAGCATTGTTTGAAGACATCTGAAAGAAGAGAACAAGATTAGTTTAGACATTAAGAGAGTCCTTAATAAAACACCCAAATGTAATATTAAGGCTAGGATCCAATCACAATATATTATAACTTAGAAGAGGTATGTCGTAATCCAAGCTATAACATATTTGAAAGGTAGGTGAATGACGATTCACCAATTTTCACCATGACAAACTAAATATAAATATTAGGTTTTTAAATAGTTCTTAGAAATTCCTAGATTCTTTTGAGATTCAATGAACTTTTTCAAAGGCATGTTTCAATCTCGAGTGTGCCCTCCAAGTTTTGTGACTGGGATACCGAGGATCACAAAACGAGGTGTGAAGTAACCATTCAAATCACTTGGTACCCTTAAAGTTTTATACAAGACATTACTTGTTCAAAAACTTGAGGGCAAGTTTTGTAAACTTCCAAAACTTTTCATTTCTTATAAATTATGAATTAATTGCGTACTAAAAATGAAAACTCTTCATTTTTATAACTCTTGTGTTCTTTTAATGGCTTTAATAAAAGTGAGACTTTTGGTTTTCCATAACTTGAGGACAAGTTATGGACTCCATTAAAACACATTATGATCATGAATTAAACTACCATGAAGGTTACAAGCAATTCCTATGATCATCTAATCTTCATAAGTTCAAGAACATGAATATGACCACTTTCAAGAATCAAATATTACACTTAAAAACTTGTAATTTTGATAATTGCCATTGTAAATGGATTATCATAAATATTACACCATCTAAAACAAGTTTTCAAGTACCAAAACAGTTTAGGGTAATGTTTCTAGTCGATTTCCACCAACAAATGTCGAATTTCTGAAAACTGCAGCCTCTACCCGTCGAGTGCAAGAACAGACTCGACGAGTAGCTTGCATTTGTTCATGGACTAGTCGAGTCCCCCCATGGAATCGGCGAATTCATACGAGCAGATAACAAAAAATCGATTTTTCAAGCAGTTTGCACAAAAAAATCAACAAACAAGCCTAGTCTCTAATATCACTGATGGGTTTTAAGCATTCTAACACTTCCTAAGTGTACATGCAACCCTAATAACCTTGGATCTATGTTTGTCTAATTATCATGAAAAGTTGAATTCCAAGGTTATATTCCTATCTAGCATACATGGGGAACAATTTGTAACTTTAATGAAAGATAGAATAACATACCTTGTTGTTGCTTATGATCCTTGAAACCTTGTCAGCCTAGCACCCCAAGTGTGATGCCTCAAATGCTTCACACAACACCAAATGCAAAGGAGTAAACTTTTTGAGAGAATACACACTTGAAAAATCGGCCTAGCCCTCACTTGTTCTTGTGTAGCCCATTTTGGTGGAGAATGGGTTCCTTATATAGTGTTGACACATCTAGGGTTACACCATGTAAACCCTAATGTGTCATGGCTCTTCATTTCCTTGACCCATGGGTTTGTAACTCCCATTGAGCATCCTATGGGTTTAACCTAACTTGATAATCCATGGAGCCTCTTAGCCCACTATACAGGTTATGGATGATTTACATAATCAACCCATATATTTAATTAGTTATCTTTTGATCACTTAATTAATTATAAATTAATTCTTGATCAAACTAATTAAATAATATTATTAATATATTAGAAATTAAAATATATTAATAAACCAGAAGTGTTATTTCTCTCATTTTAGTTTATCCAATTGCATGGTGCCATGCAACCCAAATGGACCACGTCGGGTCGGGTCAAGTACAAACCAGAAATAGTTATGGATTTAGACACCTTATCCAACAATAGGACTAGTCGAGATCCTCTCTAGGATCGGTCCTGTAGCATAATAACTTCGTTTACCCAAAGAGCTTAGTAACATTCATCCTGTATTCAAGTTGTTGAACCTTAAAAAGTGTCTATCCGATGAAACCCTTGTGATCCCTCTTGATGAGATGGAGATCAACGAGAATCTTAATTTCATGGAAGAACCAATCAAAATCATGGATCGGGAAGTCAAACAAATGAAACAATGTCGCATCCTGGTAATGATGGTTCGCTGGAATGCCAAGCGGGGACCTGAATTCACTTGGGAGCGCGAAGATCAGATGAAACAGAAGTATCCACATCTCTTTTTCTAGTCCATAATTTATTCTATGTTAGAATTTTGGGACGAAATTCCCTCTATCAGGGGGATGATGTCACAACCTGAACCTTATTTTGTCTAAGTTATACAAATTTCGTTAAATTCTTATGGTTTAGAAAATCATTTTATTTATATAAATAAATTTCTAATAAGAGTTGGAACCAAAATCGTGAAAACCCGAGTTTTTCTTAGAAAATCAGCAAAACCGTTGAAGTTGGTGCTCACGGCCGTGAACCCGATCATGGCCGCAAACCGTTCACGGCTGGTGGACCCCACCACTGACCATAAACCAAACCTAGATATACGTGTTCCTACCCTCATTTATGATTTACTAGCCGAAAACACACTATCTCTCTCTAGAACCATCACCCGAAAAACTCAAGTTTTTTCTTCATCTACCACTCCATCCACCTTACAACTCGTTTTGGAGCATCAAACATCCGACTTTTCATCAAATCAAGCATTGTTGTTCTTGAGTTCATGGCCATAAACCCTTCAAATCTTCAAGGGCTGAAATCAATTCACGACCTTGAACCCTTCAAACCTTCATATTTTCTTCAATAATACCAAGAATAGACCGTGAACCATTCAAAGACCGTAAGCCCTTCAAAGGTAGAGAACCGTTCATGGATGAGATCAGTTCACGGCTATAAACCCTTCACGGCCGCAAACTCCCTTACATTGTGAATCTTGGTTGCAAACCCACTTTTCCACTTTGATCGAGCCTCGGTAACATTCCTTACCCAAAATCAAGTGCTTTTCTAACACATTAACTAATGGGCTCTCTGATTTAAATGCACATATATATTTAATTATTATTAGGATCCCGTTAAGTGTCGTGTACGTCAGCTCGGGGGTCTTCATTTCCAGTTTCATTCTCCGGAACATACACACAATGATCAGTGAGTTCATACCCCTACGCTTTTTACTATTTTTAACGTTTTCAAGGGGAATACAAGCCAAATACAAATGATTTTGTGAACTGATGCAAAAGAATTTCAGAATGGTTAAAACTTATGCAATTCATGCGATCAAAAGATTTCCATGTTTTATAAAATATTTGATATTTTATCCCTATTGTAACATGCTAAGCATAAGGGACGTTTTCAAATTACAACCAAAATTGTATAGTTTTTAGATCAATACATGAACCAGGTACATAACATACATGCATACTATAATAGGTATATTTTGGGAACTCAATACACAGTTTTACCAGTTCAGGGTTATACATTAACAATTATATAAACTATGACATATATAGTTTATGGAATTCACTACTACTCTAAATACAAGAGTACCTGTGACAATCGTCATATTCTAGTCGAGTCAAAGTCAAATAAAGTCAACAAGTCATACTGGTCAACTCAGCTAACCCTTGTATACTAGGGTTTACGTTATGTAATTATTGTTCAACTCGCTATCTTAATAGGAAGTCATCACTTGGAAAGTTCCTAAGTTTAGGATTCTTGAACCCAAATCGGGGTAAGAGATGTAACAAAACGATAATACACTATTGCATACCCTTCGGAGGTGTGTAAGATCCTTAAACCTGGCTTATTGGGGATTACGAACCTTGCATTTCGAAGTTAAACATTCACGGATGTCACAAACTAAGTCTCGCTCAATCTCTCTCGCTCTATCTCTCCCTATCTCAAATCTCTCTCTGAATGGAAAATCTCTGCAAGTATGTGAAATCTCTCCCAAATCGCTCTTTGAATCAGAAATCTCTCCAAGTAGGTGAAATCTCTCCCAAATCTCTATCTGAATCAGAAATCTCTCCAAGCATGTGAAATCTCTCCCAAATCTCTCTCAAAATATATCTCAACTTCTTATAATCACTCGGGGCATCCCGACCCTTAATTTAGACGAAAACCGCTTGCAAACGGAAGTTTACGCGAAAAATAGCCTTAAGGAGCCGAACCCTCTTAAGGAGCCGAACCTCTTAGAGCTGAAACCCTTCTAATGGAACTGAAACCTCCCTTAGGGACCAAAGCTTCTTAGAACCAAAACCATCAATAGCTGAAATGAACTGAGCCTTCGGTCCATTTCGCTTGCTCCCTGCTCTTGGTCTATTTCGCATGCGAGCCTTGCCTAGACCAAGCTTCGGCTTCGCTTCCCTTCTCTCCTGTGAGATTTCCCGAACCAAAGCTCCTCTCGGTTCTCATCAGCACCTGAAGCTCCCTATCGGTTCTAAGCATGTTGGGACCGAACTTCGGCCCTGAGTATATAAACTTCGCAGATTTCGCCATTTTTCCCGGTTTTGCATCCTGTTAGCATTTTAACCCCATTTTCCGTGATTTTAACGCGGGATTTGCGCTAAAAATCATATTTTAACATATAAGACGCTAAATATTCATAATTTAAACACATTTTTAGGGAAATGTTTATCTAGGAATAAAATCTAGTGGGTGAGATATTTGAGGTGGAGTGTTGAGTTTACCTTAATGTGTAACACAAGCAACCCCCCATACCAACTCCATGACCATCCCCAGTCACTATTCCACCATGCCTAGTCAATCATTGTCCTTTTCCCACCATAATTCCAGCCACACTCTTGGTCAAAGTCTAGAAAACTCTTATCTCTCCTCACTCTTCTCTCATTCTCCACCAAAGAACAAACTATATTCTCTCTTTTCTCTCTCTAAAATTCGAGATTCAATGACTGAATTTCAAGTTCTTCATCTACTTTTGGTATGTAATATTATCCTTTATATGATCATTCCACTTCTTTCTACTCAAATCATAGATTTCTTACACAAACATCATCATAATTGTGTTAGATCTTCGAATCTTCAAGCAATCTTCTAAGTGTTCTTGTTTTGAACACTTCTTTTCTTCGACATCCATCCACTGAAATCACACAAGGTGAGTTAATACCCCTATCTTTTCATGTTTTTCTTATGTTTTAAGGGGGGGGGGGAATACAAGTTAAAACACCAAGAACACAACTAAACTCAAACATCAGCTTTCAACAGAAAAGTTAATGTTCATTCGCGAACTATTTTGGGCAACTTAAACATTTTAGTTTTCAATACTGTATTAGTTGCAAATATTTCAGGTTTATATATTTAAAATGACTACTTGAACAAGTCAATACGATTTTTCTGCTATTTATGGTGATTTTTACAAAACTACTTATCAGTGTAGCTACGAATTCAGACCAGTCAGTGAATGTGAATGTTTTCACACTATTTAAATACTTTTAAAAATCACAATAAAATTTATGGACAGACTAGACACATTTTCTAAACTCTCAGAGTTTACGGATTTAGTTTTCGATTTTGTATGATTTTTATATAATTATTCCAAGAATAGGAACAGGAAAAGATAACACTAGTAAATTATTGATAACTCATTTACACCTTGTAACTTGCTGAGCAAGGTGTGTATTATCATATATAAATACATGTTCGTTATATTTCATGTCTTTTACCTCATTACTAAGGTTTACATCATATGTAAAAAGAATTTCTACCATTACAAAACATTTTTGATAAGCTATAATAGGTATAGTTGATGTTTCGTATACATTACAAACATTTATGATAAACTTGATGGGTTTTGAGCATTCTAACACTTCCTAAGTGTACATGCAACCCTAATAACCTTGGATCTATGTTTGTCTAATTATCATGCAAAGTTGAATTCCAAGGTTATATTCCTATCTAGCATACAAGGGGAACAATTTTAACTAGAATCATAGATAGAATAACTTACCTTGTTGTTGCTTGTGTTCCTTAAAACCTTGTGAGCCTAGCACCCCAAGTGTGATGCCTCAAATGCTTCACACAACACCAAATGCTCTTGGAAAGATTCTTGAGATAATACACACTTCTCAAAATCGGCCAAGCCCTCTAGTTTCTTAGTGTATAGCCGATTTCGGTGGAGAATATGCTTCTTATATAGTGTTGACACATCTAGGGTTACACCATGTAAACCCTAATGTGTCATGACTCTTCATTTCCATGACCCATGGGTTTGTAACTCCCATGGAGCATCCATGGAGCATCCTATGGGTAGAACCCAACTTGATAATCCATGGAGCCTCTTAGCCCACTATACAAGATATGGATGATTTACATAATCAACCCATATATTTAATTAGTTATCCTTTGATCACTTAATTAATTCCAAATTAATTCTTTGATCAAACTAATCAAATAATATTATTAATATATTAGAACTTATAATATATTAATAATCTCCAAGTGTTATTTCTCTCATTTAGTCTATCCAGTTGCATGGTGCCATGCAACCCAAATGGACCATGCCGGGTCGGGTCAAGTACACACCCGAAATAGTTATGGACTTAGACACCTTATCCAACAGTCTCCCACTTGGATAAGTCTAATAACTATATCTCTAGTACTTCAAGAACCGACCGGAAATCGTAGCTCTTTCAAGGTCTCTCGGAACTGAGAAGATGATGGTACGCCATTTAAGATAAGTGATCATATAATCCTCCGTTCTAGATATCAGCCGGACAAATACATGGAACATTGTCTTGCTTATTGTCCAGCATTTGTTTCCCGATTTCCGATTTGTTTGATATAGAACTTAATTGAACACATCAACTTAGTTCTGACCGGGCCCGGTACATGGGTCAAAACAAAATCATCGAGGTGCCTAGATATCAGCTTCTAATCCAAGAAGGAACAGATAAACTTCGACTCATATGTTTGTTCTACCACTCATTGAATTACACACAAAAGTACGTTTTATAACATCGAGTTACCAATGCGGTTTCGTACAGTCAATGCATAACCAACTTGTAAGTAACAAATCATATCTCTAGGTTTGAAGACTTATATGATATTACCGTCTCACGATCACTCGAGATAGAATTCCATGAAGTGATTCCAGTGAGCGTGGGTTGAGTCAAATGCTCAGAACTTATGAGCACTCATGATTGTTGTAGCCTTGTCCAAGACCTCTACAACCAAACATGACAGTCTTGATTCATATCTACTTCCAACATATGACCGACTGTGGAGGTTTGAATAATATGTTATGCCAAACAAAAATTATTCTGGAAGTCAAAACATGCAAAAGAAATATAGTAAACGATCGACAAGAGATAGCAACACTTTACTCATAAATAAAACACTTTTATTCATCATCAAATGTCAATTACACTTTACAAATTTCGAGATTATCTAACTACTAAATCTAATATCATCCTTCAGCCCAATGCTTTGAGCATGCTGAAGATGCTTAACCCGAGTCAATCCCTTTGTGAGGGGGTCTGCCGGATTCTCATCTGATGATACCCTCTTTGCCACGAGGTGTCCTTCTTCGATCCGATGTCTAATGAAATGGTATTTTCTGTCGATGTGTCTGGATCTCCCATGATCCCTTGGTTCCTTGGCTAAGGCAACATCACTTTCACTATCACAAAAAATTTCCATTGGCTCTTTAATAGCTGGTACAACTCCAAGGTCTCCAATGAAGTTCTTCAGCCATATCGCCTCCTTTGCCGCTTCGCTAGCTGCAATATACTCTGATTCACAAGTTGAATCAGCCACTGTCTCTTGCTTGGAACTCTTCCAAGAGATTGCTCCTCCATTTAGGGTAAAGACCCAGCCCGACTGAGAGCGGAAATTATCCCTATCAGTCTGGAAGCTAGCATCACTATACCCTACAACTCTAAAGTCATCACTCCCACCGAGGGTAAGAACCCAGTCCTTAGTCCTCCGTAGGTACTTGAGGATATTCTTTACCGCAGTCCAGTGTGCCTTGCCAGGGTTCGCCTGATACCTGCTAACCATGCTCAACGAAAAGTTACATCGGGTCGAGTACACGTCATAGCATACATGATCGATCCTACAGCCGAAGCATAAGGTGTTCGACTCATTTCTGCTATCTCAGCCTCAATGCTAGGGCTTTGTGTCTTACTCAATCTGGTGTTACTCTGGATGGGTAACTCTCCTTTCTTGGAATCCTGCATGCTGAATCTCTTCAGCACCTTATCCAAGTAGGTACTCTGACTAAGTCTAATTAGTCTTTTACTCCGATCTCTCAAGATCCTTATCCCTAAAATATAGGCAGCTTCACCAAGGTCCTTCATAGCGAAACACTTCCCAAGCCAGGACTTTACTTCCTGCAGGGTTGGAATGTCGTTTCCTATGAGTAGTATGTCATCCACATACAATACCAAAAAGCTAACTATACTCCCACTAGCCTTGACATACACACAAGATTCATCTTCACTCCTAGAAAAGCCAAATTCCTTGACCTTTTCATCAAAGCAAAGATTCCATCTGCGAGGTGCTTGCTTCAATCCATAAATGGATTTCTCAAGCTTACACACTCTATTAGGGTACTCGTTGCTGACAAAACCCTCTGGCTGACTCATGTAAACATCTTCAGCCAACTTTCCATTAAGGAAAGCGGTTTTGACATCCATCTGCCATATTTCATAATCATGAAATGCAGCTATGGCTAACAGAACCCGAATAGAATTAATCTTGGCTACCGGAGAAAAGGTCTCATCATAATCCACTCCAAGAATTTGAGAGAAGCCCTTTGCAACCAGTCTAGCCTTATAAGTGTGTACTTTACCATCCATGTCGGTCTTCTTCTTGAAGACCCATTTGCACCCTACTGTCTTACGACCTGGTACATTTTCAACCAAGTTCCAAACTTGATTGTTATACATGGATTGTATCTCGCTATCCATAGCCTCTTTCGATTTAGCAGACTCGGGGCCTGCCATGGCTTCATCGTAGCTGTTAGGGTCATCTTGACTTACTAGTGTCCCATCACTAATAAGTGTCTCACCTTCTGCAGTAATATGGAATCCATAGTAATGCTCAGGTGCACTCCTAACTCTCGTGGAACGTCTCAGAGGTACAGATTTGTCAATTGGCTCAACAGGAGTTTCCTCCTCAAGTTGAGGGCTAGAGTTTGAAGTTCCTTCACCGCTTGATTCTTGAATTTCTTCAAGATCAATTTGCCTCCCACTGTCTCCTTGGCTTATAAACTCTCTTTCTCGAAAGACTCCTCTTCTTGCTACAAAGACCACATTGTCACTAGGTTTGTAGAAGAGGTAACCAAAGGATCGTTGTGGGTAACCGATGAAAATACACCTCTCACTTCGAGCTTCGAGCTTATCATGAGTCTCGTGTCTCACGAAAGCCTCACAACCCCAAATCTTGATGTGGTCTAGTTTAGGTACTTTACCAGTCCACATCTCGTGAGGAGTTTTGGCAACTTTCTTTGTAGGGACTAGATTAAGAATATGGGTGACAGTCTCTAAGGCATACCCCCAGAATGAGATTGGTAGCGTAGCTCGACTCATCATGGAACGAACCATATCTAACAAGGTTCGATTACGCCTCTCAGCCACACCATTCAACTGTGGTGTCCTGGGAGGTGTCAATTGTGAGACTATCCCACATTCCCTTAGATAGTCAAGGAACTCTGAACTAAGATACTCACCTCCTCGATCGGATCGAAGCATCTTAATGTTCCTGCCCAATTGATTCTCGACTTCCTGTTTAAATTCCTTAAACCTTTCGAAAGTCTCTGACTTATGCTTGATCAAGTAGACATATCCATATCTACTGTAATCATCAGTAAAAGTCAAATAATAACGATTAGCATCCCTTGTGGCATGTTTGAATGGTCCACACACATCCGTGTGTATAAGGTCCAACAAACCTTCACCCCTCTCACACGAACCTGTGAAGGGTGACTTTGTCATTTTTCCAAGTAAGCATGATTCGCAACTATCATCTGACTTTAGGTCAAACGACTCCAAGACTCCATCCTTTTGGAGTTGGCCTATGCGTTTCTTGCTTATATGTCCAAGACGACAATGCCATAAAGATGCTTTATCCAAGTTATTGTTAGTAGAATCAATACACAAAACATTATTTCCTAAGTTATCTACAACAGATACAGCTTCATACACACCATCACAAGGTAATGCTTTAAAATAAAGAACATTATTAAAGAAAGCATCAATAGAACCAACTTCATTATTAAATGAAAAGGTAATCCCTTGTTTGTACAAAGCATGAAAGGAAATAATATTTCTTGCCATTCCTGGCGAGTAACAACATTTATTCAAATCTAAACTAAACCCACTACTTAGCGATAAAGTATAAACTCCAATCTTGGTAACAGGTATAGCTTTCTTATTCCCCATGATCAAGTTTATCCTTCCTTGCTCCACATCCTCATTTCTTCTTAGTCCCTACAAGTCACAACAAATATGAATACCACACCCGGTATCAAGGACCCAAGAATTAGAATGGGGTGAGTTATTAGAAATGATAGTGTAAATACGTGCATGGTTGGGTTTAACTTTCCCATCCTTCACATCTTGCTGGTATTTTGGGCAGTTCCGCTTCCAATGAGATTTTTCATGGCAATAGAAGCATTCAGCCTCTTTTGGGTCAGAAGAAGGAGTAATGAAACCTTTCTTGGTTCCACTTGAAGAAGAGCCATCAAGGGTCCGAACCTTGGTACCCTTAGAAGAGCTCTTTCTCTTCCTCCCTCGACTTTTCCTGATTGCCAAAACCGGAGTAGAGTTTTGAGTAGGAGTGATAGCAACCGACTTCCCCTTAAGACCTGATTCTGCGGTCTTGAGAAGTCCCTGAAGTTTTCTGAGGGTGACTTCTTCCTTGTTCATGTGATATGTCATGCGGAATTGATCATAGCACGATGGTAAGGACTGCAAAATAATATCTATTGCAAGATCCTCCGGGAAGTTCACATTAAGCTTCAGCAAACGATCCACATACCTTTGCATTTTCTGCATGTGGCTCGTGACGGATTCCCCGTCCTTCATCGTGGTTGTTATCATGCAGCAGATGATTTCATACCTCTCTTATCGTGCACTTTGATGGTATCTTTCCATCAAATCTTGGTGCATTTCATAGGGGTAGAAATCCTCATAAGATTTTTGGAGTTCCGCTGTCATCGTGGCCATCATGATGCAAGCCACTTTCGTAGCATCCCTTTCATGTGCCCGAAATTCAGCGATCTCCTGAGGAGTTGCAGTGGACTCATCAATCTCCTTAAGCTCCTTGTCAAGGACATATTCTTTGTCCTCGTAGTGGGTAATCATCCTGATGTTTCTGATCCACTCATTGAAGTTGGATCCATCAAAGGTGACTTTCCCACACAAGTTCATAAGGGTAAAGGAGCCATTAGGATTAGAGCAAGAAGCATTGTTGAAAGACATCTGAAGAAAAGAGAACAAGATTAGTTTAGATATAAGAGAGTCCTTAATAAAACACCCAAATGTAATATTAAGGCTAGGAGCCAATCACAATATAATATAACTTAGAAGAGGTATGCCGTAATCTAAGCTATATCATATTTGAAAGGTAGGTGAATGACGATTCACCAATTTCCACCACGAAAACCGCAATATTTTAGTATTAGGTTTTTGAATGGTTCTTAGAAATTCCTAGATTCTTTGAGATTCAATGAACTTTTCAAAGGCATGTTTCAATCTCGAGTGTGCCCTCCAAGTTTTGTGACTGGGATACCGAGGATCACAAAACGAGGTGTGAAGTAACCATGCAAATCACTTGGTACCCTTAAAGTTTATCACTCAATCGATGTGCCGGTTAACCACACACGCTCCATCGATACTATAATAAGCCCTAAGTCACCCTTTACCTACCTTGTTAATGTAACAACGCAAATTTTCAAACAAATTTTTCATTTTAAAAATAAAGTATTTCCATTCAAACAAGGCATAAATAATGTAGGTGTCATGTCAAATACAAATTGTCTAAATCCCAAGATCATAAAAACATCCTTCAGTGTGTACCGATCACGCCGGCGCCTTCCCACGGTCCTCGCTAGTACCTGAAACACATACATAACAACTGTAAGCATAAATGCTTAGTGAGTTCCCCAATATACAACTTACGCACATACGCCTTTCCAGGCCCTGACCTTCCGGTCCTCAACACAACGCCTTCCGGCCCATAACATAATCGCCTTCCGGCCCATCACATATTGCCTTCCGGCCCACATAACATACATAGCACATATAACAAATAACTTACCACATATAGCATACATATCACATATCATATCTGACCTTCCGGTCACTCAGTCAAACCCTTCCGGGTACAGTATAGTGAGAAGACTCACCTCGTGAATGCTGAAAGCTAGCAAATCCTGAAATCACTCGTGCACAATCCGTCGAGCTACAACCTCCCTATAACATCACATATCTCTCATTAACACTTACATCATCTAAGTGTGACTATCCCTAAGAAGTCAGACTTAGGTCAACTCTGGTCAACTGTCAACGGTCAACTCGACCAAACTCGGCGAGTGCCATGGCGACTCGGCGAGTCTAGACGTCCTCCAACTCTCTGAGATTCCCTATCTACTCGTCGAGTATCCTCCTTGACCCAACGAGTTACTCCTGGAAGAATCGCGGGGCCACTCCGACCCAACTCGCCGAGTCTGAAGAACAACTCGACGAGTCCCAGTTAATCTTCAAGCTACTCGTCGAGTCTGTTCGTCGAACTCGGCGAGTCCATGCCATGCAACTGCTCAAACTGCATCATAAGGTAAGAACTGCTCCGACCATTCCTAGGTCTGGCCTTCCTAGGCTGATCCATCACGTAAAGTCCTCATTTCAGTGCTCATGATACACCCTATGATTCATAATTTACATTTTGACCTAAGGCATAAGGATTCCAATCCAAAACCTTCATCAATTCCCGAAATGCACAGACATGGGACATTCTGGACCTCCAAAGGTCCCAATACAGGGTTACAATCGTTTAGGGGACTAGGGTAACATTCAATCTATCCACAAAAGGGTTCCATAAACCCTAATTCCATAATCACATCAACATAACAGAGTATACTCGAATTATTACCTGGATGATGTATTCTCTGTGTCCCCAATCCTCAGAATGTGACTCCCTTGCTGTTCCTTTAGCCAATCCCTTCTCTTCCTTGCACAACAACTCTTCTATAATCAACAATGGCCTATAATCCTTGCTCCAGATGCACACAATCGATTTAGGGTTCTTCTCAGAAGGCTAAAATGAACAATGACGGCCAATAAGTCCCTTTTATACGTCCCAACCTGAACGGTTAGGGTTTTCGCTAAACAGCGTAGACTCGCCGAGTCCATATCTGGACTCGTCGAGTCCAGTCGCGAACCCGCGACCAAGTCTGCGATCCTACTCGGCGAGTCTAGGCTCCAACTCGCCGAGTCCCCTCTTAAATCACCCCAAAAACATAATTTAACAATACCTGAGATTCCGGGCTGTTACAGTTAAGTCCAAGTTAGTGTGCCGGTTAACCACACACACTCCACCAACGACTTAATCAAAGTGTAAAGTGTAATTTCATGGAATAACACCTTATTCACATGTTTCCTAAACTAACTAAGATTGGGAATTTAATAAAACATTTAGTTACTTTATAATATTCATCATACTTTAAATGAGAATTAATAAGTCCTTGTCTTACCCGTTTGGCTAACGACCCTCCACCGATCAAGCAAGCGGTGGGTGAGAGTGGACACCCATTAAGTCACCATTTTATAGGCAACAACCTTATACCCACCTTATAGACCGACTTCGTGAATGAGGCGTACTAGCGGTAAGACGACTTTGTTCTTATACATATATATATAATTATTAAATCATAATAATATAAGTATAAGGGTTGAATTTTAACTTTTAAAATTCTAGGGGTTGGAACTAAAGTTTTAACTTAACTTTACTTGTTCCAAAACTTGAGGGCAAGTTTTGTAAACTTTCAAAACTTTTCATTTCTTGTAACTTATGAGTTTAATAGAGTAATAAAAGGAGGACTTTTCATTTTTCCTAACTCTTGTGTTCTTTTAATGGTTTTTAATCCAAGAGACTTTTGGTTTTCCATAACTTGAGGACAAGTTATGGACTCTATTAAAACACATTATGATCATGAATTAATCTACCACATAGGTTACAAATAATTCCTATGATCATCTAAACATCATAAGAACAAGAATATGAATATGAACACTTTCAAGAATCAAAATCACATTTAATCTTTGTAATTTTGATAACTAGTTGTTGTAAATGAGTTAGAAAAGACATTACACCTTCTAAAACAAGTTTTCAAGTACCAAAACATTTTAGGGTAATGATTCTAATCCATTTCCAGCAACTCAAGTCGAAATTCTGCACTCTGTCGACCCTACTCGCCGAGTGCATAAACCTACTCGCCGAGTAGGTTGAAGATACACATGAACTCGACGAGTCCTCCCCATGGACTCGCCGAGTCCATCAGTCAGACAGCAGAATTTTCGACTTTCTTCAACTTTTAAGCACAAATAACAAACAAACAAGCCTAGGCTCTGATACCACTGATGGGTTTTGAGCATTCTAACACTTCCTAAGTGTACATGCAACCCTAATAACCTTGGATCTATGTTTGTCTAATTATCATGCAAAGTTGAATTCCAAGGTTATATTCCTATCTAGCATACATGGGGAACAATTTTTACTTGAATCATAGATAGAATAACTTACCTTGTTGTTTCTTGTGTTCCTTGAAACCTTGTGAGCCTAGCACCCCAAGTGTGATGCCTCAAATGCTTCACACAACACCAAATGCTCTTGGAAAGACTCTTGAGATAACACACACTTCTCAAAATCGGCCAAGCCCTCTAGTTTCTTAGTGTAGCCGATTTTGGTGGAGAATATGCTTCTGATATAGTGTTGACACATCTAGGGTTACACCATGTAAACCCTAATGTGTCATGACTCTTCCTTTCCATGACCCATGGGTTTGTAACTCCCATGGAGCATCCTATGGGTAGAACCCAACTTGATAATCCATGGAGCCTCTTAGCCCACTATACAAGATATGGATGATTTACATAATCAACCCATATATTTAATTAGTTATCCTTTGATCACTTAATTAATTCCAAATTAATTCTTTGATCAACTAATCAAATAATATTATTAATATATTAGAACTTATAATATATTAATAATCTCCAAGTGTTATTTCTCTCATTTATTCTATCCAATTGCATGGTGCCATGCAACCCAAATGGACCATGCCGGGTCGGGTCAAGTACACACCTAAAATAGTTATGGACATAGTCACCTTATCCAACAATATGCTGCCGGCGATTGTTGCAGCGAGGGGGCTGCTCCGGTAGTCTCTTTGTCCGTTCTTCTTCTGATGTCAGCATAAATCACGAAGGGAAGGGAAAAATTGATCTAAGATAAGACCACAACATGTGGAGGTTTTGGTTGTTGTAAAATCGATGAGTAGGAAGGGAGAGAAGCGAGTGGTGCTTCCCCCTTGATTCACCAGAAAAAGCTCCATCTTCGATGGGGTTTTCTTGGCAGAAAAGTGAATAAGAAAGGGGAGTGAAAGAGCATTGGAACAACACAACAATAGGTGGGGATTCTTGGGTTTTCTCAACAACTCGATGAGAGTAGAGGAAGCTATCACAACGGTGGGGAGGTTAGCTGCTTTTTTCACCATAGAATGTAGAAAAACGAGAGAGAGAGAGAGAGAGAGAGAGAGAGAGAGAGAGAGTACGAGATACAAAATGGAATAAAGAAAGAAAACAAAATTCAACTTATATGATAAGCTTTTTTGCATTAGCGAAAGTCAAGAGTTGACTTCCTACAAGATATTTTGGTGTTTAATATATGTCTAATGTATATTTGTGGTATAAATTATGATCCTCGATTCTCGTGCCATCGATCCCGACTCTATAATAATTTTATGAAATTTACCATTGATTGTCCTGGTTGTGGTGATTTCAAAAATGCAGACGGATATAAATTTTGATATACCAAAATCTGAGAATCAGTGTTTAAAGTTTCACGATTAATTGTTTCATATTCGTCAATTTTATGAATCTGATTTTGGCCGAGATTAAGAAATATGATAAATATTAAATAAAATAATATACCATAATCTGAATTAAAAATGTGCTCAAAATTAGTTTACTAGGTTCGTAGCTATTCTAAACGAAGGAGTGCACGATTCTTTTCAAAAAATTCAGATAAATATTGATTCAAATTTATTACCGATAATTCTCAAATATAATCAGGAGAACATAATCAACTCAAATTTATTACTGATAATTCTCAAACTTTAAAGAGGCGTAACATTTTCATACGATCTCCGTTTTGGACGTTCTTTATATCTACGAAATCAGGAGAACATAATCTATTCAAATTTTTAGTGATTTTCGATTCGCCCTTCAACGACGGTCAGTTTGTCGAACAATTTGTGACGTTCCGAAAGTAATTATGAATATAATATTTTAAATATGCATTATAAACATAAAATTACACATATTTTCTCCTTAATGTATAGCGGTTTGCTGTGTCTTAACTGTTAAACTCTGACCAATTTTTTTACCAAATGTTATATTATCCCCCCATTGAAAGGAACTTCGTCCCAAATTTCAACATTTAGATAAATATTATAGGACATATGGTGGTGTTTTCTTTTCGCTTTATCTTCACATGATTATTTAGTCATTTTAAGTCATATAACTCAAGATTGGGTACTCGGTCAAATAGATGGCTCTAATTTAATCCCACAAAAAGAAAGGAATATGGAATAAGATCGAATTAAGTCTTTTAAGATTATAGAATCTTATATTCAATTCTATCATGTGTACTTTCCCAATTGTGAAACATTATCATGGTTTCCCTAGATAGCTTCATTGAGAGAGAGACAATAAGTGTGTCATCGGACAGACGCTCTTTAGGATTTGGCAGATGAAAAGTGTGGTGCATGTTGTTTAGTTCTCAAGACAGCTTGATATAGACAACATAAAAAAAATTTGTTAATAATTTCAAAGGTCTTTTGAGTCACGCCTTTAACCTGCCTCGTTCCTAAAGTCATATCATTTTTATAAAAGAGGGAGTATTTCAAGTTACATAGTCTCCATCTTGGAAGTTGAGAGACTTACATCTTTTGTTAACAAAACTCTCATGGCATTCTTTCGAGTTCATTCTGTAGTCTTTCTTAGATTCCCACAATCTTTTCTGTAATATCATGAGTGATTCTTGGATCCGAATGCAACGTCTCACTTGTATGTTCTTTTATCAATTTTGTATTTTCATTCACTACTCATCATATCGAGTATTGAAGATTGCATCGATATAAAGCCTAAATTGGTGTGGCATTGGTGATGGTGTGATTACTATTGTTATAGGAAAAACTCTATCAATGGTAAGGAGTATTCCACACACTTCCAAGATTTATCATGTGGATTAAAAGTATTTCTCCCAAGGGTTGGATAATTTGTTCATTGGGAATGGTAAGTTATGCTTGTCATGACGATTGTCAATATTTTAGGTGAATCTACTATCCTAGTAACAGATGATAGAGGTTGGCACCCCATGTAGTCTGACTATTTCCTTAGCATAAGTCCTTGTCAGCTTTTCCATTTCGCATAGTTCTTAGATTTGCGGGAAGTGGGTGGACTTAGTCAGTTTGTGGACCACTACCTAAATATAATCATAACCATTAGGTTTCTTGGGTAGCTTTGGTATAAATTCAATTGACATTGGTTCCCACTTTTACTCGAGTATTTTTTATTGTTACCCTAACGGTAAGTGTTTTCTAGTGTTCTGAATCTGGTACAAGTTTGTTATTTGTCCACTCAATTGGTAATCTTTGCTTTCATTCATGTTCACTATTTCCATTTCTTTAGATTTAAGCACATTAGGCCAACTCCTTGATGGATAGGACACTTTAGTCTATGAGCTTTGTCCAAGATTATGCTCTTGTGTTCACTGCACTTAGGCGTACAAATTTGGTTCTAAAAGTATCATGTCCCATCATCCCTGAGCTTAACCTATTTATCCACTCTTCACAAATCTTCACCCAGCGAAGCCTTTCTCTCTTAGGGTCTCGAGTAAAACTTCTGGAATTTATGTTGTTGGTTGTAAATGGATATTAATAGTTACTAGTCATTCTCAGCGGGGTTTGGTACGTTATTTTCGGATCAAGATATTCGCTACCATGTCAATCTCATTATAATGTCAACGAATCTCACACAACATGATGATAAAAAATTTCTCATTTATTTCATTCAACCAAAAGAATAGGCAAAAACCTCGTCTCAAATCATCTAAGCGCACCTCAATCCTTTATTCATATGTCGTAGTATATGAACAAGTTCTTTGTTCTTTCAGAAAGGTAGGATTGGTGCTTTACACCATAGTTGTTCCAACTTCTGGAATATAATCTCTTGCTTGTGTTCCCAGTTGGGCTTTGTTTTCTTTGGTGTCTATGCAGTTGGCGATTAGGCTATCTTGGAGAAGTTCATGTTGGACCTCCCGTATTAACCAACCTAAATTATTTTGTTGTTAAAGTTCCAACAATCATTCCTTAAGAAGAAATCTTTACTAAATTGTCCGAATTTGATCAAATCCTTCACATTTGATTAAATCCTTCACATTTTCTCAAATCCTTCGCATTAGATTAAATCCTTCACATTTTATCAAATTAAATCCTTCACATTTATCAAACCCTTAATATCTCATTAAATCCTTCGCGTTTTATTAAATCCTTCTCATTTGATTAAATCCTTCACATTTTATCAAATCCTTCTCATTTGGTTAAATCCTTCACATTTTATCAAATCCTTCACATTTGATTAAATCCTTCACATTTGATCTTTAGGATGGGAAAGGAACTTTATTTTATTCTCCAATTTGTCATCATAAAGGACCATGTCATTCTCGTGGGGTAGGCTTAGTCATATTGTTTTCTCGTAGTATAGATATAGACACAATGGGGAGGTAGCCGATTCATACTTATGATAACGTCAAAGATTCCGCTCGGAATTGGTATGACGTTTATAAGTAAAGATTGTTCGTTCACGGTTACTTTGTCAGTTAAAGGAGGTCGTATATGACCCGACGTGACACAAACAAAACCGTGTCATATAGAAAATGATATTGGACATTCAGTGACATATGCATGGGATTGATGTGACAAACATGATTTGGTAAGTGTTAGAATGAAATTTATTAAAATTTCACAAGTAGATTTCCAACAGCTCACTAGTTGTCTCTACTCTACAGGTTTTCTCGAAACAACTAGGTTCATGACTCATAATTGGCTTAAGTTTAGGTTTCGCAAGGATTGCCTTGTATAACTGAATTAGAAGTTCATCGGTATATAATTAGCAAACGAGAATCGCACTAGTTACTATTGATGGTTCTTAGTTTTCATTCGTTGTTTCGATCACGATTCATCTGACCCGAGCTGTCGCCTCTTGGTTCTTTAGTCTTAGGCAGTTTTTCTCAAAATGCCAAGTTTCACTAGTTTCATAACAAGCTTTTCCTCCACCAGTTCTTGTTCTAATTTCTGTATATTATCTCTTGAAACTATACTTCTGGAATCATCAAATTTTGTGCTTCTCAAGTCGTCTCATAGGTTGAATCAATTGTCTATGATTTTTGTATAGTAATTTCACCATGTAAGGTCTGAGTCCTTAAAAGTGTAGGTGGCAAACCAAAACAAGATAGTGTTCTATACACGAACACACATGGAATATTGATTCCATCATTTCAATCCAGAGTGCCAACCCTATAACTCCTTCAATATTGTAGAGGGATATGGGTTAGGGGTTCATGAATTCTTTGTGTTTCCATATCCTCAGTACATAACTATTATTTCGATGGTTGTTTCTTCTAATTCTACTTTGATTAGAGGCGTTGTTTTTATTGGATTTGTAAGTGGTCCAAAGTGTTAGCTACTTGTTGTTCGATTGTTTTCTCAATCATAGTTGCGTCAGGCAATTGTGCTTGTCCTGCACGATCACTCACCGATATCTTATGAGACATTGCTTTTTCCCAATACAACTGATTCAATGAGAAATGAATTGCATGAGAATATCATGTAGGATATAAGCAAAAGGGTTAAAATTATGCCAAACATGTAGAATTGTCATGGGTTTGCCTGAGATTGACTCTATTGTGAGTATTAGATGTAGCAAACTTTTACAGTACTAACAAGGGTGGAATTTTACACTTGGAACGAATGAAAAGAAACCACCAAGTATTGGGACAAATTGTGCAAATTTACTAAGAAAATGCTATATGGAAAGTTGCCTACAACTTGATGTTTTGACCAAACCTCGAGTTCTGAAGTTCTGATTCATTTGAATTGAGATACCTTGGAAACCAGACAAGATTTCTAATTACTTTCATATTTTGTGCGTTTACCGAGTCAACTATTTTCTCCTTTAAAAAAGGTCACCCAAGGTGAAGGTAGTCATAGGTATCCTTTTTTTGAACTTGGATAGTTCAACCATATGTCGGACTGTTCACTACAAAAAGAAATGGATTGGTGAAATACCTAAGCTGAAATCAAAATGATTCACGAATGCACATATCTTTCAAGATATTTGAACGATATATAATGAGATCATTTGTAGAATATTATAGTCGACTATAAGTATTCCAAGATAAACTTCAGATATGATTTGAGTTTGTGATACTTACAGTTTCATGAGCATTTGAAGTAAATATTCGCTAAGAATTCAGAAACGTTCACTAAATATTTTGAGAGTTCTTAAGCATTTCGAACTGTGATTTTCTTTATATATTCTGGATTCCAAGTGTATTAGTCTACCAACAACCGAATCCAAGCATGATTATTCATCGATCTAACCATAATTAAACATAGGTGATCAGTCTACGTCAAGTTGTGGTTCGTCCCATGCACAACGAACTTAGCTAAGGTGTTTGACCTAAAACGTTGCCTTGTATTAGTATTCAAGGGTTGGATTTTATATATTTATAACCCTACAATTGTAGGTTAAGGAATATACCTAACCTAAGAGAGTAATCCCTAGCCTATAGTCGTGCTTTCAAAAGATAGTAATAGTTCGCTATAGCTAATAACTCTTATAGCAATCTGTCACACCCTCCGGCCGGCGGTGGAAACATCGAGGTGTGTGACGTATACTACTAATCACAGTTATTGAACATACATTGAACAGTACAAATATAATCTTCTATTATTACCTAAATAAAAATTACATTGAGGTGTGAGACGTAAACTAGTAATCTAGACACACGCCAAAGAATTTGGCATTTACAAAGGTATAATAAAATAACAGAGAATATGTTGTGCGAACACTTCAAAACTTCTAAATAACCTGAGAATACATGCATTAAGATGCGTCAATAAAATTGTTAGTGAGTTCTACAGGTTCTGACACAAAGTATTTTTAAACTCAAATATGTTTTATAAAATTTATTTATTTGACCAGCTTTTATAAATACGTACTTTTCTGTCAAAAGTATAAAATAATTTAGTTATCAAAGTGTATTTAGACTCATTTAGAAATATTGTTTGCTAAATTCCAAAAATACACCATTTGTCAAATATATATATATATATATATATATATATATATGTGTGTGTGTGTGTGTGTGTGTGTGTGTGTGTATGTGTAAGTCAAACTTATGACAATTTTTTACTGTTCCCATGACAAAAATGCTTTTTATATAAGGATTTTCAATACCAATTTATATAAAAGAAAGTCATATCACACTTTTTGGAAACCTGAAATAGCCAAATTTACTTTTGAAACCTTGTACAAGAATTTGTATAGTTTATATGTAAAACTATTAAGCTTTGAATTTATACACTTTGTAAATTCATGTCGTCGTATTAACTATGTGTTATCTTACTAAATTTGGAAACCGACACTTAACCAGTGGGGCAAACACCTCCCACATAAATATTGTGTTTTCGTATAAAAACAACAGGTTTTATATAAGTAACTTATTAAACCTTATTCAATCGTGTCATGGTATTAATTAATTGTTATACGAATTAATTTATGGTATTGAAAATTATCGTTTTGAACCACAAACTATTCCACTACATACAGTCTCTTTCAACTAGTGTAAGTGAACAAAAACCTCATATAACTTGGATATCAAATCTATACGGCAACATGACAAAACTCGTGTCTATAATGATTTCATAGTCGAACTGTGATGCAACACCTTTGCAACAACACTAAAACGGCATGCTAAAAGTTCCACATCAAAACTTTATCAATTTCATGGAGTAAATAATATAGATACTTCAACGTCAAACTCGTCTCGACAGACGATGGTTGTAGCTAGCAATAGTAGTCGGGATTTCTACCCGTATAGAACAGTATTGTTGATCTATACTTAACGTTTTGCATTCCATACGGATTAACAGTTATAATGCAAATGATTTTAACTAACACAACTGGTCTCAGTGTACACAATAACATATCCCATATCTTAGGAAAGGATTCGAGCTCTTATGGCTGTTAAAAATAAACATAACTCATATAGGAACTCACGTGCATATTGGATCCTAACAATGTGTCTAGGCATCCTAATCCTAAACTTTTCGATATCATAATCTTTAATACTTATAATTCATTGATGTTTAGGAATGATTTTGATTTAAGTATTTTAGTATTTGAGATTCGTAAGACTTAAAGGATTTCCAAATTTCTATAGTCTGCTATAAGGAAATTCGGGCAGCATAACAACTGCTTTTATAACGTTTTCCAGGTTTCAACCAACATGAAAGCAAAAATTCTCATAATATTCAATAAGTTGCATAATTGATACGATATATAACTGTTGAAACATGAGGTGACCCTCTTAACGTAGTCTACCGCAGCCCACAAGCATCCGCAGTCAAGCTGTCATCAGCAGCCTCATTTGAAGTCATCTATCCAACCGCAATCTTCTTACTTTACTTAGTTTAATTTTATCTATCTTTTATGTAATACTCTCTATTGTCCAGTATTCCTTGCATGGCTACTGTTAGAAAGTGGATCAAATTTATCTCTTGAGTCTAAATTATCTTCAAGTATTTCTCTTACGCATCTCATATCTTTCTTACTCTCTAAGTCCTCTCGAACATAACTGATAATTACTTCTCTTTGTAGCAAGTCATTCGTGACTTTATCACTAAGCTTGATCTCACTCACTAACTTGGTTTGAATGCATTCCATGTTATGAATCAACTTATGTGTTTACTTGATATATCACTTGCTGTCATTTATGCTTCCTTACATTTCCGCAACTAACTATGTAACTATCTAACTCATTAACTTATTATTGTTGAGCTTTTAGATCCTTTGAGATTAACTAATTCCACAACTATACTTGTTCTAACGTTTGTTCAAGTGTGTCTCAAGTTTTTCTCTCAACAATTGGTACCAGAGCATAGTGGTTACTTTTTGAAAAAAAAAATTGATTTTCAAAGGGCCTTCTATACCACTGAAGCTCATTTCTCAAAACAAAAAAAAAACACAAAAAAACAAGGAAAAATGGCACAATAACTTTCTCTGAATGTTTCCAACAATGTTGGTGGTTCAAATCGAGCTCCAATATTGGTTTCAAATGAATACCATCACTGGTCTCAAAGAATTGAAAGATATTTAAGGAGACTTTGTAAAGATGTATGGAGACTAGGATCCTAACAATGTGTCTAGGCATCCTAATCCTAAACTTGGATCCTAACAATGTGTCTAGGCATCCTAATCCTAAAATGTAACTCTTGAGTCTCTATATATAGAGCTCATTCTTTCACAGTTAATAAGAATCTTTTTTACATCTATCAATCTGAATTATCTTCAATTATTTATATTAACAATTTAGGGATGAGGCTCTACTCGACGAGTTGGTCGACCTACTCGTCGAGTAGCAGCGGGGTGAGAACATGCGTTTAGTGACCTACTCGACGAGTCCACTATTGGGACTCGACGAGTAGGAGCCGGCAGATGAAACCCTAAATCCCGGGGTTTGAACCCCTATTTAAAGGAGCCTTAGCCTCCTTTGGGCCTGCTCACAGTCTTTGAGATCCCTTGAAATCCTAATTCGTGTGTGTGTGCTTTGGTGTGGTTTGAAGCTTGGGAAAGAGGATCTTGGAGGAAGGAAGCTAAGAGTGCAAAGGAAATTGAAGCAAGAAAGGAGTGGGAAGCGGGTTTTGCCTCAGCTAGCATCGTCTGAAGGTATCAAAGTGCCATTCTTACTTCCTTTTCTTCCCTTTGGTTGATTCTAGGGCTTTTTATGGATTTTCAAGTTGGGATGTTGAGCTATGGGCTAGATCTGAAGTTGTAACTTCAGATCATGACCCTCCTTGGATGCTAGAGTCATAAAGTTGTTGTATTGGTTGTTGTTGGAGTCCCACTTGGAATAGAAGCTCCATTAAGAACTTAAAATAGACATTTGGAGCCCTAGAAGCTTGGATATTTTATTTGGAGCTGCTGTATGGCTCAAAACAAGTATGTATGGAAAGAGGACTGGATGGACTCGGCGAGTCGCAAGAGTAAACTCGGCGAGTCACATGAAGATGGTCATTGAACTCAGTGAGTTGGATGAACAACTCAGCGAGTCCGATGAAGATCACCATAAAACTCGACGAGTTGAAGAACAACTCGGCGAGTCGGATGGCTTTTCCCTTGCGTAAGCATGCGTGTGTACCTGTCGAGTTGCAAAGAGGAAAATCGACGGGTGGACCTTAAGGATTAATAGAGATTCGAAGGAACTCGACGAGTCACTCCGATGACTCGGCGAGTTGGAATGTGCTCCATGGACTCGGCGAGTTGAGGTCAACATGGACTATTGACCTTGATTGAGGACTCTGACCTTGATCAGGAATTACTAAGGGGTTATGGGGTGTCTCATAAGAGTTAGAACTTATGAGTATATTGTGTTATGGTTATAGGTGGTGGAGCCGGTGTCAAGTGTTCCGATAGTTGGGGTTTGCATTTCAATCGACATCTGCGAGGTCAGTTATCCTCACTATATCGATAGGGTCTACGACACCAAGGTTGGCCCTTTATGATTTACATCCTGGTCTAGGATGGTTGCTTTGTTATTGCCATATTAGAATTCATCCTGTTTAGGATGGTTGTTATGCTAGAGATCGGTTAGATCGGTTGTCATGGTATGCTACATATGATTCTAATCTGTTAAATCGAAATCGGGATAGATAGTATGATATGCTTTTATGATCTGTAAGGATTGGTATGTTAGTGACCTGTTAGGTCAATGATCTACTCACAAGTGAAACTATATGATTGATGGTAATTGAGACAGATATGTTTGCTATGTGTATGTGCCAGTATATGATAGTATGCGTACATGGTTATTTGTTGGTTGGATGGGTTGAGGCGGTCCTGCTTTGTGCTGAAGGCCAACATACCATCTGAGCGGTCCAAGGAGACTGTAGGCCCACGCGGCGGACCAATCATGCCGAAGGCTCGGGATAGATTTAGATAGACTTTTGGTTTGGTAGGGCGGACTAGTCCGGCCGATGGCCCAATATGTATGTTGTTTGATTGATCATTATGGCTATGGCTTCTGCTAGAGTGGCATTGGTATTTTCGGGTTGGCTCACTAAGCCCTGGGGCTTACGGTTTTCAGTTTACTGTTTCAGGTACTTCAGGAGAGCGAGGGAAGGCGAAGGCGTGACCGTACCGCTCCTCATCCTCCTGATCTATTTTGGGACACTCTGATGATAAAAGAATTGGAAGCATTTTGTAAAAACAATTAGTATTTGACTCTTTTGTTAGTATTAAAACTTTAAATTTGGCGTAAATTTTATGGGTGTTACAAGTTGGTATCAGAGCCTTGGTTTGAGTGAATTGGAGGAACACTCGTGTGAATCCAGTCTCAAACCAAGGAGATTTTCAGAAAATAAGTTTTTAAAATGGTTTTCAAAATAAAGGATGGACGATGCAAAGGGTACGATCAGCCGGAGCCTGTAAGTATGCCCCAAAATACCATACAGTTATTTGATATTTATATATGTTAGAACAGCATGCTAGTGTTAGGCTAGGTATTTTCAAGAATCGCATGATAGATTGGCCTGATTGTATGATACCTATTAGCCTAGGGTTTCTTGTATTTGGGATTGACATCATAACTTTAGATGTTTAGTGTATGCACCACGGCTGTGGATAGTCAAGATCTTATAGCCTGAGAATGTACGATTCGACCTTAGTGTAGGATCGGATATTCGAAAGTCCATTGGGTCCAGCGCTATGTGCAGCCAGTGTACACTAGCGCTGCAGGGGATGATGGAAGTTTCATGGATGTGTGAGTGGTGCGGAACTGCAGGATCAATTACTAGTTAGGCGATGTCCCCTGGGAGTGAGGGTTGAGCACATATTATGTTAAATACAGTTTAGGGTGTTGTGGTGATACTTGAGACAAATATGGGTAGGTATGGAAGGTAGTAAGGCCCATACTACTGAGAGCACATGACCCATACGCGTATCAAGGAAGTCACAACCCCTAAGGATTGAGGGTAATTGGTCTACTGTCATTATATGATCTGCCTGAGACATTGAGTGTGTTTGTAGTATGGTGGTGACAAGAGCATGTATAGAAACACCCCTCTATGTCTGAGATCCACCTCATATCGGCGATCCGATCCTGTGTACCATCGAACTCTGGCGGTTTCGTGTTGATGAACTCTCGGTACAGCAACGAATCACCACCCTGGGGTCTCGCAACAGCAACAGCCGTTGTGGCTGCAGCAACAACAACATCAGTCAAAGCAGCGTAACGCTTGTCAAACGTCTCGATCAGTGTGGTCTTAATAGACACAAACATCTCCGGAATCTCGGCTCTGATGGCAGCAGCCACCTCCTCATGGATGATCCGACGGATCTCCTCATCACTCACCCCACTGCTCCCGATGGTATGGCGTGTCCCGACCATGATCAACCTCTGAAATACAACATAAGGAATAGTAGGGAAACTCTCGAGTATACTCACACTCGATAACTCAATCATCCTCAACTTCTGGTACCCCAAGGATTCTTACTTGGACTGCGCACCAATCCGGTGTCTTCAATAGTACGGTCCCAATACTATCGTCCACACCGAATCGATATACAACCCAAGTCCTCCTCCTAGGATCCCAAATCGCAAATACTCTACTCTCGCTATGCACTGGCTACCCTCAATAGCCCTCTCATGAGCTCCTCACTGCTACCTACTCACTCTCAAAGTATCTCATAGCAGCAGCGATCTCCTAAGCTAAGGCATCACAAATCAAGCCCACTCTATTCCTAATAGGAATACCTAGCCTCTCTAACATGCACAACATAATATCTCATAACTCATAACATATAATGTAAGGGTATTTTGGGGATTCACTGTTCGGGCGTTCGCTGACCGTACACACCTTCCACTTTGCTTGTTTCGAAAACCTGTTTTTCTTTTTAGAAAATTTTAGTTTTATTTGAAAATTTCTCAAATCCTCGGTTTGAGTTCAAATACGCCCGAAGGTGCATCCGAATCCCTCAAACCAAGGCTCTGATACCAACTTGTAACATCCGGGACTTCAGGTATATTAATTATTCTTTTTATTTTGAGTTTTGTGGAAGAACTCGGCGAGTTGGTGCATAGACTCGCCGAGTTGAGACGCGATTTCTCACCCGGATTGATGCCCGAACTCGGCGAGTCTGCGCTGTTTAATGAAACCCTAATTTCTCGGGTTTGAGGCATATTTAAAGGGCCTTATGGCCGTCATTTGCGCTCATCAGTCCCCAGAGTGAAACCCTAGAGCATTTGAGTGATTCAAGTGAGGGAAGGAGCCATTATTGATCTTGGAGTTATTGCCTAGCAAGGAAAGAGCAGATCTAGCCAAGAGGAAGCAAGAGAGGTGTGGATTCCTGAAGAACTGAGGTCCAGGACATCACAACTGAGGTACAATTCCGAATCATTCTCTGTTATTGTGATGTTCAGGTAGATTTAGGGCTTTTGAACCCATTTGTGGCTAGATCTAGTGTCCCCATGATCCCTTAGCGAGTTAAGGTCCTGGATCTGGACCCATAGAGGTCCAGAGCACCTCTTTACCAAAGCTTTATATGCATCCATGGATGTTTTGGCTTGAGATCAATGTATTTGAGGCTAAAACACCATTCATGAGCTATTCGATGCTTAGTAAGCACCAAGACTTGGACTTTACGTGGTCAATAAGCTTAAGGCGACTGGATCTATGAGTTAGTGAAGCGGATCTGACCTGAGAAGGTCGTTTGGGGTTGTGCATCGAATGCACTCGCCGAGTCCATTTCCAGACTCGGCGAGTTGGTGCGGGTTGTTCAATGATTACGAACCAGGGGCTGAGTAACCGAGTCGGGTGAGTGACTCGGTGAGTCGGAAGAGATTCAGAGGGATCGTGTTCCCGTAGGGACTCGGGGATTCCACGCTAGACTCGGCGAGTCAGGTCGACCGTTGACCGTTGACCAGAGTTGACTGGTTTGACTTCATGGTATTAGTCAGCCAGAGTCAAGGTAGTATTAAGTAGAAATATGCTTGTGTTGTAGGAGGACGATAGCTCGGTAGATCGAGCACTAGTGGTTACGAGATTTATGAGTGACCGAGATACGCGAGGTGAGTCTTCTCACTATACATTACCTTCAGTGGTGTTTCGAGTTGACCAGAGGGTCTTATGTGCTATGTATGCGATTATGTATTGTCTTAGAGATTTCGTGCTATGTATTATTTGTATGTTGTATGATTATATAGACCGGGCCGGAGGGCCCAACGATTCTGACCGGGCTAGAGGGCCCAATGAGCTATGAGTGGACCGGAGGGTCCGACGAGCTGCGGGACTGGAGGGTCCCGCTGAGACATCTAGACCGGAGGGTCGGATTTAGCCTTGAGTGGCGTATTTGTGGAATGTGGTATTTTGGGAACTCACTAAGCATTTATGCTTACAGTTGTTGTGTTTGATGTCTCAGGTACTAGCGAGGACCGTGGGAAGGCGACGGCTTGACACATACACACAACGATGGAGTTTATTATGTGTAGAGATCTTGGGATTTGTTTTGAAAACAATATTGATTATTGATTTGAAATTGTGATGTGATACATTATGTGATTTTGAAAACGAAAAATTATTTTGAAAATTTACGGTATTACAAGTTGGTATCAGAGCCAGGGCATGGGTCGATGTGTTCGACGAGGACGTCGAACCCTATAATGGGGGGTGAAAGTGGGTTAGATCTGATCCCACATCGGCTGGGAAAGAGAACTAAGCATTCCTTATAAGGGGTGTGGATACCTTCCCTATCACAACGCGTTTTAAAGCCATGAGGGTAGCAAATCCCATAAGAACTCTGCAGTTAAGCGTGCTCGGGCGGGAGTAGTACCAGGATGGGTGACCCCATGGGAAGTCCTCGTGCCGAGTGGCCCAAAGCGGACAATATTGTGATACGTGCCAGAGGGGGATGTTAGATTACCACCAGGTCATGGTGAAGGAGGAAGATGTGGAGAAGACCGCGTTCTGGACTCGTTATGGTCATTACGAGTTCGTGGTGATACCATTTGGACTCACCAACATCCCAACAATGTTCATGGATCTGATGAACCGAGTCTGCAGACCGATGCTCGATCGCTCGGTCATTGTGTTTATAGATGATATCTTGGTGTATTCCAAGACCCGAGAGCAGCATGAGGAGCACCTTAGGGAGCTGTTGGAGGTGCTACGACGAAAGTGACTTTATGCCAAGTTCTCGAAGTGTTTGTTCTAGTTGCGGGAGGTTCAGTTCCTTGGACATCTCGTTAACCAGGATGGGATTTTGGTCGATCCGGCCAAGGTGGAGGCGGTTATGCAGTGGGAGACTCCAAGATCTCCCTCAGACATCATGTTGGGTCAATATTTTGGTTTATACTTTGCTTTTTCTAGGAAATTGATTTGTTATGTATTATTGTAGATGTGTTTACGGTCAGTAAGTGAGTTTACGACCGTAAATAGAGTTTACGGCCGTAAACTTAGTTTGCGGCCCAGTCCAGTATATATAGGGGAGAGGGGTGTGAGGAAAAGAGTGATGAACACTAGAGGAGCTTACATGTGTGCATTTGATGGTGTTCTAGAGAGAAAGAAAAAAGAGAGTGTGTGTTAGTGTGTGTGAATCTTGTATTCGGATCTTCATTCATAATCATATCATACAAGATTCATCATATTCTTCTTCTCCTTCTCTTCTATTTGATCTGACATCATCCGTTTGATTGAGATTCCGCACCATCAAACGGATCTGATTGATACACAAGCAAATTAGGGACTTACAATTGGTATCAGAGCTTAGATTGTATCACTCATTTTTGTCAGATCTGGAGCTTATTTGATCTTATTTTGAATAGATTTTTGCGTTTTTGGATAGATCTCGCAAAATTAAGGGGGGTTTGTTCTTCGCGTGTTTCCTAAAAACGAGTTTTTGATCGAGTTTTGGAGCAAAAATGGTGAAAAAACGTTGTTTTTCGTCAAGAACAGCGATTTCTGGAGAGTTTACGGTCTTTGAATGAGAGTTTACGGCCGGAAACGAGTTTACGGTCGGAAACAGGTTGCCGGAGTTTACGGCCGGAAATAGGTCGCCGGAGTTTGCGGCCTCAGATCGGTGGTCGGCGGATTGCGGCTTGGTACGGCTCGGTGATCGGCTTGAAGAATGGCTCGGCTCAGCAGGATCTCTTGTTCGTTCAACAACTTCAACTAAAAACAAAGGGCACGAAGTTCGGGGTTGCGGGGATCGAACCCGCGACCTCTAGGTTATTGACACAGCGCGCTTAGCCAACTCGACCAACTGATCATTTGTTTCAATCCCCCGAAATATTTAACTTAACCACTTCCTGTCGCACTTAATTTCGAAATTTGACACTTTTAACCCCAAAAATTAATTTCTTTCATTTTTAAATATCTTTTTCAACCAAAAATTTTAATTTTTGATTTTTGACTTTTAATTTTGATTTTTATTTAAAATTTTGACTTTGACTTTTAAAGTTTGACCTTTGACTTTAAACTTTGATATTCTCGTTTGACTTTTAAATTTTCAAATTTAGCTTTGCGGTTTGACTTTTCAAGTTTGACTTTTGAGTTTGACTTTTTAAGGTTGACTTTTAAGTTTGAATTTTGAGTTTGATTTTTTATGTTTGACTTTTCAAGTTTGACTTTTGAGATTGACTTTTTAAATTTGACCTTTAAGGTTGACTTTTGAGGTTTATAGTCAAAGGGCATTTTTAAATTTAAAGTTTGACTTCTAGTTGTGTTTTTTAATAGTTTTTGAAGTTTACAAGGGAATTGAAAACATGAAAGAGAGTCGTCAGAAGATGTTTAGACAAAATTTCAACATGTTCGATTATATCCCTGGAGAAACCCTGGAAGCTCAGTAGCAGCGATTTACCACACTCACTACTGAGATGAATATAGCTGGGATCTTCTTGACCAAATCTGAGATAAACAAAAAGCTGCTGAATGCACTTCCGAAATCGTGGGATATGAACGTGGCTATCATCAAGAAGACAAAAGATCTCAATCATCTTAGTCTTGCTGATGTAATTCAAGAACTTGATGCTTTGAAATGTAGAAAAACAATGAGTTCTGAAAATATTTCGGTCACTGAAGTTACATGTACTCCAGCTTGTGAAACTACGATGAAATTTCTTCGGGACCAAATTGATTTATTAAAAAGAGAAGTTGAGGACCTGAGATATGAAGGATATCAACTCAGGAAAGGACAGAAACCCCTAAAGGCTGAATTAGAAGCAAAAACCAAGGACTTTAGGAAACTTCAGGAAGAGTATAGCAACAAGTGTGAAAATTATGACTATATTAAGAGACAACTTGCTGCTTTTACTAAAGAACTTGACACATTGAAAATTAAGTGTGGAAAAACAGACGTTTGTTTTAAAAATTATACTGCGTCAAGTCAGACAGTCGAGTCCTTATTTGAAACCCAATTAAAATTTAAAGATAATCAAAACAAGGGTCTAGGGTATGATAGTGTTCCTCCTCCTTTCAATCATAACTACACATCCATCCCTATGACATAGGAAGAAATTGCCAGGGAGGCACATCTTCAATATGGAAAACGAGCTGGATTTGTGTCAGGAGTAGTTATTAATGTTGAAAATACTAATGTTTCTACTTCATGTGCAGGTAAAGTAGCAGAGGATGAGAACAAGGAGAACACCATTGAACAAACCAACATCTCCTTGAACTTTGAATCCGTTGCTTCGAAATCAACTGGTTCTGATCAACCTGTCGTTGAGAAATACAAGCCACCAATTCCAATGCAACAGAGTTCTTGTTGCAAGTATGCATGTGGGAACAACAAGAGACAAGGCAAGGATACGCCACCAGGGGCAGGAAGAAACAACTTCACAGTGAAGAAAAAGACATGTTTTCACTGTGGAACACCTGGACACATAGCCAGAAATTTTCCAAATCGCGCATACGTTCCCTACTATGCACAAGGCTGGCAGAACGCGCGAAGAGGGAGATACTTCAAAAGAAACCCCTCGAGATCACGTTCAGACATTGATCACTGGAATGCCAAGAAGGCCAAGAATTCAACTCCCAAGGCCAGGAATCAAACCTCAAAGGACAAGAAGCCAAAACCAAGAGATGCTCCCGTGAAGCCAAAATCAAAGTCATCTCAACGGCCGACATCAAGATCAAAAGAAAGTACCGAGCCACCCATCAGATCGAAAAAGAAATGGGTTAAACCCAACTACATGTGGGTTCCAAAGGCTCACTCTCCCAAATCAACTAATGACTCTAATATTTCTTCATCTTCTGTTTGTGCTAAACAAGATATGTCATGGGAGAGAGTACCGTGCAAGGATGACAAAGGTCGACCTAATTTCAAAATGGACTGGGTTCCAAAGACCAACTAATCCCGCTCTGTGTCGGAGAAGCCATGCATGCATATCATCAGACTTCGGTTTGTTGGTAGTAGTTGTTCCAGGCACATGATAGGAGGCATCTCTGAACTGTACAACACTTAGAACATAGTTTGGGAGTATGTGTCCTTTGCGGGAAAGGAAGAAAGGAAGAGATCACTCACGGGGTTTGTGCTTAATGACATGAAGAATTTTCGAATATGTTCTGAGATTACGCGTGCTGTTCTCTAACCTTCTGGATGCAAATTCAATCGGTGACTTACGGTTTGAGTTTTCTTCTCTATATTCCTGAGTTTTTCTTAAGCTGAATCGCTTTAAAGACTAATTTTTGTTTTAGGATAGTTTAAATTTGCGCATTTACTTTCATTTCTCTCGTATGCACAAATTTAAGGGGAGAAATAAAAACAAAACAAAAATTAGAAAATTTTAAAAAATCCAAAAACATTAGAAAATTAGAAAATAAAAAAAAATATGTTGGTTATGAAATGTGCTTGACGGAGATGTTTTGGTAAGTGATATTATCAAGTGATAACAGGCAACCTGAGTCTACGTAACGTACCCAAAGTTGAAGGGTCTATGCTCTGGTTTGATGCGTCGGTAGGGACGAAAGATTCTAAATGGACTTGACTAGGCAGAGTTGAACTTAAGAAATTCTTAGTCTTGACAAATTTTGACCTAGTTAGATCCGTTCAGCCTGACAATACGACGCCCAGATAGGTTGAGCAGGGAGATATATATGGGAATCCACTCGTCACATTAAATGAACCCGTACTTGGAACCGTGGTTTAACTTTTCCTCGATGTGCGGATTCTATCATTAATTCCGGTTGGATGGGGCGACTGGTAAATTCCGATAAATTAGGTCTATAGAAAATCGTTTTCTTTCTTTCTGTCTGTTAGTCATATGTTATCTCCTTTGCGTGACTTCCAATCCAACCTGGTACACAACATATGCAACTCCATTTCTCTGCATGTTATATATATGAAATTCCTCTTATCTGTTAGCCATATGTTGTCTCCTTTGCGTGACTTCCAATCCGACCTGGTACACAGCATGTGCAACCTTCTACTTCTCAACCCCTCTGAAACAATAAGTAATAGCAATCTGAATCTGTTCTCTCTCTGAATGATGGTCTACTCACCCGGTGTAAGGAGTACTCTGGAAGTCCTTGATGGCTGGGGCATATTAGGAAGTGGGAAACACGTTCCAGTACAATTAAAATTGAACACTCAAAGTTTGTCTATAGATCTCGCTGCTCAATTTAGGTGGACAACAATATCCCTGGTCGTCGTCAGCTGAATGGTCCTTAAGATATAGTATCTAGGAACTTAGGATCAGATATAATATCTAGGAACTTGAGTTCACCTTGTCTTGTATCAAATAGTATGTCCTAAATAAGTCACAATTTTTCGTGTTTAAGTGGACAACAATACTGGCGATTGACTAGACAAAGACGTGAAGATAGAAGGTACCGACAAGTGGATAAAGGTTGTCTAAAAACTTTGATCCCAAATCACTCTTAAAGTTAGATATCATTTTATTTTTGTTAAATTTGTTCATACTTTCTTCTAATTTAAATATTAGGGGAGAATTAAAAATTAAAAATAATGAAAAGAAAAAAAATCAGAAAAATTAAAAAATCAAAGAAAAATCAGAAAAATTAAAAATCCAAAAATAGTGTTATTTTTGTTTTATTTCTTGTTCAGAAAAATCAAAAATCCAAAAATATGTTTGTTTCTGTTTTAATTTATGTGCTAAGTTTTCTTTTAGTTTTGTTTTGTCTTGAAAAGTCATTTCAGGTATAGATAAGACTCATGGAGTTTGTGTTGAAGATTTCTGATCCAAAGCCTCGTCCGTGAGCATCAAAGAATTCACATTCGAAGGAGCAAGAAATGAAGATTATTCTTTCAACATTCAACCCTTCAACCCCAGAAGTATGGTGAAGCTGCAATTGAAGATTATGTGACGGTTTGCATTGAAGCCTTCTCAATCAGTCTGTTGCTATCCTTGTACCTGCTGAAGTGATCCAGAAGATTTGTTCTCTCTGATGTTCTCTCTGAAGATTCTCAAGCTGAGAGCGCTATCTTTCAAGAATCAGTACGTCAAGCCTCCTCACCTGACGTGCGTTCAAAGCCAAACTCTAAAGAAAAGCCCAACTGCTCAAGATGAAGTCATTTATTGAAGATAAATGTTGAAGCCAAGCTCTCGATGAAGATTAACAAGAAAAGCCAGCTATTTTTAAGGGGGAGCTTGTGGGGTCATTTAAGAAAAGAAAAGAAAGCTATAAACCAAGGGGGAGATTGTTGGGTCAATATTTTGGTTTATACTTTGCTTTTCTAGGAAATTGATTTGCTATGTAATATTGTATATGTGTTTACGGTCAGGAAGTGAGTTTACGACCGTAAACAGAGTTTACGGCCATAAACTCAGTTTGCGGCCCTAAACTCAATTTGCAGCCCTAAACTCAGTTTGCGGCCCAGTCCAGTATATATATAGGGGAGAGGGTTATGAGGAAAAGAGTGATGAACACTAAAGGAGCTTAAGTGGGTGCATTTGATGGTGTTCTAGAGAGAGAGAAAAGAGAGTGTGTGTTAGTGTGTGTGTGAATCTTGTATCCGGATCTTCATTCATAATCATATCATACAAGATTCATCATATTCTTCTTCTCCTTCTCTTCTATTTGATCTGACATCATCCGTTTGATTGGGATTCCGCACCATCAAACGAATCTTATTGATACACAAGCAAATTAGGGACTTACGCATCATGAGTTTTCTGGGCTTAGCAGGGTATTATCGGAGATTTAGTCGTGATTTCTCCAAGCTTGCTGTACCCCTCACTCGTCTAACGAGGAAGGGAGTGAATTTCCGGTGGGGTCCGGAGCAGCAGAGGACTTTTGAGACCCTCCGGCAACGGTTATGCGAGGTGCCAGTGTTGGCACTATCCGAGGGAGTGGAGGATTTCGTGGTATATTGTGATGCGTCCATCACAGGCTTAGGGGCAGTCCTCATGCAGAGTGAGCAAGTGATAGCTTATGCATCGCGGCAGTTGAAGCCACATGAGACGAGATACCCCACGCACGATCTTGAGTTGGGAGCGGTGGTCTTCGCTCTCAAGATTTGGAGGCACTATCTGTATGGGGTCCGTTGTACCATATACACGGATCACAAGAGTTTAAGGCACATTATGGATCAGCCGAACTTGAATATGAGGCAACGCAGGTGGCTAGATGTAGTCAAGGACTATGATTGTGAGATCCTTTACCATCCTGGTAAAGCGAATGTGGTTGCGGACGCCCTGAGCCACAAGTCAGCTGGGTCTTCTACCCCAGCCAGATGTATGAGGATAGCACTGGATCCCCCGTTGGTGGGCTTGGTTAGAGATGCTTAGATCGAAGGTATGAAACCGAAGAATAGGAAAAAGGAAAGGATTAAGGGCGAAAGCGCCTGGTTTGTTCAGGATAGCCGTGGGCTGTTGACCCGATATGGTCGGGTTTGGGTTCCTATGACCGAAGGAGTTAGGCAGACAGTGATGGAGGAGGCTCATCAGTCTCGTTTTTCTATTCACCCGAGGGCTACCAAGATGTTCCAAGATTTGGGTTTGAGTTATTGGTGGCCTGGTATGAAGCAAGATATCGCTTGGTACGTTGAAAGGTGCTTGAGTTGTAGAATGGTCAAGGCCGAGCACTAGAGGCCGCATGGTAAGTTGCAGCGCCTGGAGATTCCCATGTGTAAATGGGAACGGATTACGATGGATTTCATCACAAAGTTGATGAAGACGACAAAGGGTTTTGATGTTATATGTGTCATCATGGATCAATTGACTAAGAGTGCCCATTTCCTAGCTATACGGGAGAGTTCGTCGGCGGAGAAGTTGGCCGACCTATACGTCCGCGAGATTGTCTCTCGTCATGGGGTTCCAGTTTCCATAGTTTCCGATCAGGATCTCCGACTCACTTCCCGTTTTTGGCAGAAGTTCCACGAGGAACTAGGCAGGAGACTGCATTTTAGTACAACGTTCCATCCACAGACTGATGGGCAGAGTGAGCGGACCATTCAGACCCTTGAAGATATGTTGAGGGCCTGCGTCATTGATTTCGGTGGGAGTTTGGATTCCCACCTACCGCTTGTAGTGTTCGCCTACAATAACATCTATAATTCCAGTATTGGCACCCCGCCTTTCGAGCTGTTGTATGGGCGGAAGTGTAGGACCCTAGTCTGTTGGGGCGAGGTTGGGCACAGGGTGATGGGTCGGACAGAGGTAGTTCTGCAAACTAACGAGATGATACAGCAGATTAGACAACGACTACAGACCGCTCAAAGTCTACAGAAAAGTTATGCCGATCGACGCCGATCTGAGTTGGAATTTCAGGTGGGTGACATGGTTCTCTTTAAAGTCTCACCTTGGAAGGGTGTGATCCGTTTCATGAAGAGGGGAAAATTGGGTCCCCGATTCATCGGGCCGTTCAGGATTGTTGCCAGGGTTGGCAAAGTGGCTTATAGGCTAGAGCTTCTGGAGGAACTTAGCTGGATCCACAGCACATTTGATGTTTCGCAATTGCGAAAGTGCGTCATAGACCAAGAAGGCAGTGGTATCGTTGGATGACATTCACGTCGATGAGCGCCTAAACTATGTGGAAAGGCCTGTAGCTATCTTGGAAAATAAGAAGAAGATTCAACGGAACAAGGAAATACCTTTAGTAAAGGTGCAGGGGGAATATCGGAGGGGATCCGAGTGGACGTGGGAGCCGGAGGTGGAAATGCGCGAGCATTACCCGGCATTGTTTTCTTCAGCGGACTTCGAGGACGAGGTCTAGTTCAAGTGGGTGAGAATTGTAATGCCCTGATCCTTAGGTATTAATTAATTAAGAAATTAGGGATGAGGCTCTACTCGACGAGTTGGTCGACCTACTTGTCGAGTAGCAGCGGGGTGAGAACACACGTTTAGTGACCTACTCGGCGAGTCCACCATTAGGACTCGGCGAGTAGGAGCTCGCAGATGAAACCCTAAATCCTGGGGTTTGCACCCCGATTTAAAGGAGCCTCAGCCTCCTTTGGGCGTCCTTACAGTCTTTAAGAGCCCTTGAAACCCTAATCCGTGTGTGTGTGCTTTGGTGTGGGTTTGAAGTTTGGGAAAGAGGATCTTGGAGGACAGAAGCTAAGAGTGCAAAGGAAATTGAAGCAAGAAAGGAGTGGGAAGCGGGTTTTGCCTTAACTAGCATCGTTTGAAGGTATCAAAGTACCATTTTTACTTCCTTTTCTTCCCTTTGGTTGATTCTAGGGCTTTTTATGGATTTTCAAGTTGGGATGTTGAGCTATGGGACAAATCTGAAGTTGTAACATCAGATATGGACCCTCCTTGGATGCTAGAGTCATAAAGTTGTTGTATTGGTTGTCGTTGGAGTCCCTCTTGGACTAGAAGCTCCATTAAGAACTTAAAAGAGACATTTTGAGCCTTTATAACCATGCATGAACGTAAAGTTTGCAACTTTACATGGTAAGTATGCCCTAGAAACTTCGATCTGTGATTTGGAGCCGCTGCATGGCTCAAAACAAGTATGTATGGAAGGAGGACTGGATGGACTCAGCGAGTCGCAAGAGTGAACTCGGCGAGTCACATGAAGATGGTCATTGAACTCGGCGAGTTGGATGAACAACTCGGCGAGTCCGATGAAGATCACCATAAAACTCGACGAGCTGAAAAACAACTCGGCGAGTCGGATGGATTTTACCTTGGGTAGGCATGCGTGTGTACCCGTCGAGTTGCAAAGAGGAAACTCGAAGGGTGGCCCTTAAGGATTGATCTGGATTCGAAGGAACTCGACGAGTCACTCCGATGACTCGGCGAGTGGTCGAGTGCACTCGGCGAGTTGAGGTCAACATGGACTGTTGACCTTGACTGAGGACTCTGAGCTTTATCAGGAATTACTAAGGGGTTACGGGGTGTCTCATAAGAGTAAGAGCTTATGAGTATATTGTGCTATGGTTATAGGTGGTGGAGCCGGTGTCAAGTGATCCAATAGTTGGGGTTTGCATTTCAATCGACATCTGTGAGGTGAGTTATCCTCACTATATCGATAGGGTCTACGGCACCAAGGCCGACCGTTTATGATTTACATCCTGGTCTAGGATGGTTGCTTTGTTATTCACATGTTAGAATTCATCCTGTTTAGGATGGTTGTTATGCTAGAGATTGGGTAGATCAGTTGTCATGGTATGCTACATACGATTCTAATCTGTTAGATCGAAATCAGGATAGATAGTATGATATGCTTTTCTGATCTGTATGGATTGGTATGTTAGTGACCTGTTAGGTCAATGATCTAGTCACAAGTGAAACTCTATGATTGATGGTAATTGAGATAGATATGTTTGCTATGTGTATGTGCCAGTATATGATAGTATGCGTACATGGTTAGTTGTTGGTTGGATGGGTTGAGGCGGTCCTGCTTTGTGCTGAAGGCCAACACACCCTCTGAACGGTCCGGGGAGACTGTAGGCCCACGCGGTGGACTAGTCATGCCGAAGGATCGGGATAGATTAAGATAGACTGTAGGCACAGTAGGGCGGACCAGTCCAGCCGATGGCCCAGTATGTATGTTGTTTGATTGATCATTATGGCTATGGCTTCTACCAGTGTGGTATTGGTATTTTGGGGGTAGCTCAGTAAGCCCTCGGGCTTACAGTTTTCAGTTTATTGTTTCAGGTACTTCAAGAGAGCGATGGAAGGCGAAGGCGTGACCGTACCGCTCCTCATCCTCATGATCTAGTTTGGGACACTCTGATGATAAAAGAATTGGAAACGTTTTGTAAAAACAATTACTATTTGACTCTTTTGTTAGCATTAAAAGTTTAAATTTGGCGTAAATTTTATGGTTGTTACATCTGTAATACTCTCTATTGTCCAGTATGCCTTGCATGGCTACTCTAAGAGAGTGGATCAAATGTAACTCTTGAGTCTCTATATATCGAGGTCATTCTTTCACAGTTAATAAGAATCTTTTTCACATCTATCAATCTGAATTATCTTCAAGTATTTCTCTTAGGCATCTCATATCTTTCTTACTCTCTAAATCCTCTCAAACATAATTGATAATACTTCTCTTCGGAGCAAGTTATTCGTGACTTTATCATTAAGCTTGATCTCACTCACTAACTTGGCTTGAATGCATTCCAGGTTATGAATCAACTTATGTGTTTACTTGATATATCACCTGATGTCATTTATGTTTCATTATATTTCCGCAACTATCTATCTAACTATCTAACTCATTAACTTATTATTATTGAGCTTTTAGATCTTTTGAGATTAACTAATTCTGCAACTATACTTGTTCTAACATTTGTTCAAGTGTGTCTCAAGTTTTTCTCTCAACAATAACTTTTCTGGTAACGATTCTTAAAGTAAAAATTATTTATATTTTATAATAATTATAAAAATAAATTTATCATTTATTAAAATCATTTCTATGTGATGATCGTGAGTGTAATAATAATTTATTTTTGGTATATTTTCAATTAATTATTATGTATTTTCTCAATCTTCGTTTATCAACCGTTTAAGGTAATGTACATTTCTTTTGTACATAATCATGTTGAATTTCATCTTTGGTTATATGTATAATTTCTTTTATGCTTTCCCAACATATTTGTGCTTATATACAACAAAGCTTTCAATTTTGATTCTTCAAGTATAGTTGTATCTTTATAGCAATCTACTTAAAACTTTTTATTTTTATTAATATTAATTAATATATCACAACAAGGTGTAATTACATCATTTATTGAATTCTACTATAAGTTATATGATTTATTGATTGTTCATACAATTTAGATTGCTATTTCATAAACTTTTGACCAATAATAAAGTATGATGCTATTTTGTGTATAAAACATGAAAATCATCATAACTTTAATAGAAACACATGTATTCTCCTCCAAATATTAAAACTGTAAAAGAGGGGTAGTAGAAACTCATATTCGTTGCGTGATCTCGATCTAGGTTCAGTTTTTTTGAAGCTTACTGTGAAAACCCGCAATTCAACCCTGCTTGAGTTTAAGACAAACTACTGGGACCATTTTGTAGTATTTTCAACTAAACAGATGCTTTGTAATAATTTCAATTCCAAGGAAACTACCTTTGTGAAAATTTAAACTAAATGGGACAGTTTTGGTCTAAAAACAAATAGGAAGGGCTGACTTGATTAACTAACTCAAACAGGGTATGATTTGTTAATTTAACCCAAACAAGGGTATATTTGGATTAATAATACATATTAAGGGTTTGATGTCGGTCCAACACACAAATAAGAGGGAGGAATGTTCGATGTCCTCGTCTGATCCCGAAGAAAGAAACGAGCAGAGGCAGCCAAAAATTGGTACGTTGGTCTCGATATTGCTGGATGAAACGTCCCAAATGTTAAGACCAAAAATTTTCATTTTTAATTTAATAAAAATATAATGAAAACATTATCATATAATCTAGATAGAACAAAATGTGTCAAATACATCATCCCGAGCTCTTCCCTTTTGAACCAAAAGTACCTAAAACATAAATTGAAAACTGTAAGCACAAAGCCTAGTAAGGTCCCCAAAATACCACATACCATACATAACAATAACATAATGGGCCCCGCCCGAAATCGAGCACTGCTTGGTCTACAGATCTGTTAGTAATCGGGTCGTGCTCGGTATACATAAAACATATAATCACATAAACACATAACACATGCATTAATCAGAAAGATACATTGCATACAGAATGGTCATCGGGCCCCGATCAGTATACATGTACACATATATCATATGGGAGTGTCACACATACATCTAGCATCCTAAATATAACAATCATGGGCCGGTAGTGGTGCCTTTGACCAGCTAAACGTAGTAAGGAAACTCACCTCAGCTGCAGAATCACACAGATAAAATCCCAGTTGTGATAACAATCATGGGAAATTCCCATGCTGACATCATCAAATAAATATCCAATTAATAATCGGATCTCAATCCATAATCAAGAATCTAAGTTACTGGCCCAATGTTTAGGTTAAAATACCCTTTTACCTTCCTCCTCACTTGGTCCAAACCAACCATTAACACAAAGAGCCCACTTTTGACCCATGTTCCTAAATGGGCCTGAAACCCATCATAGGCCTAATCCCAAAAGGCCCAATTTCCTAAATAAAAAATAAGACTCCAAATAGGCCCAAACACGGTAAGGACCAAAGTCAGAAACTAGTGGCCCAATAAGGCCCAGAAGCCCAAAACAGTGCCTCATGTTGTGACCAATCCTTGGTCATGTCATCAGATGTGTCCTATCCAAATCTATGCCTCACTCCTAACTCATACGACTAAGTGGGGACGGTGACCCATCCTCATATTGTAAGACCTTATGTCTGACATCGTGAGCATGGTCTGAAGCCAAAACCACTATTTCAACAGTTTTAATCCATGATTGTACCATGCATGTCCCTTCACCATTTATGTAAAAAAGTTGCAAATATTGCTTCAAGTTCTCATGCAAACTATCTTACTCCATAAAAACCTAGATATGAAGGACATAAGACTCAAAAGTCCATTTAAATCCATAAATTTGCTAACTTTATGGATTTATTCGACTCTAATCAAGCCAAATCAGAAGAAAATGGACCAAAGTCCTAGATCTAGCCATGAAATGTAATAAAGTTTGAGTCTTGATACTTACAATGGTCCAAACAAGATGAAAGTTGATGACGATGATGATCCCAAGCAAATTCCTCCCTAAGATACTTTTTCTTCTCCCTTTTTCCTTCATTTCTACAAGCAAAATGCTCAATAACTCAAGTTGATATGAAAACTAGGGTTTCTAGTGTTTTAGAGGGTGAGAGAGGCTGAGGATTGGACACCCTAGGCTCTCATTCCCTTTATTACTCAAAAATTAGGGTTGGGGTTATTAAACAATGTTGACGTCGTGAGACTCCAAAATACGAGTCAACAGGTCAAGGGAAACTCACGACGTCGCCCCTAATATCTCACGTCGTGAGGACCCTCAAAATGAAATAAATGAATAAATTACTACCTTATGGTTTTGGATGTTACATTGGATGCGTGCATCGTGGGTGGAAGAGGAATGCACCTTCGGTGCTTGACTGATTTGAAAAAAAATTAATATTAGGGTGATAGCTAGGTAGTTGTCGATGATGACTAGGTAGGGGTTTGGTCCATCACCTATAAGAATTGAAGAAAGAGAAAGCAGCGTATGCTGTTGGCGGTTGTTGCAGCAAGGTGGCTGCTACGGCGGCCACCTTGGTTGTTCTTCTTCTAATGACGGTATAAATCACGTAGTGAAGGGAAAAATAGTTCTGAGAAAAATCCACAACATGTGGGGGTCTTGGTCGTTTTGAAATTGATGAGTAGAAAGGGAGAGATGCGAGTGTTGCTTCCCCTTTGATTCTCCAGAAAAAGCTCCATCTCTGATGGGGTTTTCTAACGCCTATTCCATTTATCATTTAATTTTTAATTTATTTTTAGGGTCTTATACCCTATTTAAGGAACTTATTGGTCATTTGTGGCCTCCCTCATCCTCCTATATGTTCAAAGAGAAATCCTAGCCACCCTTTAGTGCCTTCTTGAGAGTATGTGAGCTTTAGAGAGTGAATCTTGTGCTTTTTGGAAAGAAACTTGAATGTTGAAGAGATTGAAGTGAGGAGATGGCTTTAGATCTGGCATCTACATGGTGTTAGCATCCATTTGGAGGTAAAAAGTTGTTACCTTGATCTCTATTTACTTAGATTTCGTCTTATGGAAGATTATGGTCACTTTTTGGTGCAAAAAAGGTGTCGTACTCGGATTTGGTATTTTCATGAGGATATGGTTCCAGATCTAGACACCACTTGGTCTTCATAGACATAAAGTGGCTCCCTTTATCTAGTCTAGACCCTTCTCCATGTCCTGAACATTGTATGAACCATAGCTTTGGTGTTTTAGCCATTTGAGGTCATGCATGCATGTAAAGCTTGCAACTTTACATGGTATTTCGGTCTAAAGGGACTTGATATGTAGTTTGCAGGTTCGGATTCGACTGGAAAGACTGGCTATGTTGAGGCAAAGGAAAAATCGATGAGTTGCCCTAGCGACTCGGCGAGTTGGAGCGGGTTTTCCTGTTTTCGGTCTGCAGAGTAAACTCTGTGAGTTGATAAGATAACTCGACGAGTTGGGTCGGGTTTTTCCAGTTTTCGGTCTGACGAGTAACTCAGCGAGTTTATGAGACAACTGGGTGAGTGGGTTAGGGATTTCCCCGATTTTTTGAACACTGGAGGAGCTCGACAAGTTCGGTGAACATGGACTTTTGACCTTGACTGTTGACTTTAACTTTGACCATGGTTAACCAAGTTTGACCATAAGGGTATTTCTGGTATTTAAGGATTTTGACAAGCTAGTCACATGATGATTATATGCAGTTCAGTTGGAGCTAAGTGTTGGGACTTATCTGATCTTATCTTATCAGTACAACATTTCTAAGAGGTGAGTCTCATCGCCATACCAATAGGTCTAAGGCACCAAGGATGGCCCATTATTTGTTCTGTTATATGCTAGTTGGTTATGGGATATGTGGTATGCTAGTTATTTGTGACACTCTCATGAAAGATCTCAGGGGTTCCCGGGGAACTTAGGTGTAAGACCATGGAGGGTTTCCAAGGCATCTTTAGTAAAAACCTCATGGGTTCCTAAGGCATTAGGGTGGTGTAAGACCTTGGAGGGTTTCTAAGGCATCCTTGTGCTAACACCTTGGGGGGTTCCCGAGGCACCCAAAGAAAGACCCTGGAGTGTTTCCAGTGCATCCTTTGGCTAAGATCTCAGGGGGTTCCCGAGGCACCTAGAGTAAGACCCTGGATGGTTTCCACAGCAAGAATATATGATGTACGCCTGGCTTATATGGTATATGTAGTTTTCATAACTAATATGGATTATGTGATCATGTAGATTGTGTGGGGTATACTCTAGGGAACTCACTAAGAATTAGCGTACAGTTTGTTGATTTGTTTCAGGTACATCTAAGCCTAGGGGCAAGTGTCAGGCTTGATGGCGCAACATGCACTCTTCAGCGTTTGACTAGATGGGACACTCTGATATTTGAAATAAAACAGTTAATGTTATGAATTTGAAAACAATTGTTCTTGAGATTTGTGGTTTATTGGAAATATTTTGATTATTTAAAAATGAAAATTTTATTTGAAAATTTGGGTCGTTACAAGTTGGTATCAGAGCCTTGGTTTAAGGGATTCGGGCACACTCTCGGGTATGTCAGGACTCAAACTAAGGAAATGGTAAAATTGGTTTCAAAAATCAAAAGTTATACACTTCTTAAAATGGAATAAAACAGGAGAGTGCAATGCGCATGATCGGCCAAGCTCAAGTAAGTAGTTCCCCAATTTGTTAGCCATGCAATACTGATATTTGGATTATGATAATCTTATGAGTTTTGCTACCTGTACGCTTTCAAAATTGTATACGGTTAGGAGCTTATAGCCTTAGAATGATTGATTTGGACTTATTTCATGTTCCTTGTCTGGTTGTCGTCTTATGGTAAACTCTATTATTCGAAACTCTATTTTATCTTGTTCTATGTATATTTTGCATTCATAAGGCAACCCGTTATGATTGATTTCTGATTTGATATGAATGGAGAAAATCTTAGGATAGCCTAGGATTTGAGATATGCAGTAGCTATGATATATGTTTTCTTCTGGGATGAATTGGAGTTATTAGGTAAAGCCTCAGGGAACGTACCGACAGGTGTGGAAGGTAGTATTGGGGTCATATTAATGAAAGCACATGACCTATACCCAAACTAGTATTGGCCCTAGAAGTTCTAAGGAGAACCGGTGTGGGAAGATCCCATTTTTTGATATTTTGATCATTTTGTCTTGTGGTATTTGAGAATGGTGGTGACACAGTTTGGAGAAGGGGGATCAGGATCAGGATCCGGATCTGGGTCTGGTGACACTATTGAGCCCGTTGACGAGAGGCTACGCGAGCTCATTGCAACCGAGGTTAAGAGGGTCATCCTTGATGCTACCCCAAAAATTTTTGGGATAGTCAAGGAAGGGATGAAGGACATTATGGAGGAGAGGCTAATGTCATTTAGAGTTGAGATTGATACAGGCCATGTCGGGGCCCGAACTCCCTTGTTCTGGGAGTTCAAGGCATGCGGGGCGCCAGAGTTCTTTGGGGCCAAGGACTTCATAGTTAGCTGATGTTGGTGGCAGACATGGAGAACGCCCAATGCACGAGTTTTTGCCCTAATGCGGGAAAGGTGGGGTTTTCTTCATGCATGTTAAGGGATCGGGCCCGAGACTGGTGGGGAGAGGTGACTAGCCAGGTGGGGGTAGCCGCAGTGGCTGAGATGACATGGGTCGAGTTTGTCAAATGCTTTGATCTGGAGTTTGCACCATCTATTGAGGTGCAATGGTTAGTGAGGGAGTTCTATGAGCTCTAGCAGACCACCGAGACTATGGCGGAGATCACCACTAAGTTTCGGGAACGACCACTGTTGATCCTATAGTATGCTACAGATGAGGATATGAGGAGGACGAGGTATCATTCCATGATGAGGGATGTTATCCGTGAGTTCGTGAGCTTTACAGGGTGCAAGACCCTGAATGAGATGGTGGAGAACACCCATAAGCGAGAGATGGAGTTGGAGTTCTTCACGAAGCGGAAACCAGAGCATGCTCAACAGCTGTAGGTTATGCTAAAAAGCCTAAGACCTTAAAGTCTTCTTGTAGGGGAGACCAGGGTCGTGGCCGATGTGCCAAATGTGGGAGATCGCACGGTGGAGTGTGTCGAGTGACGGGCACGGTATCTTATACCTGTGGTCAGTCGGGCCACGTGAGCAGGGACTGCCCCAACAAGGGCTTGATTTTTTTTAATTGCAACCAGACCGGCCATAAGCAGGCCGATTATTCAAGTTTGAACGGAAGGGGAGGAGCAGTGGTGGCGCCTACGCCCACCACAATGAGGATTACTGATGGTCAGCCTACTAAGGCGGATGCTCCTCTGGTGAATACCCGCACATTTCAGTTGACCATCGAGGAGGCTCGGGCAGCACAAGATGTTGTGGCTGGTATGTTTTTTTATCTTCCTGCTCTATATTTACTTTCATTGCTTATGTGTACATTTGTACTCACATATAGAGACTTTTTTGGTCAATGGTATGTCGGCTCACATTCTATTCGACTCTGGTGCTACACAATCGTTTGTATCTCTTATGCTTTGCAAGACGTTTCGGGATGCTCCGGGGATCTTGGATTCCCCGATTGAGGTTGAGATTGCAGATGACCATTTCGTGAGTGTTGCGAGGGTGTATCGGGATTGTGTCCTGAATGTGCTTAGGAAGAGGTTTCGTGTTGATCTGGTCCCGATACTCTTGTGAGGGTTGACGGTGACCATCGAGATGGAATGGTTGGGGGCCAATAGGGCCATGATAGATTGCGAGCACAAGTTGGTGAGGGTTCGAACCCCAAGTAGGGGAGAACTGGTTATTCATAGAGAGAGGGCCGCGCAGGGGCCAACCCTCTATTCATCATGGTTGTTCATGTTTTTTGGCTTATATCTCATATACGAGGGTTGAGACCATGATGGATATTGGCAGTGTACCGGTTGTACAAGAGTTCCTGGATGTCTTTCCCGAGGAGTTACGTGGAGTGCCTCCAGAGAGGCATGTGGTGTTTCACATTGATTTGGTGTCGGGTGTCGCTCTGATAGCCAAGGCACCATACTGGCTAGCTTTGCCCAAGATGTAGGAGCTATCTACCCAGCTTCAGCAGCTACTGGACCAAGGGTTTATTCGTCCGAGTAGTTCCCCGTGGGGAGCACTGATCCTATTCGTGAAAAAGAAGGATGGGTCACACAGGATGTTTATTAATTATTGAGAGTTGGACAAGATAACGGTGATAAACCGTTATCTGCTCCTGAGGATAGATGATTTGTTCGATCAGTTGCAGGGTGCATCTTGGTTTTCCAAGATGGATCTTCGGTCGGGGTACCATCAAATGAGGATTAAGGATGAGGATATACTGAAGACAACCTTCAGGACCCAGTACGGGCACTACGAGTTTGTGGTGATCCCATTCAGGCTCACTAATGCCCCAGCAGCATTCATGGATCTCATCAACAGGGTGCGTAGGCCGATGTTGGATCGGTCAGTGATCATGTTTATCGATGATATTTTGGTCTATTCTAAGACCAATGAGCAGCATCTGAGGGAGGTATTACAGACACTGAGGACAGAAAGGCTTTATGCCAAGTTCTCAAAGTGTGATTTTTGGTTGAGAGAGGTGTAGTTTTTTGGGTACATCATCAGCCAAGTGGGTATTTTGGTTAATCTAGCCAAGATTGAGGTGGTGATGTGGTGGGAAGTACTGAAGAACACATCTGAGATCCGTAGCTTTTTGGGACTAATAGGTAGTATCAGAGATTCATACAGGATTTCTCCAAGATTGTTATACCCTTGACCCGTTTGACCAAGAAGAATGTGACCTTTCGTTGGGGCCCGGACCAGCAGTTGGCTTTTGATACCTTAAAGTAGAGGTTGTGTGAGGCCCCTATTTTAGCACTACCTGATCAGTTGGATGATTTGGTGGTGTACTGTGATGCGTCTATCACCGGTTTAGGCGTTGTACTAATGCGGCGAGGGCATGTGACCATGTACGCACCTAGGCAATTGAAGCCTCATGAGTTTAACTACCCCACTCAAGACCTGGAATTAGAAACATTATTGAAAGATTATGATTGGGAGATCTTGTAGCACCCTGGGAAGGCCAACATGGTGGCCGATGCTTTGAGCCGCAAGATGACAGGTTCTCTGATCGGGAACGTTTGTCTAAGGATGACGGTGGTCTCACCACTACTAGATATGATCACAAAGGCTCAAGTGGAGGGTTTGAAGAAAGGGAATTGGAAGATAGAGCGGGTTAAGGGGCAGTTTCCCTTATTTATATGGGATGGTTAGGGACTTTTGACATAGTGTGGCCAGGTGTGGGTACCGGTGACTGGGGTAGTGAGAGAGAAGATATTAGAGGAGGCACATAAGTCCAAGTTCTCTATACATCCGGGAGCTACAAAAATGTATAGAGATCTAAGGCTGAGCTACAGGTGGCCCTGCATGAAGCGGGAGATCACTTGGTTTATGGAGTGGTGCTTGACCTGTAGGAAGGTCAAGGCCTAACATCAGCGGCCGCATAGCAAGGTTCAGCCGCTACCCATTCCTATGTGGAAGTGGGAAGAGATCACCATGGACTTCATCACGAAGTTACCAAGGACAACGAGGCGTGTGGATGCCATAGGGTAATTGTGGATAGGTTGACGAAGAGTGCCCACTTTATTTCGATCTCCGAGACCATCTCCACCGAGAAATTGGCGGATATTTATGTGCGAGAGGTGATGGCTAGACACGAGGTGCTAGTGTTAGTAGTCTCTGACAGAGATGTTCGATTTACATCTGGATTCTGGAAGAAGTTCCACGAGGAACTGGGCACTCAGTTACATTTCAGCACGGCGTACCACCCCCAGACAGATGGCAAGAGTTAGAGGATAATTTACACACTCACGGATATGCTTTGGGCATGCGTGTTGGATTTTGGAGGGATTTGGGATACATACCTCCCACTAGCAGAGTTTTCATACAACAATAGTTATCATGCTAGTATCGACCGACCACCGTTTGAGATGTTGTATTGTCGGAGGTGTAGGACCCCTATTTGTTGGGGTGAGGTAGGGCACCAAGTCATGGGGAGCACCGAGGTGGGGATCAAGAGTACTGAGTTGATTCAGCAGGTACGTGACAGGTTGCAAGTTGCACAGAGCCGTCAGAAAAGCTATGCTGACCGGTGCCAATCGGATCTTGAGTTCCAGGTGGGGGTTTCGTTTCGCTGAGAGTGTCACCATGGAAGGGTGTTATTAGGTTTCGAAAGTAGCGCAAGCTAGGGTCCCGATATATTAGACCATTTAGGATTACTGCCCGGGTGGGCAAGGTGTCCTATCGCTTTGATCTGTCGGACGAGCTTACCCAAATACACAACACCTTCCACGTGTCCCAGCTCCGGCAGTGTGTTACTGGCGCGGTTGCAGCTATATCTTTGGATGACCTTCATGTGCATGAGAGCCTGAACTACATTGAGAGGCCTGTTTCAATCTTATATAGTAAAGTTAACGTCCTTCGTAATAAAGAGGTTAATCTAGTGAAGGTCTAATGGCAACACCAAAGAAGCTCCAAATGGACATGGGAGCCGCAAAAGGAAATGCGAGAACACTACCGGGATTTGTTTACGTCGGTAGACTTTGGGGACGAGTTCTAGTTCAAGTGGAGGATATTTGTAATGCATGTTCAAGGTATCATAAAATTTTTAAGTTATTTTTAGGGTTTTGTACTGGGACTCGACGAGTTAGGGAGCCCAACTCTACGAGTAGAGATCGATTTTGGACACGGGACTTAGGGGCGCCAACTTGAAGAGTATACACTATAAAGGAAAACCCTAATTTTCAGGGGTTTGTACCCTAGTTAAGGAACTTATGGATCATTTCTGACCTCCCTCGTCGTCCTATATGTTCAAAGAGAAACCCTAGTCGTGCTTTAGTGCCTTCTTGAGAGTGTATGAGCTTTGGAGAGTGAATCTTGTGCTTTTTGGAAGGAAACATGAAGGTTGAAGAGATTGACCTGAGGAGAGGGCTTTAGATCCGGCATCTACCTGTTGTTATCATCCATTTGGAGGTAAAAATTTGCTACCTTTACCTCTATTTGCTTAGATCTCATCTTATGGAAGAATATGGTCACTTTTGGTGCAAAAAGGTCGTCATACTCGGATTGGTCTTGTCATAAGAATATGGTTCCAGATTTAGATACCTCTAGGTCTTCATAGACATAAAGTTACTCCCTTTATCTAGTCTAGACCCTTCTCCAAGACCTAAACATTGTATGAACCCTAGATTTAGTGTTTTAGCCATTGGAGGTCAGGCATGCACGTAAAGTTTGCAACTTTGCATGGTATTTCGGTATTAAGGGACTAGAGTTGTAGTTTGGATGTTTCGATTTGACTGGAAGGACTAGTTATGTTGAGTCAAGGGAAAACTCGATGAGTTGCCCTGGCGACTCGGTGAGTTGGAGTGGTTTTTACCATTTTCGGTCGACAGAGTAAACTCGGGGAGTTGATAAGATAACTCAATGAGTTTGATCGGGATTTTCCTATTTTCAGTTCGACGACTAACTCAGTGAGTTGATGAGACAACTCGGCAAGTTGGTTAGGGTTTTCCCCAATTTTCTAAACACTAGAGCAACTAGACGAGTTGCTAGATGCACTCGATTAGATGGGTCAACATGAACTCTTGACCTTGATTGTTGACGTTAACTTTGACAAATGTTGACTAAGTATCACCATAAGGGTATTTCTGGTATTTTGTGATTTTGAAAAACTAGTCAGATGATGATTGTAGGCAGTTGAGTTAGAGCTACGTGTTGTGACTTATCTGATCTTATCTTATCAGTTCAACATTTTTGAGATGTGAGTCTCCTCACCATACCAATTAGTCTAAAGCACCAAGGCCAGCCCATTATTTGTTATGTGATATGCTAGTTGGTTATCGGATATGTGGTATGCTAGATATTTGTGATACTCACATGAAAGACCTCGGGGGGTTCCCGAGGCACTTAGGTGTAAGACCTCGGAGGGTTTCCAAGGCATCCTTAGTAAAGACCTCGGGGGTTCCCTAGGTATTTGGGTGTAAGACATTGGAGGGTTTCCATGGCATCCTTGGGCTAAGACCTCGGGGGGTTCCCAAGGCACCCGGAGTAAGACTCTGAAGTTTTTCCAGGGCATCCTTGGGCTAACACCTCAGGGGGTTCCCGAGGCACCCAGAGTAAGACCCTGGAGGGTTTCCAGGGCATCCCTATATGTTGTATGCATGGCTTGTATGGTTCATGTAGCTTTTATAGTTGATATGGATTATATGATTCTGTGGATTGTGTGGGGTATGCTCTGGGGAACTCACTAAGCATTAGCTTATAGTTTGTTGATTTGTTTCAGGTACATCTGAGCCTAAGGGCAAGGGCAAGGTTAGATGGTGCAGCATGCACTCTTCGGCATTTGACTATATGGGACAATCTGATATTTGAAATAAAACTGTTAACGCTATGAATTTGAAAACAACTATTCTTGAGGTTTGTGGTTTATTGTAAATGTTTTGATTATTTAGAAATGAAAACTTTATTTAAAAATTTGGGTCGTTACAGTTTTCTTAGTAGAAAAGTGAATAAGAAAGCGGAGTGAAGGAGCATTGGAATACTACAGCAGCGGGTGGCGATTCGCGAGTGTTTTCAACAACTAAAGGAGAGTCGAGAAGGTTGTATTAGTGGTGGGGAGTTAGCTGATAACACATTTCTTCGCCGGAGGATGTAGAAAAACAAGAGAGAGAGAGAGAGAGAGAGAGAGAGAGAGAGAGAGAGAGTATGAGATACACAATAGATGAAAGAAAGAAAACAAAATTCAACTTATATGATAAGCGTTTCTGCATTATTTAAAGTCAAGAGTTGACATCCTATAGGATATTTTAGGGGTTAATATATGTCTAATGGATATTTATGGTATAAATCTCAATCCTTAATTCTCGTGCTATCGATCCCGACTCCGTAATATTTTCATGAGATTTCCTGTTGATTGTCCTGGTCGTGGTGATTTCAAAAAATGCAAATGGATTTAAATTTTGATATACTAAAATGTGGGAATCAGTGTTTAATGTTTCACAATTAATTGTTTCATATTCATCAGTTTTATGAATATGATTTTGGTCGAGATTAAAAAAGTGATAAAAACTGAAATAAAATAATATACCATAATTTGAATTGAAAAATGTGCTCAAAAGTAGTTTTCTAGGTTCATAGCTATTCAAAATGACGCGGTGTATAGTTTGTTTAAGAAAAATGAGATAATTACTGATTTTTATAATTTTAAAGATGCATAACTTCCTCATATGATCTCTGTTTTGGACGTTCATTATATATACGAAATTAGTAGAACATAATATATTCAAATTTTTTGTCATAATTCTCAAATATTATTAATACAAAATTTTATTTTTAACGTCACTAATAGAATTCATTTTTAGTGATTTTCTATTTCGATCCTCAACGATGGACGGTTTGATGAATAGTTTGTGATGTTCCAAAAGTAATTAAGAATATATTATTTTTAATATACATTATAAACATAAAATTACACATATTTGGTCCATGGTACATAGTGGTTCGTAGTGGTTTGACCGCCGAACTCTGACCAATTTTTTTTACCAATTTTTACAATATGTATGGTATGTGGTATTTTGGGGAACTCACTAAGTTTCGTTCTTACACTTTTCAGTTTATGTTTCAGGTACTTCCGGATCGAAGGGAAGAGCTCGGGATGATCACATTGGAACACCAGGACTTTTTTTTTTACTTATTTGACTCTTATGTATTTTGGATTATTATGAATACATTACTATTTCCACTTGCTTTTACTAAACACGTATGGTTGATGTTTTAATTAATATGAAGACAAAAAAAATTGGTTTTGAATTTTGGGACGTTACAAGTTGGTATCAAAGCCTTGGTTTGAGGTATTCGGGCATACTCTTGAGTATGTTTGAACTCAAACTAAGGTTTTCGTTAGATTTTCATAAAAAGAAATATTTTATAAAAGGAGTTTTCCAATGAAAGAAAGTGGTGTGGTGCATGCAATCGATTGAGCTCAAGTAAGTGTTCCCAAAATACTCATACATGTTTTGTGTTATGCTTTGAATTGAGAATCTATGAATCGCATGCTAGATTTGGGCTAAGGATCTGCTCGGGATTTGCATAATAAAGTGCTAGGAGAGATGCATTTATATGCCTACCTTATGAGCTTGTAGACTTGCATGCTAGTACTGATCAGTCAGTGATTGGATGGCATGTTTAGGTTATGCCTTGATCATGATTACTCAACTCTCGAATGTTTCTAGCTTTGTGCTTTTGGGAGTTTCCATTAACATCATCTAACTAGTAAGTGAATATGCTAAATTACATATTACTGGGATTAGATAATTTTAGAAGGTTAGGTTTAACCCTATCGTGCAACTCTTGATTGAGTCCAACCATTGTAGTGTGAGACCTTTCATTTGAAAAAATATTTGGTGTCGGTGGTATGTAATTGTATTTGTAAGCTAGTTATAGGGTGGTAAGGGAGTTCCTTCTACAAATAAAGACAAAGAGTGGTGTGGTGACAGCCCTAGGAAAACCTAGGAGGCGATTCGATAATGGGAGCCTTCTTTTGTTAAGGGTTGTTTTCATTATTAGGGAAGTGACTTGGGGGAATCGGAGAGATCATTGAGAAAACTACGGATAGGTGTGGTAGGTAGTATGGGACCGTACTACTAGAACCATAGGATCCGTACTCAAGTCAAGGAGAGTCAAAGATACCAGGAAGCTTGTTGGCTATAGGATTCTTCGAGTATATTCTGATGGTTTATATTGTTTATTTTCAGTATGGTGGTAACTCGACGAGGTTCTAGTAGCAACTTTAGAGCCGGTGATGGTTCAAGTTCGGGCTCTGGAGTCATGTTTATGGATGATCAGATGCATGAGTTCATTTTAGCATAGATTACCTGTAGTGTTCTTGAACAAACTCATGTGATCTTCGGCACAGTCAAGGAGGGTATCTTGGAGATTCTGGATGAGCGCTTGGGCGCTTTTCGTTTTGAGATGGTGTCGATGATGGGATCTCTCACTTTGACTTTCTGATAGTTTCAGGCACGCGGGGCTCTGAGTTCTTCAGGAACAAGGACCCGTTTGTAAGTAGATGTAGGTTAGTGTATGTCACGAACGCCTTCCGGAGTAGTTGTTTCCCTATGGGAGAAAATGTTAGAGTTTCTTCCTGTCTTCTAAAAGACAGAGCTCGAGATTAGTGGGAGGAGTTTGGACACGTCTTGGGAGGTGAGGTGGTTAAGTCTATGACTTGGGAGGATTTCGTGACGAGGTTTCAGGCGGGCTTTGCACCGGAGATTGAGGTTCAATAGTTGGCGAGGGACTTTCAGGACCTTCACCACACTACTAAGACGGTAGCGGAGAACACCGGTATGTTCCGTGAGAAGGTGTTGTTTGTTCTGCAGTATTTGGCAGACAAGGAGATAAAGAATTCGAGATATCACGATATGTTTAAGACTGATATCAGGCAGTTTTTGAGTATATCCAGTTCTAGCACATTAGAGGATATGGTGGTGAAAGCCAGAGAGAGGGAGATTGATTTGGAGATGAAGAAGAAGAGGAAGCTTGATCAGGTTCAAGGTTCTGATGGTTTGGGCAATAGGACCACAATTTTGTTTCAGGATTGAAGGACCATCATGGCCAGGGCCATCATGGCAAGTGTAGTAAGTTGCATGACAGAGCTTTCAGAGGTGGTGGTTCAGGCTGCTACAAGTGCAGCAAGATTGGGCATTTTTTTCGGGAATGTACAGCCACCACCTAGGGATCGAGTCTGATTTGCTTCCATTGCAATCGTAGGGTTCATAAAAAGGCCAATTGTCCAAGTTTAGCAGCAGCAATACCGGTTGTAGCACCCGATCCGGCAATCTTGCGGATTACGGATGGTTGTCTGGGTAAGGCGGAGGCGCCTATTATGAGGAGCATAGCATTTCAGCTAACAAAAGAGGAGGCTCGTGCAACACCTGACGTGGTGAAGGGTATGTATCTTCTCCTTATCTTTTTAATCTATGTTGTATTTTCTTCTTATATATGTTTGTTTTGTTTTTAGGACCATTCCTTGTGAACGATATCCCTACTTTGGTATTGTTTGATTCGGGGGCTACCTAATCATTTGTATCTCTTGCGCTCAGCTAGAGATTTTTCGATGCTCAGGGAGAGTTAGATTGTCTATGAGAGATTGAGATTGTTGATGATCGTCCTGTGCGAGTATCAAGGGTACATCAGGGTTTTTTCTTGGAGCTGTTTAGTGAGTGGCATCTGATAGATTTGGTTCTTATTCCCCTGCGTGAAAGAAAGGTTATTATGGGGATGGATTGGCTGACCCCCACTAGGGAAATGATTGATCGAGAGCAACCAGATGCTATTGTCAGCATCGTTGTTTCAGATTTGTTGCATATGTTATGGATACCCAAGATAAGGGTAAGTAGACTCGGATGTATTCCTAGAGGATTTTCCTAGAGTGCCTCCGGAAAAGCAGGTGGAGTTTCAGATTGACTTGGTTCCTAGTGCAGCTTCGATAGCCAAGGAACCTTATTGGTTTCAAACTCTAGAGATGCAGGATTTGTCTAGTAAGTTGTAGGAGCTATTAGAAAAAGGATTTATTTGGCCGAGTTGTTCGCCATGGGGAGCGTTGATCTTGTACATAAAGAATAACGATGGGTCGCATTGCATGTGTATCGACTACCAGGAACTGAATAAGCTAATGGTGAAGAACCATTACCCACTCCCAAGGATTGACGCTTTATTTGACCAACTTCAGGGTGCATCTTGGTTTTCCAATATTGATCTGCATTCAGGTTATCATCAGATGAGGGTGAGAGAGGAGGATACACAAAAGAAGACCTTCCAGACTCGGTATGGTCATTATGAATTCAGGGTTATGCCCTTCTGGCTCACTAATGCTCCAGCCGCATTCATGGATCTCATGAACAGCATGTGCAGGCCTATTGGATCGGTATTTGATGGTATTTATTGATGACAAACTAGTCTATTCCAAGATCCAAGAGCACCTACGAAGGTATTGGAGACTCTTAAGAGAGGGAGAGATTGTAAGAAAAGTTCTTCAAGTGTGAGTTCTTGTTGCACGAGGTGCATTTTTTGGGGCATCTTGTCAACCAGAATAAAATTATGGCCGATCCGGCTAAGGTCGGGGTGGTGATGAGGTGGGAAGTTTCGATGTCTCCATCTGAGATCTAGAGTTTCCATGGATTTGCGGGTTATTATCAGAGATTCATTCAGAATTTCTCCAAGAGAGCAGTTCCTTTGACTCAGTTGACAAAAAAGAAGGTCACATTTCGTTGGGGGGCTGAGTAGTAGGTAGCTTTTGAGACCATGAGACAAAGATTGTGTGTGGCGCCAATTCTGACCCTGCCATAGGGTGTTGAGGATTTTGTGTTATATTGTTAAGCGTCAATCACAGGTTTGGGAGCAGTGTTGATGTAGTGGGGTGACGTGCTTGCTTGTGCTTCGAGGCAGCTGAAGCCTCATGTGGCGAATTACCCTACACACAATTTGGAGTTGGGGGTTGTGGTGTTTGAAATCAAGATTTGGTGACATTACCTTTATGGGGTTACTATCTACACGGATCACAAGAGCCTGAGGTATTTGATGGATCAACCGAATTTAAATATGAGGCAGCGTAGATGGTTGGATGTGGTGAAGAATTATGATTGTCAGATCCTTTATCACCCGAGAAAGGCCAACATGGTGGTCAATGCTATCAGCCGGAAGGCAGTCGTGGCTCCAATCAGGGATCTGTGTTTGAGGATGACAATGATTAACCCACTTTTAGAGCAGATTCAAGAGGCTTAGGTTGAGGCTATCAAAGAAGAGCATCGGAAGAGTGAGCGCCTCAAGTGGCTTCCTTCGATTATGATAGACGGAATTTATTAACCCTTCACTGAAGAGTATGGGTTCCATATTGGGATGGTGTGCATCAGGTATTGATGAAGGAGGCGCACAAGTCAAGATTCTCTAATCATCCAGAAGCAACAAAGATGTAAAGGGATCTCTGGTCTGACTATTAGTGGCCATGCATGAAGCAAAATGTGGCTATGTACGTGGAGAGGTGCTTGATTTGCAGGAAAGTCAAGGTTGAGCATCATTGACCTAACGGAAAAATGGAGTCATTGGAATTTCCTGTTTGGAAATGGGAAGAGATTATGATTGATTTTATCACAAAGTTGACTCGAATGTTGCACTGAGTTGATTCGGTATGGGTCATCGTGGATCGATAGGCCAAGAGCGTGCATTTCATTCCGATTCAGGAGAGTATTTCGGTGGAGAAGCTAGTCGATATCTACATTCAGGAGGTAGTGGAACGGAATGGAGTGACAGTTTATGTGGTCTCTAATAAGGATGTTCAGTTTACTTCCAAGTTTTGGAAGAGATTCCACAAAGATTTAGGCACTCGTCCACATTTCAGCATGGCTTTCCACCCGCAGACTGATGGTGATGTGAGTTAGAGATTGATTAAGAACACAACTGAATCACTAAAAGCAGTAAGAAGACACAAGATCCAAATATGATATGATTGGCTCTATTACGTCTAAAGAGTATAAGAGAGTTTCAAAGTACAAATGACAAAATGACACTCAGTTCAAATCGTTACTCTACTTTATGTTCTTACCCTATTTATAAGGTACAACAGACTCACAAAAAATACAAGGACTAGACATTAAGTTTCGAAACAAAGATGACTTGTAAATAGATAAAGTGTCAAAACTAAACTTCTTAAAACACTAATAGAATCTGACTACTTTCAACTTCTAACTATATACATTCGACTAAACATTGTCCCCCTTATTGAGAAAAGTCGAATATTAAGAAATAAATTTCATAGTCTGCAAAAGTTCCCTGCGAATCTCCATATACAATAAATGGTTTTTCAAATCTTAGCTTTGTCTTCACGATCATTCTTCTTTTAATTCTTGTTCGAATCAAGAGATTTGTATAATGAGAGTTTGTATACCTCTCAATATCACAAACTTGAAACAAAAACTTGGTCATTTTCCCTCTCTTGTTCTTTCCATGAAACACAACACCAAGTGGTTGGTGAATAATTTCACCATCTTCAAAATCATCAATATTCAACTTTCCCTTCAATATAGATTGATGAAATTTCGATGCCTTCTTAATAGCTAAGGCAAGATCAATATTTGTGATTCCCAAGTAGTCATATTAGTTGTCAATAAAGTCTTTGATATAAGCAAACCCAATAGCGAAATCATCCCTATTGGTCTCTATTATCTTCAACACATCAATAGCACTGAAAAATCTTTGTGACCGTGATCAAATCATTCAAATTCATCAAAGGAAAATATGATATTCTGAACTCTAAAACATCGTTATTTTCCCTTATGACAACATAAAAAAAATTCTAGTAGATCTTCGAACAAGTTGTCATGAATAATAGTCATCACTTTAACAATCCTCAACGAAGACCACACCTCATCTTCATTATTCCCCAAGACTACATGAAAGCGAATCTCCAACTTTCTAAATTCTTCCTTATCATTGAAGTTTTTTGCAATCTTGAATTGTGAAGAAGTGAACATATGATTGATCGGAAATTCGAGCTGATTAAAATCAGAATTTTCTGTGTCGTAGATCTTCTTTAGCACTTTTCGAAACTCATCACTTGATCCAATAGCAAAAATTTCTTCTAATGTTTCATAACACCATTGCTTTTTGGGATCACGCTTGTTTAAGCCAGGTGGGTCATTTGCTCTTTGCCTTAAAATGCTATTTATCTGCATTTGTTTTTCGATTTTGACGCTTAGTTTCTTGTTCCTATCTTCATATGATATAACAACTAAAATGGATTTACGTTTATTGTTTGGATCAACATATGAAGTTGATTTGATAGGGATTGAACTCGAACCTCCTGCTCATTAATTTATCGAGACTCCTTTTATCAAAGTTCTTGTCGTTGTAGTTGTAGTTGTTGATAATGAAAATGAAATTATAGGCTTCATCGAGATAGTTGTTGGGATTTGAGTATTCATCACCTTTCCTCAACCACTCTAGAATTTTCACCTGCAGCTTTCGACGAACTAACAATGCCTTCCCCTTTTTCTCCCCCTTGCGGCACTTGCACAACTCGAGGAGCATTGATTGGAAGTCAAAGAATTAATGTCCTGATGGGATCCAGTTCAGCCTTAATGTTTGTCTCGATATTAGAAACCATTTGAAAAATGGATTCTGGAGAAATTGTCAATTGTGTCGAAAGCGTAGTTTTGATTTCGATTAAGAACTCTTCAACTTTAGCATGAACTTGAGCATCCTCATTCGTCTTATCTTGAAGACCAACCATGTAATATTTTTTGCAAGAAGTTATGTCTTTAATCAATCGGGTAGTTGCTTCAACTACCACATCTAACTTCTTATGTAGAGTTATAGAACTCTTAGCAAACTGCTTAACTTTAGATTTCAACAGCATTCAGATATATTATATGATTCTATAAAAATGCTTTTGTTTCCTCAAGATTCTTTGCAAGAACCTTATGATGTTCTTTCAAAACATCATGAAGCCTAGAAATTTCACCATTAAGATGAGAAACCGTTCATTATTTCACTTATCGAACACAAATATATGTGATATATAACTAAGAATTCAACGACAGTTGGACATATAACAAGATACCCTAAGTCCACAATCAAACAAGAACAGGAAGTAAGGCGAGCTATCAGTCCTAAGTCCTTCAAGTCTTACTTATATAAATATATTGGTGTAGATATAGTTTGGGAACAAAAGAAGTGTTAAAAAGAGTTTGGAAATAGTTTTATAACAGTTTAACACGAAAAATGAGTTTGATAAACATTTAAAGCAGTTTTGTTGGCAAGGCAGTTAAAAGTATAGAAAATCCTTTTTGGTTGCAAGTCATAAATCACATGTGATTGATACTATAACTTATTTGATTAAACTTGTATCCCCACCCCATAAAAGCATTTAAAAACAGTTAAAAGGTTGATTAAGGGGTATGAACTCACTTGTAGTGAGAGGAGTGGATGGAAGTGTCGGGTAGGATGCTAGGTGCCAAATGAGGACTTGGACACACACACGGATCCTATGTAACATGTAGTGATACATAAATGTATCTAATTAGTTAGTTAATCACTAATTAAGTAAGTAAAGACACTCTAATGCATGAAAAGACTTTGCTTCAAGTGCTAGGAGTGTTATGGTTTGCAATCTAAGGAGTGTATAGCCTTATATTGGAGTGTAAGGCCACAAAAACATGGCTTTTGTGTGTGTGGGTCCAGAGTGTACAGCCAACTGTGTGTGCGGCCGCACACTCACTATGGAGTGTGTCAAAATCGTGGTGCCAAGCCTTTGGGACTTTCTAGTTAAGGTGTTTTGACCATTGCTTGGCCAGATTGGGAGTTTGGGGCCATTTTGGACCCTAAAAAGGGTGTGTGCGGCCGTACACACTCATACAACCTTGTCCAAATCAATTTTCCAAGGCTTTGTGATGATTCTAAGAAGGTATTTTGGTCGATGTTAAGCTTGGGTGAGTGTATAAGCCCATCTTAGGGCCAAAAGATGGGTGTACGGTCACACATGATGTGTGTGTGGCCGTACACACATAAAGATCATCTAAAATGATGATTTCGTGGATCAAACTCAAGGAAAAGGCTTTCCAACACGTTTTCGTAATGATCTAAGGGTGTTTACTTACTTGTTTTGATGGTTGGAGAGGAAAACTTGAAGAACTCTTGAGAGAGAAGGTTCCAACTTGATGGAGTGTGAAAAAAGGGTGTGCGGTTGGCTGTGTGCGGGTGGCTGGCCGCACACTTAGGTGTGCGGCCGCACAAACCTTGTTGGGTATGTTTGGCCAGATTTTGTGATGCTACACACATTCTCACCCTTCCTAAGACTTATATCTAGATTATACTAAGCCTCAAGCACCCAAATAGACCCAAAACTTTACTATAAAATAGCAAAACGAGGCTATCTTTAATAAAAATTGAAGAATGCACAAGTTAGAAATTTTGGGTTGTCACATCATCCCCCTGTTAGAGGGAATTTCGTCCCGAAATTAGAGTTCAAGCAGCTAATTTAATACAAATAACTAAGTAAAAAGATGAGAATATTTAAGTTTCATTTGATTCTCGCGCTCCCAAGTGAATTCCGGTCCTCGCTTTGCGTTCCAGCGAACCTTCACTATCGGGATACGGCTTTGTTTCGTTCGCTTGACCTCTCGGTCCATGATCTCTACTGGTTCTTCCACGAAATTAATTCTCTCATTGATCTCAATCTCTTCGAGCGGGATTACAAGAGTCCCGTCGGATAGACACTTTTTCAAGTTCGAGACGTGGAAAGTAGAATGTACGTTACTAAGCTTGTGCGGTAGATTTAGTTTGTAAGCTACGGGGCCGATTCTAGCAAGAATCTCGAAAGGCCCCATGTATCTTGGATTCAGCTTTCCGCGCATTCCAAAGCGTATCATGCCTTTCCAGGGTGAGACTTTCAAAAGGACTCTGTCTCCCACCTGGAACTCCAAGGGTTTTCTCCGTTTGTCTGCATAGCTTTTCTGTCGGTCTCTTGCGGTTTTCAATCGTCACGATCTGAACGATCTTCTCGGTCGTTTCTCGAATGATCTTCGAACTCATGAGAGCGCTGCCAGGAACTCGTCCTTTAGCTAACTGAGTGTCACCCCCCTCAGCCCAGCACAGAGGGGACCTGCACTTTCGGCCGTAGAGGGCTTCGAATGGAGCAACTTTGGTGCTCGTGTGATAACTGTTGTTGTAGGAAAATTCGACAAGGGGTAAGTGGGTACCCCATGCCTTACCAAAGTCGATCACATAGGCTTGTAGCATATCTTCCAGAGTTTGGATAGTTCTACCACTTTGCCCGTCGGTCTGCGGATGGCAGGCTGTACTCATGTCCGGCCTCATTCCTAAGGAGCTTTGCGGTGATTGCCAGAATATCAAAGTGAATCTGCTATCCCTATCAGAGATAATAGATATAGGGATAACATGCAGTCGTACGATCTCCCTAGTGTATGTTCTTGTGAGATTCTCCATCTTGTATGTTTCCTTGATGTGTAGGAAGTGCGCCGACTTGGTCAATCTGTCGACGATGACCCATATGGTATCAAGCCCACCTGTTGTCTTAGGTAGCTTGGTTATGAAATCCATAGTGATCCGCTCCCACTTCCATTCAGGTATCTCCGGTTGTTGTAGTAGACCCGATGGTTTCTAGTATTCGACCTTGACCTTGGCGCAAGTAAGGCATCTACTTATGAAGGTAGCAATCTCCGCTTTCATGTTAGGCCACAAGTATGACCTTTTAAGATCCAGATACATCTTATCCGAACCTAGGTGCATGGAATATCGAGTGTTGTGGGCTTCCTTCATGACCAAGTCTCTAAAGCCACCATGTCAAAGTGTCCAGATTCGGTCTATGAAATATAAGGCTCCGTCACCCTTGACTTCCAAATTCTTATCCATTCCTCGCAAGGATTCTCCCGCCACATTTTCAGGTTTCAAGGCTTCAAGCTGAGCCTCCTTAATCTGTGCGGATAGATTCGAATGGATAGTCATTGTCAATGACTTGACTCTTCGACCAGAATATTCTTTCTGACTTAGGGCGTCTACTACTACATTGGCTTTACCCGGATGAAAATGAATTTCGCATTCCTAGTCATTGAGTAGTTCGACCCACCGTCGTTGCCTCATATTCAGCTCCTACTGGTTGAATATGTGTTGTAGGCTTTTGTGGTCAGTGTATATCGTGCTCTTCGTACCATACAGGTAGTGTCTCCAGATCTTTAGGGCGAACACAACCGCTCCTAGTTCGAGGTCATGTGTGGTGTAGTTGACCTCGTGTGTATTTAGTTGTCTTGAGGCATAGGCGATGACCTTACCTCGTTGCATCAGAACACAACCGAGCCCTTGATTGGATGAATCGCAGTATACCATGAAATCTTCGGTCCTTTCGGGGAGGGATAGTCTCAGTGCGGTGCATAAAGCTCGTTTCAGGGTTTGGAATGCCTTCTCTTGGTTCTCAACCCAGTCAAAGGCCACGCCTTTCTAGGTCAATGTTGTAAGGAACTTCGCGATTTGAGAGAAATTATGTATGAACCTGCGGTAGTAGCCAACGAGGCCTAGAAACTGGCGAATTTCTATAGGCGTCTTCGGTGCTGACCTGCTCTCAATAGCTTTAATCTTGGATGGGTCCACGTGGATTCCTTCTTCGCTAACCATGTGTCCTAAGAATTTGACTCTTCGGATCCATCCAAAATTTGCACTTAGAGAACTTCGTGTATAGCTTCTCCAATGGTAGGGTTTCCAGGACTTGTCGTAGATGATCGTTATACTCCTCCTTACTTCGAGAGTAGATAAGTATGTCATCAATGAAGACGATGATGAACTGATCCAAGTAAGGACGGCACACCCTATTCATTAAGTCCATGAACAACGCGGGCGCGTTGGTCAGTCCGAACAGCATCACTACGAACTCGTAGTGTCCGTGACGAGTTCGGAAGGCTTTTTTCGGGACATCTTCTTCAAGCACTCGTAACTGGTGATACCCGGACCTCAGATCAATCTTGGAAAAGTAACTCGCCCCCTGAAGTTGGTCAAATAGATCGTCTATACGAGGAAGAGGGTAACGATTTTTTATCGTCAGCTTGTTGAGTTCTCTGTAATCGATGCACATACGGAACGATCCGTCCTTCATCTTTACGAACAAGATCGATGCTCCCCAGGGTGAGAAGCTTGGTCTTATAAACCCCCTGCTGAGTAGTTCACTAAGTTGACCGGGCAGTTCTTGCATCTCTACAGGCGCTAGGAGATAGGGAGATTTGGCTACTGGGGTAGCTCCTGGAATTAAGTAGATCCAAAACTCGACCTGACGTTGGAGAGGTAAACCTGGCAGCTCTTTTGGAAAGACGGCGGGGAATTTGCCGGGATTGTTTAAGTAAGTGTTTAAAGTTTTGGTCTACGAAGCTTCTTTCTGCTCCACTATCGAATAGGATACAAGAATAAGAGTTATCAACAAGGAACGTACCCGTGACTACTGTGGGGTCTGCTATTGCTTCATTGTGGCCAATAGCAAGTAGTCTTCCTGTTCTTCCCATATTTCCAGCTTTCGGACAGTTTCTTTTGAAGTGCCTTGTCTTGCCACAACCATAGCAGGCTTGGCTCACTCCGGTGCTAGGAACTTGATTGATGGGTTTGGGCTGAGATCTGCAAAACCGGGTGGTATGGCCCTTCCGGTCGCAGTTAGTGCAGTGCATTTCATGGAAAGAGCACTTGGTGCACTTGGGTAGGTTTCCAACATATGTTTTGGATGGTACAGGGGTAGCAGGAGTAGTGGCAGTATGGACAACCACAATCTATTGGATTTTGGAAGAGGATTGAGTTGACTTGCCCTTCTTTCAGTCCCACCGCTTCCTTTTGTTGTCGGTTGTCTTGGTTGGTGCAGTGGTAACCGTTGTGGTTGTTGACGGTGTGGAAGGAACTTCATGATCAATCAACCTTTGGGCCAATTCTTTGGCACTGTAAAAGGTCGTAGGGTGTGAGGCTAGAACGTTTCCTCGATACGGGGGCACTAAACCCTAGATGTATCGTTCAATCTTCTTTCCCTCAGTGGGGATCATGTTAGGACACATAGTTACCAGGTCATAGAACCTGGCCGTATAAGCCACTATGTCGGTCCCCTTCATCTTGAGGTTCCAGAGTTCCTCCTCAAGTTTCTGAATTTCACCTCTAGGGCAGTACTCCCTTAACAGAAGGTCCTTCAGTGTGTCCCAGACCATGGCGTTGGCTGTGACCAAGGAGAGTGATTTGACATGGCCATTCCACCACGTCAGGGCCCTTTTAGTGAAGGTGCAAGTAGCGAACTTTATCTTGCTTTCCTCGGGGCACGAGCACATCTCGAAAACGGCTTCAGTTCTTTCGATCCATTAGGACACGGCAATGATCCCTCTGGTCCCATTGAAGAATGTTGGTTTGCAGCTCATTAAATCCTTATAGGTACACCCCTGTGTACGCGGTTGGATTTCACCATGCCTATAGTTGGTGCCCATTCCAACTCCACTTGCATCACCGGAATTTATTTGGGCCATAGTTGCTGTCACAGTTGTGGTTACAGCTGTCTAAAACATCACCGCATTGAACTGCGGAGGAGGAGGAGGAGGTGGTGGAGTTTGAGTTGCAGGTCTGCCCCTGTTCGGACGAGGACGAGGCGGCATCTTTTACTGAAAAATTATGATAAGTGACGATAACAGTAAGAATCGACCATGAATATGATGAGAGTGTTTCATGGACTAAATCGCCATAGTCCAACTATTAGATAGGGTTATAACACAGAGTAGAGAAACATAAGAGTATAGACCTTTCCAACAGATTAGATAGCTGTCAATATTACTGGTATTACTGACGCAAATAAGTTCTGGAAAAACGACCTAACAGTAGGTCTTACATCAAACCATAAGGGAAAATGTTGGCAGCTTAGAATCCTAGTTGGAGAACTTTCAAGTTTACAAATGTTTACAGACAAGTGCTCTACCGAGCATAGAAAAGAAAAGGCTATTCCTTAAACAAATGAGAAAGATGAGTTGACATCTTCTACTGGCAACGGGTATCTCTCAGGCAAACCCTAAGATCAGCCAGTTGGCGTACAACTTCTTGGAGATGTCATTCCTGAGCCCTCTGATGCACTCGGAGATCCCTGACTTCGGCTCAAGATGTAGCTAGTTGTTGCTGTAGAGCCTCATTGGTCCTCTTAGTCCTATCCATAGCTTCTTCAAGTTGACGGATACAGACAGTGTTAAGGTTAGAGTTGGCATCAATTTCCACAACTCTGCCGATGGCTGCATGACCTTGTTCGACATTCCTAGCAATCCTCTGGACCATGACGGCTAGGGCTCGATCAGCCGATCCACCCTCGCTTATGTTGTAAAAGCTTCGGTCTCCGTCGAAAGGTAAAGTTTGGCCCTGTTCATTGATCCAACGATTCAAGGTTGTTGCCCACATGGGAGTGGGACCTTGAAGTGCTGGACGGGGTTGGGATTTGGAGCTACTGGGGGTAGGTTGTTGACTTCTGGTTCGGAGTCGAAGCTATCCGAAAAGCCTTCTGCACGGTGATCATCCAAAGGGATCGGGTAATCATCTTACGACTCTTCCTCGAGCCATCCTCCAATGCCTTGTTTTGGATAGTACGGATCGCCGGGATGGTGGAAGCCAGCCATGCTATCTACACGAGAATGGAGAAAGAAAACTTAATAGACGTACTAATCTAAGATACTTATAAGATGATCGTTATTAGTCGACCCAATACTAGCATAGTGCATACCAATTACATGTTCCCGAGACTGGATAGACCTTCGAATAAGTGACCCTAACTCTAAATCCACAACCAAACAAGGAACAGGAAGTAAAGCAAAGATCACAGATTCTAAGTCTATAGCATCTTAGTCACATGTAACCGTAGAGTATGCACTTAGCATCTATTGAGCTACTAGTAACGACCCATTTAGTTCTCACATAAGTAAATTACAGAATTGCATAATGCTCCTATAGTATTCTTGTTCTAACGTTCTTGTGGTAGTGTTGGTAAGTTTTTAGACTTGTTGCAACACCACAACCACTCTTAGGCACATGCTAGTCACTCATAGGAAAAACATAGTTGATTAGGCTACATCCACCCAGATTTGACTATATGTCTCTAAGTATAATTGTGTTGTTCAACAATCTTAATACTTTTGTTCTGTTCTAGTATGATACTGACCCTTTATATTAATGGATGCATATATATACTTAGTTAAATATTTTATTATTTAAAAGTATATATTCTTGGTCAGAGTGTTTTAACCCCGATGGGTTTATAGTTCGTATATCTTTTATGGGTTGATATACTTGATTCACTATAAACAATGCTCTGATACCAATCTGTTACACCCCAAAACTGAGAACGACGGAATACGTTCTGGGGTGGAGGACGTCATGTACAGTATCATAACAATGCTTAATAGTAAAGACAAGCAACCAACATCCATTGCATTAATATAATAATTGTAATACAAGCGTGTTCTGTACAGTTTTTTAGACACCAAAAGTATAATCAAAATAAAAGAGTCTTGTATGTGCTCCATCTTCTCAAAAGTTGCATCTGTACCTGTCTACTGATGACCTGAGAATACAAGTTATTTTGAAAATGAGTATCAGCATAAAGCTAGTGATTTCATAAGTATTTAGTGTCATTTCTTGTATAAAAGTGTTTACAATCATGTGAAATGAAAGCTGTTATCAAAGTTTGAAAACAATACAATCCCTAGAAAATCCTATATTTTCCAGTAAAAGTAGTCTTCTACCAAGACTTGGTTATTTGTAAGTTTGATTCCTTGATAGTGTAAACATTTTCCCAATAAGACTATCAGTTATAAAGTATAGTTTGAGACTTCATTCATGTAAGGTAAATGGGAAAATAATGTGTTACCCCAGTCGTGTCACTGTCGGTTGAATGAAATAAAAATGCAAACTCCATGTAGTATTAAATGCACAATACGCCTCGGGAGACTGTTTTGCCTTTAATTCTTAATGTGTTAATTAAAGGTCTAAATGTGAACTCATATGTAACCATGCTGACTGACGATCGAATAATTGATGACCCTCCAGGTCACACGTAGTATGGTGACATTTTGTCACCCCTAGGCCTAGTCAGCTCGGACTGTAGCTAGCAGTTATGATGTGGGAGTGTCTTTCCCGTATAGATCTATACACAATATGCCCGCTCTCCCTCCAGGAGACTCTGGTTACACGGCGATGGCACAGTGAAGTGCCGTATCGAGGAGGAGTATGTCACATTATGTTTTAGTATATTCTCCTGTATTATAGTATAATGTACTCTTTGGTATAGTGTAATGAGTGTTCTCTTGTATAGTATATGGTATTCTCCTTGTATAGTATTTAACATGTATAGACTCATAACAGTACTAACTATAGTGACTGTCATGGTAATAGTAGTAATGAGCGGTAAACCTTAACTATACCTATTATAGTTAAATAGAGGTGTTAGATGCATGCCTTTGATACACAAAGGTATTGAACTAAAGGGAAGAATTTTATATCCAACACAAATATATATGATATATAACTAAGAATTTAACTACATTCGGACAGATAACAAGATCACCTAAGTCCACAATCAAACAAGAACAGGAAGTAAGGCGAGCTATCAGTCCTAAGTCCTTCAAGTCTTACTTATATAAATATATTGACGTAGATATAGTTTGGGAACAAAATAAGTTTTAAAAAGAGTTTGGAAATAGTTTTATAACAATTTAACATGAAAAATGAGTTTGATAAACATTTAAAGATGTTTTGTTGGCAAGGCAGTTAAAAGTATAGAAAATCCTTTTTGGTTGCAAGTCATAAATCACATGCAATTGATACTATAACTTGTTTGATTCAACTTGTATCCCCCCCCCCATAAAAGCATTTAAAAACAGTTAAAAGGTTGATTAAGGGGTATGAACTCACTTGCAGTGAGTGGAGTGGATGGAAGTGTCGGGTAGGATGCTAGGTGCCAAGTGAGGACTTGGACACACACACGGATCCTATGTAACACGCAGAGATACATAAATGTATCTAGTTAGTTATTTAATCACTAAATAAGTAAGTAAAGACACTCTAATTCATGAAAACACTTTGCTTCAAGTGCTAGGAGTGCTAAAGTTTGCAATCTAAGGAGTCTATAGCCTTATATTGGAGTGTAAGGCTACAAAAACATGGCTTTTGTGTGTGTGCGGCCAGAGTGTGTGGCCAAGTGTGTGTGTACGGCCGCACACTCACTATGGAGTGTGTCAAAATCGTGGGTCCAAGCCTTTGGGACTTTCTAGTGAACGTGTTATGACCATTTCTTGGCCGGATTGGGAGTTTCGAGCCATTTTGGACCCTAAAAAGGGTGTGTGCGGCCGTACACACTCATACAACCTTGTCCAAATCGATTTTGCAAGACTTTGTGATGATTCTAAGAAGGTCTTTTGGTCGATGTTCAGCTTGGGTGAGTGTATAAGCCCATTTTAGGGACAAAAGATGTGTGTGCGGTCACACATGATGTGTGTGCGGCCGTACACACATAAAGATCATCTAAAATGATGATTCCATGGATCAAAATCAAGGCAAAGGCTTTCCAACATGTTTTAGTAAAGATCTTAGGGTGTTTACTTACTTGTTTTGAAGGTTGGAGAGGAAAACTTGAAGAACTCTTGAGATAGAAGGTTCCAACTTGAAGGAGTGTGAAAAAAGGGTGTAAGGTTGACTTAGGTCCTTTATATAGGCTGGATTCTGAGGCTAGGGGTGTGCGGTTGGTTGTGTGCGGCTGGCTGGCCGCACACTCGGGTGTGTGGCCGCACACACCTTGTTGGGTGTGTTTGGCCCGATTTTGTGATGCTACACACATTGTCACTCTTCCTAAGACTTATATCTAGGTTATACTAAGCCTCAAGCACCCAAATGGACCCAAAACTTTATTATAAAATAGCAAAACGAGGCTATCTTTAATAAAAATTGAACAATGCACAAGTTAGAAATTTCGGGTTGTCACAAAATTGGAATTTGATGATCACCAAAAGTGATGTTTACACGTGTATCAGATATGTTTATAGTGACACCCGGAATCCTTGTCACCTCGAGAGTCAACTCGACATGGATATCCTTTCATGGTGAACCAATACAAGAATCCTTTATTCGAAAGTCTGACATGTCGCTATCACTATCATTCATTGTCTCTACAGTCACATTCTCAAGTGGAACACTAACCTCACGTTTTATCTTGTTTAACTATTGATCCATATCCATATCTTGACCCTTATTATTTCATTTAAGAACCCCATATTTCGTTCGGATGGTTTCTGTCACACCCCAAAACCGAGAACGGCAGAATACGTTCTGGGGTGGAGGACGTCATGTACTGTATCATAACAATGCATAATAGTAAAAACAAGCAACAACATCCAGTTCATTAATATAGTAATTGTAATACATGCGTGTTCTGTACAGTTTATAGACACCAAAAAGTATAATCAATAAAATAAAGAGGAGTCTTGTATGCGCTCCGTCTTCTCAAAAACAACATCTGTACCTGTCTATTGCCGACCTAAGAATACAAATTATTTTGAAAACGAGTATCAACATAGATTTGGTGAGTTCATAAGATTTTAGTGTCATTGCTTGTATAAAAATGTTTACAATCGTATAACATGAAAGTTGTTATTAAATTTGAAAACAGTGTGAATCTCTAGAAAATCCTATATTTTCTAATAAAAGTAGTCTTCAGCCAAGACTTGGTTACTTGTAAGTTTGATCCTTTGAGTGTGTAAAAGTTTTCCCAATTAGACTCATAATTATAAAAATATAATTTGGACTTCATTTGAACAAAGTAAATGGGAAAATAATGTATTATTCTAGCAGTGTTATTGCCGACTGGATAGTAATTAACCACAGACTCTAGGTAGTGATATGTATTTAATACACCTCGGGGAGTCTACTTTACCTTTAATTCGTAATCTGTTAGATTAGGGTTCCGAATGTGAATATGTATGTAACCATGAGGATAGGCGATTGAATGTATCATGACCCTCCAGGTCATATGTAGTGTGGTAGCATGTTATCATCCCTGGGCCTAGTCGGTTCGGACTGTAGCTAGCAGTCGGGATGTATGAGTATATGCCCGGTATAGATCTATACATGTAGAGCCCGCACTCCCTCCAGGTAACTAACTTTACACGGTGAAGGCGCAGTAAAGTGTCGTATGGAGAAATAGTGTATCACATTCTGTTTTAGTATGTCCTCTGGTATTAGTGTATTGTGTGTTTCTAGGTACAATGTATTTAATGTTCCTTTATATAGTTTATAGTATTCTTCTTGTGTAGTACTTAACATGTAGATACTCATAATAGTACTAACTGTGGTAAGTATCATAGTGATGATAGTTGGGAGTGGTAAACCTTAACTATACTTATTATAGTTAACTGGTATGTTGCAGTCATTCTTGGATACTCAAAAGTGCTAAACTGAGTGAAGGTATTCATATCCAACACAAATACATACAATATATAACTAATAATTCAACGACAGTCGGACAGATAACAATATACCCTAAGACCCCAATCAAACAAGAACAGGTAATAAGGTGAGCTATCAGTTTTAAGTCCTTCAAGTCTTACTTATATAATTATATTGGTGTGGATATATTTTGGAAACATAAGAAGTTTTAAAAGAGTTTAAAAATAATTTTTATGACAAATTAATATTAAAATGAGTTTGAAAACATTGAAATCAGTTTTGATGGCAACCGGTTAAAAGTACACATATCCCTTATGATTGTAAGCTACAAATCACACGTGATTGATACTATAAATTGTTGGATTCAACTTGTATCCCCCCCCCATAAAAGCATTTAAAAACAATTGAAAGGTCAATTAAGGGGTATGAAGTCACCTGCAGTGAGTGGATCGGATGGAAGTGTCGGTTGAGTGCTTGGGGTCAAGTGAAGACTTGAACACACTCTATGACCCTAGTAATATATGAAGACATATGTTTACATATAATTAGTGACCTAACACTAATTAAACACGTATAGACATCCCAATGCGAAGAAAATGCTTTTGGTCAAGTGCTAGGAGGTTATTGGGTTGAAAAGAAGGAGTGTAAGTCCTCACTATGGAGTTTACTCCTCAAATACTCACCTTAGATGAGTTTGCGGTTGAGGGACCAATTCCCCCATGAGTTTACGGCCATAAACTCATGGGAGCAGTGTATTTGTGTGCTTAAGGGTCTCTTTCATCACTAGGAAGGGTTCTAAGGTTAAATCCAATGCTTGAGAAGTGATTAGGGTTCAAAAGGGGCACTCCCTTGGAGTTTGTGGTCCTTGGACCACTCCTTGGGAGTTTACGGTCGTCAATACTATGGTTTACGACCGTAAACCCTTGGACACCTCTCATCTTTCGTTTTTGTGTTCCTAAGCTCCCTCCTACAAGTTTCTAGGTTAAGGTCTAAGGCTAAATAAGGGGTTTAGGGCTCATTTTGCATCATTTGAGGGATTTTACGGCCTAAGAATGTTCTTGGGCCATAAATCCTCATTCAAGCCTCTAAACTTGATGTTTAAGGTCCAAAACACTTCAAGGTTAAGTTCTAAGCTAGTCTCTATGCTTAAGGAAGGGATTTGAGGGCATTTTGGCACCATTTTAGTGGTTTACGGCCTAAGAAGGTTCTTGGGCCGTAAACTCCTTGTGCTTGGCATTATTGGACGAATTTTAATGCTATATTGACATGAAATGAGCCTTAGAACAATCTAGGGTAAGAGGACTTATAGTTTGGGGATGGAAACTTGCGGATTTTTGGAAGAATCGGGCCTTGAAGTGAGAGAGTAGAGAGAGAGTGACTAGATTGCTAAAATTTCAAGTTAATGACCACTCAACCCTTATATAAGGGTTGAGTCTGTCGATCTCAAGCGGCTTTTAATCGTTCACGAATCTGTACAATCTTCTCGGTCGTTTCTCGAATGATTTCCGGACCCGTGAGAGCGCTGTTAGGGACTCTTCCTTTAGCTAACTAAGTGTCACCCATTTCGGCCCAACACAGAGGGGATCTGCACTTTCGTCCGTATAGGGCATCGAATGGAGTTTCCTTGATGCTCGTGTGATAGCTGTTGTTGTAGGAAAACTCGACAAGGGGTAAGTGGGTACCCCATGCCTTCCCAAAGTCGATCACACAGGCTCACAGCATATCTTCCAGGGTTTGGATAGTCCTCTAACTTTGTCCGTCGGTCTGCGGATGGTAGGCTGTACTCATGTCCAACCTCGTCCCTAGGGCGTTTTGCAGTGATTGCCAAAATCTCGAAGTAAATCTACTATCTCTATCGGAGATATTAGATATAGGGACACCATGCAGTCGTACAATTTCCTTAATGTATGTTCTTGTGATTTTCTCCATTTTATCAGTTTCCTTGATGGGTAGGAAGTGCGCGGACTTGGTCAATCTGTCGATGATGACCCATATGGTATCAAGCCCACCTGTTGTCTTAGGTAGCTTGGTTATCAAATCCATAGTGATCCGCTCCCACTTCCACTCTGGTATCTCCGGTTGCTACAGCAGACCTGATGGCTTCTGGTATTCGACCTTGACCTTCGCGCAAGTAAGTCATTTACTTACGAAGGTAGCAATCTCTGCTTTCATGTTAGACCATCAGAATGACTTTTTAAGATCCAGATATATCTTATCTGATCCTGGGTGAACGGAGTATCGAGTGTTGTGGGCTTCCTTCATGACCAAGTCTCTGAAGCCACCATGTTGTCGTGTCCAGATTCGGTCCATGAGATATAAGGCTCCGTCACCCTTGACTTCCAAGTTCTTATCCATTCCTCGCAGGGATTCTCCCGCCACATTTTCAGGTTTCAACGCTTCGAGTTGAGCTTCCTTAATCTGTTCGGAGAGGCACGAATGGATTGTCATTGTTAATGACTTGACTCTTCGACCAGAATGTTCCTTTCGACTTAGGGCATCTGCTACTACATTGGCTTTTCCCGGGTGATAATGAATCTCGCAGTCGTAATCATTGAGTAGCTCAACCCACCATCGTTGTCTCATATTGAGCTCTTTATGGTTCAGTAAATGTTGGAGGTTTTTGTGGTCGGTGTATATCGTTCTCTTCGTGCCATACAGGTAGCGTCTCCAGATCTTTAAAGCGAACACAAGTGCTCCTAATTCGAGGTCGTGTGTAATGTAGTTGACCTCGTGTGTCTTCAGTTGTCTTGAGGCGTAGGCGATGAGCTTACCTCGTTACATCAGAACACAACCAAGCCCCTGATTTGATGCATCGCAGTATACCACAACATCTTCTGTCCCCTCGAGGAAGGACAATATTGGTGCGGTGCATAGGGCTCGTTTCAAGGTCTGGAATGCCTCTCTTGTTTCTCTCCCCAATCAAATGTCACGCCTTTCTGGGTCAATGTGGTAACGGGTTTCTCGATTCGAGAGAAGTTCTGAATGAATCTGCGGTAGTAGCCGGCGAGGCCTAGAAATTGATGAATTTCGGTAGGCGTCTTCGGTGTTGACCAGTTCTCAATAGCTTTAATCTTGGATGGGTCCGCGTGGATTCCTTCCTCGCTAACCACGTGTCCTAAGAATTCAACTCTTCGGATCAAGAATTCACACTTAGAGAACTTCGCATATAACTTCTCCGATCGCAGGGTTTCTAAGACTCGTCGTAGATGATCGCTATGCTCCTCCTTACTCCGAGAGTAAACAAGTATGTCGTCAATGAAGACGATGACGAACTGATCCAAGTAAGGACGACACACCCTATTCATTTAGTCGATGAATACCGCGGGTGCGTTGGTCAGTCCGAAGGGCATCACTACGAACTCGTAGTGTCTGTAACGAGTTCGGAAAGTTGTTTTCGGAACATCCTCCTCGAGTACTCGTAATTGATGATACCCGAACCTTAGATCAATCTTGGAAAAGTAACTCACCCCTTGTATTTGGTCGAATAGGTCGTCTATACGAGGAAGAGAGTAGTGATTTTTTGCCATGAGTTTGTTGAGTTTCCTATAATCGATGCACATACGGAAAGATCCGTCTTTCTTCTTTACGAACAAGACTGGCGCTGCATAGGGTGAGAAGCTTGGTCTTATGAAGCCCTTATTGAGCAGCTCATTAAGTTGACCGGACAGCTCTTGCATCTTAGCAGGTGCTAGACGATAGGGCAACTTGGCTACGGGGTAGCTCCTGGAATTAAGTCGATCCTGAACTCGACCTGACGTTGCAGGGGCAAACCTGGTAAGTCTTCTGGAAAAACGTCGGGGAAGTCGCATACTACGGGGAAGTCTTTTAGATCTTTCTCTTTCTGGCTCGTGTCGACAATGTGTGCAAGGAACGCACGATATTGTTTATGTAAGTACTTCTGGGATTGAATACTCGAGATGATACGAAGACTCGCACTGGGTTTGTCTCCGTAGATTAACAGAGTTTTGTTATTCGGTAGGTTTAGGCGTATGGCTTTGTCGAAGCACAGGATATCAGCACGATGGAGACTCAACCAGTCCATGCCCACAATGACATCGAAACTCTTGATCGATACTGGTATGAGGTCGATTGGAAACGACTGATTATCTAGCGTGAGGGTCCAACCTATGTAGATCTCAATAGAACTCTCTATCTTTCCGTTATCCATTTCTACGACGAATGTTTCTTTTAGTGGTTGTGGGGATTTCTTAAGTAATTGTCTAAAGTTATGGTTCACGAAACTTCTTTCTGCTCCACTATCGAATAGGATACAAGCATAAGAGTTAACAAGAAGGAACGTACCTGTGACTACTTTGGGGTCTGTTACTGCTTCATTGTGGCCAATAGCAAGTAGTCTCCCTATTCCTCCTGCATTTCCTGCTTTTGGGCAGTTTTTCTTGAAATGCCCTACTTCACCACAGCCATAACAGGCCTGGCTTACTCCCTAGCCGGAGACCTGAGAAATGGGTTTGGGTTGAGACCTGCAAAACCAGGCGGTATGGCCATTCCTGTCGCAATTAGTGCAGTGCATTTCACGGCAGGGCCCGTTATGATGTAAGGGGCACTTTGGGCACTTGGGCAGGTTTCCAGCATAGGATTTTGCTGGTACAGGGGTAGTAGGAGTTGTGGCAGCATGGTTAGCCACAACCTGTTGGTTTTTGGAAGAGGATTGAGTTTTCTTGTCCTTCTTTTTGTCCCAACGCTTCCTCTTGTTGTCGGATGTCTTGGTCGGTGCATTGGCAGTTGTTGTTGCTGTTGATGGAGTGGAAGGAACTTCATGATCAATCAACCTGTGGGCCAATTCCTTGGTGCTGTCAAAGGTTGTAGGATGTGAAGATAGAACGTTTCCTCGATACGGGGGCACTAAGCCCCAGATTTATCGTTCAATTTTCTTGTTTTTAGAAGGGATCATGTTAAGGCACATAGTTACCAGGTCGCAAAACCTGGCTGTATAAGCCACTATGTCGGTCCCCTTCATTTTGAGCTTCCAAAGTTCTTCTTCAAGTTTCTAAACTTCGCCCCTAGGGCAGTACTCTCTTATCAATAGGTCCTTCAGTGTGTCCCAGCCCATAGCATTGGCTGTTACCAAGGAGAGTGATTTGACATGGCCATTCCACCATGTCAAGGCCCTCTCAGTGAAAGTGGCAACAGCGAACTTTATTTTGCTTTCTTCGGGGAATGAGCACATTTCGAAGACAGCTTCAGTCCTTTCAATCCATTGGGACAAAGCAAGGATCCCTCTGGTTCCATTAAAGAATACTGGTTTGCAGTTCATGAAATCCTTATAGGTGCACCCCTGCGTTCGTGTGTGGATTTCACCATGCCTAGAGTTGGTGCCCATTCTGGCTCCACTTGCATCGCCAGAATTCATTTGGGCCATAGCTGCTGTCACATCTGTTTGAAACAGCACCGGATCGAACTGCGGAGGAGGAGGTGGTGGAGTTGGAGTTTGAGTCGCAGGTCAGCCTCTGTTTGGGCGCTTGCGGGGAAGCATCTTTTACTAAAAGTTTATAGAGATGATGACAGTAGTAAGAACCAATTGTATAAATGATGAGAGCATTTCATGGACTAAATCGACATAGCCCAACTATCAGATAGAGTCATAGCAAAAGAGTAGGTAACTACCAATATTACTGGTATTAATGATGTAATATGAGTTCGGGAAAAGTGACCTAACAGTAGGTCTTACATCACACCATAAGGGGAAAATTTTGGCAGTCTAGTAGTCTAGGTAAAGTATTTGCAAAGTTAGGAATGTTTACAGACAAGTGCTCTACCGAGCATAGAAAAGAAAAGGCTATTCCTTAAACAAAAGAGGAAGATAAGTGGACATCTTCTACTGGCGACGGGTATCCATTGGCCGAACCCTCAAATCAGCCAGTTGGCGCACAACTTCATGAAGATGTCGTTCTTGTGCTCTCTGACGCGCCCGGAGTTCCTTGACTTCGGCTCGGGATGCAGCTAGTTGTTGCTGTAGATCCTCATCGGTCCTCCTCGTCCTATCCATAGTTTCTTCCAGTTGGCGGATGCAAACAGTGTTCAGGTTAGAGTTGGCATCAACCTCCAAAACTTTGCCAATGGCTGCTTGACCTTGCTTGACGTTCCTGGCAATCCTTCGGACCATGATGGGCAAGACTCGGTCCGCCGAACCTCCCTCTCTTATGTTGTAGAAGCTTCGGTCTCCGTAGAAGGGTAAAGGTTGAACCTGTTCATCGCTCCATTGGTTCAAGGTTATTGCCCACATGGGAGTGGGACCTCGAAATGCTGGACGGGGGTTAGGGTTCGGAGCTACGTGGAGCAGGTGGCTGACTTCTGGTTCGGAGTTGGAGCTATCCGGAAAGCCTTCTGCACGGTGATCATCCAAAGGGATCGGGTGATCATCTTCTGACTCTTCCTCGAGCCATCCTCCAATGCCTTGGTTTGGATAGTACGGATCGTCGGGATGGTGGAAGCCAGCCATGCTATCTACGCGAGAATGGGGAAAGAGTGGTTAATGGACGTGCTAATCTAAGATACTCATAAGATGATCGTTATTAGCTAACCCAATACTTGCATAGTGCATACCAATTACATGTAACCGAAGTAGGATAGACCTTTGAATAAGTGACCCTAACTCTAAATCCCCAATCAAAGAAGAACAGGAAATGAAGCAAAGGTCACAGATTCTAAGCCTATAGCGCCCTAGTTACATGTAATCGTGGCGTATCCACTTAGCAACTATTTCCCTACTAATAACGACCCTTTTAGTTATCACATATATAGCTAATAGAATGCAGAATACTCCTATAGTATTCTTGTTCTAACGTTCTTGTGGTACTGTTGGTAAGTGTTTAGACTTGTTGCAACACCACAATCATTCTTAGGCACATGCTAGTCACTCCTAGGAAAATGTAGTTGATAAGGCTACATCCGCCTAGATGTGACTATATATCTCTAAGCCCAATTGTGCTGTCCAACAATCTTAATACTTTTGTTTTGTTCTAGTATGATACTGATCCTTTGTATTAATGGATGCGTATATATATACTTAGTTAAATACTTTAGTATTTAGAAGTATATATTCTTGGTCAGAGTGTTTTGGTCCCGAAGTGTTTATAGTTCGTATATCTTTTATGGGTTGATATACTTGATTCGCTATAACCAATGCTCTGGTACCAATCTGTCACACCCTAAAACCGAGAACGGCAGAATACGTTCTGGGGTGGCGGACGTCATGTACAATATCATAACAATGCATAATAGTAAAAACGAGCAACAAGATCCACTTCATTAATATAATAATTGTAATACATGTGTGTTCTGTACAATTTATAGACACCAAAAAGTATAATCAAGAAAATAAAGAGGAGTCTTGTATGCGCCCCTTCTTGTCAAAAACAGCATCTGTCCTTGTCTTTTGCTGACCTGAGAATACAAGTTATTTTGAAAACGAGTATCAGCATAAAGTTGGTGAGTTCATAAGATTTTAGTGTCATTGCTTGTATAAAAATGTTTACAATCGTATAACATGAAAGTTGTTATTAAGTTTGAAAATAGTGTGAATCTCTAGAAAATCCTATATTTTCTAATAAAAGTAGTCTTCAGCCAAGACTTGGTTACTTGTATGTTTGAACCTTTGAGTGTGTAAAAGTTTTCCCAATTAGACTCATAATTATTAAAATCTAATTTGGACTTCATTTGAACAAAGTAAATGGGAAAATAATGCATTTTTCTAGCAGTGTTATTGGCGACTGGATGGTAATTAACCGCAGACTCTAGGTAGCGATATGTATTTAATACACCTCGGGGAGTCTACTTTACCTTTAAGTCGTAATTTGTTAGATTAGCGTTCCGAATGTGAATATGTATGTAACCATGCGGATAGGCGATTGAATGTATCATGACCCTGCAGGTCATATGTAGTGTGGTAGCATGTTATCATCCCTAGGCCTAGTCATTTCGGATTGTAGCTAGCAGTCGGGATGTATGAGTATCTGCCCAGTATAGATCTATACACGTAGAGCCCGCTCTCCCTCCAGGAGACTAAGGTTACACGGTGAAGGCGCAGTAAAATTCCGTAGGGAGAAATAGTGTATCACATTCTGTTTTAGTATGTCCTCTGGTATTAGTGTATAGTGTGTTTCTAGGTACAATGTATTTAATGTTCCTTTGTATAGTTTATAGTATTCTTCTTGTGTAGTACTTAACATGTAGAGACTCATAATAGTACTAACTGTGGTAAGTATCATAGTGATGATAGTTGGGAGTGGTAAACCTTAACTATACTTATTATAGTTAACTGGTATGTTGCAGTCATTCTTGGATACTCAAAAGTACTAAACTAAGTGAAGGTATTCATATCCAACACAAATACATACAATATATAACTAAGAATTCAACGACAGTCAGACAAATAACCATATACCCTAAGACCCCAATCAAACAAAAACAGGTAATAAGGTGAGCTATCAGTTCTAAGTCCTTCAACTCTTACTTATATAAATATATTGGTGTGGATATGTTTTAGAAACATAATAAGTTTTAAAAGATTTTAAAAATAGTTTTTATGACAAATTAATATGAAAATGAGTTTGAAAACATTGAAATCAGTTTTGATGGCAACCGGTTAAAAGTACACATATCCCTTATGATTGTAAGCTACAAATCACACGTGATTGATACTATAAATTGTTGGATTCAACTTGTATTCCCCCCCCCCCCCACCATAAAAGCATTTCAAAACATTTGAAAGGTCAATTAAGGGGTATGAACTCACCTGCAGCGAGTGGATCGGATGGAAGTGTCGGTTGAGTGCTTTGGGTCAAGTGAAGACTTGAACACACTCTATGACCCTAGTAACATATGAAGACATATGTTTACATATAATTAGTGACCTAACACTAATTAAACACGTATAGACATCCTAATGCGAAGAAAACGCTTTTGGTCAAGTGCTAGGAGGTTATTGGGTTGAAAGGAAGGAGTGTAAGGCCTCACTATGGAGTTTACTCCTCAAGTACTCACCTTAGATGAGTTTGCGGTTGAGGGACCAATTCCCCCATGAGTTTACGGCCGTAAACTCATGGGAGGAGTGTATTTGTGTGCTTAAGGGTCTCTTACATCACTAGGAAGGGTTCTAAGGTTAAATCGAAGGCTTGAGAAGTTATTAGGGTTCAAAAGGGGCACTCCCTTGGAGTTTGCGCTCCTTGGACCACTCCTTGGGAGTTTACGGTCGTGAACACTATGGTTTACAGCCGTAAACCCTTGGACACCTCTCATCTTTCGTTTTTGTGTTCCTAAGCTCCCTCCTACAAGTTTCTAGGTTAAGGTCGAAGGCTAAATAAGGGGTTTAGGGCTCATTTTGCATCATTTGAGGGATTTTATGGCCTAAGAATGTTCTTGGGCCGTAAACCCTCATTCAAGCCTCTAAACTTGATGTTTATGGTCCAAAACACTTCAAGGTTAAGTTCTAAGCTAGTCTCTAAGCCTAAGGAATGGATTTGGGGGCATTCTGGCACCATTTTAGGGGTTTACGGCCTAAGAAGGTTCTTGGGCCGTAGACTCCTTGCTCTTGGTATTCTTGGACGAATTTTAATGCTATATTGACATGAAATGAGCCTTAGAACAATCTAGGGTAAGAGGACTTACAGTTTGGAGACGGAAACTTGCGGATTTTTGGAAGAATCGGGCCTTGAAGTGAGAGAGTAGAAAGAGAGTGACTAGAGTGGTAAAAGTTCAAGTTGATGACCACTCAACCCTTATATAGGGGTTGAGTTTGTGACCAGGTGGGAATCTACCCAATACCGACGTTAAACGAGGCTTATGGTCGTACCCGATTAACTTGTCTTAATTTGACTTGATTGTAACTAAAACTTTTTGAAGGGAATGTTGAGGGTGTTTCACGAGTTTCTAATTCGTTTCAACACTTATGAAGTCAAATTAAAAGTCCCAATTTAATTTACATGATAAAAAATATTAACGGAAAATTTTCATAAAAACGAGTTTTATTAACGGAATTGGGTTATAGTTACGGAATAAATTTCGGGTTGTCACAGTTTCTTTAACAACATTCTCATGCACTTCTGGTTGTTTCTCAAGTAGTTTCTTCTTATTCTTCTTCTTCTGAGATTTGAACTCTTTTTGAGAAACAGGTGGTGGTAACGCGGCTGTTGTAGTAGTTGGATCAATCGAAAGCAAATAATTGACCAACATAGGATTCTTTGGGTCAACCAACTTAAGCACTGAACCAAGAATCTGAGCAACGATGGGAAAAACATTAGCATCATCCACAAAACCTCTTGGAGCATACATTGTTGGAAAATCAACAGATTCAATACCAATCGTGATGAGAATATTCTCCTCACTATAAATCTCTCTTAGAATGAGTCCCCAAAACCTAGCACTTGACACTTCTGTTGCTAGATTTGTATGGGATATTGTGATTCCAAACTCTTCCCATAGAAGTGATGCATAATCAACATTAACACCATAGTATAATCCCTCCATAACATAATACGCTTCAAGCTTGAAATTGTTAAGCCCAGAACTTCTTCCTGTCAAACACCTTAGAATAATCCCAAACTAGAAACTCCAAACACAAGGAAGATTGGACTTCTTAAAGTGACTAATTACAGGGAGAGTAGGTTGATGTCCTACATCATTGAACATATGAATAACTTGATCATTTTTGGCTTCATAGAAAGTATCTGAAGTTGGTGGTCGTAGAATTTGGGCAAACTTTTTCCATGTAGGCTTCTTCGATTTTGAGTTTGCAATCTGGAACGTGAACAACTTGGTTGTTTTTTTTGTAGACCGCGATTGAAGTAGCACGAGACAACTATTCCATAGGTATTGACAACGATGAAGAAAGAGTGTACGACAGAATAGAATTTTTCAAAGTTTGAATAAGCATTTATAACACCTACCAATATGTGTCAAGAGATGGAACTAGATGAAGATTGGTGTTTTGAATCTTCATCATAGATTGTGAAATTTCTTTATCATTGGTTGTTGTTGGATCACCATTGTGAGGAGTAGCAGCAATTGTTGAGAATTTTAGAAGCGATGAACAGTTAGGGTTCTTGAGATTTAATTAGAGAACAAAAAGTTGAAAAGTAAAATTATCATATTTCATTTATACCTCGTGTTATTTTGAATTTGGACCGGTACCTAATAAGAAAATTCCACGTAGGGTGTTGGCAACTTAACCGCCACCATAAATATTTCCACATAAGAAACATGAGCATCATGTTGCTCCTTGATTCCCGTGAAAATCCTGAACCATCACATCCATTGGATCTTTCGTTGTTCCCAATTGGATAAGGGAAGTCACAAGTTTTGTTCCCCAAACGAGTATACCATGTGTTTGTCACCAAGTAAAGACAATTATGTCGGCATGGAGGCTGGGCTCATTCACTTATGGGATTGTTAAGCGAAATCATACGCCAGAATTTGCAAAATCTAAGTTTTGAGTTGGTAATACCCAAAACCTCAAGGATTTTAGTGCTTTCGTGTGCCAAAGAATGAGATAGAATGAACAATAAAAATAGTGAGTATACCGATATCAGACATTCTTTTGATATAAAAATTTCATCATCCCGGGCAAATATTTCCTCATTCGACATCAGGAAAGATGAAGAATTGTTTGTATGGTGTCCCATGAGTTATGATAGAATACTCGTAGATGATTATCGAAGGGCTTCTTTTTCTTTTGGTTTTGAAGGCGGCTTCAATTTTACACAGGATCACAATTTAACATAAGTGTGATTCAGTTGTGCAAAATTAATTGGGTGACAAGTGTAGTCAAGAACAAGTATGGTTGATGATGATAATAAGTGACAGAAGTTCAAAGAAGATATTCAAACGGAAATCTCATTCCAAAAAAAGGAAAGCTGGATCTTTTTGGGCCAAAATATCTTGGCATTAGAACATTTTGTCAAGATCACACAATATGAATGGAAATGAGATTTTAAATATCAAAATGGTACATAGAAACAAATGTTTCGTGAAAATCTTGAACAAAATTGTTCACCATCAATTCACTGATGTTTGGGTTCGTTGGTTTTCACCGTCATCACAGAAGAATGACTCAGGATCATAAACATAGATGTGTGACATATCTACATTCTGGTAGGTTTCGACCAGAGATGTCGAGGATATGCAGTGTAGTGTGTGATCACTAAAGAAATTTTGGGTGAAAAAGATTGGTGAAATAACTCATTGTACCTCTACTAAAAATTTGGACCAAGCAAAAAACTCTTGACTCATCAAGAGAAGAGTAAGGTAGCTCGTCGACCATTATGGATACAACCTGATTAGGAAAAAACTTTCATGTGAAGGTTTCATTAACGCTTCGATCACAAAGTGTCTTTGAGCCTTTAAGGAAAACATGATGCAGCATATTTCTAGGGACACTTAACTAGTACATAGTTTCGAATAATACATGCTCCCTTGATGAATATTTTCATGTGGCATACGAACGAGCATCATGTTGTTACAATGAGATTTCAATGAAAATATTTTTGTATTATAGTTTTTGTATTTATCAAAGAATGAAAAAAAAAATAAGAAAAGCTTTTTGGATTTTTGATGTTTCATAAAGCAATAACAAATAAAATCTTTTGGATTTTTGACTTTAGGAAAGGCAAAAAAACAAAAAAATAAAAGTATTCGAAACATTACCTAGATAATTACAACCCATACGCTAACCGTCTTCAAGAGTAGGTTATGCGTTGAAAGTCTTCCATCAGAGGTGAATCGAAATCCTATACTAAGCGATTCATAAGGAGGTCGAATGTGAAGCGAATTGAATGCTTAACATGAACAATAATCTCTGAACAGAACACAAACAATCCAAAGTGAATAAAACAAACAAACGTTAGACCCACTAATCGAAAGTAATAAAAACAATCAAAAGTAAGGTAAAGCATATGTTCAAATCAAATTCAAGAACAAGGTGGAACAGAGCTTACATCCATCAATCCCAGTCCATTCAAAATCCTTAAGAATGATTTTTCATCTAAAGGTTTTGTGAAAATGTCAGTAATTTGATATGTTGTTTTGACAAAATGGACTTCAATGTTGTCATCTTCAATGTAGTCTTTGATAAAATGATAACGAAGAGAAATGTGTTTTATTTTCGAGTGTTGGACCGGATTATGACAAATGCGAATTACGCTTTGATAATTGCAATACAAAGGTATTTTCTTCATGTTGATTGCATAGTCATGTAATTGGATTTGAATCCAAACCACTTGTGATGTGCATGCAGCAGCAATGATATGTTTCGCCTCAATGGTAGAAATAGAAACACAAGTTTGCTTTTTTGATTTCCAGCTCACATGTTTTCCGTCCTAAAATTGAAACCCTCTAGTTATGCTCTTTCGATCCAATTGAAAGCCACCCAGGTCTGCATCATAGATTGCTTGGATAAAAAAATTTGTCTTCGAAGGATACCACAATCCTAATGAAATTGTACCTTTGAGGTATCGAAATATATTCTTTACTACAGTAACACGGGGTTCTTTGGGATTTTATTGATACCTGGCACAATTACATACAGAAAACAATATATCAGGTTGACTTGCAGTTAAATACAACAGTGAACCGATCATGCTCCTATACGTCGTGAGATCGACATCAGGCTTATCCAACGAAGGACTTAAGCATGTGCCAACAACCTTAGGTACTTTGACTTTCGTGTTATTCATCATGCCAAACATTTCAAACACGTATCTAGTACATTTTTCTTGATTGATAAAAATTTCTTTCCTGCTCTGACGAATATTCAAACCCAAAAAGTTATTAATTTACTCATCATGCTCATTTTGAATTGACTTTTCATTAATTCCTAAAATTCCTTAGATAATGAAGGATCAGTCGAACCAAAGATAATGTCAACGACATAAATTTGAACTATTAGATGACCCTTACTTTTTTCGAAATAGAGTAGGATCAACTGATCCTTGTTTAAATTTAACGATTTTCAAAAAAAATTGTTAGAGTTGCATACCAAGAACGAGATGCTTGTTTCAGGATACTTATCGTTAACAAAACTTGGTAGTTGTTCTACATATACCATTTCTTCCAGAACACTATTTAGGAATTCACATTTCACATCCATCTAGTATACGTCGAAATCCTTGTGAGCTGTATAAGCAAGAAAATTTTGTATCTCCTCGGGTCTTGCGACGGGGGCAAAGGTTTCCTCATAATCAATACATTTGTATTGAAAATAGCCTTTTACGACTAGTCTTTCTTTGTTTCTAACAATATTGCCTTCTTTTTCAGTTTTATTCTTAAAAATCCATTTCAAACCAATTATTGAAATATCATCAGATTTAGGAACCAATCTTCAAACCTTGTTTCGTTCAACTTCAGCAAGTTCATATTGCCTTCAACAACCCAATTCATATATTCTAATGTAGTCTTTAATGTTTTAGGTTCTAATTTCAAAATGAAAACATTAAACATCTAGAATTCTTGATGAACATTTAACACCTCATTTTTTGGCTCGAATCTAGGCTCTTGTCAAGACACGAGAGTTTGGATCACCTAGAATTTGTTCTTTCGAATGATTTCTTATTCATTTATCCATTCGTGGATATGCATGATCAAATTCTAAACGTGCATCTTCAAGTATGTCATCAGCATCCGAAACTTCTCCTGCAATTTAGAAATTTTCACTTACATCAAGAAAATCATTATTTGGAAGATTACCCTCAACATGATTTGATCCATACGGCTCCCCCTCAACCAATGGATTTGTAGCGTGATGCTCCCCTCGACATCAGGATGGTTAGGCAAGTGCTCTCCCTCATTATCAACATTGTAAGGCATGTTCTCCCCCTCAACATGAGGCGTAGAACACAAGTGCTCCCCCAACACTAGAACTTAAATGCTCCCCCGGCACTACATCATCAAAATGTTTTGATGCCTCAAGAATTTGATTATCATCACATTGATCTCTGAATTAATTTCCCTATCGGGAATACCAAAATTTAAATCAAGATCAATATTAAAACTATGCATTTGTTCATATTCAACATTTGATTCAGCAATAATTGGTTTTTGAATGAATGAATGTTCAACTATTTTGACATAATTATCATCAAATGTGAGATTGAAAGTTTCTTCTAGCTTCCTTGTTTGTTTGTTCAACACCCTATGGGCTACATAATTATGAGAATATCCCAGGAAAATTTCTTCATCAACTTTCGACTAAAAGTTGAAAAACTTATCCTTGAGATTCATGATGAAACATCCACATCCAAAAACATTAAAAATTACACATTAGGTTTTGTTTTGTTTATACTTTCACAAGGTGTTATGTTAAAACGACGATGTATAAATGAATGGTTTTCCGTAAAGCAAGCAGTCAAAACCGCCTCTGCCCAAAAGTATTATGGCAAATTTGCATAAGTGAGCATCGTTCTCACCGCTTTACACAAGGAATGATTCCTGCTTTCACAACACCATTTTGTTGCAGTGTGTACGGGGACGAAAAATTATGAGATATGCCCAGTTCAGTAAAAAATGAATCCATAATTTGATTTTTGAACTCCATTCCATTATCACTCTTTATCTTTCAAACTTTCATTTTTAAGCTCAATTCAGTTTTCGTGATAAAATCAATCATCACTTGAGCAGTTTTAAACTTCTATCGAAGAAAGAGAACCCAAGTAAACCTTTAAAAATCATCAACAATAACCAGTACGTACTTCATATTATTGAGTACCTCAACAGTCGAAGGTTCACACAAGTGAAAGTGAAGAAGTTCCAAAGGTTCAATGATCTCTGAATCAATTATGATCGGAAGAGCTTGACGATGTTGTTGTCCCTGTTCACATGTATCACACAATGAATCATTATCAAATTTCAAAATAGGTAAACCACGAACAAGAACATTAAAAACAATTTTGTTTAGATTTTTTAAGTTGAGATGTGAAAGACGTCTATGCCATAAACAACTAAGATCTACTGATGCTTTCGATATCAAACACACTGAGGGAATGCCCACAATTGGTTTCATGTCAAGAGTGAACATGTCTCCCTTTCGTTTCGACTGCAGTAGGGTCTCCTTCGTTACCTTGTTGGAGATAATACTTCATTCCTCATCAAAAAGAACCTTATTACTTGTACCAAAGACTAGTTACGATACACTAATGAAATTGTTCTTTAAACCTTCAACATAAGCGACTCGATTCACGGTGAATTTCCTATTCGTCACTTTTTAATAATGTTTGACTTTACATTTTTGGTTATTTCCAAACTTGACAACTCCAATGTTTTTTAACTTTCGAAAGTCTATCAAATTTTCTTTGCTCCTAGTCATGAGATCCAAGCATCCACCATTGATATACCAATTTTCATCATATTGGTCGTCACATAGTACATGCAATCAGTCAGAAGAATTTAGGTCTCCAAGACCTTTTGAGTCCTTGGACACTAGTTTAAAACACACTGTGCAATAAAGAACCTAAGACCCAATTACGAACTTTCAATTAAGTCAATTTCATTTGCTTTAGGCATCGAAATATAACCATGTAATGGGGAAAGTTCAGCTTTGATTTTCACTTTTTCATCCTTTTTCTGAGAGGCATCATTTTTATTCTTTGGATTTTTGTACCACTTTCGCCCCCTTGGAGCAGACTCTTGAGATGAAGTACTTCCATTCATTGAATCATTCAAGTACTTCTCTTAATCAGTTTATATTTCTCCTAATAATACTTTCGTGTTGATATTGTTTTCCTTTTTCTTTAAGCCAATGATTGATGTTCTTATTATCACTTCTACCTTTTGTGAATGAAGCTTTCATTTTCTGTTCTGAATCTAGATTTGGAAAATTTGGGTTTTTAGGTTTAAAAGGCTCACTCTTCCTTCCTTTAACTTCCGATTTCTTAAATTGTCTTTTGGGAAATGATCTTTGTGAATGATTATGAAAACAATTTTGATATCGGATTTGATAACCAACACCATTTTGTTGAAAAACTTTTCGATTTTGATCAAAACTTTTCTGTCCAGGATCAAAGCTTCTTTGATCACGAATTTGAGCAAAATTCCTTTATCCATGATTTTTGAACAAAACTCCTTTGTCCATGATTTTGACCAAAACAACTTTGTTCCTGATTTTGAGCAAAACCCCTATGTCCATGATTTTGACCAAAACTTTGTAAATTTCTTTGTAAACCATTTTTTTGAAAATTATTTTGGACATGGTTTCGACTCCTTTAAAATCATTTTGTTTTCGAAATTGTTAATTTTGAAAATTCTTTTTCTTTTGTGAAAATTTCTTTGATGTTTCATGATATTTTTGTTTAAAAACCTTTTCTTTATGAAAAGCATTTTCATTTTTCCAATAGGCTTTATTTTGAGCTTTTGATTTCGAAATTCCTTCCATAGAAGCCAAATTTTTTACTCCTATTTTGCTAGCTTGTGTTTCCACTTTTTGATGTTTTGGATCATTAGGTGACAAATCAAAAAAAAATCTTTTTTTTTATTATCAACATTATATTTTTCTGTTTTCACATCCCAAACACGTTTTGGTTTATTTTGTTATTGAAAAGTTTTCAAATTTTTGCTCAAACCATTTTTGATTGTGTTTACATTTGAATTAAATCCTTTTTTCATCACACTCTCATTGTCTTCCTTTACCAACTTTTTCAATTCAGGAGATACATTATCACCATTTCCGTTGGTAACAAAGACTTGATTTGGAAACACAACATCTTCTGGATCCTTAAACCTAGGATAAACCACTGTATTTGATTTTAGATAATATTTTCATTTGTCTTTCAACACTTTCATGTACTCCTTTGAATCTTCTAAGACTTGATCCACCATAACTCTTGAAATTGGTTTTTGTTCGAAACTTCATCCTCATCACTCACATAATCCTCAACCACAATATGATCATGTGAATCACAAAAGTTTAGATGTCGAACGTTGATCATCGTTTAATTCTGATATTGAATCATTACATTCTTTAGCTTTAGCCATTGAATTTACATTAATGACAGACAATCATGAGCAATCGACACATTCATTTGCCTCAATTTCACTAATATTGTCAGAATTATCTTCGATATCAACAAAATTTCGTTGAGAACCAAATGTTGACTTCTCAGTCATGTTCAAAATCTTGACTTGTTTATTTTTGGTTAAGGTTTCATTCACAATTTTCATAAGATCATCAACATTCAAACACTAATTTATATTTACAATACCATATGCATAAATATCATTTGGAATTTTATCATATTCAGTTATATCACTTTCACAGTCATATGATCTTTCATGTATTTGTTCTCTTTTAAATGAAAGAAACGAAGCAATTTACAATGATGTTCATTACATATGTCAGTTGAATGATAAAATTCCGTCAATTTACCATACAAACTTTTAGCTGAATTACAATATGTGTTCCTTTGTTTAACAACATCGAGTTGTCTATTCTAAGTGAGTCTTTATCGATTAAAATATATGTTATTATTAGATCAAGAGATTCTACTAATCCCTTCTTTTCTTCGAGTGTATTACTAGCTTAATATAATTAGGATTTGGACTTTTCTACTTCACTATTCATGGAGATTAACATATCATCAAGATAACCACACTTATTATCAAACTCATACAAAACATCATTATAAGAAGATGAAGGAATTTCTAGTGAGTTAAGAAGATCACATACATGTGCAATCATTGGTGATTTAGTCAAGTCTGTCAACACAAAACACCTTCCAGTAATCTCATCTTCTTCGTCCTTCTCATCAGAAACATCTTTCTCCTTTTCATCCTCTTACATTTTCGCATACATTACCCCATGAGTTGGATGGCGCATCTCATCATCATCCGATCCTGAAGATGAGATTTAACAATTTCCATATACCTCAGCATTTCCTTTAGCAACTAACGCAAGGTTCTTTGTTTGTGAACGAATTTCTTCAAGCCTCTCCACGTAATAGGATTCTTCTTTGACTCTCTCCTTTTCTCTTGTTTCTTCCTTAGCATGCAATCTTTTGGCAAATGATTCAAAGTCGTTACACTAGTAACTTGATTCTGTTTTTAGTTTCAACTCCTTCTACTACTCATATGAACCCTTAACATCCTTCTTCTTTACTTTCGAATCATCCTTCACACTTCTTCCAGATGACATGTTTCCTTTAACCTCATTTCCATTCTTAAATTTTAGATTAATATTCTTCTTAAAGAATTTCTTCACTTTATTATTCGAGTAGTATGGCCAGCTTCATCATTGGATTTAAAGAAGAAACCTTCTTCACCATTTTTGGCTTCATCATCATATTCGACTTCATATTCCTTCGCAGCAACTTTAGACACCAATGCCAAAGGTCTTCCCAAACTCAATTTGATTTATTTTTTAATATCATTAATCTCACTTTCAAGTGCTTTCAACACATTATACATATTTGCAAGAGAGTAACCATCAAAGCTTTCTTGTGTCTTGATCATCAAAATGATATTTCTCCATTCCTTTCTTAAACCCATAATCGATCATAGTATGATTCGATTGATTTTGTTTCCTTCTGCTTGAATTCTTGTAACTCTAGCAAGCATTGTTTGACTAAACTCTTCTTTGTGTTCTCATTTCCTTGATATTTCTCCTTTATTGTATCCCAAATTTGCTTTACTATTTTACACCCTCGAACGTAATTGTAGACTACTGGTGGAAGAGAACTACTTAATATACACATACATTTCTCATCGTCTTCCTTCATCCTGGATCCTCTTGTGATCATGTCATCAGAACTTGCAGACGTACCAACATTGACTAACATCTCCAGGCAATATTTGCCTCTTTTGATGGATCTCATCATATCTTCATCAATCCCATTCAAATAATCCTCATTCCTATCGGCCCATTGCTCATAATATTTCAGAATCAACATTGTAATCTTTGTTGATGATCCAAGCAAGTGAGAGAAATTAGATATCGTGTTCATATTGAAATTCACCATTGTTGTACAGATTTTGAAGAAAGAGAATTTTTTATTCAAATAGAAATCTAAGAATAAAATAAATCGGAGATTGATCAGAAATCAATCGATCTAACACATATAGTGCATAATCAATTCAATACAATCATTTGACACGAGTTTCTTGATTCAATTTGCGGAAAATTTTGAATCGGAAAGAGCGATTAAATAAAATGAAAATATGAGAAAACTTCAATCGATTGATTGAATCCTGCTCTGATACCAATTGGTGTGAGTTAGAGATTGATTAAGAACACAACTGAATCAATAAAAGTGGTAAGAAGAAAAAAGATCTAAATATGATATGTTTGGCTATATTGCACCTGAAGAGTACAAGAGAGTTTCAGAGTACAAATGAAAAAATGATGTTCAGTTCTGATCGTTACTCTACTCTATGTACTTACCCTATTTATATGATACAACCGACTCACAAAAAATACAAGGACTAGACATTAAGTGTCGAAACTAAACTTCTTTAGACACTAAGAGACTCTAACTACTTTGGACCTCTCACTATATACATTCGACTTAATAGATGCTCAGAGTGAGCAGACTATCCAGACATTAGAGTACATGTTGCGGGCATGTGTACTGGATTTATGCGGTAGCTGGGACATGTATCTTCATTTGGAGGAATTTTCATATAACAATAGTTATCACGAAAAAAATAATTGGCCTCCTTTAGAGATGTTCTATGGGAGGAAGTGTAGGACCCCGATTTTTTGGGAAGAGGCCAGTCAGCGGGTCATGCGGAGTAGCAAGGTGGTACACAAGACGACATAATTGATTCAGCAATTCTACGCCAGACTTCAGACAACACGGAGTCGAGAAAAAAGCTACCCAGACAGACACCAGTCAGATTTGGAGTTTCATCTTGAAGATATGGTACTCCTGAAGATATCACTTTCGAAAAGTGTCATCCGATTCAGGAAGCATGGCAAGGTGGGCCCCAGGTACATAGATCCTTTCAAGGATTTAGCTTGGACAGGAATAGTGGCATATCGTTTGGATCTGATGGAGGAGCTCAGTTAGATTCATAGCACTTTTCATGTCTCTCAGCGGTTGTGACATCCCCAATTTCACGACCAGAAAAGACCGGTTTGTTTATGCTTTGTTTAAAAATCAGAGTAATCGTTTAAATAAAATTGTTGCGGAATTTGTTCCCAAAACAAAATGTGATAAGAATTTATCAAAGCATTTCTTTTAAGAAATGTATTTTCACTAAATAACAAAATCTCGGGATGTCATGTTCCGATACAGACAAAAAGCATAAACAGTATAAAATAGACCTTACAACAATTATTTATAACTACCAGCCTATAATCCAAAATCTCTCGTTATGCCATCCCACTTATACTATCATGTCATAACCTGTAATACAAAGAAAACTGAGTGGGTCAGGCTTTGGAACCTGGTGAGCATATAGGGTTTTAAACCCACAATGTTATATATATATATATATATATATATATATATATATATATTTAAACTCACAAACTTATATAATTTCACCATACAAAACAACTCTTATCCCACCCTGTCGATCCTCACAATGACACGATCTAATCTCTTGTATCAAAATTTACCTTTTTACCTGATCCCTACTCACGGATCTAAAACTAACCTCTTGATCTGATCCATACTCCCGAATTTAAAACAAATCTCCTGATCTATTCCATACTCCCGGATCTAAAACTGTGCCCAATCCATACTCCCGGACTACGGACAGTTAACTATGTCTTAATCCATACTTCCGGATTAGTAACAGGTTTATCTCGTTTATTGACAGTATCGTTTTCGAAACCCCTCTTGCAATACATGTCAATGGGTTCTTAGAGTACACTGGTGAACATCAAGTTCACAACACCTACAAGTTGCGAGCCTGCTAGTGTTCCACTGGACTGTCTAGAATAGTTCGTGGTTATCATCCCTACTTTGCTGAATGACGTGGGCCATCGCTTAGGAAAGGTTTCACTCATTTTTCACCTGTTACCCTCACCTCAAGATCTATATCACGTTTTATCTCATTATCCAACTCATCTTTTATCACACACCAACAATCTCATCTACCCTTGTTCTACCCAACATATTTGTAGATATAAAATACATGTACAGTTTAACTCATTTAAAAACTATATAAAACATCCATTCCACACTCATCTTAAATAAACAAAAATATATAAAACCATATCATGTTTCTCATAGCAAATACTTCATATTTTATGTGTTAAAAGAAAGTGACTACACATTCACTCATAACATATATATAATACATTCAACCAATACTTGTAATAAAATCGTGTTTATGAAAGGGACTATACACTCACTTGATCAGAAGATGATAGGACAACACTACGGCTCTAAAAGTAGTATTCTTCGGTGAAAATGGAATATCTTCAAACACCGGGCTTCTCGTGGGCAGAGTTTCAACTCGGAAACTCTTTTCTTCTCGGGATCTTCGGAGCATCGGGACTCGCTTCGGGTCTTGAGATGATATCGGGGCTTCGGGGCTACATCAAAAGGTCTAGATAGGGTATCAGGAGTAAGAGTTTGAAGGAATTAGCAACTATGGTCGGTTGCCCTTCAACTTCTATTTATAGGGCTGAATTACTGTGCTCACGTCGTGAGATTCTAGTGCTCACATTGTGAGCTCAATAGGTCACTACGTTCGTCATTCGTCCACTTTCTCTGTAGGGTGTCCAGTCTATGCTCACGTCATGAGCATAGTGCTCAACTCGTGAGCTCTGACATAGCCTCGAAGTTTGCATTCTGAACTTCAGAAATTTATATTTCTCGCATACGAGCTCCGTTTTCGACATTCTTTATATACACGCGTAGGTGAGATTATGCTCTACAACTCTCGTTTAGAATCTATTGGCTAATTTTGAATTTAACTTTTATTATGTTATTTTAGTAGGTCGGGACAAGAAAACTCCATTAGGAATTCACAACTACTTCATCTGACGTCTGTTTTCGTCTGTCTTTTTACCCTTGGATTACTATCGATGAGATCTTCGATTCTCGTTTAGATCGTTTTGGCTAGAAATCACTCGATCTCATATTCGAACTTTGGGCTGCCTACTGCTAAGCCGAAACTTAGAAAAATCATAAATTCCTCATACGAAGTCAGAATTGGACGTTCTATTTATGCATGTTATTGGTTTAACGTATTCTACGACTTTCATTCAGATTGCTAAGGCCAAATATCGCTCTAACATAAATATACTATTTACGTCGTGTTGTGTCGTGACGGTTCTGTCGCGTAACTTCGACAGGTCATAACTTCTTCGTTATAACTCGGATTTCAGCATTCTTTATATGTCGGAATCCTTGTAACATATACTACAACTTATTTAATATTAATCATTTTAAATAATCTTCCATCAAAAAGTCATTTTTGATGTTTATCGTCTCTGAATTGACTAGCCCGGATCTACGGGCGTTACAATTATCTCCCCCTTAGGATGATTACGTCCCGGAATCATCAACGAAATAGGGCTTGAATAATGATTCCATATGTTATCTCTTCATCGTAGGTATTAACCGAAACTTCTATGTTTCCTCGAAAGAGTATCTAACTCTAGGGCTTCTTGACTGCAGGCAATGCTCAATCTTGTATCTTCTTTTCGTACTATGTTGGACTTTCAATCATAACCTTCAAGTTACAAAATAAGTCCTTATTGTGGAATCCTTCTTATACTTAGGATAAATACTTTCCTTTATCTATTGTAACAGACCGATGGGTCGTGCTTTAATGACCTTTCATCGAATGATGCAACGCTTAGACTCAGGTCTCCTAGAGTCAAATCCCGGAATGGAATATATCATCCTTCATGCTCTAAGGTGATATGATCACATTTTAGCATGTAGCATTTCTAGCTACTAACTTCTCTACAACGAGCGAGATACAATTGGTTGCATTGATTTCAATATTCTGACTTAAGTCAAATGCTACATCGAACTCGATTCTTGTAACCACGTAACAAACTCATCGTAGTCGGACTCAATTTGATATGACCACTAGGTTCGGAATAACAATCACCTCATTAGTCATTACCGAAACGATGGTAACCATATAGTTGAATAAAACGAGACCAATCACTAGCTTCTTGGTATCCTTGTGACTTTCCCTGATCCAAGCGTAAGTCCTGTGCTTCCAGTAGTATAGATCTCTACTACTATTCACACCTACTCATACTCGTCTCAAGTATTGTCTCGTAGTCCCCAAGTCCTAAAATCACAAAACAATTTAACACATACGAATGTGTCCAATTAACACATATGAATGTGTACTTCTGTCATACCGTACTCCTTTAAACGTACTGTTATTTTATTAGACATAAACTAAAGGCAAGATATCACCTTCGATATCTTCCGATAGGTTTCATTCAATACATTAGATTACAAAACCAGGGTTTATATTAATTCTTGAAACTATTACACAAAGGTTTAAGTTCACCCTATAGTATGCCTCTAATAGGCTACACCATAAGTTACTATTCATACTGCTACTTCATAACTTCATCTTTGGATATAAAATCCTCATCCTTGATTCCTTGCGTTATTTTCTACTTCGCCAAGGATCATTTAAAATTCTCCTGCCCTTGGCTGTGGTAGTGCATTTAGTCTTACTCCTTCATTCTTCTTCGGACAGTCCCTAGAAAAATTCCCTTCTTCTCAGCATTCATAGTACACCCTCTCTTTTGATACACACTTGATGGCGTAATGCCATGTCTTTCCACATTTGTAACAAGTCACCTCTTCATCGCATCTCTCATAATGCTTTAGTGGTACATTTGGCTTCGTAGCTTCTTCCCTCTTTTGGCAGTCCTGCTTGAAGTTCCCTTCCTCATTAAATTCGTAACATACCCTTTCGTTGAATGGACATTCGTCGGCATAATAACCATGCTTTCCACACTTAAAACATGTCACCTTCTCACCACTTTTTCTAGGGTTTTTCTTTTTGCATTTACCGCACCATTTTTCTTTACCTCCTCTCTTTCTAGACCTCGAGAACATGTTAATCTTGTCAGACCTTGAACACCCCTCAAATTTCCTCTTCTTTCCAACTTCAACCTTGTTGGCGATACTACCATTGATCACTTCTTTGACTGACTTATCAATCCCGATAGTTGTCCCAATAGTAGGTTCCTGGCGTACTGGCACAGAAAGTTCATCCTTACTTTGTTAAAGTAAACGCCTTGTCTCTTCCATCTGATGATCCAACATCATTTGCACCATTGCATATACTTCCGCCATTGTGATCGGATCAGGTGCAGCTGTTAGTTCTGGTGCACTCCCAATCACGTGTGGCTCAGGCTGTAGGTTATCGTTTCCTATTCCATTTTGCGTGCTTTCCATTTCGATATATAAACCAAATTAGGCGAATTTAGATCCTCATTCACGATAGATTTTCAAATTATCCTTATCGCTATGAAACGTTTACATGCTAGTTCTAATATCGTAGTCGTACGCTTACAATCCTAAACACATAAGGTTTCCAGATCTAGTCGGTAACAGACCATAGATCCGAACAAACAATATCATATATGGCAAACATATAGCATTTAGCACATCAAAGCATTTAAGGCAACTTTCCTAATATATACTAGTGCGTATGTCAATTTAGGTGTACTACTTAACATATTTAAGACACACTCCTCATGATCATTATTTAAGTCTAGAAATTTCCTACAAATTCCTAGTTCTCTTAAACTAATGCTCTAATACCAACTGTGACATCCCCAATTTCATAGCCAGAAAAGACCAGTTTGCTTATGCTTTGTTTGAAAATCAGAGTAATCATTTAAAGAAAATTGTTGTGGAATTTGTACCCAAAACAATATGTGATAAGAATTTATCAAAGCATTTCTTTAAAAAAATGTATTTTCATTAAATAACAATATTTCGGGATGTCATGTTCCGATACAGAACAAAAGCATAAACAGTATAAAATAGACCTTACAACAATTATTTATAACTATTGGCCTATAATCCAAAATATCTCATTATGCCAGCCCACTTATGCTCTCGTGTCATAACATGTAATACAAAGAAAACTCAGTGGGTCACACTTTGGAGCCTGGTGAGCATATAGGGTTTTCAACCCACAATGTTATATCATATATGTGTATATATATATAGATATATATATATATATATATATATATATATATATATATATGTTAGAACCCACAAACTTATACAATTTCACCATACAAAACAACTCTTATCCCACCCCGTCGATCCTCACAATAACACAATCTAATCTCTCATATAAACATTTACCTTTTTACCTGATCCCTACTCATGGATCTAAAACTAACGTCTTGATCTGATCCGTACACCCGGATCTAAAACTAATCTCTTGATCTAATCCATACTCCCGGATCTAAAACTGTGTCTTAATCCATACTCCCGGATTAGTAACAGGTTTATCTCGTTTATTGACAGTATCATTTTCAAAACCCCTCTCGCAATACATGTCAATGGGTTTTTAGAGTACACTGATGAACATCAAGTTCACAACACCTACAAGTTGCGAGCCTGCTAGTGTTCCACTGGACTGTCTAGAATAGTCCGTGGTTGTCATCCCTACTCCACTGAATGACGGGGGACATCGCCCTGGTAAAGGTTTCACTCATTTTTCATCTGTCACCCTCACCTCACCCGCACCTCAAGATCTATATCATCTTTTATCTCATTATCCATTTCATCTTTTATCACACACCAACTATCTCATCTACCATTGTTCTACCCAACTATCTCATCTACCCTTGTGCTTGAGGGAGATGTTTTAGGAAGTGATATTATCAAGTGATAACAGACAATCTAAGTCTGCGTAACATACCCAAAGTTGAAGGGTCTATGCTCTGGTTTCATGTGTCTGTAGGCACGAAAGATTCTAAATGGACATGACTAGGCAGAGTTGAACTTAGGAAATTTATAGAATTGACAAATCTTGACCTAGTTAGATCCGTTCAGCCTGACAATACAATGCTCAGATAGGTTGAGCAGGGAGATATATATGGGAATCCACTCGTCACATTAAATGAACCCGTACCTAGTACCGTGGTTTAACTTTTCCTCGATGTGCGGATTCTATCCTTAATTCCGGTTGGATGGGGCGACTGGTAAATTCCAATAAATTAGGTCTGTAGAAAACCGTTTTCTTTGTTTCTGTCGGTTAGTCATATGTTGTCTCCTTTGCGTGACTTCCAATCCGACCTGGTACACAACATATGCAACTATATTTCTCTGCATGTTATATATATGAAATTCCTCTTATCTGTTAGCCATATATTGTCTCATTTGTGTGACTTCCAATCTGACCTGGTACACAGCATATGCAACCTTCTACTTCTCAACTGTGACAACCCGAAGTTCGTTCCGCCATTTATAACCCCTTTTCTGTTAATAAATTCATCATTTTTCAAATTCATTTCCATTTACGTTATTAAATTAAGTCATTAAATTTGAATCGTTTATTATGACTTAATGTGTAACATCCCGAAATATCAAGAGTAGAGTTGAAGGGCTAAAAGAGTAAATTGGGAAAGAGCGACTCGACGAGTCCATGGGTGGACTCGGCGAGTAGAGTCGCGACTTGGTCGTGTGTCAAGTGACCGACTCGGCGAGTCAGTGGATTGGACTCGGCGAGTAGGCGCTGAGTGGAGAAAACCCTAAATCCGGAGGTTGAGCCCTATATAAAGAACATTATGTTTCCTCCCCGGCCTCCGTATCATCCCTTGAGTTCCAGAAACCCTAATTTTGTGAGGAAACCCCATTGTTGAGTGAATTGGAGCTTGGAGAGGTGGTTGTTGAAGAGATCTTGAAGGAAAAGAGACTTGGATCAAAGGGCTTTGCAAGGATTCGGATTAGTCTTCTCTTGGAGCTTCCTTTTGAGGTATCATTTCATTGTTGAACTGTTATTGTCTAGATTCTTTATTTTGGGGGTTTTAGGGATCATATCTTTTGGTGTTTTGGAGTTTAAAGGTTATATCAGAGGTTGCTACCTCAGATCTGGAATGGAGAAGGGTTGGAATGCCTGAAAGTCCCTGTGTTTGAGTGTGTAGTGAAGCTATCATGTCCCAAACCCTAGCCCTAATGTGTAAAAGGCCTAGATCTCTTTGGATTCACGTAAAGTTTGCCACTTTACGTGATGGATGGGTTGTAGGAGGCTAGATCTATGTTTTGGATCCATTGCATGGCCTGGAATGCTTCAGTATGGATTCAGACCGGTGATACTCAGCGAGTCACATGGGTAGACTCGACGAGATGCTTGAAGATGAGCTGGAACTCGACGAGTTGGAAGAACAACTCGGCGAGCTGGATGAAGATGGTCTGGAACTCAGCGAGTTGTAAGAACAACTCGGCGAGTAGGTTGAAGATAGCCTCAGACTCGGCGAGTCTGTTCTTGGGCTCGACGAGTCTTGTCGAAGAGTCCCAATCTTTTCTGGTTGACCCGTGAATAGGTGAGTCTCGGGGTGACTCTGCGAGTTGAGTTGCGGATTGGGAGAAGTTCTGAGCGTGGGGACTCGGCGAGTCATCGGGTTAACTCGGCGAGTAGAGTCAGTCAGGGGTTGACCAGTTGTCTTCCAGGGGTATTTTGGTAATTGTGGGTATTTAATGAGTTCAATGCATTGTTGTTGTTCAGTGGAGGAGTTCGTGTCGGAGTTTGGAGTAGCGGGATCTTATCCTTTCAGCCGGCAGTTTCGAGGTGAGTTATCCTCACTATATCAACAGGGTCTAAGGCACCAAGGCCGGCTCTTATCGGATTGGGATCCGGGTAGTTGTTGTTATGTTATTGCTTTGATATCTTTGCATCCTGGTAGCTAGGATGGTATGTGTTAGAGACCTGATTGAGATCGGTATCCTGAGAGATAGGGTGATGCTTTGCTAGTGACCGGTTAGGTCGGTATCCTGGTTAGGATGATGATATGTTATGTGATCTGTTTGATCTGCTTGTTGACTGTGAATTGCTATATGATTGTATGTATATGTGCACATGGTTGTTTGGACTGGAGTTGGGTTGAGGCGGTTCCTGCTTTGTGTTGTAGGCCAAGATACCTAGGGCGAACCAGTTGTCCCGAAGGCCCAGCGAGCGGTCCGGATAGGCTGTAGGCCCCAAGAAGGCGGACCAGACGTGTCGAGGCTCAGAGAGTGGACCAGGCCGACTGAAGGCCCGGTGCAGGCGGACCAGTCATACTGTAGACTCAGAGAGTGGATCAGGTGGATTGAAGGCCCGGTGAGGGCGGACCAAACACACTGCAGACTCGATGTATGTGGTTAGATTCAGAGAGTGGACCAGGTGGATTGAAGGCCCGGTGTGGGCGGACCGATCCCACTGCAGACTCGAGGTTTATGGCTAGACTCAGAGGGTGGACCAGGTGGACTGTTGGCCGGTGCGGCGGACCAGTCACACAGTAGACCCGAAGTGCATGGTTGTTCTGTGATCGAATATGTTATGGCATGTTATGCATGTATGATATATGTGGTTGGTATTTTGGGGATATCTCACTAAGCTTTCGGGCTTACAGTTGTGATTTTATGTTTTTCAGGTTCTTCAGGAGACCATGGCAAGGCGAAGGCGTGATCGTACCACTCCTCGTGTTTATGTTGTGATGAGATTCTGGGAATACTTAAAATAAATTGTATTGAAAACCGTTTTGAAATAACTTTAATGGTATTGGGTCATTTTTGGAAAATTTTAAATTGGTTGAAATTTTTGGTTGTTACAAGTTGGTATCAGAGCCTTGGTTTGAGTGAATTGGAGGAACACTCGTGTGAATCCAGTCTCAAATCGAGGAGAGTTTTCAAAAGAGTATTTAAAATGGTTTTCAAAATGAGTAAAGGAGGACGCGGAGGTACGATCAGCCGGAGCCAGTAAGTAACCCCAAAATACCATACATGATATTTGTTTTTGAGCTTTGTTAGAACAGCATGCTAGTGTTAGGCTAGGGATCTTCAGGATTTCATGATAATGTTGCCTGATTTGTGATGCTTGTAGCCTAGGGTTTCCTTGTAAGAGATTTCCAGTGTTCCTCTAGTTGTGAGGGTTGAGCGTTGTTATGCATGTTTCTCTAGGGTGTTGTGGTAGTACTTCATACAAATATGGGTAGGTGTGGAAGGTAGTATGGGCTTGTACTACTGAAAGCACAGGACCCATACGCGTATCAGGGAAACCATGACCTCAAGGGTTGGGTTGAGAGAGTTGGTTCCCGGGATAGTGGGAAGAGTCTGAGATTTTGGGGTGGTGTTTTTCAGAATGGAGATTCCGAGGCATGATGGGAGTGGATCCAGATCAGGATCGGTAGCAGGAGAGGGAGTTCCTGGCGGGTCAGTACCGCCCGAGGTTATCGGTCAGATGAGCACGTGCGAGTTGGATGCGAGGATTCGTGAGATCCTGCGTGATGAGATTGCTGAGTTGTTCCGGGCTGAGTTGTCGGAGCTGTTTGGGTCGATCAAGACCGCCATGGTTGAGTATTTTGATGAGCGTTATGCGGCGGCTACAGCAGCTGTAGCAGCGGCAGGGGGAGGAGCTGGTCGGGGCTTTAAATATTGGGACTTCGATAATACGAAGCCTCCCACCTTTGATGGAGTTCAGGACCCGATTGTTGCTATGAGGTGGTTATCGGACATGGAGGGGTGTTTCTTCACGTGTTCATGTCCTGCTGATTAGAGGGTGAGGTGTGCTCTGAACCTGTTGAGGCTTGGGGCGAAGGATTGGTGGAGATTGACCACGGGGTCATATTCAGATGCGCAGAGGGCTGCGGTATCATGGGATCAGTTCAGAGAGATGTTCAGCACTCGTTATGTTCCGCAAGTTGAGAGGGAGAGATTGGCTCAGGAGCTCCTTGAGCTGAAGCAGGATTCGGAGTCGGTGACTGAGATCACCAAGATGTTCACTAAGAGGGCGATGTTCTGCCCAGAGTTCGCTTCGGATCAGCCTCAGATGTCTCGATATCTGAGCATGATAAAGAGGGATATCAGACAGTTTGTCTCTACGCAGAGGTGCGAGATCTTGTTGGAGTTGCAGGAGGCTGCCAAGCGGCGCGAGTTAGGGATTGAGTTGCAGATGCGTGAGTTGAGGCAGGCTCCAGTACAGTTGCAGCCGGCGCCAAAACGGTCCAAGACCGTTGATTCTAGATTGGGAGATCTGAGCAGCCACACTTGTGGGAAGTGTGGAAAGAGTCACACCGGAGTTTGTAGGTCCGGTGGTGCATGCCACAAGTGCGGAAAGAAGGGGCACTATGCGAGGGATTGTCGGCAGTCCGCGCCGGTTCGGGATTTGAGGATATGTTACCATTGTCATCAGGTTAGACATTTGAGGGTCAACTGTCCACAGTTTGCTACAGGACCGGTGCAGGCTCCAGCACCGGCCACTTTGAGGATGACGGGTGGAGGTCAGGGTGGAGCGGAGCCCCCAAGGGCTCAGGGTATTGCTTTTTAGCTTACCACAGAGGAGGTCGAAGCAGTGTCGGATGCAGCTGCGGGTATGTTTCTTCCTTGACGTCTTGTTATCTTGTGATTATTGTGGTGTATTGTTTATGTGCTGGTATCTTTGTGTGGTTTTTGATGCGGTTTTCGTCATTTTTGAGGGTTGTGGTTTGGTTATGGGTTATTGTATTGGGAATTTCATTGGTTATCATTCATGAGGGTTATTAGTGGAAACCTGGCATTGGCTTGAAGGTCGGGTAGCATCTGCTTTCTGAGGAGTCGTTAGATGCAGATTGAGTTTCTTTCGAGCGGGTTAATCAGTGTTGATATGGGATCTTGTTAAGGTTGTTTATGCTTGTGGGAAGCAGTCCACGTGTAAGTGTTTGTTTTGTGAAGGGTTGTTTTGGGTGGTCGGTATTAGCAACCGATGTTTGATAACCAATGCTACAAGTGGGGGAGAATTGGAAAATTCTCCGGGAGTTTGATGGGTATTTGAGGGTGCTTAGCTGTTGGGATTCAGCAGTGTTCTGTCAGCCCAGAGTGTAGGCTGGTAGGAGCAAGTGTCGGGAAAGCGGGGCGGGATACAGACCTAGGGCATTTGATTGTGGAGGGCTTGGGGATCAGGCCAGGATCGATTATGTGTGATGGAGATAGAGTTCGGGACCCCTAGAGGGCTAGAACGGTATGCATGGGAGGATTTCCCGGAGAGATAGCTCGGAATGATGAATGCTAGTTGAGCGGTCTGGATAGACTGAAGGTCGGTAGGCGTACCAGTCAGGTCGAAGGCTCGGAGAACGGTCCAGCCAGACTGAAGGTACTGAGAGCAGTCCATATTGGCTGAAGGTTCTGAGAGTGGTCCAGATTGGCTGAAGGCCTGGTGAGGCGGTCCAGTCATGCTGAAGACTCTGAAGGTATTGTTGGATCGGTTCTAGGATATGCATTGTGTATGTTGCAGTGTGTTAGCATTAGAAGGTCTGGCCCCGGCTTTTGATCTCGATTAGTGGAGTTTGTGCATGGGCTTGAGGGTCCCTGCGATCAGAGTCAGAGCATGTGGGCGGTTACGCTATGAAGGAGTGGTGCAGCATTGGGCGAGCACCGTGGCACTTGTCGTAGTGACAAGGCAACCAGGTGGATTTCCTTCGCAAAGGAAAGAGAGAGGAGTGTAACTCCAAGAGGGAGTGCAAATTCATGGAAGTGAAAGCGGTAGAGAAGAGTTATGATTAGAGTGATCCAAGTATGACCATTGAACAGCATGTTTGCGGCAGTGGAATGGAAGCACATCCGGCTTGGGATGTCTGCTAAGGTCGCGGAAGGAATTCCGCGGGTGTAGAGCCAAGAGGCTCGGAAGGGATGCAGGGAGGGAGTCTTGGGCTCTCAGTGTGATTCTGATCAGGGAATTATGTATGTATTAGTGGTTCATCCTAGGGGATGTTTGGAGTTGTCATCGGTGTATTGGGTTTTCCCAACCTGAGGGTGCTAGAGCTAATTCAACACGTGTATGTGATTGCAAGAGGAGAACTCATGGGAGTTGCTCTGAAGAATGTGTCTTTCTGTCAGCGGAATGATTAGAGTGGGCTTCAGATCGGTAATCCGGTGGTTCATGGTTATCTTCTAGCTCATATGGGTCGAGTGATGGTTGTGATTTGGAGCAGTGTTGCATCGTGAGTAGTACTCAGCAGTTAAGTGGTGTTATCAGAGGGTAAAGTCGGTGGCCGGCTTGAGTCGGTGGTTAGGACACCGTAAGAAAGGAGAAAGTGAGCTTCTTGTTTCTATGGTTGTGTTTTGAGGAACCTGGTTGGGTTGAAGCCAGGTAGTGCATGGCAGGAGTATTTCTAAGAGTTGAGTTGTTGCAGGCTTCGAGGACGAAGCCTAATGTAAGTTGGCGAGAATTGTAACATCCCGAAATATCAAGAGTAGATTTGAAGGGCTAAAAGAGTAAATTCGGAAAGAGCGACTCGGCGAGTCCATGGGCGGACTCAATTTACTCTTTTAGCCCTTCATAACACAACAATGGGGTTTCCTCACGAAATTAGGGTTTCTGGAACTCAAGGGATGATAAGGAGGCTGGGGAGGAAACATAATGTTCTTTATATAGGGCTCAACCTCCGGATTTAGGGTTTTCTCCACTCAGCGCCTACTCGCCGAGTCCAATCCACTGACTCGCCGAGTCTGCCACTTGACACGCGACCAAGATGCGACTTGTAGAATTATGGAATTGGCCTTGGAACACCTTGAACATCAATTTAGAGGAGTAAACTTGAGTTTACTTCCCAAGAACATGCTTGGGCCGTAAACTCATATTCTTGGGGAGTAAACTCCTCTAAATGTGTTAAGATGCCACTTAAACACACCTTAAGCCTTAAAATAAATTCTAGAAATGTATACCATCAATTTAGAAGCCTTAAAACATATAAAAACACCCTTTCTAATGAGTTCACAGCCATGAGGGGGTTCATGGGTCGTAAACTCCTAAAGACATGTCAAAAATCCCCCAAAAATTGATATAAGGCTTGGGAAAAATCATTGGAATCACATATGATTGTTTAAGGACCAAAACATTAAGGATTGGATGTGAGGGGGAGTTTACGGCCGTAGACTCCATGTTTACTACCATAAACTCCAATAAATGGTCTTTAAGTGAGCCTAAATTCATCCTAATGCCTTAGATAAAATCCTAGCTAAATTATCCTTGTGTTATGAAGCCATTTTGCACCCAAAAGCACCCTCCATGAGTTCACGGCCGTGAACTCATGTGGATGAGGTGTTTAGGGCAGTAAACTCCTTAAGGAGTTTACTCTTGAAGAGTAAACTCCATTCCCTAGTCATTCAAGTCCTTAAATGCCACCCGGGTCCTTCCAAGCACTTGTAATGGGGTGTTTCCGCAACTAGAAGTGTATGTCCTTAACAAATAAATTAATCAAGTCCTAATTAGATACAAATATGTATCATTTCATAATCCATAGGAATCTTGTGCGTTCGCGAACCCAGAACTGACGTTTAGGATCCAAACTGACGCGTTTCTCAACCGGTAAGTTCATACCCCTATCTTTTTTCAAATGTTTTTCAATGTTTTTCAAACGTTTTAAGGGGGGGATACAAGCAAAGGTACAAGGAAATCTTGTACTTTAACTTACTTTCAATTCAAATGTTCTATTTCATGTATGTTTCTAATATCGAAAATCGTGATAACTATAATTCGAATTGCAGGGTAAACAGTTAGACTAAAGTCAGATTTCTTTAAAAAGTGTTTTAAACTATATTACTTTTTGTAAAAGAAATCATACTAATCATAACTAAGATTAATACTAAACGAATACGAATGCGAATACGAAAATAACCAATAGTATAGTACGAATACGAATACGAATGCGAATACGAATATAACCAATAGGATAGTACAAATACGAATACGAATATAACCAATAGTATAGTACGAATACGAATACGAATACGAATATAACCAATAGGATAGTACAAATACGAATACAAATAGAAATAGGACTACGAATGCGAAATAACGCCTTTGGATGACACCAAGACTTCGAATATATAGTTAGTGTACGCCTTGAATGTCACCAGAGTTTCGAATTTAATACGAAAGTACGCCTCTGGACCTCTACTGAGTTTCGAATACATCCGCCTTAGAATGTCGCCAGATATACGAAAATACAACTAATGTACTCTTTTGGAAATCATCAGAATAATCGAAAATACTGTAATGTACGTTTCTGGTGAATCCAAATATTCGAAAATACAACTAAGTTAGTAGATGATAGACATTCGAATGTAGGATAACTAAGAGTTTAGAATACTTAACTAATACTGCAAGTATGGTAATCATTAGTACTTCGAAATCAAACTTAAGAACCAACCTCAAAACATAGGAAAATATGGGATTTTCTTGAAGTAACATAACAACTAGTAACGAAATTAGAAACGAATAGACAACACATCACATAGGAAAATATGGGATTTTCCTTGGGTAGCATAACCACTCATATACGAATAAAGTAACAAACGAATAACTAAATGATTAGGAAAATATGCGATTTTCCTGGAATGACATAACAAACCGTTTTCGAATTTGTAACAAAAGATAACTAAATTGTTTTCATAAGAAAATATGGGATTTTCTTGAAGAACAACTTTTTCAGAAAGCAAAGGAAACTCGTTCTTTTCAAAAACTAAATCGCTTATGAACTCACCAGCTTTATGCTGATTTTCAAACTGCTTGTATTCTCAGGTCAGCGTTAGATAGGTACATCGCCATCTTTTGGAGAAGACGGAGCTTCCCGAAGACTTGTCTTTGCTTTTGTTCATATGATATATGTATATAACACTTGTATAACTTTTCTTTCAAACAAATGTAAACAATATTATGTAATGTAATGTTTTGTGTTTACTGTTTTACTATGTGCATTGGATTTGATACTCAACGTGGAGTCAACCCCGGAAACGTTTCCGCCTTTGGTTTTCGGGGTGTGACAGATTGGTATCAGAGCCCTTGTTTATAGTGAACTAGTATACCAAAGCTTACATGGTATAAGACTATAAACATTAAGGGGCCTAAGTGCTCTGAACTAAAAGTATACTCTACAAATATAAGTATTTTCTAAAGTATACAAGTATACCGAACCGTCGAAATCCATAACTACAAGTAGAACAAAATATAAGTAAATGGGTGTTGTACGCTGCGGTTAAACCTGGGCAGTTATGTAGTCGTGTCCAGGATCAATATAGCCTGGCCAACTATATTCATTCGAGACACGGCCAACATGTTCTTGGGAGTGACTGTGGTACGCAGCATACCTAAAACTTACCCAGTATCCCAAACAATGAGTCATCGTTGCAACGAACCATGAAATACTATGGGAGTATTTCTCGAGCCGATCCGTTGTAGAAGTTCTCACTCAAGCGTTGTTCCTTGATCATTCCTTTAGCGATAAATCATTTGCTTTGATAACTCCTTCCTGTTTTATCGCTTAATAGAATATATGTCTTAATGAGATATCCCATGTTCCATATCTCTTGATTCAATTCAGAGGACTTATGATCCTCTCTTTCCTGGTTATTTTAGATCAAGATGCCTCCGAGGAAAAGACCCAGCTCAAAGACCAACAACCCTCCACCGCCACCACCTCCTATTCAAATCGATCTGGAAACACTTCAGGCAGCCATTACTGCCACAATATCAGCCACCCTGTCTCAATTAAACCCCAGTGGTTCAGGGGGTGGTACCCAAACCCAAAACCCGGAAGGTAATCAGGGACACCGGAAGGAGTGTTCCTATAAAGACTTTATGAACCCAAAACCCACGTTCTTCGATGGCACAGGGGGTGTCATTGCTCTAACTCGGTGGTTAGAGAAAATCGAATCTATCTTTGAAATTTGTGCCTGTTCGGAATCCGACAAGGTGAAATTCGCCGCCTGTACGCTCACCGATAAACCTTTGACTTGGTGGAACGGCCGAGTCAAATCCCTGACTCTACCTGTAGCCAATGCTATGGGATGGGAAGTTATGAAGGAACTTCTGCACGCGGAGTATTGCCCTCGGGGTGAAATCCAGAAGCTGGAGCATGAACTCTGGAACCTGAAGATGAAAGGTTCCGATATCGCCACTTACACTTCAAGGTTTGACGACTTGGCACTTCTTTGTCCGGGGATGGTTACCCCGGAGAGCAAAAAGGTAGAAAGGTTCATCTGGGGATTAACCCAGCCAACAAAAGGGAACGTTTTAGCTGCGAAGCTGGATACCTATGATAACGCCAAATGTCTAGCGCAAACCCTGATCGATCACAATGATGACAAAGAAGAAGCAGACACCACTCCCGAGCCAACAGAAAAGAGTGGAGAGAAAAGAAAGTTTTGGAAAAAGAATAAGAAGAGTCAGTCTTCCCCAGAACCCTGGAAGAAACAGCAGATAGTGGCAGTCCACGCCGCCACTACCCCTGTTGTTGTATCTGTTGTAGGTTCCTCAGCCCAAGCACCTGTCAGCGGATATGTCGGTATCCTCCCGTGGTGTAACCGATGTAGCTACCACCATCGCATCCCTGGCCCCTGTCGTGCAAAGTTTTGTAAAAGCTGTGGCCATGAAGGTCACCTCGCGCGAAGCTGCAAAACCCCAATCCAACCAACTAGTAAAGCTTCTGGAGTTGGTATCGGTCAAACCTGCTACATTTGTGGAGAGGTCGGGCATTATAAATGAAACTGTCCTAAGGCAGTAACATCTGGCAACACCGGGAGAGTCCTGACTATGGGACAAGAAAGGACAGCCGCCGACCCCACCGTTGCCACAGCTATATTGTTTCTCGATGAATCTTATGCCTGTGATCCTTTTGATTCTAATGCTGGAAGAATTTGCTAACCATTCATTCAAATATCTTTCTAAACTAAATCATTCGTTATTAATCGAAACGTGTACCGTCGATATGACCAACCAGTGAGAAAGAGAACGTTAATGTCATACCCTTAGAACTTATCCTCAATTCGGATGATTATTCCTTTCCATTCGATCTAATGGTAAACTTTTCGTGAAAAGCTTTGATGCGATCATTGGCATGTAATGACTGAGTCTCATTCATGTTGTTATTCTTGTTTTCGAAAGGGTCGTCCGTCCGAATCTTTCTTCTGACCCGACTCTCATGATTCTCGACATCAAACCTAAACCCAACCTTCGCATCTTCGTGTATCAAAGCTTAGAAAGTTTCCCATGCATTCCTTGTCCGTGTGATATTCGGGAAACGAGAAGTCTGCAACTCTTTCCCCGATGCCTTTCCCGAAAATTCTCGAGAATTCCTTCCGAACGTCTATTCAAGTCTAGTATCGACCTAATTTTTGGAACTGCCTTGTAACCGAACCTCCGGGAGGATGATGTATCCAATACAGCGACTAGGACCTGGCATGATCACCATGAGTTCGTAGTGGTGCCCTTCAGTCAACCATCTTCCCTGGTTATGTAGATAAGCAAGGCCATTATACCCGTTGACCTTTCCAAAAGCTAACACGATAGGGAACTAGTCGGCACCAGAGATACCTATAGAAACCTGTAACCTAGTAACATTAGACCCTTCGCGATACTTGTAGGAACGATTATGTAACCTTCAAACTCCGGTTACCCTTGGAACTTAGTAACACCCATCTGATACTTCACGTCTCAGTCCTTAGGAAGTATCTACCCAACAAAACCAAGACGCGTCCCGATATTGAGGGTTCGCTGGAACGTCAAGCGGAGACCCGATTCCATTAGGGAGCGTGAAAACTCGGAGCAGCAAATCCATCTGTATCTCATTCCAATTCATGTTCGGTATCTTAATCTTTGAATTTCGGGATGAAATTCCCTCTAACGGGGGGATAATGTAACAACCCAAAGTTTTCCATCGCTGAGACCCGTTCCGCCCGTAAAATTCGCCGTTTATCAATTCGTTCCGATCTCGTTTTTGGGCTAAATTATTTAAACTTATATGTTTATTTAATACTAATGAGTGTCCAAACCCCTTAGGAACTCATGAAATTAGCCCAAAATGTTTATTTCAGAAATTTTAGAAACGTCCCCGCCGGGTTGCGGAAACTTAATCGGGTGCGACCAAAAGCCCCGTTTAATGCCAGTATTGGGTAGAATTTCACCATGTCCAACTTTTGGGACCTATTTAAACGTATTCAAGCTTTCATTTGAAGCTTTTGCTTCATCTCTCTACTCTCTCTCTAACCTCTCTCCTCAATTCAATTTTAAGGGTCCAAATCATCAAATTAAGGCTTCTAATCACCAAGGTATCCTCCTTAACTCCTTGTATAGCATATTTGACCTTCAAATTCGAGTTTAAACCATGGATTAGGACCATTATCATGAGTTTACGTCCCTTGTACACTCCTAGGCCGTAAACTCATATAAATGGGGGTTTTGGAGCAACAAAACCCTTCCAAACCACAATTAGACCTTAGATATGGCAAGATGGCTTAATGGAATGGAGTTAGAATGCCTTAAACCGTGATTTAGAGCCTTGTTCATGTGTTTACGGCCCTGGAGCATGCTTGGGCCGTAAACACATATAAAAGGGGTTTTTAAGCCCTTAAACCCTTCCAAAACACCAATAAGGCTTAGATACGACTTGTAGAATTATGGAATTGGCCTTGGAACACCTTGAACATCAATTTAGAGGAGTAAACTTGAGTGTACTTCCCAAGAACATGCTTGGGACGTAAAATCATATTCTTGGGGAGTAAACTCCTCTAAATGTGTTAAGATGCCACTTAAACACACCTTAAGCCTTAGAATAAATTCTAGAAATGTATACCATCAATTTAGAAGCCTTAAAACATATAAAAACACCCTTTCTAATGAGTTCACAGCCATGAGGGGGTTCATGGGTCGTAAACTCCTAAAGACATGTCAAAAATCCCCCAAAAATTGATATAAGGCTTGGGAAAAATCATTGGAATCACATATGATTGTTTAAGGACCAAAACATTAAGGATTGGATGTGAGGGGGAGTTTACGGCCGTAGACTCCATGTTTACTACCATAAACTCCAATAAATGGTCTTTAAGTGAGCCTAAATTCATCCTAATGCCTTAGATAAAATCCTAGCTAAATTATCCTTGTGTTATGAAGCCATTTTGCACCCAAAAGCACCATCCATGAGTTCACGGCAGTGAACTCATGTGGATGAGGTGTTTAGGGCAGTAAACTCCTTAAGGAGTTTACTCTTGAAGAGTAAACTCCATTCCCTAGTCATTCAAGTCCTTAAATGCCACCCAGGTCCTTCCAAACACTTGTAATGGGGTGTTTCCGCAACTAGAAGTGTATGTCCTTAACAAATAAATTAATCAAGTCCTAATTAGATAAAAATGTGTATCATTTCATAATCCACAGGAATCTTGTGCGTTCGCGAACCCAGAACTGACATTTAGGATCCAAACTGATGCGTTTCTCAACCGGTGAGTTCATACCCCTACCCTTTTTCAAATGTTTTTCAAACATTTTCAGGAGGGGGGATACAAGCTAAGGTGCAAGGAAATCTTGTACTTAAACTTATTTTCAGTTCAAATGTTCTATTTCATGTATGTTTTTAATATCGAAAATTGTGATAACTAATGATTCGAATTGTAGGGTAAACAGTTAGACTAAAGTCAGATTTCTTTAAAAAGTGTTTTAAACTATATTACTTTTTGTAAAAGAAATCATACTAATCATAACTAAGATTAATACTAAACGAATACGAATGCGAATACGAAAATAACCAATAGTATAGTACGAATACGAATACGAATGCGAATACAAATATAACCAATAGCGTAGTACAAATACGAATACGAATACGAATATAACCAATAGTATAGTACGAATACGAATACGAATACGAATACGAATACGAATGCGAATACGAATATAACCAATAGGATAGTACAAATACTAATACAAATAGAAATAGGACTACGAATGCGAAATAACGCCTTTGGAAGACACCAAGACTTCGAATATACAGTTAGTGTACGCCTTGAATGTCACCAGAGTTTCGAATTTAATACGAAAGTACGCCTCTGGACCTCTACTGAGTTTCGAATACATCCGCCTTAGAATGTCGCCAGAGATACGAAAATACAACTAATGTACTCTTTTGGAAATCATCAGAATAATCGAAAATACTGTAATGTACGTTTCTGGTGAATCCAAATATTCGAAAATACAACTAAGTTAGTAGATGATAGACATTCGAATGTAGGATAACTAAGAGTTTAGAATACTTAACTAATACTGCAAGTATGGTAATCATTAGTACTTCGAAATCAAACTTAAGAACCAACCTCAAAACATAGGAAAATATGGGATTTTCTTGAAGTAACATAACAACTAGTAACGAAATTAGAAACGAATAGACAACACATCACATAGGAAAATATGGGATTTTCCTTGGGTAGCATAACCACTCATATACGAATAAAGTAACAAACGAATAACTAAACTATTAGGAAAATATGGGATTTTCCTGGAATGACATAACAAACCGTTTTCGAATTTGTAACAAAAGATAACTAAATTGTTTTCATAAGAAAATATGGGATTTTCTTGAAGAACAACTTTTTCAGAAAGCAAAGGAAACTCGTTCTTTTCAAAAACTAAATCGCTTATGAACTCACCAGCTTTATGCTGATTTTCAAACTGCTTGTATTCTCAGGTCAGCGTTAGATAGGTACATCGCCATCTTTTGGAGAAGACGGAGCTTCCCGAAGACTTGTCTTTGCTTTTGTTCATATGATATATGTATATAACACTTGTATAACTTTTCTTTCAAACAGATGTAAATAATATTATGTAATGTAATGTTTTGTGTTTACTGTTTTACTATGTTCATTGGATTTGATACTCAACGAGGACTCAACCCCGGAAACGTTTCCGCCTTTGGATTTGACCATTTGCCACCATAAAACCCATCAACCATGAGTTCACGGCCCTGAACTCATGTTTTCATGGTCTTAGGGCCATAAACTCCCTAAGGAGGTTACTCTTGAAGAGCAAACACATTATCCGAGCCCTATACGTCCGTAGATGTCACCCGGGTCACTCCAAACACTTAATTTGAAGAGTTTTCTTGTATTGGAGTGTATAATCATATCTAATTAGTGATTTAAAGTCTAATTAGATACATTTGTATACCATTTCATATTACATAGGAACCTCGCACATTATCAAGCCCCGAACCGATACTTAGCATCCAAACCGTCACGTTTTCTCATTTGGGGAGCTCATACCCCTACCCTTTTTCAATTTTTTTCACTGTTTTCAGGGGGAATACAAGCAAAGTACAAGGAATACTTGTACTCAAAACTTGTTTTACATGTGTTATATTTGATGATTCATATGCTTTTAACACTGACAGTCGTAACAAACAACCGTTTGAACTTGCAGAACACATTATCATATTATTTGTGAAAAACGTTATAAAATGTTGTATTTTATATCTTCACAAATGGTTTTCCACATTTTATTAGTTAAAAGCATAACATTTGATCTTTGAACATGAAACTTAGTACACTATTTTGTCCTCGGTAACACTCCACAGAGATACACGAGTGGAGGATCTTTGTTTGTAACGGTATCTTTCTTTATTATTATTACTAGTAAATTTGTTATTCCTATAAATTGGAGACATGTCCTCGAAGAACACTCCACAGAGATACGCGAGTGGAGGACCGCACCCGTAACCAGAATAACTTAGATAGGGAGCCTGACTTGAGTGTATAGATCTATACAGGGCTGACTACCCCACACCTGGCTGCTAGCTACAGCCGAACCAAAAGGTTCAAGGGTGACGATAGTCATAAGGTGATATGGACTACTTATTGCCATATCTAGTCTATCATATGGTTATGGAACTCGCAATTTGGATAATAGAGATTTACTTAATAGTAATAATGAATAAAGTAACTAGTTTACTTGTACATATTAGTTTTATATACGTGTTAAAACTAATACACTTCACAAAGACAATCAGGTTTTCGGTATATATCTTTCACATTACAAATTGGTAACCAACTTTTAGGAAAATATGGGATTTTTCTGGGGTAACATTTGTACTTAACCAGATTCGTGTAACAAACCAGATAACTAAACCTTACAACTTTTAAGAAAATATGGGATTTTCTTGGTGTATAAATTTTTCAGAAAACAAAAAGGAAACAAATACATTTTCAGAAAACAAAACCGCTTATGAACTCACCAACTTTATGCTGATTTTCAAACTGCTTGTATTCTCAGGTCAACACTAGACAGGTACCTGATGATCCTTTTGGCAAAGACGGAGTGCGTAGAAGAATTAACATTCGAAGGAGCAAGAAATGAAGATTATTCTTTCAACATTCAATCCTTCAACCCCAGAAGCATGGTCAAGCTGACTTGAAGATTATGTGACGGATTGCATTGAAGCCTCCTTAATCAGTCTGCTGCTATCTTAAACTTGCTAAAGTGATCAAGAAGATTTGTTCTCTCTGAAGATTCTCAAGCTGAAAGCGCTATTTTTCAAGAATCAGTACGTCAAGCCTCCTCACCCAACGTGCGTTCAATGCCAAATTCTGAAGAAATGCCCAACTGCTCAAGATGAAGTCACGCATAGAAGATTCTTAAATTCATCCTGATGCTGTGAAGAATTTGAAGATTAATGCTTAAGCCAAGCTCTCGATGAAGATTAACAACAAAAGCCAGCTACTTTTTAGGGGGAGCTTGTTGGGACATTTAAGAAAAGAAAAGATAGTTATAAACCAAGGGGGAGATTGTTGGGTCAATATTTTGGTTTATACTTTGCTTTTCTAGGAAATTGATTTGTTATGTAATATTGTATATGTGTTTACGGTCAGGAAGTGAGTTTACGACCGTAAACTCAGTTTGCGGCCTATTCCAGTATATATATGTAATGCTTGTGTTTCTGGGCTTGTCATTAATGTTGATATAATAGTCTAGGTTAACCTTTGTAACCCGTTTTGAAATAATAGAAGTGTATTATTTGAGTATTATGTGTTTTGTGCTTAATTGCTTAATTATGTGATTTGATTAATTAAGAATAAAAATAAGCGTCAAAATTTAAGTGTAAAATAAACTCGATATCTTTACATAAAGTCGTAGTGGTCGAAATGAGGTTTCCTAATACATAAAGAATGCCAAAATCCGAGTTATAACGAAGAAGTTATGACCTGTCGAAGTTTCGCGACACCGACAACGCTGAATGACGTAAAAAGTGAAATTTACGTTAGAGCGATATTTAGCCTTAGTGATCTAAACTAAAGTCGTAGAGTTCGTTAAACCGAGAGCGTGCATAAAGAGAACGCCCAAATCTGACTTCGTATGAGGAAGTTATGATTTTTCTAAGTTTCGACTTAGCAGTATGCAGCCCGAATACTCGATTCGAGATCGAGTGATCGTTGGTTGAAACAATCTAAACGAGAATTGAAGATCTCGTTAATAGCAGTAAAGCGATAAAAAGATAGGCGAGAATGGACGTCGTATAAAGAAGTTATGAATTTATAACGAAGTTTTTCTGTCCCAACCTACTAAAAATAAGTATTAAAAATAAATACAAAATTAGCCGACGGAGTCTAAACGAAAGTTGTAGAGCATAGTCTCATCTACGCGTGGATATAAAGAACATGGAAAACGGAGTTCGTATGAAGAAGATATGAATTTCCGAAGTTTATTAAATAAGTAATATTTAAATTTAATTAATAAACCCGGTATTATCCGAATGGGAGTTACCGGACTCATCCAAAGTACGCCCAGCGTACAGCGAAGTGTGACGACCCTCGCACTCGATTTCTTCCGATGACACATGCCATGACGATTTGGAGAAGTACGCCCAGCGTACGGCGAGGCCTCAGCCTCCTATAAAAAGGATGTGAGGGCAGCCGACTCCAATTGCCAAATTTTCTTTTCTTTCTCCCGTTTTGCATCGTTTTGCGTGCCAGAAGTATCCCGAAGCCCCGGTATCAATCCCGAGCCCCGAAGCAAGTTTCGAAGCCCCGAAGATCCCGAGAAGTGCGATTCCCGAGCCGAAGCTTTGCCCGTGAGAAGTTCGATTTTGTTAAGATCTTCTAGATTTAGCGAAGAATACTACTTCTGCAAGTCGTAGTGTTGTCTGATCATCTTCTGATCAAGTGAGTGTGTAGTTACTTTCTTCTAACGCATAATTATGAAGTATTTTATTCGAAATACGTGTTATGTGTATAATTTTGTTTTTATGTGTGTAAATGTATATTCACTCTCTTCTATCTCATAGATCTGATTTATTTTCTATGAAATACGTATTATGTGGGTGTGCCTCATCTGCTATGTGGAATATGTATTGAATGAAAATGTTATACAGGTTTTAAACTATGTATAAAAATATATATTTTTATCTACTAATATGTTGGGTAGAACATGGGTAGATAGTTGGTGTGTAATAAACAGATGAGAGGCCTCGATGTTGTTGTTGATCTAGTTATTCAGTGGAGTATGGATAACGACCACGGACTCTTTCTAGACAGTCCAGTGGAACGCTAGCAGGTTCATAACCTGTAGGTGTTGTGAACGATGTGTTCACCGGTGTACTCTATCCCCCTCATGGTTGCCTTTAGGATATCTATTGTTGAGGAAACCCCTTAGCAGTAATGTTCGTCCCGATGAAAATCCTAGATTAGGTCCCTTGAGATAGATGTTGTTTTAGGGACGTAAAGTGAGGATAACGGGATATTCAAAATGTCTGACACAATGACGTAACCACCAGCCATCATCAGCGGTTACGTCGGCATTAAAATCGGAACAACATGCGAACAAGAATGGACACGCGTAGAGCAATTAAGCCCAGAACGCTGCAACTAGTGTTGTAACGCTACGACTACTGGACTGGAGGACTTGATGGCGTGCCTATGCTAGCACGACAGAAGCATACCTGGCCAAGAAACCAGGTGTGCCAGCCGAACCAAGCTCAGCGGGCTCAGCGTCCACTGGCGCCCCTAAGAGCAGGGCGTCCTAACAAAAGGCTCGCGTCCGCCAGAGGCGCTCTCAATGTCCCGACAAAAAGCTTGCGCCCTCCAGATACGCTCCTATCGTCAAGACAAAAGGTACGGTCATGGGACAAGAGGCAAGATCAGACCATTACAATCAGAGCTAATAAGGGCGCTCTAACGAACAGAGGTGCACGACCCACCAATCACCGCCTCTGTCCCTGTCTCCTTAAAGCAATCCTGCCTCATACGGATAAGGCAGGATCGCTAGATATAAAAGGGTACACTCTGGAACTCACAGGGTAAGCCATTCTCTCCAGCTTTGCACTCAAGAAACCCTAGAACACCTTCTAACTTGACCGTCGGAGCGTCTTTTCGGGAGCCTCCTTCCTGGAAACGGCTGACGGCCTCTCTTTCTTGTGATCTTGCAGAGTTTACCCGAGTTCCAATAGAGTAATACAAGTGAAGGGTCAAGCCAAGGTCGCATCACCAGGGGAGCTTCCTGGGATACCTCCGGAGCGACAGGTGGAGTTCAGTATCAACCTAGTCCATGGTGCGACTCCGATAGCTACGGCACCATATCGGTTTGCTCCTCCCGAGATGCAGGAGTTGTCTACGCAGCTGCAGGAGCTGCTAGACAAGGGATTCATCAGGCCGAGTAGCTCACCTTAGGGAGCCCCGATTCTGTTTGTCAAGAATAAGGACGGGTCGCATCACATGTGTATAGATTACCGGGAGCTGAACAAGGTAACGGTGAAGAACTGTTACCCACTTCTGAGGATAGACGATTTGTTCGACCAGCTTCAGGGAGCATCTTGGTTTTCCAAGATAGACTTGCGGTCATGCTATCATTAGATGAGGGTCAGAGATGAGGATATACAGAAGACTGCTTTTCAGATTCGCTATGGCCACTACGAGTTCGTCGTGATGCCCTTCGGGCTCACCAGTGCTCCTGTCGCGTTCATGGACCTCATGAACCGCGTATGTAGACAGATGTTGGATCGGTCCGTGATAGTTTTCATTGATGACATCTTGGTCTACTCCAAGACCCAGGAGCAGCATGAGGAGCATCTGCGAGTGGTTTTGGATATTTTGAGGAGGGAGAGCGTGTACGCCAAGTACTCCAAGTGTGAGTTCGGGTTGCGTGAGGTGGAGTTTCTGGGGCACCTTGTCCACCAGAATGGTATTCTGGTCGACCCGGCGAAGGTGGAGGTCGTGATGAGATGGGAGGTTCCGAAGTCTCCATCTGAGATTCGGAGTTTCCTGGGATTAAGCGGCTACTATCAGAGATTCATCCAGGATTTCTCCAAGATAGCCGCACCCTTGATTCGGCTAACGAAGAAGGTCGTAGTCTTCCGTTGGGGGCTTCGGCAGTAGGCAGTGTTCGAGACACTGAGACAGAGATTGTGCGAGGTGCTGATCTTAGCCCTGCCAGAGGGCGTGGAGGATTTTTGTAGTACACTGTGACGCATCTATGGGGTTCGATGTACCATCTGCATGGACCATAAGAGTTTGAGATACCTCATGGATCAGTCGAATCTAAACATGAGGCAGCGTTAGTGGTTAGATGTGGCGAAGGATTATGATTGTGAGATCCTTTACCACCCAGGGAAGGCCAATGTGGTGGTTGATGCACTTAGACATAAGGCAGCGCCGATCAGAGACATTTGCATACGGATGACAGTAGTGACTCCACTATTGGAGCAGATTCGAGTGGCCCAGCAGGAGGCTATGAAAGAGGAACATCGAAAGAGCAAGTGTATAGTGGGTCAGGTTTCCTCCTTTGACTATGATAGCCGAGGGTTATTGAATCTTCATCGTAGGGTGTGGGTCCCCTATCATGGAGGTGTGCATCAGATATTGATGCATGAGGCGCACAAATCCAAGTTTTCTATCCATCCCGGAGCGACGAAGATGTATAGAGATTTTCGTCTTGACTATTGGTGGCCCTGCATGAAGCGGGATGTAGCATGGTATGTAGAGCGGTGCTTGACCTGCAGGAAGGTCAAGGCCGAGCACCAGAGGCTACACAACAAGATGCAACCGATGGATATTCACATGTGGAAATGGGAAGATATTACCATGGATTTCATCACCAAACTTCCCAGGACCGCGCGGGGAGTGGATTCCATACGGGTCATCGTGGATCGATTAACCATGAGTGCCCATTTTATACCAATCCAGGAGAGTATATCGGCCAAGAAGTTGGCCGACATCTACATTCGAGAGGTGATGGCTCAACACGGAGTGCCAGTCTCCGTGATTTCTAACAGGAATGTACGGTTCACTTCCAGATTCTGAAAGAAATTCCACGACGAGTTGGGTACTCGTCTACACTTTAGCACCGCTTTTTACCTGTAAACGAATGGTCAAAGCGAGTGGACCATCCAGACTCTGGAGGATATGCTGCGGGCATGTGTGCTAGGTTTCGATGGTAGTTGGGATACCTACCTCCCGATAGCTGAATTCTCCTACAACAACAACTACCACACCAGTATCGATCGTCCTCCCTTTGAGATGCTCTACGGGAGGAAGTGTAGGACCCCAATATGTTGGGGCGAGGTGGGCCATAGGTTCATGGGGAGCACCGAAGTGGTGCTGAAGATGACAGAGAGGATTCAGCAGGTCAGGGGCAGACTTCAGACTGCACAAAGTCAGCAGAAAAGTTATGCCGACAAGCGTTGTTCAGACTTGGAGTTTCAGGTTGGGGATACGGTCCTCCTAAAGGTGTCGCCATGGAAGGGCGTCATTCGATTCAGGAAGCGAGGCAAGCTGGGCCCCAGGTATATTGGACCCTTCAGGGTGATAGCCCGGGTGGGCAAGGTGGCATATAGGCTGGATCTGCCAACAGAACTCAGTCAGATCCATAGCACTTTCCATGTCTCCCAGATGCGAAAGTGTCTGGTAGACGACTCTGCAGTGGTGCCTCTCGAGGATATTTAGGTGGATGACAGTCTTAACTACATCAAGCGACCGATAGCCATTCTAGATAGGAAGAGAAAGGCACTGAGGAACAAGGAAGTAGTACTAGTGAAGGTGCAGTGGTAGCACCACAAGGGTTCAGAATGCACGTGGGAGCCAGAAGACGGGATGAAGGAGCACTACCCCGAGTTATTTCCAACAACATCAACGGACTTCGAGGACGAAGTCTAATTCAAGTGGGGGTGATTTGTAGTGCACGAGATTTTTGAGGTATTAAATTTGTATTTATTTAAGGAAAATGATTTTATAAGTTCGGACTTGGGCCTTTGGGCCTTCACGATAGGGCTGATGACGGACGAACGCAGGGCGTAACCCCCCATGTACGCCCATCTTAATCAAGGATCCAAGACGCGAGCTTAACCGCGTACGCCCAAGGACCAAAGGGTACGCGCAGCATACGCGCGTAGTGTCTTAAACCCTAATTTTGAGACTTATCCCTATATAAAGGATGTTATGACCTTGAACCAACCTCCCTAACACCCTTAAGCAGTCATCTCGAACACCCTAGCCTACTTTTGTGTGCTCTTAGCCATTGGAGAGTATTTGGTGTAGTTTTGGGGCATTGGAAGAGAAAGTAACTTGAAGAAGGAGCAAGGATCCACCAAGAGCTTGTAGATCCAGAAGAGTAGCACCATTTCTGACTTAGTTGAGGTATCAAGTTCCAACCTTGATCGTTGTCTCCTTAGATTTGTTGTTAGGAGTGTTTAAAATTACTTTTGGACTCCATTGTTGAGAGTTTTTTTATCTTGACAACTTCAGACCATAATACCTGTCCTTTTGGGCTCCTAGAGGCACTAGGAGTCATAAAAATCAGATCTTGATGGTTAAGAAACAACCATGCAAGGGTTAGTGAGTTTCCGGGCTAGTTAGATGGACCAAAGTCATGTTTTGACCACAACCTTGCATGCAAGCACATAAAGTTTGTGACTTTATGGTTTAGGGTGTCTTAAATGACCTGGATCTACAGTTTGGATGAAAGGACTTACTGGATTAAGTAAAAAATTAAGCCTTTAGGGAACTGGCTAGTTGGGCGTACTCCCCGTTACGCGTCGCGTACTGGGTCAAAATCCCCGATTTCTGGTCAAGGCAGTGTACGCTGGGCGTACATGCCTGTTACGCCGCGCGTACGCCTACAGTTCGAGAATTAATGGACTTTTGGGCCTAAAGAAAATGGGCCTGGACTTTTGGGCCTCATGGGCCACTATGAAGCATGATTTTCGACTTGAGGACTTAGGAATCGAGTGTTGGGCCTTCTTCGGCTAAGTTGGGCCCTTGAGAATTATTATGATGAACTTGGATATTTTAGGCCCATTTAGGGAATAAGGCCCAATTCGGTAAATGGTCAGTTAGTGGACCCTTAGGGAATCCCTAAAAGGCCACAAGAGAGTTAGGCTTAATAAGTTAAAATTGGGACTTTGGTATGTCCAGTTGGGTCAAAGGGGTAAAATGGTCATTTTACCCTAAGATTAGTTATCAGCTTCTAATTAAGTGTCTTTATGGAACTTGTCACACCCCAAAACCGAGAACGGCGGAAACATTCTGTGGCGGAGGACGTCATGTAATGTATCACAACAATGTAAAGTAGTAAACAAGCAACAACATCATCCATTGCATTAATAGTATAATTTTAATTACAAGTGTGTTCTTTCATAATATACAACAATAAAATGAATAATCAGAATATAAGACGAGTCTGGACTGCTCCGTCTTCACTAAACCTGGTCGTCGTACCTGTCTATTTGTGACCTGAGAATACAAGTTATTTTGAAAGTGAGTATCAGCCAAAAAGCTGGTGAATTCATAAGTATTAATGTGTCTTTGATTTGTAAAACTTGTAATGAAAGACTTGACATTGTTCTGAAAGAATGTTCGTATAAGTGTGGAAATGTTTGTAAGTAATTGAAAGCGTTTGATAAACCCTAGAAATCCCTATGATTCCAATTAGTATAGATGAAATCTTCTACCAAGACCTAACTGTTTGGCAAGTAGTCTTCACCAAGAACCGACTATTTTGAAAGTAGCCTTCTACCATGACCCGATTGTTTTGAAAGTAGCCTTCTACCAAGAACCGACTGTTTTGAAAGTAGCCTTCTACCAAGACCCGACTGTTCGACTATTATAAGAAATTGTATCCTTTGATACTAGGACACACAAATATAATTCACCTCATCGATTATGTGAATGAATCACAAGATAAAGGTAATAATGTAAATAACTTAAGTATTATCCTTTTGTATTAGGATAACTAACAGTGTTAACTTAAGAGATTCGTAGATGTGCATTTACCTCTGTAGCTAACAGCTGGGTGTAGGAATAGTTAGTCCCTTAAAGTATACCTATAATGGTATCAACCGAAGACATCCGTAGACGTACATTTATGGTTAATCCTGCAAAGTATCCTTTGGAACGAGGATATAAAGTCCAATCTATCTCATCGATTATGTGATTGTATCACAAATTAAAGATAAGAAGGAGAATTATATAACAGTATCTACACATATAATATCTAATAGTAACTCATCATATAACATTTACATAAAAGTATTCATGTAAAAGTATCCATGTAAACGTACTCATGTAAGAATATCTATGTAAACGTACTCATGTAAGCGTATCTATGTAAACATATTCATGTAAGCGTATCTATGTAAACGTATTCATGTAAGCGTATCTATGTAAACGTACTCATGTAACATGTAATGTACTAGTATAGACTCATGAATGAACTGACTCTTGTGTGATTCCCTGTACTTGGAATGGTAAGTGGTATCTCCTAACTATACCTATAATAGTTACTAACCATGTACGTGTATAACCTGAAGTATGCCTTTGCTACCCAAAGGTACTAAACTGACTGAGGAAAACTTTTATGTCTCTATATGTATACAAGATATATAACTGATAGTTAAACAACCTTCGGACGGATACCTGATACCCTACCAGACCACATCCCAACGGGGAAAAGGAAATAAAGCGGGTTAGCCTTCCTAAGTCCTTTAAACATTATTTATATAACTATACATATACAGGCATGCAATTGACAATATAAAAGCATATAAGGAGTTTTATAAAACCTTTGAAAAAGATTAATACCTAAGAAAAGATCGACTTGATGTCAGTTTATAAAACGGTTTGAAAGTATTTGTTTGACAAAACAGTTTAAGTATAACGGAACCTTTGTTTGAAACAAAAATGTAACAGGGTTTTGAAATGAACATACAGTGTTTAATAAATAGTTTAATAAAGTGTTTTAAACACCTAAAAACGTTTAAGATAAACATTTGAAGAAATCTGATTGGTAAAACAGTTAACGTATAGTAAAGCCATTTGCATGTTAATTATTAATCACATGTGATTGATATAATAACTAAACATGATTCAACTTGTATCTCCCCATAAAGCATTTATAAACATTTAAAAACATTTAAAAGGTTAATTCAAGGGGTATGAACTCACCTGTAGTCGGTGGTTTGGATGAACTGAAGATGTAGGATTGCTAGGTGTCAAGTGAAGACTTGAACACACTCTATGATCCGAGTTAACATATAACATCACATATATGTATCCAATTAGTCTTTAAACACCTAATAAACAAATTAAAGCACCCTAGAACATGATAAACACCTTCTACAGGTGTTATAAGTCCCAAGGATTGCATCTAAGTGTTGTAGGGAAAGGCTAGTGTGCTTGGGGTTCAAGGAAAACTCCATTAGGGAGTTTACGGTTTTGTGGTCACTAACAAAAGATTTTACGGTCGTAAACCCTTGAGTTTATGGCCGTAAGATCATACACTTTTGACCATATGTTGGTTTGAAGCCTTAAAAGTCCCTAGAAGTTTTTCTACTTGAAGTATAAGCCTATGGGAGAAGTTAGGGCACCAATTCACTCCTAATTGGAGTTTACGGTCCAAAGACCATTTCCTATTGGGTTTATGGTCGTAAACCCCCATGGATGATGGTATTTTGATGTTTTCAAGTCCTTAACACATTAAGGTAAAAGTCTAGGCTTGATTCAAGGCATAAGGAAGGAATATGGGTCATTTGTACACACTTTGGGGTGTTTACGGTTTTGGGAGATCCCCAAACCGTAAACATATACAAATGAGAGATTTTGGTGCTTTTCATGTGCTTAAACACATCAAGGAAGGATTTATACATGTTTCCAAGGCTTGTGAAGGACTAAGGCACCCTAAGGCACCCTTTGGCACCTTTATTTGGTGTTTACGGTTCAAGAACTTCCTGAACCGTGAACACCTTGTTCTTGGTGTTCTTGGGACTTTTTTTGATGTAAAGGTGTATAAAAAGCTTAAAAAGACTCTAGGATGGAAGTACTTACTATATGGAAGCTTGAAATGAGCTAAAAGTCCAAGAACACTAGTGTGTGTTCTTGGTGAAAATGGAAGAATCAACCTTTTGGAATGATTTCACGGTTAGAAATGTGTTAAAACACTAGATTAAGTCATATAACAACTTAAGAAAGCTAGAAACACTTACTAGATTGAAGATCTTGAAAAACTTTTGGATGATACTTGAGAGAGAAATGGATTTGGATCTTGAGATTTTGGAAAAAATGTAAATAATGACTAAATCTCATATATATACTCCCAAATTTAGGGTTTTTGGCTGAAAATATTTTATTCTGGCAGTAAACTCAGATTTCTTCGAGTTTTGGAATAACAGTGTTGTACAATAATCCTAGGGCATCCTCTCTCCTGATATCACCTGAAGTGTAAATCCTAAATTACTCAAACTTGTTCCAAAAATTTTGAAACTTAGTAGCAACTTTTCTGGCTTCTATTGAATTGAAGGGTTGTACATAATAGAAATTTCGGGTTGTCACAGAACTTATAGTCGGCGAGTCGCCAGATTAGTAGCAAGCAGAGGTTTCTTACCCAGTTTATCAGCAGTCACTTGTATGAGGTGAGTTACCTTCCAGTAGCGGTGGGTCTACGGCCACAATGCCAGCCTACCAGTAGGAATTGTATGTTAATTGATTGTCTTTGTGATATTCATCTAGGTTTGCTACTACCTGATATGTTTATGTGCTAGTATGTTGTGATGTTATGTGACAGTAGCAGTAGGGGAGATAGTCCCCAAGATTACTGGTCGATAGGGTCGAAGGGGTAGTAATACCAAGTTATGCTAGATAGATTATGATTATGTGATATATGTTATGTGGTAGTAGTAGAGGGGTGAAATAGTCCTCGATGCCCAGTCGAAAGGACCGAAGGGGAGGCCAGCACCCAAATATGCTAGGCAATGTCTGATCGAAAGGACCGAATGGGAGGCCAGCACCCATATATGCTCGAAAATTTACGGTCGAAAACGACCGAATGGGAGGCTAGCACCCAGATATGCTAGGCAATGTCCGGTCGAAAGGACCGAAGGGGTAGATCGAGCACCCAGATATGTCCGGCAGTATGTACGTTTTATGTTTGTGTGGTATGTGGCATGATAGGGGAACTCACTAAGCTTCGAGCTTACAGTTTTCAATTTTGTTTTAGGTACCTCTTCAGCGAAGGGGAAGGAGCCGGCGCGGTAGCTGCACATGATACACACGCATTGGATTTCCGCACTATGAGATTTCTTGTGATTGTACTCTAACATTGTTACTAATTTTATGATGCGATTTCAGACATGAGATTATGGTTTTACGAAATGATATGACTTGATGATGTTTTCTTATAAATGTTTTCTAAATCGTTATATCTAAATTGAAATTTTTTGACTCGAAATTTGGGATGTTACAACAATCATGATCGGTCCAAAATTAAGGTATAGTTTCATGAAATGTAGTTGATGTTAACATGGGTTAGACTAAGCTTTTATTTAATCAATTATAAAAAATGTGACTATTTTAATTCACCTCTCTGATATAAGTTTGTATAAATTTCTATCAATTATTATTATTATTCATATATTCATTCGTAAATTTATAATGGTTAATATTATGTAATTTTTTGAATGAATAATCATAATAAACTGATAGCTCCTATAAAATGATAAATTATAATAGAACAATGATAATAACCAATTTATATTATATGTAATCAATGATGTAAAAATATTATAGTTTACAAAAATAATAAATCAGATCGGATCATTTTAAGACTATAACGAGAATTCTTGTGTTAGACCATACTCTTAGGCTCTTAATCTTTTAGACTTGAATTGATCTAACTCTTTACCTAACTATGTGTTGTTGATTTTAGTGTTATACTAATTAGAATATATATATATATATATATATATATATATATATATATATATATATATATATATATATATATATATATATATATATATATATATAAGTGCTAAATGGGGCTCACACAATATGACAATAATATAAATATATAAGTTGGATAATGTTGAGAGGATATTTTCATAAAACGAGTTTAGTTTCAAACAATACGGGTTTGGTGGTCGATGAGCATAGCCCCTTGCGGTATCAAGGATAGTATGAACTACTGTTGAGTCTGCCAGTCACATTGCTGCCGACAACTCAAGCTATCACGTACAACCAAACTATATGTGAACTATTTTATAGACCAACAACTTATAAAATCGATGTTTTTGTCAATTTTATCCAATTTTATGTAGTATGAATATATACTAAATACGTTAATTATATAACTCTTAAGGGTCTTAAACATTCCTACACAACTCTAGTACCATGATAAGGTCTTAAACATTCCTACACAACTCTAGTATCTTAATTTCTAATTTATGCTTAAAATAAGAAATGTATTTTATAGATTATTTCATATTACAAGCATATATTTAAGAACTTTTTCATAGTTTTCAACAACCTTGTTTTAGCCCCTTGTTCCTAACTGTATGCTTCTTCTATACCACGTTCACTAGAGCCCATGATTTTGTAAGAACGGTCCACACTAAGCAATGTCAAACTCTACTCTATTATAGCATCGTGGCTACAGGCCTATTTTTCTAGAAAGAGTTTGTATCAATACATTATGTTGTATATGACACTTCAATACAAGAGAATTTTGGTATAAGATTATATAAGAAATTTTGTAACCTTTGTTTTTGTTTATAACGGATTGGTTAATTGTGTTTATTTGTTTAATTCCAAAAAACTATGGTAGTTTATGTAAGAATCAATATTTGAAAATAGAAAAGGCCAAGTACAATAGTTTTTTGGATTTATATTCTGATAACTACCATAGTATGTAAAATTGGTTTTTTTGTAAATTTTGTCTGGTAATTTAGGGCATGATTAGTTTGTAAAATTGGTTTTTGTATAAAAAATTGCTGATAATTTGATTTAAACAATTCTGTATTTTTTAGAAGGACAATAACTAATTTTTCATTAATAAATAGAATTGATGAATTGAATGTCAAAACTAGCCCACTAACGTGGGCCGAATCTATTATCATATATTCATACAACGTGGTCGGCGGCAGGCTTCAGTCTGCTAAGTGGAAATATTACTACATTTATTATTTTATTAGCTATCAAGCTAGGTATTTTAAATTTAACTTTTTCTTTAAAGATTTACTAATGATAATTATAATAATACTATTAAAAACCAACAGATGACTAGTAACTATTCCATTTAAATGCCGCCACTTGCTTGCTTTTGTTTTTTATTCTTCTAGTCAACGTTTATTATATATGTATATGGATTACACCAAATATAAACAGTACTCCAACCAGTGACAGACGCAGACTGTTTTAATAAGGCTGTCCCTCATGCTTTAAAAAAAAATTACACTGCGTGCTGAAAATTGAGCAGCGGCCTAGGACCCCAAATGCCCCACTAAAGTCTGCCACTGACTACAACTAGCTTACTTGTTAAAGGCATTGGTAATGGAAGTTTAATAGGAATTTAACAAATGTTTATTAAGATCGAATAGAAATTGAACGAAATGTTTGTGTTGAATGAAAAAGTTATATTATTATTGAAGAGTTTAAGAAATTAATTCTTTTCTATTTCAATTAAATTTCAAACTAAATATATATGTAATTATATTTTCTTATTAATTTTATATTTGATTTTTATACATTTTTAATTAAACCATAAAAAGAAACTAGATTTTTAGGTATTATATTATTTAATATATCATATTCTAGGTGATGTATTTATTCAAATCCATAAATCCAATGAAATAGTTAAAAATAAAAGCTCATCGAAAAAGAAATATACCAGTTATATGTCTAATAATTTTGATAAAATATTCATTAATCGAAACATTATACATTAATTTTGAAAATGTTTCTAAATATACTCCATTAAAAGAAGAAAAAAAAATACAATTAAAAAGAAAAAAATCAAGCACCAAGATATGTCGGTCTTTAGTTTTTGTATTTTTTTTAATTAATATATTTTTAGGTATTAAATGTTTTAAGCTTCGTATATTTTAATTAATGTATTATTAAATATTGTATATTTTAACTATTATATCTTTTGTTTTTAAATTTGTAATTATATTTAAAAATAGAATAACAATGATGTGAAAATGTTGATATGGTACAATGTCTCTTCATCCATTCAATTCGTTAGAGTTCTGTGGAATATGACGATCATTTAAATTATAAACCTTAATGGAGTTGGTGGTCAGAAGTTTGACACACCTTATCTCCTAGATCTTTTTATTTAATTCACTATGCATTTTTACAAAAATTTGGCCCAGCTCTATCATCAAATCAGCCCATTTCAACTTTTTCTTTCTTATTATTTTGGTCAAATTTTTACAATTTTTTTTTCTTAAACTTTAGTCCAATGCTTTAAAAAAGTACATTTTCACAACTTACAAAATTAAAATTTGTTTACGTCCTTCTAAAACATTTTTTTACAAAATTAAAATTTGTTAACTTCTTTTTATAATTTATTTTTTTTTAAATATTTTTGTACAATCTTCTGTACCTTTTATATAACTTTTAAAAATACTTTCTATAAAAAGTATTGCAAAAAAATAATAATGAGTAACTTTTTTTTTTCTCTTTTACACAAGCAAATTTTCATTGTAACCTATAGGGAACAACTATAAATTGCCCCTAAGGTTTACAAGATTCTTATTTTTTTATCTAACTTTTTTCCATTACATGGAGGGTCTTGTGGTTTTACATTCTTACGTGTTTAGTCATTCACCAAATTAAAATAACTTTCGTGTGTGTATATATATATATATATATATATATATATATATATATATATATATATATATATATATATATATATATATATATATATATATATATATATATTCATTTTTTAAACTAATTCTAATTAAACCAGTAACCCCACTATCATACTCACCCTTTCTCCGGTCTTCATGCCCTCATCCACAACCACCAACTACAATTGTATTTACGTTTGTTGTCTTCCACCAACACACCACCATGATCGTCCTTGTAAAATAAATTGTGAAATCACCTTATTTATTATTCAAATCTACACCTAGAAAACTAGACTTAAATATCTTACTTGTTTCGTCTCGATCAAACATTAAATAGAAAAGTCTTTATCATTGATCTCAAAAATATATTTTATAGATTGTTATTAATAACCATAGCTCGAGCTTGCTGGTGAATTCTGATACCTTGTTCACCTATACTTTTCTTTCCTTATACTTCGTTGGTCTATGTGTTATGGTTTTTGGTGGTTTATTACAAGCACATGTTATAGCCAAAGTGACATTGGCGGATTGTACAATAGTAGGGAGAATGAGTGGAATACATGAGAAACAGTTCTACTTGAGAGGGAGGTATCGTTGATGATATCAATACTCACTGTGACTTCTAAGAAGCGTCGTGAGGAGGAAGATAAGCATGGGCGATTGAGAAAGAGTGTGCTGTGGGAAGGAAGAGAAGCATGAACAATGGAGAAAGAGAAGCACAAACGGGGTGGCCCATGTTTACCAATTAAGAGGGAAATATAAGAGAAAGGTTATTTGTGATTAAAAAGTAGGGTGGGGGTGTTCTAAAAAAAATCAGGGTGGGCATTAGCGGAGCTAACGTAGATAGTGTGGTGTATGGACCCCACTTAATTGTGGGACCCACTATATATTTCTATATAAATGTGTATATATATATATATATATATATATATTCTCGAGGAATATTGGAATGGTTCACCTTTGAGTTTAAGTGGCCCCCTTTAGTTTAATTAGCATCCACAAGAATCAGATCACCTCATAATCCTGCTTTTTTTTTTCTCTGTATTCCTTTTCTTCTTTCTCTTTAACCTAGCCCCCATGCCCCTAAATCAGCGTTCCATATAATATCTTTTCCGGAGATTGGAAAAGAACAACCCGACGTGTTCGCTCGAACCAGACGCCGACAGCTTAAGTGAAACTCCAACATTCGTTAATCGTTTCCCCTGATCTCTCTCTCTCTCTCTCTTAAACACACACACACACACACTCTCTCTCTCTCTAGCTCGGTAATATACCTTAACTTTATTAATTTGATTTTATTTTTAAGGGAAATTGATTTTTGTTGGTTTGTATTTGAAGTGTTTGTGTAAATCTAGAATGTATTGAAAGATCTTATATGCTCAAGAATCATATTAAAGTGATATTGCTAATTAACATCTGATACTAATGGGTCAGACTAACAACGACTTGATATAATTGATTATTTATTAGAAATTGATTTTAATAAATATATTCAACAAACTCTTATAATTAAAATTAGAAATTGTTTATTTCATGGAAATATTAATTTTTATTAGCAGGTAATATTAGTTAATTTATATGGTATGAATTAATAAGTTATGTACAACATTTTGGATTAGATCTTTTGTCTTTTACCAAAAAGTTAAAGTTTATATTTTATAAACTTGTTTTATAAAATATAAGACTTAACTCTTCTTCCTTTTTAAAGGTATGGCCGAAAATACCTTACCTGATATGAGGTATGGAATTTTGACTTATTTAATGTAAAGTAATAAGAAGCATAGGTGATAATACAACTAGTAGATGCATGGGTGTTTAATGTTTAAAAACTCATGAGTATTCTGTATGTTATATACATGAGAGAAAGGCTTTCACTTTTTCGTGTTCACATTCTCGTCACCTTGCAAATTTGATTAGATTTTTTTGATTTTTGGAAATGTTAGTTTTTGGAGATAAATTGGTTTTGTATAAAAATAGTTCATACGTATTTTCAATGACAAATTTATAATTGTTATTTTATGTGACAAAAGTTTTCATGTATCTGTTGTCATTTAAAGTTGTCTTAGAAAAACAAAGGTTCTTTAATGTGTATGTCAATATTTATGATTTACATAAACTAGCCAGTGACCATCGTGTTTGTTGTGTTGTTGTGTTGGTTGTTTTTATTATAAAAATATTTGCAGTAATTTATTTATTCATATTGTATGTAATAAATTAAATATGCTAGTTTTCTTGGTTTATTTTTATAAACAATAGATTCGCTGTTAGAAATAATTTATTTGTACAAAAATGTAACAAAGAATGAAGTCGTAGCCCTTTTTTTTTTGAAGACCAAAGAGCAATTTTCGAGTTTATGAGCATGCTAAAAGTAAGTGACAGTTTCTAAAAAGTGTCACTAATGTTGTTTACAAAGGGATGTTGGACTTTTAGCGACATTTGCTGAAATATTGCTATAAAGAAGTTTTTTCAATCTTTTGCAAGCAAATGGTGTTTCTTAAGTGTTAACTTCTACAACAACATTAAAAGAAGATTTTTGGTCCCCTAAAATGTCCCTATAGGAATAGACTAGGCATTTTTTGTGTTGGCTCACAAAAAATGTGATTACTTGGTTATGTTTATGCACATATATTTTATGTATGTTTGTGTTGTTTATTTTATGCAATTATTATGTGTGGTTGATAAATTAGTTTTTTACATGGTAAAATAATATTTTGGACAAAATAAATATCACATGGAGTTTGGTTTTCAAGTTATAATGTGGACGTAAGATGTAACAAGTTATTGTTTTAAAATAAAATCCAGATTTACAAAAACTTTAATAACGTCAAATTTTGAAATCCTCAAATATAAGTTTTAAAATGGTGATTTTTATAACTTATACAAACTCCAAATATATAAGTAATAAAAGAAAGTTTTATTAAAGATATAAAAAGTTTAAATGCACTCAAACTTAATATCGGTTATTAAAAATAAATCATGTTAGCATTATATAAAAACTCATTTTTATATATAACCTTTAAAAGTGATTTTCTTTTGGAAATTGGTACCATGGTTTATTATATGCATATAATAACCACGATATCATATGTTTTTAAAACTAGAATTACAAAACATATAAAAGACCCTTTTACAAACCTGAAATCTATGCAATCCATCTTAAAGAACACTCGGACGTCTCGTGTATGCACTAGTGGGATAAAGGATACCTAACAGCTTAGTGTTATCTTTCTATGGTTGGGGTGTCTTCGCGATTTCTATAACCAAGTTATAGGCCGATTACACATGTTTTTCAAATTGGATGATTTGATCGGAAATCTTTTGTGATAAAGGATACCTAAGCAAGAGAGTTTTGATGCATAGATGGGATCAAACATGTCTAATTAAATTTGTTATTAGTGATCCCATAAATATTGGAATTATATTGTAAAATATTATTGATAATCGATATCTACTGGGTTGAATTCAAGTGGATGGGATAAAGGATACCTAACCATTTATTGGTTTTGTAACATGGATCGTAGACTTTGATAATTAATGTTTTTTGTAAACTAAAAGGGTATTAATTAGTAAAGAGTTTAAATATTGAAAATACTAAATGAATTTTGTTCAAATTTTGTAGTTAAGTAACCCATTCTTATTGCCATTAAATTGCCATTTTCTTTAATGACTTATTGAAACAATAACTTTCAATAGATACAACTTCAATTAATGGGTTCATGCCTTAAGAGACAATCTCGTGAGAAATACGAAATTGTATACATTTAAAGGCCCTATTTCTAAACTATTTGCTTTGAGCAATAAACTTGAACAAGATACATAATAAAGGCATCATTATGATGCTAAAGACGTTCCAAACATCAAACTATGAATAGTACAAGGCCAAAAAAATAGTCGCCTTATGTGATAAAGAAGGCCAATGTTTTTATGGACTGAATATCTTTAAGCCCAAGAAATCCAATAAGGCCCACATAGATGGATCTTGTTTCTTTTATAGAGAAACTAAACACTGGAAGAGGATCTATTCCTCTTATCTGCAAAGAAAGTCTAGATGAGACTAGTACTTCACGCATCTACTAGATAGAACTCATACTTTTCATATAACACTTAAGTACTTGATACTTAAATGTTAATCTAATATTTGTAAATGGCTTACAGATATTTATAGAAGAGTAACCAGCTAAGCACAATTAAGTTGGAACTATATTCTTGAAGTTTAATTTATTAATTATGCTAGGAACATAATGCAATTGTATTATGAAACAGTGTTTGTTTTGGAACAACGTATATTTTAATTTAACTTGCCTAAATATATATCTTAGTTTAATTTATGAATGATTGACTATTTACTTAAATCGTCTTCCATGAAGATCGCCTTCATATTTTTAAATGATTAAAATTTTGCTTATGAGACTAGATCTCTTAATAATAATATAAAGTAATTATCAATGTTTTATAAATAACAAGTTCTATATGCAAAATATTTTGACATAAACTTGTTTTAAATCAAAGTTATCTTTGACATTGTTATCTTTATTATATAAATGTCATTCATATATTCCAACTTCAAAAAAAGGATCATTGAAGACAAATAATGTAGTTTATTTGAAATATATAAATCTTATTTATATATAAAAGACTCCTAATGTCATTTTCACTAAGTAGTAGATAAAAATAAATTATTAAGGAACTATACATTATGTTGTATGACTTCGTTTCTAATAAATGCCTAAAATTTTGAACAAGATACCAAATTAACTTTATTATTAACTTTAATAGCTTTAATTATCTTTTAAATGTTAAAACATATTTGTGAAATCCTTGTTTAAGTTTTCAAATATAAAGTTGAGATAATAAATGATGAATTTTTTCTTACTTGATACGATTTACTTTCTAAATTTGTAGAAATGTCCTCTGATAACTCGATTTTTTGTATATTTTAGCAATCGTTTTCTTTTACTTTTAGGATTTTTAATATTCTTTTTGCATTAAATTGTTACATTTATTATTTTGAATATTTTTACTCGTTTAAGCTAATTTTGTATAGATTTGTTCGAGCAAGATGGTATTTTGGAGCATCTTGAAAGGCACATCGAATTCCTTGCAACCACGATTGAAATCTCATAGCAAAATCCGGAAGCGAAAAGAAAAACAAAGCGATATAAATTAATTTTTCGGATTTTGACAGCTTTGCGCGGCTTCCTTCAAACGATCAGAAGGAGGGGCAAACGTTGTCCGATTTAGCTGAAATTTTACGAGCATCATACCAACTCGTTGATCTTCAACCTCACCAAAAATAAATGGATTCGGACAAGTTTTGATATTATTTTAGGACTCCTGAACAGCTGGGTAGAAAGCTGCCAGCATCAAACTTTGGCAGCCCAATAGAGCATAATTTATCAGCCCAAATCTGATTTTCCAGGAGCCTATTATCTTTATTAATCCAGCAGCCCAGAAATGAATTGCAGCCTATTTGAGAAGTATGAAGCCCATTTTAAACTTGTGCTTGGAATTGAAGGCTAGCAATCAAAAACAGGAGTAGGTCACAAAGCGGAAGGATGGCAATTCATATTTGTTCGCCGGCAGAAAGAAAAGAGAGTGGACGGCGCCTTTTGTGTCTCCATTTTATTTTTCTTTGTTTGATTTTTGGAAAATTGAAATTATGATTTACAATAATAATTTGCTAATGAGTCATTTATCTTTTTAGATAAGGTTAATTTTTGTATTAATACTTGGATTATGGATGAAGTTTTTGGAGCAATAAGAAGTAACGATTTCAAGAAGCTTTATCATCTTCGTTTCGTAATCGGTATTGGTATAATTTCTATCATTTTTATTGTTATTATTATTTTGTGTAGTTAGTTTTTATTTCCAATATTGGATGAATCTATGGAATAATTAATTAATTAGGAATAATTTTGTGTGGTTTTGATGGTATGCTATGAAAAAATTTCCTATTAAAACATCTATTTATGTTCATATGTCTTTAATCATGAGTTTAGATATGTGAATGTTTAATTAGTTGGTTAATTTCTTGATTACGTAATAGACCATCAAATTAACAAGTGACAAATGGTTCTTGTGATTGCTTATCTTTCACACAATAATGAAAATATTTTCTCCAATATGGTAGTAAAACATTTTGACTCCTCTTGGATTTGGTGACTTTTAAATCTTAATGCTAGTTAATTTTCATTAATTACATGTTTCATGGAAATTGTGACTTTAACTAAGAAAATGTGTTATGAGCTTCTCTAACCATTATATTAACTAAGAAAAATCTAGGTGATCTCATGCTTCTTAGATTGCTATAGCCAAATTAGTGTCCATTAAACCCATTTCACCACAAAATTATGATGATTAGTCAACTAATTGAACTTGTGATTTATCCCGATGTTGGAACGTTTTATTTTATAGATTTTGTATTTTTTCCATTTTTGTTATTTTTGTAAATTAGTTTTTCTTGCATTTAACGTTTTGAAAACCCCCATATCATTTTATATATTTTTTTATTTCGTAAAAACTGAATGCATAGATTTGATTCAAACCAATCCCTGTAGATTCGATCCCTGATACCGCTACTACAATTCAATTTTGTATGTCGTCGTATCAAGGTTTTTTTTATTTGGTGGTCTCGACACCCACCATCCTCCTATTATTTCCTTGGGATAACATATATAACACTATATATTGTACCTTGAGTACAAATACCAACTAGTAAGTAGATATAACATTTTCTTCATTGGATTTTGTATGGAAAGGTTCCATCCCTATCTTACTTAAATGTTTTATGGATTTAAAGTCTATGTTGGACTAAAGCATTTAAGCCCAAAATCTACAGAATACATATTATATAATACTCTAAATGTGGCTTAGATTACTATATTCAAACACATGAAGCATAAGTTCTCTGATTCCTTTGATAACTAAATTAGCAGAAAGCAAGCTTTTAATAACAAAGCGAGTGGGAGGTACATGGAACTTGAAGCAGCTCAACAACCATAACCTGATATAATTATAGTTGGCACTAGTTTTAACAAGGATTGTTAAAGTTGAATGTAACAGCCTGGATTCCCAGGTATTATTTATTCTTATAAATTTGGTGATTTGTGAGGAGACTCGGCGAGTTGGAGCTCAAACTCGCCGAGTATGATCGCGATTTGGGCACGGGTTTGCGTCCGGACTCGGCGAGTCCAAAAGGTGGACTCGACGGGTCCATGCTGTTTAATGAAACCCTAATTTCCAGTGTATGAGACCTATTTAAAGGGGCTTATGGCCGTTATTTGCGGCCACCAACCCCAGAGAGAACCCTAAAGAGTCTTTGAGCGTTTTGTGAGAGAGAAGAGGAAGATCCTTGACTATTTGTGGGTGTTTTTGCATATAGAAGAGGATCAAGGCAAGAGGAGACCAAAGAGGGTGCTAATCCAGTGATTCCTGAGCTCAGAGACTTCATTTGAGGTAACCATTCGTTCCTTTCTCAGTCCTTGGTGTAAATCTTAGAGTTAGGGTTTCTTTGTGGAATGATCCATGGAGTAATTGGCTTCTTCTCGTGTTGGTGCTTTAGATCTGGACCCAAAGAGGTCCAGAGACTCTTTTCCCTCAAGCTTTATGAGTGTTAATGGAGGCCATGAGCTTAGAATAGCATTCTAGAGACCATATCATCAAATAAGGCCTTTGAACCTTTGCATGAGCACCAAGATAGTAACTTTACGTGATGTATGTGCTTGGAAGGACTGGATCTATGAGTTATTGGAACGGATCTGACCTCAGGAGTGAGTTTGAGTTTATGCATGGCATAGACTCGCCGAGTCCGAAGAACAGACTCGGCGAGTAGCATGAAGATTGTCCATAACCACTCAGCAAGTGGTCTTGCCGTGTTAAGGGGTTGACTTAGTGAGTCAAGGAGAGTCAGAGAGGGTTGACGGGTGGACTGAGTCAAGCTGGAACTCGCCGAGTTGTTCTTGAGACTCGGTGAGTTGAGTCGTGATGGCCCCGCGATTCATGCCAGGTGGAACTCGTCGAGTTAGGGAAATACTCGATGTGTCAAGAGAGGATACTAGGGAGTCAGTGAACACGTATAGACTCGCCGAGACGCTCTAGTGCACTCGCCGAGTCCGGTCAAAGTTGACCGTTGACCGTTGACCAGAGTTGACCAGTGTTGACTTGATAGGGGTAGTCAACCTTAGTTGTGAAAGTGTTAATTAGAGATATATTGTGTTATAGGGGGATTATAGCTCGGGGGATCGAGCGCGAGTGATTTCCGGGATTTACGAGTTATCGAGATACGCAAGGTGAGTCTTCTCACTATACTTTACCTTGAGTAGGTAATCAGAGTTATGTGACAAAGTATTTGTATGCTATATGTATGTTATGTGTTGTACTGCATTATTTCTATGTGATTTATGCTGTGCATGTTTATAGAGTTGGAACCGGAAGGTTCACAGAGATTAGAACCAGAGGGTTCATAGAGTAGGGTCTACGGACCCACAGAGTTATAGCCTCGAGTGGCTAATATGTGTTATGTGTGGTATTTTGGGGAACTCACTAAGCTTTGTGCTTACAGTGTTGGTGTCATTTGTTTCAGGTACTAGTGATGACCGTGGGAAGGCGCCGACTTGATCAGTACACACACACAAGATTTTTATGTTATGTGATCTTGGGATTCTTTATATGTCATGGATTGGAGTTTCAAACATTGATGTTTTTATCAAAATTAAATGAATATGTTTTTATATTATGCGAAAAATTATGTTGAAATTTACGGTGTTACAAGTTGGTATCAGAGCCTTGGTTTAAGGGATTCGAGTACACCTTCGGGCGTATTTGAACTCAAACTGAGGATTTGAGAAGTATTTTCAAAAAGAGTAAAAGATTTTGGAAAGACGCAGAGCAGAGTTGTGTGTACGATCAGTCCGCGCCCGAATGGTGATTTCCTAAAATACCCTCATGTTATGTGATATGGATATTGATATGATGTATTCTCATGCTAGAGTAGGCTAGGTACTCTTATTAGGACTAGAGTGGCCTGATTTGTGATGCCTTAGCTTAGGGAGAGGTGAGCTGCTATGAGGTGCTTGAGAGTGAGTAAGTAGCAGCGAGGGTCTTATGAGAGATCGGTTGGAGGGTGGATTATGCATGATAGAGTACTTGGAATTTGGGATCCGAAGAGGAGGACTTGGGGTGTATTCTAATACGGTGCGGACAATAGTATTGGGCCCGTACTACTGAAAGCACCGGGGTGGTGTACAACCCAAGTAAGAATCTTTGGAATACCAAGGATCAAGGAGGAATGAGTTGTCGAGTGTGAGTATGCTCGAATGGATTCTAATTTATCGTATGTTGTATTTCAGAGGTAGATCATGGTGAGGACACGTCTTATGCCTGAGAGCAGTGGGGCCAGTGATGAGGAGATCCGCCAGATCATCCATGAGGAGGTGCCTGCGGCCATCAGGGCAGAGATACCAGAGATGTTCGGGTCTATTAAGACCATGTTGATTGAGACCTTCGACGAGCATTATGCCGCTCTTTCTGAGGCTGCTGTTGCAGCGGCCACCGCAGCTATTGCAGCCGCGAGGCCGCAGGGTGGTGATGCGTTGTTGTTCCGAGAGTTCAGCAACACAAAACCGCCAGAGTTTGATGGGACCCAGGACCCAGTGGCGGCTATGAGATGGATTTCTGACATAGAGGGGTGTTTCTTCACTTGCTCATCTCCTGAGCATTTGAGAGTTCGGTTCGCGCTGAACCAGCTTCGCTTGGGAGCGAAGGACTGGTGGAAGTTTGTAACGGCGCACTTTACGACTGCTGAGCTTGCGGCAGTGACCTGGGAGAGGTTCACTGCCATGTTCCGAGAAGAGTACGTGCCCGGAAGAGGGAGATTGAGCTAGAGACTTAGGCCAGGGAGGAGGCGGAGTCTCAGGGGAGAGATCGGCGACCGGCGCAGTCTCAGCCGGCAGCCAAGCGGGCCAAGCCCGCTGATCCCAAATCAGGGACCCAGAAGGGCCGCACTTGTGGGAAGTGCGGCAAGGGTCATGATGGAGTCTGTAGAGCGGGATCTTGCTACAAGTGTGGCAAGGAGGGGCATATGGCTAAGGACTGCCCCAAGGGGTTTGCGGTGTGTTTCCACTGCAACCAGACCGGACACCGGAAGGCAGAGTGTCCGCAATTGCGAGGATCATCACAGGGAGCACCTCAGGGATCTGCCCCTACCGCCATCAGAGCTACCGAGAGTCGGCCAGTGAAGGCCGAGGCGCCGAGTGCACGAGGGAGAGTCTTTCAGTTGACCGCGGAGGAGGTCCACGCAGCGCCCGATGTCGTGGCTGGTATGTATTCTTTCGTGTATTTATTTTGATGTTGAGATATTATGCTTATATTATGTTATGCATAGGTACTTTCCTTGTAAATTCTGTACCTGCCTTGGTGTTATTTGACTCGGGTGCGAGTCGGTCTTTTGTATCTTTGGCTTTTAGTCAGCATATCAGTGTTAGTCGTGAGGCATTGAGTCGGCCTCTGAGAGTTTCCATAGCTGACGAGAGGGTGATATATGCCACGGAGGTTCCCCGGGGGTGCGTGTTCGATATTTTCGGTGTTGAGTTTCCGATTGATTTGGTTCCTATTGCGATGGGTGATGTCTGTGTCATTGTGGGCATGGACTGGTTGAGCAGATTCGGTGCGGTTATCGACTGCGAGCAACAGCTGGTGACCATACGAGACCCTAGTGGGGAGTTCTTACGGTGTACGGCGAGGGTACCCGTTCTGGATCAGCGTTTTGTTCGGCCGCTAGGGTGAGGTAGTGCCTACAGCAGGGCTGTAAGGGTTTTGTGGCGTATGTGATGGATACGCGGGTGGATTCCGAGAGACCGAGGTCAGTTGAGGAGGTTCCGATAGTGCGTGAGTTCCCGGATGTATTTCCAGAGAAGTTGTCGGGTGTGCCTCCTGTGAGGCAAGTGGAGTTCAGTATCGATTTGGTTCCGGGGGCAGCGCCTATCGCTAAGGTGCCTTATCGCCTTGCACCTCCAGAGATGCAAGAGTTATCCTCGCAGCTTCAGGAGCTGCTGGGGAAGGGGTTTATTCGGCCAAGCAGCTCGCCGTGGGGAGCGCCTATCCTGTTTGTCAAGATGAAGGATGGTTCACACCGGATGTGCATTGATTACCAGGAGTTGAACAAGCTGACGGTCAAGAACCGTTACCTGTTGCCGAGGATCGACGATTTGTTCGATCAGTTACAGGGGGCATCTTGGTTCTCCAAGATCGATTTGAGGTCTGGATATCATCAGGTGAGGGTGCGAGATGAGGACGTCCAGAAGACATCGTTCAGGACGCGTTATGGGCATTACGAGTTTGTGGTGATGCCTTTCGGGCTCACCAATGCCCCGGCAGTGTTCATGGATCTCATGAACTGAGTGTGCAGGCCGATGCTGGATTGGTAGGTGATTGTATTTATCGACGACATTTTGGTATATTCGAGATTTAGAGAGCAGCATGATGAGCATTTGAGGGAGATTCTCGGAGTTCTGAGATCGGAGAGGCTTTATGCCAAATTCTCCAAGTGTGATTTCTGGTTGCGGGAGGTCCAGTTCCTAGGACATCTCGTTAACCAGAAAGGGATATTGGTCGACCCGGCCAAGGTTGAGGCGGTGATGAGTTGGGAGGTGCCGAGGTCACCCTCCGAGATCAGGAGTTTCCTAGGGTTGGCAGGTTATTATCGGAGATTTATCAAGGATTTCTCTAAAATCGCAGTGCCACTCACCAGGTTGACCCGGAAGGGAGACGCTTTTTCATGGGGCCCCGAGCAGCAGACCTCCTTTGAGACGCTTCGCCAAAGGTTATGCGAAGCCCCGGTGTTAGCCCTCCCGGAAGGGATGGAGGACTTTGTGGTATACTGTGATGCATCGATTTTGGGGTTGGGGGCGGTGCTGATGCAAAAAGGGCATGTGATAGCATATGCATCGAGGCAGCTGAAGCCTCATGAGACGAGATATCCCACCCATGATCTAGAGTTGGGGGCAGTGATGTTCGCCCTCAAGATTTGGCGTCACTACCTGTATGGGGTTCGGTGTATGATATACACGGACCATAAGAGTTTAAAGTATTTGATGGATCAGCCCAACCTAAATATGCGACAGAGAAGGTTGTTGGATGTGGTCAAGGATTATGATTGTGAGATCCTGTACCACCCAGACAAGGCTAATGTTGTAGCCGATGCATCGAGCCGCAGGGCGGAGAGCACACGCTACGGGATGTATGTTTGAGATTGACCGTGATAGCTCCAGTGTTGGACGCCATTCGTGGGGTACAGGCCGAGGCTGTGCAACCTGAGATGCAGAAGAAAGAGCGAGTTGTTGGATTGATTTCAAAGTTCGTTACCGATGGTCGGGGGCTTATGACATTCCAGGGGCGTATCTGGGTGCCGTTTGTGGGAGGAACGCGTACCATTTTGATGGAAGAGGCTCATTGGTCGAAATTTTTGATCCATACTGGGGCCACTAAGATGTATTTGGACCTGAGGAAAGAGTATTAGTGGCCCTGTATGAAGAGGGATGTTGCGTGGTTTGTTGAGAGGTGCTTGACCTGCCGTAGGGTTAAGGCCGAGCACCAGAGGCCGCATGGTAAGTTGCAGCCGTTGGAGGTTCCTGAATGGAAGTGGGAACATATCACTATGGATTTTATCACCAAATTGCCAAGGACTGCCAGGGGAGTTGATGCAATTTGGGTGATTGTGGACAGATTGACGAAGAGCGCTCACTTTCTTGCTATCAGCGAGAGTTCTTCATCAGAGAAATTGGCAGAGGTGTATGTGAGGGAAGTGGTGTCACAGCATGGAGTGCCGATCTTGATTGTTTCAGACCGTGATGTGCGTTTCACTTCCAGATTCTGGAAGAAGTTTCACGAGGAGTTGGGTACTAGACTGCATTTTAGTACCGCATATCACCCCCAGACAGACGGACAGAGTGAGCGGACGATTCAGACGCTCGAGGACATGCTCCGGGCATTTGTGTTGGATTTTGGGGGAAGTTGGGATACGTACTTTCCCTAGGCAGAGTTTTCCTACAACAACAGCTATCATTCGAGCATTGGTATGCCGCCCTTTGAGCTGTTGTATAGGAGGAGGTGTCGGACCCCCATTTGCTGGGGAGAGGTCGGACAGCGTGTGATGGGCAGTATAGAGATCGTGCTTCAGACGACAGAGCAGATCCAGCAGGTCAAATAGAGGTTGTTGACCGCTCAGAGTCGTCAGAAGAGTTATGCAGACAGACGCCGGTCTGAGCTTGAGTTTCAGGTCGGCGACCTTGTGCTCCTGAAGGTCTCTCCTTGGAAAGGAGTGATTCGATTCAGGAAGAGGGGCAAGTTGGGGCCCCGAAATATTGGTCCATTCCGAGTGATCGCGAGGGTAGGCAGGGTAGCCTATCGTTTGGATTTGCCAGCAGAGTTGGGGCAGATTCACGACACTTTCCATGTGTCGCAACTGCGGAAGTGTATAGCCGATGAGTCGGCAGTGGTTCCATTAGAGGATATTCAGGTGGATGCGAGCCTGAATTATGCTGAGAGACCAGTGGAAATCAAAGATCGGAAAATCAAGGTTCTGAGGAACAAGGAGGTACCCTTGGTTTTGGTTCAGTGGCAGCATCGGAAGGGGTCCGAGATGACTTGGGAGCCGGAGCGTTAGATGCGTGAGCAGCATCCGGATTTATTTGCAGAGAGAGACTTCGAGGGCGAAGTCTAGTTCTAGTGGGGGAGAATTGTAACAGCCCGGATTCCCAGGTATTATTTGTTCTTATAAATTTGGTGATTTGTGAGGAGACTCGGCGAGTTGGAGCTCAAACTCGCCGAGTATGATCGCGGTTTGGGCACGAGTTCGCGTCCGGACTCGGCGAGTCCACGCTGTTTAATGAAACCGTAATTTCCAGGGTATGAGACCTATTTAAAGGGGCTTATGGCCGTCATTTGCGGCCACCAACCCCAGAGAGAACCCTAAAGAGTCTTTGAGCATTTTGTGAGAGAGAAGAGGAAGATCCTTGACTATTTGTGGGTGTTTTTGCATATAGAAGAGGATCAAGGCAAGACGAGACCAAAGAGGGTGCTAATCCAGTGATTCCTGAGCTCAGAGACTTCATTTGAGGTAACCATTCATTCCTTTCTCAGTCCTTGGTGTAAATCTTAGAGTTAGGGTTTCTTTGTGGAATGATCCATGGAGTAATTGGCCTCTTCTCGTGTTGGTGCTTTAGATCTGGACCCAAAGAGGTCCAGAGACTCTTTTCCCTCAAGCTTTATGAGTGTTAATGGAGGCCATGAGCTTAGAATAGCATTCTAGAGACCATATCATCAAATAAGGCCTTTGAACCTTTGCATGAGCACCAAGATAGTAACTTTACGTGATGTATGTGCTTGGAAGGACTGGATCTATGAGTTATTGGAACGGATCTAACCTCAGGAGTGAGTTTGAGTTTATGCATGGCATAGACTCGCCGAGTCCGAAGAACAGACTCGGCGAGTAGCATGAAGATTGTCCATAACCACTCAGCAAGTGGTCTTGCCGAGTTAAGGGGTTGACTTAGTGAGTCAGGGAGAGTTAGAGAGGGTTGACGGGTGGACTGAGTCAAGCTGGAACTCGCCGAGTTGTTCTTGAGACTCGGTGAGTTGAGTCGTGATGGCCCCGCGATTCATGCCAGGTGGAACTCGTCGAGTTAGGGAAGTACTCGATGTGTCAAGAGAGGATACTAGGGAGTCAGTGAACACGTATAGACTCGCCGAGACGCTCTAGTGCACTCGCCGAGTCCGGTCAAAGTTGACCGTTGACCGTTGACCAGAGTTGACCAGTGTTGACTTGATAGGGGTAGTCAACCTTAGTTGTGAAAGTGTTAATTAGAGATATATTGTGTTATAGGGGGATTATAGCTCGGGGGATCGAGCGCGAGTGATTTCCGGGATTTGCGAGTTATCGAGATACGCAAGGTGAGTCTTCTCACTATACTTTACCTTGAGTAGGTAATCAGAGTTATGTGACAAAGTATTTGTATGCTATATGTATGTTATGTGTTGTACTGCATTATTTCTATGTGATTTATGTTGTGCATGTTTATAGAGTTGGAACCGGAAGGTTCACAGAGATTAGAACCAGAGGGTTCACAGAGTAGGGTCTACGGACCCACAGAGTTATAGCCTCGAGTGGCTAATATGTGTTATGTGTGGTATTTTGGGGAACTCACTAAGCTTTGTGCTTACAGTGTTGGTGTCATTTGTTTCAGGTACTAGTGATGACCGTGGGAAGGTGCCGACTTGATCAGTACACACACACGAGATTTTTATGTTATGTGATCTTGGGATTCTTTATATGTCATGGATTGGAGTTTCAAACATTGATGTTTTTATCAAAATTAAATGAATATGTTTTTATATTATGCGAAAAATTATGTTGAAATTTACGGTGTTACATTGAATAATAGTTATTCATAAACACAAATTATTTGCTTTAGTGGTACAAATCATCTATGACTTTAGAAATGTCGAATCTCTCATTGATGAGTTTTTATTGATGGTTTCTTGCAAATCCGTCAAATACCAAGATGCAATTTCAAATCTCGAATCTGATTAATGACTTAGAGTCATTAACATGAGATGTAATCCATGTATGATAATAAAGTATGGTCTTGATTGAACTTTCTCTCTATAGCAAGGCTAGATGGAGAAACTGATACTTCTAGAAAGAATACATTGCATGGATAACCATACATTTTTAAAGAAAGACTTGTTATAAAAGGATTTTTCTATACTCATGTCATTGACTATGGATTTATCATACTCATAAAACTGACCATGATCAAACCTTTTTCACAAGTAGCTATGATTAGATCAACAAGGATATTGTTTACTATAAATTAATATTCTCAATATGAGATATAGCAAGTAGATTTCAAGAAAGACTGCTTTTCTTAATAGACATCTACTAGAAGATATCTATATAGATTAGCCTGGAGGTTTTCTTAATTCATGTTATCCTCGAAAAATGTGTGAAAATTGAGATCCACTTGTGGATACAAAGCAAACATATCAAGGTTGCAGTTATCATTTTAATATAAAATCATAAGGTATGCTTTTCTATCAAAATAAACAGAACATGTGTGTTTGCTAAGAATTAATGGGAGCATAGTGACATTCCTTCTTGTATGAATAAGACATACTTAATCATGAGAAGTTATATTCTGGCCATGTCAGGTATTTTCACCATGACTCAGAATGTGTTTCTACAATAAAAGACTTAGGAAGAACAAGGTACATTATTAGAATGTAAAATCTATAGAGATAGATATAATGAATGTTAAAAGTTTTATATCCTTTTTTTGCATATACTCATAATATCTTGAAAGAGATCAAGGTACAACATTCCTTTGGAGGAACCTTGGTATTGTCACAATGCACTAATTTTGGGCCAACCTCAAAAGGACCTAACTCATTGGTTTGAACTAGAAGAAATGATTTATATTTGATTTACTTGGCAAATGAATGACACATTTATGCCATATTATACACCAGACTTGTTATATGATCATGTTATGAGCATATCATAATACACCGAGAGAACACATGGTTAAATTAACGGATGACTGTATAAACATTCTAAGAGTAATTTAGAATAAGTAAAAGAATGTGTGTGAGACAACTAGTTTAGAATAAAATCTTCATCTGAAGAGCTACATAAGATTCTGATTTCTAAACAAATTTTAGATAATTATGAATTATAATTGGATTATGACTTCACTGTGGGGTGAAGAGTAAGTTTAGTTGGAATGAGGTCCAACCAAAACAAAATGACACAATATACAAAAAAATAAGAATACACTACTTTAAAAGTTGAAATCTAATATGATTGGATGAATGATGAGCTCATTGAAAAACTATGTTGATCTCTGCCATTCAAGGATCACATAAAAATCTTTATGACTTTGGGAGTATACTTAATCGATCTAAGACACTCTATGTCACGAAAGAACACCAATAAGATACTCCAAGATATGTAACTATATGTAGAGTAAAGTCAAATATGGATATGATAGTATTCATAGAATTTGTTATATCCATAAAAATCATGTCAAATTTAAAATTTTTAAAACATTTCAAAACCACTAATTATTACAAAACTTGTTTTCAAAATAGTATAATTTCAGAGTATCCCAAAATCAAATCTTAAAATCATGAAATATGAGGAGATATACGATAGGCTTCATAAAGTGCTTCTTTAGGAGTTAAACTTCCATTTGTCCATCACGCCTTTTCCTTCCCACGATCATCAGAAGTACCTAAAACAACAATCGATAGATGTATGCTCGACGGCTTAGTGAGTTACCCCTAAAATACCAATGATACACATAATATAATCATATCATATAAACAAATTCAACATGCGTAATGAGCCATCAGTCTGACTGGACCGCCTCACAGGCCATTAGTCTATCTGGACCGCTCTCTGCGCCTACGACATGTCTGGACCACCTCTCAGGGCATTCAGCCTATCCGGACCGTTGCCCTCCCGGGTCTGCAGTTTATCTGGTCTGCCCTGGGTATCTTGGCTTACAACACAAGGCAAGACCTGCCTCAACCCAATCCCCCAAACCAACAAATATGTGCACATAAATATCATACGCTAGCTAGCATATACAAATAATCATACAGATCTAACAAATCACTAACATGGCAACCATCTTATAACTAGGATACATATCTAACCGATCGCTAACATAGCAACCATCCTATAACCAGGATACCGATCTAATAAATCACTAACATAGCATAATCCTTACAAACCAGGATACTGACCTACCAGGTCGCTAAACATATCACCATCCTAACTACTAGGATGTAAGTCAATAAGCATATCATGCAATAGACCCAGATACAAATCCGATAAGGGCTGACATTGGTACCTTAGACCTTGCTGATATAATGAGGAGAACTCACCTCATGAGTAGCTCAAAGTGATAAAGTCAAACTCCACCAAATGCAGCTCCAAGTCCAACACCTACATCCATCGATGATCCACTTCCATTAATTCCCAAATTACCAAAATACCCCTACAAGTCAAATTGGTCAAGCCTTTGTCATAGTCAATGTCACAACTAGCATTTTTAGCTAGGATATTCTATTTTAATGTAAACATCAACTATTGTAAGACTTGTACTCTACGTGAATGTCATACTATATGCTAAATTGAAATCATCCATTTGAATCAAAACTCCTGAGTGAAGTTCAAAACCTAGTACAATACATCTTATATATTCAACTATGGGTTGAAAACCCTAAAAATATCGGTTCAAATTTATTATGAACTAGGATCCTCTTATTGGGCCTAATGGACCAGTAAACTTTCAATTTGGCTATTTTGGGTCAAGGAACCCTATTTGGGCTCTAATTGGACCCACATTCATGAAACTAAAGTATTTTGGGTCATGTAGGCCTAGAATGACTCATCTTATTTCTCATGGGCCATAATCGGCCGTAAATGGTTTCATAAGCCCTAATGGGCCATAAACTATCTTCTTTCGCTTCATTGGTCCGTAAACCATTTTTCCTTATCACTATTGGGCCGTGAACCCTCATAAGGGCCCAACAATAAAAAAACAAATGGGAGGGAAGTAAAGTTTGACACCTCAACATTACCTAGTGGATATCCATGCAAGATTTCATGTATCCATGTAAACCTCAAATCACTCTCTTCATAAGTCAACACGCCCCTCTCTTATCTCTCTCCATCTCTCGGCCATAGAGTGTCTCACCACTCTCATCCTCTTTCATTTTAAATCCACCAAAAATCTCTCTAGAACATCAACAATTCACTCATCATATCTCCAAATTGTCAATTGTGCCTTCTGAAAGATCAAGAACTCTTCATCAAAGCTCATCACTTTTGGTAATTTCTTGTTTGACTTTATGGTTTAACTTCAAGATTACACCAAAAATCTCTTCTTAACCCACATCATTTCATGATCTATCCTCTTAGAACTTAATAGATCTCGAAAATCTTCTCAAGAACACATCAAGGACCGACAACTTCTCATTTCTTCACCACAAACCGAAAACTTCAAAGCAATGTGAGTTTATACCCCTATTTTAGATTTTTACTTTGTTTTGGGGGAGAATACAAGTTATTTTGTGTAGATATATGTGTGTATGCATGATTTTGTGTGTTTTCCTAGTTATGTATATATGTTCATGTGTTATAAACTTCATGTACTTAAATATCTACTAAAAGATGATGATATTGGTATAACATAACACTCATTTCAACTTATCTTACAAGAAAAAGATTTAAAATACATCTAAGTTACTTAAAACTAAGAAAAACTTCATAAAAGGGGCTACAAGTGACAAATTGACAATAGAAAGGATTATTTATGTAACTCATGGCTAGTAAGGGATTCAAAAGGAATTTTTTGCTAAACATGTATAATTTCGACATTTGAGACCTTACAGAGACTAAAAATTTAAACATTTTCATAAATGGGCCTCATTTGGGCTTCTCACGGGTTTGGGCCCAAAAATTGTAAATTTTGATCTTTTGTGGGCTTAAATGTCATTTTCAAGAAAGTTGTGCCAAAAATGAAATTTTTTGATAAGAAGGGTTAAAGATGTAAAATTATAAAAATTTGGGCCAAAAATATGAAATTATCTATAATGGGCCGAAAATATATACTTTTTTATAAAAATCAAGACAAAAATGATATTTTTTACAAAAGTAAGCTAAAAATGTTATTTTTACAAAAACTAGCCTTAAATGTAAGTTTTGTTATAAAAAGGGGCCTAAAATGTTATTTTTACTAAAATTGGGCCTTAATTGTAAATTTTTGGCTTAATGGGCAAAGAATGTCATTTTTACAAAAAGTGGGTCTTTTATGCTATTTTGGCAAATATTTGAATTAAAACAAGCAATAATGTAACAAATGGGCAAAATTTTGCCTTTCTCATGTTATTGGGCCTTAGTGGCCCATTTATATGCTTGATAGGTCCTGAATACTCTTTATATCTTTATTGGGCCTCATTGACCCATTAACATGCTCGATGGACCTTAGATACTATTTGCGTGCTATTTGGGCCGGTAAATACCTTACATGTGAAATGGGCCTTAGTTTTCCTTTTACATATTTTTTGTGCCCATGCTATATAATCTCATTCCTTCCAGGCCTTGAAATGACTTACATGTTTCGTGAGCCTTAGTTGTTCACTTACATGGTTCATTGGGCCTGGAATGTGTTTTATATGTTTCTCTTCGTGTAAATTCGATTAAGGATCTACTGAGCGTGTCGGTTGACACCTATTAAGTGTACGACCGTAGCCTATAGTTATAACTAGAGTCTCTTGGAGTGAGAGCGGGGGTTTGTGTATAGATCTATACGGGGATGACACCCTACACCTGAGCTGTTCGCTACAGTTAGACTAGACCACTCTAGGGTGACAAAAACCTTATTCTATTTTCCATCGACGTTCAACAACACCAAGACAGGAGAAATTGTCATTATCTAGTATGATTATAATGACTCACTTAGAGGAATTAACATTATAAATTTACAGGAGACCATTCTCTTTTCTAAATGGATTACTCGGGAACATACTCGTGCTAGTACTCAAGCTCGAGGGTTGGTATACCAGCATTCTCTTTTATAGACAACATAGGGTTGTCTGGGGGCGTTCTCTGTACATTCTCGTTCATTTTTTTTTCATTTTCCTTTGCATACTAGTAAACAATAACACCCATTCATTAATAAAAGATTGGACACAAACATACTAAATTGTTTTTAGAAAATACAGGATTTTCTGGGAATACAAAGTCATACAAATCACTTTCACGAACATACTAAATTGTTTTCAGAAAATACAGGATTTTCTGGTGATTACAAAATTATACAAATCATTTTCTCAAACATGCTTATGAACTCACCAACATTTTATGTTGAACTTTTTAAATTAACTTGTATTCTCAGGAAACCATTGAAGCAGGTTGAGCGGCACAAACTAATGGATATTTTGTTATATTTTGTTTCATCATCCTTTAAGTATTTTGGCATGTAATATTCAAACACAATACTCAATGTAAACAATGTATGTTGTTATATTACATGTGTGATGATGATGATGTTATATTTCAATTATATACTATGTGATGATAGTACAAGGATGATGTCACACACAAGCCCTCGGACGTTTCCGCCGTCTATTTTGGGGGTGTGACTGATTGGTATTAAAGCATTGTTTATAGTGAACTGACATATCTAATCATACATGATATGCAACTATAAATACAATGGGACTAACACACTTTGAATAAGATAATACCTAAGTATACATTAAGACTATAACACTAAAAGCCTCTGGAGGAAATTGAACACCGTGGTTAAACCCGAACAGTTATGTAGTCATATTGGTGGTAAATATAGCCTGGTTAACTATATTTATTCAAAATATGACCAACATGTGTTTAGGAATAATCATCGTGGGAAATGAATCTAGAAGCTTACCTTGCATCCAAGAACTCTAAGGAACTCAAACTTAAACAATTAAAATACTATCGGAGTATTTTGGAAACCTATTTACACATACTCTCCTTACACACTTCTCCCCCTTCTAGTTTCGCACACCGCCTTCGTGGAAGAAGTACAACAAGGGATCCTTTACTATCAAGCTTTGGTAGCCAATAGGCTAATTGAAGGAGACCCTGCGATAGGTCAAGAGGCAGAACTTGGTGTTGGGCCTGAGGAATACAAACAAATTACAAGTTCGAGGAATCTGATGACGTTATAGAGGAGGATAGGGACACTAATGAAGTTCCCAATGAGCCTCCCATTTCAGAGATAGTACAGGACCACTCCGCAGCACCACGGGATCCCATCGATAGGACTTGCTCCTTAGAAAAGGAGGTTGCCATCCTTCGGCAACAACTATTAGCAGTAGAGGCCCGAGCCTTACATGCGGAGCACGAGAGGGACGAGGTCGTCAGGGAGATGACTGAGATGGATGACCTCATGGGACGAAATTTTGGCATGTGATTTCACCACTAGACCCTACTCGATGCATCTAGTACCCGTTCATCTACTACCACTATTATTTTACTTTATACACTACTCTATCTACTATCGAATACATGATTAAGTGACCACACTACTCATGGAGTCGTTACTCTGTCGGATTTTATTTCATTTCATGTATTGAATGCCTTATGTAGGCAAATTTTCATGTACTAAAGAGTTATCATTAATGAAAACGGATATATATTTTCTCATGATGTTGTTATCTGCTATGTGTTCTATTACTTTTACTACATGTTGATTGTATGCATTCACTTACTTACACACAACCGAATCATCGAAACTATTCTATAAGCAAGCAATCATAAAACTAGAATACATTGGATACTCAACATCTTTCCGTTCCATGACAGCAAGATGCCTCAAAGACCAAATTATGGAAACAACACGACACCGACACCACCGGAGATAAACTCAGTCGCATTCCAAGCGGCAGTGTCAGCTGTGGCCACCGTAGCACTGGCATAGATTCACAATGGAAACAACGACGGAGGTAACAGATAGGGAGTCGTAAGTACAAACCTAGGAACAAACCAAGGAACCAAAAGAACCTGTACCTACAAAGACTTCACAAACTCCAAGCCTCGAACCTTCAACAGGACAGGAGGCGTAATAACTTTGAAAAGATGGATAGAAAAGGTTGAATCAGTATTTGAGATCTGCAGTTATCCTAAGGAGTGCAAGGTGAAGTTGCGGCTTGCACATTCGTCGATCAAGCTCTCTCTTGGTGGAATGGTCACGTGGAGGCGATGACACTCCCTATGGCGAACGCTATGCAGTTGGAGGAGCTTAAGGAAATGCTGATGGTTGAGTACTATCCAAGGGGAGAAATCTAGAAGATGGAACAAGAACTGTGGAGCCTCACAGTCCAAAACTATGACATCAATTCTTACATATCAAGGTTTAGTGAGATGTCTCTTTTGTGTCCAAGGATGATCACATCCGAAGGGAGGAAGATCGAAAGATTCATTTGGAGATTGACCTCTCCAGTCCAAGGAATGTAATCAAAGTGAACCCGACAACATATGATAGTGCTAAAAGGTTAGCCAAGAAGTTATACGACCATGGAAACAAGAAGGGTGCCAAGGCAGGGGAAACAGAAGTCAAGAAGGAAAGTGATTACAAGAAAGGAAAGAACAACAAGCGAAAAGGGCGACAAACCCAAGAGTCATCAAAGAAACAACAAATAATAGTTGTCCATGCTGCTACTACTCAAGTTACCACAACACCACATGCTCATGCCTCATCTACACCAACCACTACAAAACAATACTCAGGGACCCTACCCAAATGTAGCAAATGTAGTTTTCACCACCATGGAGAATGCAAGGAGATGCAGTGCACGAGTTGCAACCGAAAGAGTCATACCACAAGATATAGTAGAACTCAGCCTCAACAGAACCAATAGTCAAATACCAACAACAACAACAAATCTCAACAACAATAGCAATAATAACAACAATGTTGGGGCCAGCTACACTTGTTATGGGTGTGGAGGAACTGGTCATTTCAAATGCGATTGCCCCAAAGCCAACAACCAGGGGGCAGGAGTATCAGGAAGGGTATTGACCTTGGGTCAATGTGAAGCAGTTCAGGACCCAACATTGTTACTGGTACGTTCCTACTTAACAACTCTTATGCATGCACTTTATTCGATAGCGGAGCCGAGCGAAGCTTCGTTAGTAACAAATTCAAACACTTACTAAATCAACAACCCCAGAAGCTCAACGAAGCCTTCACGGTGGAGATGGCTAATGGGAAAACCGAAACAAACAAAGATGTTTACGTAGGTTGTACGTTAACAATAGACAACCACTCATTTCAAATAGATTTGATGCCAATAAATATTTGGAGTTTTGATGTGATAATCAAAATGGACTGGTTAAGCCCCCATCATGCTGATATTATGTGTCGCGAGAAGGTCGTTCGCCTTCACCTTCCCAACCACGAAACCCTAATAGTCCATGGTGATAAACATGGCGTCAATCTTCGACTCATCTCATGTATCAAGAGACAAAAGTGCTTGCACAAGAAAAACTATGCTTTCCTCGCTCATATTGTGGATAAAACCAAAGACAAACTAAACATTAAAGACATCCCAGTGGCATGTGACTTCCCGGATGTATTTCCAAAAGACCTTCCGGGAATACCTCCAGAAAGAAAGGTCGAATTTCGAATCGACCTAATACCAGGAGCCACATCAATTGCCAAATCACCCTACAGGTTAGCTCCTGTTGAAATGCAGGAGTTATCCAGCCAACTAAGCGAGTTTTTGAGCAAAGGATTCATCCGAACAAGCTTCTCACCCTGGGGAGATTCGGTCTTGTTTGTCAAGAAAAAGGACGGATCTTTCAGAATGTGCATCGATTATATGGAATTAAACAAGCTCATTGTCAAAAATTGATACCCACTCCCTCGAATCGACGATCTATTTGACCAGCTTCAAGGAGCTAGTTAATTCTCCAAAATAGATTTAAGATCTGGTTATCATCAACATCGAGTCTGAGAAGAGGACATTCCAAAAACTGCCTTTCGAACTCGATACCGTCATTATGAATTTTTTGTGATGCCCTTCGGTCTAACAAATTCCCCTGCAACATTTATGAACCTCATGAATCGAGTCTGCCACCCATTCCTTGATAATTTCGTAATCGTCTTCATCGAAGATATTCTTATATACTCTTGAAGAAAAGAAGAGCATGGTCAACATCTCAGTCAAATCTTGGAAACCCTAAGAGCTAAAAGATTATATGCGAAGCTCTCCAAATGCGAGTTCTGGATCCGCAATGTAAACTTTTTGGGTCACGTAGTCAGTGAGGAAGGGATTCACGTAGATTCTTCCAAGATAAAGGCCATTGAAGGCTGGGCGATCCTGAAAACACCAACAAAAATCCGATAATTCTTGGGTCTCGCAGGCTACTACCGAAGGTTTATACAAAAATTTTCCAAGATAACCAAATGTCACACCCCGCTAAAGCGGAAACGCAAGATATGACAGCGATAATGGTTTCATTGCAAAAGATAAAGATACATCACCATAGCAGTATTTAAAAGTTTACAACCCATAGCTTAAAAAGAAACAAAGTACAAGTTTTCCAAAACAACATTGTTCAAAATATAACTTCATAGTAGCTTCAACACGATGCAGCATGCTCTATGATGATGAATCTTTACATCCACTTACTAATTATTTCCTGAAAAAGCATGTAAAACGAGCGTCAACTATGAAAATAGTTGGTGAGTTCACAAGTTTATAAAATCGAGCTTGAAATAAGGCTTTTCGTAAATACAAGTACATTGCTTTAATGATAAACAAAGTTGATTGCTATTAATGAATACAAGTTTATTGCTATAACGAGAAACGAGTTTGTATGTATATGAGCAAACAATGAGTCTCAACCAAACCTATGACTGAAGCCCTATCAAGATCTATGCTTATCGTTCCATAGATGAATATGGTATCATGCACTCCAGCAATAGGGCGAGTGAGGAGTTGTCAATTCCTAATAGCGCTATCCATAATGACCATTGGCTCAAAGAGTTAATGGTTAGAGATAAGGGAAGGGCCTTAGTACGATAAGTTCTCATGTTCCGTGTTGCATAGACATACATAGAGAAACATAGCAATACAATAGCAATCATGTTTGATACAAATTAATTTAAATACAACATGCAAATAATAGTTTTTCTGGACATGCTTTTCCACCCCAAAACATAAAAATTGAAAATAGGGGAGTGCGTGAATACTCACAATGTTTCGTGTAGGTACAAGTGGTGCCTCGGAATACACCAATGTCTTACTACCGGGATCCTACGACATCAAGCACACACTAGTGAGTTTCCATGTCGAAATCTATTGCTAATATACTAAACTCTGCATATAGCGAAATGCCAATTTATGTTCTAATATTGGATTTTATATTAATTGGTTACACTTTTTCTGAAATGGTGAAATTCTACAAGTCGTGCGATTAATTACAACTTTGGGATATTAATTTTCTAGATTTAGTAATGTAAATTAAAGGTATTTCTACACATTTAAAGGTGTTTTATATTCCTAAAAGTGTAAAATATTACGAAACAGTTTCCAAAAATTGTCAAACCTTGTATTTTCATTGTAAATACAATAGAGGTTTTCCATAAAATTTTCGTTGAATTTTTGATATGGTTAACTATTTTCCAAATTTTTAAGTCTTCATAACAACATAAATTCACGAAAAATAGCATTCAAAAGATAAAAATTCTCAAACTTTTTATTTTACTGTTATTAAACTTTAATAAGCTGGGAAAAATATAAAAATGGATTTCCAAGCTGCTTAATTATATTTTATGATTTTTGAGCATTTATTCCAATAAAAATTGAAATAAATAGAAAAAAGATTCCTAAATTACCTAAACTTTTTATTTAACTTTTATTATACATACATAGTCTGGAAAAAATATAAAAGATAATTTTCAGTGGGTATTTCTATTTTTCCTTGTTTTATTCCCCTAAATAATCATTAACTGAAGAATAAATATTAAAAAGTTAAAATAAATTACCAAAAATTTTTGTAACATCATTTACAGTGTAAGTAATCTGGGAAAAATACCAAAAGTGGTTTTCATATTGTATAATCCGGTTTTGGGTATTTATGTGTATTTAAGTGTATTTAACCTTAGAAAATAGGAGAAAAATAGTTTACAGTAGAGAAAAATCATCCAAAATTTTTATGTAACCTCCTACTGTACAAAATGATGTTCTTTTAAAATTTCATGAATTTTGGATAATCAGAACTATTTTTCCTATTTTTAGGCCATTATAATTACCAAAAATCGGGAAAAACAGGAAGGCATGATGAAAATTTCTGAAATTATTTTTCTGAGTCTCAAACCACATGTAAGAGCTGCGAAAGTTGTTAGATAAAATTTTCACACTTTCTAAAGTGGTTTTGTGATTTATTGCAGCTAAACAAAAAGAAAATCGGAAATCATACCAAACGGCAACATAAATCGATGAAATTTAACGATAGGTAATTATTCACCATAGGGGTCATCCATGAATTTATTCCGGATTTATAGACCTCTGGAAGTATTTTATGTGATTTATGCCCTTGTTTTTTTGCAAAACTTTTAATAAATCAAGGAAATGATAAAAGCTCTTGAAATTTTCCAGATGTTCATATTACCTTAATGGGAATCTGGAAAAAGTTTTGTTTGAACAGAAAAGAACTTTTAGATATTTTTATAGACAAAATCATTTACATGCACTATTAACAATGTACTTTGATCATCAAGCTCATTAGCTTGGTGTTCATCACATGCATCACGGTTTGAAGACCATGCATGGACATATGTTTGTCATAGTGATGTTTTTAAAAGAAATAATTGAAAGCATAAGGTGTTTGAACCTTTAAAACTTGTAAAAATCCGAACTTTAGTGTTTGACATAGGTTTTGGTCCTTGGATTTCACCATTAAACAACATGAATGTTGTTTTTGGGTGAAACCCTACCACCATCATCATCAAACTCGACATTCATGAACATGTTCATGAATGTTCATAAAGAATGGTGTAGAAGGAAGAGAAATACAAGAAAAACCATTTAAAAACAAGAAGGAAAGTAAGGAAAGGTGAAAGATTTTCGTGTCTACCTTGAAGATTAGTCTTGGAGGATGAAGATTTGAGTGTGGAGAGGTGTTCTTGGCTGCTGATTTTCGTGGGTTTGGAGAGAGAGAAAGAGCGTTTGAGTGTTAGAAGGGTGGAGTGTCAGAGAGAGAGTGAATGGGAAGTTGAAGTGTAAGAGAAGGATAAAATGATTAAGATTTTTGGGGAAAAGAGAGCATGGGGGAGAGGGTGGCGGATTTTATGAGTTTAAGAGAGGCCCTCTCTCTCCTAATTCAAACTAAATAAATTTCCCTTCAATTTTTATAAAACTCAAATTTTATAAAAATGCTTCTTTACGCAATTCTTGATTTATTTAAAAATCTTGTTTTTAACTAATAAATTATGATTAATGTATGATAATTTAAATTTCTATCTCATTGATTATAATCCATAATTTGATTAATAAAAATTTTATATTAGGAAGTTTATAGCAAATTTTATAAAGTTTTTAAGCTTTAAAGTTTATAAATTTGGATTTTTGGCTCTTTAGAGCTTTTGGAACATTGTTTGATATTCACCATCATATTGGAATGAAATTAGAATATTTTAATTTATTTTTAGGGTTTTATACCCTTTTTCAATTGTAACAAATGTTTGGAGTTTTATTTTAATTATGGTATTGGCATTTCCTATTGTAGCTAAACAACTTACTAGAATCGTAAGAGTCAAGTATATTAGTCCTAGATTTTTGTTAGATCCTAGTTTATGCAAGATTTTGACCTAATTTATACTACTAGGCCATGGCATGTTGTGCATGAATGGTTTTTATAAAGATGCATGAGTCCGAGAATGACCTGAATTTGACAGTTGTCACACCAAACCTCTTACCGCCTTGACACAAAAAGGCATGTCTTTTAACTGGACAGAAAAACAAGAATCCACCTTCCAAACCTTGAAGCGAGCCCTATTTAATGCACCAATGCTGTCCTTACTGATGAGATTAAAACTTAATCTGAAGATCGATTAGATCTCAAACAGGTAAAATAAAGATTAAACAGCAAGAACACGAAAACAGTAAACAACTCAAGAATGAATCAAACATGTCGAATGATTATTAAACAACCCTCAGAAGAGCTCGATCAAGAACATCAACTGTAGAGGGTTAAAAGGTTTACAGGAACGATAAAGAAAATCAAAGCTATCGTAATTCTCTATCGTGTATTCTAGATAGTTAACCTAATATGCATGCAAGCACATTATTAAATAGTAAACCTAACAGGCTCACGGTTGGACAGGCCCAAACCGGAGTGCAAAACTGGACTATAAACCGAGCCCAATGACGCAATACAAAATAAATCTGCAACCCAACAATCTCCCCCTTTGCGTCAATTGGAGCGAGATCTTCACTTCTTACTTGGGCCAGCAGCAGCAGTCGGTACCTTCTTCTTTACAGTCTGAAACAGACGAGTGATAAGAGCAAGTATCGTTTGTCTGAATCTGATGTACCATTGAATCATATCGTTGAAGTATTTGATATCATCCGCTGCATTCTCTTTACACCGATGGATGATCCCCAGCACATGCTCAAGACAAGCAGTGGTATAAAGATGTTTATCCACTAAGGCAAAGAGACATTTCTGTCCTTCAGCCCTAGTGAACATGACAAAATTACGCCTCGGGTCAATCTTGCCCATCTTCATCTGGTTCAGATCACTGGCTGAGCCAACATGAGATATCTTTGGTTTCTTCTTGAAGACAGTGGCTACCTCCTAATCCATCAAGGCGACCTCCATGATATAGCATACTAACATCCTTTTGAGATGGTCTATAATCGGACCATATTCAGCTTCATTCGTCAAGAGGATGTTATGCAGAACAATCCAGTCATGGGGGTTGAGGTTCGGTAGATCTGCTAAGGATATAAGATGTTCGGTTCTTGCAGACCCTCGAATCACTCTGAACCGAACGTTGATGAATCTCCCCTCAGAATAAGGCTTCAAAACCCGAACATTAACGATCTTCTGAGCACTCCATGTTTGGTACTGTGGTTGAGCAGCCTTCAGATAGAAATCGATTAACTCCCGATCAACCTCAGGATGAGGATGAGGGACTTCAAAAATGCTGGAGAAGGCGTGGAAGATAAACGCCTTTCGGGTTAAGGGCATGTCGAACTGCGAGTCGACAGAGTTGTAGCAGTCGAAGGAGATCACCGGTTCGAGCCAAAGGATGCTCGGAGTATCGATAGCCTCCTTAATCATTCTCTCTCGAGTCCAAGCAGGGAAAAGAGTCTTCCTGCTCTCGAGGAGATCGTGGGCTTCTTTCTGTCTGCGTTCGGCTTCTTCAGCTTCTCGCGCCACACGAATGTTGTCATTATCAACATTGCGACTATTTTTGCGTTTCAGCAAGTCAGCAATGGTTTCTTTATCATCTTCATCTTCTTCCTCAGCTATATTCTTTCCTTTATCCTTCACACCCGAACCCGAAGTTTGACCAGTAGGAGGAGGTTCGGTTGTGTGAGCAGCTTTTGGGGAAGGAGGTGGTTTCGATCCGGACTTCACTTCTCCCCCTTGTTTGGAGTGGACACGAAACTAGGTAGCCCTTCTAGTTTACTGAGCAGGTCCAGGGCAGGAGCAAGTTTTTCTGCAAGGGTTCACCTCACAGAGTGGATATGGTAGAGTGTATATCCGAAACACATGTCTTGATGACCTCCCGTTCGGATCGAAGAGCGTCAAGTTGTTGCTGAGAGTTGGAAAGCTGAGCGCTCTTGACCTTGAGGGCGGTGGTTTTGCTTGCAAGGGCGTCCATCAACGAGTTTTCTGCAGCGAGATCCTCTTGGAGTTTAGAGAGGCGCTCGTCAATGGAGGCACGAAGGGCCGAGTTGTCGTCACTAAGTGATTGGCGAAGGGTAGCGAACGACTTCAACTCCGTGGAGACGAACGTGGCCAATTGTTGAACGATTGGTTCCAACGTTGTCTTTGTGGCATCGACGCTCTCCTGTAAGGACTTTAACAGGGAAGAGGCGTCAGAGAATAGTTTATCGACTTTTTCGGTCGCAGCCTCACATGCTTTCGTCGAGGCGTCAATGGCGGCAGTGGCTGAAGCGACTGAAGCTTGCTGAGCCTGGGAAAAGGCATCAACGATCTTCTGAAGAGCAGCTTTAGAGAGAGAGGATTGAGAATTGGAGGATGAAGCAATAAGCAGGTCAACCTTCTCATGCAGCTCCTTAATATGTTTCTTCGTTACTGGAGCTTCCTCATCGTCGTCGCTTTGGACCTGAAACGGACTGTAGTAGACCGAATCGAAGGTCATATTTTCCCCTCCAAGGAAAGGGTTATCTCTGTCAGAGGCATGACCAGGAGATGGGGGTAATGGTGAAGCTGGTGGTGTAGTGGTGTGAGTGGGTTCAGGTTGAGTTTGAGAAGGGGTAGGTTCGGTTGGTGTTTGAGTGGTAGTAGGTTCGGGTGGTTGTTGGGTTTCGGTTATGTGTATGGGTTCGGTTACTGGTGGTGGTTTGGTTGCATCGGTATGAACCCCCGTATCAGATATGTTGGTTGGAACCTTTGCAGTAGCAGTTGTTGCATCGGTGAAAATGGGTGGTGGTATAGGGAAAGAGGTTTTAGGAATGTTGGTAGTGGGGATTATGGTGGGAATGGAAGTGGGGATTGTGTGAGTAGGTGAGGGAATTGGTGAGACATGGATATCCATGTCTGGGGTAGGAGATCGGGGTGGGGTGTTGCCTATGGGAGGGGTTTCGCCTCTTTGAGAGTCGTTCGAACCCGAACTCTCGCCTTCTGAGTCACTCGAAGAGGAAGCGATTACAAGCTTTCGCTTCGGTTGAGTCTTCCGTCTCTTCGGCTGTGGGGACTGTGCAGCTTTGGTTGGTTTCCTCTTCCTGGGAGAAGGACCTTTAGCAGCTTTGGTCACTTGCTTCCCTTTATCCGCCTTTTTGCCCCTATGAACAGGCTTGTCAGCATCATGGATGGACTTGAGCATTTCCTGTGTGAGTTCCCTCGGTCCAGACGTCTTGAACTCCTTAATCGTCCGGATGAGCCTGCTGTCAGATGGAACATTGCCATACATTGTCTCCGGAATTGAGCCAATGAAAGAAAACTTGGATGCATCAGAGACGATGATCTTCGTGGTATGAAAAGTACCAATCGAAGACATCGATGCACCGGCAGCAGTGGGAATATCAAATTTATCCATCGCCCATTTTGTGATGAGAGTCCAGAACCGGGCATACGACACCTCAGAGTGTCGTGAAGAAGAAGAGAGGCTCTGGATGAGTTGTTGCCAGAGAACAAACCCATAGTCAAGATTGACTCCGTTGTAGACGCCATACATAATCGACAAGAACAGTCGACTAGAACCATCAGATCCTGAGCTCCGTTCAGATAAGCCCTAGAAGAGGACTGTAAACATGCCGTTCCACTGTGGCGGCAAGTAGGATTTTTTAAACTTCGCGACGGAGGGGAGCACCTCCGTGTACCCCATATTGTAAAACATGTTGTAAAGATGCCCAATCGGAATCGTCTCCGGATTAATTCTTGAAGGGTCAGCAGCCAACCCTAGCAGTGTGCCAAATCGTTGTCTAGAAATGGAGGTCTTGTGATCAGAAACTTCGAAGAACACCCTATCAACTGCTTTATCGTAATGTGCAGTCGCATACACCTACGATAGGAGCTCCATGGGCACAGACTCAACCCTAGAAAGTGCAGAAGCGATTTGTGAGTACTTCAGGAACTTGATGATCGGAGACATATAGGAATCGTACGCCAGAGGGGTTAGGTCAATCACCAAACACTGTTGAGGGCGAATGGGAAGAATGTGGGAGGTGGCATGGACTGGGGATGATTCTGCCATTGTTGAAGGTAGGAAGAAGAAGATGAACAGGAAAGCTTTAGGGAATTTTTGCTCTCTTGGAAATTCGGATGCAGTAAAGAGGTAAATGGGAGTGTAGACTGCCTTTTATAGTGGGTGAAAGGAGAGAGAAAAATCGGTTCAAATCTTCTATGGAAATACGAAAAGGTTTTCCGGAATGACAGATGCGTGACCGTTAAGGCATGCGATGATCACGTAGGAGAGAGAGTGTCAGATTCCTAGGAACACGCCGCCCAACAAGCGCCGTTTCAGAACAAACCGTTTCAAATCCACACGTGCCTTTAAGTGCCAGAGAGGAACCGCTTGAAATTCGCATACGCGTCCATTATGTCAGTAAAAGAATGGGCGTTTCAAATTCGCACGCGTCCCTTTTTAACCGTCGTTGGAAATTTAATCCTTTGATCTCCCGTCTGAGTCAGCAACCCTTAATGTTATCTTTTAAATGGCATCTTGTGAATTAATTTCCCACGTGGATGATCTTTGATCACAACTCGATAATTAACCACCAAAGCAATAATACAGCCTGTAATTATTAGTACCAGAATAGTGGAAAATCAGAGATTTTCGTGCTAAGAATGTAAAAAAGAAAAGAAATAAAGCAACTCTGTTTAGGAATAAATGTGATGTCAATAATGACACAAAACAAATGATCCCGGGCATGAATCTCTTCCTTCAAGATCAAGAAAGACCTTAAAGTGTTTATGTGGTTTCCTGTTGAATGACGATCAAACACTTATTAATAAATGTTGAAAGGCTTCTTTTAATTAAGCAACTTAAGGGTGGCTTTCGCTTTGATGCAACAATTCTAATCTTGAAATAAGAAAGAAAGTGAACAAAGTACTTGTGAGACCGGTGTAGTCTGTTGAACAAGTAGGTAGGAATTAATTTTAAAGTGGCTTGGAAAATAGAAAATCTCAAAAAAAAATTAAAAACTGGATCCCAAGGGAAGAAATGTTAGGGTGTTTAACAATTTCATAGGAATCACACAAAAATAAAAATTTGAGATTTCAGTAAGATACATCCGTCAATTCTTTGGTGAAAACTTGAGCAAATTTATTGTTCACCGTCAATTCAGATTTGGTGTTGAATTTTGGGTTTCACTCAGCTCGTAGTGGCACGAAACTGAGATCATAAACACAGTTGTTGCGTAACCATAAACCTCAGTGGTAATTTCTGAGAGTCTCAAGGGTTACGTTGATGAAACGAATGTAATGGAGAAATGTAATGGAGATGGTGTAAGAAATTAAAGTACCTCTGCTGCGAAAATAAGGACCAAGCAGAAAACTCTTATCTCATGTGAGAAGAGAGTGAGGTAGCTCATGATTAGAATAAATATGATAGCCTAATTGGGAAGACAAGGTTTGTGTATACCATGTCATTAAGGCTATTATTCAGAATCTTATGAGGCTTGAGACACATGCAGCAGCATGCTTCTAGGGACACTTAACTAATCAAGCAATTTTTATCCCCATAGACGAACGAACACACAAATAAAATAAAAAAATATTTTTGGAGTTTTTGATATATAAAAAAAATTAAATTAAAATAAAAAAAACAAGCAAGAAGAAAAAAATAAGATTTAGAAAGATTAAAAAAAAACTTTGGAAAATTTGGTAACTGAACCCGAACGTTCGGTTGGTTTTGGTTGAGAAAAATTTTGAATAACCGAACCCGATCGTTCGGTTGGTTTCGGTTTTGAAAATTTTTGAAAAACCGAACCCGAGCGTTCGGATGGTTTCGGTTTTGAAAAATTTTGAAAAACCGAACCCGAGCGTTTGGTTGGTTTCGGTTTTGAAATTTTTTGAAAAACCGAACCCGAACCTTCGGTAGGTTTCGGTTTTGAAAAATTTTCGAAACCAAGGAATTTTGACATTCAAGTAGGTAATATTTTAGACGAATACATAAACAACTTTGTACAAGAAATTTACAACCAAGAAAACTACCTTTGAAATGATGAGCGAGTGCAGATGATGCAACCGAACCCGAACGTTCGGTCAATTTCGCTTCTTACGTTTGAGATCGATAGGTAGTTTGTGGTACTGATTCTGATTCCATCATACCTAGCCCTTGTAGAATTTTGTTGAATGAGGCTTCGGGAAGAGCTCAGTGCTATGTGTTTGGTTTTGGAGTGTTGCACTGGGTTATGACAGATCCTAATTGCACTTTCAGGGTCGCAATATAGTGGGATCTTTTTCATATTGAGTCCATAGTCTCTGAGTTGACTCTGGATCCAAATCACTTGAGAGGTGCAGGATGCAGCTGCAATGTATTCAGCTTCTGCACTGGACAAAGACACACACGTTTGTTTCTTTGACTGCCAGCTAACCAACTTCCCGTCAAGGAATTGGCAGCCACCAGTTGTGCTTTTTCAGTCGAGTCCACAACCTCCAAGGTCCGCATCTGAATAGGCTTGAACGAAGAAGCCTGAGTTGGAAGGATACCATAGACCTAGAGAGGTGGTTCGCTTGAGATAGCGTAGAATGTTCTTCACTGCAAGCATGTGAGGTTCGCGTGGGTTTGCCTGAAATCGAGCACAGTAACACACAGAAAACATAATGTCAGGCCTGCTAGCAGTGAGATACATCAGTGAGCCTATCATTTGTCGATAGAGCGTGATATCAACAGCCGGTTTGTCCAGGGATGGGGTTAGCTTGGTGCCGAATGCCATTGGGACTTTGACTTTGGAGTCTCCCATCATACCAAACTTTGCTAGGAGAGTCTTCGTGTAAGCTTCCTGATTGATAAAGATGCCTTCGGGTCCCTGTCTAATATTTAAGCCAAGGAAAAAGTTAATAGGACCCATTGAGCTCATTTCAAATTTAGTCTCCATCAGCTTTCTGAATTCAGCTGTTAGGCTGGGATTCGTTGAGCTAAAGATGATATCATCGACATAAATTTGAACGATCATAAGGTGGTAACCTTCCTTTTTGCGAAAGAAGGTTGGGTCAACCGAGCCTTGTTTGAATTTAGACATCTTTAAGAATTTAGTTAGCGTTTCATACCAGGCTCTCGGAGCTTGTTTCAATCCGTATACAACTTTATCCAGAATGTAGCAATGATTTGGATATTTTTCGTTCACGAACCCAGGAGGTTGCTCCACATACACTGTTTCTTCGAGTTCTCCATTAAGAAATGCACACTTTACGTCCATTTGGAAAACTTCAAAGTTTTTGTGAGCAGCATAGGCAAGGAATATTCTGACAGATTCAAGCCTAGCTACAGGAGCAAAAGTCTCTTCATAATCAATCCCTTCCTCTTGACAATATCCTTTGACTACTAGACGAGCTTTGTTCCTTATGACGTTTCCTTCCTTGTCCATTTTGTTCCTAAAGACCCATTTGAGACCAACAACCGAGGCTCCTGGAGGAGTTGGAATGAGGCGCCAGACTTTGTTCCTTTCAAATTCGTTCAGTTCGTCTTGCATTGCTTGAATCCAATCGGAGTGATCAAGAGCAGTGTTAACTGTCTTCGGTTCAACTTTTGATACGAATGAGTTAAACATGCAAAATTCGACTTTAGAAAACAAGGAAGTCTGTTTCGCCTTGAGTTGTGATCGAGTCAGAAATTTTTCAGATACATCACCAACAACTTGAGAAATAGGATGATCCTTGGTCCATTTGGTGAGAGGAGGGTAGTTTGGATCAAAGGTTGGATCTAATTCAGCGTTTATCATTTCTTCTGGTTCGGACTGGCTTTCATAGCCGTAAGACATGTCAGCATGCTCCCCCTCGATAGATGAGCTTTCAGGAATGTTTTGAGCTTCAGAGGTTTCTTGAGGTGTGGAGATTTCAGGCGTTGATGCACCTTCGGATGGTGTGGCACTTTCGGTTGGTGAAGTGCTTTCGGTTGGCAAAGTGCTTGGCTCCCCCTCAATTTGTGAGCTTGGCAGGGATGATGATGGTGGATTCTCCCCCTCGTCAGAAGCATTGGGTGATGGAGGTTCGTCAGAGATTGATCCTCCTTCATTTATTCTCCTTGCAGCTTCTTCGACAATTTGCCTCATGTGATCTACTTTATTATATGTTGTGCCTGCTTCTGAGAGAGTGGCTTTCTCTGGTTCATCGAATAGCTCCAGAAACTTCTCGTATAGATTAGCGATCGAGACCGTAACCTGGCCAGTTAGAGGAAAGATTTCCCCTGCAGTGTTTTCATTGGCCTTTAGCCTTTTGACATAGCTATCATCGAAGGTTACGTAGTAAGTCTCTTCAATTTTCTTTGAACGCTTGTTTAAAACCCTGTACGCCTTAGAAGAGAGAGAATATCCCAGAAATATCCCTTCGTCGGCTTTGACATCGAACTTGTTTCGGTGTTCTTTGGAATTGAAAATGAAACACCTAGAACCGAACACATGGAAAAACTTCACATTGGGCTTCCTGTGGTTAAGAATCTCATAAGGAGTGAGCGAGAATCGCTTGTTGAGATATGACCTGTTCTGTGTAAAACAAGCAGCAGAAATAGCATCAGCCCAAAAATAAAGAGGTAAGGAAGCGAAACTTAGCATGGTACGGGCGGCTTCACACAAAGATCGGTTTCGTCTTTCGACAATCCCGTTTTGTTGAGGAGTGTAGGGAGCTGAGAAGTTGTGACTAATTCCCTTTTCCGTCAGGAATTCTTCGAATTCTCTATTTTTGAATTCCAGACCATTGTCGCTCCTGATGTTGCGAACGACCTTTTTCAGCTGTACTTCAATCTGCTTGATGAACACCTTTAGCTTAGGAGTCGCTTCAGATTTAAGCTTCAGAGAAAACACCCATGTAAAACGCGAAAAGTCATCAACAATAACAAGAATATACTTGCTACCACCGATGCTTTCGATAGATGAAGGACCACACAAATCAACATGAAGTAATTCAAGTGGTTCAACAACTTTAGTGTTTATTATAGATGGATGGCTTTGACGACTCTGCTTCCCCATTTCGCATGCAACACACAAATGATCTCTATCATACTTGAGTAGTGGGAGACCTCGAACATGACCTCCAGTGACCAGTTTGTTGATGTCTTTAAAGTTAAGATGAGAGAGCCTTCGGTGCCACAGCCAGCTTTCGTCAGATTGCGCTTTTGATAGCAAGCAGATAGCTGGGTTTCCTTTGATGGGTTTGAGGTTTAGAGGAAACATTTCACCTTTGCGTTCAGATTTGAGAATAACTCTTTTCGTCTTCTTCTCAATTATTTCAGAACCCTCATCATCGAACGAGACTTTGAGACCGGTACCTCCAACAAGCTGAGATACACTGATGAGGTTGTGTTATAGCCCTTCCACGTATGCAACCTTCCTTATTGTGAAATCACCGTTAGTAATCATTCCATATCCTTTTATGGTGTCGAAGGAGTTGTTCCCGAACTTGACGTTTCCACCATTTGAAAGAGACCTGTATTCCCTTAGTTCTTCTTTGCTCCCTGTCATGTGACGCGAGCAGCCACTATCAATGTACCATTCTTCGTCAAACTGCTCGTCACTTATAACCTCCAAAATTAAGCAGATTTAGGAACCCAAAGTTTCTTGGGTCCTCGTGAGCCTTTCACAGGAACAGGAATAGTAAGAGAGATGTCAACAAGATATGTTCGTTTAATTAGAGTTGTTCTTTCTTTTTGATGGTAAAAACTTTAATTTTATTAGGATTTGGTTCTTTTGGTTTTGACTCTGGTTCAGACGCTGTAACCTTCTATTTTCCCTTTTGTTCTGCTGACGATTGAGATTTTTGAGAAAGAGCAGAATGGGATTTAGAATGAGGTGAAGAAGAGTTGGAAGAATTAGTAGAATTAGATGAGTGAGATTGAGAGGGCTTAGATTGAGATGACTTCTTGGCTGGAGACTCTAGGTGACCCTTTTGCTTTTGATCATTCGTGGGACTGACCTTAGAGTTTTGATCTCTTTTGATTTCAAAACCGAACCTTTGCTTTCGGTTGGTTTCCTTCTCTGAACCGAACCCTTGCTTTCGGTTGGAGTTATTCTCAGAACCGAACCTTTGCTTTCGGTTGGAGTTATACTCAGAACCGAACCTTTGCTTTCGGTTGGTTTCCTTCTCTGAACCGAACCTTTGCTTTCGGTTGTTGTGGCTCTCGTGCATTTCAACAGGATTTTTCTCATACTTCAGGTTCTTGTCTTGATGAGAGAAATAAGCATTCTGGGATTGCCAGAACTGTTTTCTTTCAGAGAGATTCTTCCTGTATCTCTGATTCCTTTGACGTTTCTGATTTCTCATCTGCTTCGGTTGATGATGGATATTAGCTTTCGGTTTCGGTTTTTCTATGGCTGGTTCACTCTGAACTGAGAAAGTTTCACTTGAAGTTGTGACTTCTTTTGCTGGAATTCCTTTTTCTTGAGGAATGTCTTTCGTACCGCTTGTGCTTGGCACATCGAAGTTATCAGGTTTATTCAAGGGTTCTGGTACGTATCTCCCTTTGCTTTTCCATGAGGTCCTTTCAGACAAACCTACTGTTTCATCAGCATTATCGATTGGTGCTGACCAGAAGAACTCATCGCAGCCATCAGCATTGTCTTCGTTTACAATAGCTGTGAGTTCAGCAGTTTGATGTTCGGTTACTCCTGTGACCTTGTACACTTGATTTGGAGTGGTCCTAACCTTTTGATATACAACGGCTTTTTCTGCTAAGATCGGGGACTTTTGTTGGGACAATCGAGCGAATTCCACTGAATTTTCTGAAATTAAATTCTTGTGGTTTTCAGGTTCGCTTTTCACAAATTCTGAGCAGTCAACCGTGTCTTCTACAGAAATTTCACTCATATTGTCATCCTCATTAAGCTCAGATGCATTTTCAACATCAATTTTGTTTTCTGAGCTCAAGTTGGAGTTTAAAGAGTCAAATTTTTGTATGGTTTTGGTTCTCAGTTTAAGTCTATCATTTTCATCCAAAAGGTTTTTAAGCATGTCCTTATGGTCCTCGGATATAATGAAAGATTCTATTTTGTCCAGTCCATACATATAGGTCGGATTGACGTCATCAGATGATATCACACTCTCACAATTGTAAGCTTCAGCATCAATTTCATCCTCCTTAAACTCAAGGAAGGGCAAAATCATGCGATGAATCTTTTGTCCTATTTCACAATCCAAGTGAAGCTGAGTAATATTAGTGTAAAGACGTTTGGCAATTAAACAAAAAACATTTCTCTGTTTCAACAACTTTAAATTGTCTCTTTGCAAATAAATGTTTTCATCTTTTATTTTGACTAATTCTGACTCCTTCAATTCGATCCACATGCGCCGTTCCTCACTCTTCGAAGACACCCTGCTTAATTGATCAGTTAGGTTAGAATTGGTGACTCGAGTTTGAGTTAAACTACTATCTAGATGAGAAATTCTTGAATTAACGCTTTTTAGTTCTTTTTCATATGAGCATTGTGGGACTTTAAATGAAACAAACACCGATTGTACCTTCTTGATGAGTTCATCGAGCTCGTTGAACTGCACGCTGAGCGGTTTGGCTGTAAAGCACATATCCTGCTGCTCCTTCGGTTCATTGCTTCCACCATCAGTGTTGTATCCCCTCATCTGAGATACGTCAGACACCATCAAGCATCTTCCTCCACTGTTTTCCTCTTTTGCCACACAAGCCTTTCCATGAGAAGGCTTCCTCACTTCATCGTCTTCAGAATCTGTTGACCAAACCTCCACGCCACCGAACTCGTCATCAGCAACCGAACCCTGCACAATTAGAGCGTTCATAGAAGGGTTAGCGGTAGATTTCTTCTTCCTTATTTCGTCAAGCTTTTTCTGCAACAAAGCTTCTTCATCCTTTTCCTCATCCTTTTCAGCCATCTTTTTGAGGACACAATCCTTTGCATAGTGGTTCTTTCCCCCACAACAGTAGCAGCTTACTCCAGAATCACCCTCTGCCTTCGGTTCCTTCTTAGACTCTTCAACCTTCTGTTCATCTTTAACCTTTTCTGAGCTATAACTCCCCTGCCAGTTTCGGTTTTTGTTGTTGGAGAATCTCTTCTTGATGAACCTCTTGGGGTTAGATACCATCATAGCATAATCTTCAGACGTGAGATCATAATCCTCCAAGTTGAGGTCTTCGTCCTCCATTACAGCTTTACTTTTGGACAAGAGGGCTAACGAACCTAGGCTTGAAACCACATTCTTCTCCTGCAACACAATCTTCTCCTGAGATTTGAGAATGCCCACCAGTTTCGCCAAGGAATATGATTTAAATTGCTCGTGGGCTTTAACTGTGGACACGATTGCCCTCCACTCTGATCTTAGACCATTTAAGAATGTAACCTTCTGCTCAATAAGCTTTCATTCGATGTCATGTTTGATCATCTTGCTAAGAAGATGATTGAAGCGATCGAATGTTTGGGTCACGGTTTCTTCGGCTCCTTGCCTGAATTCTCCAAACTCAGACAAGAGTAGGGTTTGGATAGAGTGTTCAAGATCTTCGTCTGTAGAGTACAGTTCACGTAACCTGTCCCATATTTCTTTTGCCGTCGTGCATGAACTTACCAGCCTGAAAGTGTCGGACTGAAGGGCGAATCTGATCAATCTTAACGCCTTGATATTGCACTGAAATTTATCCTTTTCATCTTGTGCAATATCTTTAACATCTTTCAGAAGATCATTATACTCCTTTTGAGTTTTAATAATCCTTGAAGTTGCAGAATGAGAAAACGGTCCATTAATGATTGCTTCCCAGATGAGGTATCCATTATCCTCAGATCCTATAACATAATCTTCAAAGTGATGCGCCCAGACTTCATAATCATGGGTGTACAGGATGGGAATTTTCGTGGTAGATCCAATGCTGTTTGAAATATTGATGGGATTTGATTGCGACTCATCCATAATGATCGAATAACATGTTTAAAGATCAGACTTGTAATAAATTAGATTAGGGCAAAACAATAAATATCAAGATACGTCAATAATGAGATGACGGCTCAATAAATATCAGTAATTGCGGAAAACCCTAATTGAAACCTTTTTCACAGAAAAGAAGTGTATCGATTACACAGCCTCCTGCTCTGATACCAATTGATGAGATTAAAACTTAATCTGAAGATCGATTAGATCTCAAACAGGTAAAATAAAGATTAAACAGCAAGAACATGAAAACAGTAAACAACTCAAGAATGAATCAAACGTGTCAAATGATTATTAAACAACCCTCAGAAGAGCTCGATCAAGAACATCAACTGTAGAGGGTTAAAAGGTTTACAAGAACGATAAAGAAAATCAAAGCTATCGTAATTCTCAATCTTGTATTCTAGATCGTTAACCTAATATGCATGCAAGCACATTATTAAATAGTAAACCTAACAGGCTCACGGTTGGACAGGCCCAAACCGGAGTGCAAAACTGGACTATAAACCGAGCCCAATGACGCAATACAAAATAAATCTGCAACCCAACACTTACTAGAGGGAACTAAAGACTTCGTAGTCTACTGCGATGCTTGGAATCAAGGGTTAGGCTGTGTGAGACAACCCGAAATTTCTAGCTTGTATAAACGTTCAAATCTATCAAAGTTAGACTCGTGTTGCTATCTTTTAGCATTGTTTAGGGTCTATTCTGAGTATTCTGAGACTAGTGTATCAAAGGAATCAATGTTTGGATTTGTTAGTTAAAGTTTCAAAACATCTAGCAAACCGTAAACCTCCTCGAAAGGAGTTTACGGTCAGGACATTAGATCTTATGGGCATGGTGACCGTAAACTCCCTCCTATATATAGTTCATGATCATTTTGATCATTTCTTCTATTTCAATCCTAGAATTACAATTTTTCTCTCAAGTATCAAAGGGTTTTTGCTTCAAATCTTCAATAATGTAAGTGATTCCTTCCCTTTCGGAGTTGATACATCTCTTCTTCTTGATTCACTCTTGAATTCATCCACAAATCTCATCTTTTGAGTCTAGATCTTCAAGATCCTCAAGAACATCAAGAACACTTTAGTGTTTTGGGCCGAAAAAACCCTTCTTTGCTTCCAAATTGTAAGTATCTATCTTCTATACTTGTTATCTAATTAGGATACTTGATTAAGGCCTTGAAAACATTCATTTTTCATGAACAAAAGGTGTTTACGGTCTAGTGTATCTCCTTAGACCGTAAAACCTTATTAAGGGTGCAAATGAGACATTAAACCCTCCTAAAGCCTAGAATGGAACATAGAACCCTTCGAAATGCTTGGAAATCATCCTATACACAAAAGGATGTGAGTTTACGGTGGTAAACTCACTAGACCGTAAACCTTATGACCGTAAGTTCATAGGACCGTAAACACATGGGACTGTGAACCCATTGGACCGTAAACACATGGGACCGTGAACCCATTGGACCGTAAACCATTGGACCGCAAACTCACTTGGTCATGCCATTTGGATCGTAAACTCTTTAGGGTGACCATACACCCTAAGTGTGCAGTCATATGTGATTGTATCCCTTCAATCTAAGAGTTTCCTAGTCTATTACGGTGTTATCCCATATAATTAGTTATTTGTACACTAATCAAATACACATACATGCCATTATATGTTTATTAGGATCTTTGTGTGCTCAAGGTTTCACCTGACACTCTACATCCTTTTTCCAAACATACTTCCATATCACTCACTACAGGTGAGTTCATACCCCTTAATATACCTTTTAAATGATTTTAAATGCTTTTAGAGGGGGGGGATACAAGTTGAAACATTATTGTTATTATATCAATCACATGTGATTAATAACTATCAAATAAATGGATTTGCTATACTTTTAGCTGTTTTATCAAACAAACCACTTCAAAATGTTTATCAAACTGTTTTACATGTTAAACTCTTTATCAAACTTGTTCTTACATGTCAAAACCATGTCTAATGCATATATAGTTATATAAGTAAGGTTGGAAGGACTTAGGACTGATAACTCACTTTATTTCCTGTTCCTTGTTTGGTTATGGACTTAGAGTACCCTTTTGTTTGTCCGAGTGTCGTTTGATCCTTAGTTATATATTATGTATATATGTATAAGACATAAAAGCTTTTGTCTCAGTTCAATACACTCAGTTATACAAACAATTCTACTAGTAAACTATAATAGGTATAGTTTAGGAAGTCACTATTCACTAATTCTAGTACAATGAAACATACCAAGAGTCAGTTCATACATGAGACAATAAATACTATAACGAGAAACAGATAGAGAATACTATAACGACAAACAGATAGAGAATACTATAACGAGAAACAGATAGAGAATACTATTACGAGAAACAATACATACTATACGCTATTCAAGAGAACATACTACATACTAGACAGAGAGAACATACATTACACTAGTACATACAATACATATACAAGAATACTGTAACATAAATGTGAGCCACGGTTTCGGGGCATGGCATCACCTGCCATGGCTCGTTTTGTATCCAGAGTCTCCTGGAGGGAGATCATGAATTTATGTATAGATCTATACTGGATTGACTATCCTACACCTTGTTGTTCGCTACAGTGGGACTTGCAAGTCTACGGGTGCCAAATGTCATTTCTTCCGACATCTTTCATCGTCGTGCTTTTAGTCGATAGTATGGTACAATCATATCACATTATACCTTAATTAACAACCAGTTTAAGGTAGTTAGTACAATAGTAGTTACCATAATACAATACTACATTACTTTATTATTTTCCCATTGCATTCACATTGTGATCTTCTCATATAAACAATAATGTAAAAACTATATTTTTGGTTAATGATAGTCACACTTGGGAAAATGCACACTTTTGCAAGAAACAAACATACAAAACATTTGATGCCTTGGTAGAAGGCTACGTTAAGTAGAAATATAGGATTTTCTAGGAGATACAAACATTTACTACAAACATTTACAAACTTATACATCAAACATTTAAAAACTTATACATCAACCACTTACAAACATTTTCATACAAATAATGATGCTAAAATTCTTATGAACTCACCAGATTTAAAGCTGATCAACTCTTTCAAAATAACTTATATTCTCAGGTCATCAGTAGACAGGTACCGATGCCAGGTTTTGAGAAGATGGAGCTCGTTCAAGACTTATCTCTTATTTTGATTTACATTTCTGGTGTCTTATAAACTTCATATAACACTCTTCAATTATAATGTGGACGTAAGATATAACAAGTTATTTTTTTAAAATAAAATCCGGATTTATAAAAACATTAATAACGTCAAATTTTGAAATACTCAAATATAAGTTTTAAAATGGTGATTTTTATAACTTATACAAAATCCAAATATATAAGTAATAAAAGGAAGTTTTATTAAATATATAAAAGGTTCAAATGCACTCAAACTTAATATCGGTTATTGAAAATGGATCACATTAACATTATATAAAAACTCATTTTTATATATAACCTTTAAAAGTGATTTTCTTTTGGAAATTGGTACCATGGTTTATTACATGCATATAATATCTACGATATCATATGTTTTTAAAACTGGAATTACATAACATATAAAAGACCCTTTTACAAACCTCAAATCTAGGCAATCCGTCTTGAAGAACACTCAGATGTCTCTTGTATGCACTAGTAGGATAAAGGATACCTAACCGCTTAGTGTTATCTTTCTATGGCTGGAGTGTCTTCCCGAATTCTATAACCAAGTTATAGGCCGATTACACATGTTTTTCAAATTGGATGATTTGAACGGAAATCTTTTGTGATAAAGGATACCTAAGCAAGAGAGTATCGATGCATAGATGGGATCAAACATGTCTAATTAAATTTTTTATTAGAGATCCCATAAATATAGGAATTATATTGTAAGATATTATTGATAATCGATATCTACTGGGTTGAATTCAAGTGGATGGGATAAAGGGTACCTAATCATTTATTGGTTTTGTAACATGGATCATAGACTTTGATAATTAATGTTTTTGTAAACTAAAAGGGTATTAATTATTAAAGAGTTTAAATATTGAAAATACTAAATGAATTTTGTTCAAATTTTGTAGTTAAGTAACCCATTATCATTACCATTAAATTGCCATTTTCTTTAATGACTTAATGAAACAATAACATTCAATAGATACAACTTCAATTAATGGGTTCATGGCTTAAGAGACAATCTCGTGAGAGATACGAAATTGTATACATTTAAAGGCCCTAGTTCTAAACTATTTTCTTTGAGCAATAAACTTGAACAAGATAAATAGTAAAGGCATCACTATGATGCTAAAGACGTTCCAAACATCAACCTAGGAATAGTACAAGGCCAACAAAAAAAAGAATTGCCTTGTGTGGTAAAGAAGTCCAATATTTTTTATGGACTGAATATCTTTAAACCCAGGAAATCCATCAAGGCCCACATAGATGGATCTTGTTTCTTTTATGTAGAAACTATACATTATGCTTTATGACTTCGTTTCTAATAAATGCTTAAAATTTTGAACGAGATACCAAATTTACTTTATTAATAACTATAATAGCTTTAATTATATTTTAAATGTTAAAACATATTGGTGAAATCCTTGTTTAAGTTTTCAAATATAAAGTTGAGATAATAAATGATGAATTAAATATTTCTTGATACGATTTACTTTCTAAATTTGTAGAAATGTCCTCCTATTATTTCCTTGGGATAACACATATAACACTATATATTGTACCTTGAGTACAAATACCAACTAGTAAGTAGATAAAACATATTCTTCATCGGATTTTGTATGGAAAGGCTCCATCCTTATCTTACTTAAATGTTTTATGGATTTAAAGCCTATGTTGGAATAAAGCATTTAAACCTAAAATCTACAGAATACATATTATATAATACTCTAAATGTGGCTTATATTACTATATTCAAACATATCAAGAATAAGTTCTCTGATTCCTTTGACAACTAAATTAGCAGAAAGCAGGCTTTTAATAACAAAGCGAGTGGGAGGTACATGGAACTTGAAGCAGCTCAACAACCATAACCTGATGTAATTATAGTTGGCACTAGTTTTAACAAGGACTTTTAAACTTGAATAATAGTTATTCATAAACACAAATTATTTTCTTTAGTGGTAGAAATCATCTATGAGTTTAGAAATGTCGAATCTCTCATTGATGAACTTTTATTGATGGTTTCTTGCAAATCCATCAAATACCAAGATGCAATGTCAAATCTCGAATCTGATTAATGACTTAGAGTCATTAACATGAGATGTAATCCATGTATGATAATCAAGTATGGTCTTGATTGAACTTTCTCTCTATAGCAAGGCTAGAAGGAGAAAATGATACTTCGAGAAAGAATACATTACATGGATAACCATACATTTTTAAAGAAAGACATGTTATAAAAGGATTTTTCTATACTTATATCATTGACTATGGATTAATCATACTCATAAAACTGACCATGATCAAACCTTTTTCACAAGTAGCTATGATTAGATCAACAAGGATATTGTTTACTATAAATTAATATTCTCAATATGAGATATAGCAAGTAGATTTCAAGAAAGACTGCTTTTTCTTAATAGACATCTACTAGAAGATATCTATATAGATTAGCCTGGAGGTTTTCTTAATTCATGTTATCCTAGAAAAATGTGTGAAAATTGAGATGCACTTGTGGATACAAAACAAACATATCAAGGTTGCAGTTATCATTTTAATATAAAATCACAAGGTATGCTTTTCTATCAAAATAAACAGAACATGTGTGTTTACTAAGAACTAACGGGAGCATAGTGACATTCCTAATGTTGTTTGAATAAGACATACTTAATAATGAAAAGTTATATTATGGCCATGTCAGGTATTTTCACCATGACTCAGAATGTGTTTCTACAATAAAAGACTTAGGAAGAACAAGATACATTATTAGAATGTAAAATCTATAGAGATAGATATAATGAATGTTAAAAGTTTTATATCCTTTTTTTGCATATACTCATAATATCTTGAAAGAGATCAAGGTACAAAATTCCTTTGGAGGAACCTTGGTATTGTCACATGGCACTAATTTTGGGCCATCAGTCTGACTGGATTGCCACATAGGGTATTAGTCAATCTGGACCCCTCTCCGCGCCTACGACACGTCTGGACTGCCACTCAGGGCCTTCAGCCTATCCGGACTGCTGCCCTCACGGGTCTGCAGTTTATGTGGTTTGCACTGGGTAACTTGGCCTACAACACAAAGTAGGACCTGCCTCAACCCAATCCGCCAAACCAACAAATATGTGAACATAAATATCATACGCTAGCTAGCATGTACAAATAATCATACATATCTAACAAATCACTGACATGGAAACCATCTTATAACCAAGATACATATCTAACCGATCGCTAACATAGCAACCATCCTATAACCAGGATACTGATTTAACATATCACTAACAAAGCATAAACCTTATAAACCAGGATACTGATCTACTAGGTCGTTAAACATATCACCATCTTAACTACCAGGATGTGAATCAATAAGCATATCATGCAATAGACCCGGATACAAATCCAATAAAGGCTAACATTGGTACCTTAGACCTTGTTGATATAGTGAGGAGAACTCACCTCACGAGTAGCTCAAAGTGATAAAGTCAAACTCCACCAAATGCAGCTCCAAGTCCAACACCTACATCCACCGATGATCCACTTCCATTAATTCCCAAATTATCAAAATACCCCTAAAAGTCAAACTGGTCAAGCCTTGGTCATAATCAATGTCACAACTAGCATTTTTAGCTAGGAAATTCTATTTTAATGTAAACATCAACTATTGTAAGACATGTACTCTAAGTGAATGTCATATTATATGCTAAATTTAAATCATCCATTTGAATCAAAACTCCTAAGTGAAGTTCAAAAACTAATACAATACATCTCATATATTCAACTATGGGTTGAAAACCCTAAAAATCCCGGTTCAAATTTATTATGGACTAGGATACTCTTATTGGGCCTAATGGACCAGTAATCTTTCAATTTGGCTATTTTGAGCCAAGGAACCCTATTTGGGCTCTAATTGGACCCATATTCATGAAACTAAAGTATTTTGGGTCTTGTGGGCCTAGAATGACTCGTCTTATTTCTCTTGGGCCATGATGGGCCGTAAATGGTTTCATAAGCCCTAATGGGCCATAAACTATCTTCTTCGGCTTTATTGGTCTGTAAACCCTTTTTTCTTATCACTATTGGGCCATGAACCCTCATAAGGTCCAATGGGCCGAAAACCTTCATCTTGGGCCTCATAAGTTCGAACTAAATAAAGAAAAGACCCAAAATCTTTCATTCTCTTTTCCTTTCCCTCATTCTCGGCCCAACAATAAAAAAAAACAAATGGGAGGGAAGTAGAGTTTGACACCTCAACATTACCTAGTGGATATCAATGAAAGATTTCATGTATCCAAGCAAACCTTAAATCACTCTCTTCATGAGTCAACACTCCCTTCTCTTATCTCTCTCTATCTCTCGGCCATAGAGTGTCTCACCACTCTCATCCTCTTTCATTTTAAATCCACCAAAAATCTCTCTAGAACATCAACAATTAACTCATCATATCTCCAAATTGTCAATTGTGTCTTGTGAAAGATCATGAACTCTTCATCAAAGCTCACACTTTTGGTAAGTTCTTGTTTGACTTTATGGTTTAACTTCAAGATTACACCAAAAATCTCTTGTTAACCCACATCATTTCATGATTTATGCTCTTAGAACTTCATAGATCACGAAAATCTTCTCAAGAACACATCAAGGGACGAGAACTTCTTATTTCCTCACGAAAAACCGAAAACTTCAAAGCAATGTGAGTTTATACCTCCTATTTTCGATTTTTACTTTGTTTTGGGGGAGAATACAAGTTGTTTTGTGTGGATCAATGTGTGTATTCATGATTTTGTGTGTATTCCTATATATATATATATATGTGTGTGTGTGTGTGTTTATGTGTTGTAAACTTCTTGAACTTAAAGATCTACTAAAAGATGATGATATTGGTATAACATAACACTCATTTCAACTTATCTTACAAGAAAAAGGTTTAAAATACATATAAGTAAGTTACTTAAAACTATGAAAAACTTCATAAAAGGGGCTAAAAGTGACAAATTGACAAAAGAATGGGTTAGTTATGTGACTCATGGCTAGTAAGGAGTTAAAAAAGGAGTTTTTTGCTAAACATGACTAATTTCGACATTTGAGACGTTACAAGGACTAAATATGTAAACATTTTCATAAATGGGCCTAATTTGGGCTTCTCATGATTTTGGGCCCAAAAATTGTAACTTTTGATTTTTTTTGGGCTTAAATGTCATTTTCAAGAAAGTTGTGCCAAAATGAAAATTTTTTATAAGAAGGGTTAAAGATGTGAAATTATAAAAATTTGTGCCAAAAAGATGAAATTATCTGTAATGGGCTGAAAAGATATACCTTTTTATGAAAATCAAGCCAAAAATGATATTTTTGACAAAAGTAAGTTGAAGATGTTATTTTTATAAAAACTAGCCTTAAATGCAAGTTTTGTTCTAAAAAAGGGTTAAAAATGTTATTTTTACTAAAATTTGGCCTTAGTTGTAAATTTTTGGCATAATGGGCCAAGAATGTCATTTTAACAAAAGTGGGATTTTTATGTTATTTTGGTAAATATTTGAATTAAAACAAGCAATAATATAACAAATGGGCAAATTTTTGCCTTTCTCATGTTAGTGGGCCTTAGTGGCCTATTTATATGCTTGATAGGTCCTGAATACTCTTTATATATTTATTGGGCCTCATTGACCTATTAACATGCTCGATGGACCTTGGATACTCTTTGCGTGCTACTTGGGCCTGTAAATACCTTACATGTGAAATGGCCTTAGTTGTCCTTTTACATATATTTTGGGCCCATGTTATATAATCTCATTCCTTTCGGGCCTGGAAATGACTTACATGTTTAGTGAACCTTAGTTGTTCACTTACATGGTCCATTAGGCCTGGAATGTGTTTTATATGTTTCTCTTCGCGTAAATTCGATTAAGGATCTAGTGAGACGTGTCGGTTGACACCTATTGAGTGTACGATCGTAGCCTGTAGTTACAACCAGAGTCTCTTGGAGGGAGAGCAGGGGTTTGTGTATAGATCTATACGGGGATGACACCCCACACCTGAGTTGTTCGCTACAGTTAGAATAGGCCAGTCTAGGGTGACAAAAACCTTATTCTATTTTCCGTCGGCGTTCAACAACACGAAGATAGGAGAAATTGTAATTATCAAGTATGGTTATAACGACTCACTTAGAGGAATTAACATTATAAATTTATGGGAGACCATTCTCTTTTCTAAATGGATTACTCGGGAACATACTCACGCCGGTACTCAACCTAGGGGGTTGGTATACCAACATTATCTTTTATAGACAACATAGGGCTGTCTGGGGGCGTTCTCTATACATTCTCGTTCATTTTTTTCATTTTCCTTTGCATACTAGTAAACAATAACACCCATGCATTAATACAAGATTGGACATAATCATACTAAATTGTATTTAGAAAATATAGGAATTTATGGTGATACAAAGTCATACAAATTACTTTTACGAACATACTACAATGTTTTCAGAAAATACAGGATTTTTTGGCGATTACAAAATTATACAAATCATTTTCTCAAACATGCCTATGAACTCACCAACACTTTTATGTTGACCTTTTTAAATTAACTTGTATTCTCAGGAAACCGTTGAAGCAGGTTGAGCGGCACAAACTAATGGATATTTTGTTATATTTTGTTTCATCATCTTTAACTATTTTTGCATGTAATATTCAAACACAGTTGCAACGCCTCGATTTCCCAAGGATCAATTTATGGGTATAAACTACCATGAGTTTAGGGCTACTCGACGAGTTGGTTGCCTGACTTGCCGAGTAGCAGCGGGTTGGTCCATAAGTTTAAGTGACCTACTCGCTGAGTCCAAGAGGGGACTCGACGAGTAAGAGCTGGAGGATGAAACCCTAATTTTCCGGGTTTTGCATCCTATTTAAAGGATCATAAGACCCCCTTAACCTCCCTTGCAGCCCCTTGAGAGCCAGAATACCCTAGTTTCGTGTGAGAACGTCATTTGAGTGTGTTTGAGCTTTGGAAGGTGATGTTAGCTTAAAGATCAAGAAGCTAGCAGCAAGAAACTCGTGTGGATCTATAAACTTGCCTTCTCTAGCTTCGTTTTGAGGTATCAATTCATGAACCTAGCTCTATTTTCCTTCTAGATCTCTCTTGAGTGAATTTGGGGTTTTTACATTGATTATGGAGCTATTTCTTGGTGTATAAGCTAGATCTGAGGTTGCAACTTCAGATCTGGACCCTTCTTGGATTGCAAGTTCATAAAGTCTGAGCCTTTGCATAGAATGAACCCTTCTTAAGGAGTTAAACCCCATAACAAGCTTGGATTAGTCATTTAGAGCCTCGAAAGCCTTGCATGCACGTAAAGCTTGCAACTTTACGTGATAAACATGTATTGGGAACGTGGATCTACAATTTGGAGCCTTACCATGGCTTAAAAAGCCTCTGTATGGATAAAGTGTTGGGTTTTGAACATTCTAACACTCCTATGGTGTACATGCAACCCTATAAACCTTAGATCTATTTTTTCTCTATTATACATGCAAATAAGAACTTTCCAAGGCTTTAATCCTAACTAGCATACTATGAGGTAACTATACTACAAAGACTAGTTAGATGACATACCTTTTGGTGTAGCTTGATGTCTTCAAGCTTTAAGAGCTTATCCCCAATAGTGTGGAAGCCTCAAATGGAATCACAAATCACCAAAACACCTTGGAAGACTTTAGAGAATATGGATACTTGGTTCTCTGTAGTGAAATTGGCTAGCCCTCTTAGTGTACCCACACTAGTGCCAATTTCACAAACCAATGACATCTTTATATAGTATGGAGACTAGGGTTAAACCCATGAACTTTCATTTCATATGATCCATGGGTTAAACACTCCATGGACTATCCATGAAAGCTTAGCCCAACCTAAATGAACTTGGCCCATTCCATATATATAAGAGTCCATATTTAATTAGTTCATTTTGATCACTTAATTAATTCTAAATTAATTCTTGATCAATACTAATTAAATAATATGATTCCATATTAATATATTAGAACTTATAATATATTAATATTAATCATAAATATACTATTCTCAAAAGATTATCCATATAAATTGTGCCGGTGAAGTGCAACCCAAATGGACCATGCCGGGTCGGGTCAAGTACATACCAAATATAGTTATGGACTTAGACATTAATCCAACAGTCTCCCAGTTGGATAAGTCTAAAACTATTATTAAGTATGACTTTAAAACCTAACTGGCAATCATAGCTCTTAAAGCCGCTGTCGAACTCTGATCTTGTCAACGAACTTGTCCATTAGATAAGGGATCATATATTCCTCCATTCTAGATATCATATGGACTGAGACATGGATTATAATCATTCTCTCTGTCCATTTGTTGTTTCCCGATTTCCAATTCATGATGACTGACTGATTGAACAAATCAAATCAGTCCTGGCTTGGCCAAGCACTCACGTGTGTCATCATTAAATCATCGAGGGGCCCACAGATATCGCTTTTATCCCAAAGGTAAAAGGAATGGATAAACTTCGACTCATATGGCTTGTTCTACTACTTGTAGAATCATACAAAAAGGCACATTTTATAACACCGAGTTACCGAATGCGTTTTCGTGCAATCAATGTACAACCAACTCATAGTAACAACTCATATCTCTAGGTTTGAAGAATATAAGATATTATCGTCTCATGATCACTCGTGATAAAATCCATGAAGTGATTCCAATGAGCGCGGGTTTAATCCAATACTCAGAACTTATGAGCACTCATGAGTGTTGTAGCCCTTTGTCCAACATCTTAGACCTCTACAAGCCAACCCATGACAGTCTTGATTCATATCTACTTCCAACATATGACCGACTGTGGATGGTTTGAATAACTTAGTCATTCCGTAAGAATAACCTTGTTCATTTTGGAAGTCAAAACATGCAAAGTGAAACACAAGAATAGATGAATCAAATATGGTATCAACCCTATGAATATAAATAAACACTTTTATTTATCACCATACTGATTACTCATTATTCATTGTTTCGGTTTTATCAACTTTATACTTGAATTTAAAACAATAGTTGTCCCATGCTCCAAGCATGTACACTACGTTTTCTAAACACTAGTCATGCTATACACAAAGTATGCATACTATGTTTGTCTATGATCTTTACTTTGTGAAATAGATCAATTGAGCATAACTCCAATGATCATCTTTTCACAGTCCCAAACCCTTACTGCAAATGCAAGAATTCCAAATTCATGCCATTTACTGAAATCTGTTAGATTCTAAACTTATATGCATTGATCCTCTTGTAATGATTATGCACAAATTCAACCAGACTTGACAACAATCATTACAGAGTATTCCAACGGAGATCAACTCCTTGGAAACATCCTTCTTGCATTAAGTTTCCTAATCTTACAGATTGAATACTTTCTAACTTTGAACCATTTCCATATTCCATTTTGACTATCACTTCCGAACAAGAGTTGCCTCTTTTCAGACTATGTCAATATGGTCCTTCCAAAGTCAACACTATACTTCCAACTGTCCTTGAGCAACCAATCTTTGGTAAACCTTATATTGGCCTTAACAATTGCTTAATCATTTTAGTCATATCCAATTCTAGACCTTTTCCCTTCTTAATGCCCTAGGCATTTGGAAAATTTTAGAAAGGATGAATATAGCACATGTAATCGATCCTATATCCGAATCATATGGGACACGATTCATGATATCTCACATAAAGACTAAACCAGTCTTTTGCTATAATATTTCCATTTCTATTTGCCAAGTTCTCATAAGTCAGATTATGAAAAGGGATGTCGTAATCATAATCGAATTTTACAACGCAAATAATGAACCCATACATAGAATTTCCTTATGTTGAGCCATTCCAACATGAAATTCATATATATATTCTTGACTAAATACGATTAAGACCTCAATCTAAGCTTTTAGATTTGAGATGAAGTATAATTTCCTCTCCCTTAATTATAGCAAAACAACTTTTCCCAATTGAGACATTTTGTTTTCTATAATTAACATTGCTAACTTGCAATCTTTATCATGCCCCCACTAACATGATGATTAATAGCATAAGATTTATGCTCCCACTAGCTTCGACATGTACCCAAAAATCAACTGGACTTCTAGAAGTCAATACTTTATTGACTTTCTTACCAAAGTTCAGATTTCTGATACTAGATTGCCTTGATAAGACTTTATCAATATCATACACCTCTCTTAGATAGCTCACATGTGTGTCTAAACAATTTCGGAACTATGAAAAGGGATGCTGTAATCATAGTGTAAATTGTTTAGACTTTTTGCCATTTCTCATAAGTCAATGTTAGTGTGCCGGTTAACCACGCACGCTCCACTAACGACTTTGAGAACTGCAAATATCACAACTGCTATCTACTTAAAATCTACTTAGTGAAAGAGTTTCCTTACCATCATTTTCATGAATCGAAGAGAAACCTTATGACACTTAGATTTTATGGTGTAAGCATTCCTATCCATGTGAATTTGTCAAAACCATAACCACATGACTAGGTTAGTGACAAATCCTAACTCATATGGATTGAACTTGTGCAATCTTAACTTCTTGCCACCTGGCAGCTCAAGGGCCTGCCATTGCTTCCAGGTAGTTATCCAAACAATTGAGAACATGTAGAACTCAAATGTATAGCCAATTTAACTGGAATGGTCACAGAAATGTCAACACGATAGGTTATAAACCTCTAGTTGTGTGCTAGTGATGAAATACAGGTTTTTGTTCTTGATTACTTCTTGAAACCCTTTCAGGATCTTTTAGACTTCCACTGTCTCCTTGACCTATAAGACTTTCTTGCCTAATATTCAAGAGATAGTGTGTGGATTCTAATTAAGACAGACACTTAACACAATTAGCCTTAGTTGATCTTTGTTTTATCCAAAAATCACAACTTACCAATTTCAAATGTACAAGAGTAGGAAAACTTTTACTCTTACATTTGACAAGTGTTTTAAAACTTCTTTAAGACATGTCACTCAAGTTACAATCTTAGAGTATAACTCTATGAACTGTTTTCGAATGAAGTATGAATCATCTTCTTGATTTAACCACTTCAACAATTCATAACTCCTCTTCTTAACTCTCAGAATGTACTTAGAGGATGAATTGGGATAAGGTCTCAAAATCATTAAGATGATCTTAAAACATGATACTAAAGGACTCTCCTATCTTTTCAAATTTGAGAAACTTTTATCCTTCTGCCTAATTTGATTCTTCTTATTCGTTCTGTCATACATTGAAAATTTTTTCAATGCTTCAGAATTATACTTAAGCTTGTAAGTATAATCATATTTACTAAACCTTAGTAAATCATGACGAATAGTCTTATCCATCTTTTGTGGTGGACTTTGACAAGTGCACAAGAAAGTGTACTTGATCCCTTAGTCCTTCTCTTGACTCACACATCCATGTGAACAAGCAGTTAGTCTTAATTTTCCAATGCTCGAAAGTTCTCATTCATCATACTATACAACTTGCATGATTCCAAGTTTCTATCCAACTGAAACTTGGGTGATGAGAATCTTTCCTTATTTGGTAAATTTAGACACTACCACAAATGAAAGACTCAAATTCATATTTCCAATATTGCTATCAATGGAATCATATAAACAACATCTTTTTTCCCAAATGCCATTGTAAGGATATTTTTTTAAAATAAATAAAATTAAAAACTTTTCTTTTATTTTAAAACTTTGCGGAAAAACTAATCCTTACAATGAAGATGTATATGAAAACTTGTTGTCATCTATTCCTAAGCAATCTACCATAACTCTTAAGCACGTGCTTAAAATTCTGATCACCGAACCATGCGATCGAAATCCATCTTCGCGATCAGAATCAACATATACTTCCTTTAAGTTTCTTTACTTTTCTTTGATTCTTAAAACATCAACATGTGACCTAGCCACATCATGTAATAAGAATCTCCAAGTAGGAACTTAATAGAGTTAGACCATGGACTTTACCTGAAATAAAGTCAAACTTATTGACTTTATCATCCTTAGGTAAGTTTGGCAGCTTCATAAGCAAATCCCCTTCATTTGGCAATAGAAATATATGGATCCTTAGGTAATAGTACATGGGAATATCTCAGACTTAGTCTTTCTCTTTACCATTTGGTCAACCAAGTTGACTATGGCCAATCCCTTTCCATTGGGAAGAGAATGCATTTCTGGATTTCCTGTGTCACTATTGTCCCTGTCCATAAAGTTTTGGGAAGTTGATCTCCTAATCAAATTTGCTTTACTAGTACACTAAATCATTTCTGATTTAGCAGAACCAAGCAAATAGATAAGATCTTTAAGGGTCTTGTCATAGTCTATCTCATATGAGTCCCAAAGGAACTCACTATGTGTCTTAGAAAGTGATTGAACCACTAAATTTCTCAAGACTTTGACACCCAACTCTCCCGGCTTGTCAATATGTGACTTCATCTCCAAGATGTGATCACACCTAGACCTTGCCTTGCCAATAGGGCTTAACTGACCTTGAACTTATGGGTTAGGGAGAATAATTGGAGGAGGTGGAGGAAGTGAAGTTCCAAGATATTTGGGAAGATCATAGACGTCTGAACTAGACATCTTTTTGGAGATATTCAAGATAGGTTATTTAAAGTCCTTAATATAACACCCAATATGAAATAGTAAGGCTAGGACCCAACAAACTATTTTATAACTTGGAAGAGGGATGCCGTAATCCAAGCTATAGAATATTTGAAGGTAGGTGAATGACGATTCACCAATTTCCACCATGAAAAACGAAATAATTAATTAGGTTTTAATTGGATTTGAAATTCCTAGATCTTTGAGATTCATTGAACTTTCAATGGCATGTTTCAATCTCGAGTGTGCCCTTCAGGTTTTGTGACTGGGATGCCGAGGATCACAAAACAAGGTGTGAAGTAACCATGCAAATTACTTGGTACCCTTAAGTGTTTACCCCTTAATCATTGTGCCGGTTAACCACACACGCTCCATTGATAGTATGATAAGCATTAAGTTACCCTTTGCCTACCTTGTTAAATACGAGTTAGTGTGTTGGTTAACCACACACGCTCCACTAACTGACTTAAACAAAGTGCAAAGTGTAATTTCATGGATTAGCACCTTATTCACATTTTCCTAAGAAACTAAGATTGGGTATTACTAAGAGTTTAGTTACTTAGTATTTATCATTAATACTTTTAATGAAGGGAGAATTATAGTCCTGTCAAACCCGTTCGGCTAATGACCCTCCACCAATCAAGGAAGCGGTGGGTGAGAGTGGACACCCATTAAACTGCCATTTTATAGGCAGTAACCTTATACCCCCCTTATAGACCGGCTTCGTGAATGAGGCCTAGTAACGGTAAGACTGACTTTACTCTTATACATATATATAAATATTATTAACGTATAATATTATAAAGTATAAGGGTTGAAGTTTAACTCTTTAAAATTCTAAGGGCTTAACTTGGAATTAAAGTATTCATAAAAGAAAACTTTTCAAATTCCAAAACATGAGGGCAAGTTTTGAAACTATTCAAAACTCTTGGATTTTCATAACTTATGAGTTTTAATTAAAGTATTAAAACTTTTAATGAAGAGACTCTTGGACATCCATAACTTGAGGACAAGTTATGGAGCCATAAAAACTATTTATAAGAAAAGACTCTTCATTTTTTTATAACCTAAGGCATTTTTATGAGTTTTTAAGATTCATAAATGTGACTTTTATGTAACTTGAGGACAAGTTACAAAAACACATTTTATGAACAACTTCTAGATTAATTTGGATTGAAAACATCTAACACATATTTTTCATTAATCTAAAAAAATAACTCATAAAACAAGGAAACATAAAACTTTTGGTAATCCATAACTTATGGAGTTAAATGTTTGTTTTATGATGAAACTTTTCATGTTCCATAACTTAAGAATAAGTTATGGAATTCTTTAAAACATTAACACCAAATTTTGTAACTCCATAAAAACTTTGAATCAATTTTTTTTTAAACCTTTTCATATCCATAACTTATGGAGGTTTCAAAAAACTCTTTAGATCAAACTTTTAAAACTAATAAAATAATCATATCATTTTATCCTTTACTAAATTTGACCTAATTCAACTCATATAGCAAATGATTCAAATTTTACAAATAATTAGTTTTTCATAAAAAAAAATTATCTTAAAATTTGACAAACGTCATGTTTTTTTTTCCTTTTTTTTTTCAACTTTGAAAATAAAACATTTGCATCAATATAACAGAAAACAACTCATGGCTCTGATACCACTGTTGGGTTTTGAGCATTCTAACACTCATATGGTGTACATGCAACCCTATAAACCTTGGATCTATGTTTTCTCTATTATACATGCAAATAAGAACTTTCCAAGGCTTTAATCCTAACTAGCATACTATGAGGTAACTATACTACAAAGACTAGTTAGATGACATACCTTTTGGTGTAGCTTGATGTCTTCAAGCTTTAAGAGCTTAGCCCCAATAGTGTGGAAGCCTCAAATGGAATCACAAATAACCAAAATACCTTGGAAGACTTTAGAGAATATGGATACTTGGTTCTCTTTAGTGAAATTGGCTATCCCTCTTAGTGTACCCACACTAGTGTCAATTTCACAAACCAATGATATCTTTATATAGTATGGAGACTAGGGTTAAACCCATGACCTTTCATTTCATATGATCCATGGGTTAAACACTCCATGGACTATCCATGAAAGCTTAGCCCAACCTAAATGAACTTGGCCCATTCCATATATATAAGAGTCCATATTTAATTAGTTCATTTTGATCACTTAATTAATTCTAAATTAATTCTTGATCAATACTAATTAAATAATATGATTCCATATTAATATATTAGAACTTATAATATATTAATATTTATCATAAATATACTATTCTCAAAAGATTATCCATATAAATTGTGCCGGTGAAGTGCAACCCAAATGGACAATGCCGGGTCGGGTCAAGTACATACCAAATATAGTTATGGACTTAGACATTAATCCAACATAAAGTACAGAAGGGACTCGGCGAGTCGCATGGTCGAGTCGGCGAGTCATATGAAGATGTACATGAACTCGACGAGTTGGATGAACTACTCGGCGAGTTCGATTAAGATTGCCATGAGCTCGGCGAGTCGGCTGGGGTTTCCCTGTTGGATTAGTGTCTAAGTCCATAACTATTTTGGTATGTACTTGACCCGATGGTGCATGGTCCTTTTGGGTTGCCTTCACCAAAGCAACTTGATAGGATGAATTATGGAGAAAAAGGATTAAATATGATTTATTAATATATTATGAGAATAATATATTAAAGGAGAAATCATATTGTTTAATTAATATTAGTCAAGAATTAATAAGAATTAAGTTTGTGGCTAAAAGAGATTAATTAAACTTAAGGGACTGGAATTGTAATTATAAGGTAATTGCAATTAGGCTATGGATTACCTTATTATTTAAGGTTGGACAAATTCTATGGGGAAACCCATTAGAAATCGTCCAAGGCCTTTAAGAAAGGAGTCCATGGGTTGCTTAGGGCCTAAACATCCAAATTAGGGTTTCCTAGTTTAAAACCCTAATAGCCTACATGTATAAATAGTACCCTTAAGCCTCAAAAACGTGGTGAACTAATCCTCTAGGGTTTCCACACGGTTTTGGGCAGCTCCTTCTCTTCTCCTCTTCATCCTCTTGCTCTTGGTGTTTGTGAGCCATTAGAGGAGTGACATTTGTGACTCTAAGCTTTCTAAAGTCAATACAAGAAGGAATTGAGATTGTTATTGCTATATAACAATCAATGTATGATCTAAAACTCTTATTCATATGTTATATTGATTAGATCTAGGGTTTTAAGTCTTGGATTCAAAGCATGTACAATAGAGAAACCTAGATCCAAGCTTTAGGGTTTGCATGAGCACATAGGATGTCTTTTCGCTAAAACCCATCAGTGGTATCAGAGCCTAGATTGGTTTCTATCGTATTGATGCATATTGATCGAAATCAGCACTGAAAATCGAAATTTTTTGGGTTCTGAGGGTTTGACTCGCCGAGTCACTTGGTGCACTCACCGAGTCAGGTGTACTCGACGAGTCCAAGTCCAGACTCGACGAGTCGGAACGCCTGACAGCTAATTTTCGAGTTTTTCTTCCTGTTTTAGCTTTGGATAATTTCCATCAACATATTTTTGTTATAAAATCCGAATTTTATCAATATTTGGTGATTATCCTTACCTAAATAGAAGATAATTGTCAAATTTAGATAATCTCTTGTTTCATTAGATAAAATTTGATTATTTGTAATTTAGATTTGAATTATCTTGTGAAAAGTTCCAATTTTTTCCTTTTAGGTTTTATAGTTTAAATTTGAACTTAATAGTTTTGTTTTGAAATTTAAATAGTGAAAACCCTAATGTTTTGAATAGTTTCAAAACTTGCCCTCAAGTTTTGGAATTTAAATTTTGATTAAAAAGTTTGATTTTGAAATATTTAAATTCTAAACCCTAATGTTTTGAAATGTTTCAAAACTTGCCCTCAAGTTTTGGAATTTAAAAGTTGATTAAAGGTTTAATTTAGAAATGTTAAATTCTAAAACCCTAGTATAGTTTTGAAAAGTTCAAATCACACCCTTATGGTTTTATTAATTAATTAAAGTGTATAATTAAAAGAGATTTAATAAATCCACAAAGTTTTGGTTTACAATTTAATTAAATTAAAAGTATAATTATTAAATTTGACCACCTAGTATTTCAAAAGTGTAAAATACACCATATACTATATATAACATTAAAAGTCTAACATTATATATATGTATGAGTAAAAGCCAGTCTTACCGTTAGTAGGCCTCATTCACGAAGCTGGTCTATAAGGGGTGTTTAAGGAAATTGCCTATAAAATGACGATTGAATGGGTATCCACTCTTACCCACCGCACTCCTAACTAGTGGAGGGTCGTTAGCTGAACGGGTAGGATAGGACAGAACTTTCCATTATAAGTATAATGAAATACAAAAGTAACTAAATGTTTTACAAATTCCCAATCTTAGTTACATTAGGCAAAAGTGAATTGATGCAATTCCAAGAAATTACACTTTGTGCCCTTGTGAAGACGTTAGTGGAGCGCGTGTGGTTAACCGGCACACTAAATGGTTCTAAGCAAAGTTAGCAAAGGGTGACTCAATGTTTGTCATAGTTCGGTGGAGCGTGTGTGGTTTACCGGCACATCGAATAGGTGATCGTAACATGTGAGGGCACCATGTAGATTTGCATGGTTATTCACACCCGCTTTGTGATCCTCGGCATCCCAGTCACAAACTAGAGGGGCATATCGAGATTTAAACATGCCGTTGAAATGTTCAATGAATCTCAAAGGATCTAGGATTTTTCATAGATTTAAAACTTAATCTTCTTTTCGTTTTTAATGGTGGAAAATTAGTGAATCGTCATTCACTTACCTTCAAATGTTCTGCAATTAGGGTTACGACATCCCTCTCCCGAGTTGTAGAATATTGTGTTGGGTCCTAGCCTTAGTATATCATTTGGGTGATTTACTAAGGACTCAATAAATCAACTAACTTGAATTTGTTTTCTCCTGTTTTGTAGATGTCAAAATACGACAACTATGGTCTTCCCAAATCCCATGGAACAAGCATTCCACATGAAGATGATATTCCACGATTCGATCGAGGAACAAGAAATCATGGTTCGCTTCCTCCTCCTCCTCCCGTTGTTCTCCCTAACCCACAAGATCGAAGAATTGAAAGGTTCAATGTCACTAAAGCCTATTGGAAATGAAACATGAAGATGGTAAACCCGTGTGTGCCCACGTTCTAGGAATGAAATCACACATCGATAGGTTGATAATGTTGGGTGCGTCATTCCCTGATGAGTTGGCTATAGGCTAGGTTCTACAGTCACTCCCTGAATCATATAATGAGTTCAAAAGAAAGTATTATATGATGGATTATGACGCAAACCTCATCGACCTAACTTACATGCTCATTGCTGCTGAATCAGAAATGATTTGGAAAAGCAATGGAGCATATTTGTTGGGAAAGTCAACCAACCATGCTTCCGAGGACGTTCTAGGAGAAGCGACCTGCGTTTGCTGCCAAGAGAAAAGGCGTTGGATACAAGTCTGCCCTAAGAACCTGAAGGGTCCAGAAGATGGGAGAGTCAAAAAGTATGGTTGTACTTCAGGTAAAATCCACTATCTAATTCCATTAAGTTCCTATTCATTGATTCTCAGTACATGATGTGATAAGATTGCATTTGAATGTTTTGCAGGATCAGTGAAAAGAGAGGAAGCTTGATGAAAGAGCAAGAAGAAACTAATCACGAAGAAATGGATCTCAAACGCATGGATTTGAAGATTAGATTTGAGCTTAGAAAGTTATGATAGAGTTGTTAGGAATTTTTCTTTTGACTACATAGTTTTCAGTTGATTTTGCATTGTAAGGACAAATGTTTTCCGCTGCTTTTATGAATAAAATAAATTTTTGATATGACTTATTTATTTATTTATTTCCTTGCAATGAAATCATTATGAAAATTGATGTTTGCATATTTCTACAACGAATGGATAAGATTCTTAATTATGTTAATAATGGAAATGTCAAGAATTTACCAAATACGGAGAGTTTCTCATCACCCAAGTTTCAATTGGACAGAAGCTTGGAATCATCCAACTTGGTTGCACGATGAATGAGAAATTTCATATTTGGAAATTAGACTAATTCGTTGACAAAGTGTCAAGTGAAAGACTAGGAGATTGAGTACACAAAGTTGTGTGTTGATCAAGTACATCACAAGAGTAACAAAGATATTCGTCATGATTCACTAAAGGTTTAGTAAATATGATTATACTTATAAGATTAAGTGTAATTCTGAATTGATTGAAAAGGTTTAAATCAATAGTAGAACGAATAAGAAGAATCAAGTAGGACAGAAAGATAAAAGTTTCTCTATTCTAAGAAGAAGGGAGAGTACCTTTTATGCTTTATGATATATCTTAATGATTAAGAACCATATCTCAATTGATCCTCTATGTGAATTTTAGTATAAGTGTATGTATAAGAAGAGGAATCAAGAATTGAAGAAATGGTTAAATCAAGAAGTCAATCATACTTCATTCCAAAACAAGTCTTAGAGTTAAGATTGTGACATTAAGTGACAAGTTTTAGGAAGGTTTATAACATTCATCAAACGTAGAATTTGGAAAAAGGCTTTCCTATTCTCACACATTTGAAATTGGAAAGTTGTGATGTCTTGGATAAGACAAAGACCAACTAGGACCAATTTTATGAAATGTTTTGTCTTGATAAAGGCTACACTAACTTTTGAATATTTGTTTGTCAAGAAAAGTTTATTGACAAGAGAATCTTATATTTCAAGGAGTCAGTGGGAGTCTTAATGGTCTTGAAAGGTTTCAAGAACAAATCAAGAATAAACCTTATCGATCATCACTAGCACACGAGTAGAGGTTTACAACCTATCGTGTTGACATTACCGTGTTTCTGTGCCGTTCCAATTGAGTTAATTATGCATGTGAGCCCTATGAGTTCTCATTTGAATGCATAAAAGGCAAGGACCTTGATCAATTGAAAGTACATTGATAGGAAAGGGTGAGCTGCTTAACTACTTGGAAGACATGGTGGGCAGCTGTGTTACCATAAGGCAAGAAATCAAGATTAAGAAAGTTCGGTCCATATGAGTTTGAATTTGTCGTAAACTTTGGTTTTAACAAATTCACATGGATAGGAACACATACACCATTAAAATCTAAGTGTCATAAGATTCACTCCTTCATGGAAATGACTGTGAGGAAATGCTTTCACTAAGAAATATTTTAAGAAGATAGTGATTGTGAAAATTGGATTCTCGAATTCGATTATGGTTACGGTATCCCTTTCCATGATTTGAATTGTGAGATTTGGCAATTAGTCTGAATTGTTTAAACACACATATGAGCTATCTAAGACAAAGGTGTATAAGTTAAAGAAGCCTTGATAAAAGATTATCAAAGCATTAGGTATTAGAAACATGAACTTAAGAAATTCAATAAGTATTGTTTTTCTAGAAGTTAAGCTGGTTTCTGAATACATGTCAAAGCTAGTGGGAGCATAAGTGTTATGTTCATAATAATCATCGTGATAGTGGGAGCATAAATGTTATGATTGTATGATTATTAAGGAAAGTATTGCAAGTTAGCAGTATTAATTATAGAAAACAAGAAGTTATACTTTGCATAGTCGCAACGATTGAATAGTTGTTTTGCTATAATTAAGTGAGAGAATATTATGCTTCATTTCAAATCTAAAGGCTTAGATTGTGGAATGTTAATAAATTTAGTCAAGGATACATAGTGCGTTCTTAAATTTCGATTATGATTACGACATTCCTCTTCATAATTCAAATTATAAGAACGTGGCACATAAAATATTATGGAAAAAGATTGATAAAGTATCAAATCTTCATGTAAGACATTATGCATCGTGTCCCATACGCTTCGGGTTTAGGATCGATTGCAAATGCTATAATATTTGACCATTCTAAAATTTTCCAAATGTCTAGCGCATTTAGAGGGAAAAGGATAAGAATCGGTTTGACTAAGATAATTAAACAACTATCAAAGGACAATCCAAAGTTTGCCGAGGATTGGTCACTTGTGATTAGTTGGAAGTATAGTATTGGATGAACCATATCGACGTTATTATGAATAGAAAAGATTCTATTGAAAATGAGTTGTCATATGGTAAGTATGGAAAAGTTTCCATATTGGGAATTGGGTATTGAGAATCAATGTCTAGATTAGAAATTTTATGCAAAATGATGTTCAAAGGAATGTACATTGAGTGAGAGACATCACATCTATGGAATTGTCTTGTAATAATCTCTTATAGAGGACTTTGTAATTTCATTAGAAATAGTCATTTTGACTTTAGTGCAGTGACATTACAAAAGGATCATTGCATAAAATGTTAGAATCTAACATATTCCATAAGTGGCAAGAATTTGATATTCTTTCACTTATGAAAATGGATTAGGAGTTGTAAAATGAGTATGATTGGAAATGTGTACATTTGATCTATTTCACAAAGTAAGAACCGTAGGTAAACATTGTGGGCATGCTAAGAGCATGGGACAAGTGTTGTAATTCAAGTAAGAAGTTGATTACCTGAAACAACAAATAATGAGTAATCGATATGGTGATAAATAAAAGGTGTTTTATTTATACTCAAAGGTTTGAGGCCATATGGGATTAGTATTATTCTTATGTTTCACTTTGCATGTTTTGACTTCCTGAATAATTTAATTGGTTGAGAACAGTCAAATTATTCAAACGGGCCACAGTCGTTCATATGTTGGAAGTAGATATGAATAAAGACTGTCATGAATTGGTGTGTGGATTGTCTAAAGAGAATTAGACATAAGCAAATGTTTGCTGCAACGTTCATGAGTGCTTATGAATATGATTTGAGCATTGGATCAAACCCACGTTCACTTGGATCACTTCATGGATATTATCACGAGTGATTGGTGAGACGATAACATCTTATATTCTTGAAACCGAGATGTGTGAGTTGTATCTTGCGAGTCGGTTGCACATTGATAATATGTAAACGCACCAGTAACTTGGTGTTATAAAACATATTGTTTTGTGTGATTTGGTGAGTAAGTGCAAGAGAGCATTGAGTCAAAGTTTATCCGTTCCTTTTATCCAAAGTAGGATAAAAGCGATATCTGTGGGCCCCTCGATGATTTATTGATGGCACCTAAGCGCTTGGCCAAGCCGGGACTAAATTGATATGTTCAATTGTAGTCTGTTGTCAGTCGTCATAAATCTGAATTCGGGAAACAACACATAGACAGAGAGAATGATTTAGATCCATGTCTCAGTCTATAATACAATATCCAGAATAGAGGAATATATGATCCCTTATCTAAAGGACACGCGTATCTGATAAGATCAGAGTTAACAGCGGCTTTAGAAAGCTACGATTGTAGATCTGGATCTGAAGTCATACGCAGAATAGTTATTAGACTTATCCAAGTGGGAGACTGTTGGATTAGTGTCTAAGTCCATAACTATTTTGGTATGTACTTGACCCGATGGTGCATGGTCCTTTTGGGTTGCCTTCACCAAAGCAACTTGATAGGATGAATTATGGAGAGAAAGGATTAAATATGATTTATTAATATATTATGAGAATAATATATTAAAGGAGAAATCATATTGTTTAATTAATATTAGTCAACAATTAATAAGAATTAAGTTTGTGGCTAAAAGAGATTAATTAAACTTAAGGGACTGGAATTGTAATTATAAGGTAATTGCAATTAGGCTATGGATTACCTTATTATTTAAGGTTGGACGAATTCTATGGGGAAACCCATTAGAAATCGTCCAAGGCCTTTAAGAAAGGAGTCCATGGGTTGCTTAGGGCCTAAGCATCCAAATTCGGGTTTCCTAGTTTAAAACCCTAATAGCCTACATGTATAAATAGTACCCTTAAGCCTCAAAAACCTGGTGAACTAATCCTCTAGGGTTTCCACATGGTTTTGGGCAGCTCCTTCTCTTCTCCTCGTCATCGTCTTGCTCTTGGTGTTTGTGAGCCATTAGAGGAGTGACATTTGTGACTCTAAGCTTTCTAAAGTCAATACAAGAAGGAATTGAGATTGCTATTGCTATATAATAATCAAGGTATGATCTAAAACCCTTATTCACATGTTATATTGATTAGATCTAGGGTTTTAAGTCTTGGATTCAAAGCATGTACAATAGAGAAACCTAGATCCAAGCTTTAGGGTTTGCATGAGCACATAGGATGTCTTTTGGCTAAAACCCATCATTCCCAACCTATGGTTACGTAAGAATACAACGAGTGGTAAACGGGAAAACTCGGCGAGTTGGCCAACGAGTTGCAGCCACTAGCATTAACAACTCGACGAGTCACTCTAGTGACTCGGCGAGGTAATGAGTTATGCAAGAAACTCGGTGAGTAGCTGAGGGTACTCGAGGAGTTGAGGTCAACATGGAATGTTGACCTTTACCATTGACCGTGACCTTGACTGAGGTTGACTGAGTTTGACTTCTGTGGGGCATTTTGGTAATTCAGATATTTATGTCAATGGACCTTTGATGGTTATAGGTGTTGGAGTCTCGTGCAGTGCTTGGGGAGTGTAATTTCGTGGTACAATTCGACAGTTGCTAGGTGAGTTATCCTCACTATATCAACAGGGTCTAAGGCACCAAGTCCGACCCTTTCTCATATTGTATGCTGGTATTGGCCTTATATGTTTAGTGACCTGGTTTAGGTCGGTATCGTGGTATATAGGATAATGCTATGTTTAGTGACCTGGTTTAGGTCGGTATCTTGGTATATAGGATGATGCTATGTTTAGTGACCTGGTTTGGTCAGTATCCTGGTTAAGATGTCATTATGCTATATGATATGATAGATCTGTTTATTTATATATGGACTGTTATGTGATTATCTGTTTATGTGCAAATGATTGTTGGTATAGGGGTTGGGTTGAGGCGGGTCCTGCTTCGTGTTGTAGGCTAACATACCTAGGGCGGACCGCATAGACTGTAGACCCGGGAGGGTACATAGGCAGGCCGAGGGCCAACGAGTAGTCAGGATAGGCTGAAGTCCCGAGAGGGCAGTCCAAAGGTGCCGAGGCTCGGAGAGTGGGTCAGATAGACTGAAGGCCCGGTGAGGGTGGTCCAGTCACACTATAGACTCTATATGCATGGTTGTTCTGTATTTGATATATGATATGGTTATGATATTATGAGTTTGGTATTTTGGGGGAACTATCTAAGCTTTTCGGCTTACAGTTTCAGTTTATTGTTTCAGGTACATCAGGAGATCGTGGCAAGACAAAGGCGTGATCATACCGCTCCTCATATTTCATGATTTTGTGATTTGGTTCTGGGGATACTCTGATGTTTAAACTATTTTGAAAACAAGTTGTAATAACTAAATGGTTTTTGAATGGATTAAAATGTTTTAAATTGGCGTAAATTTTATGAGTGTTACAAGTTGATATCAGAGCCTTGGTTTGAGTGAATTGGAGGAACACTGGTGTGAATCCAGTCTCAAGTCAATGAAAAAGATTTTTAAAATGATTTCAAAATTGTTTTCAAAGTAAGTAAAGGAGGATGCAGAGTGTACGATCAGCCGGAGCCAGTAAGTAGACCCCAAAATACCATACAAGTCATTTGATTATGTGATTTGTTAGATCATCATGCTAGTACTAGGCTAGGGATCTTCAGGAATTGCATGATAGAACTTCCTGATTACATGATGCTTGCTAGCCTAAGGTCTCCTTTATATGAAATTGAAATCATTACTATAGTTACTTGTGTATGCATCATAGTTGTATATAATCAAGTAATGGGTTTTGACCATAAGAACATCCTATGTGCTCATGCAAACCCTAATTCTTGGATCTAGGTTTCTCTATTGTACATGCATTCATCCAAGACATTAAACCCTAGATCTAGCATGTGATACTCGATATTAACATAAGAATAAGGCTTAGAATTACCTTTCATTGTTATGTAGTAATAACAATCAATTCCTTCTTGTAATTGGCTTTAGAAAACTTGGTGTCACAAATGTGACACCTCTAATGGCTCACAAACACCAAGAGCAAGAGGATGAAGAAATAGAAGAAGAGAGGCACCTAAAAACGTCTAGAAACCCTAAGGAAACTCTTAGCCATGTTTTTGGTGCCCTAGGGGTCCTTAAATATGTGAGGCTATTAGGGTTATCTAACAAGAGAACCCTAATTTGACTGCTGAGGCCCTAACCAGCCCATGGACTCCCTCCTTAGAGGCCTTGGAAGATTTCTAATGGGTTTCCCCATAGAATTTGTCCACTCCTCTAATATGGAGTCCATTAGCCCAATATTCAACTATCACACAATTGATAGTTCTAGTCCCTTATATTTAATTAATCTCTTTTAGCCACAAAATTAATTCTTAATTAATTAGTGACTAATATTAAATAAATAATATGATTTCTCCTTCAATATATTATTCTCATAATATATTAATAAATCATAATTAATCCTATCTCTCCATAATTCATCCTATCAAGTTGCTTTTGTGAAGGCAACCCAAAAGGAGCATGCACCATTGGGTCAAGTACATACCAAAATAGTTATGGACTTAGACACTAGTCCAACAGTCTCCCACTTGGATAAGTCTAATAACTATTCTGCATATGACTTCAGATCCTGATCCGCAATCGTAGCATTCAAAAGCCGTTGTTAACTTTGATCTTATCGGAAGCGTGTCCTTTAGATAAGGGATCATATATTCCTCCATTCTTGATATCATATAGACATGAGACATGGATTTAAATCATATTCTCAGTCTATGTGTTGTTTCCCGATTTCCGATTTATGACAACTGACAACAGAATTCAATTAAACACATTAAATTTGTCCCGGCTTGGCCAAGCACTTTAGGTGTCATCACGAAATCATCGAGGGGCCCACATATATCGGTTTTATCCCACTTTGGGTAAAAGGAACGGATGAACTTTGACTCAATTCTCACTTGCACTCACTCAACGAATCACACACAACAATATGTATTATAACACCAAGTTACTGGTGCGTTTACATATTATCAATGTGCAACTGACTCGCATGATACAACTTACACATCTCGGTTTCAAGAATATAAGATATTATCATCTCACCAATCACTCGTGATAAAATCAATGAAGCGATCCAATTGAGCGTGGGTTTAATCCAATGCTCAAATCATATTCATAAGCACTCATGAACGTTGCAACAAACATTTGCTACGTCTAATACACTTTAGGAAATCTACAAACCAATTCATGAGAATCTTCTTTCATACCTACTCCTAAAGTATGAGTGACTGTGGAACGTTCGAATAATCTTATTATTCTGGAAGTCAAAATATGCAAAGTGAAACACAAGAATAATGCAACCCAATATGGCCCCAAACTTTTGAGTATAAATAAAAATCTTTTTATTTAATCACCCTATTGATTACACATTATTCATTGTATAATGTTTCGGGTAATCAACTTATTACTTGAATTATAACAGCAATTGTCCCATGCTCTTAGCATGCACACTATGTTTACGTATGGTCCTTACTTTGTGAAATAGTATAATTGAATAACATTATCAACCACACTCATTTCACAATTCCTAATCCATTAGTGTAAGAATACAAAATTCTTGGCACTACTAGAATATGTTATATTCTAACATTTTGTGCAATAGTCCTTTTCATAATGTCATGGCGCAAAAGTCACCAAGACTCGGCCAACGAAATTACAAAATACTCTATTGAAGATTGTTACAAGACAATTCCATAGTCATGAAGTCTCATATTCAAAGTACATTCCTTTGAACATCCTTCTTGCATCAAAGTTTGTAATCTAGACATTTATTCTCGATATCCAACTCCCAATATGAAAATATTTCCATATTTTCCATATGACAACTCATTCTAAATAGAATATTATCTATTCATAATAATGTCAATATGGTCCATCCATGACAATACTTTCAACTGTCCACAAGGGACCAATCCTTAGCAAACCTTAGATTGTCCTTGACAGTTGTTTAATTATTTTAGTCAAAACCGGTTCTATTTCCTTTTTCCCTTTAAATGCCCTAGGCATTTGGAAAATTTTAGAACGGTCGAATATTATAGCATATGCAATTGATCCTCTACCCAAAGTGTATGGGATACAATTCATAATGAAAAACGTGATACTTTACCAGTTTCTTACTATAATATCGTCAGAATATTTCTATTTGCCGAGTTCTCAAAATTCGAACTATGATGAGGGATGCCGTAATCATAATCGAACTTTGAGAATGCAAATAACAAATATACCCATGACTAAATACAATTAAAATTTCTCGATCTAAGCTTTTAGATTGGAAACGAAGTATAACATTATCTCCCTTAATTATAGCAAAAACAACTTTTCAACCCCTGCAACTTTGCAAAGTGAAACTTTTGCTTTTCTATAATTAATATTGCCAACTTGCAATACTTAAATAAGCATGCTCCCACTAACATGATGTTTATATCCATTCCAGCATAACATTTATGCTCCCACTAGCTTTGACACGTATTTAGAAACCAGCTAAACTTTGAGAAAACAATACTTATTGACTTCCTAAGTTCATTGTTTCTCACACGATATGCTTTGATAAGCCTTTATCTAAGCTTCTCAACCTTATACACCTTCCCTTAGACAACTCACATGTGTGTCTAAACAAATTCAAAACTTATTTTACTAAGTCCCAAATGTTGAGACTAATTGCCAAATCTCACAATTCGAGCTATGAAAAGGGATGTCGTAATCATAATCGAATTTGAGAATGCAATTTATATAATCGCTATCTCCTGAAACTCTCCCTTAGTGAAAGCGTTTCCTCACAATCATTTTCATGAAGGAGAGAAGCCTTATGACACTTAGATTTTATGGTGTATGTGTTCCTATCCATGTGAATTTGCCATAACCATAATCGAAAGATAATGTTTGTGACAAATTCAAACTCTTATGGACAGAACTTGTTCATTCTTAATTTCTTGCCATCAAGGGTCCCACCATTGCTTCCAATTTATTTAGCAGTTCACATGTGCCAGTCAATGTACTTTCATTGAACAAGGTGCTTGCCTTATGCAACCTATTGAGAACTCGTAGAACTCATATGCATGATCAAATTAACTAGATTGGCATAGAAACAAGAATATGTCAACACGATAGGTTGCAATCCTGAAGTCGTGTGCTAGTGTTTAGTAATAGGTTTACTCTTGATTAGTTCTTGAATTTTTTTCAAGATCTTCAGACTCCCACTAACCTCTTGACATATTAGATTCTCTTATCAAGAAATATTTCTTGACAAAGCAAATATCCAAGAGTTAGTGTGTCTATATCAAGACAAAACATTACACACATTTGGTCTTAGTTGGTCTTTGTCTTCTCCAAGACATCACAACTTACCAATTTCAAACGTGCAAGAGTAAGAAAAACAATTTTTCTACTTCACATTTGATGAGTGTGTGTCACTTAATTCACAATCTTGGAGTATGAATCTAAGACTTTATTTTGGAACGAAGTATGACTCATCCTTTTGATTTAACCATTTCAATAATTTACGATTCCTCTTCTTAGCCATACTAGTGCACTAAGATGTCCTTAGAGGATCAATTATGATATGGTTCTTAATCATTAAGACGATCATAAAATCCGATACAAAAGTACTCTCCCTTCTTCTTAGATTGGAGAAACTTTTGTCTTTCTGCTTAATTGACTCTTCTTATTCATTCTGCCATTCATTGAAACTTTTCCAATGATTCAAAATTGCACTTAATCTTGTAAGCATAACCACATTTACTAGACTTTTAGTAAATTATGACGAATAGTCTTATTGATATTTATGGTGGACTTGACTAGTGCACAACATTGTGTTCTATTCCTTTTGTCCTTCACTTGACTCACATGTTTGTGTGATCAAGGAATTAGTCTTAATCTCCTAAGTACCAAGATTTCCATACATCACATGATTCAAATCATATGATTCCAAGTTTCTGTCCAATTGAAACTTGGGTGATGGGAATCTTTCCTTACTTAGAAAATTTTGACACTACCATAAATAACATAACTAAGAATCACATCCATTTATAGAGATACACAAACATCAATTTTTTTACAATGATTTCATTGGAAGGATATATATAAATAAGACAAATCAAAAATTTATTTTATTCATAAAAGCAGCGGAAAACATGTCCTTACAATGCAAAATCAACTGAAAAACTATGTAATCAAATATTCCTAAAAACTCTATCATAACATTCTAAGCTCAAAATCTGATCTTCGAATCCATGCGATCGTGATCCATTTCTTGGTGATCAGACTCATCTTGCTATTCCATCAAGCTTCCTCTCCTTTCACTGATCCTCCAAAACATTCAAATGTAATCTTATTACATTATGTATCAAGAATCAATAAATAGGAACTTAATGGAGTTAGAGAATGGAATTTTACCTGAAGTAGAGCCATACTTCTTGACTCTCCCATCTCTTAGATTTTTCAGTTCCTCTGGACAGCTTCGTATCCAATGCCCCTTCTCTTGGCAGCAGAAATAGGTGGCTTCTCCTGGAGTGACCACATAAGCATGGTTGGTTGAGTTACCAAACAAATATGCTCCATTACTTTGCCAAATCATTTCTGATTCAGCGGCAATAAGCATGTAAGTTAGGTCAATGAGGGTTGCATCAAGATCCATCATATAATACTCTCTTATGAACTTATCATATGATTTAGGGAGTGACTAAAGAACCCAGTCTACAACAAACCTCTTTGGAAATGATGAACCAAACATTGTCAACCTATCGATGTGTGATATCATCCCTAGGACGTGAGCAAACATGGATTTTCCATCTTCATGTTTCATTGCCAACAGGGCTTGAGTGATTTTGAACTTTTTCAATTCTTCGATCTTGTGGGTTTGGGAGAACAACAGGAGAAGGTGGAGGAAGTGAAACCAAGCTAGTCCACAATGCAGGGATTGATCTTTCACCTTAACTGACTTTTACTTTGAGCCGGAATACCTTTCCATGGGATTCGGGAAGACCACGATTTGATTCAGACATCTACAAAACGGGAGAAAAATCAAGTTAGTTGATTGATTGAGTCCTTAATAAATCACCCAAATGAGATATTAAGGCTAGGACCCAACACAATATTCCACAACTTGGGAGAAGGATGTTGTAACCCTAATTGCAGAACATTTGAAGGTAAGTGAATGACGATTCATTAATTTTTTCACCGTGAAAAACGAAAAAGAGATTAGGTTTTAAATGTATTGAAAAACTCCTAGATCCTTTGAGATGCATTGAACTTTTCAATGGCATGTTTAAATCTTGATATGCCCCTCGATTTGTGACTGGGATGCCGAGGATCACAAAACAGGGTGTGAATAACCATACAAACTTACATGGTGCGCCTAATGTTACAGTCACCTATTCGATGTGCCGGTTAACCACACAAGCTCCACCGAACTATGACAAACATTGAGTCACCCTTTGCTACCTTTTCTTAGAACCTTTTAGTGTGTCGGTTAACCACACATGCTCTACTAATGTCTTCGCAAGGGTACAAAGTGTAATTTCATGGAATTGCATCAATTCACTTTTTCCTAAAGTAACTAAGATTGGGAATTTCGTAAAACATTTAGTTACTTTAATATGCATTATACTTTTAATGAGGAGAAGGTTTGCCCTATCTTACCCGTTCGGCTAACGACCCTCCACCAATCAAGGAAGCGGTGGGTGAGAGTGGACACCCATTAAACGGCCATTTTATAGGCCATAACCTTATAGACCCCTTATAGATCGGCTTCGTGAATGAGGCCTACTAATGGTAAGACTAGCAGTTTAAGTTAGACATATATAATATTAGACTTTTAATGTTATATATAGTATAAGGGTTTATTTTACACTTTTAAAATACTAGGTGGTCTAATTTAATAAATTATACTTTTAATTTACTTAACTGTAAACCATATCACTATGGATTTATTAATTCTTTTTTAATTATACACTTAATTAATTTAATCATCATATCCTGAATCGAGGCTATCTGGTGACAATCCCTTGCAAAATGCCCCTCCTTTCCGCATTTGCAGCACCCACCATCAGATCTACAAACCCCCGAGTGACCCTTCCTGCACTTGACATAGGTGTGGCCTTGCTATCCCCCCTGACCTGGAATCAACGGTCTTAGACCACTTTTCCGTCGGTTGTGACTGTGTCGGGGCCTGCTGCTACTCCCTCAACTGCAGCTCAATCTCCAACTCATGCCGCCTAGCGGCCTCCTGTAACTCCAGAAGCGTATCACAACGCTGAGTCGCCACTAACTATCGAATGTCCGTCTTGAGCATTCTCAGATAATGTGTCATCTGAGCCTACTCCGAAGCAAACTCTAGGCAGAACATCGACCTCTCTTTGAACGTACGGGTGATCTATGTCACCATCTCACCATCCTGTCTCAAATCTAGAAACTCCTGAGCTATTTGCTCTCGCTCGACCTGTGGAATGTAGTGAGTGTGGAATATATCCCGTAACTGCTCCTGAGTAACTGCAGCTCTCTAATCATCAGAATAGGATCTAGTCATCAATCCCCACCATTCCTTTTCCCCAGACCTCAGCAGGTTCATGGCACATCTGACCTTCTAGTTAGTAGGACATGAACACGTGAAGAAACACCCCTCCATGTTAGATAGCCACCTCTTGGTTTTGATAGGGTCCCGAGTCCCATCTAAAGTAGGGGCTTTGTGTTGTCGAAATCACGATACTGAAGAGTTCATCTGGATCCTACCCCTGTCGGCATTATAGACGATGTGACTGATACCGCAGCCGCCTTAGTGAGGACTACATAGCGATCATCGAAATACTCCACCATGGCGGTCTTGATAGACCCGAATATCTCCGGTAATTGATCCCAGAACATCGCATCCACCTCATCATGCAGGATCACCTGGATCCTGGCATCAATCTTGTTTGGCCCCATCTGGTCGATAGTCTCGGGCACTGTGGCTGCCTCCTATCTGCCGTCTCTAGATCCTAATCCAGATCCAGTCTCAAATCGTCAAGTAATCACCATGCTGAAAAATATACCATGAAGATATCAGATATTACATATAGCAATCCAGGAACCAACCCCCAACAAAAACCTAGGGGTTGTGACTTCCTTGCTACGCGTATGGGTCCTATGCTTCCGGTAGTACGTGTTGGAATAGTGTCTAAGGCTACAACTATATTAGGCAAGTATTTGACCCGGTTGAGCATGGTCCTTTTGGGTTGCCTTCACCATAGCAACTTGACAGGATGATTTATAATGAGAGAAGGAATATTATTAATATATTATAAGAATAATATAAGGAATAATAATATTATTATTTGATTAATATAAGTCATAAATTAATTAGGAATTAATTTGGTGACTTAAAGAGATTAATTAAATAAAGGGGTATAAACTGTCAATTGTTTGATAGTTGCACTTTGGGCTATATATCCTTTATGGATAAGGGGTGGACGATTTCTAGGGCTAAGGATAGCCATAAAATCGTCCAAGGCTTATCATGGAAAGGATTTGGATTGCCTAGGGCTTAAGTTATCTAATTAGGGTTTAAGGGTGAAACCCTAGGAGCCTTACAAGTATAAATAGACCCCAAGGGCTAAGGGATGTCGCACTTGTGCTTAGAGAAGAAACCCTGGCCAAATTTCTCTTCCCTCCTCTCTCTCAAATCATCCTCCTTGCTAGTTGGTGTTTGTAAGCCATTAGAGGAGAGACAATTGTGACTCTAAAGCCTCAAGGACAACAAGATCAAGCAAGTGATTCAAGGTAAACTTCTAATCTCTGATTTCATATTATTGTTAATGTATATTAGCCATTAGAAGTCTTGGATTCAATGTATGTTCAATTAGAGAAACCTAGATCCAAGAATTAGGGTTGCATGTGCACATAGGAATGTTCATATGGCCAAAACCCATCAGTGGTATCAGAGCCTAGATTGGTTTCTATTGAATTCATACATTGATTGCTTGTTTGTTGCTGAAAAAATCGTTTTTTTTTTGTCCTCTGGCTGATGAACTTGGCGAGTCCCATGGTGGTACTCGGCGAGTCCATCTAGGTACTCGGCGAGTTCGGGCGTCAGAAAAAAGAAACTTTGGGATTTCTTGTTGTTTATCTTTGAGATACTTGCCTTAATCATATTAGATCAATATAAATCCGATTTTATGATATATATATATATATATATATATATATATATATATATATATATATATATATATATATGAGTATATTCTTGACCTAATTGAAGATATTTATCAATTAATAAAATATTTGTTTCCTTATGTGATAATTGATTAATTATTTTATTAAATTGGTAAATTGTTTTGCAAGAAATCATTAAATAAATCAAATATGCATAATTATGGAATTAATTGTTAATTAAGATTATTTGTTATTTGATCCTCTATGTTTTTAAAACTTTAAAACTTGCCCTCTAGTTTTGAAATTTATGTTTTGTGATTAAAAGTTTAATTTAGACAATTTAAATTTCAAACCCTAGAATTTTACAAGTTTAAAATCCAACCCTATACTAATATAATATTACAAGATTAATATATATATATATATATATATATATATATATATATATAATTAAAATGCTAGTCTTACCGTTAGTTGGCCTCATTCACGAAGCCGGTCTATAAGGTGGGTATAAGGTTGCTGCCTATAAAATGGCGCTTAATGGCTGTACACTCACACCTACCGCTTACTTGATCGGTGGAGGATCGTTAGCCGAACGGGTAGGATAGGGCAACCTCATCTCTTCATTAAAAGTATATTATAAAATACAAAGTAACTACATGTTTTTCAAAATTTTCCCAATCTTAGTTACTTTAGGAAAAGTGAATTGATGCAATCCCATGAAATTACACTTTGCACCCTTGCTAAGAAGTTAGTGGAGCGTGTGTGGTTTACCGGCACACTAATTGGTTCTAAGCAAAGGTGGCAAAGGGTGATTCATTGTTTATCATAGTTCGATGGAGCGTGTGTGGTTTACCGGCACATCGAATAGGTGATCGTTACAATGAAGGCACTATGTAAATTTGCATGGTAATTCACACCCACTTTGTGATCCTCGGTATCCCAGTCACAAACGAGAGGGGCATATCGAGATTTAAACATGCCATTGAAAAGTTTTCAATGTATCTCATCCAAACCTAGGAATTCTCAATACATTTAGAACTTAAAGTTTTGTGGTGGATAATTAGTGAATCATCATTCACTTACCTTCAAATTGTTTGCATGTTAGATTACGGCATCCCTTTTCTAATATGTAAATATTGTTGTTGGATTCTAGCCCTAATTTTTCTTATTGGGTGATAATTAGGGATTCATATTCTAATCTATCTTTGTCCTTTCTATTTGTAGATGTCGAACGCAAACAACGCTGCTGCTGGTTCATTCACATCGATGAGCCTTTGTCAAAAGGTTACTTTCGATGGGACGAACTTTAGCGAATGGATAAGATACATTCGCACAATTGCTCGCTATGAGGACAAGGAGTATGTCCTAGATGAGAAGCTCGAGAAAATCAACCCATAAATCGCTACTCCGGCTGAAATGACCGCTTTTGAAACTCACGAGCATGATGCAACGAAGGTACACTGCATCATGATAGCCACCATGAATGCCGAATTCCAAAAGTCCTATGAGGACATGTATCCGTATGAAATGCACCAAGACTTGTTGGAGAGATACCACCAGAACGCGAGGCAAGAGCGTTACGAGATTTTCACTAACATGATTTCCGCTAAAATGGGTCATGAAGAATCTCTTACCGTGCACCTGCAAAAGATGCAAAGGTATGTCGATCGTCTTCGCAAGTTGAATGTTGACTTTGGGGAAGACTCGGCGATCGACATGGTGCTTCACTCTTTGCCTCCGTGTTACAATCAATTTAGGATGACCTACCACATGAACAAAGAAGACGTTACCCTAAGCAAGCTCCAATGTCTCCTTAGGGTTGCTGAAAGCAACCTAAAGGACAAGTCTGTTGCACCCACTCCCAATCCACCCGTTGCTCCTGTTTTAGCCATTGGGCAAGGAAGAGGCAAGAAGAGGAAGGCTCCGTCTAAGACGAACTGTCACACCCCCAAACCAGAACATCGGAATCGTTCGAGGGCGGATGACTTCATGTAGTATCGAAACAGTTGAATACATAGTAAAGAAAGTAAACACAACCAGCATATATATAATTGAAAAAGTTACATCGTTTGTGGGTATTACAGGTTCCAAAATATCAATTACAATACGTTGACAAAATGAAATTAAACTAACGTCGCAACGTCCCTTCTTCAAAAGCAGTAGTTTACCTGTATTACTGAATCCCTGAGAAATACAAGTAGTTTTGAAAGAGTAGATCAGCATTTAAGCTGGTGACAATGTTTAAATAAAATCAAATGATATTTGTTTGCAGATGTTTCGAAAGACTCCTAGGAAATCCAATATTTCCTAATAGTACAAAAGTAGTCTTCTACAAAGACTCGACTGTTTTGAAGGTTTTCTTTTATAAATCCAATATTCATTCATAAGTATGTGGTAGTTTAAAAGTTCCAACACTGAAATGCAATCGTGTTTTTCATTCCTAGAGTAGTAAATTTGTGTAAGTATAAAAGCACTTAGGCATTTGATAACCCAGTAAATCAATAAGTTCTTAATACTCCATGTGAGTTTTATAACCATACTAATGACCCAGACTGCCTGTAACAACGTTATTCAGGCGTAGAAATGTTATGACATTTGTCACCCAGGCGTGCGGGCCTAGCCGTAGCTAACAGCTTAGGTGCGGGATTGTCAATCCCATATAGATCTATACACAAGTATCACGCTCCCCCTACAAGGGATTATGGTATATAATACAGGACTTAAAATGCATACTCGAAGGTACGTGAAATGTCTCACAAAACTTAGTATAAAACAGATTTACATATGAAAATGTCCATTTGTTCTTGAATATGAAAGTGTCTCTTTGATATAGTATTTCCAGTATGTAAATGTTCATGATTTCCTCGTAAACTATACCTATTATAGTTATTCAAAGTGTGTGTTTCGTTTGTATAGTAAATCCTAGTGTAATGCTCACTTGTTATGTAAAGTATAACATTTAAGTGACATAAATGATCACATATACTTAAAGTATAAGTAAAGGGTTTGATTCACATATATATATGTGACAACCCGAAATTTCCATTCAGTCAAACCCTAAAAGTCAACCACTTCGTAGCATAAGTCAATGTAATTATTTCTTATTTTTAAGAAATATAAAGTTCGTTTGATTATTTTAATATTATTTTTAAGCGAACGGGTGAAAGAAAGTGTCGTCTCGGGTTTTGATTTTTGAGAACTGCAAACACCTCGCGTATTAGAAACCCCCGACCAAACTTTTATGTATGGGTTGAAAAATCATCCAAAAATCGTGAACTCATACCTATGTATGAGTTTACTCCCCAAAAACTAGTCATTTGTGTTTACTCCCTAAAAGTCAAAAAGAGTAAACTCCAAAATATCCTCTCAAGTATTTATTCCAAATCTTCAAAGTTGTAAGTGTTTCTAGCCTTTCAAGTTAGTATATCACTTAATCTAGTGATTTTACATCCTTTAATCCATCCATTTTTGTGTTTTGATTAGTTTTTCCAAAACACCAAGAACACCAAGAACACACACTAGTGTTCTTGGACTTAAAGTTCATTTCAAGCTTCCACAATGTAAGTACTTCTATCCTAGAGTCATTTTAAGCTAGCTATACATGTTTATACCAAGGAAAAGTCCTAAGAACACCAAGATCAAGGTGTTCACGGTTTTGGGAGGCTCCCAAAACCGTAAACACCAAATATGGTGCCTTAGGGTGCTTTAGGGTGTTTAGATGCTTCTTTATGCCTTAAGAACATGTATAGATCCACCCTTGATGAGTTTATCACCCAAAAATCACCAAAACCTTCCATTTTCATGTTTTTACGGTTTAGGGATGTCCTTAAACCGTAAAAACCCCAAAAAGTGTGTAAATGTCCATTAAAAGTCCCATGGTTGTTCCTTATGGCTAAATCTAACCTAGACTAGTGCCATGATTAAGCTAAGGACTTGAAAACCCCAAATACCATAAACTTAGGAGTTTAAGGTAGTAAACTCATGAGTTTAAGGTAGTAAACTCATGAGAAATGGTCCTTAGACCGTAAAATCCATTTAGGAGTGTTTTGATGCCACACAACACTTCCTAAGACTAATTCATGAAGTAGGAATGCTTGGAATAGCCTAGAAGACTTCAAATCACCAAATGGTCAAAAGGTTAGGAGTTTACGACCATAAACTCAAGAGTTTACGACCGTAAACTCAAGGGGTGTTGATCCTTAGGGAGTAAACTCATTTCAAGAGTGTTCCTTGAACCCCAAACACACTAGCCTTTCCCTACAACACTTAGATGCAACCCTTGAGACTTATAACACTTGTGTAAAGTGTTTAGCATGTCCTAGAGTGTCTTAACTTTGTTTATTAGCTTTTTAAAGACTATTTGTGTATATACATATACCCTTATATGTTATTAGGATCTTTATGCGTGTCTAAGTCTTCACTTGACACCAAGAACTTATCCGACACTTCCTTCTGATCCATTTACTACAGGTGAGTTCATACCCCTTAATCAATGTTTTAAATGTTTTTAAATGTTTTATGGGGGGGATACAAGTAGAATTATGCTAGTTATTATATCAATCACATGTGATTAATAAGTAGAATTGTGCTAGTTATTATATCAATCACATGTGATTAATATGCAGCATTCAAATGATTTACTACACATTAACCGTTTTACCAAACAGGTTCTTCAAATGATTTTTCTTAAATGTTTTATATGTTTCAAAATCCTTATTGAACTGTTCATTACACACTGTATGATCCTTTTTCAAACCATTTTACTTCGATCTGTTTTACTCCAAGCTGTTATCAAATCGTTTTACTTCAAACTGTTTTTACTTCAAACTGTTTTATAGATTGACATCAAGTCGATCTTTTCTTAAGATAATAATTATGTTCAAAGGTTTTACAAAACTTATTTATGCTTTTATATTATAAATTGCATGCCTCTATATGTATAGTTATATAAGAAATGTTTAAAAGACTTAGGAAGGCTATCCACCCTATTTCCTTTTCGCGCTTGAGATGTGGTCTGGTGGGATATCGAGTACTCGTCCGAAGGTCGTTTAAATATTAGTTATAGGGATGAGCAAAAGGACCGAACCGGCCGGAACCGGACCGGACCGGGGAACCGGCTTTGGCCAAAATCAAGAACCGAACCGGCCCGGCGGTTCTACCGGTTCCCGGTTCCTACCGGTTCTTGTCGTGTCTTCAAATGTTGGAACCGCTCCTTGAAAAATAGCATCATACGGTTCCGGTTTTTGCCGGTTCTACCGGTTTTTGCCGGTTCTACTGGTTCCGGTTAAATCGGTTCCGGTTCCTACCGGTTCCCGGTTCCAAAAATCCACAAAAATAACGTCCCGGTCCCGGCCTGACCGGTTCGATCGGGTTCCGGTTCCGGTGCCGGTTCCGGTTCCGGCCGGTTTCCCGGTCCATATGCTCATCCCTAATTAGTTATATAACATATGTACATATATAGTCATAAAGGCCCTTCCAGTTCATCCCATGCCCTTGGGTAGCAAGGGTATACATCCATGTCCATTCGTACCAGTTAGGTTACTAGTAAACTACCATATGGGTAGTTTTGGAAGATATTAGAACTATTACTAGAACACGGTATCACGCAACGAGTCAGTTCATTCATGAGTCAATACTTTCTAGAACAGTACAGTACATTACTATACTATTACATAGATAAGTTTACATGGTCACACTTACATGAGTACAATTACATGGTCACACTTACATGAGTACAATTACATGATCACACTTACACGAGTACACTTACATATACATAGAACAGATGTCGCTAGGTGCTATAGCATGGACCCAGTTCAGGATCTAACTATACTGATGAATCACAACGTAATTGTGATAGTTATATCGAGTATACATGGTCATAGTAATGTGGAAGCTCACGGCTTGCATACATGCAGGGGTCGTGGGTAGGTCCCAAAATCCCTTTGATAGGGGAGCGTATAGCCTGGGATCTAGACATCACATTATACCTTATCCCTCAAATAAGGCAGTTGAGTACCGATGTAGTTATTTGTTACAAATGCTACAGTACTTACAAGATTACCCTAGACTTTAGGTAATTGGTACGGTCGTAGTTCGACACTACACCATAGTACTATCTCATTCTCCCACTACATCCAGAGCAGTTAGGTCTTGGTAGAAGACTACATCCAGAGCAGTAAGTCTTGGTAGAAGACACTCTTATATATTAGTAGGAATCATAGGGATTTCTAGGGTTTTTCAACGTTTACAGTTATTTTACATACATTCCTAATACTTAAAATCATTACTCATACAAATACTTACTTACAAATTAAGACACAAAAATATTTATGATCTCACCAGCTTTACAGCTGATACTCGCTTTCAAAATTACTTGTATCCTCAGGTCATCTATAGACAGGTACAGATGCAAGGTTTAGAGAAGATGGAGCTCGTTCAAGACTCATCTTTCATTTTGATTTATGCTTTAGTGTCTATTATAATTTGACAGAACACACTTGTATAATAATTATTTTATTAATGCAATGGATGATGTTGTTGCTTGTTTACTACTTTACATTATTGTGATACTGTACATGACGTCCTCCGCCCCAGAACGTTTTCGTCGTTCTTGGTTTTGGGGTGTGACAGATTGGTATCAGAGCATTCTTTATAGTGAATTAAGTATATCAACCTATAAAAGATATACTAACTATAAATACATAAGGGATTAAAAATACTCTGACCAAGAGTTTATACTTTAAATAATAAAATATTTAATTAGTATACGTGCCTGCATTCATACTAAAATCAGTGTCACTAGGACAGTACAAAAGAATTAGAATTGTTGGACAACGCAAGTGGGCTTAGAGACATATGGTCAAAACTGGGAAGATATAGCCTGATCACTTATATTATCCGAGGGTTGACTAGGATGTGCCTAAGTTTAATGGTGTGGTTGCAACAATGCTAAAATCTTACCAACCCTACCACAACGAGAACAGTAGAATATAACATTAAACTTAAAATACTATAGGAGTATTTGGTGTTACTATAAGTACTTCATACTTGAGAACTAAAACGGGATCTTCATTACTAAGTTGATAGTTGCTAAGTCGATACACTAAGGCTATATGTAATTAGGATGTTATAGACTTAGAATCTGTGAAAATTTTGCTTTACCCCTATTCTGTCTGAATTTGGAGTTAAGGTCACTTATTCGAAGGCCTATCCTGTTTCGATTACATATAACCGGTATGCACTTCACAAATAGCGATGTAACTAATGAAGATTTTCTAAATAATTATCTAGATAGTTCGTCTAATAATTATTCTCTTACCCCAATTCTCGCGTAGATAACATGGCTGGACTCCATCCCCACGACAACTTGTACCTTCCGAATGAGGTCATTGTTGGATGGTTTGAAGAAGAGCCAGATAATGATCATCCTATCCCTATGAATGATCACCATGATGAAGACCTTTCGGATGGTGCTAACTCCGAACCCGAGGTTGAAGATCTACCCGAGGCAGCTCCCATTCCAATTCCTAACCCTCGTCCGGCTTTTCATGGCCCGACGCCTCCATGGGTGGAATGTTTGGAAACATGGAGCGAAGGTCAAGATCAACCTATGCCGTTTAATGGAGACCGAAGCTTCTACAACGTGAGTGAGGAGAGCTCAGCAGATAGAGTTCTACCAATTCTGATCCATAGAGTTTCCCGAAACGAAATTCAGGGTAAGACAGCCCTACAACGTATCGCAGAAGTTGATACAAATGGAGGAATGCATATGCTTCGCACCAGTCGGCTTGAACATGCTCGTGAGAGGTCTAAGAGAGACCATGAAACTTTACTGCAAGCACTAGCTGAAACTCGAGCCGAAGTCATAGAGCTCCGAGTACGCCAGATGGTGTACGAAAGATAACTTCTCGATATGGAACGACAACTGGCTGAACTGAGAGTTCACCAGAGGGATGACCGTTGCCAGGAGTAGATGCTTTACTTTATCTTCCTGGTTAAATGAAATCGTTTTTCTGTCTATGCCCGATGTGGCATTTTCTATGAAATTATCTTGTACTGTAAGTACTTTTGTTAGGTCTTTATGCTGTCATGAATTATCTTCTATGGATATGATGTAAGACCTTTACAAGGTCATTTTCCAGAATCTTTACGTCATGAATATCAAAGATATTGACAGTCGGCTGACTTCCATGTCCTCCTTTATTCAAATACTCTTATCATATCTTCATAGGAGTCTATCTGAAACATGCGTTAGTCAAGTCATTTGACTATAGTAATTTAGCTCCGAAGACAATTCCAAGTCTCTTTCTGTGGTTGGAATTATGTTATTCACCAACCAACGATACCTCGGCATGAACGACAAACATCTTGAGACCATTCTACAAACTCACTTCCATTCCGTACTAGGACTGCATCATAGGGATGTAGGTCAAACCTTTGCAATCATACCTTCAATCTGTACTAGGACTGCATCATAGGGATGTAGGTCAAACTTTCGAGAACATACTTCTATTCTTTACATAAACAGTCGAACTACGTCTAGAGTCAACAAAAATCGCTCACAAATTCCTTGTCTTTCGTGTTACAGAGTCATGTCGTCATCCGGAAACAATCATCCAAGCAATGAAACCTCTACTTTTCCTATAGACGCCGCTACTTTCCAAGCCGCCGTTACAGCTGCCGTGATGGCTGCCGTGACAGCTGTCCTAGCAAATCGCAGCACTGTCAACGCAACCGAGACTGAAAAAGGAATTGACAATCTCGATCGTGTTAACGATCCGAGAAATCAACAAATAGTAAAAGTCGCCACTGCTTAAAACAACAACTCAGAGTTCAAGAAATGAAAATGTCAAACTCAAGTAAAACGCAAGTGATTTCAGAGAATTGCCATACAACAACCACAAGTGGAAACCGCTGCCATCCCAGTACCGAACAGACCATATAAAGGAACACTCCCGAAGTGTGACCGGTGCAACTACCACCACAAGGGAATTTGCCGAGCCTGGCAATGCAATAGTTGCAACAAGATGGGGCACATTGCTCGTTTCTATAGAACTACCTCCACCACTGGAGCAAGCCTAGTTTGCTATAGTTGTGGTGAGGCAGGGCATTATCACATGAATTGTCCAAAAGAGAAGATCAACGAAAGCAACCGTGTCCCCATAACTCCTACTCGACACTTCACTTCCACCACCAATGTTGGTGCTGTCCAGATATGTCACCAATGCGGTGAAATTGGACACTTCAAGAAATATTGCCTGATACCAAAGAACTCGGGTGCAGATGGGAAGATTCTCAGGATCACAGCTGCAGGAGAACCTACTTCGGAACCACGTTAATGTAATTTAGGCGTTTCGTTGTATCAGACTTATAAACTATCCGAAACTAGTGCAACTAGAGTCTTACCTTTTGCGAGATCCTGTCTGTATGGGGATTCTCGTGCTGCGTATACTTGTCTTTTGTAGTATACCTTATCCGCAGCAATATTCTTGTAGTAAATCTAAAGTACTGTAACTCTGTTCATGGTTGCATGTTTGTGTTTTTGTCTGTAAACGCCTTATGTTCAAATCTAATATCTTTAAGTTTATGTATGATTCCGACATTATCATACGACCCGATTCGATTTGCTCCTCACAAAAACAGCTTCATACGTACAACTCCTTGTCAGTAAACATCGTCTTAGCGAAGCTGTCATATCAGAACACCGAAGTACTCATGCCTGGAGTACCCCATAGCTCTTTTCTTTTCCGAAGAAATCCCCGAAGTACCACTCGTACAGTACGTCAAGTTTAATCTAGGGATTCATGCGATTGATCTATCGCTGAGGAATGTATGCATAAGAGTGATATATAATCAAGGTTCTACAGGTTTAGAATTGATGATTCCACTTTAACTTCTTTTTCCTAGATGGGATGTGAGCTTAAGGAAGAATCAGTTATTCGACTACCTTTTCAATCTTAATTATATACGACTCGTATACACGATATTATGATTGGGAAACCATGTATGAATTCTAATATGAACTTCAGGACGGAGAACTGCCTAAGTCTACGAGTAATCACATCGTCATGCGAACAAACTTAGAACCCAGTATGACTCCCGTAGACAGATCGCCCTACAGTCTAAACATCTACGTAGATACAAGGACAATACAGACGACTTAATGAACTACACAGAAATAGAATTAGAGGACGAGGCTGTTGGATTAATGTCTAAGTCCATAACTATATTTGGTATGTACTTGACCCGACCCGGCATGGTCCATTTGGGTTGCACTTCACCGACACAATTTATATGGATAATCTTTTGAGAATAGTATGTTTATGATTAATATTAATATATTATAAGTTCTAATATATTAATATGGAATCATATTATTTAATTAGTATTGATCAAGAATTAATTTATAATTAATTAAGTGATCAAAAGGAACTAATTAAATATGGACTCTTATATATATGGAATGGGCCAAGTTCATTTAGGTTGGGCTAAGCTTTCATGGATAGTCCATGGAGTGTTTAACCCATGGATCCTAGGAAATGAAAGGTCATGGGTATTAGGGTTTAACCCTAATCCTCCATACTATATAAAGATGTCTTTGGTTGGTGAAATTGGCACTAGTGTGGATACACTAAGAGGGCTAGCCGATTTTACTAAGAGAGAACCAAGTATTCATATTCTCTAAAGTCTTCCAAGGTGTCTTGGTGATTTGTGATTCCACTTGAGGCTTCCACACTATTGGGGCTAAGCTCTTAAAGCTTGAAGACATCAAGCTACATCAAAAGGTATGTCCTCTAACTAGTACTTTGTAGATTAAGAACATCATAATATGCTAGTTAGGATTAAAGCCTTGGAAAGTTCTTATTTGCATGTATAATAGAGAAAACATAGATCCAAGGTATTTAGGGTTGCATGTACACTTAGGAGTGTTAGAATGCTCAAAACCCAACAGTGGTATCAGAGCCACGGGTTCTTTTCTGTTATATTGATGCAAATATTTTATTTTCAAAGTTGAAAAAAAAAGAAAAAAAAAACATGAAGTTCGTCAAATTTTAAGATAATTACTTGTTCTTGTGAAAAACTAATTATTTGTAAAATTTGAATAATTTGCTTTATGAGTTGAATTAGGTCAAATTTAATAAAAGATAAAATGATATGATTATTTTATTAGTTTTAAAAGTTTGATCTAAAGAGTTTTATTTTTTGAAACCTCCATAAGTTATGGATATGAAAAGGTTTTAAAAAAAATTGATTCAAAGTTTTTATGGAGTTACAAAATTTGGTGTTAATGTTTTAAAGGATTCCATAACTTAAGAATAAGTTATGGATCACCAAAAGTTTTTTGTGTTACCTTGTTTTATGAGTGAATTTAGATTAATGAATAAAATTATGTGATAGTTGGTTTTAATCCAAATTAATCTAAGAATTGGTTCTAAAATGTGTTTTTGTAACTTGTCCTCAAGTTATATGAAAAGTCACATTTAAGAATCATAAAACTCATAAAATTTGGCAAAGGTTACAAAAATGAAGAGTCTAGTTCTAATTAAATGGTTTTATGACTCCATAACTTGTCCTCAAGTTATGGAGGACCAAGAGTCTCTTCATTTAATAAAATAAATAAAATAAAAAAAAGGTGTAACCTTAATTAATTCCATAAGTTATAAAATAAAGAAAAGTTAATTCTTTTATTAGTTTAAAGTCTTCCATAACTTGTCCTCAAGTTATGGAACTTGAAGAGTTTTTGGATTAAAACTACTTTAAACACATAAGTTATGGAATTAATTAGTTTTGAATAGTTTCAAAACTTGCCCTCAAGTTTTGGAATTTGTAAAGTTTTCTCTTATGAATACTTTAATTCCAAGTTAGCCCTTAGAATTTTAAAAGTTAAAATTCAACCCTTATACTTTATAATATTATAAGTTAATAATATATATATGTATAAGAGTAAAGTCAGTCTTACCGCTAGTATGCCTCATTCACGAAGCCGGTCTATAAGGTGGGTATAAGGTTGTTGCCTATAAAATGACAACTTAATGGGTGTCCACTCTCACCCACCGCTTGCTTGACCGGTGGAGGGTCGTTAGCCGAACGGGTTTGACAAGACTATAATTCTCCTTCATTAAAAGTATTAATGATAATACTAAGTAACTAAACTCTTAATAATACCCAATCTTAGTTACTTAGGAAAAATGTGAATAAGGTGCTAACCCATGAAATTACACTTTACACTTTGTCTAAGTCGTTAGTGGAGCGTGTGTGGTTAACCGGCACACTAACTTGGACTTAACAAGGTAGGTAAAGGGTGACTTAATATTTATCATAGTATCGATGGAGCGTGTGTGGTTAACCGGCACATCGATTGAGGGGTAAACACTTAAGGGTACCAAGTAATTTGCATGGTTACTTCACACCTTGTTTTGTGATCCTCGGCATCCCAGTCACAAAACCTGAAGGGCACACTCGAGATTGAAACATGCCATTGAACAGTTCAATGAATCTCAATAGATCTAGGAGTTTCAAAACCAATTAAAACCTAATAATACATTTCGTTTATCTTGGTGGAAATTGGTGAATCGTCATTCACCTACCTTCAAATATTTTATAGCTTGGATTACGGCATCCCTCTTCTAAGTTATAAAATAGTTTGTTGGGTCCTAGCCTTAATATTTCATATTGGGTGTCATATTAAGGACTTTAAAATCAACTATCTTGAATATCTCCCAAAAGATGTCTGGTTTAGACATATATGATCTTTCCAAATCTCTTGAAACAAGCTTTCCTAAATGAAGATGATGTCCCATGGAAATCATACTTCTTTCGCCTCCTCCAATTATTCTCCCCAACCTACAAGTTCTTGAAAAATTTAAGGTTACTCAAGCCCTATTGGCAAGGCAAGGTCTAGGTGTGATCACATCTTGGAGATGTAGTCACATATTGACAAGCCGGGAGAGTTGGGTGTCAAAGTCCTGAGAAAGTTGGTGGTTCAATCACTTTCTAAGTCACATAGTGAGTTCCTTTGGGAAACCTATGAAACAGACTATGACAAGACCCTTAATGATCTTATCTATTTTTTAAGATCAACTTCCTTAAAACTTGATGGACATTGACAATAGTGACACAGGAAATCCAGGAAAGCATTCTCTTCCCAATGGAAAGGGATTGGCCATAGTCAACTCGGTTGACCAAATGGTAAAGAGAAAAGCTAAGTCTATGATAGTCTCGTGTACCATTATCAAAGGCTCCATATGTTTATATTGCCAAAGGAAGGGGCATTGGTTGCGAAGCTGCCAAATTTACCTAAGGATGTTAAAGTCAATAAGTTTGACTCTACTTTAGGTAAAGTCCACTATCTAACTCTGTTAAGTTTCTATTCTGAGATTCTTGATACTTGATGTGACTGGGTCACATGGTGATGTTTTAAGAATCAAAGAAAAAGTGGAGAAACTTAAAGAAAGAATATGCTGAATCTGATCGCATAGATGGATTTCTATCGTATAGTTTGAAAAATCGGATTCTTGAGCTACTTCTTAGGAGTTATGATATATTGCTTAAGGAATAGATAACAACAAGTTTTCATATGGATTGTAAGGATACGTTTTTCCGCAAAGTTTTAAAATAAAAGAAAAATTTTTGATTTTATTTATTTTAAAATATCCTTACAATGGCATTTAAGGAAAAATTGTTGCTTATATGATTCCATTAAGAGCAAGAGTGGAAATATGAAATTGATTCTTTCATTTGTGGTAATGTCTAGATTTACCAAATAAGGAAAGATTCTCATCACCCAAGTTTCAATTGGACCGGAACTTGGAATCATGCAAGTTGTATAGCATGATGAATGAGAACTTTCAAGTATTGGAAAAATTAAGACTAATTACTTGTTCACATGGATGTGTGAGTCAAGTAAAGGACTAAGGGATCGAGTACACATTCTTGTGCACTGATTAAGTCCACCACAAAAGTTTGATAAGACTATTCGTCATAGTTTACTAAAGCTCAGTAAATATGATTATACTTACAATCTTAAGTGTAACTCTGAGACATTGGAAAAGGTTCCAATGTATGGCAGGGCGAATAAGAAGAATCAACTTAGGCAAAAGGATAAAAGTTTCTCAAATCTGAAAAGATGGGAGAGTACTTTCGTATCAGTTTTGTGATAATCTTGATGATTTAGAGACCTTATCACAATTCATCCTCTAAGAGCCTTCTTATAGCTAAGAAGAGGAACTTGAATTATTGAAGTGGTTAAATCAAGAAGATGATTCATACTTCGTTCCAAAAACAATTCTTAGAGTAATACTCTAAGATTGTAACTTGAGTGACATGTCTTAAAGAAGGTTTAAAACTCTTGTACATTTGAAATTGGTAAGTTGTGATGTTTTGGATAAAACAAAGACCAACTAAGGCCAATTGTGTGAAGTGTTTGTCTTGATTAGAATCCACACTATCTTTTGGATGTTTGACAAGGGAGTCTTATATGTCAAGAGGACAGTGGGAGTCTTAAAGGTCTTGAAAGTCTCAAGAACTAATCAAAAAATAAACCTGAAGTTCTTCACTAGCACACGACTTGAGGTTTATAACCTATCGTGTTGACATATTCTGTGCCCATTCCAGTTAAAGTTGGCTTTGCATATGAGTTCTTAGAGTTCTCAATTTGTTGCACAACTTCTTGGAAGCAATGGCAGGCCCTTGAGCTGCCAGGTGGCTAGAAATTAAGATTGAGTTCAATCCATATGGTTTTGGATTTGTCATTATCCTTGTCTTGTGGCTATGGTTTTGACAATTCACATGGATAAGAACACATACACCATTAAATCTAAGTGTCATAAGGTTTCTCTCCGATTCATGAAAATGATGGTGAGGAAACACTTTCACTAAGTAGATTTTATCTAGACAGCAATTGTGATATTTGCATTCTCAAAGTCGTTACTGGAGCGTGTGTGGTTAACCGGCACACTAACCTGGACTTGTGAGAAGTGGCAAAAAGGTCTAACCATTATGATTACGGCATACCTCTTCATAATTGTTTAGACACACAAGTGTGCTATCTAAGGGAAGGTGTATGATTTTGATAAAGTTTTATCAAAACAATCTAGCATCAGAAATCTGAACTTTGGTAAGAAAGTCAATGAAGTATTGATTTCTAGAAGTCCAGGTGATTTCTGAGAACATGTCAAAGCTAGTGGGAGCATAAGTGTTATGCTAATAATCATCATGTTAGTGGGAGCATGATAATTATGATAAATATTGCAAGTTAGCAATGTTAATTATAGAAAAACAAAAAGTTTCAATTCGTGAGGTTGCAGGGGTTGAAAAAGTTGTTTTGCTATAATTAAGGGAGAGGAAATTATACTTCATCTCAAATCTATAAGTTTAGATCGTGAGGTTTTAATCATTTAGTCAAGGATATATATGAATTTCATGTTGGAGTGGCTCAACATAAGGAAATTTTGTATATGGGTCCATTATTTGCGTTCTAAAATTCGATTATGATTACGGCATCCCTTTTCATAATCTGAATTATGAGAACTTGGCAAATAGAAATGGAAATGTTATAGCAAAAGACTGGTTTAGTCTTTATGTGAGACATCATGAATCGTGTCCCATATGCTTCGGATATAGGTTCGATTACATGTGCTATATTCATCCTTTCTAAAATTTTCCAAATGCTTGGGGCATTAAGAAGGGAAAAGGTTTAGAACTGGATATGACTAAAAGGATTAAACAATTGTCGAGGACAATCTAAGGTTTACCAAAGATTGGTTGCTCAAGGACAGTTGGAAGTATAGTGATAATTCTGGAAGGACCATATTGAAAAAATCTGTAAGGAGGCAAATCTTGTTCAGAAGTGATAGTCAAAATGGAATCTAGAAATGTTTCAAAGTTAGAATTTTTCAATCTGTTTAAGATTAGGAAACTTAATGCAAGAAGGATGTTCCCAAGGAGCTGATCTCCTTTGGAATGGTCTGTAATGGTTGTTGTCAAGTCCTTCTGACTTTGTGCATAATCATTACAAGAGGTTCAATGCATGTAAGTTTAGAATCTAACAGATTTCAGTAAATGGCATGAATTTGGAATTCTTGCATTTGCAGTAAGGATTTGGGAGTGTGAAAAGAGAATCATTGAAGTTATGTTCAATTGATCTAGTTCACAAAGTAAAGATCATAGATAAACATAGTATGCATACTTGGTGTGTGGCATGCCTAGTGTTTAGAGAAACATGGTGTACATGCTTGGAGCATGGGACAACTATTGTTTTAAATTCAAGAATAAAGTTGATAGCTGAAACAGTATACAATGAATAATGTGCAATCATATGGTGATAAATAAAAGGTGTTTTATTTATGTTCATAGGTTTTGATACCATATTGGATTCAATTATTATTGTGTTTCACTTTGCATGTTTTGACTTCCCGAATAAACTGGGTTATTCTTCCGGAATGACTAAGTTATTCAAACCATCCACAGTCGGTCATATGTTGGAAGTAGATATGAATTAAGACTGTCATGGGTTGGCTTGTAGAGGTCTAAGGTGTTGGACAAAGGGCTACAACACTCATGAGTGCTCATAAGTTCTGAGTATTGGATTCAACCCGCGCTCATTGGAATCACTTCATGGATTTTATCATGAGTGATCATGAGACGATAATATCTTATATTCTTCAAACCTAGAGATATGAGTTGTTACTATGAGTTGGTTGTACATTGATTGCACGAAAACGCATTTGGTAACTCGGTGCTATAAAACGTGCCTTTGTGTATGATTCAACAAGTAGTAGAACAAGCCATATGAGTCGAAGTTTATCCATTCCTTTTACCTTCGGGATAAAAGCGATATCTGTGGGCCCCTCGATGATTTGATGATGACAAATGGAAGTGCTCGGCCGAGCCAGGACTGATTTGATTTGTTCAATTAGTCAGTCGTCATAAATCGGAAATCGGGAAACAACAAATGGACAGAGAGAATGATTATAATCCATGTCTCAGTCCATATGATATCTAGAATGGAGGAATATATGATCCCTTATCTAATGGACAAGTTCGTTGACAAGATCAGAGTTCGACAGCAGCTTTAAGAGCTACGATTGCCAGTTAGGTTTGAAGTCATACGCAATAATAGTTTTAGACTTATCCAAGTGGGAGACTGTTGGATTAATGTCTAAGTCCATAACTATATTTGGTATGTACTTGACCCGACCCGGCATGGTCCATTTGGGTTGCACTTCACCGACACAATTTATATGGATAATCTTTTGAGAATAGTATGTTTATGATTAATATTAATATATTATAAGTTCTAATATATTAATATGGAATCATATTATTTAATTAGTATTGATCAAGAATTAATTTATAATTAATTAAGTGATCAAAAGGAACTAATTAAATATGGACTCTTATATATATGGAATGGGCCAAGTTCATTTAGGTTGGGCTAAGCTTTCATGGATAGTCCATGGAGTGTTTAACCCATGGATCCTAGGAAATGAAAGGTCATGGGTATTAGGGTTTAACCCTAATCCTCCATACTATATAAAGATGTCTTTGGTTGGTGAAATTGGCACTAGTGTGGATACACTAAGAGGGCTAGCCGATTTTACTAAGAGAGAACCAAGTATTCATATTCTCTAAAGTCTTCCAAGGTGTCTTGGTGATTTGTGATTCCACTTGAGGCTTCCACACTATTGGGGCTAAGCTCTTAAAGCTTGAAGACATCAAGCTACATCAAAAGGTATGTCCTCTAACTAGTACTTTGTAGATTAAGAACATCATAATATGCTAGTTAGGATTAAAGCCTTGGAAAGTTCTTATTTGCATGTATAATAGAGAAAACATAGATCCAAGGTATTTAGGGTTGCATGTACACTTAGGAGTGTTAGAATGCTCAAAACCCAACAGAGGCTTCTCACCCTGGAGAACCCCGGTCATATTCTTCCAGAGATCGACGGATTGCATCGTATGTACCTCGGATATCGAGGACTCCGTCAAGGTTTTTCATTAGAAATCTTTGTCTATGCATCGCATAGATGAAATGGTTGAGCAAACACAAGTAAAGAATTACTTTCAGAAATGGATCTGAGATCCAAATATCATTAGTTCGAGTGTTAGGGAAGGATGTCCGGAAGATTATCTTTCGAACTCGATGCGGACACTTCGAGTCCGTAGTGATACCATTCGAATAGGACCAATACGCTCGAAGCATTCAGGAGTTAATGAATAGAGTCCGTCTTTCTTACTTAGATCAGTTCGTCATCCTCCATGTAATGACTTACTTATATACCCTCGTAGTAAGAAGGAACCCATGGAAACATTACCTCCAGAGGAATTTTCGCAAAGTTCACTAGGCACGAGTATTGAAATTTAAGAGTCAAATATCTATGACACATTATTAGTGATGTGAGAAATTTTGAGTACTCTTACAATTTGTCAAAACCGTAGAGAATTTGTCGACACCAGAGACGACGGCAGTCATACGCCAAATTCTAGGTCTTACAGACCTACTGTCATAGTTCATTCAGAACTCCTCACAAATTACAGAAACCCTTTCGACTTTGACCCAGCAAGGGGTGGCCCTTGACTGGGAGATTTAGCAAGAGAAAGAACCCTTGGAAGTTCCAAGTGATAGACCAAGTTCTTTAGGAAAAACTCACTCTGGGAATGGCTTAATATGCTTCGTATCGCGTGGAAAGCTAAACCCGAGATAGATAGGACCTCTGAGATTCCTACCAGAATCGGTCCTATATCTCGCAGACTAAACCTACTTCGCGAACTCAGTAGCGTACATTCTACTCTTCGCGTCTCGATCGTGAAGCCGTACTTTTCCATTAGGACTCTTGTAAGTCCACTCGTCGAGATCCTCGCCTTCGTATTAGAACCGTAGTGACCCTCGACCGAGAGGTCAAGCGGACGAAGCAACGCAGTCTCTAGTTAGTGAAGGTTCGTTGGGATACCAACCGAGGACCCGATTTCACTTAGGAGCGCTAGAACCAATCGATTAGGAAGTTTCCTCCTCTCGGCTCATCATTCATACCTACTTCCTTACCTAAATTCTAATTTCGGGACGAAATTCCCTTTAACAGGGGGATGATGTGACAACCCGAAATATCCATTCGGTCAAACCCTAAAAGTCAACCACTTCGTAGCATAAGTCAATGTAATTATTTCTTATTTTTAAGAAATATAAAGTTCGTTTGATTATTTTAATATTATTTTTAAGCGAACGGGTGAAAGAAAGTGTCGTCTCGGGTTTTGATTTTTGAAAACCGCGAACACCTCGCGTATTAGAAACACCCGACCAAACTTTTATGTTTGGGTTGAAAAATCATCCAAAAATCGTGAACTCATACCTATGTATGAGTTTACTCCCCAAAAACTAGTCATTTGTGTTTACTCCCCAAAAGTCAAAAAGAGTAAACTCCAAAATATCCTCTCAAGTATTTATTCCAAATCTTCAAAGTTGTAAGTGTTTCTAGCCTTTCAAGTGAGTATATCACTTAATATAGTGATTTTAAATCCTTTAATCCATCCATTTTTGTGTTTTGATTAGTTTTTCCAAAACACCAAGAACACACACTAGTGTTCTTGGACTTAAACTTCATTTCAAGCTTCCACAATGTAAGTACTTCTATCCTAGAGTCATTTTAAGCTAGCTATACATGTTTATACCAAGGAAAACTCCCAAGAACACCAAGATCAAGGTGTTCACGGTTTTGGGAGGCTCCCAAAACCGTAAACACCAAATATGGTGCCTTAGGGTGCTTTAGGGTTTTTAGATGCTTCTTTATGCCTTAAGAACTTGTATAGATCCACCCTTGATGAGTTTATCACCGAAAAATCACCAAAACCTTCCATTTTCATGTTTTTACGGTTTAGGGATGTCCTTAAACCGTAAACACCCAAAAAAGTGTGTAAATGTCCATTAAAAGTCCCATGGTTGTTCCTTATGGCTAAATCTAACCTAGACTAGTGCCATGATTGAGCTAAGGATTTGAAAACCCCAAATACCATAAACTTAGGAGTTTAAGGTAGTAAACTCATGAGTTTAAGGTAGTAAACTCATGAGAAATGGTCCTTAGACCGTAAACTCCATTTAGGAGTGTTTTGATGCCACACAACACTTCCTAAGACTAATTCATGAAGTAGGAATGCTTGGAATAGCCTAGAAGACTTCAAATCATCAAATGGTCAAAAGGTTAGGAGTTTACGACCGTAAACTCAAGGGGTGTTGATCCTTAGGGAGTAAACTCATTTCAAGAGTGTTCCTTGAACCCCAAACACACTAGCCTTTCCCTACAACACTTAGATGCAACCCTTGAGACTTATAACACTTGTGTAAAGTGTTTAGCATGTCCTAGAGTGTCTTAACTTTGTTTATTAGCTGTTTAAAGACTATTTCTGTATATACATATATCCTTATATGTTATTAGGATCTTTGTGCGTGTCTAAGTCTTCACTTGACACCAAGCACTTATCTGACACTTCCTTCCGATCCACTTACTACAGGTGAGTTCATACCCCTTAATCAATGTTTTAAATGTTTTTAAATGTTTTATGGGGGGGATACAAGTAGAATTATGCTACTTATTATATCAATCACAAGTGATTAATAAGTATAATTATGCTAGTTATTATATCAATCACATGTGATTAATATGCAGCATTCAAATGATTTAATACACATTAACCGTTTTACCAAACAGGTTCTTTAAATGAATTTTCTTAAATGTTTTATATGTTTCAAAATCCTTATTAAACTGTTCATTACACACTGTATGATCCTTTTTCAAACCATTTTACTTCGATCTGTTTTACTCCAAGCTGTTATCAAATCGTTTTACTTCAAACTGTTTTTACTTCAAACTGTTTAATAGATTGACATCAAGTCGATCTTTTCTTAAGATAATAATTATATTCAATGGTTTTACAAAACTTATTTATGCTTTTATATTATAAATTGCATGCCTCTATATGTATAGTTATATAAGAAATGTTTAAAAGACTTAGGAAGGCTATCCACCCTATTTCCTTTTCGCGCTTGAGATGTGGTCTGGTGGGATATCGGGTACTCGTCTAAAGGTCGTTTAGATATTAGTTATATAACATATGTACATATATAGTCATAAAGGCCCTTCCAGTTCATCCCATGCCCTTGGGTAGCAAGGGTATACATCCATGTCCATTCGTACCAGTTAGGTTACTAGTAAACTACCATATAGGTAGTTTAGGAAGATATTAGAACTATTACTAGAACGCGATACCACACAACGAGTCAGTTCATTCATGAGTCAATACTTTCTAGAACAGTACAATACATTACTATACTATTACATAGATAAGTTTACATGGTCACACTTACATGAGTACAATTACATGGTCACACTTACATGAGTACAATTACATGATCACACTTACACGAGTACACTTACATATACATAGAACAGATGTCACTAGGTGCTATAGCATGGACCCAGTTCAGGATCTAACTATACTGATGAATCACAACGTAATTATGACACTTATATCGAGTATACATGGTCATAGTAATGTGGATGCTCACGGCTTGCATACATGCAAGGGTTGTGGGTAGGTCCCAAAATCCGTTTGATAGGGGAGCATATAGCCTGGGATCTAGACATCACATTATACCTTATCCCTCAAATAAGGCAGCTGAGTACCGATGTAGTTATTTGTTACAAATGCTACAGTACTTACAAGATTACCCTAGACTTTAGGTAATTGGTACGGTCGTAGTTCGGCACTACACCATAGTACTATCTCATTCTCCCACTACATCCAAAGCAGTTAGGTCTTGGTAGAAGACTACATCTAGAGCAGTTAGGTCTTGGTAGAAGACTACATCCAGAGCAGTTTGGTCTTGGTAGAAGACTACATCCAGAGCAGTAAGTCTTGGTAGAAGACACTCTTATATATTAGTAGGAATCATAGGGATTTCTAGGGTTTTTCAACGTTTACAGTTATTATACATACATTCCTAATACGTAAAATCATTACTCATACAAATACTTACTTACAAATTAAGACACTAGAATACTTATGATCTCACCAGCTTTAAAGTTGATACTCGCTTTCAAAATTACTTGTATCCTCAGGTCATCTATAGACAGGTACAGATGCAAGGTTTAGAGAAGATGGAACTCGTTCAAGACTCATCTTTCATTTTGATTTATCCTTTAGTGTCTATTATAATTTGACAGAACACACTTGTATAATTATTATTCTATTAATGCAATGGATGATGTTGTTGCTTGTTTACTACTTTACATTGTTGTGATACTGTACATGACGTCCTCCGCCCCAGAACGTTTCCGCCGTTCTTGGTTTTGGGGTGCGACAATATATATATATATACATGTTTTATTTACAAAAGACAAGATGTTATCGTGGATATATATTGCATACAAAAGTTCCCATGTAGTAGTTATGAATCACATATAATTCACTTGATAGAAAAGAGTATATATTGAAACTTTATGTTACACACGATAATAACCGTGTGTTTACTTGTATTTCCCCCAACCCCCCTTAAAAGTGTATAAAAAGCAGTGATAAACATTTGAAAGTGTAGTTTATAGGGGTATGAACTCACTTGATTGATTGGGGAAAAACGAGATGAAAATCGAGTTGAACTTCGGCATGTGAAAGTCGATTTTCTCGGGATTCTCGGGAATCTCGGGAATCTCGAGAATCTTGGGAGAGTAGAACCTTCCTTCGGAACTTGAGTTTGAAAACCGGGGCTTCGGGAGCTTAACCGCAGAGTTACAGCACGAGAGAGGGAAGAATGGAGCACCTAAACCCGACACCCCAAGAGTTCTATTTATAGGGGGTATTTTTGAGTGCCACATCATGGCTAGGGTTGGCCACATCGCGGGGAGCAATTCTATCCTCTTCCATTGATTGGACGCCCTCAGTCATTTGTCGGGTCGTGGAAAAACTGTGCCACGTCGTGGGGAAACATGACAGCCTCGAATTTTGGACCCCGAACTTGTAAAATCCATAACTTTCGCGTACGAGCTCCGTTTCGACGTTCTTTATATGAACGTGTAGCTAAAAATATGATCCACAACTCTCGTTTATACTTCATCGGCAAACTCTGAATTTATTTTTAATTATTTATTTTTAACGGGATGGGACACGAAAAGTCCGTGTAAAATCCATAACTTCTTCATCCGATGTTCGTTTTCGTCGGACTTTTCGCCATTACACTACTAATGTTGAGACCTTCGATCCTCATTTAGGTTGTTTTGGTCAAAAGTCTCTCGAGCTCTATTTCGAGTTTTTAGCTGTCTACTACTATATTCGGATTTTGGAAAAATCATAACTTCCTCAAACAAAGTCAGATTTGGACGTTCTTTTTGTGTACGCTCACGGTTTAATGTTATGTATAACTTTCATTTAGATACTTAAGGCTAAATGCTATTGTATTGAAACTTCTCGTTTTTCGTTTAATCAATGTTGCCAGTTTTGTCGGAAATCTTAGAATGGTCATAACTTCTTCGTTATAACTTGGATTTTCGTGTTCTTAGTATTTCTGTAACCCTTGACACAATATCTAACATAATAGATATTCTTATAAAGAATTTTTACATATTTCATTTTCGAAGTAAATTTCATTATTTCAAAGGTAGCTACAATACTTGACTTTTTAGGTCATTACATAAAGTCGAAATATCGGGTTGTCACATCATCCCCCCGTTAGAAGGAATTTCGTCCCGAAATTTAGTGTAACAAAAACACTTGTGGATTAGGGAAAAAGATGTGGGTATTTGTATTCATCTGATCTTCGCGTTCCCAGGTGTATTCAGATCCTCGCTTTGCATTCCAGCGGACCTTCACGATGGGGATGCGACTTTGTTTTGTTCTCTTTATTTCCCTATCCATGATTTCAATTGGTTCTTCTATAAAGTGGAGACTCTCATTGATTTCGATCTCGTCTAAAGGGACGACGAGGGTCTCATCGGACAAACACTTCTTCAAGTTTGACACATGAAAGGTAGGGTGTACGTTACTGAGTTCCTGCGGTAGACGAAGTCTGTAGGCTACCGGGCCGATCCTTGCAAGGATCTCGAATGGTCCGATATACCTTGGGTTTAGTTTCCCCCGTTTTCCGAAACGTATTAACCCTTTCCAGGGCGAGACCTTTAATAGCACTCGGTCCCCGACCTGAAATTCCAAGGGCTTCCATCTTTTGTCCGCATAACTCTTTTGTCTGTCTCTTGAAGCCTTTAGTCATTCCCGAATTTGTACAATCTTCTCGGTTGTCTCTCTTATGATTTCTGGGCCAGTGAGAGTGTTGTCGGGTACTTGTCCCTTGGCTAGTTGTGTGTCACCTACTTCAGTCCAGCACAGTGGTGATCTGCACTTCCGGCCGTAGAGGGCTTCGAATGGAGCAACTTTAATGCTGGAGTGATAGCTATTGTTGTACGAAAATTCAATTAGTGGTAAATGGGTATCCCATGCTTTGCCAAAATCGATTACACAAGCTCTTAGCATATCTTCTAGGGTTTGTATGGTCCTCTCACTTTGACCGTCGGTTTGTGGATGGTAAGCAGTACTCATATCGAGCCTCGTTCTTAGGGATTTTTGTAACGATTGCCAGAATCGCGAGGTGAACCTACTATCTCTGTCAGAGATAATGGATATTGGTACACCGTACAGTCATACAATCTCTCGGATGTAAGTTCGAGTTAGCTTCTCCATCTTATCGGTTTCCTTTATGGGTAGGAAGTGTGCGGATTTTGTTAACCTATCGACAATTACCCAAATGGTGTCTAGTCCACCTGTTGTCTTGGGTAATTTGGTTATGAAATCCATGGTTATCCGTTCCCACTTCCACTCAGGTATTTCAGGTTGTTGTAGTAATCCTGATGGTTTCTAGTAATCTACCTTGACTTTGGCGCAAGTCAGACACTTGCCCACATAGGTAGCTATCTCTGCTTTCATGTTCGGCCACCAATACAGTTTCTTGAGGTCCAGATACATTTTGTCCGAACCTGGATACACGGATTATCGAGTCTTATGCGCCTCGTTCATGATCACGTCTCTGAATCCACCAAACTTTGGTGTCCAGATTCGATCCATGAAGTAACGAACTCCGTCCCCCTTGACTTCAAGATTCTTGTCCATTCCTCTTAGGGCTTCACCTGCCACATTCTCTGTTTTCAAGGCTTCCCTCTGAGCTTCCTTGATTTATGTGGACAGATGTGAATGGATCGTCATGGTTAGGGATTTCACTCGGCGGCCTGAGTATTCTTTTCGACTAAGAGCATCAGTTACTACATTTGCTTTCCCTGGGTGATAGCGAATCTCGCATTCGTAGTCGCTAAGCAGTTCAACCCATCGTCTCTGCCTCATGATGAGTTCTTTTTGGTTGAGAATGTGTTGGAGGCTTTTATGATCGGTGAAGATCGTGCATTTCGTGCCATAAAGATAGTGTCTCCAGATCTTTAGCGCGAAAATGACTGCTCCTAGTTCAAGATCGTGGGTAGTGTATTTGACTTCGTGCATCTTGAGTTGTCTTAAGGGGTAAGCGATGACCTTACCTCGTTGCATTAGTACGCATCCGAGACCTTGATTAGATGCATCACAGTAGACCACGAAGTCTTCTGTTCCTTCTGGCAGGGATAAAATAGGTGCGCTACATAGAGCTTGTTTCAGTGTTTGGAATGCAGCGTCTTGTCTTTCCTTCCAATCGAAAGTAACACCTTTTTGGGTCAGTGTGGTAAGTGGTTTTGCAATCTTCGAGAAGTTCTGTATGAACCTTCGGTAGTAGCCAGCAAGGCCCAAGAATTGTCGAATTTCTGTTGGGGTTCTTGGAGCTGACCAGTTCTCGATTGCTTTGATTTTGGAAGGGTCCACGTGTATTCCGTCTTTGCTAACCACGTGACCTAGGAAATCTACCTTTCGAATCCAAAATTCGCACTTGGAGAATTTTGCGTATAGCTTCTCTTTTCTTAGCGTTTCCAAGACTTGTCGGAGGTGTTGACCGTGATCCTCTTTAGTCTTTGAATAGATGAGTATATCGTCGATGAATACGATCAAAAACATGTCCAAGAATGAACGACATACTCAGTTCATTAAGTCCATGAACACCGCCGGTATGTTTGTTAATCCAAAGGGCATCACTACAAACTCGTAGTGACCATAACGAGTTCGAAAAGCTGTTTTGGAAACATCTCCTTCCAAGACTCGTAGTTGGTGGTACCCGGATCTTAAGTCGATCTTTGAGAAATAACTCGCTCCTTGGAGTTGGTCGAACAAGTCGTCAATGCGTGGTAAAGGATATCGGTTCTTGACAGTGAGCTTGTTGAGTTCCTGGTAATCGATGCACATGCGGAAAGATCCATCCTTCTTCTTTACGAACAAGACTGGTGCTCCCCAAGGTGAGAAGCTTGGTCTGATGAACCCTTTGTTGAGTAGTTCGTTTAGTTGGTTGGATAGTTCTTGCATCTCTTCCGGTGCTAGACGGTATGGCGACTTGGCTAGTGGTGTAGCTCCGGGAATTAAGTCGATTCTGAACTCGACTTGACGTTCTGGTGGAACTCCGGGAAGATCTTCAGGGAAGACATCAGGAAAATCGCTGACTTTTGGAATGTCTCTGATGCCTTTCGTTTCTTTTTCCTTATCTACCACGTGGGCTAAGAAGGCATGGTACTCTTTACGTAGGTATTTTTGGGCATTGACGCAAGAGATGATTTGTAAATTGGTACTGGGTTTGTCACCAAAAATCACAAGGGTTTCGCCGTTTGGCAGATTTAGGCGAACGACCCTTTCGTGACAAAGTATATCGGCATGGTGCAGGCTTAACCAATCCATACCGATGATGACATCAAAGCTCTTTATAGTGATCGGCATTAGATCCATTTGGAATTAGAGTTAGTATGCAACCTATGTACATATTGTTCGTGCTTTCTGCTCTACCGTTTGCTATTTCCACTGTAAATATCTTATTGAGTGTTTTAGGGTTCTGTTTTAGTACGTGCTTGAATTTATGACTCACGAAACTCCTCTCCGCACCACAATCAAAGAGTATGCATGCATAAACGTTATTGAGGAGAAACGTACCCATAACCACCGTGGGATCAGCTATCGCTTCGTTCTGCCCTATTGCCAGCACTCGTCCCGTGCCGCCAGCATTCCTTGCCTTAGGACAGTCCCTCTTGTAGTGTCCAGCCTCACCACAACCATAACACGTCTGGCCCACACCGACCCCAGGGACTTGGGTGATTGGTCGTGCCGGTGCCCTGCAGAAACGGGCAGTGTGCCCCTTTTGGTTGCAGTTGTTGCAGTGCATCTCCCGACAATTTCCATTGTGGTGGAAATTGCACTTGCTACACTTCGGGAAGTTCCCAGCATATCGCTCTACTGGGGTGGGGGTAACAGGAGCAGTAGTGGGGGCAGTAGCGGCATGGACTACCACAATCTGTTGTCTCTTGGAAGGTTCTTGTGAAGGTTGACTCTTCCTTTTGCTCCAAAACCTCTTCTTGTTGTTGTTGTTGGTATTATCGTTTTTGTTGTTGCTTACTCTGGGTTGCTCCGGTGCGGTGGTTGCGAAGTTTTGGCAGACCCCATGGTCCACGAGAGCTTGTGCCAACTGTTTGGCGCTATCGAAGGTGATTGGTTTGGAAGCTAGAACACTTCCTTGAATTTGGGGTGACAGTCCCCAGATGTATCTTTCGATTTTCTTGCTCTCTAGGGCAAACATCCCTGGGCAAAGGATGGCCAAATCACTATACCTATTGGTATAGGCCGTGATGTCCGAGCCTACCATAGTAAGGCCCCAAAGTTCCTGTTCGAGTTTTTGTAATTCGCCCCTTGGACAGCACTCTTGCAGTAATATTTGTTTTAGATTCTCCCAGCCCATAGAGTTAGCCACTACTAGTGTTAGTGAATTGACATGGTCATTCCACCATGTCAGAGCTCTCTCAGAGAAGGTACAAGCAGCGAACTTCACTTTGCTCCCTTCTGGACATGAACAAATCTCGAAAACTGCTTTAGTTTTCTCTATCCACTGCAATAGAGCCATTATCCCTCCAGTCCCATTAAAAGTAATGGGTCTGCTATTCATGAAATCCTTATATGTACAATCCCCCGAACGACCTTGACGTTGGCCATTCGTAGAACTATTTACTCCCCCACCAGAACCATTATTACTCATTTGGGCCATTGCCGCTGTTACTGCAACCGTTACAGCAACTATCAAAGCGGCATTTTCTGTTGGTGGAGGTGGTGCGTTGTTGACACGGCGTGTAGATCTACGGGGCGACATCGTGCTGATAAGGAAAAAAAATAAAAGATCATCAGTTTTGGTGGTTGAGAGTTGATTGACAATGAGTTAACTATCTTTAATAGTTCAAAAATTTGGTTTGACCAACGCAGGGCTTTGAGTTTGTTTTACCAATGGAGTTAAAAAATAAATAAACAAACTCATGAACTCGAATGAAATGCACATATTTAACACACGAAAGAGATATGCCCTATATATATTAAACATATGGTTGCGTTACATCCGAAGTTAGAAAATTTTGACCTTTCTAAAGGTCTCCGATTATAGGAAGTTAAAGAAAGTAAGACTTTTAGCCGATGGTCCTATTCTATATCAAAATTTTGGGATCAACAAGCACTACTTGCGACGTAGGTTGCGCTTGGAGCTTGACTCCGCATCTGATTTCTTTGCCTCCATAAGGCGCCTATCTAAGGCGGCTTGCTGTTCCTTCAGCTCATAGATGGCTGCAATCATTTGTGCTTGGAACGCGTCGGCGCGGAGTTGGGTGTCATCCTGCAACCTATCCAGCCGGCGGATGTCGGAAGTGTGCACCTGTACTTCCATGTTGACTTCCTGAATCCGGCTAGCTTGAACCCCAGATTGATAGGACTGGTTGGCTAGCTTTCCCACCATGACTGGGAGTGCTCGATCGGCCGAACCTCCGCCGCGGACATCGTAGAAATCCCGACACATGTCGTAGGGAGGACGTATCCCTTGTTGTTGGCTCCAATGGTGGAGGTGACTTCCCCAAACGGGAGTCGGTCCCTGAAAGTTTCTCACAAAGACAGGAGGTTGTGCGTGTGGTGGGTTGATTACCTCTGGTTCTGAGTCAGTCCCAGAGTCATCCCCTTCATCCAACTCGATTGGTTCTTCATCCTCTTCAGGATCTTCTTCGACCCATCCCCTGTTACCTTGGTTGAGATAGTAGGGGTCTCCGTGTGGAATGAATCCAGTCATGTGTCTATACGAGAATAGGGTTATAGGAATTTGACAAAACATGAAACATGTAAAACTAAGCATGTCGATTAAACTATTGCACGTACCAAATACTCCTATAGTATTTAAATTTGTATGTTTGATACTAATGTTTATTTTGGTAAGTTTTGACTTGTTGCTCACTACGACCATTCCTCGACACATGTTAGTCCAATCTTGGATAAATGTAGTTGATCAGGCTATATTCGTCCCAAATCCGATTACATATGTCGAGGTCTAATCGTAGTGTCCAACTTGTCTTAATACTTCTTGTTGCATGCATGTAATTGTACTTTTACGACCCAAAACAATCTAAGTTAAATGAAACAAGGTTTTAGCTGTAAAAACGTTTTGTCAGAGACTTTGAGTCCCTTTGAATTTATAGTTTGTATATCTTATGTGGTTCGATATACTTAGTTCACTATAAACAATGCTCTGATACCAATCTGTCACACCCCCAAACCAGAACGGCGGAATCGTTCGAGGGCGGATGACTTCATGTAGTATCGAAACAGTTGAATACATAGTAAAGAAAGTAAACACAACCAACATATATATAATTGAAAAAGTTACATCGTTTGTGGGTATTACAGGTTCCAAAATATCAATTACAATATGTTGTTAAAATGAAATTAAACTAACGCCGCAGCATCCCTTCTTCAAAAGCAGTAGTTTACCTGTATTACTGAATCCCTGAGAAATACAAGTAGTTTTGAAAGAGTAGGTCAGCATTTAAGCTGGTGAGTTCATAAGTATTTAGTGACAATGTTTAAATAAAATCAAATGATATTTGTTTGCAGATGTTTCGAAAGACTCCTAGGAAATCCAATATTTCCTAATAGTATAAAAGTAGTCTTCTACAAAGATTCGACTGTTTTGAAGGTTTTCTTTTATAAATCCAATATCCATTCATAAGTGTGTGGTAGTTTAAAAGTTCCAACACTGAAATGCAATCGTGTTTTTCATTCCTAGAGTAGTAAATTTGTGTAAGTATAAAAGCACTAAGGCATTTGATAACTCGGTAAATCAATAAGTTCTTAATACTCCATGTGAGTTTTATAACCATACTAATGACCCAAACTGCCTGTAACAACGTTCTTCAGGCGTTGAAATGTTATGACATTTCTCACCCCAGGCCTGCGGGCCTAGCTGTAGCTAACAGCTTAGGTGCGGGATTGTCAATCCCGTATAGATCTATACACAAGTATCACGCTCCCCCTACAAGGGATTATGGTATGTAATATAGGACTTAAAATGCATACTCGAAAGTACGTGAAATGTCTCACAAAACTTAGTATAAAACAGATTTACGTATGAAAATGTCCATTTGTTCTTGAATATGAAAGTATCTCTTTGATATAGTATTTCTAGTATGTAAATGTTCATGATTTCCTCGTAAACTATACCTATTATAGTTATTCAAAGTGTGTGTTTCGTTGGTATAGCAAATCCTAGTGTAATGTTCACTTGTTATTTAGTATAACATCTAAAGTGACATAAATGATCACATATACTTAAAGTATAAATAAAGGGTTTGATTCGCATATATATATATATATATATATATATATATATATATATATATATATACATGTTTTATTTCCAAAAGACAAGATGTTATCGTGGATATATATTGCATACAAAAGTTCCCATGTAGTTGTTATGAATCACATATGATTCACTTGATAGAAAAGAGTATATATTGAAACTTTATGTTACACACGATAATAACTATGTGTTTACTTGAATTTCCCCCCCCCCCCCTTAAAAGTGTATAAAAAGCAGTGATAAACATTTGAAAGTGTAGTTTATAGGGGTATGAACTCACTTAATTGATTGGGGAAAACGAGATGAAAATCGAGCAGAACTTCGGCTTGTGAAAGTCGATTTTCTCGGGATTCTTGGGAATCTCGGGAATCTCGGGAATCTCGGGAGAGTAGAACCTTCCTTTGGAACTTGAGTGTGAAAACCGGGGCTTCGGATGGGCTTCGGGAGCTTAACCGCAGAGTTTCAGTACGAGAGAGGGAAGAATGGAGCACCTAAACCCGGCACCCCAAGAGTTCTATTTATAGGGGGTATTTTTGAGCGCCGCGTCATGGCTAGGGTTGGCCACATCGTGGGGAGCAAGTCTATCCTCTTCCATTGATTGGACACCCTCAGTCATTTTCCAGGTCGCGGCAAAACTGTGCCACGTCGTGGGGAGGCCTGACAGCCTCGGATTTTGGACCCCGAACTTTTAAAATCCATAACTTTCGCGTACGAGCTCCGTTTTTGACGTTCTTTATATGCACGCGTAGCTGAAAATATGATCTACAACTCTCGTTTAGACTTCATCGGCAAATTTTGACTTTATTTTTAATTATTTATTTTTAACGGGCCGGGACACGAAAAGTCCGTGTAAAATCCATAACTTCTTCATCCGATGTCCGTTTTCGTCAGACTTTTCGCCATTGCGCTACTAATGTTGATACCTTCGATTCTCATTTAGGTTGTTTTGTTCAAAAGTCTCTCGAGCTCTATTTCGAGTTTTTAGCTGTCTACTGCTATATTCGGATCTTGGAAAAATCATAACTTCCTCATACGAAGTCAGATTTGGATGTTCTTTTTGTGTACGCTCACGGTTTAATGTTATCTATAACTTTCATTTAGATACTTAAGGCTAAATGCTATTGTATTGAAACTTTGTGTTTTTCGTTTAATTGGTGTTGCCTTTTGTCGGAAATCTTAAAATGGTCATAACTTCTTCGTTATAACTAGGATTTTAGTGTTCTTAGTATTGCTGTAACCCTTGACACAATATCTAACATAATAGATATTCTTATAAAGACTTTTACATATTTCATTTTCGAAGTTAATTTCATTATTTCAAAGGTAGCTACAATACTTGACTTTTTAGGTCATTACATAAAGTCGAAATATCGGGTTGTCACACCATGCCGCGATACCACCTCCGTCACATACACCTCCGCCAGCCTCTCTACGGAAGAGCTCTCACTGATAGCAAGAAAATGAGCGCTCTTTTTCAGCAGGTCAACGATCACCCAAATTGCATCGACACCTCTCGCAGTCCTCGGCAATTTGGTGATAAAATCCACGGAAATTTGTTCCCACTTCCACTGGGGAACCTCAAGTGGCTGCAACTTGCCATGTGGACACTGGTGCTCGGCCTTAACCCTGCGACAGGTCAAGCACCTCTCTACAAACCACGCCACATCCCTCTTCATACAGGGCCACCAATAGTCTCTCTTCAGGTCCAAATACATCTTAGTGGCCCCGGGATGGATCGAAAACCTCGACCTGTGCGCCTCCTCCATCAAAATGGTACGTGCCCCACCCTCAAATGGCACCCAAATCCGGCCCTAGAAGGTCATAAGCCCTCGTCTATCAGCAATGAACTTAGATACTTGCCTGATCACCCGCTCTCTCTTGCGGTTCTCCGGTCTCATGGCCTCTACCTGGGCCTCCCGAATGGTGTCCAACACCGGAGTCATCACTGTCAACCTCATACAAACATCCCGTATCGGGGCACTCTCTGCCCTACGACTCAAAGCATCGGCTACCATGTTAGCCTTGCCCGGGTGGTACAGGATCTCACACTCATAATCCTTTACCACGTCCAACCATCTCCTCTGACGCTTGTTCAGGTTGGGCTGATCCATCAAATACTTCAAACTCTTTTGGTCCGTGTATGTCACACCCCAAAACCAAGAACGGCGGAAACGTTCTGGGGCGGAGGATGTCATGTATAATATCACAACAATGTAAAGTAGTAAACAAGCAACAACATCATCCATTGCATTAATAATATAATTATTATACAAATGTGTTCTGTCAAATTTTGATAAACACTAAAGCATAAATTAAAATGAAAGATAAGTCTTGAACAAGCTCCATCTTCCTTTCTCCTTGCATCGGTACCTGTCTATGATGACCTGAGGATACAAGTAATTTTGAAAGCGAGTATCAGCTTTGAAGCTGGTGAGATCATAAGTATTTAGTGTCTTAATTTGTATGTAAGAATTTGTAAGTAAAAGAATTGTAAGTATGGAAAATGTATATGAACTGTAAGTATGAAAATGTTTGTAAAACAACTGTAAACATTTGAAAAACTCTAGAAATCCCTATGATTCCTACTATTATATAAAGTGCATCTTCTACCAAGACCTAACTGTTCTCAATGTAGTCTTCTACCAAGACTTAACTGTTCTAAATGTTCGTTTCTTGTAAAAGTGTGTAATTTTCCCAAGTGTAACTATCATTATCAAAATATAGTTTTTTACATTTATAGTTAAGTGAAAAGATCACTAAATATCTGTACAGGGAAAATTAATGTAGTACTAAAACGTAGTGCTATAAGAACTACTGCTGTACTAATTACCTTAAACCGGATTTATATTAAGGCATTATGTGATAAATTGCACCATACTATCGACTGATAACAACGACATACAAATGGTCGTAATAACGGAATGACGTTTGGCACCTGCAGACCTGTAGGTCCGGCTGTAACTAGCAGCAAGGTGTAGGATTGTCAATCCAGTATAGATCTATACGCAAACTCACGCTCTCCCTCCAAGAGACTCTGGCTACAACTTGGGTCATGACATTTAAGTCATGCTCCGATTTAAATCACAATAATTAACGTATTCTTGTATATGTAATGTAATGAATTGTTCTAGCTGTAATGTACGTGCTCTCTACCTAGCAAGTATAGTAATGTAATCATTCTAGTATAGTTGTATATGTTCTCTTCCTAGTATAGTTGTATATGTAATGTACTGTAATGTTCTAGAAAGTATTGACTCATGAATGAACTGACTCATTGTATGATATCGCGTTCTAGTAATTGTTCTAGTATCTTCCTAAACTACCCATATGGTAGTTTACTAGTAATCTATCTGGTACGTATAGACATGGATGTATACCCTTGCTACCCAAGGGCATGGGATGAACTGGAAGGACCTTTTATGACTATATATGTACACATGATATATAACTAATATTTAAACGACCTTCAGACGAGTACCCGATATCCCACCAGACCACATCTCAAGCGCGAAAATGAAATAGGGTGGATAGTCTTCCTAAGTCTTTTAAATATTTCTTATATAACTATACATATAGAGGCATGCAATTTATAATATAAAAGCATAAATAAGTTTTGTAAAACATTTGAACATAAATGTTATTTTAAGAAATGATCGACTTGATGTCAATCTATAAAACAGTTTGAAGGCATAGGTTTGATAAAACAGTTTAAGTATAAAGAAACATTTGTTTGAAACACAATTGTAAATAAGTTTGAAATGTAATATACATAGTAAGATGTACAGTGTAATAAGGAGTTTAAAACATATAAAATGTTTATAAAAATCATTTGAAGGAAACTTTTTGGTAAAACGGCTAATGTGTAGCCAAATCGTTTGAATGTTGTATATTAATCACACGTGATTGATATAATAAATAGCGTAATTCTACTTATTAATCACATGTGATTGATATAATAACTAGCATGATTCTACTTGTATCCCCCCCCCCATAAAACATTTACAAATAGTTTAAAACATTATTTAAGGGGTATGAACTCACCTGCAGTAAGTGACTGGAATTGAACGGACTGTTATCGTAAGGAAGGATCGGGCAAGTGCTTGGTGTCAAGTGAAGACTTCAGACACACATAATGATCCTAATTACATATGAATACATATGTATATAAATAATTAGTGGATAAAACACTAATTATACAAGTAATAACATTTAAACGCGAGGAAAACACTTTTGGTCAAGTGTTAGGAGGCTAATGGGTTGCAACAAAGGAATGCAATGCCCCTAATGGGAGTTTATGGTCAAATGACCATATGTTTTGGAGTTTATAGCCCAGGGGAGTAAACTCCTGGCTGTAAACTCTCAACCAAGTCCCTAAATGAAGTCTAACAATTATACAACTCATGTGGTGAATTGCTTCAAGGCTTAAACAAGTGTTTGGGCTTCCTATTAACTCCTTTGAGGAGTTTACGGCCCTGGGACCATATCCCTTGGAGTTTACGGCCGTAAACTCCCTTGGGAGGGTGATTATGGTGTTTTCAAGTCTCAAGCATTTCAAGGTTAAGATCTATGTTGGGTTCTAGGCATAAGGAAGGAGTTAAGGTGTCATTTGACCCCTTTATAGGTGTTTACGGCCCAAGAACTTGTCTTGGCCGTAAACTCCTTAATATATGTGATTCGTTATGTTTTCTAGGCTATAAACACTTTAGAGTACTTGTCCTAATTTAAGCCTAAGCCTTAGGAAGTGTTTGTGGCATCAAAACACCCCTATTTAGAGTTTTCGGTTCATGAACCAATTGGCCATGTGTTTACGGCCGTGAACACCCCTAGGTGTTGGTATTTTGATTGCTTTGGGTCTTAGACACATCAAGGTAATGTGCTATGCTAGTATATTGGTTCAATGAAGGCATTTAGGGCACTTTGGGCACTTAACATGGAGTTCACGGCCCAAGAAGCTCCTTGGCCGTGAACTCACTTTCATCCATGTTTTGAAATGATTTTGGTGTCCTAAACATGAAATGAAGGTTTCTAGTTCGAGTTCTAAAGCTTTGAGGGTCATTGGAACCCTTTAGGACCTTAAAATGGAGTTTACTCCCGAAGTGTTCTTGGGCGGGAAACTCCCAAATCTTGGGGTATTAATCCGATTTTGATGTTTTCTAGTCATATACACACTAGCATACAAGTCTAAGGTAGTTACAATTCACGGGGAAAGGACTAGGCTTGGTTTCGGGAGTTTACCGCCCAAGAACACCTTGGGGAGTAAACTCCTAAATCGGATAATTTAGCTATGTAATCTATGTTATGAACACATTTAAAGCTGTCTAACACTACTAGAAAGAGTTACTCACAATTTGGGATAAAAACCCGAAGATCCGTGAGAGAGAATTTTGACTTTTCTCTAAATGGAATTCAACAAATGAACCAATTTGGTTCAGAATTCTATTTATAGTCCGGAGATATTTTTGGCAGAAAATATTTTTATTCCTGGAACGAACTCTACTGTCCTAGAGTATTGGAATAACAGCGTTGCACAAAACCCTAGTGCATCCACTCTCCTAATATCTCCTTAAGTGTAAAATCCTAAAAACTGCCAAACTTATACTCGAAATCTGAGTTTTCAGTGTAATTGTTCTACTTCTATTGGCTTGATATGGTTTGTTCAGAATAGAAATTTCGGTTTGTCACAGTGTATATGGTACATCGAACTCCATACAAATAGTGATGCCAGATCTTGAGGTCGATCACCACAACCCCCAACACCAGATCGTGAGTAGGATACCTCGTCTCATGAGGCTTCAGATGCCTCGATGCGTATGCTATCATATGCCCTCTCTGCATCAGCACCGTACCCAGTCCCGATATCGACGCATCACAATATACCACAAAATCCTCCATCCCCTCCGGAAGGGCTAACACTGGGGCTTCGCATAGTATCTTGCGAAGTGTCTCGAATGAGGCCTGCTGCTCTGGGCCCCAACTGAAAGTCACGCCCTTCCTGGTCAACCTAGTGAGAGGAACAACAATCCTGGAGAAATCCTTGATAAATCTCCAATAATAACCGGCCAAACACAGAAAACTCCTGATCTCTGAAGGGGATCTCGGCACCTCCCAACTCATCACCGCCTCAATCTTGGCCGGATCGACCAGTATCCCATTCTGGTTGACGAGGTGTCCTAGGAACTGGACCTCTCGTAACCAGAAATCGCACTTGGAGAATTTGGCGTAAAGCCTCTCCGATCTCAGAAATCCGAGGATCTCCCTCAAATGCTCCTCATGCTGTTCTCTGGATCTTGAATACACCAATATATCATCAATGAACACGATCACCGAACGATCCAACATCGGCCTGCACACCCTGTTCATGAGATCCATGAACGCCGCCGGTGCATTGGTGAGTCCGAAAGGCATCACCACGAACTCGTAATGCCCATAACGAGTCCTGAACGCTGTCTTCTAGATATCCTCATCACGCACCCTCATCTGATGATATCCAGACCTCAAATCAATCTTGGAGAACCAAGAAGCTCCCTGCAACTGATCGAACAAATTGTCGATCCTCGGTAAGGGGTAACGGTTCTTGACCATCAGCTTGTTCAACTCCCGATAATCAATGCACATCCGGTGTGAACCATCCTTCTTCTTGACAAAAAGGATCGGCGCTTCCCACGACAAGCTACTCGGCCGTATAAACCCCTTTCCCAGCAACTCCTAAAGCTGCGAAGATAACTCCTGCATCTTTGGAGGTGCAAGGCGATAGGGCACCTTGGCAATAGGCGCTGCCCTCAGAACCAAATCGATACAGAACTCCACCTGCCTCTCGGGAGGCACACCCGGCAACTCCTCGGGGAAAACATTTGGGAACTCACGCACTATCGGGACCTCATCGACCGACCTCGGTCTCTCTGCACCTACTCTTGTATCCACCACATAAGTCACAAACCCGCTACAGCCCTGCTGTAGACTCTGCCTCGCTCTAGCGGCCAAACAAAATGCTGACCCAGAATGGGTACCCTCTCCATAAACCATAAGAACTCCCCCACTAGGGTCTCTTATGGTCACCAACTGTCGTTCGCAGTCGATAACTGCTCCAAATCTGCTCAACCAGTCCATGCCTACAATGACACAGATATCTCCCATAGCAATCGGGACCAAATCAATCGGAAACTCAACGCCGAAGATCTCGAGTACACATCCTCGAATCACATCAGTGGCATACTGTGACAACCCGAAATTTATTCCGTCATTCTTAACCCCTCCTTCCGTTAAATAGCCTCGCTTTATAAATCGTCCGTTAACCTTTTGGAAGAGGTTAATTAATTTGGGACTTTTATATTGACCTTGTAAGGGTTGAGACAAATTAGAAACACCCCAATATTCCCTTGAAAAATTTTAGTTTCAACCAAGTCAAAATGAGACCATTTAACCGGGTGCGACCAAAAGCCCCGTTTAACGGCAGTATCGGGGTAGATTTCCACTGAGCCCCAACTCAAACCCCTATATAAGGGTGAGTGGAAGTCCATTTGAGACTTTCCACTCTCTCTCTACACACTCTCTCTCTCTACAACTTGTTTTCGAGCCAAAAACGCCCATTCCAAGCCCCAAACTAGTAAGTAACCTATCTTAACTTATTATATAGCTTAGTTATCATGCCAATTAGTGTTTAAGACATCAAATAGGGGCCAAGTTATGTGTTTACAGCCCAAGAACACTCTTGGACCGTGAACACCCTTAAGTGGGGTTTTTAAGCCCCAAAACCCCTCTAAACTACCCCTAGGGCTTAGATATGACTTGTGGACTTACACCTTCGAGCTTAGAACACCAAAACCTTATGATATGGAGAGTAAACATGATTTTACAGCCCAAGAACACTCTTGGACCGTGAACCCCTCTTCATAGGCCGTGAACACCTTTTAAGGTGTTAGAAATGCCCTCAAACACCTCATATGGCCTTGGAAAATGTCTAGAAGAAACCCCCATTGTAGTAAAGACATTAAACATCAATTAAACCAAGGCAACAAGAGTTTACAGCCGTAAACCCCCCTAGGATTGGTTCATGGGCCGTAAACTCCCAAAGAGTGCCCAAATGATGCCCTAACTTCTTCATTTGACTTGGAAAAATGCATAGAACTTTATTTCCTACCATTTAAGACCTTAAAACACAAAACGGATATGCATATAGGAGCTTATGGTCGTAAACTCCTTGTTTAGGGCCGTAAACTCCTCAAATGGTCCATTTGGAGCTTTAAACCCCTTCATATGCCATATATTTGGATCTAGCGTAATTCTATGAGTGAGATAAGACCATTTAGCATCCTAGAACACCCTCACCATGAGTTTACGGCCGTAAACTCATGGGGAGTTGGCCTTAGGGCCGTGAACTCTATAAAGAGTTTACTCTTGAAGAGTAAACTCCCTATCTAGGCCATACACACTCTTAGATGTTACCTGGGACACTCCTAGCACTTAACTAAAGTGTTTTCCGCACTTTAGGATGCGTATACGTGTTTAATTAGTATTATATTTACTAATTATATGTAAACATATGTCATCATATGTTAACAGGTCACTAAGTGTGTTCAAGTCTTTACTTGACACCGAGCACCCAACCGGCACCTTCGTTCGATCCGCTTACAATAGGTGAGTTCATACCCATGAATGAACCTTTTAAATGTTTTTACATGATTTTATGGGGGGGGGGGGGAATACAAGTTAAAACATGCCAGTTATCATATCAATCACATGTGATTGCTAACCCGCATGCACAAGTGTTTCTTACACTGTCAACTGTTTTACCAAGTATGATACTGTAAATGGTTTTCTAAGACGTTTTTACTTGTTCAAGGCTCTTCTCAAATTGTCTCTCGTGCTGTATGTTTTATTTCAAATTCAGTTACAGCAGCATTTTAAACAAGGATTTTCTTTACTTATATAGTTTTATCAAAGTTATAATCAAAACTTGTTTATGAAAGATTCTCAAAGGATTTCTAAAGGTTTTCAAACTTATTTTACACAAGAATACCAAGTCATGATTTTCTTAAGTATAAAGGTTTTCCAAAGTTTTCATCAAAGTTTTCTCCCATGATTTTATACTCCTACTTTGTTAGATACTACTGCTTAGTTATACTTCTACTTAGTTAATACTCCTACTTAGTTAAATACCACTACTTTGTTAACGCTTTTACTTCGTGGTACGCTTCTACTTACGAAACGCTTTTACTTCGTGATACGCTTCTACTTAGTGATACGCTCCTACTTGTTAACGCTTTTACTTCTTGATGCGCTTCTACTTCGTGATACGCTTCTACTTCATTAAACGCTTCTACTTTGTAAACGCTCCTACTTTATTTACGCTTATACTTCGAGAAACGCTTCCACTTTGTTAATGCTACTACTTCGTAAACACTTCTACTTTATTGATGCTTCTACTTCTTGAAACGCTCCTACTTTGTTAACGATTCTACTTAGTTAAAGGCATGCTTGTACATGTATAGTTATATAAATAATGTTTAAAGGACTTAGGAAGGCTAGCTCGCCCTATTTCCTTTTCCTCGTTTGGATGTGGTCTGGTGGGATCGGATATCCGTCCGAAGGTCGTTTAATCATTAATTATATATCATGTATACATGTATAGACATGAAGGTTTACATCGGTCAGTTCAGTTGTGAGTCACTATCATTGGTCCAGTATTTTTACACCAGAACTCACTATACGAGATGCATCTTCAGGACACGGCCTTCTCCGTTGTCTAGTTGGTAACCAGAGTCTCCTGTAGGGAGAGCGGGCATTGTGTGTATAGATCTATACGGGATTGACACCCCCACACCCTGACTGCTAGCTACAGTCCACGGCCTACCAAGCCAATGGGTGACAAATGTCACATTCTTTCTGACGCTTACAGGGCGTCAAGTTCTCTAGTGTCTATTAGTATGGTTACGAGTATCTCGGGGTTACCTTATAATTCATGGCCTTAAGGTAACGGGAATTAACAATGTATTCACTGTTTTTAGACCTTACTAAACGTATCATTCATTCGATACTGTCTGGGGTCTGTATTCACTGTTTTTAGACCTTGCTAGACATATCATTCAATTCATACTGTCTGGGGTCTATGTTCAATGTTTTTAGACCTTGCTAGACGTATCATTCAATTGATACTGTCTGGGGTATGTGTCTCTCTGTTTTAGACCTTGCTAGACGTATCATTCATTTGATACCGTCTGGGGTCTGTATCTCCTTTTGTTAGACTGAGCCAGGCGTGTCGATCAGTCGATACTCTCCTGGAGTCTATGATTTTTTTGCCTTAGTCAGTAGTATTCACTGCTGAGGCATATGTTATTTTCCCTAATATTCTCCTACTTTCTTTAAAATCAAATGCCGTATTTTGGTAATGATAGTGTTTTAGGAAAATTCTCTTTAAAACATAACACTGTCGGGTCTTGGTAGAAGACTGCTTTTATTTAGAAAATATAGGATGTTCTGGAAAGGACTCTAATACACCGTTGATTCTAAACTACTACTTTTTATAAAGTTATTTGAATAAAATGACACTAAATACTTATGAACTCACCAGCATTTATAAAAATGCTGATACTTGCTTTCAAATAACTTGTATTCTCAAGTCAGCAATAGACAGGTACATCCCAGGAGCTTTTAGTGAAGACAGTTTAGTACCAAGCTGCACCTATATTACTACTTGTATTACTTTGATGTTTCTGTGTAATGTAAACCATGCAAAACTATTACTATTAATGCAATGATTGTTGTACTTTGATTACTATACTGCATATGTTGTGATACTTGACATGACGTCATCCACCCCAGAACATTTCCGTCGTTCTGGTTTTGGGGTGTGACACATACACCACTCTCTCGTCAGCTATGGAAACTCGCAAAGGTCGACTCAACGCCTCTCAACAAATACTGATATGCTGACTAAAGGCCAACGACACAAAAGACCAACTCGCACTTGAGTCAAATAACACCAAAGCAGGTACAGAAGTCACAAGAAATGTACCTACGCATATCATAATATAAGTATAACACCACAAACTCAAAATAAATATATGAAAGAATACAAACCAGCCACAACATCGGGCGCTGCACGGACCTCCTCCGATGTCAACTGGAAGGCTCTCCCGCGAGACTTTGGCGCCTCGGCCTTCACTGGCCGACTCTTCGTAGCTCGTACAGCAGCAGGGGCAGATCCCTGTGATGCTCCCTATGCTGACCCCCGCAATTGCGGACACTCGGCCTTCCGGTGTCCAGTCTGGTTGCAGTGAAAATAGACTGCAAACCCCTTGGGGCAATCCTTGGCCATGTGCCCCTCCTTGCCACACTTGTAGCAAGACCCTACTCTACAAACCCCCTCATGACTCCTGCCGCACTTGCCACAAGTGCGGACCTTCTGGTTCCCTGATCTTGAATCGGCGGGCTTGGCCCGCTTGGCTGCCGGTTGGGACTATGTCGGTCGCCGATCCCTCCCCTGAGACTCCGCCTCCTCTCTGGCCTAGGTCTCGAGCTCAATCTCCCTCTTCCGGGCATTTGCCTGAAGCTCGGAAAATGTCTGTACGACAAGTTCGCCACAAACTCGCGGATATCTCTCCTCAAAATGCTCAAATATCGACTCACGCGTGCCTGCTCGGAAGACACGTGCTCAGGGCAGAACATCGCCCTCTCATGGAACATCCTGGTGAACACTATAATAGACTCGGTACCCTGCTTGAGGGTCAAGAACTCCTGAGCCAAACGTTCCCTTTCCACCGAGGGAACGTACTCATCACAAAACATAGCGGTGAACCTCTCCCAGGTCACCGCGGCAAGCTCTGCAGAAGAATAGTGCATTGTCACAAACTTCCACCAGTCCTTCGCTCCCAAGCAAAGCTGGTTCAGTGTGAACTGAACTATCAGATGCTCCGGACAAGAACACGTATAGAAGCATCCCTCAATATCATAAATCTATCTCATCGCAGCGATCGGGTCCTGCGTCCCATCAAACTCTGGTGGCTTCGTGTTGTTGAACTCCCGATACAGCAACGAGTCACCCCCCTGTGGCCTCGCAGCAGCGACGGCTGCGGTGGCCGCAACAACAGCAGCATCAGTAAGAGCAGCGTAACGCTCGTCAAAAGTCTCGATCAGGGTGGTCTTGATAGACCCAAACATCTCTGGTATCTCGGCTCGGATGGCAGCAGCCACCTCCTCGTGAATCAACCTGTGGATATCCTCATTGCTAACATCACTGCTCTCATGTGTGTGGCATGTCCCAACCATGATGTCTCTCTGAAATACAACACAAAATATCATAGGCTTACTCGAGTGTACACACACTCGATATCCTATTCATACTCACTCCCTGGTACCCTAAGGATTGTTACTTGGGCTGCGCACTGATCCGGTGTCTTCGGTAGTACGGGCCCAATACTACCGTCCACACCGCGTCAGTATTCACCCCAAGTCCTCCTCCTAGGATCCCAATGCCCAAGTACTCTACTCTCTTTATGCATAGTCTACTCTCTAGCAGATCTCTCATAAGCTCCCCGCTGCTATCTATTCACTCTTAAGCATCTCCTAGCAGCAAAACCCCTAGGCTAAGGCATCACAAATCAGGCCACTCTAGTCCTAATAAGAATACCTAGCCTACTCTAGCATGCATATCATATCATAACATATCTCATAACTCATAATGTAAGGGTATTTTGGGAAATCACCGTTCGGGCGCTAGCTGATCGTACACACTGCTCTGCTCTGCTCTTTCAAAAACTTTTTACTCTTTGAGAAAAATTTTGTGATTTTATTTTGAAAATCTCTCAAATCCTCAGTTTGAGTTCAGATACGCCCAAAGGTGCACCTGAATCCCTCAAACCAAGGCTCTGATACCAACTTGTAACACCCAAAATTTTCAAACAATTTTTTTTTCAAATTTCAAAAACATACTTTCATTCATAAATGTTATATAAATGTCATTGTATCACATATCAATCCATAGTAACACATCCCAATATCATAATATATAAAAACTCCTCATGTGTGTACTGATCATGCCGGTGCCTTCCCGCGATCCTCACTAGTACCTAAAACACATAACACAACACTGTAAGCATAAATGCTTAGTGAGTTCCCCAAAATACCACATATAACACATAATAGCCACTCGAGGCTATAACTCTGTGACCCTCTGGTCCTAACTCTGTGGACCCTCTGGTCCTAGCACTATGAACCTTCCGGTTCTAACTTTGTAAACTCTTGAATATACACGGCACGAATCACATAGAAATAACGCAGTACATCACAATCACATAAATAACATACAAGATACTTTTTCATATACTCTAATTACCACTCTAGGTAAAGTATAGTGAGAAGACTCACCTCGGGTAACTCGGTAATCTCGAACTCGGTAAAAATCTGATCTAGCCTCCGCCTAATCACATGGAATAAGCACTCTAATCAATACAACTCTCAAGGATAGACTATTCCCTCTCTTAGCACTCTCAGAAGGGTAAAAGACCATTTTACCCCTCTCATGGGTCAAAGACCCTAACGTTGACCAAACCCTAAAAGTAAACAAAAGTCAACTTTCCAGGTTACGTTGCGCATACCAAACCTGAACGTTGGGCGTACCCGGCGACCTCACAAAAATGGGGAACGCGACCCCCTACGTCGCGCGTACTGGGATTACGCCCCGCGTAACTCCCAATTTTAGACTCCTTAGCTTTTGGGGTCTTAAATAGTTAAGACAAACGTCCAACTTTCAGATATGACCATCCCTAAGCCTCTTAATCCATAAAGTTGGTGACTTTAAGCCTTTGCATGGCTGCAATAGTCACCAACACCCATAACATTCCATTTCCAACCCTAGAAAGGCTCATAACTCAAGCATGACCCCATAACAACGACCAAGTTGGGATTTTTATGGATCTACAACACATATATCACTGAAATGGGACATATCTAGGTCCATGGAGTCCCTTATGCTCATAAAGTCTCCACCTTTGGGACTTTAACCCTAGAAATGGTCCATGCAACACCAAACCAAAATAAAGAGGAAAGTTTTGAGCTTTTTACCTCTAGATGAAGCTTCTCCCTCTAAAGAACTCAGATCCAAACTTGAACCTCAAACTCTAGCCTCTTCAAGCTCCTCTCCTTCTTCTTTACTAACACACAAAGGCACTTTTAGCTCAAAACACTCACACACAAGCTTTGGGACGAAGGAAATGCTCTCTTAGGGTTTCACTCTTTGGTATGGTGGCTGAGGATAAAGCCTTAGCAATCCTTATATAGTGCACAAGCCAAATATTAGGGTTTGCATCTGGGCCCGCTACACCCAGCGTACCTAGGCGAGTCCGCGTCCAAATTAAGCGAATGAGTATGCGCAGCGTACTCTCCAGTACACCCAGCGTACTCATTTGCTACAATTTCCACTCAAGGGCTAGTCTTGACAACATGACATAAGAAAAGGGTTAAATAGCTTTACTTGAATTTCGGGATGTTACATTATGATCTTTTGAGTTCATTGGGTGTGAACCAAGAGAGATTCTGGTTTGGATCCTTACATCCAAACAAGGTGGCACACACAAGATCTCAAGCTCAAAGGTCATTAGCTACAAGAGAGGTATGTGGTTCTTCCTTATTTATGTTTTCATAAGGTAGCAATAATAGCATAAAACTTAGATCCTTAAGTCGCATGAACACATAGGATTTTGTATTGTTTTTGCTGTCATGATTAATGTATTTAAATGCTAGAAAACCTAACAATTTTGACCGTATATTGGTAAGTTTGGTCCCTAGAATTTTTGGTTTCAGACTTTGACCACAAGACTTACGTATAATGGCAGGTTTAGTCACTAGACTTTTGCATATTGTCATGTTTGATCCCTACACTTTTTAGGTTACAGACTTTGGCCATAGGGCTTTCATATATTGACAAGTTTGTTCCTTAGACATTCTTATTTCTATAGGTTTAGCCCCCTATAAAGCAGGGATAAATTCATTCTAATTAGTATATAATATACAATTGGAAAGTATGAAATCAATAACATAAGTACGTTTCCACATAAGCATTTGGGATGGATATATGCTATCGTTCGCCAAAATAATCAGTCACAGAAATGACCTCTATATTAATGGAATAATTATATGCATAGTCCTTCTAGTTTTTAATTCAAAATAATTATAGTTTTAGACTATATACCGGTTAATTTGTACTAAGACATATTTGTCTCTATAGTTTTTAACTTCAATAACTATATATTTGGTGTTGTGGTTTTTAATTTCAATAATTATAGTTTCGGTCATTGTAGTTTATAATTTGCATCGGTTACAGTTCTATTCCATATTTTTTTAGTTTAAGATAATTATAGTTCACCCATGTAGTTTTGAATTTGTATTAATTATAGTTTCGGCCCCTGCAATATTTAATTCCAATAACTATTGATTTGCTCCCTTTGATCCCTACAGTTTTTAATTTAAAATTTATATTAGTTATAATTTGGATAATTGTAATGCATAAACCGTCCATCTGTAATAGTAATATTATGAAAACTGTCTCTATGTAATAGAGATATTGTAGAATTGGTCCCTATGTAATAGCGATATTATATAAATGGTTCCTATTTAAGAAAAAATTATAGTAATGTTACCGATATTATAAAAATGGTTTCTATGTAAAAGAGCATTACATAAATGGTGTTCAACGTATGAGATTAAGAAACACGCCACTACATATGAACATCGCTAGTAATTACATACAAATTACACACACTAGACATTTTGACCACCTAGCCATGTTGGGTCATTTAATATGATTTGAAGTTTTGTCAAATAAATTATTTAATTTACAAATACTTAAACTGTAGATTCAGTATGTCTAAAATGAACATTTGAACTTAAAACTCATTATTAAAAAAAAAAATTCAAAACTAGATCATTGATATAAAAATCATTAAAAAAATCTATTAATCCCTAGAACTAGATAATTCAAAAACTGAAGTTTTAACCCATTCTAGAATATCAAAATTCAAATACTTTCTTAACATCTATTATACATCATGGAGTGCTTGAGGGAAGCCGTGGACCCTTTCCCCCTCACCAGAACACCACACTGGGAGTATAGGATCGGTGGTGCGGGGAGGAGGTGGGAGAGGGTTGTCGTAGTCTCTCTCTTCCTCTTATTGGCCGGCGATTTTTTGTTTATTTTTCTTTTTTATTTTTTCCATTCTTACTGTTAAAAAACGGTAATATATAAAAATTAATTTCTTTTTTACTCAACATCTAGATATAAGAAATTGAGTTTTTAATTATTTTTAGCCTCTACATCATCTATAAATACTCACACTTTAACCTTCAAACCAACATAATTAACAAAGTGGTTTTCATTTTTAATTAATTTTATGTTTATCACTCACTTAAAAAAATTATAAATCATAAAAAATCAATTATTTTTATTTAAAAAAAAGAGTGAAAGAAACTTCCCACACACTAGATTTTGATGAGGGAAATAAAAGTAAGGGAAATGATGACATAACAGACAAAAAGTGAGAAACTTCTCACACACACTCTCCGGTCTTACTTGTAGAAGCTTTCAAATACTAAATTTTTCAAAAAAAAAAATAAAAAAAGAACTTAAATTTAACAATCTATGTATGCCTAATTAGTTCCATGTTGATAAATTTGCAAAAACAAGTTTCAAGAGCTTGAATCTCTAGAGCTACATTGTTGAGTTTCAGTTCCAATTGCATAAACTCATGAACTTTTTTAAGTTGATCAAATACAGCTAAAATTGTCACAAACCACTAATACTCACCAAAACAGAACCCCGAATTTATTCCTTAACAATATTTCAAAGACACTTGAAGAAATCAGTTGAAATAATCTCAAGTCAACTGACATTCAAAAATCTGGGACACTCTAAAATGACTATTTTAACCTTCTCTCCCTATTTTGTCACTTTGCTGCTTTGGCTTCGATCACTTTCTTTGCAAATGAAGGCAAACAGAAAGCTGCTGAGTGGATCTGCATGTTCATATCAAAGATAAATGATCAAGAAAAATGAAAATTTTGCATTAAATGATCAAGAAAAATTAAAACTTTACAATGTAAGTTCAAGAAAAATTAAAGTTTATGATAAATGATGAAGAAAAATGAAAACTTTACAGTATATGATCAAGAAAAATGAAAATTTTACAATATATGTTCAAGAAAAATATATCTTTGCATTAAATGATCAAGAAAAATTAAAACTTTATGATGTAAGTTCAAGAAAAATTAAACTTTATGATCAAGAAAAATATAACTTTGCATCAAATGATCAAGAAAAATTATAACTTTACAATGTAAGTTCCAGAAAAATGAAAGAGTATTGATAAATCATAAAGAAAAATGAAAGAATTACAATAAATGATCAAAGAAAAACGTAAGCTTTAACGATAAATGATCAAAAAAATGAAAGTTTTTGTGATAAATGATTGAGAAAAACGAGAACTTTACGATAAATGATCTAAATATTAAAATCTTACAATAAAGGATCAAGGAAACTGAAAATTTTACCAATAAATGATCAATAAAAATGAGTTCTTTACAAAACAATGATAAAGAAACACAAAAGTTTCAAGTTAAATGATCAAGAAAAATGAAAACTTTATAATATATGATCACAAAAAATGAAAGATTTACATGTGAAACAAAAAGATATGATGATAAAAAAACGAAACCTCTTTGTTGTAGAACTTCAAGGGTCCCACAGATTTAGATTGTTTATCGATTGCATCTATTGGGTTGACCGGGTTCTTGAAGTCAACCTTGGGTCCTTCAGTAGAACATAACATGAATCCAATAACACCACTGCATTCATTCATAGATCATGTGCAAAATTAACAATTGTTAGAATTTTCAAATCCTTATCACCAATTGTCACAAATTTAAGATTTTGTAGATGATTAATGGTGAGGATTACACAATGTTTGACCAGTTTGACCCATTTCCCTTTTTGCCAAAACTTTTTAAGACTAAAATTTCAAACTTTCTAGTTGCATAGTTTGATTCCAGATGTTTGGTCCCTGGGCTGTTTAAATAGTAAAAGACTATTTTGCCCTCGTCTCCATCCTCTTCTTTCAAAAATCAAAACCAAAAAATATTCTCCATCTTCTTCAATGAGGAATATTTCTAAAGTTTTCACATGACAAGGATGAAAGAAAGAGATGAAGAAAACAAGGGCAAAATAGTCATTTAGCATATAGACTATCGAACCATTGCTAAAAGGGTACAAGGACCAACCAAAGGACACTTTCGGGACCTTTTTCTAATCCATTTGATTCATTAGATAACAAAACACAACCCAAATCGACTCATTTTTCAGTAAAAAAAATCAAAATAAAAAATTTTCAAAGAAAATAATTAAACCTTGGATACGTAGGAACCGTTGTCCATGCATAGTTAACAGATCCTTTAAACACTTGGCAACAATTTGCAACAATATCTTCAATAATATCCATATGAAGCCATATGCTTTCAGCTTGTGTACAAACAACACCACCAGGACGCAACGCTTTTGCAACAGATTCAAAAAACGGTTTCTCAAAAAGCTCTTGAGCTGGACCTGAATCATAACAACATCAAATGGTGGGGTAGGTGGGGTGGGGTAGGGGTAGGGGGTAGGGGGTTGTTAAAGTGCTAAAGTGTGTAAAGTACCTATTGGATCTGAAGAATCAACTATAACAGCATCATAACTTCCTTCAGGAGCAGCTTTCAAGAATGCAACTCCTACAAGATTTGAAAAAAGTAAGAGTAAATTACACAAATAGTCCCTATGGTTTGGGGTGATTTGCACGTTTGGTCCCTAACTTGTTTTTTTAACTCGGAAGGTCCTTACTATTTGTTTTTGTTGCGTGTTTGGTTCCTGTCTTACCTAAAAAGACTATTTTGCCCTTGATTTTTTAATTTGTTTAAATAAACACACTCCCGACCCCACTTCCATCTCACCTTACCTTACCTACCTCGGTTTATTTAAATAAATTAAAAAATCAAGGGCAAAATAGTTTTTTTAGGTAAGACAGGGACCAAGCACGCAACAAAAACAAACTGTAGGGACCTTCCGAGTTAAAAAAAATAAGTTAGGGACTAAACATGCAAATTACCCCAAACCATAGAGACCATTCGTGTAATTTACTCAAAAAATAAGAAACAAAACATTTTACCATCGCCTATGTGGAGGTTGACACGAGGATCATCGTATCCAACAGCAACATCGGGAAAGAACTCTTTAGAAACCTGAAAAAAAATGGGACAAAAAAAAAATCAAATTAGTTCTTTTTTTAATATCTTGTAAGGAGACACAATTCTTTTTATTTTTTCATGAAGGAGACACATTTTGCAAAGCATAATGTCATAGGAAAAAGAAAAAAAAAAAAACAAATGAGGGCAAATTTGTAAGAAGTTAGGACTTAGTGAAGAAAGCTTCATTATGTCCTCTGACATTAAAATTGATGAGTATTGTGAAAACTTTGATTCTTTGAATGTAAGGATAAAATGGTCATTTACATCATCATTACTCATTTTACTCATTCAGCCACTTCATACATGACTTGATGAGTATAAAAATGAAACATCCCTTAAGTCTTATCCTCATTAAGTCTATTAAGTCAAATAGAATGAACAACTAAATATGTAATGATGTGTAAAGATTAAAAAAGATTCAAGAAATTATGAATTTACAAAAATTTATAATTTACTCACATCAACAACCATTTTATCAATCTCACATATATCTATATGTTCAATAGAAGTATGTCGAGCTACTTCACGCAACACACCACCATCACCTCCTCCAACAACCAAAACCTAAAAAAGATTTAAAAAAAAAAATCATATAGTTAATAGAGGCGTTGTAAAATCGAGTGTAAAATCATATGTTGAACAAAGTGGAAATGTGAAACCTTTTTAGGGTTTGGAATTGAACAAAGGGGAAGATGAGTTATCATTTCTTGATATGCACATTCATCTCTTTCTGTAAGTTGAATTACACCATCTAAAACAAGAACTTTCCCATATGTTGCTGACTAAAAAAAAAAAGGAATAAATATATATTTTATTATTTGAAGTAGGAAAGGAAGAAAAAGGGGTTTTGATATTGAAGATTAGAAAGTAAAATGAAAAATATAATACCTGAAATACCATAACATCTTGATACTCAGACTTCCCTTGAAACAAGATTTTTTCCACTTTTAAAGAGTGTGCTTCTCCTGCATATTTACATGGAAAAAATGAATAATATAAAGATTTTATATGGATACTTAAAAAAAATCTATTAAAAAGAAGGAAGTGAATATAATATACATTCAAAGGGTATAACAGTAAAGGGGTGTTTGGTTCTCATTGGAAGGAATGGAATCTGACAATGGAATTGGAATCTGAGAAAGGAATTGGAGTATGTCATTGGTTTGGTTGGATGGAAATGAAATGGAATTCAATTACATTTCTTTGATGTTTAATGTTAGATTTGTGAATATATATCAAAGAAATTGGAATGTAAATTATGTTAAAAGGAGAATGTGTTTGTGTTTTAATGGATTTATGAGGATAATTTTGTCTTTTAATGAATAAAATGAAAAATGGAATTCAATTCTTATCAATGATGCAACCCATCATACATGGTTTTTTAAGAGACATTTTGGAATTTAATTCCATTTTTAACATAATGGAATTAGAGATTCCAATTCCACTGGAATCCACAAACCAAACATGCCCTAAGGTAATATAAAGATTAAACATATCAAATCAAGACAATTTGAACCCTGAATTTTCGTATAAATATAGAAATAAAAAGGGGTGTTTGAATGTGCGCTAACTTTATGTAATAATCATACAAAAAAAAAAAACCCTACAATAGCATGAATGCAGAAAAGTAATAGGGGATTTCATGATTATTATCCACCTTTTGACTTATGAGTGTCAAGTGGGATACTTTTTAATTTAAAAAATTAGAGATGTTTTTGGTTATAAAAAGAATTTCGATAACAATAAAGTATCATCGATACACAAACTCTGTACTTTATTACAAAGTAGAAAAAACAAGAGTCGATTTTCTATTTTGGATATTAATAGAATGAAGCCTTAAAATAAAATAAAAAATGAGCTCTAATGATCACACTAATGGAGTAAATTTACTTTAAACTATAATAAATAAAACCCATAAACCCATGAAGCGGATAAATCACCTAACAATACTTGAGTGAATCTGTAAATCTATGACAAATACACAAGAACAATAACCACATTAATCCCAAATCACCATGAGATTCGAAAAACCCAAACTATAGAAAACCACCGAAAGGAAACAAACATTAAGGAATTGCGCAAATTAGTAAAGAGAGGAGCTCTGTAAACAATTTGAAATCGAAACCCCAAAATAAATACTTTCATACATATAAACACAGTAAGAAAATGAGAAATGAGAGAAAACCCACCAGGCCACATTGGGCTAATCTCTGAAAACCATCCGGGAATGACAGATGATATGTTGGCATTAGTTTCAAACGCGGCGGCGCCGTTCTCGTCTCCTTCTCTTGGCCTCTTTAACGGCGAATCAGTCGCGGCGGCGACGGTGGTCTGTTCAGCCATAACTCGATATGTTACGTCTCTCTGTTTATTTAGGTGTGCCCTGAACCCTGGACCTAAAGAGAGAACGTGTGAATCTGTTTGTTCTACAAAATGCAATTATAAAGAAGCAAAACAAGTACAAATCTCTCCCCCTCCGTATATAAACAGAATTTTTGCTTCAATAATATAAGTCCCAAAAAGAAAAAGTTACACATAACAATCACCATTATGAACTAATTACAATATGGTCCCTATTTTCCATGATTTCTCAAATCTTTAACCCAATCATATTTTGCAGGACATAAAAGTACTAGAGTATCAATGGACCATTTTGGTATAACATATCAACCTTAAATTTTCCAAAATAACATACATCAACCATGAAAAAGTAAAGTCAATTCCATAATAATATATATTGTACATGAAAACTAAAACAATAATGCAATAAGGGAGTAAATTTTATCTTCACATTTTTATTTCAGAACTCCTAATGTCTACTTAACATTTGTTTTAGATATTTTTTACAATTATTTCAAGAATTTATGTTTTAAATTTTTTGTATTTATTCTTCGTTCCTTCATAATAAAAAGTACGATTTCACATCCAATATTTAACCATAAGTTGTTCATGGTCACAAAGTGGGTCAAAATCAACTCGGGAACATACTAAATAGTTGCCGATATAGACCGATGACACCCACCAACATGATTGAATCAACATCATAGTTCCAACACTTCGATATATTGGTCGCAAGAGATCATGAGTTTTCTCTTTTCAAAAAAATAAACTAGGCTTCATCAATGAACGCATAAGATACTGAAGGAAGAATGAACATAACAGGATCTTTAGATGTGTGAGAACAAGAACGATTTGATTCGCAGGGACAAGGTTTTAAACTCAAACCTTGAGTAAATGCTTAAGATCAATGTATGTTTGTCAATAAATGTTCCAGTCAAGTCTGGATAGTCAAGTCTGAGATAAAGTATTCAACAAATGTTCAAGCCATAAATGATGAATGACAGTAAAGATCACGGTAGAGATAATAAATGAAGAACAAGAAGAATGTTTGAAAGAATATTCAGAAAGATGAAGTAACTTGGATATGCTAAAAGGTTTGAATAATCTATCTATTGATTCAACATTGAATGCTCCTATAAATAGGAGCACATGAAACATAGTGCGAACCAATTACAATCAAAGGACTGGACAAAAGAGTTACATCTCACAGTCTGAATATCCGTGTTTGACAAATAAAACTAAGTCCTATGACAAGTCAAATCAAACAAAAGACAAATTACATTAAATGCATAAAGACAAAATATTGATTTAGGCAAAGAAATCATTTCGGACACAAGGTTCATTCTGGAATGCCTTCACTCTATCTTCACTTCACCACTTTTGACTTCAGGTCCGGACACAAAGAAATTCCAGAGCACACTTCACTTCGGAACTAGCTTGACTTCGGAGATGATAACTGGATTTCGGATTGCTAGAGGTTCACTTTCAGGTTCCAACAATCTCCCCCTAAGTGAAATTAGCAATCAAGTCAGCTTAGATAGCTTCTTCCTTAATGAAAGTGTATGCTCTGAACAACCATTCTCGGACTTCAATGTACCATGACAACTGACTCAAAAACTTTGCTTTGACATGCTCCGGAGCTTCATACTTGGTTGCACGGCTGATGAACTTCTTAAGAGCTTTTGTAGGAACCAGGTGTTTGTCAAGGACTTGGAAAAAGTCCTTCTTGTTTGTTTTCTTGGTCTTGTATACAAACCCTAGAACCGGATCATCAATAGGGCCTTCAGCTAGAAGATCAGCTTCCAGAAGCACGTATTCTATCTTGGCAACAAAGTCTTTGGTTCCGAAAAGATGGGCAAGCTCATAGTCACGTCGACTAAATTTTGCGACATAGTCTTTAAGGAAGCTCAGGGTTGCATGGTATGTACCCATGCTAATATCATCATTCTGAATTCCTCGAAGGTGAGTAGCTAAAGTTAAAATGTCGTTCGGATTCATCGTCGGAAAGTCAGCATCGGTGATGGTTTGATAGGATGGTTTGTTCATGATAACATTGTATCGGAAGAGTGGACAGTTAAGTTTAAACTTGGTGAGGACCTTTTTTCGTAACCAAAAATCTTGGTAATCTTCTTCCTTGTCCAAACTTCCTTTTATGGGAAGTGCATTCTTGGCATAGAAGGTTTTTAACCTTTCACGATATGTATGTATGGTGACCTTCGGATTGTCATTGGGATGGAGAGGGGCAAATTTGATGTAAAATTTGTTGAAGGGAGAGAGAGGAAGATCAAGTTGTTCGAAATCATCAGAAGGAATGTCGTAGTACATGAAGGGTACTAAATCGACATCCTTAAGAATGTCTTCACGGAAGAGAGGATAAATGTCACGCATCGAATCCGGATTGTCTTTGAGCGCTTGGATCCAGATGTTGTCTTCTAAAGCCTTGTTTATTTCTTCCTGGGACCATCCAAGTGTTTGCTTTGGTAGAGGTATGGATTCTGTGATAGGCTTCTTGCCTTTGTCTTTACTTTTGTTAAAGACTGAGATCACATGCAACATGTTCTCATCCATAGTGACCTTAGGTGGGTAGGATGGAAGAGGTTCTTTTAGAATGTCGTCTGGGGTCCGGAAAGGAGAACCTTCCTTCATTGGAGTGATTTTTGGTGCCGGAATAAGTGGTAACATGGAAGGAGTGGCCCGGAAGGCTTGAGCGGTGAGAAGTGTTTTTGCCTTAGCAATTTGAATTGCCCTAAGAAGAGCATCAGGCAAAGTAGATGGCCAAGAGGCTGCAGACCAGATTTTCTTTTCTTCTTCAGTTAATACCTTCGGAAAAGGCTTGTTTGGATCTTCGAGACCAAGTACTCCAATAGGAACATATTCTTCTTCATCTTTGTCTTCATCATCATCAGTGTCTCCTAGAAGTCCGGAAAGAACTTGGACTTCATCATTGGAATTGAGATCTTCATTGCGAAGCTGAAAAACCAAGGCAGGTTTCCACGGTTGACTCGGACCTTCTCCCCCTCTTGCATCGGTGGCCTTAGGAATCGGTGCAAGCGCCAAAGAGTCCTTCAGATCAACAGATTTGTCAAACACCTTTTGAAGACCGGTATTAAGCTGACGAGTAAGCGTATCATAAGCTTCCGAAGTGGGCGCTTGGGAGGAGAGATGATCGAACAGATGTCCAAGGATAGCAAGCATCTCATCAAACTTGCGATTCGGAACATCAACAATGTTCCAAGAAGAGCGAAGCAGCTTGATGAGGACTTGCTGGATTATCAGGTTTATTTCATCCTTTTTCCTTATTTCCTTCTCCAGCCTCAGAATTTGTTTTTCATGGCAAATGTGAGTCTGCTTGATGAGATCGTTTGTAGCAGCTACCAAATCATAATGGACCTTGAGCATTGTGGTAATGGTGTCAAGATAATGCTCAACTGAAGCATCATACTTAGCTTCAACTTCTTCAATGGAGTGCTTGATCCGGATGGAGATCAGTTGATCTAATTAAGCTTCTCTTTCAGCCACGGAGGGTCCGGACTGATAGGATAAAGACTGGAGAATGGCATCGAACTTGGAGTCCAGTCCAGACACCTTTTCATCGATTTTGGACTTGAGCTCAGCCACTGAGGTCTCAAGAGTTGTAACATTCTTCATTGTGTCCAAAACATTGGATTGAATATCCAGGAGGGCAAACGGATCTATATGGTTTCCTGTTGAGGATCCGTTGTCTGAGCTTGAAGGTTGAGGATTTGGTTTCAGAGAGTTTGGATTTATTGGAGTGACAGAAGGACCGGGTTTGTTGGTGGCATCATCATGAAGCTTTTGTGTAGATTATGAGTCATCCTTTGTGGAGGATGAGGATCCGAAATCAAAAGCGAGCTTGGAAGAAGATGGCCTAAGATGAAGTTGAACTGAGGAAAATATGTTGGCATTAGCAACGTGTGCAACATCAGTTGTAAGCATCACTTCTTCGGAAATTTCATCATCTGAAGCTGAAGGATTTGAAGCATAAGGAGGAGATTTTGGAGTTTCTCCAGATGTGAATTCTAGATCTGCAAGCTCGTCCGTAGGAAAAAACATATGGAAGGTTGTTTTGAATGGCCCGGTTCCGCATGGAGATGAGAGTGACTTCCACCTGGGATATTGTAAGTTCTGGATGCCTCATGTATGCCCTGTTTACAAAGTCTTCCCACATAGGATCATTAGTTCCTGGTCGTCCTGTACCTTTACCGGGTATCAGACCAATTGCAGCATCTGAGGTTGGAGGGACAACTCCGGCCTAGGAATGCTTGGGGTCTGGAATAGGGGTTCCGGAGTGTATGTGTGTAGAAATAAGTGGGATATCAAATTTGATGCATGGGTGTCTTCCAGGGGGCAAGGATATTTGTTCAACACCGGCATCACCTTTTTGAGAAGGTGAGGGTGGATTATGTGCGGACTCCCCGTGTGTGTGTGCATGTGTTATTGAAACATCGAGAAGTACCTTGGATGAGTGGATGGGAGGGGTGTTCAGAAGGCCAAAATTAGTCTAAATGTCATGAGTTCCTTCTGTTGGATAACGTGTCTAAGTCCATAACTATATTTTGTATGAACTTGATGTTGGATTAGTGTCTAAGCCTGTAACCATATTTGGTAAGTACTTGACCCGGTTGTGCATGGTCTTTTTGGGTTGCCTTCAAACCTGACAATGGAATAGGATAATTGTTGGAGAGAGAAGAATGATTTATTAATTTATTACTTGGTTAATAAATTAATTTGAAATCAAGGTAAATGATTTATTAATGTACTATAGATATAATATATTGATTAGAAATCATATTGTTTAATTAATATTTAATCAGAAATTAATGTGGAATTAATTTTAGGATTAAAGGAATTAATTGAAAATACAGGGACTAAAGGTAACAATGTTCAAAAGTTGAGCATTGAAGCATTCTAGAACCTCCCTTAGAGGTTGGGAATGAAATCTAAAGTGTCCTAGGGTTTCCTTGAGCTCTAAGGATGCCTTGGAAGCCTTAGGGAGGAAGTTAAGGGATTAGGGTTATCTAAGATACACCTGCCTTATCCTAAACCTTCCTTATCACCTATATAAACCCCTATAGGGTTGGATTTTGTCCAAGGCACTCCAAGAGAGGCTCAGAGCCGAATTTTCCACTTCCCTTCTCTCTCCATAGTAATCCTTGGTTGCTAGGTTTGTTTGTGAGCCATTAGAGGTGTGACACTTGTGGCGCTTGCTTTCAAAGACAAGAAGATTCAAGATTTAAGTTGTTATTACAATATAACAACAAGAGGTATGTATTTCATCCTTCTTTGTGATTCTTGAAATTACTAGAAGCATGCTTGGTTTCTTTATGTGTTCATAATGTTGTATAACTAATAGTGAAAACATAGATCCAACTCTAGGGTTGCATGCACACATATGATTGTTTGTATAAAACCCAACAGTGGTATCATAGCCATTGGTTTTTGTTTTCAATTAGCATTATACAAATGTATGAACTTGACTGATGTGCACGAAAGTACACACTAATTTTAATATTTATAACCTAACAAACTTAGACTAACTATGCACTTATAGGCAGTGTACGTAGTCAGATTACAGTATAGCTTAGGTAAGTCGGGTGTCGATCATAGGGAACGGTGTTATTAATTTTATATATTCGCTACTAAATTAATCTAATTATTAATAAGCTAAAAAGGGTTTGTATCTAATTTTGCAAGTTTAGATGAACTTAATTCTTAAACAAAACTCAATCAATAAACAAAATACTTCTGTTAGTTCGAATCCACTTTCACTCAATGGTTATACATTAGTCAAAACTATTACCGTTGGTTACCAATTTAAGAAGTATTAGTAGTTTAGTTCTAAACCTACTAATTATTAGCCAATTCATGTAAATCTATGTGTGGTCACACAATAGTTAACACATAATCAAATATCAAATAAGATTGGAGCTATGAAGATTGATTAATCAAAACACAATTACATTCATAATATGCGTTTTCTAACACAGCTTAATTCAATGATTCAATTACTTATCTAAGATTGGTTTGGTCTTAGCTCTAATAAATTAGTGTTCACTTTGTTATTAGGTATTCATATTCATGCAGATTCGTGTTCACTAACTACACAGAACTAGAATTTAAAGCAATTAAATCATTAACTAAACATGCTAGGTAAAATCAATCAACACAAGCATATAACCAACAAATAAAGTCAAATCTAATGCATTCAAACCATGAGTTCCAGCTTCATCTAGCTAACAGAAGCAGCTAGATTTAGCTGGACATATTAACAACTAAACATTTAAAAGCTATAATCAAACACATGTTTAATGTACCAAGTTTATAAAGCAAATTATGAACTTCCTCTTCTTTGGTGTTGAAAATCACTTCCAGATCTCTTTTTCTTCTGAATTTCGCCTTCTGGAATCTCTTTCTTCCACCAAAAGTCACTTCAATTCGCAATGGTCAAGGATATATATAGTTTCCCGATTTTAATAATTCACGTCGTGAACAATAAATTATTCACGTCGTGAGTACAAGATAACCGTGTTCGGAAAGGATTCCTTCACCCGCGTACATATCTTCTAGAACTTAAGCTCACGTCGTGAATCTTCCAGTTCTCACGACGTGAGAACGCTTTTTCCCTGATTTTCTTGTCCTTTAATCTTTTAACTCCCAAAGTGTCTTCCTTTAACGTTTTTAGTCACTTTTCTTCAAAATGTCTTCTTTTTGGCTGCAAATAACATTTAAACTCATAAGTACCATTATTTTAAACAAATTACCAACTTATATACAAAAACGTACTTAAATATTGCCTAAAAATATGTATAAATATGGCAATATCAAAATACCCCACACTTGGGCTTTGCTTGCCCTCAAACAAATTTAAACTTAACCCTTTATTACTAACATCACATAGAACAATCCGATTCCAGCTTAACCATTATGCCAAGACCTCAACGCATGCATTTGTGTCTAAAATTTTTCTAAAGTACCCCGCCATACTTTAAATACTTACAATCTTCATAAACACTCGCCCATTTCTTCCGAACAATGCTCATTTTATCCATCCCTCCGAATCCATCTGCAGAAAACCTCCTAACCTCAAGGTATTTTTGGTTGAGCAACCCAAGCATACATAATCTAGACAACTAAAATTTATGATACCACTATGGAGCTCTTTGGAATTCTTCACTTTCTTGATAATTTGATCTTTAATTTTTTTGAATTCACCACCTTGTTGTTTGATTTTTGGTATCTTCAACTTTTGAATTTCTTGGAATTTTGTTTTTTTTTCATACTTTGAATTTGATGCTCCAAAATTTCTTCAAACTTTTTCTTGTAAGTCTCTCTCTTTTTTTCTTTTTAACATGTAACTCACTTCTTTTTGTTTTCACTCAAAACCCTACATGCTTAGCAGGGGCGCTCAACTTCAAACTTTATTGGTTAAAGATAATAATTTTCCTGGATACATTTCTGGTCACGATGCTAAACATATTGCATCCTTCAAACTAACCGAGGTTGTGTTTTTGTTCCATGATTTCACTAAAATAAGGGAGACCACAAATGCACTATAACGTGTGTTGGCTCAACTAAACATTTGAGCTCTTATCGGATCATCCCATATGACACTAACAACTACAGTTCAAATTATTATTACTAGATTAAAATTTTCAAATTCAAATTTTACCATTATCTAGCAATTAACTTTTTCTACCCCCTACCCCACACTTATTTCATACAATGCCCTCATTGTATGCCTAGAATAAAACAAAATTAAGAAAAGGGAGAAAAAGTAACAAACTCCCCTGGGCTAGCGGCGTAAGCATCTCCAAAAGTGTGGAAAACGTGCATCTTGAATATGGACTCTGAGAAATAGAAACTTGGATCTTGAACATGCGAGATAAGCAATGTACCGACAAAATATGAAATCGAGCCTTCAATCTTCTACAAATGTGGTGGAAATCTCCAAAATAGAACGAACAATGTGGGAAAGCATGTGCCACATTGTATGGTAGTGAAAATGAACCATAATAATCTTCCGAATATTCCCCAAAAAGAATAGTGGTAAACCACACAATGAATATGGAAAAAATATAATCTTTTTTGTGAAAAATGGAAATTCACGATGTGAATGCACTAAAACTCATGACGTGAGCTCGTTTGAAGCGGTTTCTGGAAGATCTTCATATACTTATTCACGAGGTGAACCTTAACAGATTCACGACATGAAAACTGGAACACCAGAAATATTATTCCTCCAACTTTTCTTTCAATTCTTGAATTCAACCCATATCTTAATGGATTAAGATTCTTCTATCTCTACTATTTTGGACTCTTCTCTCGAACTTTCTTCTCACTTGACTCACCCCACACTTAATTTAAAATATGGGTCCCGACTCTTGACTTTAAACACACCCGGCTAAACACATACGCACTCATATCTTGATATCCTTTATAGGCGCTCCTAGCAATTTCTGAGAAATAACAACCAAAGAAGAATAAAAGTAACATAATATCTTAATAGTTTTTACAATCCCAAACAAAATAAAACGAAACAAAACAAAACAAAATAAAAACAACCCAAAACAAATCAAACAAAATAAAAATAAAAAAACACTCAATCATCCTCCTTATCCTCGTTTGCCCCGCTCGTCCCGGCGCCGTCGGCTCCATGTCCTCTATAATCCGTCCACCTCAGGCAAATCGGGTAATGATACCCCAAATGAGGTGGCTGCTTCACCCCAAGGTGTCGAACAACGTTCTCCATGGTACCACCAATCCAATTGACAGTCAAAGATAACTGGTCAAAATAACCAGCCATGTCACTCCCAAAAGGTGCTCCCACCATGGATACGGGTGGATGCATTGGTTGCCCGCGTTCTCCCCTTCCTCTAACGTTCCTACGCCTCGGCCTCGGTTGTGGTTCAGGTTGGTCGGTCGGCTGGTCATCACCATCATCACCCTCACCATCTGAAGGTACTATGCCCCAATGCGACCCGAAGTTTCTAACAACCCGCATAGTCTCCAAATACCCCATGCCAAACTCATGCTCGTCCACACAAGTCATGGAACGAATAATATCAGGAACAACCAAATGATACGAGCGGGCCAAACGCGTAATAAATTGCCCTCCACAAATGGGGCTCCCAGGGCGCGAACTAGCTGCAGACCTGGCCAGAAAACGTGCCAGAAAATAAGGAATATTGCAACACACACCGGGCTGTAAGATACACCATAAGAAGAATAAATTTTTTTTTGTCACTTTATCTCCATGCCTCCTATGATTTATGGAGAATGTGATGAAACGGTGGAGTAAGCGATGGGTTGGGGACCGAATACTACTCTCGGGAGACACTCCAGAATTAAACATTCCGGACGCAATATTATTCCAGAAAGCATATCCAGTGACACCCTCCATATATCCTCTAGCATTCGCACTCAAAAACATACCAAATTCGGGAGTCATTGCCTTTTGTCGATCATATAGTCCAACTCTCCAAGCAAATTCAACGAGGCTGCACTCCGGTACTCACCCCCCAACCGGAACACCAAAGCTTGCGGCCAATGTGGGTTTTGGTCTGTCTCCTGGAATGTCACTGTTGAGAAAAACTCAACACAAAATTCCTTATAGACCCGCTCTTGAATCCGAAATAGATTGTGCCAACCCGAACAAGTGAACGACTATCCATCTCCAATAAATACTTTTGTCAAAAATGGGGACAGCCTTTCCACGAGCCCGTCTTCCCTCAAACGTGTCCAATTGACTGTAGGAGCAACAACAATCTCGCGGTTATAAAGCCACCCTAACTTGTTGTTCCATCGGGTCAAGATGTCACGGGACATGGTGGTGGGAAAATTGTAAAACGGGTGCAAACTCGCAACTCCAAGAGGTGCTTCCCTTCTAGGACCCATTTCTACAAAAACAAGCAACAAACAAACCCAAAAGAAACAACCCACAAGTTTAGAAATTAACAGAACTGATAATGTCTAGTCCCAGAATTCACGTTGTGAATCTTTTAGGATTCACGTCGTGAGTTTGCAACTTCAGCAAACAGAATCGCAAAAATCAGGGTTTGATTTGGTCACATTACTAATGGGGTTTACTCGTGTGATAATTTCGACCAATAATCAACTATATTCCAAGGGTAATTCACGAATCTTAGGGTGTATTTTATACAATTTAACAAATAAACAAACCCTAGCCCTAAATTCAACTATTAGAGCAAAAATTAAACATAGAATAGAAGAATCATTACCTTGTATGGAATTATTACGTAAGCAAGAACGAAAATTGAGTATTGTCGGCCTAAATCGAAGCAAGGGGGACCAGATTGCTTGTTCACTTCGTGAGGAATAATGAAATGAGAGTCAACTGGTTTCTAGGTCTTTATTTTGTGGTCCCGTGCAATTCAAAACTCACGTCGTGAGTTTATTACAATTCACGTCGTGAATTTCGTCCGGGCTTAATATTGGGCCATGCACTCACGGATTGGTCGTGGGCCACTTAGTATAATATAAAATGGGCTAAACTGTATTATTGACTTATTATTCGGTTTATTCACGATTCACGACGTGAATTCTGAAGAAGTCACGTCGTGAATTCTGTCTGGAAGGAAAAATTCATACTAAATCAAATTTGTCTTTTAACTAAATTCTCAATTATTACTACTTCCATTTTAGGGCCCCCATATTCAGTGTTTAATTATGTTATAAGCGAGTTGGATGATATGATCTATGTTTTTAAGACTAAAATGCAAAAACTAAAAAGAAAATAAAAAAATTGCAAACCAAACTCGGGTTGCCTCCCGAGAAGCGCTTCTTTTTCTTGGAGTCTTGAGCTGGACTCCGTGCATCCTACGTTGAATCGTCTGAAGAGTCTACCACTGGGATCTTCTGTTCCTTGAAACGCCTCTTGTAAGCCTGAACTCGTCTTTTGTACGCCTTTTTCGAATTTTCCTTTTTAGCTTTGACCTCATGTTCCTCAAGCTTGCGTTTGGTCCCTTTAGTTTCCTCCTTGCACTCCATATCATCCTTCTCCTCTTTCACTACTGGCTTTGTCACCTTTGAAGTAACCTACTCTTCATCACTTGTCATTTTATCATCTTCCTCGCTCACCCAAGAAGGTGGACTCTTGTAAGCAATGACTTCAACTAAATATGGAACAGATGCTCTTGGTTTTGTTCTTTTGACTTGATGAATTGTCTTAATTTCATCTTCCATGAGCTTTTCTAATTCTTCTAATTCATTGTCCTCATTAATGGTGAACACCTCTTCATGATTCCTGTGAAAGCCATTTTCTATCCCAAAATTTCTTTTTCATCACCAACCCTCAAGGTGAGCTTAGACTCGCGAATATCAACAAGAGCTCCAACAGTGTTTAACAACCGACGACCAACGATAATATGAACATCGGGGTCTTCCTTCATATCCAACACTACAAAGTCTATTGGAAAAACAAAATTTCCAATTTTTACTAAAATATCTTCTACAATGCCCCGGGGCTGTGTCACTGAACGGTTTGCCATGTGAATAGTCATTCTTGTACCCTTCAACTTCTGAATATCTAACTTCTGATAAAACGAATAAGGCATCAATTTAATGCTAGCCCCAGAATCGGCTAAAGCATCAACCTTCATGTTGTTACAAAACTCACATGGAAGAGTGAGGCGTCCAGGATATCCCATCTTCTTAGGTGTCTCTCCCAACACAGCTTTTGAGCTTTGCTCACTTAGAATCACCTTAGAATTCTTCTTTAGTTGCTTGTTGTCACACCCCAAAACCGAGAATGGCGGAAACGTTCTGGGGCGGAGGACATCATGTAATGTATCACAACAATGTAAAGTAGTAAACAAGCAATAACATCATCCATTGCATTAATAATATAATTTTGATTATAAGCGTGTATAGATCTATACAGGGCTGACAACTCCGCACCCTGACTGTTAGCTACAGTCCGTCATTAGGGGTGACAAATGTCAACATAGGTACTGCGTCTAGTATGGTTATGAGGAATTCACAACACGCGGAAACAATGACTCAAGCATGTAGTAATACATAAGTCAATCATGCTTAGGGGGTAATAACTATATTCTAGGGTATTATCAGCATAATCAAAAACTCAGGATAAACACTTCCACAACTAGTTTTACTTAACAATAAAACTATACATCTTCTTTTTAGCATGTCATAATTGCTTACAGCTTACGGTCTTGGTCATTTGAGACTGCATTTCACTTTTAGGAAAATAAGGGATTTTCCTGGTTCAAATACATACAATTTATACAACCATCATTCATATTCATTTCATACACTCATAAGAAAACATCTGATTTTCTGAAAATACATACACAACAAAAGACTCACAATGAGTATTAAAAATATATTGGTTTTCAGAGTCACCAAGTGCCTTGGCGATTTTATACATACATAAATCTATTATTTAGGCATGAAAAACATCATTGTGTTATAGTTTTGGAACTTTTAAACTACCACACACTTATGGATAAATGTTGGACTTTTAGAAACAAATATTCAAAACATCCGGGTCTTGGTAGAAGACTACTTTCTATACTAGTAGGAAATATGGGATTTCTAGGGTTTTCATACTTATACTAAATGTTTCATCAAACATTCACCAGTCTTTCATAACAACTTTTCAAAGCAATAACATTAAAACACTTATGAATTCACCAGCTTTATTGCTGATACTCGCTTTCCAAATAACTTGCATTCTCAGGTTACAAATAGACAGGTACCGATGTAAGGTATGGAGAAGACAGAGCGGTCAAGACTCGTCTTTTATTTTGAGTATTCATTATGTTGTTTTATACTATGAAAGAACACACTTGTAATCAAAATTATACTATTAATGCAATGGATGATGTTGTTGCTTGTTTACTACTTTACATTGTTGTGATACATTACATGATGTCCTCCGCCCTAGAACGTTTCCGCCGTTCTCGGTTTTGGGGTGTGACAGATTGGTATCAGAGCATTGTTTATAGTGAATTGAGTATATCAACCCATAAAAGATATACTAACTATAAATACAAAGGGATTAAAAATACTCTGATTTAGAGTTTATACTTTTAAATAATAAAATATTTAAGTAAGTATACGTGCCTGCATTCATACTAAAATCGGAGTCACAACGACAAGGACAAAAGTATTACGATTGTTGAATATTACAAGTAAGCTTGGGGATGTATAGTTAGTCTTGGGAGTGGCATAGCCTGATCAACTATGCTGGTCCGAGGAGTGATTAGCATATGCCCAAGAATGGTTGTGATATGGCAACAAGTCTAAAAACTTACCAACATTACCACAATGAGAACATTATAACAGAACCTAAGTCTAAAATACCATAGGTGTGTTTTGGGTTACCATAATTACTTACTTGAGAACTAAAAAGGATCTTCATTACTAAGTTGATAGTTGCTAAGTGGATACGCTAAGGCTATATGTAACTAGGATGTTATAGACTTAGAATCGGTGAAATTTTTGTTTTACCCTTATTCCTTGTGAATTTAGAGTTAAGGTCACTTATTCAAAAGCCTATCATGTGTTGATTACATATGACTGGTATGCATTTTACAAATAGCGATGTAACTGATGAAGATTTTCTAATAATTTTCTAGATAGTTCGTCTAATAATTATTTCCTTACCCCAATTCTCGCATAGATAACATGGCTGGACTCCATCCCCACGGCAACCCGTACTTTCCGAACGAAGTCATTGCTGGATGGTTTGGAGATGGACCAGAGAATGATCATCCAACCCCTTTGAATGATCACCATGCTGAAAACCTTTCGGATGTTGATAACTCTGAACCCGAGGTTGAGAACCTACCCCCGGTAGCCCCATTTCTAAATCCTAACCCTCGTCCCGCTTTTCATGGCCCGACGCCTCCTTGGGTAGATTGCTTGGAAACATGGAGCCAAGAGCAAGATCAACCTATGCCATTTAATGGAGACCGAAACTTCTACAACGTAAACGAAGGGAGCTCAGCAGATAGAGTTCTACTAATCCTAATCCGTAGAGTTGACCAAAACGAAATTCAGGGCAGGACGGCTCTCCAACATATCTAAGATGTTAATACCAATGCGAGAATACATACCCTCCGCACCATTCGTCTGAAAGATGCTCGTGAGAGCTCTGAGAGAGACCATGAAGCCCTACTTCGGACACTGGTTGAAACACGAGCCGAAGTCATACAGCTCCAAGTACGCCAGAGGGTGTACGAGATATACCTGCTTGATATGGAACCTCAACTAGCGGAACTAAGGGTTCACCATAGGGGTGACCGTCGCCAGTAGAAGATACCTTACTTCCTTCTTTGTTTTAAAGAACCGTGCTCCTGTCTATGTTCTGTGTAGTACTTTCTATGTGACTACCTTGTACTGTAATTACTTTTAGATAAGTCTTTATGCTGTCAAAGACTTTTCTACTCCGAATATGATGTAAGACCTTCTTCAAGATCAATTTTCCCAAACTTATTACGTCATGAATATCAATATTGAAAGTCGGCTAACTTCTGTGTCACTCTTTGTTCAAATACTTTCATCGTACTTTTGTTTGGATATATCTGAAACCCACTCTAGTCAAGATATTGGACTAGGGTAATTTAGCTCAGGGAACGTTCCCAATTCTCTTTCAAAAGTTGGATCCTGTTATCCACCAACCAATAATACCCTGGTTTGGACGATAAACATTTTGAGACCATTCTATTAGTTTACTTCTAATCTATACTAGGACTGCATCATAGGGATGTAGGTCACACCTTTGTAAACATACTCCTATTCCGTACTGGGACTGCATCATAGGGATGTAGGTCAAACCTTCAAGAACATATTTCTATTATTTACATGAACAATCAAACTACGTCTAGGTTCAACCATACTCGCTCACAAATTCATTTTTCTTTCCGTGTAACAGAATCATGTCACCGAAGAAAAACGATCAACCCATCTATTAAACACCAACTCTTCAGATTGATGCAGCTACCTTTCAAGCTGCAGTCTCGGCTGCTGTGTCAGCTGTTCTGACCCACCTTAACGCTAACAACGCGAATGTTAGCGGGATCGTTAACAATAATTCCAATCCAAGTAACAGTCAAGTACCTCAACGAGAAACAAACTACCACGACACCCCGAATCCCAAGCCCAAGAATAACAAACGAAAGTTCTGGGCTAAGGCTAAAGGCAAATCACCCCAAGGGGCGAGCAAAAGACAACAACATGTGGCAACCTTCGCAGCCACGACTTTTGTACCTCCTACTACCATCTCTTCTAGTATCCCAGTTATCCCTAACCCGGCCAGACAGTATGCTGGCAATCTCCTAAAGTGCAACAAATGCAACTATCACCATCATGGACTTTGTCGGAAAATGCAGTGCTTAAACTGCAATAAAAAGGGACACACCGTCCGTTACTGCAAGAGTCGGATCCAACACATTACTTCAACCACCAATGTCGAAATCTCTCGAATATGCCATCTATGTGGCGTAATGGGACACTTCAAGAGGGACTGTCCAATAGAGGAGAATGATGGTGAATCCGGAGGAGTTTGACCTCATAATGGAAAGAGACAACGAAGGACCCTACTATAGTATAGGTTCACTTCCAATCGTCAGTATTATGTATGTTTTTAAAACATGTTTAGAACTAGTGCAACTCGAGTCTTATCTCTTGCGAGATCCCGTCAGTTAAGGGACCCTCGTGCTGTGTATACTTGCCTTTTATAGTATACTTTGTTCGTAGCAGTATTCCTGTAGTTACTCTAAAGTACTGTAACTCTGTTAAAAAGTTGCACTGTTGTGTTTTGTCTGTAACGCCTTTATGATCAAATCTAGTGCCTTTATTTCCAAGTGATTCCGATTTCATCATACGATCAGAGTCTATTTGATCCTCACAATACCAGTTTCGTGCGTAAATCTCTTTCTCCAAAATCATCTTTCTAACGAAACTATCACTTCAGAACTCCGAAGTACTCATGCGTAGAGTACCTCATGTATCTTACCCTTTCCAAAGAAACCTCAGCAAACCTCCCCGAAGTACCACTCATGCAGTACGTCAAGTTCAATCCAAAGACCCACCTTTTCAATCTTAATTATATACGACTTGTATACCCAAGACTGTGATTGAGGAACCTGGTATGGGTTCTACTATGAACTTTAGGACGGAGACTGCCCAAGACTGTGAGTGATCGTGCTTCCGTGAGAATAAACTTAGAAATACCTATCCTTTTCCCTAATTCATAAGTAGTCATACTTTCTTTAGATCTTCACGGCATCGAATCCACCCCCAAGGTTTTGACATCATAATGAGTAGGAGTTGGTTAAGTCTACATCGAGCCGACATCAGGTGCTTTGATAAAGCAGTTAATCTTAATCTCCCTATCAAAGAACCTCTTGTTATTTACGGAGACAAATCAAGTACGAACCTTCACATCATTTCGTGTATTTAAGCTCAAAAGCGCTTACGAAGGAAATATCACACATTCCTTGCACACATCGTCGATACGAGTCAAGAAGTGAAGGACATTCAGAACATTCCAAAAGTACGCGACTTTCCCAACACCTTTCCAGAACAACTACCGGGATTACCACCACAACATCAATTCGAGTTCAGAATCGACTTAGTTACAAGGGCTACCCCAGTAGCCAAATCACCTTATCGTCTAACTCCAACTAAGAGACTAGAACTTCCCAGACATCTTAACGAACTCCTCAGAAGAGGATTCTCTAGGCCAAGTTTCTCACCTTGAGGAGCACCAAACTTGTCTATAAACAGGAAAGAGCGTTCCAAACGCTAAAGTAAGCTTGGTGCACCGCACCGAAATTATCCCTCCCAAAAGGGGATAGAAGATTTTTTGGTGTAATGCGATGCATACAAACAAGGGCTTGGTTGTATTCTTAAGCAAGAGGAAAGGTCATTGCCGATACCTCAAGACAGCTTATGTGACAACCCGATATTTCAACTCTTTGTAATGACCAAAAAGGGTCAAGTATTGTAACCACTTTTGAGTAATAAAATTTACTTTCATAATAAAATGTACAAATAGTTCTATTTAATTTCCTTCTATGTTTAAATGTCTTCGAACCATAATCGTACGTGAAAAGAACGCCCAAATCCGACTTCATATAGCGAAGTTATGATTTTTCCAAGTTCGGCTTAGCAACAGACATCTAAAAACTCGAATCGGAGATTGAGCGACTTTTGGCCGGAATGACCTAAACGAGAATCGAAGGTCTCGACAATGGTATTCCAGCGGTAAAAAGTGTGGCAAAAACCGACATCAGATAAAGAAGTTATGAATTTTCAAAGAAATTCCTTAAACACGATGAGTTTAAAATAAATAAAAAAAAATAATTTCGGAATTTGCCGTCGGAGTCTAAACGAAAGTTGTAGAGCGTAGTCTCACCTACGCGTGGATATAAAGACCATCGAAAACGGAGTTCGTATGAAGAAGATATGAATTTTTGAAGTTTATTAAATAAATTATATATTTATTTAATTCAAAAATCGGACCTTATCCGAAGAGGAGTCAACGTCCTCATCCGAGGTACGCACTGCGTACCCCTGTACGCCCTGCATACCCGAGAGACTTGGCCTCTGATCGTCCACGTTGCCCTATCCGAGGCGTCCGACCCGTCCGAAGCGTCCGACCCGTCCGACCCGCTGTCCCGTCCGACCCGCCGTCCCATCCGACCCGCCTCCCCAGCAACCCATCCCATCCGAAGCCGAGGCAGTCGAGGCTTTGGTCATGCATGACGTACGCGTACGCACTGCGTACGAGCGTACTCCCCGCGTACCGAGGCAGTTAAGCCTTCCTATAAATAGGATGCGAGGGCTTCCGAGAAAAGGGCTCATTTCTCTCCTCTCTCACAATCTTGCCTCGTTTTCCGTGCCCGTTCAAACCCGAAGCTCTGGTCTTTTTGCTCAAGTCCCGAGGGTCGATTTTACTCCCGAGATTTCCGAGAATCCCGAGGAAAATCCGTTTCCCGAGACGAAACTCTGCCCGGTTTTCCATCTCGCTATCTTCAAACTTTCAAGTGAGTTCATACCCCTTAATTTACCTTTTAAATATTTTATAAATTATTTTATATGCTTTCAAGGGGGGGATTACAAGTAAAACACACGAGTATTATCGTGTGTTACATAAAGAAACTCTTTTATATGCTGTTATATATCCAAATCACATGCGATTTATAAACCTTTAAGGAACTTTCACATATATAACATATGCTAAAATGGCATTCTATCTTTTGAAATATAAATTTGTTGTAATGCATGTATAAACTAAACTTTTCTTAGATTATTCTTGTCTATCTTAGACTCTACACCAAAAATCTATGCTTTCATAAACAAGTGATTCCTTTTCTAGGTATTTCTAAACAAACAAGACACACTTTTAGAAAACTATAATAGGTATGGTTTTACGAACAAATTTCTAACTCTTACGTACTAGAAACATGAATTTCAAGAAGTTTACTTTCGTATACAAGAACAAACGTAACATTTTAACAAGTAGATCTGTTTTTATACCACGGTTTTGTGAGACGCTAACTTCATGTACGATCGAGTACACATTTCAAGTCCTGTATTATATACCAGAATCCCTTGGAGGGGGAGCGTGGTGTTTGTGTATAGATCTATACGGGCTTGACAACCCGCGCCATGACTGTTAGCTGCAGTCCACCGTTTGGGGTGACAAACGTCATAACATTTCAACGCCTGAAGAACGTTGTGTATAGGCATTCCGAGTCGATAGTATGGTTATAAAACTCACAAGGGGTATTAAAAATGCATTGATTTACAAGGTTTTCAAACTCATTGGTTATTTTACACTTACATACATTTTAGAAACAAACATTGGTCTTGAGTGAAGGCTACTATTATACTAGTAGAAAATATAGGATTTTCTAAACACAAACAAACAAGGACAAAACATTTCATTTCATTCAAACATTGTCATTTAAATACTTACGAAACTCACCAGCTTAAATGCTGATCTACTCTTTCAAAATTACTTGTATGTCCCAGGAAATCAGTAAATTTCAGGTATTCATTCTGCTTTTGATGAAGGGATGTTGCGGCGCCAGTTTAATCTCGTATTTTGACATCATTGGTTTTGAACATGTAACTTTTGACAAATGTAAACTTTCAATTATATATATGATGGTTGTATTGCTTTCTTTACTATGTATTCATTTGTTACGTTACTACATGAAGTCATCCGCCCCCGAACGTTTCCGCCGTTCAGGTTTGGGGGTGTGACAGATTGATATCAGAGCAATGTTTATAGTGAACTAAGTATATCGAACCACATAAGATATACAAACTATAAATGCTTAAGGGACTAATACTCTCTGACAAAACAAATTTTCTTTTTACGCGTAAGCAGCTTTGCGTTCAACTTAAATTGATAGTTCATTTAAGTACAATTACATGCATACCACAAATTATTTTCATGTTATACAACTATACAAGTATATAGACAAGTTGACACTACGATTGAGACTCGATATATGTAATCAGATTTTGGACAAATATAGCGTGATCAACTATATTTGCCCGAGATTGGACCAACGTATATCGAGGAATGATCGTAGTAAGCAACAAGTCAAACCTTACCAAACCATTACTAGAATCAAACACAAGAATTTAAATACTATAGGAGTATTTGCTATCTAAACTAGTTTAACTTACATGTCTTGCACGTTTCAACTTTATTCCATTCTTATAACCCTATTTCTCGTACAGTCAAATGGCTGGATTTCACCACCCTGGCGACCCCTACTTTCCCAACCAAGTCAACGGAGGATGGATCGAAGATGATCCCGAAGAGGACGAGGAACCCATAGAAGTGGGTGATGACTCCGGTACCGACTCAGAGCCGGAAGTTATCGATCCACCACCCATTCAACCTCCCGTCTTCGTAAGGAACTTTCAAGGACCGACTCCCGTCTGGGGAAGTCACCTCCACCATTGGAGCCAATAGCAAAACCTACGCCCTCCCTACGGCATGTGCCGGGACTTCTACGATGTCCGAGGCGGAGGTTCAGCTGATCGAGCACTCCCGGTAATGGTGGGTAAGTTAGCCAATCAGTCCTATCAGTCTGGAGTTCAAGCTAGTCGACTCCGGGATGTCAACGTGGAAGTACAGGTTCACACTTCTGACATCCGTAGGCTGGACAAGATACAAGACAATGATCAACTCCAAACCGAAGCATTTTCAAGCGCAAATGATTGCTGCCCTCGCTGAACTGAGGGAACAACAAGCCGCTTTTGATAGGCGTCTAATGGAGTCGAAGCAATCAGATGCGGAGTCAAGCTCCAAGCGCAACCTACGACGCAAGTAGTGCTTGTCAAGGACTCAAATTTTGTTATAGTTTAGGACCTCGGCTAAAAGTCTTTAAATTTCTTGAACTTTGTAACCGGAGACCCTTATAGGGGTCAAATTTTCATGATCGTTGTAACAACTTTTATATTAATATAAGTGACACTATTACTACTATGTTAAGTATTTCGTTCAAACCTTGAATGGTCTTTGGGAAGCCAAATACTTGTTTCATACCTTCAGTCTTACAAATAACTTTCATTCTTCTATTTTAAGACTCACACTATCATCTGTTGTTGATCTATAGCGATTTAGTTCATGAGACACATACATTGTCTATTCTATGAAATTCTTATCCTTGTCTTTTCAACCTATAGTTGAAGGATGCCTCCACGTAGGAATCCAAGGCGAAACAACGGTGAGGAAGCACCTGTACCACCACCACCTCCACCACCTCAATTTGATGCTGTTATGTTTCAAGCAGCAGTCACCGCAGCGGTGGCAGCTGCCATGTCACAGATCAATAACTCGAGTACTAATGGCTCGGGATCTGGCACACACCTATCCAACCATGGCGAGAGTCATGGACCACCTCGAGAATGCACCTATAAGGACTTCACTAATGCCAAGCCCCGGATGTTTTATGGAACTGGTGGTGTAATGGCCCTGAGGCAGTGGATTAAAAGGACGGAGGCAGTCTTTGAAATCTGCTCCTGTCCCGAGCACAACAAAGTCAAATTTGCAACTTTCACCCTTCTTGATAAAGCTTTAACTTGGTGGAATGGCCACGTTAAAGTACTTACCCTAATCGTGGCAAACTCCATAAGCTGGGAGAGCCTGAAGGCCATGATGATGAGAGAATACTGCCCACGGGGAGAGATTCAAAAGCTTGAACACGAGCTATGGACTCTCGGAATGGTTGGTACCGACATCGCTACTTATACCAACAGATTCTGCGAGCTGGTAATCCTTTGTCCAGATATGATTGCTCCCGAGAGCAAGAAAATAGAAAGGTACATCTGGGGACTGACGCCCCAAATGCGATCAAGCGTGTTAGCTTCTAAACCTGACACCTTTGAAAGTGCTAAAGAACTGGCACAATCTCTGATTGACTACGGAGGTCATCAGAACTCAACCACTTCTGCACCAGCACCACAGAAAGGAAACAACAACAACAACAACAACAACAACAACAACTACAACAACAACAACAACAACAACAATGGCAGAAAGAGAGTGTGGAATAAAGGGAAGGGTGGGTCTTCCCAAGAATCCGCAAAGAAACAACTGGTTTCAGTGAATGCTGCCACTGTACCTACTGCAGCTCCTACAAATACCTACCCAACAAAGCCTTATGTAGGTAACCTCCCAAAGTGTACCAAATGCAATTACCACCACCATGGACCTTGTCGGGAAATGCAGTGCGCCAACTGCAACAGGAAGGGACACACAACCTGTTTCTACAAAGACCCTGCAAAACCTATCACTCAAGTTCCCGGTGCGGGTGTAGGGCAGACTTGCTACGGTTGTGGCGAGGTGGGCCACTACAAGAGGAACTGTCCTAAGGCAGCAGGCACCGGAGGTGTGGGACGAGTTTTGGCAATAGGCCACGACGAAGCTGTAGCTGACCCAACTATAGTTGCTGGTACGTTCCTTCTCGATAATTCATACGCATGCATATTATTCGATAGTGGAGCGGAGAGAAGCTTCGTGAGTCAAAACTTTATTCATTTACTTAAACCTAAACCTAGAAAGTTAGAAAAATCATTCACTGTAGAGATGGCCAATGGAAAAACCGAAAACACTAATTGCATATACATGGGCTGTACGTTAACTTTAGACGGCCATTCTTTCCCAATCAATCTCATGCCGGTCCAAATTAAAAGTTTCGACGTCATAGTCGGCATGGATTGGTTGAGTCTTCTTCGCGCCGACATCATGTGCTTTGAGAAAGAAGTCTGTCTTAATCTCCCTAACAACGAAACCCTAGTTATCTACGGCGACAAATCTAGTACAAACCTTCGCCTCATTTCGTGCATCCAAGCTCGAAAGTGCTTGCGGAAGGATTGTCGAGCATTCCTAGCGCACATCGTTGATACAAGTCAAGAACTGAAGGACATCAAGAGCATCTCGGTAGTACGCGACTTTCCCGATATCTTTCCAGAAGAACTACCAGGATTACCACCGCAACGCCAAGTCGAGTTCAGAATCGACTTAGTTCCAGGAGCTACCCCAGTAGCAAAGTCGCCTTACCGTCTCGCACCAGTAGAGATGCAGGAACTTTCCAGTCAACTTAATGAACTCCTTCAAAAAGGATTCATAAGACCAAGTTTCTCACCTTGGGGAGCACCGGTCTTGTTTGTAAAGAAGAAAGACGGATCGTTCCGTATGTGCATCGACTACAGAGAGCTGAACAAACTTACTGTCAAGAACCGCTATCCTCTACCCCGCATTGACGACCTATTCGATCAACTTCAAGGAGCGAACTACTTCTCAAAGATAGACCTACGATCCGGATATCACCAATTACGAGTTCTAGAGGGGGACATTCCAAAGACAGCTTTCCGAACTCGTTATGGACACTACGAATTTGTAGTGATGCCGTTCGGATTAACCAATGCACCAGCGGTATTTATGGACCTAATGAATAGGGTATGCCGCCCTTACTTGGATCAGTTCGTCATCGTCTTTATCGATGATATACTTATCTACTCTTGAAGTGAGGAAGAGCATAGTCAGCGCCTACGAAAAGTCCTAGAAACACTGCGAACGGAGAAACTCTATGCGAAGTTCTCTAAATGCGAATTTTGGATTCGAAGAGTCGAATTTTTAGGCCACGTTGTTAGCGAGAAAGGTATACACGTGGACCCCTCCAAAATTAAGGCTATTGAGAACTGGTCGGCACCAAAGACACCTACAGAAATTCGTCAATTTCTAGGTCTAGCTGGCTACTATCGCAGATTCATAAAGAACTTTTCGAGCATTGCGAAACCTCTTACTACATTAACCCAGAAAGGTGTGGCCTTTGACTGGGAAGCGAAACAAGAGAAGGCATTCCAGACACTAAAGCAGGCCTTGTGCACCGCACCGATACTATCCCTCCCCGAAGGGATAGAAGACTTCGTAGTGTATTGCGATGCGTCAAATCAAGGACTTGGTTGTGTTCTTATGCAGAGAGGGAAGGTTATCGCTTATGCCTCCCGACAGCTTAAGACACACGAAGTGAACTATACGACACACGATCTCGAGTTAGGAGCAATGGTATTTGCTCTGAAGATCTGGAGGCGCTACTTATACAGGACAAAGAGTACTATTTTCACCGATCACAAGAGCCTTCAACACATTTTCGATCAAAAGGAACTCAACATGTGGCAACGACAATGGGTTGAGTTACTGAATCACTACGAATGCGAAATTCGTTATCATCCTGGCAAGGCCAACGTAGTAGCTGACGCCCTCAGTCGAAAGGAATACACTGGTCGGAGGGTCAAATCTCTGACCATGACTATCCATTCCCACTTATCCACACAAATTAAGGAGGCACAAATGGAAGCTTTGCAACCTGAAAATGTGGCAGGTGAATCCCTGCGAGGAATGGAGAAGAATCTAGAAGTCAAGGGTGGCGGAGCCTACTATCTCATGGACCAAATCTGGACCCCGAACCATGGTGGTTTCAGAAACGTAGTCATGACCGAGGCTCACAACTCAAGATATTCCGTTCACCCGGGTTCAGATAAAATGTATCTGGATCTTAAGAAGCTGTACTGGTGGCCTAACATGAAAGCAGAAATTGCTACCTTCGTGAGTAAATGTCTTACTTGCGCTAAGGTTAAGGTCGAGTATCAGAAACCGTCAGGATTACTACAACAACCAGAGATACCAGAATGGAAATGGGAGCGGATTACTATGGACTTCATAACCAAGTTACCCAAGACGACAAGTGGACTCGATACCATATGGGTCATTGTCGACAGATTGACCAAATCCGCGCATTTCCTACCCATCAAGGAGACTGACAAAATGGAGAAGCTTACAAGAACTTACTTAAGGGAAGTAGTGCAACTGCATGGTGTTCCGATATCCATTATCTCCGATCGAGATAGTAGATTCACTTCAAGATTCTGGCAGTCACTACAAAGTTCCCTGGGAACTAGGCTAGACATGAGTACAGCCTACCACCCACAAACAGACGGACAAAGTGAGAGAACAATACAAACTTTAGAAGATATGCTGAGAGCCTGTGTGATTGACTTTGGAAAGGCATGGGATATTCATTTACCCCTTGTCGAATTTTCATACAACAATAGTTATCATACAAGCATAAAGGCTGCTCCGTTTGAAGCCCTCTATGGTCGAAAGTGCAGATCCCCTCTGTGCTGGACTGAAGTTGGCGATACCCAGTTAGCTAGAGGAAGAGTTCCTGAAAGCACTCTCACCGGTCCGAAAATCATACGAGAAACGACAGAGAAGATCGTTCAGATTCGTGAACGATTGAAAGCCTCTAGAGACCGACAGAAAAGCTACGCTGACCAAAGGAGGAAACCTTTGGAATTCCAGGTAGGAGACCACGTCTTATTAAAGGTCTCACTGTGGAAGGGTTTAATACGATTTGGAAAGCGTGGGAAACTAAATCCAAGATACATAGGGCCTTTCGAGATCCTTGTAAGAATCGGCCCTGTGGCTTACAAACTTAACCTACCGCGCGAAATTAGTAACATCCATCCAACCTTCCACGTCTCAAACTTGAAAAAGTGTCTGTCCGACGAGACTCTTGTTATTCCACTCGACGAGATCGAGATCAACGAGAGCCTCAACTTTATGGAAGAACCAGTAGAAATCATGGACCGAGAGGTCAAACAAACAAAATAAAGTCGCATACCCATCGTGAAGGTTCGCTGGAACGCCAAGCGGGGACCTGAATTCACATGGGAACGCGAAGATCAGATGAAACAAAAGTACCCTCATCTCTTTCATGTTCACTAGTATCTTTACTACTTTAAATTTCGGGACGAAATTCTCTCTAACGGGGGGATGATGTGACAACCCGATATTTCAACTCTTTGTAATGACCAAAAAGGGTCAAGTATTGTAACCACTTTTGAGTAATAAAATTTACTTTCATAATAAAATGTACAAATAGTTCTATTTAATTTCCTTCTATGTTTAAATGTCTTTGAACCATAATCGTACGTGAAAAGAACGCCCAAATCCGACTTCATATAGCGAAGTTATGATTTTTCCAAGTTCGGCTTAGCAACAGACATCTAAAAACTCGAATCGGAGATTGAGCGACTTTTGGCCGGAATGACCTAAACGAGAATCGAAGGTCTCGACAATGGTATTCCAGCGGTAAAAAGTCTGGCAAAAACCGACATCAGATAAAGAAGTTATGAATTTTCAAAGAAATTCCTTAAACACGATGAGTTTAAAATAAATAAATAAAAAATAATTTCGGAATTTGCCGACGGAGTCTAAACGAAAGTTGTAGAGCGTAGTATCACTTACGCGTGGATATAAAGACCATCGAAAACGGAGTTCGTATGAAGAAGATATGAATTTTTGAAGTTTATTAAATAAATTATATATTTATTTAATTCAAAAATCGGACCTTATCCGAAGAGGAGTCAGCGTCCTCATCCGAGGTACGCGCTGCGTACCCCTGTACGCCCTGCGTACCCGAGAGACTTGGCCTCTGATCGTCCACGTCGCCCTATCCGAGGCGTCCGACCCGTCCGAAGCGTCCGACCCGTCCGATCCGCTGTCCCGTCCGACCCGCCGTCCCATCCGACCCGCATCCCCAGCAACCCGTCCCATCCGAAGCCGAGGCAGTCGAGGCTTCGGTCATGCATGACGTACGCGTACGCGCTGCGTACGAGCGTACGCCCAGCGTACCGAGGCAGTTCAGCCTTCCTATAAATAGGATGCGAGGGCTTCCGAGAAAAGGGCTCATTTCTCTCCTCTCTCTCATAATCTTGCCTCGTTTTCCGTGCCCGTTCAAACCCGAAGCTCTGGTCTTTTTGCTCAAGTCCCGAGGGTCGATTTTACTCCCGAGATTTCCGAGAATCCCGAGGAAAATCCGTTTCCCGAGACGAAACTCTGCCCGGTTTTCCATCTCGCTATCTTCAAACTTTCAAGTGAGTTCATACCCCTTAATTTACCTTTTAAATATTTTATAAATTCTTTTATATGCTTTCAAGGGGGGGATTACAAGTAAAACACAGGAGTATTATCGTGTGTTACATAAAGAAACTCTTTTATATGCTATTATATATCCAAATCACATGTGATTTATAAACCTTTAAGGAACTTTCACATATATAACATATGTTAAAATGGCATTCTATCTTTTGAAATATAAATTTGTTGTAATGCATGTATAAACTAAACTTTTCTTAGATTATTCTCGTCTATCTTAGACTCTACACCAAAAATCTATGCTTTCATAAACAAGTGATTCCTTTTCTAGGTATTTCTAAACAAACAAGACACACTTTTAGAAAACTATAATAGGTATGGTTTTACGAACAAATTTCTAACTCTTATGTACTAGAAACATGAATTTCAAGAAGTTTACTTTCGTATACAAGAACAAACGTAACATTTTAACAAGTAGATCTGTTTTTATACCACGGTTTTGTGAGACACTAACTTCATGTACGATCGAGTACACATTTCAAGTCCTGTATTATATACCAGAATCCCTTGGAGGGGGAGCGTGGTGTTTGTGTATAGATCTATACGGGCTTGACAACCCGCGCCCTGACTGTTAGCTGCAGTCCACCGTTTGGGGTGACAAACGTCATAACATTTCAACGCCTGAAGAACGTTGTGTATAGGCATTCCGAGTCGATAGTATGGTTATAAAACTCACAAGGGGTATTAAAAATGCATTGATTTACAAGGTTTTCAAACTCATTGGTTATTTTACACTTACATACATTTTAGAAACAAACATTGGTCTTGAGTGAAGGCTACTATTATACTAGTAGAAAATATAGGATTTTCTAAACACAAACAAACAAGGACAAAACATTTCATTTCATTCAAACATTGTCATTTAAATACTTATGAAACTCACCAGCTTAAATGCTGATCTACTCTTTCAAAATTACTTGTATGTCCCAGGAAATCAGTAAATTTCAGGTATTCATTTTGCTTTTGATGAAGGGATGCTGCGGCGCCAGTTTAATCTCGTATTTTGACATCATTGGTTTTGAACATGTAACTTTTGACAAATGTAAACTTTCAATTATATATATGATGGTTGTATTGCTTTCTTTACTATGTATTCATTTGTTACGTTACTACATGAAGTCATCCGCCCCCGAACGTTTCCGCCGTTCAAGTTTGGGGGTGTGACAACTTAAGACACAAGAAGTTAACTATTCAACACGTGATCTTGAGTCATGAGCAGCGGTAATTGCTCTGAAGATCTGGAGACAATAATTGTAGGGAATACTATCACAAACCACAAAACATTCAACATACATTCGACCAAGAAGGGTTATTATACCAGCGAAGTCAAACGAAAGAAGCAAAGTCGTATCCCGATAGTGAAAGGTTCGCTGGAATGCCAAGCGAGAACCTGATTTCACTTAAGAACGCGAGAAGCAAGTAAAACTTCTATCCGTAACATAATTATTAAGTCTTGCTTAAACTCTAATTTCGGGACGAAATTCCCTCTAACGGGGGGATGATGTGACAACTCGATATTTCGAGACAATGTAATGTAACACCTGTCCAATTTAGGTCAAAATATAACTTTCCTAAAATCTTATTTGGGTTAAATAAAGTGGTAGGAATCGTATCAAGGTTTATACATATAAAGAACACAAAAATCTGAGTTATAACGAAGAAGTTATGACCATTCTAGGATTTCCGACAAAACCGACAACACCGATTAAACGAAAAACACGAAGTTTCAATACAATAATTTTTAGCCTTAGGTATCTAAATAAAAGTTTTATATATCATTAAACCGTGAGCGTACATAAAAAGAACGTCCAAATCTGACTTCGTATGACGAAGTTATGATTTTTCCAAGATTCGGATATAGTGGTAGGCAGCTAAAAACTCGAAATAGAGCTCGAGAGACTTTTGGCCAAAACATACCAAATGAGAATCGAAGGTCTCAATAATAGTAGCGCAACGGCGAAAATTCTGACGAAAACGGACATCGGATGAAGAAGTTATGGAATTTTAACGGACTTTTCGTGTCTCGGCCCGTTAAAAATAAATAATTAAAAATAAAGTCAAAATTTGCCGATGAAGTCCAAACGAGAGTTGTAGATCATATTTTTAGCTACGTGTGCATATAAAGAACGGCGAAAACGGAGCTCGTACGCGAAAGTTATGGATTTTACAAGTTTGAGGCCCAAAATTCGAGGCTGTCAGGCTTGCCACGACGTGGCACAAGCTTGTCGCGACCTGGCAAGTGACTGAGGGCGTCCAATCAATGGAAGAGGATAAGTTTGACTCCCCACGACGTGGCCATCACTTGCCACGACGTGGCACACCCAAAAAATGCCCTTATAAATAGATTTCAAGGGCTCTGAGTTCCATTGCTCAGTTCCCTTTTTTCTCGCGCCGAAACTCTGCGTTTAAGCCCCCGAGACCCTCCCAAAGCCCCAGTTTTTCACCTTCAAGTCCCGAAGGAAGGTTTTGTGTTCCCAAGATTCCCGAGATTCCCGAGAATCCCTATATTTTCCCGCGTTTTCAACTCTTCCTGTCGAAGTTCTGCTCGATTCTCCTCTCGACTACTTCAAATCAACCACTTCAATCAAGTGAGTTCATACCCCTATAACTACCTTTTCAAATGTTTTGTAAATGCTTTTATACACTTTTAAGGGGGGGAATACAAGTAAACACACGACTAAAATCGTGTGAAACATCGATCTTTTGCTATACTTTTCATACTGTTGTTTTAACTATCTTATGAAGTTATTATCATGCAAAATACCTCACAACACAACTTTACCCTCTTGGGATACAATATGTTATATAAATAGAAATATGTTTTATTTATACGTTTGCATACTACATCATATCAAGGGTAACCATTTCAACTATAACATGATGTAGTATGCAAACGTATAAATAAAACATATTTCTATTTATAAAACATATTGTATCCCAAGAGGGTCAAGTTGTGTTGTGAGGTATTTTGCATGATAATAACTTCATAAGATAGTTAAAACAACAGTATGAAAAGTATAGCAAAAGATCGATGTTTCACACGATTTTAGTCGTGTGTTTACTTGTATTCCCCCCCTTAAAAGTGTATAAAAGCATTTACAAAACATTTGAAAACGTAGTTATAGGGGTATGAACTCACTTGATTGAAGTGGTTGATTTGAAGTAGTCGAGAGGAGAATCGAGCAGAACTTTGACAGGAAGAGTTGAAAACGCGGGAAAATATAGGGATTCTCGGGAATCTCGGGAATCTTGGGAACACAAAACCTTCCTTCGGGACTTGAAGGTGAAAAACCGGGGCTTTGGGAGGGTCTCGGGGGCTTAAACGCAGTGTTTCGGCGTGAGAAAGAAGGGAACTGAGCAATGGAACTCGGAGCCCTTGAAATCTATTTATAGGGGCATTTTTGGGGTGTGCCACGTCGTGGCAAGTGATGGACACGTCGTGGCAAGTGATGGGCACATCGTGGCAAGTGATGGGCACGTCGTGGGGAGTCAAACTTATCCTCTTCCGTTGATTGGACACCCTCAGTCACTTGCCGGGTCGCGGCAAGCTTGTGCCACGTCGTGGCAAGCCCGACAACCTCGAATTTCGGGCCTCGAACTTGTAAAATCCATAACTTTCGCGTACGAGCTCCGTTTTCGCCGTTCTTTATATGCACACGTAGCTAAAAATATGATCTACAACTCTCGTTTGGACTTCATCGGCAAATTTTGACTTTATTTTTAATTATTTATTTTTAACGGGCCGAGACACGAAAAGTCCGTTAAAATTCCATAACTTCTTCATCCGATGTCCGTTTTCGTCAGAATTTTCGCCGTTGCGCTACTATTATTGAGACCTTCGATTCTCATTTGGTATGTTTTGGCCAAAAGTCTCTCGAGCTCTATTTCGAGTTTTTAGCTGCCTACCACTATATCCGAATCTTGGAAAAATCATAACTTCCTCATACGAAGTCAGATTTGGACGTTCTTTTTATGTACGCTCACGGTTTAATGATATCTAAAACTTTTATTTAGATACCTAAGGCTAAAAATTATTGTATTGAAACTTCGTGTTTTTCGTTTAATCGGTGTTGTCGGTTTTGTCGGAAATCCTAGAATGGTCATAACTTCTTCGTTATAACTCGGATTTTTGTGTTCTTTATATGTATGAAAACCTTGATACGATTCCTACCACTTTATTTAACCCAAATAAGATTTTAGGAAAGTTATATTTTGACCTAAATTTTATAGGTGTTACATTACATTGTCTCGAAATATCTGGTTGTCACACTTGTGAGTGTCTATCAAGTCTTGCAGTAATTTTTGATACTCAAGAATTTTGGATAAGGACTCGACAAAGGGAGTATTAATCGGGATACCCTTCACATGCTTAACAAACTCTAGATGCTCTCTTTCCAGTGGGCTAAGGGAAGCTCGGGAAGGAAACGGCAAAGGCGGCTGATAAACCAAACCAACTATAGAATTTTTCTATTCATGACGGGCCCACGTCGTGAGCTTATATGGCTCACGTCGTGAGTTCGTCAATTCAACAGTATTATGAGTCTCGAGCTTGGGCTTCTTTGACTTTGGATCGGGCTGTTGTTTTTCTTCTGCTAAGGCTTCTAGGAACTCAGAGATGGCCTCTTCTTTAGTATCTATGGCCATTACATGAGATTGGGCCTTTGTTTCAGGATTTTTCGGGGACAGCTTCTCATGAACCGGAGTGGCTAGTTTACCAAGTTACACTTCAAGATTATTAATGGAGGCTTGTTGATTTTTTATTAAAGCTTGTTGTTCTACCATCAATGCATGATGATTCTTCACCAAAGTTCTTTGTTCATTAATGGCAGAATCAGTAGCCTCGTGTCTCTTTTCCGAGGCTTCCATAAACTTCATCAACATGGTCTCTAGATCGGGTTTCTTCTCAGCTGGTGGCTGCTCCTTTTGGTAGAAGCCTCGGCTTGTTTGCCTATACTTTTCTTCTTTTTGCTTATTAAATTCTTCATATGGCAGCCACTCCTTCTTTGGTTTCCTCCAGTCTTCATCATACTTGTCCCCACTCGAGTAACACTCTTGAGCCTTTCTGTTCCCAAACTCATCTAAATTGCAGTCCTTGGTCAAGTGTGAACCACTACACCTTTTGCGACCCACTCTTATGGCATGAATTGAGTGGTCCATTTGTGTCAACCTCCGGTCCATATTATTTAGCATAGCCATCATGGCTGCTATGTCTTCAGTTTGGGCCCCTCCACCGCCTTTGATTCCATCTTGCCTAGGGTTGTGGTACTCACGAGAGTGCTTCTTGAATTCTTCAATTAGCTCCTTGACCTCCCTTGGATTTTTCTTTGTCAAAGGTCCTTGAGAATCAAGGAGTTGTCTTGTCATAACGTTGACCCCATCATAGAAAATCAACATCTCTTGTTGCACATTAAGATCATGCTGAGGGCAATTTCTGAGCAAGCCCTTGTACCACTCCCATGCTTCGTACAATGACTCCCCCGGCTGTTGTTCAAAGTTGGCTATTGCCTTCTTGAGTTTAGCTATCTTGGATGGCAGGCAAAACTGGTCAAGAAATTTCTCACGCATTTGAGCCCAAGTGGTGATTGTACCCAGTGGAAGTGATTTTAACCACTCTTTAGCAGCTCCCTTAAAAGTAATGGGAAGCATTCTGAGCAGGACAGTGTTTCTGTTGACATTTGGGACATTGAAGTAATCCACAATGTCATTTACTTCATCTAGATGCTTAAAATCATCCTCATGATCTTTCCCATAGAATGGGATATCCTTCAGTGCAATCAAGATGTGCCCCTTCAGCTCGAATGTGGCAGTGGCAGGTATTGCGGGTTTGAATAAACCGGGACCCACATCTTCTCAGATCCGCTTCTTGTAAGCTCCCATGGACATCTCCTCAATGTCTGCCATCTCGTTCCTTGGCTCGTTCTCGGGTTCGCTCATATGTTCTTCAAATTCAGGCTTGGTATCGTATTCGGATTCGGTTTGGACGGGTATTTGATCCAAGTGTTCAAGCTTGCTCTTGTTCGTTGAGGATGAACTTGACTCTCCTGTCTTCTTTCCCAACTTCCTTGAAAATGCTGACTTTAGTTCTTGCAATGGCGTCTTCTTATCAGTCTTTTTGTGAAATGCAGCTTCTGGATCTTCAATCGGTGGCACCAAAGGTGTGTTAGAGCCTCTGGTCATGAACTCCTGCAAACTAAACAAAATAAAAACGTAATACTGAACTAAAATAGAAAAATAAACTAAGAAATAACAAAAACTAAGAATCACAACATTCACGTCGTGAGTGTATATAGCTCACGTCGTGAGTTCTGTGACAGAAAAAAAATCAAAATTTTTGCTAAAATAATATGCTAATAAACTAAGCTAAACAACTAAAAAAATAACTAATTAACTTTTTGCAGGTTTTATCCCACAAAAAGGATCGATTAATCTAATGCAAATAAATAAACTAATAAACTAGGTCGTTCCCCGACAACGACGCCAAAAACTTGATGTGCACGAAAGTACCCACTAATTTTAATATTTATAACCTAACAAACTTAGACTAACTATGCACTTATAGGCAGTGTACCTAGTCAGATTACAGTATAGCTTAGGTAAGTCGGGTGTCGATCACAGGGAACAATGTTATTAATTTTATATATTCGCTACTAAATTAATCTAATTATTAATAAGCTAAAAAGGGTTTATATCTAATTTTGAAAGTTTAGATGAACTTAATTCTTAAACAAAACTCAATCAATAAACAAAATACTTCTGTTAGTTCGAATCCACTTTCACTCAATGGTTATACATTAGTCAAAACTATTACCGTTGGTTACCAATTTAAGAAGTATTAGCAGTTTAGTTCTAAACCTACTAATTATTAGCCAATTCATGTAAATCTATGTGTGGTCACACAATAGTTAACACATAATCAATTATCAAATAAGATTGGAGCTATGGAGATTGATTAATCAAAACACAATTACAGTCATAATATGCGTTTTCTAACACAACTTAATTCAATGATTCAATTACTTATCTAAGATTGGTTTGATCTTAGCTCTAATAAATTAGTGTTCACTTTGTTATTAGGTATTCATATTCATGCAGATTTGTGTTCACTAACTACACAGAACTAGAATTTAAAGCAATTAAATCATTAACTAAACATGCTAGGTAAAATCAATCAACACAAGCATATAACCAACAAATAAAGTCAAATCTAATACATTCAAACCATGAGTTCCAGCTTCATCTGGCTAACAGAAGCAACTAGATTTAGCTGGACATATTAACAACTAAACAGTTAAAAGCTGTAATCAAACACATGTTTAATGTACCAAGTTTATAAAGCAAATTATGAACTTCCTCTTCTTTGGTGTTGAAAATCACTTCCAGATCTCTTTTTCTTCTGAATTTAGTCTTCTGGAATCTCTTTCTTCTGCCAAAAGTCACTTCAATTCGCAATGGTCAAGGATATATATAGTTTCCCGATTTTAATAATTCACGTCGTGAATAATAAATTATTCACGTCGTGAGTACAAGATAACCTTGTTCGGCAAAGATTCCTTCACCCACATACATATCTTCTAGAACTTAAGCTCACATCGTGAATCTTCCAGTTCTCACGACGTGAGAACGCTTTTTCCCTGATTTTCTTGTCCTTTAATCTTTTAACTCCCAAAGCTTCTTCCTTTAATGTTTTTAGTCCCTTTTCTTCAAAATGTCTTCTTTTTGGCTGCAAATAACATTTAAACTCACAAGTACCATTATTCTAAACAAATTACCAACTTATATACAAAAATGTACTTAAATATTGCCTAAAAATAGGTATAAATATGGCAATATCAAAAATTAGGGTTTATGGCCAATAAACCCTAAGAGGCTTGAATTTTCAAAATTAGGGTTCTTGAATCATGATTTACGAAATTTGGTTAGGGTTTCCCAACCCCTTTCCTTAGCCTCCTAGATTTCGAAATTTGTTAGGGTTTCCCAAACCCTTTCCTTAGCCTCCGAGTTTTCGAATTCTAGTGTTATCCAACCCTTGAATTTCGAAATTTGCTTCCTTCCCCTAGATAAGATCCTATTTTTTTTATGGATCTGGATAAATGCCATATCTTGTAATTATCTTTTAAGTGTTTAAATTTGGTAATTAAAGAGTTTGAATTATGCCATCCCATAATTTCGATTTTTAGGGGATTTAAAGGATTATGTTAAATTAATGGTTTAATTTAAAAGATATTCTTACCAAAATAGAAGATAATTGTCAAATTAATTAGATAATCATTGCCTTATGTGATAAACTTGATTTATTTGAATTATTTGATAGATTATCTTGCAAGAAATTGAATTAGGTCATATTTAGATAATTACTAATGAATTGGTTAATTATTATTATTTTTAATTTGATCTAGAATGTTCTTGCTTATGTTTTAAAAAGTTTCAAAACTTGCCCTCAAGTTTTGGAATTTAAATTTTGATTAAAAGTTTAATTTTAAAATGTTAAATTCTAAAACCCTAGTTTTGAAAAGTTTAAATTTCACCCTTTTGGTTTTATTAAGTTAATTAAAAGTATAATTAAAAGAAAGTTAATAAATCCATCATCATTTGGTTTATATTTGATTAAATTGAAAGTGTAATTTATAAATTTAAACCACATAGTATTTTAAAAGTGTAAAACACACCATTATACTATATACAAAGTCTAATATTATATATGTATAACTTAAACTGCTAGTCTTACCGTTAGTAGGCCTCATTCACGAAGCCAATCTATAAGGGGGGTATAAGGTTATGGCCTATATCCATTTAATGGGTGTCCACTCTCACCCACCACTTCCTTGATTGGTGGAGGGTCGTTAGCCGAACGGGTAGGATAGGGTAAACCCTCTCCTCATTAAAAGTATAATGAAAAAGAAAGTAGCTAAATGTTTTACAAAATTCCCAATCTTAGTTACTTTAGGCAAAAGTGAATTGATGCAATTGCATGAAATTACACTTTGTACCCTTGCTAAGATGTTAGCGGAGCGTGTGTGGTTAACCGACACACTAATTGGGTTCTATGCAAATGTGGCAAAGGGTGACTCGATGGCTGTCATAGTTCGATGGAGCGTGTGTGGTTAACCGGCACATCGAATAGGTGACTGTAACATTGGGGGCACCATGTATATTTGCATGGTTATTCACACCCTGTTTTGTGATCCTCGGCATCCCAGTCACAAATCGAGGGGCATATCGAGATTTAAACATGCCATTGAATAGTTCAATGAATCTCAAAAGATCTAGGAGTTTTCAATACATTTAAGACTTAAATTTCCTTTCGTTTTTCATGGTGGAAAATTAGTGAATCGTCATTCAATTACCTTCAAAAGTTCTGCAAGTTGGATTACATCATCCCTCTATATGCTTCAACAGGAATCACACAAGGGTGATTATAACTAGTAAAATGACCGCCCATAACCCAGCAGATAAAGTACATTACATAGCATTACATATTCCGTTTTAAGGATTGGCGACTTACCCATTTAGTGACTTTGGTACTGGACGTTCCCCAAACGGGTACTGTCGGGTCGGGTGAATTCAATAATAGACGCCTGTTGGCATTCCAACCTTCCTTCGCCTTTCATGGCCACATATCTTTCTGGCTAAGGAATGGGAAGTAGGATGTTGTGTTGGATCCTAGCCTTAATATCTCATTTGGGTGTTTTATTAAGGACTTAATCAACTAAAATTGAATTTTCTCCCATTTCATAGATGTCAAAGTCTGACAACTATGGTCTTCCTAAATCCGTTGGAAAAGGTTTTCCACATAAAGATGATGTTCCACAATTGGATTGTGGAAATGGAAATCATGCTTCATTTCTCCACCTCCTCCAATAATTATCCCTGACCCACGTGTTTAAAAAAAAACTTGACACAGTTCAATATCACTCAAGCCCTATTGGCAATAAGACAGAAAGATGGAAAGCTTGTGTGTACATACGTCTTAAAGATGAAGTCACACATTGACAAGATTGTTAGGTGTCGATGTCTCAAGGAAGTTGGCTGTTGACTTGGTTTTTGAGTAACTTCCTGAATCATATGGTAAGTTTGTTAGAGAGTACTATATGATGGACCACGACATGACCCTTATTGATTTGACTCATTTGCTTATTGCTGCTGAATCAGAAATGATTTTTGCACACTGGTCGAGCAAATTTTGTCTGATAAATCAATATCGATCCCAACCTTCTATGGGAAATGGCGACATTGGAAGTCCAGAAAAGTTTTCTCTAAGCAAGAGAATGGCTGAGTCTGAGATAGTCCCGTGTACCATTCCAGAAGGATCCATGTGTTTATACTGCCAAAAGAAGGGGCATTGGTTACGAAGCTGCCCTCACTACCTAAAAGATCTAAGAGATGGGAGAGTCAAGATGTATGACTCTGCTTTAGGTAAAATCTAATATCTAACTCCATTAAGTTCCTATTTGGAGATTCTTAATACATGATGTGATAAGATTACATTTCGATGTTTTGAAGGATCGAAGAAAAGAAAGGAAGCTTAAAGGAAGGAGCGAGCTGGGTCTGATCGTGAAGAAATGGATTACGATCACATGGATTCGATGATCGGATTTTTGAGCTACTGCTTAGAGTTATGGTAGATTGCTTAGGAATATGTAATAGCATAGTTTTCATTTACATTGTAAGGTTATTTATTTTTTCCGCAATAAAATAAAATTTGATTTTATCTTATTTATATTTCCTTGCAATGGCAATTATGAGAATTGATGTCTATGTGTTTCTATTATAAGCAATATTAAGTGGATGAGATTCTTGGTTATATTATTTATGGTAGTGTTGAAATTTTCTAAGTAAGGAAAGATTCCCATCGCCCAAGTTTCAATTGGACAGAATCTTGGAATCATATGATTTGAATCATGTGATGTATGGAAATCTTGGTACTTAGAAATTTTAAGACTAATTCCTTGACAAAGAGTCAAGCGAAGGACTAGGAGAACTGGTACACAATTTTGTGCACTAGTAAAGTCCACCATAAATAACAATAAGATTGGTTGTCATATTTACTAGAGGATTAGTGAATATGGTTATCCTTATAGCATTACGCATGATTCTGAACCATTGAAAAGTTTCAATGAATAGCAGAATGAATAAAAAGAATCAATTAGGCAGAAAGATAAGAAGTTTCTCCAATCTAAGAAGAAGGGAGAGTACTTATATATCAAGTTTTATGATCATCTTAGTAATAGTAAAGAACCATATTACAATTCATCCTCTAAGAACACCTTAATACACTAGTTTGCCTAAGAAGAGGAATCAAGAATTGCTATAGTGGTTAACACATTAAGATGAATCATACTTCGTTCCAATATTGAATTAAGATTGTGACATAGAGTGACACATCTTAAGTAGGTTTATAACACTTAAATGTGTAATAGAGAAAGTTATCTTATTCCTACACATTTGAAATTTGTAAGTTGTGATGTCTTGAGGAAGACAAATACCAACTAGAACAAACGAAGTTGAGTGTTAGATTTTATAGAATTTTGCACAAACTCTTGAATATTTGTTTTGTCAAACAATGCTTCTTGACAAGAGAATCATATATGTTAAGAGGTCAGTGGGAGTCTAAATGACTTGAAAAGTTTTCAAGAACTGATCAAGAATAAACCTAATCAATAATCACTAGCACACGACTTGAGGTTCGTAACCTATCATGTTGACGTATACTTGTTTCTGTGCCATTCCAGTTTAGTCAACTATGCATGTGAGTTCTATGAGTTCTCAATGGATTACATACGGGCAAGACACCTTGTTCAATGGAAAGTACATTGAAATGAAAGGGTGGGCTGCTCAATAACTTGGAAGCACTGGTGGGACCCTTGATGGCAAGAAATTAAGAATGAACATGTTCTGTCCATAAGAGTTTGGATTTGTCACCAGCATTATCTTGTGATTATGGTTATAACAAATTCACATGGATAAGGGCACATACACAATAAAATCTAAGTGTCGTAACGTTTCTCTCCTTCATGAAAATGATTGTGAGGAAACGCTTTCACTAAGAGAGATTTTGAAGATAGCATTATGTAATTTGGGTTTCTCAAATTCAACTATGATTACGGCATCCCTCTTCATAGTTAGAATTGTGGGAAATGGCAAATTGGTCTGAAAATTTTAGACTTATTTCTATAAGTTCTAGAATCGTTTAGTTATCTAAGAAAAGGTGTATGAGGTTTAGAAGCTTACATAAAGTCTTATTGAAGCGTCTTAGTATTAGAAATATGAACTTAAGAAATTCAATAAGCATTGTTTTCTAGAAGTTCACCTGTTTTCTGAATACATGTCAAAGCTAGTGGGAGGATAAGTGTTATGGTGGTATGAATATAATCATCATGTTAGTGGGAGCATGATAATTATGGTAAGTTGCAAGTTAGCAATATTAATTATAGAAAACAAGAGTTTCACTTTGCCAAATTACAAGGGTTGAAAGATTGATTTGCTAAAATTAAGGGAGAGAGTTTTTATACTTTGTTTCGAAATCTAAGACCTTAGATCGAGAAATTTTAATCAAATTTAGTCAAACATATGAATTGCATTCCCAAAAATTCGATTATGATTACGGCATCCCTTTTCTTAATTCGAGTTTTGAGAACATGGCAAAAAGAAAAATTATGGCAAAAGACTGATAAAGTATCTCGTCTTTATGTAAGACATTGTGCTTCGTGTTCCATACGCTTCGAGTATAGGGTCGATCGCATATGCTGTAATAATTGACCGTTCTAAAATTTTCCAAATGCCTAGGGCATTAAGAGGGAAAATGACCAGAACCGGACATGACTAAGTTTATTAAACAACTATCAAAGGACAATCTAAGATTCGCCAAGGATTGGTTGCTTGTGAATAGTTGCAAGTATAGTAGTGGATGGACCATACTGACATTATTATTACAAGATTTGATAATGAGTTGTCATATGGAAAATGTGGAAGTGTTTCCATATTGGGAGTTGGACGTTAAGAATCTATATGTCTAGATTGGAAACTTTTATGCAGAAGGATATTTAAAGGAATGTACCTTGAATATGAGACTTCGTATCTATGGAATTGTCTTGCAACAATCTCCAATAGAGGACTTTGTAACTTCATTGGCAATAGTCTTTGTGACTTTAGTGCAGTGACATTACGAAAGGATCGTTGTATAAAACGTTAGAATATAACATATTCAATAAGTGGCAAGAATTTGATATTCTTACACTTGTGATAAGGATTGGGAGTTGTAAAATGAGTATGATTGGAAATGTGTTCATTTGATCTATTTCACAAAGTAAGGACCATAGGTAAACATTGTGTGCATGCTAAGAGCATGGGACAATTGTAGTAATAATTCAAGTAATAAGTTAATTAACCGAAACAACAAATAATGAGTAATTGATATGGTGATAAATAAAAGGTGTTTTATTTATACTCAAAGGTTTGGGACCATATAGGATTAGTATTATTCTTGTGTTTCACTTTGCATGTTTTGACTTCCTAAATAATTAATTATTTCAGAATAATCAAATTATTCGAATGTTCCACAGTTACTCATACTGTAACAACCCGAAATTTCGTTTCGTTGCTTGTACCCCTTTTCGCGACTCGTTCCAATCATCCAATCGCCGTTTCCGATTTCGTTTCCGATTTCGGCATTTTATTAAGTCATTATTGAATATTTTATTTTAGGGCTTAATGAATGTCCTAATACCCTTAGAACCCATTCTAACACCTCGTATTAGTGATCAGAATATTTCTAGAATCAACCGTATCGGGTAACGGCAACTTAATCGGGTGCGACCAAAAGCCTCGTTTAATGTCGGTATCGGGCAGAATTCCACCGTGCCCCGAACTTAGGACTTCTTTAAACATGTTCAAGCTATCATTTGAAGCTTTTTTTCTCTCTCTCTCTCTCTATTCTCTCTCTAACCTCTCTCCTAAATCCAAGTTTAAGGGTCCAATTCTCAAGTTTAAGGATTCTAATCTCCAAGGTACCTTCCCTAGCTTGTTTGGTAACCTCTTTAGCCTTCAAATTCGAGTTTAATCTATGGATTAGGATCATTATCATGTGTTTACGGCCCTAGAGCTATCCTAGGCCGTAAACTCATTTAAAGGGGGGGTTTTTGAGCAACAAAACCCTTCCAAACCACAACTAGAATTTAGATATGGCTAAATGACTTCATGGATTGGACTTAGAACACTTTAGACATGAATTTTGAGGGATTATAATGAGATTACGGCCCAGGAAGGTGCCTAGGCCGTAAACACCAAATTAAATGGGTTTTGAGCCATTAAACCCTTCCTAGACTCAAACAAGGCTTATATATGAATTTTAGAATAAAGATATTGGCCTTAGAACATTACAAACATAATTTTTGGGGAGTAAAAAGGAGTTTACGGCCAAGGTTCATGCTTGGGCCGTAAACCCCTCAAAAATGGAGAGTAAACTCATATTAACATGTCCAAATGCCTTCAAACTTAACCAATAGCCTTGTGGTAAATTCTAGAGCCATCTAAAAATAGTTTGGGGACCTTAAACTCATCAAATACCCTACATATGAGAGTTTACGGCCATAGATCATGCTCCTGGGCCGTAAACTCCTAAATGTATGCTAAATGGTGCCCTAAAATCATAATAAGGCTTGGAAAATTAACTAGAATTACATGTGATTGTTCCTTGTGTCCCAAAGTAATTATTCATGACCATGGGAGAGTTTACGGCCGTAAACTCCAAGTTTACAGCCGTGAACTCCCTTAAACATGGTATAAGTCCCATAATTTTATTCCAAGGCATTTTAGAAGTCCATTCCAACAATCCCCATGTCCAAACAAGCCATTAAACACTCAAAATCACACCAACATGAGTTTACGGCCGTAAACTCATGTGTGTATGTGTTTTGTGGTTGTAAACTCCCTTAAATGTTTACTCTTGGGGAGTAAACTCAAATTCCAAGTCGCTAGTGCCATTACACGTCCGAAGATGTCACCCGGGTCACTCCAAACACTCGTTTTGAGGTGTTTAATCTCATTGGAGTGTAATGTCCCATATAGTTAGTGATTGTAAATCTAATTAGATATATATGGAAATTATTTCATTTTACATAGGGACATCACGAATAATCAAGCCCCATACCAACATTTAGTGTCCGAAACCGTCGCATTTCCTAGTCCGGTGAGTTCATACCCCTACCATTTTTCCGTGTTTTCAATGTTTTCAGGGGGGGGGGGGGATACAAGCAATAAGTACAAGAGTATTTTGTACTTAAACTGATTTTTAACTCAATGGTTTTGCTTACTAAATGTCTTGATTTCCAAATATTTGTGATAACTGACGTTTCGAATTGCAGGTTAAACTTAGATTTCTTTTAAGAATATTATAACTATATTCTCTGTGTATAAGAAATCATACTAATCATATCTAAGGTCAATACGAATATAACCTGCTACGAATACGAATACAAATATAATCTAGTACGAATACGAATACGAATACGAATACGAATACGAATACGACTACGAATACGAATACGACTACGAATACGAATACGACTACGAATATGAATACGAATACGAATACGACTACGACTACGACTACGAATACGAATACGACTACGAATATGAATACGACTACGAATACGAATACGACTACGAATATGAATACGTCTACGAATACGAATATGACTACGAATACGAATACGACTACGAATGCGAAATGATGCCTTTGGTTGACACTAAGAATTCGATTATACAGTTAGTGTACTCTCTTGAGTGTCACCAGAGCTTCGAATCTGATACAAAAATACGCCTCTGGACCTCTACTGAGTTTCAAATATATCCTCCTCAGAATGTTGATAGAGCTTCGAATACACAACTAATATACTCTTTTGGAATTCAGCAGAACTTCGAAAATACTGTAATGTACGCTTCTGTGTGATTCCAAATATTCGAAAATACAACTAAGTTAGTAGATAATAGTCATTCGAATGTAGAATAACTAAGGGTTTAGAACACGTAACTAATACTATTTACATGGTAATTACTAGTACTTCAAAATCAGACCTAAGAACCAATCACCACACATAGGAAAATATGGGATTTTCCTGGGATAACATAACAACCAGTAACGAACTTAGATACGAATAGGCAACTCAAACATAGGAAAAAATGGGATTTTCCTGGGTAGTACAACAACACCTAAACAGATAAGTAGCAAACGAATAACTTAAAACTATAAGAAAATATGGGATTTTCTTGATCAACAATTTTTCCAGAAAGTAAAGGAATTCGTTCTTTTCAAAACTAAACCGCTTATGAACTCACCAGCTTTATGCTGATTTTCAAACTGCTTGTATTCTCAGGTCAGTAATAGACAGGTACACCGCAACCTTTTGGAGTAGCCGGAGCGTCTCGAAGACTCATCTTTACTTTTGTTTATATTACATATGTTAAACACTTGTACAAATTTACTTTCAAACAAATGTAAACAATATTATGTAATGTAATGTTTTGTGATTACTGCTTTACTATGTACATTGGATTCGATACTCAACGTGGAGTCAACCCCGGAAATGTTTCCGCCTTTGGTTTTCGGGGTGTGACAGATTGGTATCAGAGCCCTTGTTTATAGTGAACTGGTATACCAAAGCTTACATGGTATAAGACTATAAACATTAAAGGGCCTAAGTGCTCTGAACTAAAAGTATACTCTATGAATATAAGTATTTTCTAAAAGTATACAAGTATACTGACCGTCGAGATCCGTAACTACAAGTAGAACAAAACATAAGTAAATGGGTGTTGTACGATGCGGTTAAACCGGGGCAGTTATGTAGTCGTGTCTAGGATCAATATAGCCTGGCCAACTATATTCATTCGAGACACGGCCAACATGTGCTTGGGAGTGACTGTGGTATGTGGCATGCCTAAAACTTACCCTAATACCACAAACATCGAACCAACGTCGTAACGAATCATGAAATACTATGGGAGTATTTCTCGAGCCAATCCTTGGTAGAAATCCTCGTTCATGCATTGTTCTTTGATCATTCTCTTAGCGATAATTTTCTTGCCTTGATTACTCTTTCCTGCTTTATCGCTTAATATAATGTTATATCTGTCTCGATGAGATATCCCCCTAATCCATATCTCTTGATTCAATTCAAAGGACTTATGATCCTCTCTTTCCTGATCTTTTTAGATCAAGATGCCTCCGAGGAAAAGACCCAGCTCAAAGAACACCAACAACCCTCCGCCGCCACCACCTCCTCTTCAAATTGATCTAGAAACACTTCAGGCAACCATTTCTGCCACCATATTAGCTCTCCTACCTCAACTAAACCCTAGTGGTTCAGGGGGTGGTACCCAAAACCCAGAAGGTAATCAAGGACACCGAAAGGAGTGTTCCTATAAAGACTTCATGAACGCAAAACCGACATTCTTCGATGGCACAGGGGGTGTCATTGCTCTAACTCGGTGGTTAGAGAAAATCGAATCTATCTTCGAGATTTGCGCCTGTTCGGAATCTGATAAGGTGAAATTTGCCGCCTGTACGCTCACCGATAAGGCTTTGACTTGGTGGAACGGCCGAGTCAAATCCCTGACTTTACCTGTAGCCAATGCTATGGGATGGGAAGTTATGAAAGAACTACTACGTGCGGAGTATTGCCCTTGGGGTGAAATCTAGAAGCTGGAAAATGAGCTGTGGAACCTGAAGATGAAAGGTTCCGATATCGTCTCTTACACTTCAAGGTTTGATGACCTGACACTCCTTTGTCCGGGAATGGTTACCCCGGAAAGAAAAAAGGTAGAAAGGTTCATCTGGGGATTAACTCAGCCAACCAAAGGGAATGTTATAGCAGCAAAGCCAGATACCTATGACAGCGCCAAATGTTTGGCACAAGCTTTAATCGATCACAATGATGATCAGGAGGAAGCAGGCACCACTCCCGAGCCAACAGAAAAGAGTGGCGAGAAAAGAAAGTTTTGGAGAAAGAAGAAGAAGAGTCAGTCTTCCCCAGAACCCTCGAAGAAACAGAAAATAGTGGCAATCCACGCTGCCACTACCCCTGCTGCTGTTTCTGTTGTCAATTCCACATCTCAAGTACCTGTTACCGGATATGTCGGTACTTTCCCGTGGTGTGACCGATGTAACTATCACCATCGCATCCCTGGCCCTTGTCGTGCAAAGTTCTGTAGAAGTTGTGGCCAGGAAGGTCATCTCACACGAACCTGCAAAACCCCAACCCCATCAACTAGTCAAGCTTCCGGAGCTGGTATCGGTCAAACCTGCTATAGCTGTGGAGAGGTCGGGCACTATAAGCGAAACTGTCCAAAGACAGTAACGTCTGGCAGCACCGGGAGAGTCCTAACTATGGGGCAAGAAAGGACAGCCGTCGATCCCACCGTTGCCACAGGTATACTTCCTTTCGATAAATCTTGTGCCCGTAATCCTTTTCGATTATAATGCTGTAAGAATTTGCTAATCATGCATTCAAATAACTTTCTAAACTAAATCCTTCGTTAGTGATCGAAATGTGTACCGTCGAGATGACCAACCAGTGAGAAGGAAAGCGTTAACGTCATACCCTTAGATTGTATTCTAAATTTGGATGGTTATCCCTTTCCATTTGATCTAAAAGTAAACCTTTAATGGAAAACTTTGATGCAAACTCAGCATGGAATGACTTAGTCTCATTCATGCGGTTAGTCTTGTCTTTGAAAGGGTCGTCTAATCGTATCTTTCCTTTGACCCAACACTCATATTCTTCGTGCATCAAAGCTTAGAAGTTTTTCCATCCATTCCCCGTCCGTATGATATTCGGGAAAACGGGAAGTCTACAACTCTTTCCCGATGCCTTTTTCCAAGAATCCTCGAGAATTCCTTCCGAACGGCTAGTCAAGTCTTGTATTAACCTAATTCTTGGAACTACTTGTAACCGAACCTTCGGGAGGATGATATATCCAATACAACGACCAAGACCTGATCACCATGAGTTCATAGTGACGCCCTTCGGTCAAACCATTTTTCCTTGGTTATGGAGATAAGCAAAGCAAAACCTGTAACTTAGTAACACTAGACCCTTCGCGAATCCTCGTAGGAACGATTCTGTGACCTTCAAACTTTGGCTATCCTCAGAACTTAGTAACATTCCTATGATACTTCACGTCTCGGTCTTTGAGAAGTATCTACTCAACGAAATCAAGACGCGTCCCGACAGTGAGGGTTCGCTGGAACGTCAAGCGGAGACCGGATGCCACTTGGGAGCATGAAAAACCTGGAGCGGTTGATCCATCCGCATCTCTGTTCATTCCAAGATCTGTATCTTAACCTTTGAATTTCGGGACGAAATTCCCTCTAACGGGGGGATAATGTAACAACCCGAAATTTCGTTTCGTTGCTTGTACCCCTTTTCGCGACTCGTTCCAATCATCTAATTGCCGTTTCTGATTTCGTTTCCAATTTCGGCATTTTATTAAGTCATTATTGAATATTTTATTTTAGGGCTTAATGAATGTCCTAATACCCTTAGAACTCATTCTAACACCTCGTATTAGTGATCGGAATATTTCTAGAATCAACCATATCGGGTAACGACAACTTAATCGGGTGCGACCAAAAGCCTCGTTTAATGTCGGTATTGGGTAGAATTCCACCGTGCCCCAAACTTAGGACTTATTTAAACATGTTCAAGCTATCATTTGAAGCTTTTTTTCTCTCTCTCTACTCTCTCTCTAACCTCTCTCCTAAATCCAAGTTTAAGGGTCCAATTCTCAAGTTTAAGGCTTCTAATCTCCAAGGTACCTTCCCTAGCTTGTTTGGTAACCGCTTTAGCCTTCAAATTCGAGTTTAATCTATGGATTAGGACCATTATCACGTGTTTACGTCCCTAGAACTATCCTAGGCCGTAAACTCATTTAAAGGGGGTTTTTGAACAACAAAACCCTTCCAAACCACAACTAGAATTTAGATATGGCTAAATGACTTCATGGATTGGACTTAGAACACTTTAGACATGAATTTTGAGGGATTATAATGAGTTTACAGCCCAGGAAGGTGCCTAGGCCGTAAACACCAAATTAAATGGGTTTTGAGCCCTTAAACCCTTCCTAGACTCAAACAAGGCTTAGATATGAATTTTAGAATAAAGATATTGGCCTTAGAACATTACAAACATAATTTTTGGGGAGTAAAAAGGAGTTTACGGCCAAGGTTCATGCTTGGGCCGTAAACCCCTCAAAAATGGAGAGTAAACTCATTTTAACATGTCCAAATGCCTTCAAACTTAACCAATAGCCTTGTGGTAAATTCTAGAGCCATCTAAAAATAGTTTGGGGACCTTAAACTCATCAAATACCTTACATATGAGAGTTTACAGCCATAGATCATGCTCCTGGGCCATAAACTCCTAAATGTATGCTAAATGGTGCCCTAAAATCATAACAAGGCTTGGAAAATTAACTAGAATCACATGTGATTGTTCCTTGTGTCCCAAAGTAATTATTCATGACCATGGGAGAGTTTACGGCCGTAAACTCCAAGTTTACAGCTGTGAGCTCCCTTAAACATGGTATAAGTCCCATAATTTTATTCCAAGGCATTTTAGAAGTCCATTCCAACAATCCCCATGTCCAAACAAGCCATTAAACACTCAAAATCACACCAACATGAGTTTACGGCCGTAAACTCATGTGTGTATGTGTTTTGTGGTTGTAAACTCCCTTAAATGTTTACTCTTGGGGAGTAAACTCAAATTCCAAGTCCCTAGTGCCATTACACGTCCGAAGATGTCACCCGGGTCACTCCAAACACTCGTTTTGAGGTGTTTAATCTCATTGGAGTGTAATGTCCCATATAGTTAGTGATTGTAAATATAATTAGATATATATGGACATTATTTCATTTTACATAGGGACATCGCGAATAATCAAGCCCCGAACCAACATTTAGTGTCCGAAACCGTCGCATTTCCTAGTCCGGTGAGTTCATACCCCTACCGTTTTTCCGTGTTTTCAATGTTTTCAGGGGGGGGGGGGGAATACAAGCAATAAGTACAAGTGTATTTTTGTCACACCCCGAAAACCGAAGGTGGAAACATTTCCGGGGTTGACTCCACGTTGAGTATCAAATCCAATGCACATAGTAAGTAAAGTAAAACAACCATTACATTACATAATAAAGTTTTATAGTTGTTTCAAAAGTAAAGTTTGTACAGTTGTGATACATAGTATATATAGAAAAAATGAAACGGGTCTTCATGTACTCCGTCTTTTGATCAAAAGAAATCTTCGGGTACCTGTTCTAACGCTGACCTGAGAACACAAGCGGTTTGAAAATCAGCATAAAGCTGGTGAGTTCGTAAGCGGTTTTTGTTTGTGAACATGTTTCGAGTTTCCTTTATGTTTCTGAAATGTTATATGCACCAAGAAAATCCCATATTTTCTTAATAGTTGGTTATTGTTTCACAAATGTAAGGTATAGTAAGTTTGTACACTGAAAACATGTTTATTCATGTGAAAATGTATAGTTGGTTATCTGACTGGTTAAACTGTTCTGTTTACTTATCATGTGTTACCAGGAAAGTCCCATACTTTCCTTATTGTATGTTACAAATTGTAAAAGATGTAATGTTATCCAGTTTGTTACTCTTTCTAGATAGGTAAGTGTTACCCAGAAAAGTCCCATGCTTTCCTGCATGTTGGTTTCAAATGTAAACGATGTTAAAGATATAAAAGATGTAATTGTGATTGGTTTCCATGTTTTCCCCAGGAAAGTCCCGTACTTTCCTGAATGTTAGTTACAGTATGTGAAAGATGTAAAAGATGTATAAAGTGATTCATTATTACTATAAGTAAATCTCTGTTATCCTAATTGCGAGTTCCATAACCATACAATAGACTAAAACCTGTGGCAATAAGTAGTCCACATGTGGCAATAAGTCGTCCACATACTTATGACTTTCGTCACCCTTGAACCATTTCGGTTCGGCTGTAGCTAGCAGCCAGGTGTGGGGTAGTCAGCCCCGTATAGATCTATACACTCAAGTAACGCTCTCTAAATACCAGAGATTCTGGTTATGGGTGTAGTCGTCCACTCGCGTATCTCGGTGGAGTGTTCTCCGAGGACGTGTCTCCAATCATACAGGATTAACAAATTTACTAGTAATAATATGATAGTCCCCCACTCGTGTATGTGTGTGGAGTGTTACCGAAGACAAAACAGTGTACATGTATTATGTTCAAATGTTTAATGTCATGCTTTTAACTGATAAAAGGTGGAAAAACCATTTGTGAAATGTATGCAAAACATAACAGTTTAAAGGCCTATTTCACAAATACAGGTTACATGATCTGTATGTTCAATCTGTTATCAGTTGTGGTAATCAGTTATGAAAGCATATGAAATATGAAGCACACATTTAAAAACATATTCTGAGTACAAGGATTCCCTTGTACTTTGCTTGTGTTCCCCCCTGAAAATAGTGAAAACAGTGAAAAAGGGTAGGTGTATGAACTCACCGGACTCGGAAACGTGTCGGTTTTGAATGGTAGACGTTGGTTCGGGGTTTGATTACTCGCGATGTCCCTATGTAAAATGAAATAATGTCCATATATATACAATTAGGGATACATTCACTAATCATATGGAACATTACACTCCAATGAGGTTAAACACCTTAAAACGAGCGTTTGGAGTGACCCGGGTGACATCTTCGGACGTGTAATGACACTAGGGACTTGGGACTTGAGTTTACTCCCTAAGAGTAAACATTTTAAAGAGTTTACAACCATTGAACATACACATACATGAGTTTACGGCCGTAAACTCATGTGGGTGTGGTTTTGGGTGTTTAAATGGCTTAAATGGACATGGGGATTGTTGGAATGGATTTCTAAAATGCCTTGGAATTAATTGAATGAAATTATAACACTTAAAAGGGAGTTTACGGCCATACCATAGGAGTTTACGGCCGTAAACTCACCTATGGCCAAGGAAAATTGATTTGAGCTTCAAAGGACAATCACATGTGATTCTAGTTAATTTTCCAAGCTTTGTCATGAATTTAAACATCATTTTGCATACATTTTGGAGTTTACGGCCTAGAGGCATGATCTAAGGCCGTAAACTCTATGATACCCCAAGAAAAGTTAGTTTTTGATGCTTAAAACAATCACATGTGATTCTAAAAATTTGAACAAGCCATTTGGGGTGGTTTAATGCATCATTTGACAAGGTTTTATGAGTTTACGGCCAAGGGTATGCTCCTAGGCCGTAAACTCTTGTAAATGATACTTTTGATATGTTTCAAACCCTTAAACTATTTTTAGATGCATCTAGATTTTACCACAAGGCCATTGGTTGAGTTTCAAGGCATTTAGACAAGTTTTAAGGCTCTAAATCCCCAATTAATAGGAGTTTACGGCCCAAGAATATGTCTTGGCCGTAAACTCTCTTTTGTCCCCCAAAAATCATGTTTAAGGTTTTTAGATGCTAAAACCAATGTCCCACAAGTCATATCTAAGTCCCAACTATGATTTGGAAGGGTTAATTGGCTCAAAAACCCTTTGAATATGAGTTTACGGCCCAAGAATGTGTCTTGGCCGTAAACTCACTTTTTTCACTTAAAATCAATGTTTTAATTGTTGTAAGTCCCTTCCATTAAGTCATTAAGCCATTACTAATGTCTAACATTGCTTAGGAGGGGGTTTTAGGGCTTAAAAACCCCATTGATAGGAGTTTACGGCCCAAGCTAGTTCCTTGGCCGTAAAATCATGTTCTTGGTCCCAAATCACAAATTAAACACAAAATTGAAGGCTAAAGAGGTTGAATAACAAGTTAGGGGTGTTACCTCTTTGATTTCAAGCCTTAATTCTTTGTTTTGGACATTGATTTTGGGTTGAGGAGAGAGGTTGTGAGTGTTTAATGGTAAATTGACCAAAGGCTTCAAATGGAGTCTTAAACACGTTTATATAGTGTTTAAGTTTTGGACACGGAGGAATTCTACCCGATACCGGCGTTAGACGAGGCTTTTGGTCGTACCCGATTGAGTTACCGTAACCCGATACGGTAATTTCTAGAAATATTCCGATCACTAAAGTTGGGTGTTAAAATGATTTCTAAATGTATTAAGACACCCATTAAGTCATTTTAAATGTATACTAATAAATGACTTAATTATACAGAAGATCGGAAATCGAATTTGGAATGACGATTGGTTGCGCGAATTGGACTACGAAAGAGTTACAATAATTGATACGGAAATTTTGGGTTGTTACAATTTTGTACTTAAACTGATTTTCAACTCAATGGTTTTGCTTACTAAATGTCTTGATTTCCAAATATTTGTGATAACTGACGTTTCGAATTGCAGGTTAAACTTAGATTTCTTTTAAGAATATTATAACTATATTCTCTGTGTATAAGAAATCATACTAATCATATATAAGGTCAATACGAATATAACCTGCTACGAATACGAATACGAATATAATCTAATACGAATACGAATACGAATACGACTACGAATACGAATACGACTACGAATACGAATACGACTACGAATATGAATACGAATACGAATACGACTACGACTACGACTACGAATACGAATACGACTACGAATATGAATACGACTACGACTACGAATATGAATACGTCTACGAATACGAATATGACTACGAATACGAATACGACTACGAATGCGAAATGATGCCTTTGGTTGACACTAAGAATTCGATTATACAGTTAGTGTACTCTCTTGAGTGTCACCAGAGCTTCGAATCTGATACAAAAATACGCCTCTGGACCTCTACTGAGTTTCAAATATATCCTCCTCAGAATGTTGATAGAGCTTCGAATACACAACTAATATACTCTTTTGGAATTCAGCAGAACTTCGAAAATACTGTAATGTACGCTTCTGTGTGATTCCAAATATTCGAAAATACAACTAAGTTAGTAGATAATAGTCATTCGAATGTAGAATAACTAAGGGTTTAGAACACGTAACTAATACTATTTACATGGTAATTACTAGTACTTCAAAATCAGACCTAAGAACCAATCACCACACATAGGAAAATATGGGATTTTCCTGGGATAACATAACAACCAGTAACGAACTTAGATACGAATAAGCAACTCAAACATAGGAAAATATGGGATTTTCCTGGGTAGTACAACAACACCTAAACAGATAAGTTGCAAACGAATAACTTAAAACTATAAGAAAATATGGGATTTTCTTGATCAACAATTTTTCCAGAAAGTAAAGGAAATCGTTCTTTTCAAAACTAAACCGCTTATGAACTCACCAGCTTTATGCTGATTTTCAAACTGCTTGTATTCTCAGGTCAGTAATACACAGGTACACTGCAACATTTTGGAGAAGACGGAGCGTCTCGAAGACTCATCTTTACTTTTTTTTATATTACATATGTTAAACACTTGTACAACTTTACCTTCAAACAGATGTAAACTATATTATGTAATGTAATGTTTTGTGATTACTACTTTACTATGTACATTGGATTCGATACTCAACGTGGAGTCAACCCCGGAAATGTTTCCACCTTTGGTTTTCGGGGTGTGACACATACTTTTGGAGTAGGCATGAAAGAAGATTGTCATGAATTGGTTTGTAGATTGTCTAAAGTGTATTAAACATAGCAAAGGTTTGCTGCAACGTTCATGAGTGATTATGAATATGATTTTGAGCTTTGGATTGAACCCACGCTCACTTGGATCGCATCATGGATTTTATCACGAGCGATTGGTGAGATGATAATATCTTGTATTCTTGAAACCGAGATGTGTGAGTTGTATCTTGCGAATCGGTTACACATTGATAATATGTAAATGCACCAGTAACTTGGTGTTATAAAACATATTGTTGTGTGTGATTTGGTGAGTGAGTGAAAGCAAGCATTGATTCGAAGTTTATCCGTTCCTTTTAACCAACGTCGGATAAAAGCGATATTTGTGGGTCCCTCGACGATTTAGTGATGACAAACGTAAATGCTCTGCCGGGCTAGGGCTAATTTGATTTGTTCAATTAGTCAGTCGTCGTAAATCGGAAATCAGGAAACAACACATAGACTGAGAGAATGATTCCAATCCATGTATCACGTCTATACGATATCTAGAATGGAGGAATATATGATCCCTTATCTAAAGGACAGGTTACTGATAAGATCAGAGTTCGACAACGTCTTTGAGAGTTACGATTGCTAATCGGATTGTACTTAAATTTATGGTTACTAGACTTATCCAAGTGGGAGACTGTTGGATTAGTGTCTAAGCCTGTAACCATATTTGGTAAGTACTTGACCCGGTTGTGCATGGTCCTTTTGGGTTGCCTTCAAACCTGGCAATGGAATAGGATAATTGTTGGAGAGAGAAGAATGATTTATTAATTTATTACTTGGTTAATAAATTAATTTGAAATCAAGGTAAATGATTTATTAATGTATTATGGATATAATATATTGATTAGAAATCATATTTTTTAATTAATATTTAATCAGAAATTAATTTGGACTTAATTTTAGGATTAAAGGAATTAATTGAAAATGCAGGGACTAAAGGTGACAATGTTCAAAAGTTGAGCATTGAAGCATTCTAGAACCTCCCTTAGAGGTTGGGAACGAAATCTAGAGTGTCCTAGGGTTTCCTTGGGCTCTAAGGATGCCTTGGAAGCCTTAGGGAGGAAGTTAAGTGATTAGGGTTATCTAAGATACACCTGCCTTATCCTAAACCTTCCTTATCAAATATATAAACCCCTATAGGGTTGGATTTTGTCCAAGGCACTCCAAGAGAGGCTTAGAGTCGAATTTTCCCCTTCCCTTCTCTCTCCATAGTAATCCTTGGTTGCTAGGTTTGTTTGTGAGCCATTAGAGGCGCAACACTTGTGGCGCTTGCTTTCAAAGACAAGAAGATTCAAGATTTAAGTTGTTATTACAATATAACAACAAGAGGTATGTATTTCATCCTTCTTTGTGATTCTCGAAATTACTAGAAGCATGCTAGGTTTCTTTATGTGTTCATAATATTGTATAACTAATAGTGAAAACATAGATCCAACTCTAGGGTTGCATGCACACATAGGATTGTTCGTATAAAACCCAACACTTGACTCGGCTTGTCATGGTCCATTAGGGTTGCATCGACATCTCAACTATTGGATAGACAAAATGAGAAAAGGACACTTATGATTTGTTAATATATTGTAAGTTCTAATATATTAATATGAAATCATATTATTTAATTAGTATTGATCAAGAATTAATTTGGAATTAATTTTGTGATAAATAAGAGACTAATTAACTATATGGGGATTGATTTGTAAATCATTCATTCTTATATAGTGGGCTTATGGTTCATGATTCACTAGATTGGGCTAGTCCAATTGGGTGCTCCATGGATACTCCATGGAGGTTATAACCCATGGATCATGGGGGAAATGAAAAGCCATGCACATTAGGGTTTACATGGTGTAACCCTACATGTGTCACACTATATAAAGAGCTCCATAGCTAGCAAAATTGGCCACTATTTCAAGACAAGGAGGGCTAGCCGATTTTGTGATCAAAGCGTTCTTCTCTCAAGTTATTCCAAGATTTGTGGTGTTGTGTGAAACATTTGAGGCATCACATTTGAGGTGTTAGGCTCACAAAGTCTTAAGGAATCCAAGCAACTACAAAGGTATGTCATTCTATTAGTTTTATATTGCAAGTACTCCATGCCATGCTAGTTAGGATGTAAACCTTGGAAAATTCTTATTTGCATGAATATTAGAGAAAACATAGATCTAAGGTTTCTAGGGTTGCATGTACACCATAGGAGTGTTAGAATGTTCAAAACCCATCAGTGGTATTAGAGCCTAGGCTTGTTTTCTTTGAATTTGATGCAAACTGCTTGAAAAAATTGATTTTTCTGTTCATTGTTTAGTGAACTCGCCGAGTCCATGGGGGGACTCGACGAGTCCAAGTGAAAATGCATCCTACTCGTCGAGTAGGTTCTTGTACTCGACGAGTAGGATCCCCTATTTGCAAAATTTCGAGTTTTGCTACTGGAAATGGACTAGAAACATTACCCTAAACTGTTTTGGACTTATAAAACCTGTTTTTGATGGTGTAATGACTATGCTAATCCGTTTTCAAAGGTTATTATCAAAATTTCAAGTTTTTATATGTGTTTATATGATTCTTGAAAGTGTTGATATGAATGTTCATACTTATGAGTTTTAGAGAATTCTAGAAACTAGTAAGTGAACCCGTGGCAAACCACGGGTCGGGTTGGTCGGTTTTTTTGTTGGGTTTTTTCTATTTAACTCATAACTCATAATATGATTTTAGTGCAACACCTGATGAATTCATGTCAATAGACACATAAGTTGTACATATACTAACATAATAATACATGTATAAAATAATTACAGTATATCGAGTTGCGGCTATATATTAACTACCATCAAACAAAACCCTATAATACCAATAACAAAAACTAACACCAAATCATCACCATCATCATGATCAATTTGAAAGATATAACCAAAAGCAAAAAACATACATACCTGTTAACATCACTCTTTGCATTTGAATCTTATGTACCTTTTCATTATATGTTGTTAAAGAACAACACTTTTCTAAATTATATCTATATCATATATTAACACATTAAATATGTCAGAGTAATAGTAAAAAATAAAAAAAATACAAAAAATAAACTATTTGTGTAAATTGTTGTGTGGTTCCTTTCTTTCTTTCTTCTTGAAGTTTCGATATTTTATTGTGTATTTAATTCTCACATGTCTTTTTCCTATAACAACTTAAAACCAATTTTGTCATTGCAAATTCTTCAAGAAGTATAAAGAGATCAAAAATTTTCAATTTTCATACATTTTCAAATGAAATCAAGTCAACATCATAATACATGTTGGTATTGCAGGAACAATTGATGATTCTTGATGTGATTCAGTTAAACCAAATGCATACTTTGGATGAATAGTTAGCACTGCAACTTCACCTTTCTTCAGACTTCTATCAAGTCCATCAATAGCTTGTTGTATCATTAAAGAAAAACAACACCATGTCATTGTTAGCTCGTGTTTTTCATTTTTCTTTTTAAACACCAAAATGATACTCACCTTCATTTATCTTGAACTGAAGTGGTGTCTTACTGTGTCCTTTATTCACAAACGGATTTCCATCTTGGAGTTTCCCAACCAATTTCATTATAGAAAAAACAATAAGAGCACCACAAGTCTCACTTTTTGTCCATGTGGGATAACTTCCCATACCACCGATTTGCTCATCCTCCGTCTAGCATTCCTAACTCTCTGCGGCATCTGAATAATTAGAAAACCAAACACAAAAATTGACATTAAACAGAATAAATAGTATGTAATGTCACATATAATAAAAATTATAAAACAGTAGGCAGTTGGTTCCTAAACACTATTAAATGGATATATAGTAGCTTGTATGACCAAAAATCAGTAAAAAAAAATTCTAGCATTACAACTCAGATTTTTTTTTCTTTAGAAATCTAATTGAACATATTAACGACTCATTCCTTTCGTCCATCATTCGAGTCTATCAAATGAAAAAGATCCTAACTAAATTCAATATGAAACGACAAAATAAGTAAATATTATAGTAAAATTTCGTTCATAAGTAAATATTATAGTAATGTTTTGTGACATCCCCATTTTCACGGCCAGAAAAAACCGATTTGTTTATGCTTTGTTTTTATAATCAGAGTAATCTTTTAAAGAAAACAATTGCGGAATTTGTTCCCAAAACAAAATATGATAAAAATTATCAAAGCATTTCTTTAAAGAAATGTATTTTCATTATATAACAAAATCTCGGGATGTAATGTTCCGATACAGACACATAAGCATAAACAGAACTTACATTATTTACACTAAAGATTTTACATCTCCTTTAATCTCTCCGTGAAATATATCTTCGTATCGATACCAGTGATACAAAGAAAACTGAGTGGGTCAGGCTTGGGAGCCTGGTGAGCATATAGGGTTTTCAACCCACAATAATATAATTATTATATTCAACCATCAAACAATCAACTCAATTACCCATCCCTATTATCTTTCTTAGGATTTTACCCTAGGAATTCAACTACCCGTCATTCATTCATTCCTAAGGATTGACCTAAGGAATTAGCACAAACTTCCATTGCTACGTAAGGCGCATCTGCCAACATTATCCTTTAAGCGCCTCTGCCAGGATTACGACATTCACTATTAGGTGCATCTGCCAATATTATCCTTAAGCGCATCTACTAGTATTATGACATTCTCTATTTGTTGCATCTACCAATATTATTCCTAATCGCATTTGCTAGCATTATGCCATTCTCTTTTAGGTTCATCTACCAATACTATGCTTAAGTACATCTACTAGTATTATGTCATTCTCTATTTGGTGCATCTACCAATACTATGCTTAAGCGCATCTGCTAGCATTATGACATTCTTTAATTGGTGCATCTGCCAATATCATTCTTAATCATCTTTCATACCTCATCATTTTATCACATACTAACTATCTCATCTACCCATGTTCTACCCAACATATTTGTAGATATAAATACATATACAGTTTAACTCATTTAAAAACTATATAAAACATCCATTCCACACTCATCTCTAATAAACAACAATATATAAAACCATAGCACGTGTTTTATAACAAATACTTCATATTTATGTGTTAGAAGAAAGTAACCACACACTCACCCAAACATATACTTAATACATTCAAACAATACTTGTATTATACTCGTGTTTATGAAAGGGACTATACACCCACACATATAAACAACTTTATATTATAGACATAACACGTATTTCATAGCAAATACTTAATATTTATGCGTTAGAAGAAAGTAAGTACACACTCACTTGATCAGAAGATGATCGGATAGCACTACGTCTTGTAGAAGTAGTATTCTTTGGTAGATCTGCAAGATCTTCACAAAAACCGGACTCCTTGCGGGCAGAGCTTCGGATTGGGAATTGCACTTCTCGGGGATCTTCGGGGCCTCGGGACTTGCATCGGGGCTCGGGAATGATACCGGGGCTTCGGGGTATAAGTTGCACGCAAAACGAGGTAAAACGCGAGAGGAAGGAAGAATGGAGCAATAGAACTTGGCTGCCCTCGACTTCCTTTTATAGGGGGCTGGAAACCCAAATTACACTGGGCGTAATTCTAAATTATGCTGGGCGTAATTCTAAATTACGCTGGGCGTAATGGGGATAAGAACGCTGACTCCCCCCCTTCCGGATAATATCGAATTTATATTTAAATTAAATATCGAAAATATTTAATAAACTTCAAAAATTCATATCTTCCTCATACGAACTCCGTTTTTGACGTTCTTTATATCCTCGCGTAGGTTAGACTACGCTCTACAACTTTCATTTAGACTCCGTCAGCTAATTTTGAATTTATTTTTATTATTTATTTTTAGTAGGCCGAGACAAGAAAACTCCGTTATAAAATCATAACTTCTTCATCCGACGTCCATTTTCGCCTATCTTTTTATCGTTTTACTACAATTAATGAGATCTTCGATTCTCATTTAGATTGTTTCGGTTAAAAACCGCTCGATCTCAAATCGAGTATTCGGGCTGCATACCGCTAAGTCGAAACTTCGAAAAATCATAACTTCCTCATACGAAGTCAGATTTGGCGTTCTTTTTATGCACGCTCATGGTTTAATGAACTCTACGACTTTGGTTTAGATCGCTAAGGCTAATGTAGTGACAAAGAATATGGTTTGGCATGCGGAATTAGAGCTTGCACAATTGAACATGGTGATTTGGGTGTTCAAGAGATGTATTGATTGTATATGGTGTTACACAAAAAGGATCTAGATCTAGACTACATAAATAACACACACTTATACACTCACTTTTACATCTATCAAGCACACCTCTACAAGTGGACAAACCCACCTTATATAGAGGTGTTTACATGTCTCTCTCTCACTCTTTATCTCTCATGTGTCACAAGGCTAATACTCCACATGCAAGTGGGTTTTACAAAAGTCAAATATTTACAAAGTTATGAATGAATGACTTTGCACCCCAACATTCTCCCCCTCAAAGTTAGGAATGAATGACCCACTTCAAATCTTCCAAAATCAAGCACTACGTGGTTCGAACCTCAAAGGTGACACATGTCGAAACGAATTTCATTCTTCAATTCTTCCATGACTCTTCAATTTGGGCTCTAGGATGTGAGACCATACAATCCGAGCAGCAACGAATGATCAAGAGTATTCCAAACTCCAAATAATCACCCAAAGTTGCGCATAAAAACACACCCCAAAAATCTTCAATAATTCCAAACCCATTTCGAATACATCACTTCCGAACTTCCAATTGCATCATCTCGTGGCTTCAAAACTTCAAGATCACTTTGGTCTTCAAATCCGCGTAATATGAAAAATTCAAGTTCGAATTTCCATATAAAACTTCTCCCCCTTTTTATAATCGAAATTTGATTATAAAACTCCAAAGGAAAAAGAACGTGCTCTATTCGGAATTTTTCATGTTAAAACTCCCCCTTAACATGTGGCACAAACTTTATGCTTCCATCCGGAAAATCCAAAAAAAAATCAATTTTTATTGTTGTTCGCGGATTGCCTTTGACAAAATTTCTCAAAAATGGGTAGAAATTCTCAATTTCAGAATTCTGCAGTGACCGCTTGCGCCAAAAACAACCAAATATGCGAAACACACTCCCATTTGCGAAACTGGGTAGAATGTGTAAATTCGCACAAACTGCATGGACCAGATTTGAAAATATTCCAATTTCTCAAAATTTTTACCCCAAATGCGAAACTGGGTAAAATTTTCCATCTTGCGAAGACTGTAGGGATGCGAAATGAAAATCCTGCATTTTGTCATTTTATAACCCCATTTTGCGAAGTTGGACCATTTGAATTATTTCATGAAAAGATCAGGGGCCAAATGCGAAACTCTTAGCTTTCTTCCCCAATTCGAATTTTTCTGTAAAATACTTCGCATCTTCGCTCGTGAAACATGAATGCGAACCATGGACTTCACATTTTGACTTCAAAATTGAACAATATGCGAACTCATGTTTTTGATCTCTGTAACCAAATGCGAACTCCATTCACACAAATGCGAACTTTGAACATCAACCGCAAAATTTTCCATTATTTGCATTTCATTCACCAAGACTTTACATTTCCAGATGCGAACACATTCCAACCCATAACAGAATGCGTACCACAAAATTTCATATGCGAACCCAAAATTGATTATCAGACATACTTGTCTCACCAAATGCGAAATCCAAGTGAACAACATAATCGATTCATAGATGCGAACTAATCTGATTTCATATGCAAACTGAAACCCAGATGTGAACTCACACAAATCAATCACAAAATTTTCTCATTCGCATTTCAACAATCGAACTTGCTTCATCTGTTCGTTATCAATAATTTGTGAACTAATCCTCAACCTATAGAAATTATTTTCGCAGCCTTTGTTATCAATCGACTTCCAAGGCCTTTCCTTTCAGTTCTTAATCATCGACCATCGATCTCAGTTCGTTCTCAAGTCTTTACTTCGCATAATCGATCCTTGACAATCGATCAAAAACGACGTCAACATCATAAATCGATATCATCTCAAACCCGATTATCAACATCAAAAATCGAATCCAGACTCCAAAGCGTCCAATTCCCAGTCGTTCTTTCATTAGGTTGAAACTAGTCGACATTAATCGACTTCAAATCACAATCACATTTTGATTCTAGTTGTTCTCGATTCATTCATTAAAATCAAAGATTTATTTGTCGATTTCTTAACCAAAATTTGATCCTCATCGGTATTAAATTGAAGAAATCGTAACCGATTCACAAGAACATCACAAAATCAAAACTCATCGATCGTTTAGAGTGATGAGAGAAAAACGCGACTCAAGAACTCAAGGGAAAAATGAATGCGATTTCAGATTTTCAATCGATTCCAGTTCTGATTTCTTAAGAACAACGATTTTGACTTTCAATTAAATCAATTATTGACATCTTGATCATAATCGATTTTATGGTTGTACAATCCAAATAGAATCGATTCACAAAATAGATTTTATAATCAACAATCGCTAAGAAAGACACGAAGAAATCATATTCATATTAACATTCAAGAACGCTGAATAGTACAAGTCTTTTAAGCATGGTGTGATGAAGACAAACAGTGAAAAAGACAAACAGTAAAAAAGACTTAAAGATTAGGATCACAAAAGAAAAACGTATGGGCTTACAACTGAAGAACAGTATCCGATTATGATCACTTGGGCTTCAAACCGAGATCATGAACAGTAATTTGATTTTTGATTGGGCTTGGACATTTAAACAATGAATAGTGAACAATGATCAGATATCTATTTTGAGATTAAGAATTAGAATATGAATTTGATATTGATTTTGGTTAGAAATTGATCTATAAAGAAAATAGATTGGATCTCTAATTAGGCTTGAAACAAAAATCATAAACGCAATGCACGAATTCAATTATTACGAGAGATCATAGAGAGAGACTCACCAAAAGTGATCAAATTGCGACAAAAATTTGCCAAACCAAGAATCGTTCTTCAATAATCACCTTGACCTTGAAGACCCACTCTGATACCAATTGTAGTGACAAAGAACATGGTTTGGCATGCGGAATTAAAGCTTGCACAATTGAACATGGTGATTTGGGTGTTCAAGAGATGTATTGATTGTATATGGTGTTACACAAAAAGGATCTAGATCTAGACTACATAAATAACACACACTTATACACTCACTTTTACATCTCTCAAGCACACCTCTACAAGTGGACAAACCGACCTTATATAGAGGTGTTTACATGTCTCTCTCTCACTCTCTATCTCTCATGTGTCACAAGGCTAATACTCCACATGCAAGTGGGTTTTACAAAAGTCAAACATTTACAAAGTCATGAATGAATAACTTTGCACCCCGACAGCTAAATATCACTCTAACATAAATTCACTTTTTACGTCATTCAGCGTCGTGCCGGTTCTGTCGCGAAACTTCGACAGATCATAACTTCTTCGTTATAACTCGGATTTTGGCGTTCTTTATATGTACGGAATCCTTGTAACATATACTATAACTTAGTTAAGATTATTCCTTCAAAATAATCTTCCATCAAAAAGTCATTTTTGACGCTTAACGTCTCTAATTGACTAGCCCGAATCTACAAGCGTTACAATTATCTCCCCCTTAGGATGATTACATCCCGGAATCATCAACGAAATAGGAGTTGCATAATGATTCCACATGTTATTTCTTCATCCTAGGTAATAACTGTAACTTCTATGTTTCCTCGAAAGAGTATTTAACTTTATGGTTTTCTTGACCGTAGAAGATGCCCAATCTTGCATCTGCTTTACGTACTATGTTGTACTCTCAATCATAACCTCCAAGTTACCAAGTAAGTTCTTATTATGGACTCCTTCTTCTTTTTCGGATAAACACTTTCCTTTATCTATTGTAACAGACCGATGGTTCGTGCTCTACTGACCTCTCATCACACGATGCGACGCTTAGACTCGGTCTTTTTTAAAGTTAAATTCCAGAATGGAATATACCTTCCTTCATATTCTAATGTGATATAATCACATTTTTACATGTAGCGTTTCTACCTACAAGCTTCCTTAACAACGAGCGCGATGCAATCGATCGTATTAATTTCAATCTTCTGACTTGAGTCAGATGCTACCTCGAAATTGGTTCTATGAACCACGTAACAAACTCGTCGTAGTCGGACTCAATTTGAATGTGACCACTAGGGTCGGAATAACAACCACCTTACTAGTCACTATCGAAACAATGGTAATGACATACCAGAATAAAACGGAATCAATCACTAACTTCTTGGTAACCTTGTGACTTTCCCTGATCCAAGTGCGAGTCCTGTGCTTCCGGTAGTATATGCATCTACTACCTTTCACACCTACTCATACTCGTCCCAAGTATTTTCCCGCAGTCGACCAAGTCACAATACAAGAAAATCAGACAATCATTCAACACATCAGTTAGCAAAACTAGGGTTTATATTAATTCCTTGAAATGATTACACAAAAGTTCAAGTTCACCCTATACTATACCTCTAATAGGCTACATACATGATACTTTTCATATCGCTACTTTATAACTTGATCTTTGGATATAAGATCCTTATTCCTGATTCCTTGCATTGCCATCTGCTTCATCAAGGATCATTTGAAATGCTCTTGCCTTTAGCTTTGGCGGCGCCTCTAGCCTTGCTGCTTGATTTTTCCTTGGGCAGTCTTGCTTGAAGTGCCCCTCTTCGTTACATTCGTAACACACCTTTCTATTGAAAATACATTCATCGGCGTAGCGCCCATGCTTTCCACACTTGAAACATGCCACCTCCGTGCCATATTTTCCTGAGTGCTTCTTCTTGCACTTATCGCACCACCTTGCCTCATCCCTTCCTCCTCCTCCAGACTTTGAGAATTTTCTTTTCTCATTAGAACCTGAAGTTCCTTCTAACTTTCTCTTCTCGCCAACTTCAACCTTACTGTCAGTCCTCCCCTTGATCATATTCTCAACAGACTTGGCAGCCCAAATAGCTGCCTCTAGAGTAGGTGCCTGACGCACTAGCACCACATACTCCCAAGGGAGTCCCTTTGCGTACCGGTCGACTTTTGTCAGTTCGTCTGGGACGATGCGCAAAGCAAACTCCATCTTGTCTGTGAAGGCATTAGTGTATTCATCCACTGACATGCTGCCTTTCTTCAATATCAGAAATTTGTTCTCCAACTCTAGCAGGTTTTGGGCCGAGCAGAACTTGCGCTTGAATTGCACCAAGAACTCTACCCAGGTCAATTGTAGTGGCTCATTAGGGCTTAGGATCTTCCCTAGAGTGTTCCACCATCGAACGGCTCCACCTCGGAACTGACGCATTGCATAGATCGTCTGCAACTTGCCTCTGCAGCCACAAGTCATGAAGGCTAACTCCATTTTTGAGATCCAATCCATAACTCCAATCGGATCCTCCTTTCCATTGAAGGTCGATGGTTTGCAAGTTAGAAAGTCCTTGTACTTGAATCCCATTCCATCATTCCTTCCATCATGGTTGTGTTGCCTAACTATCGGTGGGCTGGCTTGACCAACAGACCCACTCAAGTTTCCACCTTCCGAGTGCCCTTCATTTAATTCAGGCTCTTCCACACGAATTGACAGTTCTTCACGATTCTGTTGAAGCAACCGCCTAGTCTCCTCCATTTGACGATCCAACATCGTTTGAATCATCAATTGTACACCATCCATTCTTATCAGCTCAGGTGCTGCTGCTACGAAATGTATTTGCTCAATCACTGGTGGTTGATTCCTGTTTTCATCAGCATTTCCAACTCCACTTCTTGTTCTCACCATTTTTAATCTACACACCGAATAAGGTGAAATTAGATCCTCATTCACGATAGATATTCAAATCGTCCTTATCACTCCGAAACGTTTATATGCTAGTTCTAATATCGTAGCCATATGCTTAGAATCCTAAACACATAAGGTTTCCAGATCCGGTCAACAACAGACCATAGATCCGAACAAATAATAGCATCAATATATCTATTACACAAAACATTTTGCACATAAAAGCCTTTTAGGCATCATTCCTAAAATAAACTAGTGCTTGTGTCAATTTAGGTGTACTACCTAACATATTTTAGACACACTCCTCAAAATCATTACTTAGCTTTCTAAGTTTAAGTCTAGAAATTTCCTACAAATTCCTAGTTCGCTTAAACTAATGCTCTGATACCAACTGTGACATCCCCATTTTCACGGCCAGAAAAGACCGATTTGTTTATGCTTTGTTTTTAAAATCAGAGTAATCTTTTAAATAAAACAGTTGCGGAATTTGTTCCCAAAACAAAATATGATAAAAATTATCAAAGCATTTCTTTAAAGATATGTATTTTCATTATATAACAAAATCTCGGGATGTCATGTTCCAATACAGACACATAAGCATAAACAGAACTTACATTATTTACACTAAAGATTTTACATCTCCTTTAATCTCTCCGTGAAATATATCTTCGTATCGATACCTGTGATACAAAGAAAACTGAGTGGGTCAGGCATGGGAGCATTGTGAGCATATAGGGTTTTCAACCCACAATAATATAATTATTATATTCAACCATCAAACAATCAACTCAATTACCCATCCCTATTATCTTTCTTAGGATTTTACCCTAGGAATTCAACTACCCGTCATTCATTCATTCCTAAGGATTGATCTAAGGAATTAGCACAAATGTTCATTGCTACATAAGGCGCATCTGCCAACATTATCCTTTAAGCGCCTCTGCCAGGATTACGACATTCACTATTAGGTGCATCTGCCAATATTATCCTTAAGCGCATCTGCTAGTATTATGACATTCTCAATTTGGTGCATCTACCAATATTATTCCTAAGCGCATCTGCTAGCATTATGGCATTCTCTTTTTGGTTCATCTACCAATACTATGCTTAAGTGCATCTACTAGTATTATGTCATTCTCTATTTGGTGCATCTACCAATACTATGCTTAAGCGCATCTGCTAGCATTATGACATTCTCTAATTGGTGCATCTGCCAATATCATTCTTAATCATCTTTCATACCTCATCATTTTATCACATACTAACTATCTCATCTACCCATGTTCTACCCAACATATTTGTAGATATAAATACATATACAGTTTAAATCATTAAAAACTATATAAAACATCCATTCCACACTCATCTCAAATAAACAATAATATATAAAACCATAGCACGTGTTTTATAACAAATACTTCATATTTATGTGTTAGAAGAAAGTAACCACACACTCACCCAAACATATACTTAATACATTCAAACAATACTTGAATTATACCCGTGTTTATGAAAGGGACTATACCCACACATTTAAACAACTTTATATTATACACATAACACGTATTTCATAGCAAATACTTAATATTTATGCGTTAGAAGAAAGTAAGTACACACTCACTTGATCAGAAGATGATCGGACAACACTACAGCTTGTAGAAGTAGTATTCTTCGGTAGATCTGGAAGATCTTCACAAAAACCGGACTCCTCGTGGGCAAAGCTTCGGCTCGGGAATTGCACTTCTCGGGATCTTCGGGGCTCGGGAATGATACCGGGGCTTCGGGGTATGAGTTGCACGCAAAACGAGGTAAAAATGCGAGAAGAAGGAAGAATGGAGCAATAAAACTCGGCTGCCCTCGACTTCCTTTTATAGGGGGCTGGAAACCCGAATTACGCTGGGCGTAATTCTAAATTACGTTGGGCGTAATGGGGATAAGAACGCTGACTCCCCCCCTTCCGGATAATATCAAATTTATATTTAATTTAAATATCGAAAATATTTAATAAACTTCAAAAATTCATATCTTCCTCATACGAACTCCGTTTTCGACGTTCTTTATTTCCCCGCGTAGGTGAGACTACGCTCTACAACTTTCGTTTAGACTCCGTCGGCTAATTTTGACTTTATTTTTATTATTTATTTTTAGTAGGTCGGGACAAGAAAACTGCGTTATAAAATCATAACTTCTTCATCCGACGTCCGTTTTCGCCTATCTTTTTATCGTTTTACTACAATTAATGAGATCTTCGATTCTCATTTAGATTGTTTCGGCTAAAACCCGCTCGGTCTTAAATCGAGTATTCGGGCTGTATACCGCTAAGTCGAAACTTCGAAAAATCATAACTTCCTCATACGAAGTCAGATTTGGGCGTTCTTTTTATGCACGCTCATGGTTTAATGAACTCAACGACTTTCGTTTAGATAGCTAAGGCTAAATATCACTCTAACATAAACTCACTTGTTACGTCATTCAGCGTCGTGCCGGTTCTGTTGCGAAACTCCGACAGGTCATAACTTCTTCGTTATAACTCGGATTTTGGTGTTCTTTATATGTACGGAATCCTTGTAACATATACTATAACTTAGTTAAGATTATTCCTTCAAAATAATCTTCCATCAAAAAGTCATTTTTGATGCTTAACGTCTCTAATTGACTAGCCTGGATCTACGGGCGTTACATGTTTCATTCATAACTAAAGCTTTTGATCAAGAAATCACTCCTTTTGTTGTTCCTTTTTATCAAGAAATCACTCCTTTTAATTTTTTAAACTCTACAATAAAACTTTTGTTCATAATTGAATTCAAGGAATTTACAAATTAGATCAACAAATTCAAAGAAAATTATTTGACGGTGTCACAGCATGATTCCACTGGGTGATAATAGTCTTTAATCTTTTACTTCACGAATCCATTAGAAAAGATGTTGACCAAATGTACTAAAGTTTTCAATTGAGAGTAAAATATATTTTGAAATAATATTTAGTGATTTTGGAATGTGGAATAAAGTCTTTGAACAAATAACCACACTTGGGAAAATTTGATGATCGTTAGAGTGGCAGAACTAAGAAACATTTTGTCATTTGAAGCATCCGTGGCGTCCATGTGTAATAACAACTGTCTTGAAGTCGAATTTAAATTGGAATCAACCCGGTATAGCATTTCAATAAGCACAACCTCATCACCCTATACAAAATTACAAAAATAACCCTCAATATGCTGTTAAAGAACATTGTATGTGTATATATTTGGATCAGAAAACTAAGAATTAGATAATAGATATGCTATTAAAGAACCCGCTATAGCATTTCAATAAGCACAACCTGATCACCCTATACAAAATGAAAAAAATAGCCCTCAATATGCTGTTAAAGAGCATTGTATGTGTATATATTTAGGGATGTCAACGGGGGCAAACGGGGCGGGGATTGCATCCTCCGCCCCCACCCCCGAAATTTTCCTCTTCCCCCGCCCCCGTTTAGGTTGCCTTTTTTTGGGCCAACGAAGGTGTTGTTTAGGCTAAAAGAAGTTTATTTTTGAGCTAAAAGAAACCATTTTGGATAAAAATAGTTATTTATAGCATAAGTTTATATATTTAACATAAAAATATCATAACATCTTAAAAACGTTATACTATAAACTTAAAAACATTATATTTAATTGAATTTTGGAAGTTCAAAATCATTGGTGTTATTTATTATATTTTTATAATTAATATATATTAATATAAATATTATATTAACGGGGTCCCCATTGGGGGTTCGGGACGGGACTACCTACACCCGCCCCCGCCCCCGCCCCCGAAACTAAAACGGGGGTTAACATTGCCCCCGTCCCCGCCCCCGTCCCCGATTTTTTAAACAAATATTCCCCATTCGGGATCGGGGCCCCACGGGTTCGGGGTCCCACGAGACTTTTTGACATCCCTATATATATTTGGATCAAAAAACTAAGAATTAGATAATAGATATGCAAACGAACCTTAAGAAAATGGCGATGGACCATCATTCTACAATAATTTGTGTATGTTCTTCCATGCGAGTTGGACGCCTTTATTTAGTGACAGTAAATTAATTAGGGCAATTTTTTTGTTGTTGGAAATTCTACATAGATATGATTGTTGGTCCTATGGTTGTCTATTGCTGTGAATTGACAGAAATCTAAGTGTCATGTGGATTCTTACCTGTATGAATGACGCATGAGATTGAAAAATAATTATACAATTTGCCTTCAAGCAGATCAGGAATGCAACATCCTCTTGAATTTTGAATTCAAAACTGGGGTCTATGATCTTAGAAGGTCTGAAAAAAGAAAAATATATTGTTCCTACACATTTTCGATGTTTGGTTTGTACGATAACCAAATAAACAATTTTCAATTTCTAATTTCTATAATAACAACCAAAAAAATCCGATGGCGGTGGAAGAGCATCGGAATGAAAAACACCAACAGAGCAAATTATCTGCCCAATCCCAAAATCATGAACAACAAAGCCACAAATTTTAAAGTATTAGGGCTCACATGAAGAACCGAAGTCTTCAACACCAAAAATCAGGGTAAATAATTAGACATCCAATAAGGAATTTGTAAAATCAAGAGTAATTTTCAAGTGTTTTCATGGAAAATTGTAATCAACATATGATTTTCTTTGAAAATTGTTCTGCGTAAGTGTTCTAGGATAAAATAGACCATTGATTTCGCCTTCATTGAACAATTCCTTACCTCCATCGCAGTCACCATTATGTTGGTTCCCCGATTTTGCTTCACATGAATTAAAATTCTTCAGCACATCCACCTCCCATGCAAAGTTCCACTGTCAAAAATAAAACTCCAAACAATAGACGACAACATCTCCGGTGGAATTAAATTCGCTGCATCTTCTTATTCTTCACAACAAAAAGTCAATTGAACTAATAAATTAACGGACATATGAAAAGGAAATAAGTAGTAATTCAAAGAATCAGATATACACAATGGATTTGAAATATCTTATGACTCATAAGAGATGGAATTCAAACCCAAAATTCCTGGAGGAAAAGAAGTCGTAAATGTCAAAGGAAAGCAGTCGGAAAGGAAGAAGGATGAAGTTCAAAGATTTTAGAGAAACATATGAAAAGCGTTATCGGTGGGAGTATACGATCGGGGAAGACATATGTTGAAATTTGAAGGACAAAATTCAATTACTACAAATTATTATTGTGGTTAAAATCTGAAACAGGAATTTGAAGGACAAAAGTTAATTACTACAGATTATTGTGGTTAAAATCTGAAACAGATAAAGTTTATTGTTCATAACCACGATGGGTTTTAATATATGTATATAATTATTTGCAAATTGTTTGTTTGTGTAATTCTTGATCTTAATGCCTATTGATGGAGTCCATAATTTGTCTTCAAGTTATGGATTACCAAACGTCACTTCTTTAAATTGTCATTAAAGAGACATAGGTTACATAAAATGAAGAGTCTTCATTTTAATAAACCGTTAAACCCATAAGTATGAATATGAAAGGTTTTGAATAAATTTCAAAACTTTCCCTCAAGTTTTGGAATTTGTAAAGTCACTTTAGAAAACTTTAATTCCAAACCCTAGAGTTTTAAAAGTTAAAATTCAACCCTTATACTTTATAGTATTATAAGTTTATATATATATATATATATATATATATATATATATATATATATATATATATATATAAGAGAAAGTTAGTCTTACGGTTAGTAGGCCTCATTCGCGAAGCCGGTCTATAAGGGGGGTATAAGGTTGTTTCCTATAAAATGGCAGCTTAATGGGTGTCCCCTCTCACCCACCGCCTCCTTGACTGGTGGAGGGTCGTTTGCCGAAAGGGTAGGACAAGGACTATAGTCTCCATTAAAAGAATAATGAAAAATATAAAGTAACTAAACCTTTTATAAATTCCCAATCTTAGTTACTTTAGGAAAACGTGAAATTGGTGCTAAGCCATGAAATTACACTTCGTACCTTACCAAGTCGTTGGTGGAGTGTGTGTGGGTAACCGGCACACTAACATGGACTAGTAAGAGTAGAAAAGGGTGACTAAATATTTATCATAGATCGGTGGAGTTCGTGTGGGTAACCGACATATTGATTAGGTGATAAAAATTAAGTGTGCCAAGTAAATTTGCATGGTTATTCACACCTTGTTTATGATCCTCAGCATTCCAGTCATAAACTTGAGAGGACACAATCGAGATTTAAACATATCATTGAAAAGTTCAATGGATCTCAAAAGAATCTAGGAGTTTTAGTCCAATTAAAACCTAATAATTTATTTCGTTTTTCATGGTGGAAATTGGTGAATCGTCATTCACCTACCTTCAAATATTTTATAGCTTGGATTACAGCATCCCTTTTCCAAGTTATAAAGTATTGTGTTGGGTCCTAGCCTTAATATTACACTTCGGTGTTTTATTAAGGATTGTATATCTTATCTAAACTTGTCCTTCTTCTTTTCAGATGTCTTCCAACAATGCTGCTTCTGGCTTAAACCGTACCGACTCCTTCTCTCTCATGAGCCTTTGTGGGAGAGTCATCTTTGATGGTTCAAAGTTTAATGATTGGATTAGGAACATCAGGATGGTCACACGCTATGAGGACAAGGAATATGTCCTCGACAAGGAGCTGAAGGAAATTGATGAGTCTACTGTTACTCCAGAGGAGATCGCTGACTTTAGGGCTTTTACCCTTTTGAGATACACATGGAACTGATGGACCACTACCATCAGAGTGCTCATCAAGAGAGGTATGAAATAATCTCTTCCATGATAACAACCCGAATGAAGGATGGTGAACCCATCACAGGCCACATGTAGAAAATGCAAAGGTATGTGGACCGTTTACTAAAGCTAAATGTGAACTTCCCTGAGGAGTTGGCTATTGATATCATACCGCACTCCTTACCTGCTTGTTATGATCAATTCCAAATGACATATCACATGAAAAAGGAGGAGGTCACACTCAGAAAACTTCAAGGGCTTTTGAAGACCGCTGAAACTGGTCTTAAGGGCAAATCGGTTGTCACTACTCCTACTCCTACCGCCACCCCTGTTTTGGCAATCACGCAAAGTAGAGGGAAGAAGAGGAAGACCCCTTCGAAGTGTACCCAGGGAAAGTCTCTTGATGGCTCCTCTTCAAGTGGAACCAAAGGTTGTTCTATCACTCCTTCTTCCAACCCAAAAGAAGCTCAATACTTCTATTGTCAGGAAAAGGGGCATTGTAATCGAAACTGCCCTAAGTACCTGCAAGATGTTTAAGATGGGAAGGTTAAACCTACCCATGCAGGTATTTACACTATATTGTCTAATAACTCATCACATTCTAGTTCTTGGGTTCTTGATACAGGTTGTGGTATTCATATATGTTCTAATTTGTAGGGCCTAAGAAGAAGTGAGGATGTGGAGCATGGAAAGATAAACTTGATCATGGGGAATAGGAAAGTTTCACATGTTACCAAGACTGGAGTTTATTCTTTGTTTCTAAGTAGTCGGTTAGTGTTAGATCTAAATAAGTGTTGTTACTTGTGTGAAATGGAGAGAAATATTATTTCCTTTCATGGTTTGTACAAACAAGGATTTAGTTTTTTATTTGATAATGAAATTGGTGGCATTAATGCTTTTTATAATAATATTCTTTATTTTAAAGCATTACCTTGTAATGGTGTATATGAAACTGTGTCGGTTGTAGATAAATTAGGAAATAATGTATTACATATCAATTCTTCCACTAGTTTGGATAAAGCATCCTTGTGGCATTGTCGTCTTGGACATGTCAACAAGAGGCACATAGGCCAACTCTAGAAGGCTGGAGTTTTGGAGTCGTTTGACTTAAAGTTAGATGATAGTTGTGAGTCTTGTTTACTTGGAAAAATGACAATGTCACCCTTCACTGGTACTTGTGCTAGGGGAGAAGGTTTGTTGGACCTCATAAGAACCGCCACAAAGGATGCTAATCGCTTCTATATGACTTTTACAGATGATTATAATAGATTTGGTTATGTCTACTTAATCAAGCATAAGTCAGAAACTTTTGAAAAACTCAAAGAGTTTAAACAGGAAGTGGAGAATTAGATGCGTAGGAACATTAAGATGCTCCGATCCGATCGAGGAGGAGAGTATCTTAGTACAAAGTTCCTTGACTATCTTAAGGAATGTGGAATTGTTTCACAATTGACACCTCCCAAGACACTGCAACTTAATGGTGTGGCCGAGAGGTGCAATTGAACCTTGTTGGACGTGGTTCGTTCCATGATGAGTAAAGCTTCGTTACCAATCTCATTATGGGGGTTTGCCTTAGATATTGCCGCCCATATCCTAAATCTCGTCCCTACCAAGAAGGTGACCAAAACACCTCATGAGATGTGGACTGGGAAAGTTCCCAATTTAGACCACATCAAGATTTGGGGTTGCGAAGCTTTTATGAGACGTGAGACTCAGGACAAGATCGAACCTCGAAGTGAGCGATGTATTTTCATCGGTTACCGACAAAATTCTTTTGGTTACATCTTCTACAGACCTAGTGAGAATGCGGTCTTTATGGCAAGAAGAAGGGTCTTTCGTAAGATAGAATTCATAAGCCAAGGAAACAGTGGGAGGCAAATTGATCTTGAAGAAATTCAAGAGTCAAGCGGTGAAGGAACCTCAAACCCTATCAATCAAGCTGAGGAGGAAAATCTTGTTGATGAGTCTGTACCTCTGAGGCATTCCACAAGAGTTAGGAATCTGCCTGAGCATTACTATGGTTTTCATATTACCGCGGAAGGTGATGAATGTATCAGTGATAGGACACTCGTAAATCTGTATGATCCTAACAACTTTAAGGAAGCCATGACAGGCCCTAAGTCCGCCAAATGGAAAGAGGCCATGGACAGCGAGATTCAGTCCATGTATGACAATCAAGTTTGGAACTTGGTTGACAATGTACTGGGTCGTAAGAGGGTCAACTGCAAATGGATCTTCAAGAAGAAGACTGACATGGATGGAAATGTACACACTTATAAAGCGTGACTGGTTGCGAAGGCTTTAGTCAAACTCATGGAGTTGACTATGATGAGACCTTCTCACCAGTAGCAAAGATTAAGTCTATTAGGGTTTTGCTAGCCAAAGCTGCATTTCATGATTATGAAATATGGAAAATCGATGCCTAAACCGCTTTCCTTAATGGAAAGTTGGCTGAGGATGTTTATATGAGTCATTCAGAGGGTTTTGTCGATGCAAAGCACCGTAATAGAGTGTGTAAGCTTGAGAAATCCATCTATGGTTTGAAGCAAGAATCTCACAGATGGAATCTTTGTTTTGATGAGAAAGTCAAAGAGTTTGGTTTTTCGAGGAGTGAATATGAGTCCTGTGTATATGTTAAGGCTAGTGGGAGTTTAGTTAACTTTTTGGTACTGTATGTGGATGGCATACTACTCATAGGAAATGACATCCTAACCTTGCAGGAAGTTAAATCCTGTCTTGGGAAGTGTTTTTCTATGAAGGACCTTGAAGAAGCTGTCTATATCCTAGGGATAAGGATATTGAGAGAAAGGAGTAAAAGACAAATTGGACTTAGTCAAAGTACCTACTTGGATAAGGTGTTGAAAAGGATTAGCATGCAGAATTCCAAGAAAGCTGACTTACCGATCTTGACTAATGCCAAACTGAGTAAGACTCAGAGCCCGAGTAAGGTTGAGATAGCTGAGATGAGTCATGTGTCATATGCTTCCGCTGTAGTCTTGATCATGTATGCTATAACTTGTACTCGCCCTGATGTGGCCTTTGCCTTGAGCATGGTCAACAGATATCAAGAGAATCCGGCAAGGCTCACCGGACTGCGGTGAAGAATATTCTCAAGTACCTACGAAGGCCTAGGGACTGGGTCCTTACCCTTGGTGGAGTGATGACTTGAGAGTAGTGGGGTATAGTGATGCTGGCTTCCAAACTGATAGGGATAATTTCCGCTCTCAGTCGGGCTGGGTCTTTACCCTAAATGGAGGAGCGATTACATGGAAAAGTTCCAAGCAGGAAACAGTGGCTGATTCAACTTGTGAATCAGAGTATATAGCAGCAAGCGAGGTGGCAAAGGAGGATATATGGCTAAAGAACTTCATTGGAGACCTTGGAGTTGTACCAACTATTAAGGAGCCTATGGAGATTTTCTGGGTAAACGAGGGTGCAGTTGCCTTCGCTAAGGAACCTAGGGTTCATGGGAGATCCAGGAACATCGATAGAAAATAGCATTTCATTAGACATCGGATAGAAGAAGGAATCCTCGTGGTAAAGAGGGTATCATCGGATGAGAACCCAACAAATCCCCTCACGAAGGGACTGTGTAGGGTTAAGCATTTGCAGCTTGCAAGGCGCATCAGGCTGAAGGATGATATTAGTTTTACAGATTAGATAGTTATTTCTGAAACTTGTAAAATGTAAATTGAAATTTGATGATTAAAAAAAGTTGTTGTTTATTTATAAGTAAAGTGTTGCTATCTTGTGTCAATTATTTATTATTGTTTCAATTTTTCATGTTTTGACTTCCATAATAATTTCTTTATTCGAACTCTCTACAGTCATTCATATGTTGGAAGTAGATATGAGTCAAGATTGTCATGAATTGGGCTTGTAGATGTCTAAGGTTCTATACATAGCAAATGGTTGCTACAACATTCATGAGTGCTCATAAGTTCTGAGTAATGGATTCAACCCACACTCACTTGTATCACTTCATGGAATTTATCTCGAGTGATCGTGTGACGGTAAAATTATATAAGTCTTCAAACCTAGAGATATGAGTTGTTGATTATGAGTTGGTTGTACATTGATTGTACAAAAATGCATCAGTAACTCGATGTTATAAGACGTGTTTTTGTGTATGATTCAACAAGTGGTTAGTACAAGCATATGAGTCGAAGTTTATCTGTTCCTTCTAGTCCTTGGAGGATTAGAAACAATATTTGGGCCCGCGTTGATTTTGTTTTGGCCTATGTACCGGGCCCGGTCAGAACCAAGTTGATGCGTTCAATTTAGTTCTATGTCAAACAAATCGGAAATCGGGAAACAAACTGCTAGACAATAAGTATGACATTATTCCATGTATTTGTCCGGCTGATATCTAGAACAGAGGATTATATGATCACTTATCTTAAATGGCGCATCATCATCACAGTTCCCGTGAGACTTTGAAAGAGCTATTATTGTTGGTCGGTTCCTGAAGTCACACCTGTAACTATAGTTATTAGACTTATCCAAGTAGGAGACTGTTGGATAAGGTGTCTAAGTCGATAACTATATTTAGTATGTACTTGACTCGGCTTGGCATGGTCCATTTGGGTTGCATCGACATCTCAACTATTGGATAGACAAAAATGAGAAAAAGACACTTACGAAAATGGCTGATGTGGCACAATCTTGGCCATTGCTTTCTCCCCAAGTCTTGCCACTAGATGGTGACATGTGGCACTAAGTTCAACCATTTTCACCCTATAAATAGAACCTCTCCCACCCTCATTTTCTTCACACATTTCCCATTCTTTCTTCTCTTTACTCTCTCTCTAGAACCTCTCTCTAGCCCCGAAACCCCACGAAAAGCCTAGGGAACCTCCCTAGCACGAGGCAAAATCCCCGGAGAGCTCGACGGCTCCGAGAAGAAGAGCTTTTCAGCTTGCGAACGCTGCTCCAAGCAAAGCCCGATTTTCTATAAAACCCGCTGTAAGTGAGCTACACCTACACTATTTTTAATATATCGTTTATTTAATTATAGTAACGTTATTAGGAACTTATAATAAGTACTTGGGCTATTATTATGGGTTATATCAGTATTGTTTAACGCTTATATAATAGTAATAATAGCTAGACAATTAATTAGTCTCAGCGAATAATAGAGTAAACTCTAGTAGTAATAATACTAGGTTTCGTCAAAGGAAATTATTCTTAAGAAGCGAAGCACTGTCTGAGTTCGGATTCACCACCTTTTCAAGAGAGTGCATGGTCCCTTTCATCTTACACATAGATATGAAGTATTTTATATAAATTACGTGCTATGTGTGCATATTATCTGAATACTTGCTGTCTATGATGGATGAATGATTTTATACATGTTTTAAATGATTTAAATATATATTTATTTTATATCTACAAATATGTTGGGATAAAACATGGGTAGATGAAATAGTTGGTGTGTGATGAAATAAAATGATGAGAGATAGGTGATGATAATTAGGTGATGGATAGGTGATGATGAATCGGTGATGTAGGATGAAAGATACTATAACCTTATCCGAAAATTTTGAGATGTAGTCATCTACTAGAGTATAGATGGCGACCACGGACTATTATAGACAACCTGTGGAAATACCAGCAGACTTATAACCTGTAGGTGATGAATTACGAGTCCAGGTGATGTTGTGACTGTATATTTATGTGATGATACTCTAACCCTTACTATGAATTACGAGTTCAGGCGACGTTGTTACTACGTATTCATGCCTTAGGAACGAGCATATAAGGAAATGTGAGGTAAAAAGATGAGAGGTAAACATGGTATAGGAGATGACCCTTAAGATAATTCTGTAAAGAATATCAAAGAATATAACAGGGATGGGTAATCGGATTGATTGTTTGATGTTTAAATATAATATTTATATTATTGTGGGTTGAAAACCCTATGTACTCACCAGGTTTCCTAACCTGACCCATTCCAGGTTATTTGTATCACAGGTGACGATACGAAGCTACTTTGCACTGAGATATTTAAAAGAGATGTAGATCACTAGTGTAAATGAATGTAAGTTCTGTTTATGCTTATGTTTATGTATTGACGATGACATCCCAAAATGTTTTAAATGAGTAAAAATACATTTCTTCGAAAATGCTTTGATAACGTATTTATCATGTTTTTCTGGGAACAAATTCCACAACATTTTTATTAAAAGAAGTACTTTGATTTTTATAAAGCATAAACAAAATCAGTCTTTTCTGGCCATGAAAATGGGGATGTCACAGTTGGTATCAGAACATTAGTTTAAGTGAACTAGGAATATGGATTTATTTCTGGACTTAAACATAGAATGCTAAGCAATGATTATGAGGAGTGTGTCTTAGGTAATAGACCTGAATAGACACAAGCACTAACTTATTTAGTGAAAATGCCTAACATGCTTTTATGTGAAAAATGATTTATGATGCTAAATGTTTGAACGGATCTATGGTCTGTTGCCGACCGGATCTGGAAATTTTATGTATTCAGATTTCTAAACGTTTAGATACGGTATTAGAACTAGCATGTAACTTTTCGGAATAATAGGAAGATTTACACGTCGATCGTAAATAAAGTCTTTCCTATCTTAATTCTCGTCATTATACACCAAACGTCTATAGATCGAATGGCTAGAACCCGAAGCGGAGTCGGGAACGCAAACAGAAATGGGAATCAACAGCCCCTGGTGATTGAGCACATACATGTTATAATGAGAGCTGCACCTGAGCCAGTCACCATGGCTGGAGTACAAGCCATGATTCAGGCTATGTTAGCTGAACAAAGGGAGGAAATGAGATAGATGTTGCATGAAAATATGGATGAACCTACCATGCCCATCGAGCAAACCGAGCCGATTCCCGAGCAGTCAGAGGAAAGGAACGATAGCCGCCAAGTGAATCAAATAGGGACTCAAGGTGAACGAAGGGATGGCCCGGAGACGGGAAACGACAAGGATGGGCAAAGGTATGAGAACTTCTTGAGTGCAAAACCACCAAGTATTTCTGGAAGCCCGAAGCCGGTTGAGATTATGGACTGGAACTCCGAGATGGAGATGGTGTTTGAGAGTTGTGATTGTAGCAACAAGCAGAAAACCGTCTTTGCGATCAGGCAATTATAGAGCGGAGTCTTGAGCTGGTGGAAGATATTGGCATATACGATGCCCAAGGAAGAAGCAAGTAAGATGTCTTGGGAAGATTTCCTGGTGCAACTGAAAATGCATTACTACTCTGAGCAGGATCTACTAGAGATCAACAATGAGTTTCAGAACCTAAAGAAAGGAAAAATGAGCGTCACCGAGTATGCTGCAAGTTTTATTGAGAAGATGAAGCTTGTTCCTTATCTAGTTCGAACGGAACTTTCCAAGGTCAACAGGTTTTCGAATGGATTACCAGCGGACTTTGGTCCAATGGTCAAACAAGTAACCACTTTGAAAGTCGCCATCTGGGCAGCCAAGAATGTTGAGACCCAAATAAGAGAAAAGTGTCTGGAGAAAGTTTAAGTTGGCGAGAAGAGGAAGCCGTAAGGATACTCAATACCTGAAAATAAGGGAAAGTTCTCGAAGTCTAACCTGGACGACCGAAGTAATGGAGCCAAGTGGTGTAAGAAGTGCAAGAAGAAGCACTTCGGAAGATGCGATGGAGAAGTGACGTGCTATAAGTGTAGAAGGACCGGTAACTATTCCAGAGATTGTACATTCGACAATAAGAAGTGCTACGAATGTAGAAATGATGGCATATTTCAAAGATCGGTCCAAAGAAAAACGAAGCTACAAGACCAAATGCAATGCCGAAACCAAGGGCATTCCACATGATCCTCGATGAAGCAGACAACAATGCGAGGAATCAAGAATGAGGACTTCTTACCCGAAGATTGAATTATGCAGTAGCCATAGTTTCGTATGATGTATCTGTTGTATATAGTGTCTAAGTCCATAACTATATTTGGTATGTACTTGACCTGACCCGACATGGTCCATTTGGGTTGAACTTCACCCGAACAATTTATGGATAATCTTTTGAGGATAGTACAAGTTATGATTTATTAATATATTATAAGTTCTAATATATTAATATAAGATCATATTATTTAATTAGTATTGATCTATAATTAATCTAGGATTAATTTAGAGATCAAAGATATTACTAATTAAATATGGGCTTCTATATTTATATAGTGTGGGCTGATGCTTATTTGGAATGGGCTAGGCTTGCATGGAAAGTCCATGGATACTCCATGGAGCTTTAACCCATGGATCTCATGGAAATGAAGAGACATCGGTATTAGGGTTTACATGGATGTAACCCTAATCCACCACACTATATAAAGGAGGCTTTGGTTCTTGAAATCACACTAGTTGAGGTGAGTAAAGCAAGAGGGCCGATTTCAAGATAGTTGTGGCTATTCTCTCAAAGTTCCAGGTTTGTGGTGATTTGTGACTTCCATTTGAGGCATTCACACTATTGGTGCTAGGCTCTAAAACTCCAAGCAATCAACTGCTACTACAAGGTAAGTATTTCTACTAGCTTTATTTGATTCATGTTCCCCATGCTATGCTAGTTAGGATATGAACCTTGGAAAAATAATTATTTGCATGTATCTTAGACAAACATAGATCCAAGGTTTATTAGGGTTGCATGTACACTTAGGAAGTGTTAGAATGCTCAAAACCCTACTGTTTGGTCCAGAAGGTGTTGCGTCTTGGGCTCGATAGTTAGTCTAGTTTAGTCTCCGGTATGGGCCTGTCCATCCGTGAGTTATTTTGTAGGGTTTTATATATAGATGCTTGCATGCATCCTAGAACGAAAGATTTGATAGATAATTTAATAGCGTTCATTGTTCTTATCTTTTGTAACCCTAAAATCCTCTACAAATTCGACGTATTCAGATTCATTCTTCTGCTTTATCTTACTGTTCTCCGTTTTTTTAATTTACCTGTTATAAAATCTAATCGATCAAAGAGTTTTATAAACTCATCAATTGGTATCAGAGCAAGAGGCTGTGTAATTCATACACATCTCTTCTATGAAAGAAGTGATTAGGGTTTATTCCGCATTAACTGATATTTATTGAGCCGTCACTCCATAATTGACGTATCTCATTATTTATTCATTTTGCCCTAATATTACATATTACAAGTCTGATCTTGCAACATGTTAAATGATCAAGCATGGACGATTCTCAATCTAATCCTATCAACATCTCAAACAGTATTGGATCAACAACAAAGATTCCAATTCTTTACACTCAGGATTACGAGGTTCGGGCGCATCATTTTAAAGACTATGTCATCGGATCTGAAGATAATGGGTATCTTATATGGGAAGCTATTGTGTCTGGACCATTTGCTCATTCAGGAACATCCAGAATTATTAAAACTCAGAAAGAGTACAATGATCTGTTAAAAGATGTGAAAGACGTTGCTCAAGACGAAAAGGAGAAGTTTCAGTGCAACATCAAAGCATTGAGATTGATCCGATTCGCTCTTCAATCTGACACATTTAGGTTGGTGAGTTCCTGCAGTACATCTAAAGAAATATGGGATCGGCTGCGAGAGCTGTATTCCACAGATGAAGATTTGGAGCACTCAATTCAGACCTTGATTTTGTCTGAGTTTGGAGAGTTCAAGCAAAATCCCGATGAGTCTGTTACACAGACGTTTGATCACTTCAATCATCTTCTCAGTAAGATGATCAAACATGATATCGAAAGGAAGCTTATTGAACAGAAGGTCACCTTTCTGAATGGCTTAAGATCCGAATGCAGAGCTGTTGTCTCTACAGTTAAAGCGCACGAGCAATTCAAGTCATATTCGCTGGCGAAACTGGTGGGAATTCTGAAATCCCAAGAAAAGATAGTGATGCAAGAGAAGAGTGTGGTCTCAAACTTGGGGTCCTTGGGCCCCCTGTCTAAAAGCAAGAATGCAGTAGAAGACGAAGATCTGAACCTAGAGGACTACGATCTAACTTTAGAAGATTATGCTATGATGGTGTCCAATCCCAAAAGGTTCATCAAGAAGAAGTTTCCTACCAATAAAAATAGAAATTGGAAGGGAAGCTACAGTTCTGAAAAGGTAAGGGAGGAGCCGAAGACTGAGGAACCAAAGAAAGAGGTGAAGGTTGAAGCAGATTCTGGTGTCAGCTGTTATTATTGTGGAGGAAAGAATCATTATGCCAAAGATTGTGTTTTGAAGAAAATGGCAGAGAAAGATGAGGAGAAAGATAAAGAGGCAATCCTTATGAAAAAGCTGGAGGAAATTAAAAGGAAGAAAGCTGCTACTAATCCCTCTATGAATGCTCTTATTGTACAGGTTTCGGCAGAGGATGATGAGTTCGGTGGCGTACAGGTGTGGTCAACCGACTCAGAAGATGATGAGGTGAGAAAGCCTTCTCATGGAAAGGCTTATGTCGCAAGAGCTGGTGAAAGCAGTGGAAAGTGTCTGATGGTGACCGATGTATCTCACATGAGGGGATACAATACTGATGGTGGAAATGAGGACACCAAGGAGCGAGAGGACTTATGTTTCACAGCAAAACCTCTCAGTGTGCAGATCAGTGAACTTGATGAACTGATCAAGAAGGTACAATCTCTTTTTATTTCGTTCAAAATTCCACAGAAATCATATGAAAAGGAATTAAATAACTTAAATTTAAGAATCTCAAATCTGGATAGTTGTTTAACTCAAACACGGGTCACAAATTCTAACCTAACTGACCAAATAAGTAGGGTATCATTCAAGAGTGAGGAGCGAAGGATGTGGATTGAGCTGAAGGAGTCGGAGCTAATTAAGTCTAAGGATGAAAACATTTATTTGCAAAGAGACAATTTGAAATTGTTAAAACAAAGGAATGCTTTTTGTTTGATTGCTAAAAGACTTTATGCTAATATTATTCAACTGCATCTAAATTATGAAATAGGGCAGAATATACATCGCATGATTCTACCCTTCCTTGAGTTTAAGGAGGATGAAATCGATGCCGAAGCATACAACTGCGAAAGTGTTGTATCTTCCGATGATGTGAATCCTACTTATATGTATGGTCTGTACAAAATAGAATATTTTATAAAGTCCAAAGACCATAAGGACATGCTTAAAAATCTTTTGGATGAAAACGATAAGCTGAAACTCAGGACCGAAACCATACAAAAATTTGACTCATTGAGTGCTAATTTAAGTTCAGAAAATAAAATTGATGTTGAAAATGCATCTGAGCTTAATGAGGACGATGATATGAGTGAAATTTCTGTAGAGGATGAAGTCGACTGTTCTGAGTTTGTCAAGAGCGAACCGGAAAACCACAAAAATCTGATTTTTGAAAATTCTGTGGAATTCGCTCGTTTGTCCAAAAACAAGTCCCCGGTTCTTGAAGAAAAGGCTGTTGTGTACAAAAAGGTGAGAACCACACCGAATCAAGTATATAAGGTCACAGGAGTAACCGAACATCAAACAGCCGAACTCACTGCCAAAGTGAATGAAGATAACGTAGACGGCTGTGATGAGTTTTTATGGTCTGCTCCTATAGATAATGCAGAAGAAACAGTTGGTCTGTCAGAGCGAACGTCCTGGAAAACCAAAGGAATATATGTACCAGAGCCGCTAAATAATCCTGACAACTTTGATGTGCAAAGTACAAGTGGCACAAAAGAAATACCTGTAGAAGAAGTCAACTCCACAAGTGAAAACTCATCTATGAAGAGTGAACCGGCTACCAAGAAGCTGAAACAAAAAGCTAATATCCACAGACAGCCGAAACAGGTGAAAAATCAAAAGCAGCAGAGAAACCTGAGATACAAAAAGAATCTCAGAGCGAAAGCAGTTTTGGCGCTCTCAAAACATTCATTTCTCTTATCCTGATAAAAATTCAAAGTCAGAGAAAAAGACTTTCGGGCTACATGAAGAACAGAACCAAAATGAGAGGTTCGGTCCTGAAAGCAACAAGAACCGAAAGGATAGGTTCGGTCCTGAGAACCACAACCGAAAGGAGAAGTTCGGTCCTGAGAACCACAACCGAAAGGATAGGTTCGGTCCCGAAAGCAACAGCTACCGAAGGTCCAGGTTTGTTCCCTCTAATGACCATAAATATAAGGGTCATTTCGAACCTCAAGTCAGGAAAAATTCCCATTCTAAATTCTCTTTTTCTAATTCTTCTCATTCTCAATCCTCTTCTAAACCCAATTCTGTTCCTATACAAAATTCAAAATCATCAACAAACTTGAAAGGAAAATCGAAGATTTCCTCAGTCAAGGATGACCGAAAGCAGACTAATGCCCAAACACCAAAACCTAAAACCAAAACGACTGTAGCTAATCCTAACAAAATCAAAGTGTTTACTATTAAGAGGAAAGATGAAACAACATTAATAAAAAGAACATACCTTGTTGATATTTCTCTTACTATTCCCATTCCTGTGAAAAGCTCACGTGGACCCAAGAAACTTTGGGTTCCTAAATCTGCTTAATTTTTGCAGGTTATTAGTGATGAGCAGTTCGACGAAGAATGGTACATTGACAGTGGCTGCTCACGTCACATGACAGGAAGGAAGGAAGAGTTGAGGGAGTTTCGATCTCTTAAAAATGGTGGTAATGTCAAGTTTGGTAACAACTCCTATGGAACAATAAAAGGTTATGGGATGATCACTAATGGAGACTTCACTATACGAAAGGTGGCGTATGTTGAAGGGTTGCAGCATAATCTCATCAGTGTCTCTCAACTGGTGGGCGGTACCGGTCTCAAAGTTTTGTTTGACGATGAGGGTTCAAAAATTATAGAGTAGAAATCCAACAAGTTCATTCTCAAATCAGACCGAAAAGGCGAAATGTTTCCTCTAAATCTCAAACCAATCAAAGGAAATCCAGCTATATGTCTTTTGTCCAAAGCTCATTCTGACGAAAGCTAGTTGTGGCACCGAAGGCTCTCACATCTCAACTTCAAAGACATCAACAAGCTTGTCACCGGAGGTCATGTTCGGGGTCTTCCCTTGCTTAAGTTCGATCGAGAACACTTGTGCGCGGCATGCAAAATGGGGAAACAAAGTCGTCAAAGTCACCCATCAATTATCAACACAAAAGTTGTTGAACCACTTGAGTTGATTCACATCGACTTATGTGGTCCATCTTCAATCAAAAGCATTGGTGGTAGCAAGTTCATTCTCGTTATTGTAGATGATTTCTCACGTTTTACATGGGTGTTCTTTCTGAAGCACAAATCTGAGGCCTCTCCTAAGCTAAAGATGTTTATCAAGTAGGTTGAAGTGCAACTGAGAAAAATTGTTCGCAACATTAGGAGCGACAATGGACTGGAGTTCAAGAACAAAGAATTTGAAGACTTTTTGGCAGAAAAAGGAACCAGTCATAACTTCTCTGCCCCCTACATGCCTAAACAGAACGAAATTGTCGAAAGACGAAACCAATCCTTGTGTGAGGCGGCCCGAACTATGCTAAGTTTTGCTTCTCTTCCCTTATATTCCTGGGCTGATGCTATTGCTGCAACATGTTTTACACAGAACATGTCTTATCTCAACAAGCGTTTCTCTCTTACTCCTTATGAGATGATCAACCACAGGAAGCCGAACGTAAAATTCTTCCATGTGTTCGGTTCGCGATGTTTCATCTTCAATTCCAAAGAACATCGTAACAAGTTTGACGTTAAAGCTGATGAAGGAATTTTTCTGGGATATTCTCTTACTTCAAAAGCATACCGGGTTTTAAATAAGCGTTCTAGAAAGATTGAAGAAAATTATTATGTGACTTTCGATGATAGCTACGTCAAGAAGCTAAAGACTACTGAAGGAGCAATTGGAGAGATTTTCTCTCAAACAAGTCGAGTAACGGCCATGATTGCCAATTTGTTCGATCAGTTTATGAACTTATTCGATGAACCTGAGAAAGCTACTCTCTCGGAAGCCAAGGCAGCAAACAACAGAATCGATCATCTGCAGCAAATTGTCGAAGATGCAGCCAAACAAATGGGTGAAGGAGAACAAGTTCCAAATGAACCTACTCAGCACGACACTTCAGTTGAGGGGGAGAATCCATTTTCTTCAAATCAACCGAACTCACACTTTCAGGGGGAGAATTCTATTCCTGTAGCACCCAAAAGCTTTGCTACACCCCAAAGTCCTGTAGCACCCGAAAGCTCAGCTACACCCGAAAGTCCTATAGCACCCGAAAGCTCAGCTACAACCGAAAGTCCCGTAGCACCCGAAAGCTCAGCTACACCCGAAAGTCCTGTAGCACCTGAAAGCTCAGCTACACCCGAAAGTCCTGCAGCAACCGAAAGCTTAGCTACTCCCAAACATCCTGTAGCACCAGAAAATCCAAAAGATTCATCAGTCGAGGGGCAGAATTCCGATATGTTCTACGATGACGATAGTCAATCTGAATTGGAAGAAATCGTTAACGCCGAATTGGATCCATCTTATGATCCAAATTATCCTCCTCTTATTAAATGGACCAGAGATCATCTTGTATCTCAGATAGTGGGTAATGTCTCTGAAAAGGTCCTGACCCGATCTCAACTGAAGGCAAAGCAATCATCTCTATTCACCAAAGTAGAGTTCTACATGTATAATTCTTTCGTATCAAAAGTTGAACAGAAGACAGTAAATACTGCTCTTTATCATTCTGACTGGGTACAAGCTATGCAAGATGAACTCAATGAGTTCGAAAGAAACAAGGTATGGCGTCTCATTCCAACACCTAAAGATGCCTCAGTCGTTGGTCTCAAATGGGTATTCAGAAACAAAATGGACAAGGAAGGTAATGTGATTTGAAACAAAGCTCGTCTCGTGGTGAAAGGATACTGCCAGGAAGAAGGAATTGATTACAAGGAAACTTTTGCTCCGGTAGCTAGGCTGGAATCTGTTAGAATATTTCTTGCCTACGCTGCACACAAGAACTTCGAGGTCTACCAAATGGATGTAAAATGCGCCTTTCTGAATGGAGAACTTGAAGAAACGGTTTATGTGGAGCAACCTCCGGGTTTTGTGAATGAAAAGCACCCTAATCACTGTTATATTCTGGACAAGGCTGTTTACGGTCTGAAACAAGCGCCTAGGGCCTCGTATGAAATGCTAACTAAGTTCTTAAAGATGTCAAAATTCAAACAAGGTTCGGTTGACCCAACCTTCTTTCGTAAGAAGGAAGGTAACCACCTTATGATTGTTCAAATCTATGTCGATGATATCATCTTTGGCTCAACGAATCCTTGCTTAACAGCTGAATTCAGAAAGCTGATGGAGACTAAATTTGAAATGAGCTCAATGGGTCCAATTAACTTTTTCCTTGGTTTAAATATTAGACAGGGACCCGAAGGCATCTTTATCAACCAGGAAGCATACACCAAGACTCTTCTTGCTAAATTCGGCATGATGGGAGACTCTAAGGTCAAAGTTCCAATGGCGTTCGGCACCAAGCTCACACCATCCTTGGAAAAACCGGCAGTCGATATAATGCTATAACGCCAGATGATTGGTTCCTTGATGTATCTGACAGCTAGCAGGCCCGATATAATGTTTTCTGTGTGTTATTGTGCTAGGTTTCAGGCGAATCCTCGTGAACCACATATGCTAGCAGTGAAAAACAAACTCCGGTATCTGAAACGAACCACCTTTCTCGGTCTATGGTATCCATCAAACTCAGGTTTCTTTGTTCAAGCCTACTCATATACAGACCTTGGAGGATGTGGTTTAGACAGGAAAAGCACCACTGGAGGCTGCCAATTCCTAGATGGGAAGTTGGTTAGCTGGCAATCAAAGAAATAGACATGTGTTTCTCTGTCTACAGCCGAAGCAGAGTACATCGCAAGTCCCTCCTGTACATCTCAAGTGATTTGGATCCAAAGCCAGCTCCGTGACTATGGACTCAATATGAAAAAGATCCCACTATATTGCGATTCAGAAAGTGCAATTAGGATCTGTCATAACCCAGTGCAACACTCCAAGACCAAGCATATAACACTGAGGTATCACTTTATAAAGGATCATGTGGAAGATGGAAACGTCGAAGTTCACTTTGTTCGAACCACTGATCAACTGGCCGATATCTTCACCAAAGCTCTTCCTGAAGCAAGTTTCAATAAAATTCTACAAGGGCTTGGTATGATGGAATCGGAGTCAGTACCAAAAACTACCTCTCAAAACTAACAGTTGGAAGCGAAATGAACCGAACGTTCGGGTTCGGTTCACGTGTGTGCCGAAATGTACTGAGCGCTCGGGTTCGGTCCTCTTCACTTATCTTCGCTTATCACTCAAAGGTAGTTTCTTTGGTTTTTAACCTTTTGTATCCTTTTCTCAATTTCATCTCTCTTATTTTCAAAGTCCTTTTCTTTTTCAAATTCATTTTTTTTGCAACCGAAATAGACTGAACGCTCGGATTCGGTTCCAAATTTTTTTTTGTGTCAATTTTTTTTCTTTTATTTTTCTTTCTTTATATCAAAAATTCCAAATTTCGTTTATTTATTGTTTTTCAAAATCCAAAACTCCAAAAACATTTTTTTTATTTGTGTTCGTAATTTTTTTTTGTGGATATTTGTGGGGAAATCCTTTTATTAGTTAGGTGTCCCTAGAAGCATGCTGTTGTATATGTCCAAAGCCTCACCTGATTCTGAATAATCGCCTTACTGACTTGGTATATACAAACCTTGTCTTCCCAATCAGGCTTTTATATTTATTCTAATCTTGAGCTACCTTACTCTCTTCTCACATGAGATAAGAGTTTTCTGCTTGGTCCTTATTTTAACAGCAGAGTTACTTTGGTCTCTTTACACCATCTAAATATTTTTCTCCATCATATTTCGATCTCATAGAAGTAACCCTTGAGACTCTCAGAAATTACCACTGAGGTTTATGGTTACACAATTTCTGTGTTCATGATCTTAGCTTCGTGCCACTACGTGCTAAGTGAAACCCACAATTCAATACCTACTATGCATTGACGGTGAACAATCAACTTTGCTCTAGCTTTCACTAACGAATTGACGAACTTATCCATGGGGACGTAACGTGAAATCTCTAATTTCTTTTTGTGTGATTCCTATGATATTGTTAAATCCCATAACATTTCTTCCCTTGGAATCCATTTTTTTTTTTAATTTTATTTTTATTTTATTTTTATTTTATTTTTAATTTCACATACCGTATTTTACACTGCCACTTAAATTTCATTCAAACCTGCTTGTTCAACAGACTACATTGGTGTCACAAGCACTTCAGTCGAGTTCTGTCTTATGTCAAGATCAGAAATTCTGAACTGAAGCGACAGCCACCCAAATTAGCCTGATTAAAAGATGCCTTCCAATACTTCTCAATAAGTATCTGATCGTAATTCAACGGGAAACCAAACAAACACTTTAAGGTCTCTCTTGACTTTGAAGGACGAGATTCATGCGCAGGATCCACAGTTTCGTGTCTTTACTGACATCACAAATTCCCAAATATGTGTTGCTTTATTTCTTTATCTTTTACACACTGAGCACGAAAATCTTTTTGATTTTCCAAAATTCTAGTTACATTCTTTACAAGCAATTTTTGTAGTTATACAAGAATTGTGGCTCATACTGTTACACGTGGTCATTATGCTTTAAGATGACGTTCAGTCTAAAGGGATAAGATGCTGACTCAGCCGGGAGTCCAATCGCTTTGATTTTCAAACGACGCTTGAAGGACAGGCGTGCGAAGTGGAACCGTTTTTTTTCAAACGGCGCCTGATGGGAAGGCATGTGAATCGGGACAATTATTCTCTTTCCTGCGTAATCATCAAGGTTACCAACTGTCACGCATCAATCACCTACAAAAACCCTTCGTATTTCCCTTGAAGATTTGGGGACAGATTTTTCTCTCTCTTCTCACCACGGTATAAAAGGTAACCTCGACAATTATTTACCTCTTTACTGCACCCAAAATTCAGAGAGCAAGAAAAGATTTGAGTATTCTACTGTTCATCATCTCTCCCAACCTCTTCACTTAAATGGCGGACTCATCTTCTGTTCATGCCACTTCCCACATCCTGCCAATTCGTCCTCAACAGAGTCTGATCATCGATCTCACTCCACATGACGATGCCTTCATGTTCCCGATCATCGAATGCCTCAAATATTCACCGCTTGCTGCTGCTCTCACCAAAGTTGAAGCTATTCCAATGGAATGCTTATCACAAATGTTCGCCATAGCTCATTATGATAAGTCTGTCGATAGAATCTTCTTCGACATTCTTGATCACAAGGTATCCATCTCAGAGCAGCGATTCTGTTCGCTTTTAGGGCTTGAACCCGATTCATATAGCGTTAATCCTGAATCCATTCCAGTGGGTCAGTTGTTTTCAATGCTTTATCACATGGGATACACTGAGGTCCTGACGACGGTCCCCAAGTTCAAGAAATCGTGCTTGCCTCCTCAGTGGAACGGGTTCTTCACAGTATTATTCAAGGGGTTATCGGAACGCAGTGCCGGTTCTGACGGAACGAGTCGTCTCTTCCTAACGATTCTTTATGGGGTATATCACGGTATCAACCTTGACTATGGTTCCGTGTTATGGCAGCAACTGATTCAGAGCCTTGCCTCCACATCTCGACACTCAGAGATCTCATACGCTCTATTCTGGACGTTGATCACCAAATGGGTGATGGACAAGTATCTCATTCCCATCGTTGCTGGTTCTCCACTCTCTTCGATAGGTACTTTTCATACTACGAAGACTATTTTCTCTGATGCATCTAAGTTCCAGTTTGTTGGCTCAATCCCTGAGTCGATGTTTGGAGACGTTCCAAGCGACGGCCGTGTCATCAGAACCTACAAGGAGTTTCGTCGCTCTGGCCCTAGAGAGATCACTCCTGATATGATCAAATCCATTCACGATGCTGATAGGCCTGCTCCGAGGGGAAAGAAAACTGAAAAGGGGAAAGAAAAGAAGGTTGCCAAGGGAGCAAAAGGCCCTTCTCCGAAGAAACGCAAACCCACCAAGGTTGCTCAATCTCCTCCTCTGAAGAAAAGGAAAGCCCAACCCAGGTGAAAGCTGATAATCGCTTCCTCCTCAAGCGAATCTGAGGAAGACAGTTCTAACTCTGAAGAGTCCCTCCGTGGTAACACTCATCCACGATCGCCTACCCCAGAGGTACATGTTGCTAGTTCACCTGTTTCCTCTCCACCGATATCCATTTCTATTTCCATTCCCCCCATAACCTCCACCAGTCAAATACCACCAACCTCTATCCCAGTACCCCCTCCTATTTTCACTGAAGCTACCACAACCACCGCTGAAGTAAGAACCAACGTATCTGATACGGGGGCTCCTACTAAAGCACCCGAACCCACTCCCACTACCGAACATACCTCAGCTCCCGAACCTACTTCCACTATTGAGCCTCCACCCTCACCTCCACCCTCATCTCCTGCTCACTCCGCAGAGAATGAAGAACCATTTCTTGGTGGGGAGAACATGACATTTGATTCGGTCTATTACAGTCCGTATTGGGTGCAGAGTGCCGATGATGATGATGCTCCTGTTACCAAGAAGCATCTCAAGGAGCTTCACGAGAAGATTGATTCTCTCATTGCTTCCTCCTCTTCTTCATCACAATCTACCATCTCCAAGGCTGCTATTCAGGGGATTGTTGATGATTTCACTAAGGCTCATGAAGCCTCCATTAGCTCAGCCACTGCCGCTATTGATGCCTCCACCAAGGCATGTGTTGCTGCGACTGTAAAAGTCGAAAAACTATTTGCTGATGCTTCTTCTCTTTTGCAGTCTTTACAGGAAACTGCCGATGCCAATAAAACGAAGCTTGACCCCATTATCAACAAGCTGGCTACCTCAGTTGTCTCAGAACTGCAGTCCTTCGCCACTCTTCGTCAAAATCTCACCGATGACAACTCATCGTTTAATGCGACCATTGAGGAGCGCCTAACTAAGCTACATGAAGATCTAGCTGCCGAGAACTCTCTCATGGACGCTCTCGCTCGAAAGACCACTGCTCTCAAGGTCAAGAATCTTGAACTCTCCAATTCTCAAAAGGAGATTGAATCTCTTCGATCTGAAAGAGAAGTGATTTCATCATGTGTTTCGGATGTCCACGCAGCCATTTCAAACATCCTGGAAGCACATGATCCAATACTGAATTACTCAGTGAGGCGTGATCTCGCAGAAAAGCTTGCTCCTGCCCTTTCTCTCCTGAGAAAAATTGAAGGGCTCCTTGATTTCGTGTCCATTCCGAAACAAGGGGGAGAGGATGTATCTCAACCGCCTCCCACTTCTACAACAACAAAAACAACCGAACCTCCTTCAACAGGTCAAGCCTCAGGTTCGGGTGTCAAAGACAAAGGGAAGCAAATTGCTGAAGATAGTGACGACGATAAAGAGACGATTGCAGATCTCTTGAAAAAGCAAGGTCGCGATAAGGATGCTGATATGAGCACTCGGGTTGCCAGAGAGGCTGAGGCAGCTGAAAGAAAGATTAAAGAGGCTCATGACCTTCTTGAGAGTAGGAAAACCCTTTTTCCTCTGTGGACTCTTGAGAAGCTTTTGAAGGAAGCGATTGAGACTCCAAGCATTTTGTGGCTCGTACCGGTGATTTCACTGGATCGCATCAACTCTGTCGATTCTCAGTTCGACATGCCACTGACCCGAAAGGCCTTCATCTTCCATGCCTTTGACAACATTGCAGATATCCCTCATCCTCATCCAAAGGTTGATAGGGATCTGGTAGAGTTCTATCTGAGGGCTGCCCAACCACAGTATCAAACTTGGAGCGCTCAGAAGATTGTTAACGTTCGGGTCCTCAAGCCGTTTCGATAAGGGAACTTCACGAACGTTCGGTTCAAGGTGCTGAGGGGTTCTGCTAAGACCGAACATGCCATTTTGCTTGCTGATCTTCCCAATTTGAATCCACATGATTGGATAATTTTACACAACATCCTTCTTACAAGTGAAGCGGAGTATGGTCCGATAATTGATCACTTCAAGAGGATGGTTGTTTGCTACATCATGGAAGTTGCCAAGATGGATCAGGAGATCGCTAGCATTTTCAAGAAAAAGCCCACTATTTCTCCTGTTGGCTCTGCAAGTGATCTGAACATGATACAGATGGGAAAGATTGACCCGAAAAGTAATTCTGTCATGTTTACTAGAAACGAAGGCCAAAAATGCCTGTTCGCTTTGGCAGACAAACATCTCTACACCACTGCATGCCTGGAACATGTTTTAGGAATCCTTCATCATTGGAAGCAAAACTCAGCAGACGACAAGAAGTACTTCGATGACATGATTCAGTGGCACATTCGCTTCAGACAGACAATCCTCTCTCTTATCCCTCGTCTGTTTGAAACCACTAAGAAGGTCCCTGCAGCTGGACCCAGCAAGAAGAAGTGATAGTCTCGCTCCAATTGACGCAAAGGGGGAGATTGTTAGGTCCAGAAGGTGTTGCGTCTTGGGCTCGATAGTTAGTCCGGTTTAGTCTCCGGTATGGGCCTGTCCATCCGTGAGTTATTTTGTAGGGTTTTATATATAGATGCTTGCGTGCATCCTAGAACAAAAGATTTGATAGATAATTTAATAGCGTTCATTGTTCTGATCTTTTGTAACCCTAAAATCCTCTTCAGCGGAAGTTCTTCATCGAGCTCTGCTGAGGATTGAATCAATTGAATCATTCGATGTATTCAGAGTCATTCTTGTGCTTTATCTTACTGTTCTCCGTTTTTTTGATTTACCTGTTATAAGATCTTATCGATCAAAGAGTTTTATAAACTCATCACCTTCAGTGGTATCAGAGCCTAGGCTTGTTTGTTTGATACTTGACGCAAAATAGTTGAAAAAGTCGAAACACTTGTTGTCTGCCTTATGAACTCGCTGAGTCCACAGAGGACTCGCCGAGTTCATGTGTATCTTCAACCTACTCGCCGAGTAGGTTCATGCACTCGGCGAGTAGAAGCCACAGAATGCAGATTTTCGACTTTAGTTGCTGGAAATGGACTAGAAACATTACCCTAAACTGTTTTGGTACTTGAAAACTTGTTTTAGATGGTGTAATATCTTTGCTAATCCATTTACAACAACTTGTTATCAAAATTACAAAGTTTTATGTGTAATTTTTGATTCATGAAAGTGTTCATATTCATGTTCTTGATCTTATGATGTTTAGATGATCATAGGAATTATTTGTAACCTATGTGGTAGTTTAATTCTTGATCATAATGTGTTTTAATGGAGTCCATAACTTGTCCTCAAGTTATGGAAAACCAAGAGTCACACTTGAATTAAAACCATTAAAAGAACACAAGAGTAAGAAAAATGAAGAGTTTTCATTTTTATTACTCTATTTAACTCATAAGTTACAAGAAATGAAAAGTTTTGAAAGTTTACAAAACTTGCCCTCAAGTTTTGGAACAAGTAAAGTCATATTAAAAACTTTAGTTCCAACCCTTAGAATTTTAAAAGTTAAAATTCAACCCTTATACTTATAATATTTTAAGTTAATAATAATATATATATGTATAAGATTAAAGTCGTCTTACCGCTAGTACGCCTCATTCACGAAGCCGGTCTATAAGGTGGGTATAAGGTTGTTGCCGATAAAATGGCAACTTAATGGGTGTCCACTCTCACCCACCGCTTGCTTGACTAGTGGAGGGTCGTTAGCCGAACGGGTAAGACAAGGACTTATAAATTCTCATTAAAAGTATGATGAATTTTATAAAGTAACTAAATGTTTTATTAAATTCCCAATCTTAGTTACTTTAGGAAAAATGTGAATAAGGTGCTAATCCATGAAATTACACTTTACACTTTGTCTGAGTCATTAGTGGAGCGTGAGTGGTTAACCGGCACACTAACTTGGACTTAACAAGGTAGGTAAACGGTGACTTAATATTTATCATAGTATCGATGGAGCGTGTGTGGTTAACCGGCACATCGATTGAGGGGTAATTTATTAAGGGTACCAAGTAATTTGCATGGTTACTTCACACCTCGTTTTGTGATCCTCGGCATCCCAGTCACAAAACTTGGAGGGCACACTCGAGATTGAAACATGCCTTTGAAAAGTTCATTGAATCTCAAAAGAATCTAGGAGTTTCTTAGAACCAAATTAAATATTTTAATATTTCAACTTTGGTGGAAATTGGTGAATCGTCATTCACATACCTTTCAAATATGTTATTACTTAGATTACGGCATACCTCTTCTAAGTATAATATATTGTGATTGGGTCCCAGCCTTAATACTACATTTGGGTGTTTTATTAAGGACTATCTCAATATCTAAACTAATCCTTCTTTCTTCTCTTATCAGATGTTTGCAAACAACGCTGCTTCTGGCTCTAACCCTAGTGGCTCCTTTTCTCTTATGAACTTGTGTGGGAAAGTCACTTTTGATGGATCCAACTTTAATGAATGGATCAGAAACATCAGAATGATTACTTGCTACGAGGACAAGGAATATGTCCTCGATAAGGAGCTTAAGGAGATTGATGAGATAGTTGCTACTCCTCAAGAGATCGCTGAGTTTAGGGTACATGAAAGGGATGCCACCAAAGTGGCATGCATCATGATGGCCACTATGACCGCGGATCTCCAAAAATCCTATGAAGATTTCTACCCCTATGAGATGCACCAAGACTTGATGGAAAGATACCATCAAAGTGCTCGTCAAGAGAGGTATGAAATCATATCCTCCATGATAACAACTCGCATGAAGGATGGTGAACCCATCACGGGCCACATGTGAAAATGCAATGATTTGTGGACCGTTTGCTAAACCTAAATGTGAACTTCCCTGAGGAGCTTGTAATAGATATCATTTTGCACTCCTTACCTTCATGTTATGATCAATTCCGCATGACATACCACATGAACAAGGAAGAGGTCACACTCAGCAAACTTCAAGGACTCTTAAAGACCACGGAAAGTGGTCTTAAGGGTAAGGCGATTGTTACTCCTACTCCTACCAACACCGCACTTGTCTTGGCAATCTGGACAGGACGAGGGAAGAATAGAAAGAGTTCTTTGAAGGGTACCAAGGTTAGGACCCTTGATGGCTCTTCTTCAAGTGGAACCAAGAAAGGTTTCATCACTCCTTCTTCTGACCCAAAAGAGGCTGAATGCTTCTATTGCCATGAAAAGGCACATTGGAAGCGGAACTGCCCAAAGTACCAGCAAGATGTGAAGGATGGGAAAGTTAAACCCAACCATGTACACTATCATTTCTAATAACTCATCCAATTCTAACTCTTGGGTCCTTGATACCGGTTGTGGTATTCATATTTGTTGTGACTTGCAGGGACTAAGAAGAAGTGAGAATGTGGAGCAAGGAAGGATAAACATAATCATGGGGAATAGGAAAGTTACACCTGTTACCAAGATTGGAGTTTATACTTTGTCGCTAAGTAGTGGGTTAAATTTGGATTTGAATAAATGTTGTTACTCGCCAGAAATGGCAAGAAATATTATTTCCTTTCATGCATTGTACAAACAAGGGTTTACCTTTTCATTTAATAATGAAGTTGGTTCTATTGATGCTTTCTTTAATAATGTACTTTATTTTAAAGCATTACCTTATGATGGTGTGTATGAAGCTGTGTCTGTTGTAGATAACTTAGGAAATAATGTATTGTATATTGATTCTATTAATAATAATAACTTGGATAAAGCATCATTACGGCATTTTCGTCTTGGACATATAAGCAAGAAACTGTTGGGTAGCAGATTTATTTTGTATTGCGTCATTGGGCTCGGTTAATAGTCCAAGTCTTGATCTCCGGTTTGGGCCTGTCCAACCGTGAGCTGATAGGGTTTAGTATATAATAATGTGCTTGCATGCATATTAGGTTAACGATTTAGAACGATAGTTAATGTTACGATAGTTCACAGATTTCTCTTTATCGTTCTTGTAATCCCTAATCCTCTACAGTAGAAGTTCTTTATCGAGCTCTTCTGAGGATTGATTATTAATCATTCGACATCTTTGATTCATTATTGTGTTCTTGCTGTTTACTCGTTTGTTTCTTTACCTGTTTTATAGATCTAATCGATCTTCAAGTTAATTTTTTAACTTATCAATTGGTATCAGAGCAGGAGGCTGTGTAATCGATACACTTCTTTTCTGTGAAAAAGGTTTCAATTAGGGTTATTCCGCATTTACTGATATTTATTGAGCCGTCATCTCATTATTGACACATCTCGATATTTATTGTTTTGCCCTAATTTGATTTATTACAAGTCTGATCTTTGAACAGGTTATTCGATCAATTATGGACGAGTCGCAATCCAATCCTATTAATATTTCGAACAACATTGGATCAACAATGAAGATTCCCATCCTGTACACCCATGATTATGAAGTCTGGGCGCATCACTTTGAAGACTATGTTATAGGATCTGAGGATAATGGATACCTCATCTGGGAAGCAATTGTTTCTGGACCGTTTTCTTACTCAGCAACTTCAAGGATTATTAAAACTCAAAAGGAGTATAACGATCTTCTGAAAGATGTTAAAGATATTGCGCAAGACGGAAAAGATAAATTTCAGTGCAATATCAAAGCGTTAAGATTGATTAGATTCGCTCTTCAATCTGATACTTTTAGGCTGGTGAGTTCATGCACGACGGCAAAAGAAATATGGGACAGGTTACGAGAACTGTACTGTACAGACGAAGATCTTGAACACTCCATTCAAACCTTACTCTTGTCCGAGTTTGGTGAATTCAAGCAAGGAGCCGAAGAAACTGTGACCCAAACGTTCGATCGATTCAATCATCTTCTTAGCAAGATGATCAAACACGACATCGAAAGGAAGCTTATTGAGCAGAAGGTTACGTTTCTGAACGGACTCAGATCCGAGTGGAGAGCAGTTATGTCCACAGTTAAAGCACACGAGCAATTTAAATCCTACTCTTTGGCGAAACTGGTGGGCATCCTGAAATCTCAAGAGAAGATCGTGTTGCAGGAGAAGAATGTGGTTTCAAGTCTGGGTTCTTTGGCTCTCCTATCCAAAAGTAAAGCTGTGATGGATGAAGAAGACATCAACTTGGAAGATTATGACCTCACCTCTGAGGATTATGCCATGATGGTGTCAAACCCCAAGAGGTTCATCAAGAAGAGATTCCCCACCAACAAAAACCGAAATTGGCAGGGGAGCTACAGTTCTGAAAAGCTTAAAGATGAACCGAAGGCTGAAGAATCAAAGAAGGAACCGAAGGCTGAGGGTGATTATGGAGTAAGCCGCTACTATTGTGGAGGAAAGAATCACTACGCAAAAGATTGCGTCCTCAAAAAGATGGCAGAAAAGGATGAAGAAGCTATGCTGTAGAAAAGGCTGGATGAAATCAGGAAAATGAAATCTACTGCTAACCCTTCTATGAATGCGTTAATTGTGGATGGTTCGGTAGCTAATGATGAGTTCGGTGGCGTGGAGGTTTGGTCATCCGACTCTGAAGATGATGAAGTGAGGAAGCCTTCTCATGGAAAGGCTTATGTGGCGAAAGAAGAGAGCAGTGGAGGAAGGTGCTTGATGGTGTCCGACGTATCTCAGATGATGGGATATAATACTGATGGTGGGAGTGATGAACTGAAGGAGCAACAGGATATGTGCTTTGCAGCTAAACCGCTCAGCATGCAGTTCAACGAACTTGACGAACTGATCAAGAAGGTACAATCCATATTTGTTTCATTTAAAGTCCCACAAAGCTCATATGAAAAAGAACTAAAAAGTGTTAATTCAAGAATCACTCATCTAGATAGTCGCTTAACACAAACTCGAGTCACCAATTCTAACCTAACTGACCAATTAAGCAGGATGTCTTCGAAGAGTGAGGAACGGCGCATGTGGATCGAACTGAAGGAGTCTGAATTAATCAAAACAAAAGATGAAAACATTTATTTACAAAGAGACAATTTAAAGCTTTTGAAATAGCGAAATGTGTTTTGTCTGATTGCTAAACGTCTTTACTCTAATATTACTCAGCTTCATTTGGATTGTGAAATAGGACAAAAGATTCATCGCATGATTTTACCCTTCCTTGAGTTTAAGGAGGATGAAATTGATGCTGAAGCGTATAATTGTGAGAGTGTTATTTCATCTTAGGACGTTAATCCGACCTATATGTATGGACTGGACAAAATCGAATCTTTTATTAAGTCCAAGGACCATAAGGACATGCTTAAAAACCTTTTGGATGAAAATGATAAACTGAAACTGAGAACCGAAACAATACAAAAATTTGACTCTTTAAATGCCAACTTGAGCTCAGAAAATAAAATTGATGTTGAAAATGCATCTGAGCTTAATGAGGATGACAATATGAGTGAAATTTCTGTAGAGGATACAGTTGACTGTTCAGAATTTGTCAAGAGCGAACCCAAAAACCACAAGAATCTCATTTCAGAAAATTCAGTGGAGCTCGCTCGTATGTCCCAACAAAAGTCCCCGATTCTTGCAGAAAAGGCAGCAGTATATCAAAAGGTCAGAACCACTCCAAATCAGGTGTACAAGGTCACAGGCGTAACCGAACATCAGACTGCTGAACTCACAACTATTATAAACGAAGACAATGCTGATGGTTGTGACGAGTTCTTCTGGTCAGCTCCCATCGATAATGCTGATGAGACGGTAGGCTTATCTGAAAGGACCTCATGGAAAAGCAAGGGCAGATACGTGCCAGAACCCTTGAATAAACCTGATAGCTTCAATGTGCCAAGTACTAGCGATACGAAAGACATTCCTCAAGAAAAAGGAATTCCTACAAAAGAAGTCACATCTTCAAGCGAAACTTCATCAGTTCAGAATGAACCAGCTAAAGAAAAACCGAAACCGAAAGCCAACATCCATCATCAACCGAAACAGATGAGAAATCAGAGATACATAAAGAATCTCTCTAAAAAAAACAGTTTTGGCACTCTCAGAATGCCTATTTCTCACATTAAGATAGGAACTTAAAGTTAGAGAAAAGTCCTGTTGAATCGAAAGAGAGCAACAACAACTAAAAGCAGAGGTTCGGTTCGGAGAAAAACATCAACCGAAAGCAAAGGTTCGGTTCTGAGAATGACTCCAACCGAAAGCAGAAGTTCGGTTCAGAAAATGATTCCAACCGAAAGCAAAGGTTCGGTTCTGAGAATAACAACAACCAAAAGCAGAGGTTCGTTTCTAAGAACAAAAGAGATCAAAACTCTAAGGTTGGTTCCACTAATGATCAAAAGCAAAAGGGTTACCTAGAATCTCCAATCAAGAAGTCATCTCAGTCTAAGCTCTCTCATTCTAATTCTTCCAATTCTTCTAATACTTCTAATTCTTCTAAACCTCATTCCAAATTCCACTCCGTTCATTCTCAAAAATCTCAATCATCAGCTGAACATAACGGAAAACAGAAGGTCTCTTCAGTTGAACAAGAGTCAAAACCAAAAGCAACGAATCCCAATAAAATTAAAGTTTTTACCATCAAAAAGAAAGATGAAACAACACTAATAAAACGAACATATCTTGTTGACATCTCTCTTACTATTCTTGTACCTGTGAAAGGATTACAAGGACCTAAGAAACTTTGGGTTCCTAAATCTGCTTAATTTTGCAGGTTATCAGTGACGAGCAGTTTGGCGAAGAATGGTACATTGACAGTGGCTGCTCGCGTCACATGACAGGAAGAAAGGAAGAGCTAAGGGAATACAGGTCTCTTTCAAATGGTGGAAACGTCAAGTTCGGGAACAACTCCTTTGGCACCATAAAAGGATATGGAATGATTACAAACGGTGATTTCACGATAAGGAAGGTTGCATATGTGGAAGGGCTACAACACAACCTCATCAGTGTATCTCAGCTTGTTGGAGGTACCGGTCTCAAAGTCTCATTCGACGATGAGGGTTCTGAAATAATTGAGAAGAAGACGAATAGAGTTATTCTCAAATCCGAACGTAAAGGTGAAATGTTTCCCCTAAACCTCAAACCCATCAAAGGAAACCCAACTATCTGCCTATTATCAAAAGCACAATCTGACGAAAGTTGGTTGTGGCACCGAAGGCTCTCTCATCTTAACTTTAAGGACATCAACAAACTTGTCACTGGAGGTCATGTTCGAGGTCTTCCACTGCTCAAGTTCGATATAGATCATTTGTGTGCTGCATGCGAAATGGGGAAGCAGAGTCGTCAAAGTCATCCATCTATAATAAACACTAAAGTTGTTGAACCACTTGGATTACTTCATATTGATTTATGTGGTCCATCATCTATCGAAAGCATCGGCGGTAGCAAGTATATTCTTGTTATTGTTGATGACTTTTCGTGTTTTACATGGGTGTTCTTTCTGAAGCTTAAATCCGAAGCGACTCACAAGCTAAAAGTGTTCATCAAGCAGATTGAAATACAGCTGAAGAAGGTTGTTCGCAACATCAGAAGCGACAATGGATTGGAGTTCAAAAATAAAGAATTCGAGGAATTCTTGGTAGAAAGAGGAACAAGTCACAACTTCTCAGCTCCTTACATTCCTCAACAGAACGGAATTGTCGAAAGACGAAACCGCTCTTTGTGTGAAGCAGCCCGAACTATGCTAAGTTTCGCTTCCTTACCTTTATATTTTTGGGCTGATGCTATTTCTGCTGCTTGTTTTACACAGAACTGGTCATATCTCAATAAGCGATTCACGCTTACTCCTTATGAGATCCTCAATAACAGGAAGCCAAATGTGAAGTTTTTCCATGTGATCAGTTCACGGTGTTTCATCTTTAATTCTAAAGAACACAGCAACAAGTTTGATGTCAAAGCCGACGAAGGGATATTTCTGGGCTATTCTCTCACTTCTAAAGCATACAGGGTATTAAACAAGCGTTCGAGGAAAATCGAAGAAACTTATTACGTGACTTTCGATGATAGCTATGTCAAAAAGCTACAGGCCAACGAAGATACAGCTGGAGAAATTTTTCCTCAAACTGGCCAAGTCACAGCCTCGATCGCTAATCTATTCGAGAAGTTCATGGAGCTATTTGACGAACCAGAGAAAGCCACTCTCTCAGAAGCAGGAGCAGCAGACAACAAGGTAGATCATATGAAGCAAATTGTTGAAGATGCTGCAAGAAGAATGAATGATGGAGGATCAAGTTCTGACGATTCTCCACCACGCAATGCTTCAGTCGAGGGGGAGGATCAACCATCGTCACCCCAGCCGACCTCACATCTTGAGGGGGAGCCAAGGTCTCCTACTGCTCCCGAAAGCACTTCACCAACCGAAAGTGCCTCACCATCCGAAGGTGCATCAACGCCCGAAAGCTCTGCACCACAGGAAACCTCTGAAGCTCAAGATTCTCAAGACATTCCTGAAAGCTCATCTATCGAGGGGGAGCAAGCCGATATGTCTTACGACTATGAAAGCCAGTCCGAACCAGAAGAAATGATAAATGCTGAATTGGATCCAACCTTTGATCCAAACTACCATCCTCTCACCAAATGGACCAGAGATCATCCTCTCTCCCAAGTTGTTGGTGATGTATCTGAAAAAGTTCTGACTCGTTCGCAACTCAAGGCAAAACAGACTTCCTTGTTTTCAAAAGTCGAATTCTGCATGTTTAACTCCTTCGTATCAAAAGTTGAACCAAAGACAGTTAATACTGCTCTTGATCATTCCGATTGGGTTCAAGCCATGCAAGATGAACTGAACGAATTCGAGAGGAACAAAGTCTGGCGCCTTATTCAAACTCCTCCAGATGCCTCGGTTGTTGGTCTTAAATGGGTCTTTAAGAACAAAATGGACAACGAAGGAAATGTAATTCATAACAAATCTCGTCTAGTCGTAAAAGGATACTGTCAGGAGGAATGGATTGATTATGAAGAGACTTTCGCTCCTGTAGCTAGGCTGGAATCCGTTAGAATATTTCTTGCCTATGCTGCTCACAAAAACTTTGAGGTCTACAAAATGGATGTCAAGTGTGCATTTCTCAATGGAGAACTCGAAGAAATTGTGTACGTAGAGCAACCTCCTGGATTCGTGAACGAAAGGTATCCTAATCATTGCTACATTTTGGATAAAGCAGTGTATGGACTGAAACAAGCTCCGAGAGCCTGGTATGAAACGCTGACTAAATTTTTAAAGATGTCCAAATTCAAGCAAGGTTCGGTTGACGCAACCTTCTTTCGTGAGAAGGAAGGTAACCACCTTATGATTGTTCAGATTTACGTCGATGATATCATCTTTGGCTCAACGAATCCTAGCTTAACAGCTGAATTCAGAAAGCTGATGGAGAATAAATTTGAAATGAGCTCAATGGGTCCTATTAACTTTTTCCTTGGTTTAAATATTAGACAGGGACCCGAAGGCATCTTTATCAATCAGGAAGCTTACACGAAAACTCTCTTAGAAAAATTTGGCATGATGAGAGATTCAAAAGTCAAAGTTCCAATGGCGTTCGACACCAAGCTCACTCCATCCCTAGATAAACCGGCTGTTGATATTACACTTTATCGCCAGATGATCGGTTCTCTGATGTATCTTACTGCTAGCAGGCCTGACATAATGTTCTCGGTTTGTTATTGTGCTAGATTTCAGACCAACCCACGTGAGCCTCACATGCTTGCAGTGAAGAAGATTCTACGATATCTCAAGCGAACTGCATCTTTAGATCTATGGTATCCTTCCAACTCTAGCTTCTTCGTTCAAGCCTACTCAGATGCACCACTGGAGGATGTGGACTAGACAGGAAAAGCACCACTAGAGGCTGCCAATTTATTGACGGAAAGTTGGATAGCTGGCAATCAAAGAAACAAACGTGCGTGTCTTTGTCTACAGCTGAAACAGAATACATAGCAGCTGCATCATGCACCTCTCAAGTGATTTGGATCCAGAGTCAACTCCGAGACTATGGACTCAATATGAAAAAGATCCCTCTATATTGTGACTCTGAAAGTGCAATTAGGATCTGTCATAACCCAGTGCAACACTCCAAGACCAAACACATAGCACTGAGGTATCACTTCATCAAAGATCATGTGGAAGATGGAAACGTTGAAGTACACTTTGTTAGGACCACTGATCAACTGGCTGATGTCTTTACCAAAGCTCTTCCTGAAGCGTCGTTCAAAAATATTTTACAAGGGCTAGGTATGATGGAATCAGAGTCAGTACCACAAACTACCTCTCAAACTCAAACGTAAGAAGCGAAATAGACCGAACGTTCGGGTTCGGTTGAATAATCTGGCTTTCGCTCATCAACTAAAGGTAGCTTTCTTGGTTGTAAATTTTATGTATAATTGTTTCCATTTTATTTCTTTTATTGTCAAAAGTATTTCCTTTCTGAAAATCTAATTTCTTCGGTAACCGAAATAGACTGAACGTTCGGGTTCGGTTTTCCAAAATTTTTCAAAACCGAAACCAACCGAACGCTCGGGTTCGGTTTTTCAAAATTTTTCAAAACCGAAACCAACCGAACGCTCGGGTTTGGTTTTCCAAAATTTTTCAAAACCGAAACCAACCGAAGGTTCGGGTTCGGTTTTCTAAAATTTTTCAAAACCGAAACCAACCGAACGCTCGGGTTCGGTTTTCCAAAATTTTTCAAAACCAAAACCAACCAAAGGTTCGGGTTCGGTTTTCCAAAATTTTTCAAAACCAAAACCAACCGAACGCTCGGGTTTGGTTTTTCAAAATTTTTCAAAACCGAAACCAACCGAACGCTCGGGTTCGGTTCCAAAGTTTTACAAAGTTTTTATTTTTTATTTTTCTTTATTTCTTTCCAAGTCTTATTTATTTTATTTTTTTTCTCAGTCCAATTTTTCTTATTTTTTTAATATAAAAAACTCCAAAAATATTTTTTTTTTCTTTTGTCATTAATTTTATTTGTGTGTTCGTTTGTCTATGGGGATATTGTTGAATTAGTTAAGTGTCTCTAGAAGCATGCTGCTGTATGTGCCCAAAGCCTCATCAGATTCTGAATAATAGCCTTAATGACTTGGTATACATAAATCTTGTCTTCCCAATTAGGCTACCACACTTATTCTAATCGTGAGCTACCTAACTCTCCTCTCACAAGAGATAAGAGTTTTCTGCTTGGTCCTTCTTTTCGTAGCAGAGGTACTTTCGTTTCTTAGACCATCTCTATTACATTTCTCCATCAAATTCGTTTCACCAACGTAACCCTTGAGACTCTCAGATATTACCACTGAGGTTTATGGTTACTCAAAAACTGTGTTTGTGATCTTAGTTTCGTGCCACTACGAGCTGAGTGAAACCCAAAATTCAATAGCAAATCTGAATTGACAGTGAACAATTAATTTGCTCAAGTTTTCACCAAAGAATTGACGGATGTATCTTCATGAAATCTCAAATTTTTATTTTGTGTGATTCCTATGAAATTGTTAAACACCATAACATTTCTTCCCTTGGGATCCAGTTTTAATTTTTTGTTGAGATTTTATATTTTCCAAGCCACATTAAAATTAATTCCTACCTACTTGTTCAACAGACTACACCGGTCTCACAAGTACTTTGTTCACTTTCTATCTTATTTCAAGATTAGGACTGTTGAATCAAAGCATAGCCACCCTAACAATCCTAATTAAAAGATGCCTTTCAACATTTCTTAATAAGTGTTTGATCGTAATTCAACGGGAAACCACACTAACACTTTAAGGTCTCTCTTGACTTTGAAGGAAGAGATTTGTGCCCGGGATCATTTGTTTCGTGTCTTAATTGACATCACAATTTTCCTAAAAAGTATTGATTTATTTCTTTTCTTTTTCACCCTAAGCACGAAAATCTTTGATTTTCCACAATTCTGGTACTAATAATTACAGGCTGTTTCATTGAATTGGTGGTTGCTTATAAGCTGTGGTCAAAATTAATCCACGTGGGCGTTTTATTCAAAAGATGTTGTTACACTTAATGGGATAAGATGAAGAGTTGCTGACTCAGGCGGGATATTAATTGATTTGATTTTAAACGGCGGAACAGGGAAAGCGTGCGAATTTGAAGCGTCTAATCTATCACTGACGTCGCAGGCGCGTGTGAATTTGAAACGGTTCATCAGAAATGGCGCTTGGTGGGAGGCGTGTTCTTCGGAATCTGACATTCTCTCTCATGCGTGATCATCGGTTCCACAACTGTCACACATCAGTCATTCCGAAAAACCCTTGGTATTTCGATAGAAGATTTGAGCAGATTTCTCTCTCTCATTGACTTCAGTATAAAAAGGTATTAGCATCTACCATTTACCTCTTTACTGCACTCAGAATTCCCAGAGCAACAGAATTTCCTGAAACATAACTGTTCATCATCTTCTACCCATCTTCAACAATGGCAGATTCATCCTCCGTCCACGCTACTTCTCACATCCTGACCATTCGCCCTCAACAGTGTCTCGTAATCGATTTAACCCCTCAAGTATATGACTCCTACATGTTTCCAATCATTGAGTGCTTGAAACATTCGCCGATTTCACCTGCACTCTCAAGGGTAGAATCCGTGCCAATGGGATTTCTCTCACAGATCTACGCGACGGCGTATTACGATAAAGTCGTCGACAGGATCTTCTTCGAAGTTGCTCATCACAAAGCCTCAATTTACAAGCAACGCTTTGGCTCACTACTAGGGTTTGAAGCTGACCCTTCAAGGGTTAATCCGGAGACAATTCCGCTAGGACACCTCTTCAATATGTTCTACAATATGGGGTACACGGAGGTGCTCACCTCCGTCGCAAAGTTCAAAAAGTCGTGTTTGCCGCCACAGTGGAACGGCATGTTCACTGTGCTTTTCAAGGGCCTTTCTGAAAGGAGCTCAGGATCAGATGGCTCCAGTCGATTATTTCTGTCCATTTTGTATGGAGTTTACAACGGTGTCAATGTCGACTATGGGTTGGTTCTCTGGCAACAACTCATCCAAAGCTTATCCTCTTCTTCACGGCATTCTGAGGTGTCGTATGCAAGGTTTTGGACCCTTATTACGAAGTGGGTCATGGACAAATACAGCATTCCCACTGTCGCCGGGGCACCGATGTCTTCGATTGGTACGTTCCACACCACGAAGATCATCGTCTCCGATGCTTTGAAATTCCCTTTCAATGGTTCCATTTCGGAGACCATGTACGCCAATGTCCCAGCTGACAGCTGGATCATCCGGACCTACAAGGAGTTCAAGCAGTCTGGTCCAAGGGATCTCACGCCGGAGATGCTAAAGTCCATTCACGATGCCGATAGGCCTACTCCGAGAGGCAAAAAGGCAGATAAAGGCAAGCAGGTGGCGAAAGGGGCTAAAGGCCCTTCTCCTAAAAAGAGGAAAACTACTAAAGCTGCTCAGTCCCCGCAGCAGAAGAGGCGAAAGACTCAACCAAAGCGAAAGCTCATTATCGCTTCCTCTTCTAGTGAGTCGGAGGGTGAGAGTTCGGATTCAGACGGCTCTCCAAGAGGCAACACCCCACCCAGATCACCTACCCCTGACATGGCAATCCACAACTCACCAATTCCCTCTCCCACTCAAACAATTCCTACTTCCATTCCCACCATAAACCCCTTTACCAACATTCCTACAACCTCATTCCCAATGCCACCACCTATCTTCACAGATGCCACCACAACATCCACAGCAAAGGTTACAACCAACGTATCTGATACGGGGGTTCATACCGATGCAACCGAACCACCATCAGTAACCGAACCTATACACACAACCGAACCTACCCCTACCCAAACACAACCCGAACCTACCCATACCACTACACCACCAGCTTCAACACCACCACCATCTCCCAAACATGCCTCTGATGGAGATAACCCTTTCCTTGGCGGGGAAAATATGGCATTTGATTTGGTCTACTACAGTCCGTTTCAGGTGCAAAGCGACGATGATGAGGATGCTCCGGTAACAAAGAAGCACCTTAAGGACCTGCATGAGAAGATCGATCTGCTCATTGCTTCCTCCTACAATTCTCAATCATCTCTCTCTGAAGCTTCTCTTCAGAAGATTGTTGATGCCTTCTCCAGGGCTCAGCAAGATTCGGTCGCTTCTACCACTGCCGCCATAGACGCCTCGACGAAAGCTTGTGAGGCTGCGACCGAAAAAGTCGATAAACTATTCTCTGACGCCTCTACCCTGTTACAATCTTTACAGGAGAGTGCTGCTGCTACCAAGACAATGTTGGAACCAATTGTTCAACAGTTGGCCACGTTCGTCTCCACGGATTTGACGTCCTTCGCCACCCTTCGTCAATCTTTGACAGATGACAACTCTGCCTTTCGTACATCTATCGACGAGCGACTCTCTAAACTCCAAGAGGATCTAGCCGCTAAAAACTCGTTGATGGACATTCTGGCGAGGAAGACCACTGCCCTAAAGGTCAAGAGTGCTCAACTTTCCAATTCTCAACAACAAATTGAGGCTCTTCGATCCGAACGAGAAGTTATCAAGACGTGTGTTTCGGATGTACACTCAGCTATATCCAACATCCTAGAAGCGCACGATCCGATCCTGAACCATTCTGTAAGGCGAACCCTTGCAGAGAAACTCGCTCCTGCCCTGGATCTACTCAGTAAAATAGAAGGGCTACCTAGTTTCGTGTCCACTCCGAAACAAGAGGGAGAAAAGGAGTCCGGATTGCAACCTCCTCATTCCTCGAAGGAAACTCACACAACCGAACCTCCTCCTACAGGCCAAGCCTCTGGTTCGGGTGTGAAGGACAAGGGCAAGAAAGTTGCTGAGGAAGATGAAGATGAAGACAATGAAACTATTGCCGACTTGTTGCACCGCAAAAGTCGTCGCAATACTGAAGATGATAATGTTCGTGTGGCGCGAAAAGCTGAAGAAGCTGAACGCAAGCAGAAAGAAGCCCACGACCTTCTCGAGAGCAGGAAGACTCTTTTCCCTGCTTGGACTCTCGAGAGGATGATTAAGGAGGCAATCGATACTCCGAGTATCTTATGGCTTGAACCGGTAATCTCCTTTGACTGCAAAAACTCCGTCGACTCTCAGTTCGACATGCCCTTAACCCGAAAGGCATTCATTTTCCACGCCTTTGCCAACGTTGTTGAGATTCCTCATCCTCATCCGGAGGTTGATCGGGAATTAATTGAGTTCTATCTGAAGGCTGCTCAACCCCAGTACCAAACCTGGAGCGCTCAGAAGATAATCAACGTTCGGGTTCTGAAGCCATACACTAAAGGGAGATTTATCAACGTTCGGTTCAAAGTGCTCAGAGGGTCTGCAAAAACTGAACATGACATATCTTTAGCAGATCTACCGAACCTCAACCCCCATGACTGGATCGTTCTGCACAACATCCTTTTGACTAATGAGGCTGAATATGGTCCGATCATTGACCACCTCAAGAGGATGTTGGTATGTTATATCATGGAGGTCGCCCTGATGGATCAGGAGATTGCATCTGTCTTCAAGAAGAAACCGAAGATCTCTCCTGTTGGCTCGGCCAGTGATCTAAACCAGATGCAGATGGGCAAGATTGATGCCAGGCGAAACTCCGTTATGTTTACAAGAAATGAAGGACATAAATGTCTCTTTGCCTTGGCGGACAAACATCTGTATACCACTGCTTGTCTAGAGCATGTGCTGGGGATCATCCACAGGTGCAAGGAAAATACAGCGGATGATATCAAATATTTTGACGATATGATACAGTGGTACATCCGGTTCAGACAGACAATCCTGGCGCTTGTTTCACGTCTGTTCAATACTGTAAAGAAGAAGGCTCATGCTGCTGCTGGCCCAAGTAAGAAGACAAAGTGATCTCGCTCCAATTGACGCAAAGGGGGAGATTGCTGGGTAGCAGATTTATTTTGTATTGTGTCATTGGGCTCGGTTAATAGTCCAACTCTTGATCTCCGGTTTGGGCCTGTCCAACCGTGAGCTGATAGGGTTTAGTATATAATAATGTGTTTGCATGCATATTAGGTTAACGATTTAGAACGATAGTCAATATTACGATAGTTCACAGATTTCTCTTTATCGTTCTTGTAATCCCTAATCCTCTACAATAGAAGTTCTTTATCGAGCTCTTCTGAGGATTGATTATTAATCATTCGACATATTTGATTCATTATTGTGTTCTTGCTGTTTACTCGTTTGTTTCTTTACCTGTTTTATAGATCTAATCGATCTTCAAGTTAATTTTTTAACTTATCAGAAACGCATAGGCCAACTCCAAAAGGATGGAGTCTTGGAGTCGTTTGACCTAAATTCAGATGATAGTTGCGATTCATGCTTACTTGGAAAAATGACAAAGTCACCCTTCACAGGATCTTGTGAGAGGGGTGAAGGTTTGTTGGACCTTGTACACACGGATGTGTGTGGACCATTCAAACATGCCACAAGGGATGCTAATCGTGATTATTTGACTTTTACCGATAATTACAGTAGATATGGATATGTCTACTTAATCAAGCATAAGTCAGAGACTTTCGAAAGATTTAAGGAATTTAAACAGGAAGTCGAGAATCAATTGAGCAGGAACATTAAGATGCTTTGATCCGATCGAGGTGGTGAGTATCTTAGTTCAGAGTTCCTCGACTATCTTAGGGAGTGTGAGATTGTCTCACAATTCACACCTCCCAGGACACCACAGTTGAATGGTGTAGCTGAGAGGCGTAATCGAACCTTGTTGGATATGGTTCGTTCCATGACGAGTCGAGCTTCGGTACCAATCTCATTTTGGGGGTATGCCTTAGAGACTGCCGCCCATATCCTTAATCTAGTCCCTACAAAGAAAGTTGCGAAAACTCCTCACGAGATGTGGAATGGTACAGTACCCAACCTAGAACACATCAAGATTTGGGATTGCAAGACTTTTGTGAGGCTCGAGACTCATGACTAGCTAGAACCCCGAAGCGAGAGATGTATATTCATCGGCTACCCACAAAGATCCTTTGGTTACCTCTTCTACAGACCTAGTGATAATGTGGTCTTTGTAGCAAGAAGAGGAGTCTTTCGAGAGAGAGAGTTTATAAGCCAAGGAGACAGTGGGAGGCAAATTGATCTTGAAGAAATTCAAGAGTCAAGCGGTGAAGGAACTTCAAACGCTAGCCCTCAACTTGAGGAGGAAACTCCCGTTGAGCCAATTGACGAGTCTGTACCTCTAGGACATTCCACGAGAGTTAGGAATGCACCTGAGCGTTACTATGATTTCTATATTACTGCGGAAGGTGAGACACTTATTAGTGATGAGACACTAGTAGGTCTGGATGAGCCTAACAGCTACACGGAAGCCATGGCAGGCCCTGAGGCTACTAAATGGAAAGAGGCTATGGATAGCGAGATACAGTCCATGTATGACAATCAAGTTTGGAACTTGGTTGACCATGTACCTGATCGTAAGTTAGTTGGGTGCAAATGGATCTTCAAGAAGAAGACCGACATGGATGGTAATGTACACACTTATAAGGCACGACTAGTTGCAAAGGGTTATTCTCAAACTCTAGGAGTTGATTATGATGAAACCTTTTCACCAGTGGCCAAGATAAAGTCTATTAGGATTCTGTTAGCCATTGCTGCGTTTCATGACTATGAAATATGGCAAATGGATGTCAAAACCGCTTTCCTTAATGGAAAGTTGGGTGAGGATGTTTACATGGTTAAACCAGAGGGTTTTGTCAGTACAGAGTACCCCAACAGAGTGTATAAACTCGAGAAATCCATTTATGGATTGAAACACGCACCTCGCAGATGGAATCTTTGCTTTGATGAGAGAGTCAAGGAATTTGGCTTTTCAAGGAGTGAAGATGAATCTTTTTTCTATATCAAGGCTAGTGGGAGCATAGTCAGCTTTTTGGTACTGTATGTGGATGACATACTACTCATAGGAAATGACATCTCAACCCTGCAGGAAGTAAAGTCCTGGCTTGGGAAGTGTTTCGCTATGAAGGACCTTGGTGAAGCAGCCTATATCCTAGGGATAAGGATTTTCAGAAACAGGAGTAAAAGACTAATTGAACTTAGTCAAAGCACCTATGTGGACAAAGTGTTGAAAAGATTCAACATGCATAACTCCAAGAAAGGTGAGTTACCCATTCAGAGTAATGCCAGATTGAGTAAGACACAAAGCCCTAGTACTGAGCCTGAGATAGCAGAAATGAGTCGACTACCTTATGCTTCAGCTGTAGGATCGATCATGTATGCCATGACGTGTACTCGACCTGATGTAGCCTTTGCTTTGAGCATGGTTAGCAGGTATCAGGGGAACCCTGGCAAGGCACACTGGAATACGGTAAAGAATAACCTCAAGTACCTGCGGAGGACTAAGGATTGGGTCCTTACCCTCGGTGGGAGTGATGACTTGAGAGTTGTAGGGTATAGTGATGCTAGCTTCCAGACTGATAGGGATAATTTCTGATCTCAGTCGGGCTGGGTCTTTACCTTCAACGGAGGAGCAATCACTTGGAAGAGTTCCAAGTAGGAGACAGTGGCTGATTCCACTTGTGAATCAGAGTATATAGCAGCAAGCGAGGCAGCAAAGGAGGCTATATGGCTAAAGAACTTCATCGGAGACCTTGGAGTTGTACCAGCTATAAAGGAGCCAATGGAGATTTTCTGTGATAACAATAGTGCGGTTGCCTTAGCCAAGGAACCAAGAGATCATGGGAGATCCAGACACATTGACAGAAAATAGCACTTAATCAGACATCGAATAGAAGAAGGAATCCTCGTGGCAAAGAGTGTATCATCGGATGAGAACCCAGCAGATCCCGTCACGAAGGGACTGAGTAGGGTTAAGCATCTACAGCATGCTCGGAGCATAGGGCTGAAGGATGATATACGTTTTAGTAGTTAAATAAATTCTGAAATTTTTAAAGTGTAATTCACATTAGATGATGAATAAAAGGAGTTTTATTTATGAGTAAAGTGTTGCTATCTCTTGTCGATCGTTTACTATATTTCTTTTGCATGTTTTGACTTCCAGAATAATTATGTTTGGTATATCATATTATTCAAACCTCCACAGTCGGTCATATGTCAGAAGTAGATATGAATCAAGACTGTCATGATTGGTTGTAGAGGTCTAAGGTGCTGGACATGGCTACAACAATCATGAGTGCTCATAAGTTCTGAGCATTGGACTCAACCCACACTCACTGTAATCACTTCATGGAATTTATCTCGAGTGATCGTGAGACGGTAATATCATATAAGTCTTCAAACCTAGAGATATGATTTGTTACTTACGAATTGGTTATGCATTGATTGTACGAAAATGCATTGGTAACTCGATGTGATAAAACATGCCTTTGTGTATAATTCAATGAGTGGTAGAAAAAACATATGAGCCGAGGTTTAATTGTTCCTTCTAGGATTAGAAGCGATAACTGGGCCTCTCGATGATTTTGTTTTAACCTATGTACCGGGCCCGGTCAGAACTAAATTGATGTGTTCAGTTGAGTTCTATGTCAAACAAATTGGAAATCGGGAAACAAATGCTGAACAATAAGTAAGACTATGTTCCATGTATTTGTTCGGCTGATATCTAGAACAGAGGATTATATGATCACTTATATAAAATGGCGCGTTCTAGTTCAACAAAGTTTAAAGAGCTACGATTGCTGATCGGTTCCTGAAGTCATACTTGCAACTATAGTTATTAGACTTATCCAAGTGGGAGACTGTTGGATATAGTGTCTAAGTCCATAACTATATTTGGTATGTACTTGAACCGACCCGACATGGTCCATTTGGGTTGCACTTCACCCGAACAATTTATGGATAATCTTTTGAGGATAGTACAAGTTATGATTTATTAATATATTATAAGTTCTAATATATTAATATAAGATCATATTATTTAATTAGTATTGATCTATAATTAATCTAGGATTAATTTAGAGATCAAAGATATTACTAATTAAATATGGGCTTCTATATTTATATAGTGTGGGCTAATGCTTATTTGGAATGGGCTAGGCTTGCATGGAAAGTCCATGGATACTCCATGGAGCTTTAACCCATGGATCTCCTGGAAATGAAGAGACATGGGTATTAGGGTTTACATGGATGTAACCCTAATCCACCACATTATATAAAGGAGGTTTTTGTTCTTGAAATCACACTAGTTGAGGTGAGTAAAGCAAGAGGGCCGATTTCAAGATAGTTGTGGCTATTCTCTCAAAGTTCCAAGTTTGTGGTGATTTGTGACTTCCATTTGAGGCATTTACACTATTGTTGCTAAGCTCTAAAACTCCAAGCAATCAACTACTACTACAAGGTAAGTATTTCTACTAACTTTATTTGATTCATGTTCCCCATGCCATGCTAGTTAGGATATGAACCTTGGAAAAATAATTATTTGCATGTATCTTAGACAAATATAGATCCAAGGTTTATTAGGGTTGCATGTACACTTAGGAAGTGTTAGAATGCTCAAAACCCTTCAGTATCCTAATAGAGGCATAGTCTAGGGTGAACTTGAACACCTATGAAATCGTTTCATGAAATAATATAAAACCTTCGTTTTTTTATCCAATGTGTTAAGTTGTTGTGTGGTTTTCTTGTATGGTGACTTGGAAAAACTGCGAGATAATACTTAGGACGAGTATGAGTAGGTGTGAAAGGTAGTAGAGGCTTATACTACCGGAAGCACAGGACTCACGCTTGGATCAGGGAAAGTCACAAGGTTACCAAGAAGCTAGTAATTGATACCATTTTATTCACATATGTCGTTACCATCGTTTCGGTAATGACTAAGAGGATGATCGTTATTCCGACCCTAGTGGTCACATCGAATCGAGTCCGACTACGATGAGTATGTTACGTGGTTCAGAGAACCAAGTTTGATATAGCATCTGACTTAAGCCGGAAGATTGAAATAAAAGATAATCAAAGCGATCGGTAGAGGTATCGCGATAGTTGCTTGTAACTAGAAATGCTACCTTTTAAGATGTGATTAGAACATGAAGAAATGTATAGTCTATTCTGAAAGATTGTAAGAGACCTGAGTCTAAGCGTGGGAACATACGATGATAAGTCATTAGAATATGACACATCGGTCCATTTTAGTAATAAAATAACTTATCTTAAGTTTGTTAAGAAGAAGAAGCAGTCTCCAGTAGGGATCGAGATTATAACTTGAAGGTCATAATTTGGAGTCTAACGTGAGATAGGGAGCAAGTGCAAGATTGAGCACCGCCTGCAATCACGAAGTCTTAGAGTTAGATACTCGTTTGAAGAGACATCAAAGTTCCGGTTATTACTTAGGATGAAGAGATAACGTATGGATTCATCATGTGATCCCTGTTTCGTTGATGATTCTGAGACGTAATCATCCTAAAGGGGAGATAATTGTAACGCCCGTAAATCTGGGCTAGTCAATTTGGAGATAATACAAAAGATTATTTAGAATAATAATATTAACCAAGCTGTAGAATATGTCTCAAGGGTTCCGTACATATAAAGAACGCCGAAATCCGAACTATAACGAAGAAGTTATGGCCCGTCGAAGTTTTACGGCAAAACCGGCACGACACGGGGAGACGTAAATAGCGAATTTTTGATAAAGGAATTTTTAGCCTTAGTGATCTAAATAAAAGTTGTAGTATACATTAAGCCAAGAACATACAAAAAAAGAACACCCAAATCTGACTTCGTTTGAGGAAGTTATGAATTTTCTAAGATTGGGCATAGCAGTGCATTGCCCGAAACTCTGATTTTAGTTCGAGCGGTTTTTGGCCTACACGACCTAAATGAGAATTTAAGATCTCATTAATAGGAACTCAACGGTAAAAAGACAGACGAAAACAAAGTCCGTATGTAGAAGTTATGAATTTTACGCAGACATTTAACAGTATAATCTCCTCGTACTGTTAAATTTAGGATCGGTCGAGAATTAGCTGACGGAGTAAAAATGAAAGTTGTAAATCTTATTTTTTCCTATGCGTGGATCCAAAGAACGTCAAAAACGGAGCTCATATGTGAACGTTATGGATTTTAAAAGTCGGAAGTGTGTTGTGCGAAAATGGGTGATGTGGCACAATCTTGGTCATTGCTTTCTCCCCAAGTCTTGCCACTAGATGGTGACATGTGGCACCAAGATCAGCCAATTTTCACCCTATAAATAGAACCTCTCCCACCCTCATTTTCTTCACACCTTTCTCATTCTTTCTTCTCTTTACTCTCTCTCTAGAACCTCTCTCTAGCCCCGAAACCCACCGAAAAACCTAGGCAACCTCCCTAGCACAAGGCGGATGCCCCAGAGTGCTCGACGGCTCTGAGAAGAAGAGCTTTTCAGCTTGTGAACGCTGCTCCAAGCGAAGCCCGGTTTTCTATAAAACCTGCTGTAGGGGAGCTATGCCTACGCTATTTTTAATATATCGTTTATTTAATTATAGTAACGTTATTAGGAACTTATAATAAGTACTTGGGCTATTATTCTGGGTTATAGCAGTATTGTTTAACACTTATATAATAGTAATTATAGCTAGACAATTAATTAGTACCAGCGAATAATAGACTAAACTCTAGTAGTAATAATACTAGGTTTCGTCGAAGGAAATTATTTTTAAGAAGCGAAGCGCTGTCTGAGTTTGGATTCACCACCTTTTCAAGAGAGTGCATGGTCGCTTTCATCTTACACATAGATATGATGTATTTTATATAAATTACGTGCTATGTGTGCATATTATCTGAATACTTGCTGTCTATGATGGATGAATGATTTTATACATGTTTTAAATGATTTAAATATATATTTATTTTATATCTACAAATATGTTGGGATAAAACATGGGTAGATGAAATAGTTGGTGTGTGATGAAATAAAATGATGAGAGATAGGTGATGCTAGGAAGGTGATGATAATTAGGTGATGGATAGGTGTAACAACCCGAAATTTCGTACCATTGCTTGTAACCCTTTTCGTAATCCATTTCAACTAACTAATCGTCATTTCCAAATTTATTTATGATTTTGTCATTAAATTAAGTCAATAATTAGACATTATCTAATCTGACTTAATGGGTGTCCTAGTACATTTAGAACTCATTCTAACACCCCATATTAGTAATCGGAACATTTCTAGAATCGACCATGTCGGGTTACAGCAACTTGGTCGGGTGCGACCAAAAGCCCCGTCTAACGCCGGTATCAGGTAGAATTCCACCGTATCCAAATCCCGAACACTATTTAAAGTGTTCTAAACTTCCATGTGTAGCTTTTGCTTCATCTCACTACTCTCTCCTCAACCAAAGATTCATGGTCCAAAACATTGAATTAAGGCTCCAAATCTTTGAGGTAACATCCCCAACTTGTTGTTTAACCTCTTAGGCCTTCAAATTCGTGTTTAATCTATCAATTTGGACTTGGAACATGTGTTTATAGCCAAGGAGCATGCTTGGGCCGTAAACACCTAAAACTTGGGTTTTAAGCAATTTAACCCCTCCAAACCAACATTGGGACTTAGATACGACCTTATGGCTTACAAATCCAGACTTAGAACACCCTAAACATGAATTTTGAGGAGCAAATAAGAGTTTACGGCCAAGGAATGTGCTTGGGCCGTAAACCTCTCAAACATGGCGAGTAAACTCATTTAAACATGTGTAAAAGCCATATAACTCTACCAATAGCCTTGGAATAAATCCTAGAATCATCTAAAAATAGTTTGGGGACCTTAAACATGTCAAACATCCTCCATTTAGGAGTTTACGGCCAAAGCTTCCCAAGAAATATTTCCAGGGCCGTAAACTCATAAAAACATGTTAAAAGGTGCCCTAAATTCATACCAAGGCTAGTAAAAATTGTTTGGGGACTTTAAGCATATCAAACACCCTCCAAATGAGAGTTTACGGCCATGACACCCCAAGGTCAAGTCCCAGGGCCGTACACTCCTCTATAGGTGTCAAATGATGCCCAAAACTCATACAAAGACTTGGAAAATTAGTTAGAATCACATGTGATTGTCCTAGCCTCACAAAATAATTATGGATTGAGCTTGGGGGGGGGGGAGTTTACGGCTGTAAACTCCATGTTTACAGTCGTGAACTCCCATAAATAATATACAAGCACATTCAATCCATTCCAAGGCTTTAGAAAAATCCATTCCATCATTTCCCATGAGTAATCAAGCCATTTAGCACTCTAAAATACCCAAACATGAGTTCACGGCCGTGAACTCATGTGCATATGTTGTATCGAGCCAAAAACTCCCTAAGGAGTTTACTCTTGAAGAGTAAACTCAATTCCCAAGTCCCTCACATCATTACACGTCCGTAGATGTCACCCGGGTCACTCCAAACACTCGTTTTGAAGTGTTTTCGCTCATTGAAGTGTAGTATCTCATCTAATTAGTATTTTTAAATCTAATTAGATATATTTGGATATTATTTCATATTACATAGGAATCTCGCGTGTTATCAAGCCCCGAACCAACGTTTAGTGTCCAAAACAGTTGCACCTTCTCGTCTGGTGAGTTCATACCCCTACCCTTTTTCATTGTTTTCACTGTTTTTAGGGGAGAATACAAGCAAAGTAAAAGGGATTACTTGTACTCAAAACTTGTTTTTTTACATGTGTGTGTTGGAGTGCACAACCGTGAACTCATGTTTGGGATTGGTCACTCCTCGATTCGATTCGATGACCTCGCATTTCTCTACCCGGGATTGGTCACTCCTGAAAGTAAAAAGATAGAAAGGTTCATCTGGGGGCTGACCCAGCCAACAAAAGGAAATGTTTTAGTTGCACGTCCGGATACCTATGACAGTGCCAAGAGTTTAGCCTAGACCTTGATTGATCATAGCGATGATGTTGAGGAAACCACTACCACTCCTGAGCCGACTAAAAGGAGTGGTGAGAAGAGAAAGTTCTGGAAGAAGAAGAAGGGTCAATCTTGCAAAGGATCTTCCAAGAAACAGCAGACTGTAGCAGTCCATGCTGTTACTACCCCCATTCCTACTGCTTCTGTTGCGGGATCCACAACTCCAACTCCTACCAGCAGGTATGCTGGTAATCTTCCTCTGTGTGACAAGTGCAAATACCACCACAACCCCGGCCCCTGCCGAGAACTATCTTGTACCAGTTGTGGTAAGAAGGGGCACACGGTCCGATTCTGCAAAGCTCCAGCCCAATCGACCAATCAATCATCTGGAGCAGGCGTTGGTCAAGCCTGCTATAGCTGTGGAGAAGTTGGGCACTTTAAAAGGAACTGCCCCAAGAAGTCAACAACTGATAATACCGGGAGAGTTCTAGTCATGGGACGGGAGGAAGCAGTCGCCGATCCCACTGTTGTCTCGGGTACGTTCCTTCTCGACAACTCATATGCTAGTATTCTTTTCGATTCGGGTGCTGAAAGGAGTTTTGTTAGTCATGTGTTCAAACATAAACTAAAACATAATCCCCAACCTTTAACTGAAACATTTAGCGTCGAGATGGCTAACGGTGAGAAAAAAAGCGCTAGCGAGGTAGTCATAGGTTGTACTCTTACCCTGAGCAATCATTCATTTCCTATCGATCTCATGCCGGTTTCCATAAAGAGCTTTGATGTCATCATTGGCATGGATTGGTTGAGTCCCAATCATGCTGATATCCTCTGTTTCAAAAAAGCCATTCGTCTTAACCTTCCTTTGGGGCAGACTCTTGTAATCTATGGCGATAAACTCAGTTCCAATCTTCATATCATTTCCTGCATCAAAGCTCAGAAGCTCCTACGAAAGGAGTGCATTGCATTCTTAGCCCATGTAATCAACGAGAAACAGGAAGTTAAAGACCTCGCGAGCATCCCCGAAGTCTATAACTTTCCTGATGTGTTTCCCGAAGAGCTTCTAGGAATCCCTCCCGAACGTCAGGTCGAGTTCCGTATTGACCTAATTCCTGGAGCCAACCATGTAGCGAAATCTCCGTATCGCTTAGCTCAAGCAGAAATGTAGGAGTTATCCAGCCAACTCAATGAGTTGCTCAGTAAAGGATTCATTAGACCGATTTCCTCACCCTGGGGAGCTCCGGTATTGTTTGTCAAGAAGAAAGATGGATCCTTTCGGATGCGTATCGATTATCGTGAGCTGAACAAGTTGACCGTCAAAAACAGGTATCATCTTCCGCGAATAGATGACCTCTTCGATCAACTCCAGGGAGCCAGTTACTTCTCCAAGATAGACCTTCGGTCAGGGTACCATCAGCTACATGTTCATGAGAGTGATGTTTCCAAAACAACTTTCAGAACTCGGTATGGTCACTACGAATTTGGAGTGATGCTCTTCGGTCTAACCAACGCACCGACAGTGTTCATGGACCTGATGAACCGGGTGTGTCGTCCTTATCTGGACAAGTTTGTCATTGTGTTCATTGATGACATACTTGTCTATTCCCGAAGCGAAGAAGACCACAAACAACACTTGAGGCTAGTGTTGGAAACCCTTAGATCCGAGAAGTTGTACGTGAAATTTGCCAAGTGTGAATTCTGGATTTGGAAGGTAACTTTCATCGGTCACGTGGTAAGCGAGGAGGGTATTCATGTAGATCCTTCCAAGATTAAAGCGATAGAGAATTGGTCGGCACCGAAGACACCCATAGAAATCCAGCAATTCCTAGGTCTCGCTGGCTATTATCGGAGATTTAGCCAGAACTTTTCCAGAATCGCCAAACCCTTAACCACTCTAACACAAAAAGGTGTCCCCTTTTGTTGGAGTGATAAACAAGAAACCGCATTCCAGACATTGAAGAAAGCCTTGTGCAACGTGCCTGTTCTGTCTCTACCCGAAGGGACAGAGGAATTCGTTGTCTACTGCGATGCGTCTAATCAAGGCTTAGGTTGTGTGCTTATGCAAAGAGGAAAAGTAATTGCTTATGCCTCTAGACGGTTGAAAGCACACGAGGTCGATTATACCACACATGACTTGGAGTTAGGAGCCGTAGTCTTTGCACTGAAGATTTCGAGACATTACCTCTACGGAACCAAGTCTACGATCTTCATTGACCATAAGAGCCTGCAACACATCTTTGATCAGAAAGACTTAAACATGAGGCAACGGCGATGGTGTCACACCCCCAAACCGGAACGGCGGAAACGTTCGGGGGCGGATGACTTCATGTGGTAACGTAACAAATGAATACATAGTAAAGAAAGCAATACAACCATCATATATATAATTGAAAGTTTACATTGTTAAAAGGTACATGTTCAAAACCAATTACAATATGATGCCAAAATATGAATTTAAACTGGCGCCGCAGCGTCCCTTCTTCAAAAGCTATTTGTTACCCGTAATTACTGAATCCCTAGGACATACAAGTAGTTTGAAAGAGTAGATCAACATTTAAGCTGGTGAGTTTCATAAGTATTAAATGACAATGTTTGTATGAAATGAAATGTTTTGTTCTTGTTTGTTTGTTCCTAGAAAATCCTATATTTTCTACTAGCATAAATGTTGCCTTCTTCCAAGACCAATGTTTGTTTCTAGAAAATGTATGTACGTATAAAATTTCCAATACGTCTGAAAAACCTTGTAAATCAATGTGTTTTTAATACTCCATGTGAGATTTATAACCATGCTATTGACTAGAAATGCCTATACACAACGTTCTTCAAGCGTTGGAATGTTCTGACGTTTGTCACCCCAAATGGTGGACAGTAGCTAACAGTCAGGGCGCGGGTTGTCAAGCCCGTATAGATCTATACACAAACACCATGCTCCCCCTCCAAGGGATTCTGGTATATAATACAGGACTTGAAATGTGTACTCGAACGTATGTGAAGTTAATGTCTCACAAAACTTAGTATAAAAACAGATTCACGTGTGAAAATGTTTGTATAAATGATCATCCCCTAAGACTGGGATAGCTATGAAAAACGACGTGAAATTTTTAGATATGCATTTGACAATATTTTGCCCTTTGCTCAACAGGATACAAATGGAGTAGAGTTTCATAAACTATATATGTATATTTTTGATGTAGAAGACAAGTTTGTAAACAAAACATATATATGCAGATGGTTATATATATGTATAAATTTTAAAAGATGATTTGGTATGTTTCGTAATTGTTGTTCGTATTCTTACGTTTTTATTAGAAAGTCTGCATGAAATAATCCTTAAGTTTGATACTAAGACCTTTTTGTACTTATCACTTTTGTAAAAATTGTAATTAAACATATTTAAATGATTGTGTTTTTAACTTCCTTAATGTATAAACATTGCTAAAAAATGTTAGAAGGTGTTAATAAATCTATAAACCACTTTTGACAGTTTTACCCTTTACTGTCCCTGTTTTTAGAAAACTCATAGAAAAATCATCGTAAGTCAAAAACTGAATCCGCCACATCTGAGAGTTTATAAAATGAGTCTACTTTGTTCCTAATTTTTATTATGATTTTTAGTGGTTTCAAACAAGTGTGAAAATGAGCATATTCATAGACTGGTCCGAAATCACTTATGAAATGACAGGCAGTTTTATAAAAATCGCCATAAATTGTAGAAAAATCGTATGAACGCGTGTGAGTAGTTCTTAGAAAGGTATAAACTTGAAATATTTGCGTATTGTATAGTTTTGAAAGATATTAAGTTTAACATGGTCAAAACAGTCCGTGAACAGGACTTAACTTTTCTGTAGAAAGCTGTCATTTAAATTTAAGTTATGTTTAGTGTTCTAACTTGTATTCCCCCCCTTAAAACTTGAAGAAAACATGAAAATGTAGGGGTATGAACTCACTTGAAAGTTTGCGGAAATCGAGATGGAAAACCGGGCAGAATTTCTTCTCGGGAAACGGATTTTTCTCGGGATTCTCAGGAGTCTCGGGAGTAAAAACGACCTTCGGGACTTGAGCAAAATGACCGGGGCATCGGGTTAGCACGGGCACGTAAAACGAGGCAAGAACGCAAAAGAAATGAGAGGAATGGAGCCCTTTCTTCGGAACCCTCGCATCCCTTTTATAGGGGCTGGGAACCGCCTCGGTACGCAGGTCGTACGAGGGTACGCGGGGCGTACGCGTACGTCATGCATGACCGAGTCCTCGACTGCCTCGAACTTCGGATGGGACAGGGGGTAGCTTCGCATAGACCGGGACGTGGACGATCCGAGGCCTAGGCCTTGAGTACGCGGGGCGTATGAGGGTACGCAGGGCATAACTCGGCCCTATCTGATGACTCCTCTTCGGATAATACCAAAGATTTATAATTAAATTCGTATTTAATTTAATTAATAAACTTCTAAAATTCATATCTTCTTCATACGAATTCCATTTTCGATGGTCTTTATATCCACGCGTAGGTGAGAGTACGCTCTACAACTTTCGTTTAGATTCCGTTGACAAATTTCGAAATTATTTTTATTATTTGATTATAAAATGTCGTGATTAAGGAATTTCTTTAAAAATTCATAACTTCTTTGTCTGATGTCGGTTTTTTCAAGACTTTTTACCGCTGAAATACCATTGTCGAGACCTTCGATTCTCGTTTAGGTCATTCCGGTCAAAAGTCGCTCGATCTCCGATTCGAGTTTTTAGCTGTCTGTTGCAAAGCCGAACTTGGAAAAATCTGAACTTCAATATACGAAGCCGGATTTGGGCATTCTTTTTATGTACGATCCCGGTTTAATGACATTAAACATAGTAGGTAGTTAAATAGAAACTTTTTGGACATTTTATTATCAAAGTTAATTTTGTTAACTCAAAAGTGGTTATAATACTTGACCTTTTAGGTCATTACAAAGAGTTGAAATATCGGGTTGTCACAGATGGGTAGAACTACTCAGCGATTATGAGTGTGAAATCCGTTACTATCCCGGCAAGGCCAATGTGGTAGCAGACGCCCTTAGCCGAAAGGAGAGTACATGCCGCAAAGTGAAGAACCAAATGATGACCATCCATTCCAACTTATCCATGCAAATCCGAGAAGCCCTCAAACCCGAGAACGTGTCGATCGAAGCCTTCAGGGGAATGGATAAGAAACTTGAGATCAGAGGTGACGGAGTCTACTGTTTCATGGATCGAATCTGGATTCCAAAGTTCGGAGGATTCAGGGAGATTGTCATGGAAGAAGCACACAAGACAAGATACTCTGTTCACCCGGGTTCGGATAAGATGTACCTGGATCTCAAGCAACAATACTAGTGGCCAAACATGAAAGCTGAGATCGCTACATTTGTAGGCAAGTGCTTGACTTGTGCAAAAGTTAAAGTTGAGTACAAGAAACCCTCGGGTCTACTCCAGCAACTCGAGATACCCGAATGGAAATGGGAGATGATTACCATGGATTTCATCACCAAGTTACCCAAGTGTCCGAGTGGGTACGACACCATTTGGGTAATTGTCGATCGTTTGACAAAGTCCGCTCATTTCATTCCGATCAAAGAATCATACAAGATTGAAAGACTCACGCGAATTCAGAAGGCTCTTGGAACCAAACTAGACATGAGCACGGCGTATCATCCTCAGACCGATGGACAAAGTGAGAGAACAATCCAAACCCTGGAGGACATGCTTAGAGCATGTGTCATTGATTTTGGAAAGTCGTGGGACACACATCTACCCTTGATCGAGTTCTCGTACAACAATAGTTACCACACCAGTATCAAGGCTGCTCCATTTGAAGCCCTCTACGGTCGCAAGTGCAGATCCCCTCTGTGCTGGGCCGAGGTAGGGGATACATAGCTAGCCAAGAGTCGAGTCCCTGACAGTGCTCTCACTGGTCTTGAAATCATCCGCAAAACCACCGAGAAGATCATCCAAATCCGGGAACGATTGAAAGCTTCTCGAGATCTCCGAAAGAGTTATTCTGATAACCGTCGAAAACCTTTGGAATTCCAGGTTGGAGACTGTGTCCTGTTGAAAGTCTCACCCTGGAAAGGCATGGTACACTTCAAAAAGCGTGGGAAACTAAACCCGAGGTACATTGGACCCTTCGAGATCCTCGCCAGGATCGGTCCGGTAGCCTATAAACTTCGTTTACCCCATGAGCTCAGTAACATTCATCCCGTCTTCCATGTTTCAAATCTCAAGAAGTGCTTATCCGATGAAACCCTAGTGATTCCTTTAGACGAGATCGAGATCAACGAAAACCTCAACTTCGTAGAGGAACCGATCGAAATCATGGATAGAGAAGTCAAACGTACAAAGCAAAGCCGCATCCCGATAGTGAAGTTTCGCTGGAATGCCAAGCGGGGACCAGAGTTCACTTGGGAGCGTGAAGACTCAATGAAACAGAAGTATCCGCATATATTTCCAGATCCATGATTTGTATCTTGATTTGTATCTTAATTTTGAATTTCGGGACAAAATTCCCTTTAACGGTGGGATAATGTAACAACCCGAAATTTCGTACCATTGCTTGTAACCCTTTTCGTAATCCATTTCAATTAACCAATCGTCGTTTCCAAATTTATTTCCGATTTTGTCAATAAATTAAGTCGTTAATTAGAGATTATATAATATCACTTAATGTGTGTCCTAGTACATTTAGAACTCATTCTAACACCCCGTATTAGTAATCGGAACATTTCTAGAATCGACCATGTCGGGTTACGGCAACTTGGTCGGGTGCGACCAAAAGCCCCGTCTAACGCCGGTATCGGGTAGAATTCCACCGTGTCCAAATCCCATACACTATTTAAAGTGTTCTAAACTTCCATTTGAAGCTTTTGCTTCATCTCACTACTCTCTCTCTAACCTCTCTCCTCAACCAAAGATTCAAGGTTCAAAACATTGAATTAAGGCTCCAAATCTTTGAGGTAACATCCCCAACTTGCTGTTTAACCTCTTAGGCCTTCAAATTCGTGTTTAATCTATCAATTTGGACCTGGAACATGTGTTTACGGCCAAGGAGCATGCTTGGGCCGTAAACACCTAAAAACTTGGGTTTTAAGCAATTTAACCCCTCCAAACCAACATTAGGACTTAGATATGACCTTATGGCTTACAAATCCGGACTTAGAACACCCTAAACATGAATTTTGAGGAGCAAATAAGAGTTTACGGCCAAGGAATGTGCTTGGGCCGTAAACCCCTCAAACATGGGGAGTAAACTCATTTAAACATGTGTAAAAGCCATATAACTCCACCAATAGCCTTGGAATAATTCCTAGAATCATCTAAAAATAGTTTGGGGACCTTAAACATGTCAAACATCCTCCATTTAGGAGTTTACGGCCAAAGCTTCCCAAGAAATAGTTCCAGGGCCGTAAACTCATAAAAACATGTTAAAAGGTGCCCTAAATTCATACCAAGGCTAGTAAAAATTGTTTGGGGACTTTAAGCATATCAAACACCCTCCAAATGAGAGTTTACGGCCATGACACCCCAAGGTCAAGTCCCAGGGTCGTAAACTCCTCTATAGGTGTCAAATGATGCCCAAAACTCATACCAAGACTTGGAAAATTAGTTAGAATCACATGTGATTGTCCTAGCCTCACAAAATAATTATGGATTGAGCTTGGGGGGGGGGGAGTTTACAGCCGTAAACTCCATGTTTACAGCCGTGAACTCCCATAAATAATATACAAGCACATTCAATCCATTCCATCATTTCCCATGAGTAATCAAGCCATTTAGCACTCCAAAATACCCAAACATGAGTTCACGGCCGTGAACTCATGTGCGTATGTTGTATGAGGCCGAAAACTCCCTAAGGAGTTTACTCTTAAACATGAGTTCACGGCCGTGAACTCATGTGCGTATGTTGTAAACTCAATTCCCAAGTCCCTCGCATCATTACACGTCCGTAGATGTCACCCGGGTCACTCCAAACACTCGTTTTGAAGTGTTTTTGATCATTGGAGTGTAGTATCACATCTAATTAGTATTTTTAAATCTAATTAGATATATTTGGATATTATTTCATATAACATAGGAATCTCGCATGTAATCAAGCCCCGAACCAACGTTTAGTGTCCAAAACAGTTGCGCCTTCTCGTCTGGTGAGTTCATACCCCTACCCTTTTTCATTATTTTCACTGTTTTCAGGGGGAGAATACAAGCAAAGTAAAAGGGATTACTTGTACTCAAAACTTGTTTTTTTACATGTGTGTGTTTCATATCTCATATGCTTTTAACACTGATTATTATAACGGATAACCGTTTGATCATGCAGAACACGTAAACATTTTATTTGTGAAATGGGTTATAAACTGTTATGTTTTATATATTTCACAAATGGGTTTCCATATTTTATGAGTTAAAAGCATGACATTTGAAATTTGAACATAAAAGTTAGTACACTGTTTTGTCCTCGGTAACACTCCATAGAGATACGCGAGTGGAGGACCGTAACCGTAACCAGAATCTCTTAGATAGGGAGCGTGACTTGAGTGTATAGATCTATACGGGGCTGACTACCCCACACCTGGCTGCTAGCTACAGCCGAACCGAAATGGTTCAAGGGTGACGAAAGTCATAAGGTGATGTGGACTACTTATTGGCATATCTAGTCTATTGTATGGTTATGGAACTCGCAATTAGGATAACAAAGATTTACTTAATAGTAATAATGAATAAAGTAATTTATCTACTTTGTATATATTAGTTTTATATATATATTAAAACTAATACATTTCACAAGGATAACCAGGTTTTCAGTATACGTCTTTCACATTCGGTAACCAACATTCAAGAAAATATGGGATTTTCCTGGGGAAACATTTGTACATAACCAGAAACGTGTAACAAACCAGATAACTAAACTTTACATTTCACGAGGGTAAACACGTTTTCAGTGTACATCTTTACATTACATTTTGGGATTCAATAACCAACTTTTAAGAAAATATGGGATTTTCTTGGTGTGTAACATTCTCAGAAACGGAAAGGAACTTGTACATTTTTCACAAAACAAAACCGCTTATGAACTCACCAGCGTTATGCTGATTTTCAAACCGCTTGTATTCTCAGGTCAGCGTTAGACATGTACCCGAAGATCCTTTTGTACGAAGACGGTGTGCACAGAAGACTTGTCTCGTTTTGTTTATATATACTATGTATCATAACTGTACAACTTACTTTTGAAACAAATGTAAACTCTTCTATATGTAATGTAATGGTTGTTTTACTTTACTTACTATGTGCATTGGATTTGATACTCAACGTGGAGTCAACCCCGTAAATGTTTCCCCGCCTTCGGTTTTCGGGGTGTGACAATAGGCGATGATGAATCGGTGATGTAGGATGAAAGATACTATAACCTTGTCTGACAATTTGGAGATGTAGTCATCTACTAGAGTATAGATGGCGACCACAGACTATTCTAGACAACCCGTGGAATCACCAGCAAACTTATAACCTGTAGTTGATGAATTACGAGTCCAGGTGATGTTGTGACTGTATATTCATGTGATGATACTCTAACCCTTACTATGAATTACAAGTTCAAGCGATGTTGTAACTACGTATTCATGCCTTAGGAACGAGCATATAAGGAAATGTGAGGTAAAAAGATGAGAGGTAAACATGATATAGGAGATCACCCTTAAGATAATTCTTTAAGAAATATCAAAGAAGATAACAGGGATGGGTAATCGGGTTGATTTTTTGATGTTTAAATATAATAATTATATTTTTGTGGGTTGAAAACCCTATGTACTCGCCATGTTTCCTAACCTGACCCACTCCAGCTTATTTGTATCACAGGTGTCGATACGAAGCTACTTTGCACTGAGAGATTTAAAAGAGATGTAGATCACTAGTGTAAATGAATATACGTTCTGTTTATGTTTATGTTTCTATATTGATGATGACATCCCAAATGTTTTAAATGAATAAAAATACGTTTCTGCGAAAATGCTTTGATAACGTACTTATCATGTTTTTCTGGGAACAAATTCCGCAACATTTTTATTTAAAGAAGTACTCTGATTTTTATAAAGCATAAACAAAATCGGTCTTTTCTGGCGGTGAAAATGGGGATGCCACATTATAACTTACTGTTACAAAGAAAACATTTCACCTTATTGACTCTTTGGTTTCCGAATGATCAATTCCGGATAGTTGAAATCCGGAGGGTAAAAAGTTGAGTTCCAGATTAAAAAAATTTAAAATGAGATCCGGAGTGAGATCAGTTCGGAGTGAAGCTTGAGTTTCCGGAGTCTAGAGAAAGCTTGCAATTCTGGAGTAAAAAATTATTTGCGATTCCGGGGCATAATTCTGAAATGATGATTTTAAGTTCCGGAGTAAAATATTTAAAGAATTTCCGGAAAAGAATTTGTAAGACATTCCGAAACAAGATTTGAGAAAACTTCCGGAGTGAATTTTGAAAATTCCGAAGTATAGAATGCAATACCTTTCCAGAGTGTAATTTTGGCTTGCCATTATGAAGTATATTCCGAGATGTAAAATGTGATCAAGATGACTATGTGGACTTAGAACAACAAATGATCAGGATGAGCTGTACAACATAAGATTCAAGTGATGGTTAGAATAAAGACAAGTAAAATGATCCTTTGTATTTTGAGAGAGAATAGTTACGAAAAGAAAAATACTTTTAAGACTGGAACCAATTTACTATCAAATACTTCCATCAAAGAGAACAAGTCTCTTGAAAGAACTGAGGATCTGGCATCATCATACCCATCTTGTTCAGAAAACAATTGAACTTGGTTCCGTCTAATGCCTTAGTAAAGACATCAGCAATCTCATCTTCGGATGGAACAAAAATGAGTTCAATGTTACCATTTAAAACATGATCTTTTATAAAATGGTATCGTATGTCAATGTGCTTCGTCATGAAGTGCTGAATTGGATTGTGTGAAATGGAAATGACACTTTGAGAATCACAGTAGATAGGAACGTGTTGAAACCGGTAACCATAATCCAAGAGTTGAGAGGTACAGCTGGCAGCAACAATGTATTCCACTTTGGCTGTAGAGAGTGCAATGCAGTTCTGTTTCTTAGATGACCAACTAACCAATCGACCACCTAAAAATTGATAGCCACCTGATGTGCTTTTTCTATCAAGTTGAAGACCACCAAAGTTTGAATTTGAATATGATCGAATAAGGAAGCTCTCATTTGCTGGCTACCAGATTCCAAGACTCTTTGTACCTTTGAGGTATCGAAAAATTTCTTTCATAGCCAGGAGATGAGACATCTTTAGGCTGACTTGAAATCTAGCACACAAACTTGTTGTAAACATGATGTCCGAACGACTTGCTGTGAGATAGAGCAAAGATCCAATCATTCCTTTGTACTTCTTTTCATCAACTGCTACACCTGAAGGGTCGGCAAAGATCTTGTGTCCAAAGCCGATTGGTACCTTGGCTGAGGCACATGTGTCCATTGAGTACTTTTTGAGGATTTCTGAAATGCAATTCTCTTGGTGGATGAAAATTCCTCTATTAGCCTGTTTGACTTGGAGACCAAGAAAGAAGCTTAACTCCTGATTCATGCTCATTTGGAATCGATTGATCATAAGTTTTGCAAAGTCAGCAACCATTGATGAATCCGTGGATCAAAAATGATGTCGTCAACGTAAATTTGAACAAACATGAGATGCTTACAATTTGATCTTCGAAATAGAGTGGGATCTAGAATTCCTCAATAAAAACTTGAACGCTTGAGAAAATCTGTAAGGGTCTCGTACCATGCGCGAGGAGGTTGCTTTAGTCCGTAGACGGCTTTTCGGAGTTTATAGCAGTGGTTCAGATATGAGAGATTAACAAAAACGGGAGGTTTTTGATCTTATACTTCAGTGTCAAGTTCACCATTAAGAAAAGCACTCTTAGCGTCCATTTGGTAAACCTTGAAGCCTTTGTGAGCAGCATAAGAAATAAAGATTCTGATGGCTTTGAGACATACAACTAGAGAAAAGGTGTCATCGTAGTCGAGGCCTTCGATCTGAGTAAATCCTCTAGCTACCAATCTTGATTTCTTTCGAATAATAACTCCTGCATCATCTAACTTGTTGCGAAACACCCATCTAGTACAAACAATAGGCTGATCTGGAGGAGAAGGCACGGGAGTCCACACTTCATTTCTATCGAATTTTTCCAATTCTTCTTGCATGGCTGTAATCCAGTCAGCATGCTCTAATTCTTCCTTGATGGATTTGGGTTCAACCATGGAGATAAATGCCGAAAAATGACATTCATTTTGAACACTTGTAGCAGAGCGAGTTTATACACCGGCATTAGGATTTCCAATAACTTGGTTGGGAGGGTGATCCTTGGTCCAAGCGTGTAACCTTGGAAGTTTTTAAGAAGAAGATGATCCAATATAAACAGTAGGATTGGGTTGCCCCCCTTGAATGGTTTGAATTTGAGGGTGATGCTCCCCTTGAACTTCTGAACCAGAGAGAATGACATCATCATCACAAGGAAACTCAAAGAAATGTTCATTTTCATCATTGTTGATAGGATTGGAGTCATCGAAATCAACAGATGCATCTTGGAAACCTTCTACATTTGATTCAAGTGAGGGTTGACAATTCTCCCCCTCAACCTGAGAAGGTTGAAATGGTTCGGAATCAAATGGAGAAAGAGAGGGTAGAGGACTGGAAACTGGTTGCATAGTAGGAACGGATGGTGAAGGTTGACTTGATTGAGATTCCGAATCAAGTGTTGTTTCGGAAGGTCCAAACAGGGTTTTGAAATCAACTTCATGAATTATCTGAACATTCGGACATTCTGTGGTTGGAGCATCAGACTCCATAATGTGAGTTGTAACATGCGAGTGAGCAAAATTCCGAATGAAGTTGTCATCAATGGTGACATCAAAGCTTTCTTCAATAACTCGAGTTCGACGTTTGAGAACTCGATACGCCTTTGACTTCGAAGAGTACCTAATAAAGATTGCTTCATCATCTTTGGTTTGGAACTGTGTAAGTTGATCACGATTGTTTTTGATGAATCATAGAAATCTGAAGACATGGAGAAACGAAATACTTGGTTTCTGAACATTCATCGCTTCATAAAGAGTCATGTTGACACATCTATTGATGATACTCCTATTTTGAGTGAAGCATGCAGTTCACACGACTTCAGCCCAATGATAGAGTGGTAGATTTGCGAAGTTTAGCATGGATCAAGCAGCTTCAACAAGAGTTCTATTGCGTCTTTCAACCACACCGTTCTGTTGTGGAGTGTACGGAGCTGAAAAGTTGTGGTCAATTCCTTTCTCAGTGAGAATTTTTTCAATGGAGGAATTAGTGAATTCCGAGCCATTGTCACTTCAGATTCTCCTAACTAGGAGTTTGATTAGAAATTCTATTCCTTTGATAAAATTGATGAGCTTGGAGGCTGTTTCTAATTTCAGCCTTAGGAAGAAGACCCAAGTGAACCTTGTAAAGTCATCAACAATCATAAGAATGTATTTCTTATGATGAAGAATCTCTATAGTGGATGGTCCACAAAGATCAATGTATAGAAGCTCCAAAGGTTCCGAGATTGATTTTTCGATTATAAAAGGATGACCCTTCTTTGATTGCTTTCCACACTCACAAGCAACACACAAATGATCATTTTCAAATTTGAGAAGAGGTAAACCTCTCACCATTTCACCGGATACAAGATCATTCATGTACCGAAAGTTTAGTTGGCAGAGTTGTGGTTTTCCATAACCAACTGACGTCAGGAATGGTTTTGGATAGAAGGCAAAGTTGCGATTTTCCATTAATCATGTTGATGTCGAGTAGGCACATGTTCTTGTTGCGGTTTGACTTGATTAAACACTCCTTTTGATCTTCAGTCATTACATAGCTATGCTTCTAGCAAAATTCAACACATCGTTTGATTCAGTGAGCTGAACAAAACTTATCAATTATGTTTCATATCAGCTACATAAGACACATTTGAGATAGAGAAATTTCCATTTGTGAGAATTCCATAACCTCGAATTTGAGAATTTGAGTTGTTTCCATAGGTCACGTAACCAGCATTAGGAGAAAGCTTTAGATCTCATAGAAAATCTTTCTGCCCCGTCATGTGCATGGAGAAAACACTATCAATATACCATATTGTTTCTTGCTTTGAAGCACAAAAGTGCTTGCAAAATTAGTAAGTGGTGGAGTTTTTAGGCTCCGAGTTATATATAGGGACATAAGCACGGGCTTTGGTATTTGATTGTGACTTTGGAACAAATTTGTGTTTCCTGGAAATGTCTTTTGAGTTCTTATGAAATAGACAAAACGCTAATGTCTTTTTATCTATCCAGTAGTCATATTCAGTGACTTGAGGGTTTGGAATGACTTTCTTAGGACCTGATTTTTCCGAAGTGGTGGGAACAACAGTGACCTTCGGAACTATTGGTGTATAAATGTGAGATTTGAATTTGCATACAAGATGTTGCTTTGCAGATTTTGAAAAGTTTGTTTTCTCAGCAACTTTTGATTTGTTTGATGACACATTTGTTTTAGAAAACTTGGGTTTAAAAATTGTGCCATCAAATTTAGAAAGGAAAGCAGATGAAACAGTCCGAGGAGAGGTGTTTTTGACAGACATGGTATTCACACAAGATTTGGTTTGATTGGTATTGATCATTTTCTTTGGTTCTACATGATTGAGAGAGTTAGAAGGTCTCTTGAGGATCTTAGTGGGTGTGAAGGAGTTTTGACTATGGGTTGATGAATGAAAATTCCAACATACACTCTTTTTGGAGTTCTCAAGGACTCTTGAATTTTGTCTAGTCTTAACTTCCTTTGTGTGAGCATTTCGAGCTTCTACCTTAGGATCTACTATACATCCTTCCTATTCAACATTGGCTTTATTTTGGATTGATATGAGGATTTTGAAGTCTTTCAAACTGAAGGATTATTGAACACAGGCTTAATGGGAACCAAATTTGTTTTTGAAATTGTCTGTGGTTCAGAATTGCATGAGATTGTCTCATCGACTTCACTATCTAGCGATGCCCAAACACACTCTAATGGTTCATATGAAGTTGATTCAGGAAAACTTCCTCAATAACACAGTTGTTAGGAGGGCTTGGGTTCGGATTTTGAAAAATAGACTTTTGAGTGCTAGAGGTCCGATTCAAGTCCAGGTTTATCAAATGGCGGAAATTGCATGGAATCGGGACTCTTAACAAGTATAGGTAAAAACTTAGGCATTAGGGACGCAAAGTGGTATGTGGTCTCAAGAAGGGGTGACAAGGGAGCAATAGGGATGTCCGAATGTTTGATGTTCGGAACCTCTCACATAAATGTCAAAATTTTCAATTCCTTCAAGGGACGAGCAATTGCTTTTGGAAACTCGCTTCCGAGACCAAGGGCTTTTGACCACAGATGACGAAAGTTATGATTAATTTATAGATTTGATTCAAGTATGTCAATATAATTATGAAAGCATCTATCTTAGCATTGAGACGTTTGTTATCAGAAATCAAGAAATTTCTTTCGAAATATGTGATTTCACATTTTTCTTTTAAAATGATACCTTTATCTTTTGACATTAAAAGCTCATGCTCTAAAGACTCGATTTTCAACTTTTTATCCTCAAAATGTAACCTAAGACGATTTAATTCACACTCCTTCTTCTCCACTGGCTTCTATGGCCGACTCATAGGCTTTATAAATGGTGCTTATATCTGTTTGGATCTGAGTTAGGTAAGGTTCACAAAGAGACAAATCAAAGTTATTATCAGTAATCATAGATTTTACCTGCTGAAAGATGCTTCGACCAGGTGGATCGTTGGTGGCCATGTAACAGTAGTGTGGTTCAACAACATCATCTTCATCTTCAGACCCAGAGGACCAATATCCTTCATCACATTCAATAGTTTGTCTTGCCATTAAGCACATGTTCCAATCACCATGTCATCATCATCTATTGATGGCCAATATCCTTCTATATCCCTTGATATAGTTGTTACAAAGGCTTTTTCACTTTCTGCCATCTCTTGAGCTCTTCGGGCGTAGTATGCAGAGTCCTTGATCTTTGGATTTTGCGGAGCTTCAGCTAAGCAAGCTTTTTCAAAATGGTTTGCATGTCCACACTTGTGGCACACAATTTTTGGCTTGTCTGATTTTGGATTCTCCGGTGATTCCGAAGTAGAGTTTGGTTTTGAGATGTTTGGTTTGTATAAGGGAGGATTTTCCGAAGTTGGTTGAGATTCCAGAGGAGAGTAGGGTTAAGGAATCGATTTTGGTATGGATTATATGATTGATTGAAAGGATGTTTGTAGTTCATGGAGAGTAAAGCAAATTCTTGTTGGAAATAGAGTTCAAAATCTACAGCTTCAGTGTCACCAACAGGATAGTTTTGTGTGGGTAAAACAGGTAAGGAAGATTGAGCTGATGGAATAGTGGGTTTGAAAGGATATGCGTGGGAAGGATTCAGAATGGGTGGTTCATAGGAGTTGACAAGAGCAAGAGGACCTTCAGAGAGTTCCCTTATGATCTAAGAAACATTGGATTCGTGTCTTGGAAGTTCATCAAAAAGTTGATAAAGTTTCAATTTTTTTAAGGAGCCATTACTTTGGAGACAAGATTTCACATTTCCCCATCCTTTACCGAGGGTGTTTATGAACCTGAGATTGTACTCTAAAGGAGTTCGGGCAATCCCATGCGCAGTAATGTTGTTGACTACTATTCGGTAACGGTTAGAGGTGGAGGCCACTGATTCAACAGGAGTGGTAGTGAAGGTGTCAAAGTGATTGACAACCGAAGTGAGATGCTTATCTTTCATGTTTTCCAAATCTTCTATCAAATCTTGAAGAGTGTCCCAAATCTCTTTTGCTGATTTACACAACTTAATATTTTCTAAGAGTGAGGGAGAAACACCAAACACCATTTCTGAGAAGGCAACTTGATCAACATGCAACTTCTCAATATTGTCAGCTGTCAGAGGAGCTGGACGAGTCTCATTTTGACCCATAAGCTGAGCAACAACATCTCTTACAACTGTTCTTACAGGAACATGAGGGCCTTCTTTGATGGATCTCCAAATAGCTTCACCTTTCTCTTTGGCTAATACAAATCATTCCATTCTAACTTTCTAGTGATCATATTTTTCCACAACTAACAATGGGGCACGTGTAGGGCCGCCGACGCTATTTGTAATTTGCATTTTGCATTGAAATCATTTGTTGATGATTAGAAGCAGCCATTGAAGTTAAGACATATTCAAGAAAAAGTGGTATATAGAAGAACTTTTATCCTTAACATAGAAATGGTTGAAATACCAAGGTAATTTCAAACCAACTATAATCTGATCTTACGGATTCAAAGGACAACCACTCAAGCTCTGATACCAACTGTGAGAACAAGAATGATTTGATGCATAGGGACAATGTTTGAAAACTCAAACCTTGAGTAAATGCTTAAGATCAATGTCTGCTTGCCAATAAATGTTCTAGTCAAGTCTGGATAGACCAATCAAGTCTGAGATAAAGTATTCAACAAATGTTCAAGCCATAAATGATGAATGAGAATAAAGATCACGATAAAGATAATAAATGAAGAACAAGAAGAATGTTTGAAGGAATATTCAGAAAGATGAAGTAACTTGGATATGCTAAAAGGTTTGAATAATCCGTCAATTGATTCAACTTTCAATGCGCATATAAATAGGAGCACATGAAACATAGTACTAACCAATTACAATCAAAGGACTGGACAAATGAGTTACATCTGACACTCTGAATATTCGTGTTTGATAAATAAAACTAAGTCCTATGACAAGTCAAATCAAACAAAAGACAAATTACATTAAATATATAAAGACAAAATATTGATTTTGGAATAGAAATCATTTCAGACACAAGGTTCATTCCGGAATGACTTCACTCTATCTTCACTTCACGACTTTGACTTCAGGTCCGGACCCAAAGGAATTCCGGAGCACACTTCACTTCAGAAGTAGCTTGACTTCGAAGATGACAAATGGATTTCAGATTGCTTGAGGTTCACTTTCAGGTTCCAACAAGATGCAATATGTGTAGCATTGTGTTCTCAGGTACTTTTCAATTATGGCTTAAAATACTAAAAGTTTGAATTTTCAGTCTTCACGCGGGGTGTACGCCATGGGTACACTCAACGTAATTCATTAAAGGTGGTGTGGTTCTTTTAAGTACACATGGAATACTTAAGTGGTACACATGGCATACTCATGCAGATCACGAACCCTAATTTTTAGGGTTTGTATCCTATTTAAAGGACGTTAAGTCTTTGAGGCCAGACCCCACTGATCTAAAGCACCATTTTGAAACCCTAGCCACCTTGTGAGATTCTTGAGATTTTAAAGTGATATTTTTGTGTGTTTTATGAAGAAGGTGATTATTGGAGGAGCTCTAGAGTCCATTTCATGTAGATCCAAAATTTGTTGCTCACCTAGCTTCTTCAAAAGGTAAAAAGTTCTCACCCTGATGGTTCATTTGTTAGATCTTGTTGGTTGGTGAATCCTTATGTGTTTTTGGTATCATGGCTTTAGTTATTGTGAGTATAAGCTATTCCGGAACCCTTGAGTATCTTTTTAGCCATTTATGAGGTTAATAAGTCAAAAAAATCGGATCTTGATGGCTATATTCCACCCATGCATGAATTGTTGGTCATTTTGTATTATAGTTGTCAAAATCATGTTCATATATGTATATGCATATAAATAAGACTTAAAGGACTTGCGACTAATGAGTTACATTACCTCATTTTCCTTGCTTGGATGTGATTTCAGGTGAGGATATTTGTCTGAAGGTCATTTCCTTGTTAATTATATACATTATACATATGGGAATATAAAAGGTTACTTCATTCGGTATCATTACCTTTGTATCATGCTGAGAAAAGGGATACTTTCAGGTCGAGATTCGCTACCAATCTCATTTTGCGGGTATGCCTTAGAGACTACCGCCCATATTCTTAATCTAGTGCCTACAAAGAAGGTTGCCAAAACACCTCACGAGATGTGGACTGGAAAGGTTCCCAATCTGGACCACATCGAGATTTGGGGTTGCGAGGCTTTCGTGAGGCACAAGACTTACGATAAGCTTGAACCTCGAAGTGAGAGGTGTATTTTCATCGGCTACCCACAGAAATCCTTTGGTTATCTCTTCTACAGACCCAGTGATAATGTGGTCTTTGTAGCAAGGAGAGGGTTAAAATTCAACCCTTATACTCTATAATATTATAAGTTAATATATATATATATATATATATATATATATATATATATATATATATATATATAAGATCAAGTAGTTTTACCGTTAGTAGGCCTCATTCACGAAGTCGGTGTATAAGGGTGGGTATAAGGTTGCTGCCTATAAAATGGCAGCGTAATCGCTTCCTTGATTGGTGGAGGGTCGTTAGCCAAACGGGTAGGAAAATGACTTAAACATTCTCATTAAAAGTATAATGATTATTATAAAGTAACTAAATGTTTTTTTATAAATTCCCAATCTTAGTTACTTTAGGAAAATGTGAATAAGGTGCTAACCCATGAAATTACACTTTGCACTTTGATTAAGTTGTTAGTGGAGGGTGTGTGGTTAACCGACACATTGTGTTCATGAATGGGTCTGAATAAATTTAATTTTTTATGAATTATGTGAATACAATCTTCTTATTTAACTTTATTAATGAAACGTCTCATTTTCACAACCAAGTTTTTTTATTAAGGTAAAACTTCCCAATTATAAATCCATTCTAAGAAAAACTATTTATTCCTAATTACATTTACTGAAAATCAGAGTATTTTTAACGAACGCGAAATCCTCAATGTTGCTGATGAGTGTGTATAGTTCCGCCTTCGCCTTCCCATGATCACCAATTGAACCTGAAAAAAATAAACAACTGGATAAGCACAAAGCTTAGTGAGTTTCTCCCAAAATAATCCATACAAAAAACATATAAGTATGCATATCGGCCACAATAATCCGATTGGAATGCCTAGGCCCAATTAGTCATCAGACTGAAATGCCAACATGAAAAAGGACCAACCAGTCATCTGTAACGACCCAATTTTCAAAAGAAAATTTTCATTTTCAAATAGTCAAAAACATTTTCCATAAGCCATAAAATCACAATACATTTGTTTTCAATATTCGTAACGATAAAAATATTTTTCCAATCATCAGAGTGTCCCATAAAAACGCCTGAGATAGAGTGTATGTCGCGCCATCAAGCCTTGCCCTTGCCCTTAGGCTCAGACGTACCTGAAACAAATCCACAAACTGTAAGCTAATGCTTATTGATTTCCCCAGGGCATACGCCAAACAATCCACATAATCACATAATCATATTTGCTATAGTAGCTACATAAACCACATAATCCATGCATACAACATATTGGGATGCCCTAGAAACCCTCCAGGGTCTTACTCTGTATGCCTCGAGAACCCCTCGAGGTCTTAGCCCAAGGATGCCCTGGAAACCCTCCATGGTCTTACTCTGGGTGCCCCGGGAACCCCCCTGAGGTCTTTACTAAGGATGCCTTGTAAACCCTCCAAGGTCTTACTCAAAGGTGCCTCGGGAATCCCCGAGGTCTTTAATGCAAGTATCACATATAACTATTATACTACATATCCCATAACCAGCTAGCATATCACATAACAAATAACGAGCCGACCTTGGTGCCTTAGACCCATTGGTATGGTAAGTAGACTCACCTCCCGTGAATGTTGAAATAACAAGCTAAGATCAGATAAATCCTACGCGTTGCTACAACTCAACTACTTATGATCATCATGTTATTAACTTGTCACAATCCTGAATTACCATAAATATCGTCAAAGTCAACCCTGGTCAAAGTCAGGGTCAACAACACATGTTGACCTTAACTTGTCGAGTGCATCCAATAACTCATCGAGTTACCCGGGTAACTCTTCAACTTGCCGAGTTACCCGTGTAACTCGTTGAGTTGCTCAATGTCAAGAAGACCGAAAACCCATGCATACTGAAATCCCTAATCCTTCACAGAAATCACTCGAAATCTCAATAACGGGTAAACCCTACTCGACTCGTCGAGCTGGCTAAGGGTCTCGACGAGTTCCTTTAGTCCTTTTTGTGTTCAGACGTTTTTAAGCTACCCAAAGCTCCAGAATGCAGATCTAGCCTCCTAAGACATGGTTTCCATGTAAAGTTGCAAACTTTACGTGCATGCAAGCTCTTAAATGACCAAATCAAGCTAAGGGAGGGGTTTTAACCAAAGAGAAGGACCAAGCTTGATAAATTCAACAACTTTATAACTTTAAGGACTTAGAGGAGTCCAGATCTGAAGTTGCTACTCCAGATCTTACCCAACACCCGAAATGCTTCACAAATATAGTAGAAATGGTCTAAAACCCAAGAAAAAAATGATCTAATGCTAGAATGATCACGGTAACAACTTGTTACCTTCAAATGGGTGTCCAAACTTTATAGATGTTGGATTACCATCTCCCTCCCGCTCCAAGCTTCTCGACCTTCAAAGTCCTTAAACAAAATGCACCAAAAACCCTCTCTTAGCCTCGTAATCACAAGGAAACAACAAATAACGGCTTAGAGTTTCTTCTCTAGGTAGTGTAGTGGTAAGGGAGGCCACAAGAGGCGGATTAAGTTCTTTATATAAGTTACAAACCCTAAAAATTAGGGTTTGCCTTTATAGCGCCTAATCGTCGAGTCGGGGCCTTGCGACTCGTCGAGTAGGATCTAAATCATGCATCCTCATAAATGATCTCTACTGGATGAGTTGGAACTCCCGAACTTGTCGAGTCCTAGCTTAAAACCCTAAAACTTGAAAATTTTAAATGATACCTAAAATAGATGTTACAAATATCCCCCACTTGAACCAGACTTCGTCCTCGAAATCCGCTAACGCAAATAAGTTCTGATAGTGCTCTCGCATATCATCCTCCGGCTCCCATGTCCATTCAGAGCCCCTTCGATGTTGTCGTTGCACCTTTAATAACTTCACCTCTTTGTTTCGAAGGACCTTGGTCTTCCTATCCAAAATCAAAACAGGCCTCTCAATGTAGTTCAGGCTCTCGTCCATCTGAATGTCGTCCAGAGAAATGATCGCGGCCTCGTTTGTGACACACTTCCAGAGCTGAGACACATGGAAGGTGCTATATATCTGGCTAAGCTCATCCGACAGATCCAAGATGTAAGCTACCTTGCCTACTAGGGCCGAAATCTTGAATAGGCCAATATATTGGGGCCCTAACTTGCCCCTCTTCTAAAACCTGATGACTCCCTTCCATGGCAACACCTTTAGTAACACAAAATCCCCCACCTGGAACTCAAGGTCTTATCACCGTCAGTCAACATAGCTTTTTTGATGGCTCTGTGCAATTCACAGCCGGTTGCGCACCTGCTGAATCAAGTAGGTAGTCTTGAGCACTACTTCAGTGCTCCCCATCACTCGGTGTCCAACCTCACCCCAACACAACGGTGTCTAACATCTCAAACGGAGGTCGGTCGATACTTGCATGGTAACTATTGTGGTATGAAAACTCTGCCAATGGGAGGTATGTATCCCAACTACCTCCAAAATCCAACACGCATGCCCGAAGCATATCCTCGAGTGTCTGGATTGTCCTCTCGCTTTAGCCATCTGTCTGGGGGTGGTATGCCGTGTTGAAATGTAACTGAGTGCCTAGTTCCTCATGGAAATTCTTCTAGAATCTAGATGTAAATCAAAAATCTCTTTCAGAGACTATTGATACTGGCACCCCATGTCTATCGACCACCTCACACACATAAATATCCATCAATTTCTCAGCGGAGATGCTCTTGGAGATCGGAATAAAGTGGGCACTCTTCGTCAACCTATCCACAATAACCCATATGGCATCCACACCTCTCGTTGTCATCGGTAACTTTGTCATGAAGTCCATAGTGATCTATTCCCACTTCCACATGGGAATTGGTAGTGGTTGAACCATGCCATGAGGCCACTAATGCTCGGCCTTGACCTTCTGGTAGGTAAAGCACCACTCCACGAAACAAGCATCTCCCGCTTCATGCAGGGCCACCAATAACTCAGTCTTAGATCTCTTTACATTTTTGTAGCTCCCAGATGTATAAAGAACTTGGACTTGTGCGCCTCATCTAATATCTTTTGTCTCACTCCCCCGGTGACCGGTACCCAGACTCGACCACACTATGTCAAGAGGCCTCGACTATCCTGAACAAACAAGGGATATTGCCCCCGAATCTGTTGTATCTTCCAGTTCTCTTTCTTTAAACCCTCCACTTGAGCCTTATAGATCATATTTAGCATTGGTGAGATCACCGTCATCCATAAACAAACGTTCTTAATCTGGGAACCCGCCGCCTTGCGGCTCAAAGCATTGACCACCATGTTGGCATTCCCTGGATGGTAAAAGATCTCAGAGTCATAATCTTTCAACACATCTGACCACCTCCTCTGTCGCATGTTGAGGTTTTGTTGATTCGTCAAATACTTCAAACTCTTGTCATAGTATAAATGGTGCACCACACTGAAGGGTTTTGAGCATTATAACACTTCCTAAGTGTACATGAAACCCTAATAAACCTTGGATCTATGTTTTTCTAAGATACATGCAAAAAATTATTTTTCCAAGGTCCATATCCTAATTAGCATGGCATGGGGAACATGAATCAAATAAAGCTAGTAGAAGTACTTACCTTGTAGTAGTAGTTGATTGCTTGAAGTTTTAGAGCCTAGCACCAATAGTGTGAATGCCTAAAATGGAAGTCACAAATCACCACAAACTTGGAACTTTGATAGAATAGCCACAACTATCTTGAAATCGGCCCTCATGCTTTACTCACCTCAACTAGAGTGATTTCAAGAACCAAAGCCTCCTTTATATAGTGTGGTGGATTAGGGTTACATCCATGTAAACCCTAATACCCATGTCTCTTCATTTCCATGAGATCCATGGGTTAAAGCTCCATGGAGTATCCATGGACTTTCCATGCAAGCCTAGCCCATTACAAATAAGCATTAGCCCACACTATATAAATATAGAACCCCATATTTAATTAGTAATATCTTTGATCTCTAAATTAATCCTAGATTAATTATAGATCAATACTAATTAAATAATATGATCTTATATTAATATATTAGAACTTATAATATATTAATAAATCATAACTTGTACTATCCTCAAAAGATTATCCATAAATTGTTCCGGTGAAGTGCAACCCAAATGGACCATACCGGGTCGGGTCAAGTACATACCAAATATAGTTATGGACTTAGACACTATATCCAACAGTCTCCCACTTGGATAAGTCTAATGACTATAGTTGCGAGTATGACTTCAGGAACTGATCAGCAATCGTAGCTCTTTAAACTCCGTTGAACTAGAACACGCCATTTTAGATAAGTGATCATATAATCCTCTGTTCTAGATATCAGCCGGAAAAATACATGGAACATGGTCTTACTTATGGTCCAACATTTGTTTCTCGAGTTCTGATTTGTTTGACATAGAACTCAACTGAACACATCAATTTAGTTCTGATCGGGCCCGATACATAGGTCAAAACAAAATCATCGAGAGGCCCAGATATCGCTTCTAATCCTAGAAGGAACAGATAAACTTCGACTCATATGTTTGTTCTACCACTCATTGAATTATACACAAAGGCACGTTTTATAACATCGAGTTACCAATGCGTTTTCATACAATCAATGCATAACCAATTCGTAAGTAACAAATCATATCTCTAGGTTTGAAGACTTATATGATATTACCGTCTCACGATCACTCGAGATAAATTCCATGAAGTGATTCCAGTGAGCGTGGGTTGAGTCCAATGCTCAGAACTTATGAGCACTCATGATTGTTGTAGCCATGTCCAACAACTTAGACCTCTGCAACCAATCATGACAGCCTTGATTCATATCTACTTCTGACAGATGACCGACTGTGAAGGTTTGAATAATATGATATACCAAACATAATTATTCTGGAAGTCAAAACATGCAAAAGAAATATAGTAAACGATTGACAAGAGATAGCAACACTTTAATCATAAATAAAGCTCCTTTTATTCATCACCTAATGTCAATTACACTTTACAAATTTCATAATTTATCTAACTACTAAAACTTATATCATCCTTCAGCCCTATGCTCCAAGCATGCTGGAGATGCTTAACCCTACTCAGTCCCTTCGTGAGGGGATCTGCTGGGTTCTCATTCGATGATACCCTCTTTGCCACGAGGATTCCTTCTTCTATTCGATGTCTGATGAAGTGATATTTTCTGTCAATGTGTCTGGATCAACTATGATCTCTTAGTTCCTTGGCTAAGGAAACCGCATTATTGCGATCACAGAAAATCTCCATTGGCTCCTTTATAACTGGTACAACTCCAAGGTCTCCGATGAAGTTCTTTAGCCATATAGCCTCCTTTGCTGCCTCACTTGCTGCTATATGCTTTGATTCACAAGTGGAATCAGCCACTGTCTCCTGCTTGGAACTCTTCCAAGTAATTGCTCCTCCGTTTAAGGTAAAGACCCAGCTCGACTGAGAGTGGAAATTATCCCTATCAGTCTGGAAGCTAGCATCACTATAACCTACAACTATCAAGTCATCACTTCCACCGAGGCTAAGGACCCAATCCTTAGTCCTCCGCAGGTACTTGAGGATATTCTTTACCGCAGTCCAGTGTGCCTTGCCAGGGTTCCACTGATACCTGCTAGCCATGCTCAGAGAAAAGGCTACATCAGTTCGAGTACACGTCATGGCATACATGATCAATCCTACAGCTGAAGCATAAGGTAGTCGACTCATTTCTTCTATCTCAGCCTCAGTACTAGGGCTTTGTGTCTTACTCAATCTGGCATTACTCTTAATAGGTAACTCACCGTTCTTGGAGTTATGCATGTTGAATATTTTCAACATGTTGTCCACATAGGTGCTTTGACTAAGTCCAATTAGTCTTTTAGTCTTGTTTCTCAAAATCCTTATCCCTAGAATATAGTCAGCTTCACCAAGGTCCTTCATAGCGAAACACTTCCTAAGTCATGACTTTACTTCCTGTAGGGTTGTGATGTCATTTCCTATGAGTAGTATGTCATCCACATACAGTACCAAAAAGTTGACTATGCTCCCACTAGCCTTGATATAGACACAAGATTCATCTTCACTCCTTGAAAAGCCAAATTCCTTGACTTTCTCATCAAAGCAAAGATTCCATCTGTGAGGTGCCTGTTTCAATCCATAAATGGATTTCTCGAGTTTACACACTCTATTGGGGTACTCTGTACTGACAAAACCCTCTGGTTGAACCATGTAAACATCCTCAGCCAACTTTGCATTAAGGAAAGCGGTTTTGACATCCATTTGCCATATTTCATAGTCATGAAATGCAGCAATGGCTAACAGAACCCTAATAGACTTTATCTTGGCCACTGGTGAAAAGGTTTCATCATAATCAACTCCCGGAGTTTGAGAATAACACTTTGCAACCAGTCGTGCCTTATAAGTGTGTACATTACCATCCATGTCAGTCTTCTTCTTGAAGATCTATTTGCACCCAACTACCTTACGATCAGGTACATGGTCAACCAAGTTCCAAACTTGATTGTCATACATGGACTGTATCTCGCTATCCATAGCCTCTTTCCATTTAGCAGCCTCAGGGCCTACCATGGCTTCCGTTTAGCTGTTAGGCTCATCCAGACCTACTAGTGTCTCATCACTAATAAATGTCTTACCTTCCGCAGTAATATGGAAACCATAGTAATGCTCAGGTGCATTCCTAACTCCTCTTCTTGCTACAAAGACCACATTATCACGAGGTCTGTAAAAGAGGTAACCAAAGGATCTTTGTGGGTAGCTGATGAAAATACAGCTCTCACTTCGGGGTTCTAGCTTGTCATGAGTCTCGCGCCACATAAAAGCCTCGTAACCCCAAATCTTGATGTGGTCTAGGTTGGGTACTTTACCAGTCCACATCTCGTGAGGAGTTTTGGCAACTTTCTTTGTAGGGACTAGATTAAGGATATGGGCGGCAGTCTCTAAGGCAAACCCCCAAAATGAGATTTTTAGCAAAGCTCGACTCATCATGGAATGAACCATATCCAACAAGGTTCGATTACGCCTCTTAGCTACACCATTCAACTGTGGTGTCCTAGGAGGTGTCAATTGTGAGACAATCCCACATTCCCTAAGATAGTCAAGGAACTCTGAACTAAGATACTCACCACCTCGATCAGATCGAAGCATCTTAATTTTCATGCCCAATTGATTCTCGAATTCATGTTTAAATTCCTTAAACCTTTCGAAAGTCTCTGACTTATGCTTGATTAAGTAGACATATCCATATCTACTGTAATCATCAGTAAAAGTCAAATAATAACGATTATCATCCCTTGTGGCATGTTTGAATGGTCCACGCACATCCGTGTGTACAAGGTCCAACAAACCTTCACCCCTCTCACAAGATCCTGTGAAGGGTGACTTTGTCATTTTTCCAAGTAAGCATGATCCGCAACTATCATCTGACTTTAGGTCAAACAACTCCAAGACTCCAGCCTTTTGGAGTTGGCCTATGCATTTCTTGCTTATATGTCCAAGACAACAATGACATAATGATGCTTTATTCAAGTTATTATTATTAATAGAATCAATACACAATACATTATTTCCTAAGTTATCTACAACAGACACAACTTCATACACACCATCACAAGGTAATGATTTAAAATAAAGAACATTATTAAAGAAAGCATCAATAGAACCAACTTCATTATTAAATGAAAAGGTAAACCCTTGTTTGTACAATGCATGAAAGGAAATAATATTTCTTGCCATTTCTAGCGAGTAACAACATTTATTCAAATCCAAATTTAACCCACTACTTAGCGACAAAGTATAAACTCCAATCTTGGTAACAGGTGTAACTTTCCTATTCCCCATGATTAAGTTTATCCTTCCTTGCTCCACATTCTCACTTCTTCTTAGTCCCTGCAAGTCACAAGAAATATGAATACCACAACCGGTATCAAGGACCCAAGAGTTAGAATTGGGTGAGTTATTAGAAATGATAGTGTAAATACCTGCATGGTTGGGTTTAACTTTCCCATCCTTCACATCTTGCTGGTACTTTGAGCAGTTCCGCTTCCAATGTGCCTTTTCATGGTAATAGAAGCATTCAGCCACTTTCGGGTTAGAAAAAGGAGTGATGAAACCTTTCTTGGTTCCACTTGAAGAAGAGAAATCAAGGGTCCTAACCTTGGTACCCTTCGAAGAACTCTTTCTCTTCTTCCCTCGTCCTTTCCCGATTGCCAAGACAGGGGTGGTGTTGGTAGGATTAGGAGTAACAATTGCCTTACCCTTAAGACCACTTTCCGCGGTCTTTAAGATTCCTTGAAGTTTTCTGAGAGTGACCTCTTCCTTGTTCATGTGGTATGTCATGCAGAATTGATCATAACATGAAGGTAAGGAGTGAAAAATGATATGAATTGCAAGCTCCTCATGGAAGTTCACATTTAGCTTCAGCAAACGGTCCACAAATCTTTTCATTTTCTGCATGTGGCCTGTGATGGGTTCACCATCCTTCATGCGAGTTGTTATCATGGAGGAGATGATTTCATACCTCTCTTGACGAGCACTTTGATGGTATATTTCCATCAAGTCTTGGTGCATCTCATAGGGGTAGAAATCTTCATAGGATTTTTGGAGATCCGCGGTTATAGTGGCCATCATGATGCATGCCACTTTGGTGGCATCCCTATCATGTGCCCTAAACTCAGCGATCTCTTGAGGAGTAGCAAGTGTCTCATCAATCTCCTTAAGCTCCTTATCGAGGACATATTCCTTGTCCTCGTAGCGAGTAATCATTCTGATGTTTCTGATCCATTCATTAAAGTTGGATCCATCAAAAGTGACTTTCCTACACAACTTCATAAGAGAAAAGGAGCCACTAGGGTTAGAGCCAGAAGCAGCGTTGTGTGCAGACATCTGATAAGAGAAGAAAGAAGGATTAGTTTAGATATTGAGATAGTCCTTAATAAAACACCCAAATTTAGTATTAAGGCTAGGACCCAATCACAATATATTATACTTAGAAGAGGTATGCCGTAATCTAAGTAATAACTTATTTGAAAGGTAGGTGAATGACGATTCACCAATTTCCACCAAAGTCGAAATATTAAAATATTTAATTTGGTTCTAAGAAACTCCTAGATTCTTTTGAGATTCAATTAACTTTTCAAAGGCATGTTTCAATCTCGAGTGTGCCCTCCAAGTTTTGTGACTGGGATGCTGAGGATCACAAAACGAGGTGTGAAGTAACCATGCAAAATACTTGGTACCTTTAATAAATTACCCCTTAATCGATATGCGGGTTAACCACACATGCTCCATCGATACTATGATAAATACTAAGTAACCCTTTACCTACCTTGTTAAGTCCAAGTTAGTGTGCCGGTTAACCACACACGCTCCACTAACGACATAGACAAAGTGTAAAGTGTAATTTCATGGATTAGCACCTTATTCACATTTTTCCTCAAGTAACTAAGATTGGGAATTTAATAAAACATTTGGTTACTTTATAATATTCATCATACTTTTAATGAGAATTTATAGTCCTTGTCTCACCCGTTCGGCTAACGACCCTCCACTAGTCAAGCAAGCGGTGGGTAAGAGTGGACACCCATTAAGTTGCCATTTTATAGACAACAACCTTATACCCACCTTATAGACTGGCTTCGTGAATGAGGCGTACTAGCGGTAAGACGACTTTAATCTTATATATATATATATATTATTAACTTATAATATTATAAGTATAAGGGTTGAATTTTAACTTTTAAAATTCTAAGGGTTGGAACTAAAGTTTTTAATACGACTTTACTTGTTCAAAAACTTGAGGGCAAGTTTTGTAAACTTTCAAATCTGTTCATTTCTTGTAACTTATGAGTTAAATAGAGTAATAAAAATGAAGACTCTTCATTTTTCTTACTCTTGTGTTCTTTTAATGGTTTTAATTCAAGTGTGACTCTTGGCTTTCCATAACATGAGGACAAGTTATGGACTCCATTAAAACACATTATGATCAAGAATTAAACTACCACATAGGTTACAAATAATTCCTATGATCATCTAAACATCATAAGTTCAAGAACATGAATATGAACACTTTCATGAATCAAAAATTATACATAAAACTTTGTAATTTTGATAACAAGTTGTTGTAAATGGATTAGCAAAGACATTACACCATCTAAAACAAGTTTTTAAGTACCAAAACACTTTAGGGTAATGTTTCTAGTCCATTTCTAGCAACTAAAGTCGAAAATCTGCACCTTGTGGCTTCTACTCGCTGAGTGCATAAACCTACTCGGGGAGTAGGTTGAAGATAGACATGAACTCGGCGAGTCCCCCCATGGACTTGGCGAGTTCATCAGGCAGACAACAAGTTTTTCGACTTTTTCAACTATTTTGCATCATGTATCAAACAAAGAAGCCTAGGCTCTGATACCACTGAAGGGTTTTGAGCATTCTAACACTTCCTAAGTATACATGCAACCCTAATAAACCTTGGATCTATGTTTGTCTAAGATACATGCAAATAATTATTTTTCCAAGGTTCATATCCTAATTAGCATGGCATGGGGAACATGAATCAAATAAATCTATGTCACACCCCAAAACCAAGAACGGCGGAAACGTTCTGGGGCGGAGGACGTCATGTAAAGTATCACAACACAGTAAAAGTAAATAAGCAAACAACATCATCCATTGCATTAAATATATAATTTTAATACAAGCGTGTTCTGTACAGTTATAAACACCCAAAATAATGTAAATCAAAATAATATGATGAGTCTTGGATGCGCTCCATCTTCTCAAAAGCTGGCCTCGGTACCTGTCTACTGATGACCTGAGAATACAAGTTATTTTGAAAGAGTTTATCAGCATTAAGCTGGTGAATTCATAAGTATTTGAGTGTCGATGTTTTTTATCAAAAACGTTTGAACCTGTCTCAAGTGTAAGTTTGTAAAATGTAAGTAAATGTTTGTAAGTGTTTGTAAAAGTTTGAATTTCTCAGAAAAACCTATATTTTCTATTAAAGTAGCCTTCTACCAAGGCTTAACTGTTTTGTATGCTCGTTTGTGGTAAAAGTGTGTAATTTCCCAAGTGTGACTATCATTTAACAAAGATATAGTTTTTACATTAATGTTTAGGTGAAACAATCACTAAAAACATGTAATGGGTAAATCATTGTAGTACTGTAGTGTTGTATTATAGGAGCTACTGCTGTACTAACTACCTTAAACCGGATTTATATTAAGGTATTATGTGATAAATTGCACCATACTATCGACTGGTAACAACGACATACGAATGGTCGTAATAACGGAATGACGTTTGGCACCCACAGACCTGCAGGTCCGGCTGTAGCTAGCAGCAAGGTGTAGGATAGTCAATCCAATATAGATCTATACGCAAACTCACGCTCTCCCTCCAAGAGAATTCTGGCTACAACTCGGGCCATGACATTTAAGGCATGCTCAGATACAGTGGATCAAATCTGTTAACGTATTCATGTATATGTAATGTAATGTTACTTGTTCTAGTATCGTTGTATATGTTCTCTTCCTAGTACAGTTGTATATGTTCTCTTTCTAGTATAGTTGTATATGTTATCTTTCTAGTATAGTTGTATATGTTCTCTTTCTAGTATAGTTGTATATGTTCTCATAGTAATGTAATGTATAGACTGATGAATGAACTGACTCATTGATTTAGAAATTTTAATAGTATAATCCTGTGTTTAATAATGATGTGTCTAATACGCATGAATATGGAAGTACTTTTATGTCTATATATGTATATTTGATATATAAGTAATATTGAAACGACCTTCGGACGATCACCCGAAATCCCACCAGACCACATCCAAATCAAGAAAAAGGAAATAGGGCGGATGGCCTTCCTAAGCCCTTTAAACAATTCTTATATATCTAAACATATATGGGCATGCAATTTATAAGATGTAAAATAAAGTTTAATAAAAGCATTTGATAAGTAAAAGAGTTTGTAAAACATTTTGAAGTAAAACAGTTTGATAAACAGTTTGAACAGTGATAAAATCCTTGGATTTCTAGTTATTAATCACATGTGATTGATGCAATCACATGCGATTGATGCAATAACTATAAGTATTTAACTTGTATTCCCCCCCCCCATAAAAGTATTTAAAACATTTAAAAGTATTTCAAAGGTTAATTAAAGGGGGTATGAACTCACTTGCGGTGAGTGGATTGGATTGAAGTATCGGATACCGTGCTAGGTGGCAAATGGAAACTTGTTCACACGCACGAGCCTAGTTATCATATAATGAGCATATATATAACTAATTAGCCAAATAATAAGTTAATAAAATAAGTTGGGACACTCAGGAACATGTAAACACTTTGTATAAGTGTTATAGGTCCTAAGGGTTGCTTCTAGGTTGTTATGGGACAAGGCTAAAGGGGTTTAAAGCTTCCAAGGACCTTGTATAAGTGTTTACTACCCAATAAACTCCACCCAAGGATTTTACGGTCATAAACCCTTGAGTTTACGGCCGTGAACTCCAATCTTGGTGGTTTTGGTGTTTTGAAGTGTGGTTTGATTTCTAGAATAAGCCTTGCTTGGTGGTTTAATCCTTTGGGTAGTTTAGGGCCTTAAAATACTCCTTTTAGGAGTTTACGGCCAAATGACCATTTCTTTTTGATTTTACAACCGTAAACCCTCAAAGGATGGGTTTTTTAATTCTTTCAAGTCTCTTGCACAAGTAGGATAACTTCTAGGCTTTTGTTTAAGGCTAAAGAGGACCCTAGACACACTTTGGTGCCTTTACTTGGTGGTTACGGCCTATGAGCATTCTCTTGGCCGTAAACTCCCTTTAAGGGGTGCTTTTGATGTGTTAATGTCACCATATTAACTAGAAGTAATTGAGGGTTAAAGTGTAAAGCCTTTAGGAGTGATTAGGGCACATTTAAGCCCTTGAATTTGGTGTTCACAGTCCAAGAAACTCTTGGGACGTAAACACCTAAAGCTTGGTGTTTTTGATTGTTTTCTTGTCTCAAATATGCATACATAATATCCTAAGCTAGTTACCTAACAAGGAAATGGGACTAGATGGCCTTTAAGCTTCATTTTGGAGTTTACTCCCCAAGAACGTTTTTGGGCGGTAAACTCCTGAATCTCATATATTTGACATACAATCTATGTTATTAAGCATAAAACAAGCATTTTAACACAACTAGAGGAGTGTACTCATGATTTGGGATGAAAACCCGAAAATCTGTGAGAGAGAAAATGGCTTTTCTCTAGTTGGAAATGTGAATAATGAATGAATTTAGTTCAGAAATCTATTTATAGTCCATAAATATTTTTGGCAGAAAATATTTTTATTCCGGAATTTATTTTCTACATGAAGAGGTTTTGAGATACTCAAGTTTCACAAACCCATGAGCATCCACTCTCCTGATATCTCCTTAAACATAAACCCTAATGTACATAAACTTATTCGGAAAAGTCTGAAATTCGTTAAAACTAGACTAGCTTCTATTCAATACATAATGTTCGTACAAAATGGAAATTTCGGGTTGTCACATCATTCCCCCGTTAGAAGGAATTTCGTCCCGAAATTAGAATTTAAGCAGATGAGAATTTACAAACAAGTAAGCGAAAAGATGAGGGTATTTCAGTTTCATCTGATCCTCGCGTTCCCAAGTGAATTCCGGTCCTCGCTTGGCGTTCCAGCGAACCTCACGATAGGGATACGGCTTTGCGTCGTCTGCTTGACCTCATGGTCCATGATCTCTACCGGTTGTTCCACGAAGTTGAGGCTCTCGTTGATCTTGATCTCGTCGAGTTGGATTACAAGAGTCTCGTCGGACAGACACTTTTTCAAGTTAGATACGTGGAATGTAGAATGTACGTTACGAAGTGCGTCGGGCAGGTCGAGTTTGTAAGCTACGGGGTCGACTCTGGCAAGAATCTCAAAAGGCCCTATGTACCTCGGATTAAGCTTCCCACGCTTGCCGAAGCGTATCAAGCCTTTCCAAGGTGAGACTTTGAGAAGGACTCGGTCTGCCACCTGAAATTCCAAAGTTTTTCTTCGTTTATCAGCGTAGCTCTTCTGTCGGTCTCTAGAGGCTTTCAATCGTTCACGAATCTGAACGATTTTCTCTATCGTTTCCCGAATGATCTCCGGACCGGTGAGAGTACTGTCAGAAGCTTGCCCCCTAGCTAATTGGGTATCACCCACTTCAGCCCTGCACAGAGGGGATCTGCACTTTCGGCCGTAGAGGGCTTCAAATCGAGCAGCCTTCATGCTCGTCTGATAACTGTTATTATAGGAAAACTTGACAAGGGGTAAATGAGTATCCCATGCCTTCCCAAAGTCAATCACACAGGCTCACAACATATCTTCCAGTGTTTGGATGGTCCTCCCACTCTGTCCGTCGGTCTGTGGATGGTAGGTTGTGCTCATGTCCAGTCTTGTTCCTAGGGAATGTTGTAGTGATTGACAGAATCTTGAGGTGAACCTACTATCTCTATCAGAGATAATGGACATAGGTACACCATGTAGCCGCATGATTTCCCTAATGTATGTTCTCGTAAGTTTCTCCATCTTGTTAGTTTCTTTGATAGGCAGGAAGTGTGCAGACTTGGTTAATCTATCGATGATGACCCATATGGTATCAAGTCCACCCGTTGTCTTGGGCAACTTGGTTATGAAATCCATAGTGATCCGCTCCCACTTCCATTCTGGAATCTCTGGTTGTTGCAGTAAGCCAGAGGGCTTATGGTACTCGACCTTAACCTTTGCGCAAGTAAGGCATTTACTTACGAAGGTAGCAATCTCTGCTTTCATATTAGGCCACCAGTATAGATTTTTAAGATCCAGATACATGTTATCTGAACCTGGGTGGATGGAATACCGAGTGTGGTGCGCCTCGGTCATGACCAAGTCTCGGAAACCACCGTGTTTTGGTGTCCAGATCCGGTTCATGAAATATAAGGCTCCGTCGCCCTTGGCTTCTAAATTCTTGTCCATTCCTCTAAGGGATTCACTCGTCACATTTTTAGGTTTCATGGCTTCAAGTTGAGCTGCCTGAATTTGCTTAGACAAGTGTGAATGGATGGTTATTGACAATGACTTGACTTTGCAACCAGAATATTCCTTCCGACTTAGGGCGTCTACTACTACATTGGCTTTACCTGGATGATAACGAATATCGCATTCGTAGTCACTGAGTAGCTCGACCCACCGTTGTTGTCTCATGTTGAGCTCCTTCTGATCGAAAATGTGTTGTAAGCTCTTGTGGTCGGTAAAAATATTTCTTTTCGTTCCGTACAAGTAATGTCTCCAGATCTTCAGAGCAAACACCACTGCTCCTAGTTCAAGATCGTGGGTCGTGTAGTTAACTTCGTGTGTCATCAATTGTCTCGAGGCGTAGGCGATGACCTTACCCCGCTGCATCATAACACACCCGAGCCCTTGATTTGATGCATCGCAATAGACTACAAAGTCTTCTATCCCTTCGGGGAGGGATAGTATTGGCGCGGTGCACAAGGCTCGCTTGAGCGTTTGGAATGCTCTCTCTTGTTTCTCTTCCCAGTCAAAGGCCACGCCTTTCTGGGTCAAGGTTGTAAGAGGTTTCGCTATTCGGGAGAAGTTCTGTATGAACCTGCGGTAGTAGCCAGCGAGGCCTAGAAATTGACGAATTTCTGTAGGCGTCTTCAGTGCTGACCAGTTCTCAATGGCTTTAATTTTGGATGGGTCCACGTGGATTCCCTCTTCGCTCACCACGTGTCCATAGAATTTGACTCTTCGGATCCAAAATTCACATTTCGAGAACTTCGCATAAAGTTTCTCCTTTCTTAATGTCCCTAGAACTTGTCACAGATGATCGCCATGCTCTTCCTTACTTCGGGAGTAGATCAGGATGTCGTCAATGAAAACGATGACGAACTGATCCAAGTAAGGTCGGCATACTCTATTCATCAGATCCATGAAAACTGCGGGTGCATTGGTCAATCCGAATGGCATCACTATGAACTTGTAGTGTCCGTAACGAGTCCGGAAGGCTGTCTTCGGCACATCCTCCTCTAGTACTCGTAACTGGTGATATCCGGATCTCAGATCAATTTTGGAAAAATAGTTCGCCCCTTGCAGTTGGTCAAATAGATAGTCTATGCGAGGCAGAGGGTAACGATTTTTGACCGTCAGTTTGTTGAGTTCTCTGTAGTCGATACACATACGGAATGATCCGTCTTTCTTCTTAACGAATAAGACCGGTGCTCCCCAAGGTGAGAAACTTGGTCTTATAAAGCCCTTGCTGAGCAGTTCGTTAAGTTGACCAGAGAGTTCCTGCATCTCAGCTGGTGCTAAGCGGTAGGGCGACTAGGCTACTGGGGTAGCTCCTGCGACTAAGTCGATTCTGAACTCGACCTGTCGTTGCGGAGGTAACCCAGGTAGTTCTTCTGGGAAAATGTCGGGGAAGTCGCTCACTATTGGGATGTTCTTTAGTTCTTTCGTTTCGAGGCTCATGTCGACGACGTGAGCAAGGAATGCATGGTATTCCTTGCGCAGATATTTCTATGCTTGAATACTTGATATAATGTGAAGACTCGCACTAGGTTTGTCGACGTAGACGATAAGAGTTTCGTTAGACAGGAGGTTTAGACGGACTGCTTTCTCGTAGCACATGATGTCGGTGCGATGAAGACTTAACCAATCCATGCCGATAATAACATCGAAGCTTTTTATTGAGACCGGCATGAGGTCGATTGGGAATGAATGGTTATCTAGAGTTAGGGTACAACCTAAGTATATGCTATTCGTACTTTCAGTTTTTCCATTAGCCATTTCTACTGTGAATTGTTCCTTAAGTGTGTGTGGTTGTTGCTTAAGCATGCGAGCAAATTTATGGTTTACGAAGCTTCGCTCCACTCCACTATCGAACAAAATGCATGCATAGGAGTTATCGAGGAGGAACGTACCAGTCACCACTTTCGGGTCAGCAACTGCTTCCCCATGGCCTATCGCTAGTACCCTCCCTGCTCCTCCTGCATTCTTCGCTTTAGGGCAGTCCCTCTTATAGTGGCCTGTTTCGCCACATCCGTAGCAGGTCGGGCTCGCGCCAGAGCCAGGGACTTGGGTGATCAGCCTTGCCGGGGATTTATAGAAACGGACTGTGTGTCCTTTCCTATTGTAGTTAGAGCACTGCATTTCACGGTAGGGGCTGTTGTGGTGGAAGTTGCATTTGTTGCACTTAGGCAAACTTCCAGCGTACTGCTTCATCGGAGTAGTAGCAGTAGTAGGGGTTACCGCGGCCTCAACTGCCACAATTTGTTGCTTTTTGGCAGCTCGCTGCTTTTTCTTTTCGTCCCAGAATTTCCGCTTGGTGTCAGCGGGTTTGGAGGGTTCTGGGATGGCTAGGGTGGTTGTTGTTGCAGGGGATTTGACTCCATGGTTAATGAGTCGCTGTGCCAGTCGCTTGGCACTGTCGAAGGTTGCGGGGTTTGATGATAGGACATTCCCCTGATACGGAGGCACTAGCCCCCATATGTACCTTTTGATCTTTTTCCCTTCAGTGGAAACCATATTGGGGCAGAGGGCCACCAGTTCGCTGAATCGGGCAGTATAAGTGACCACGTTGGTACCCTTCATAGTCAGGTTCCAAAGTTCCTACTCCAATTTCTGGATTTCACCCCTCGGGCAGTATTCCTCCATCATGAGGTCCTTCATGGTCTCCCAGCCCATAGCATTCGCTACTACGAGAGTCAGTGATTTAACGTGGCTGTTCCACCACGTCAGGGCCTTTCCCTCAAAGGTGCATACGACATATTTGACTTTGCTCGCAGCAAGGCATGAACAAATTTCAAAGACTGATTCAGTGTTCTCGAACCATTGCGAGAGGGCAATGACTCCGCCGGTGCCATGGAAGGACATTGGATTACAGTTGGTGAAATCCTTGTAGGAGCACTCTCTCGAGTGCATAGGGGTTTCAACCAGAATTGATTCAACAGGGGTTCCACCTCTGTTGGCAGCAGGTGAGTGATACTGAGCCATGGCAGTTGCCACTACTGCAGCTACGACAGCATTCAGGGTTGCAGTATCGATGACCAGAGGCGGAGGAGGCGGTGGAGGTGTAGGGTTATTCCTAGGAGATTTACGAGGAGGCACCTTTCAGCTATAAGTTTATAAAGATAAGAAAAATTGGTAAGAATCAATTTGTAAGTAAGGTGAGCGTGACACATGGACTATCTATCCATATCCCAACAGTTGAATGAGTGTTTGAGATCACAACAAAGAGTATTAGTAGGAAAACACAAGTGTACAGATTTTTCCCACAGATAGATAGATGTCAATAATACTGGTATTACTGATGTATTAAGTTCAGGGAAAATCGACCTAACAGTAGGTCTTACATCATACCATAAAGAAAAGATTTGACAGTTCTTAGATTCCTAGATAGAGTACTGAAAGTTAGGAATATTTACAAACAAGTGCTACTTAGAGCACAGATGTTAATGGCTATTCCTTAATCAAAAGACAGAGATGTACTAGACATCATCTAACGGCGACGGGAATTCCTCGGGCAAGCCCTGAGGTCTGACACTTGATGAAACACCTCTTGAAGGTGTTGCTCCTGAGCTCTCTGACGGGATCGAAGTTCCAAGACTTCAGCTCGGGAGGGAGCTAGCTATTGCTGCAGGGTTTCATTGGGTCTCCGGGTCCGTTCCATGTCTTCTTCACGACGACGGATGCGGACTGTGTTGACACCAGAGTTGGCATCAATCTCCATGACCCGGTCGACGGCTGCTCGACCTTGCTCAACATTACGAGCTATTATGAAGATAATGACGTGCAGAGCTCGGTCAGCAGAACCACCTTCACTAACGTTGTAAAAGCTTCAGTGCCCAAAGTATGGTAAGGGTTGACCCTGTTCATCACTCCAACGATTCAAGTTGGTTGTCCACAAGGGTGTAGGACCTGGAAAAGCTGGTGGGAGTTGTTGTTCGGGGCTTGACCTACTAGCGGTAGGTTGTTGACTTCAGGCTCGGAGTCGGATCCATCAGAAAAGCCTTCTGCAAGGTGATCATCCAAAGGGATTGGATTCTCATCTTCGGGCTCTTCTTCGATCCACCCGGCATTGCCTTCATTTGGAAAGTACAGGTCGCCGTGATGGAATCCAGCCATTTTAAATCTACGCGAGAAGAGTGGTATAAGAATATAGTATATATATGTAGCTAGTAGCACAAAATACACCTATAGTATTTTAAGTTTAGGTCCTACTGATCTTCTTGTGGTATTGTTGGTAAATTTTTAGACTTGTGAACACATCACAACCATTCTAGGGCATATGCTAATCACTCCTAGGGCCAGCATAGTTGATCAGGCTATGCCATTCCCAGGACTGACTATACATCCCCGAGCTCAGTTGTGATATTCAACAATCGTAATACTTTTGTTCTTGTCATTGTGACACTGATTTTAGTATGAATGCAGACTAGTATACTTAATTAAATATTTTAATATTTAAAGTATAGACTTTTGGTCAGAGTGCTTTAATCCCTATTGGGTTTATAGTTTAGTATATCTTTTATGGGTTGATATACTTGATTCACTATAAACGATGCTCTGATACCAATCTGTCACACCCCAAAACCAAGAACGGCGGAAACGTTCTAGGGCGGAGGACGTCATGTAAAGTATCACAACACAGTAAAAGTAAATAAGCAAACAACATCATCCATTGCATTAAATATATAATTTTAATACAAGCGTGTTCTGTACAGTTATAAACACCAAAAATAATGTAAATCAAAATAATATGATGAGTCTTGGATGCGCTCCATCTTCTCAAAAGCTGGCCTCGGTACCTGTCTACTGATGACCTGAGAATACAAGTTATTTTGAAAGAGTTTATCAGCATTAAGCTGGTGAGTTCATAAGTATTTTAGTGTCGATGTTTTTTATCAAAAACGTTTGAACCTGTCTCAAGTGTAAGTTTGTAAAATGTAAGTAAATGTTTGTAAGTGTTTGTAAAAGTTTGAATTTCTCAGAAAAACCTATATTTTCTATTAAAGTAGCCTTCTACCAAGGCTTAACTGTTTTGTATGCTCGTTTGTTGTAAAAGTGTGTAATTTCCCAAGTGTGACTATCATTTAACAAAGATATAGTTTTTACATTAATGTTTAGGTGAAACAATCACTAAAAACATGTAATGGGTAAATCATTGTAGTACTGTAGTGTTGTATTATAGGAGCTACTGCTGTACTAACTACCTTAAACCGGATTTATATTAAGGTATTATGTGATAAATTGCACCATACTATCGACTGGTAACAACGACATACGAATGGTCGTAGTAACGGAATGACGTTTGGCACCCACAGACCTGCAGGTCCGGCTGTAGCTAGCAGCAAGGTGTAGGATAGTCAATCCAGTATAGATCTATACGCAAACTCACGCTCTCCCTCCAAGAGAATTCTGGCTACAACTCGGGCCATGACATTTAAGGCATGCTCCGATACAGTGGATCACATTTGTTAACGTATTCATGTATATGTAATGTAATGTTACTTGTTCTAGTATCGTTGTATATGTTCTCTTCCTAGTATAGTTGTATATGTTCTCTTTCTAGTATAGTTGTATATGTTCTCTTTCTAGTATAGTTGTATATGTTCTCATAGTAATGTAATGTATAGACTCATGAATGAACTGACTCATTGATTTAGAAATTTTAATAGTATAATCCTGTGTTACCCCGATGGTAACTTACTAATGATGTGTCTAATACGCATGAATATGGAAGTACTTTTATGTCTATATATGTATATTTGATATATAAGTAATATTGAAACGACCTTCGGACGTTCACCCGAAATCCCACCAGACCACATCCAAATCGAGAAAAAGGAAATAGGGCGGATGGCCTTCCTGAGCCCTTTAAACATTGCTTATATATCTATACATATATGGGCATGCAATTTATAAGAAGAAACATAAAGTTTAATAAAAGCATTTGATAAGTAAAAGAGTTTGTAAAACATTTTGAAGTAAAACAATTTGATAAACAGTTTGAACAGTGATAAAATCCTTGGATTTCTAGTTATTAATCACATGTGATTGATGCAATCACATGCGATTGATGCAATAACTATAAGTATTTAACTTGTATCCCCCCCCATAAAAGTATTTAAAACATTTAAAAGTATTTCAAAGGTTAATTAAAGGGGGTATGAACTCACTTGCGGTGAGTGGATTGGATTGAAGTATCGGATACCGTGCTAGGTGGCAAATGGAAACTTGTTCACACGCACGAGCCTAGTTATCATATAATGAGCATATATATAACTAATTAGCCAAATAATAAGTTAATAAAATAAGTTGGGACACTCAGGAACATGTAAACACTTTGTATAAGTGTTATAGGTCCTAAGGGTTGCTTCTAGGTTGTTATGGGACAAGGCTAAAGGGGTTTAAAGCTTCCAAGGACCTTGTATAAGTGTTTACTACCCAATAAACTCCACCCAAGGATTTTACGGTCATAAACCCTTGAGTTTACGGCCGTGAACTCCAATCTTGGTGGTTTTGGTGTTTTGAAGTGTGGTTTGATTTCTAGAATAAGCCTTGCTTGGTGGTTTAATCCTTTGGGTAGTTTAGGGCCTTAAAATATTCCTTTGAGGAGTTTACGGCCAAATGACCATTTTTTTTTGATTTTACAACCGTAAACCCTCAAAGGATGGGTTTTTTAATTCTTTCAAGTCTCTTGCACAAGTAGGATAACTTCTAGGCTTTTGTTTAAGGCTAAAGAGGACCCTAGGCACACTTTGGTGCCTTTACTTGGTGGTTACGGCCTATGAGCATTCTCTTGGCCATAAAATCCATTTAAGGGGTGCTTTTGATGTGTTAATGTCACCATATTAACTAGAAGTAATTGAGGGTTAAAGTGTAAAGCCTTTAGGAGTGATTAGGGCACATTTAAGCCCTTGAATTTGGTGTTCACGGTCCAAGAAACTCTTAGGCCGTAAACACCTAAAGCTTGGTGTTTTTGATTGTTTTCTAGTCTCAAATATGCATACATAATATCCTAAGCTAGTTACCTAACAAGGAAATGGGACTAGATGGCCTTTAAGCTTCATTTTGGAGTTTACTCCCCAAGAACGTTTTTGGGCGGTAAACTCCTGAATCTCATATATTTGACATACAATCTATGTTATTAAGCATAAAACAAGCATTATAACACAACTAGAGGAGTGTACTCACGATTTGGGATGAAAACCCAAAAATCTGTGAGAGAGAAAATGGCTTTTCTCTAGTTGGAAATGTGAATAATGAATGAATTTAGTTCAAAAATCTATTTATAGTCCAAAAATATTTTTGGCAGAAAATATTTTTATTCCGGAATTTATTTCCTACATTAAGAAGTTTTGAGATACTCAAGTTTCACAAACCCATGAGCATCCACTCTCCTGATATCACCTTAAACATAAACCCTAATGTACACAAACTTATTCGGAAAAGTCTGAAATTCGTTGAAACTGGACTAGCTTCTATTGAATAGATAATGTTCGTACAAAATGGAAATTTAGGGTTGTCACAAGCTAGTAGAAATACTTACCTTGTAGTAGTAGTTGATGGCTTGGAGTTTTAGAGCCTAGCACCAATAGTGTGAATGCGTCAAATGGAAGTCACAAATCACCACAAAGTTGGAACTTTGAGAGAATAGCCACAACTATCTTGAAATCGGCCCTCTTGCTTTACTCACCTCAACTAGTGTGATTTCAAGAACCAAAGCCTCCTTTATATAGTGTGGTGGATTAGGGTTACATCCATGTAAACCCTAATACCCATGTCTCTTCATTTCCATGAGATCCATGTGTTAAAGCTCCATGGAGTATCCATGGACTTTCCATGCAAGCCTAGCCCATTGCAAATAAGCATTAGCCCACACTATATAAATATAGAAGCCCATATTTAATTAGTAATATCTTTGATCTCTAAATTAATCCTAGATTAAATTTAGATCAATACTAATTAAATAATATGATCTTATATGAACATATTAGAACTTATAATATATTAATAAATCATAACTTGTACTATCCTCAAAAGATTATCCATAAATTGTTCGGGTGAAGTGCAACCCAAATGGACCATACCGGGTCGAGTCAAGTACATACCAAATATAGTTATGGACATAGACACTATATCCAACACACACTCCATTCAAATAGTGCCTCCAAATCTTGAGGGCAAACACCACTGCCTCAATTCCAGGTTGTGAGTAGGGTAGTTCGCTTTGTGAGGCTTCAACTGCCTTGAAGCGTACACGATCACATGCCCTCTTTGCATCAGTACAGTGCCTAACCCGGAGATCGATGCATCACAGTAGACTACCAAATCATCTAGCCCCATAGGTAGTACGTGAATCGGCACCTCACATACCTTTGTCTGAAGGTCTTGAAAGCCAATTGCTGATTCGGGCCCCATCGAAATGTCACATTCTTCTTGGTCAAGCGGGTCAAATGCACAACGATCTTGGAGAAATCCTGAATAAATCTCCGATAATATCCCGCTAGACCCAAGAAGCTATGAATATCGGATACGTTCCTCGGTACTTCCCACCGCATCACTGGCTCAACCTTGCCTGGATCTACCGAAATACCCTCCTAGTTGATGTTGTGCCCCAAAAATTTCACCTCTAGTAGCTAGAAATTGATGGTTTTTGAGCATTCTAACACTCTTATGGTGTGCATGCAACCCTAGAAACCATTGATCTTTGTTTTCTCTATTATACGTGCAAAGTTTCATTTTTCCAAGGTTCCATCCTAACTAACATATGATTGGGGTATATGTATTATAAAAACTAGTAGAATGACATACCTTTCTTGTAGGTTGGATTCCTTAAGACTTTGTGAGCCTAGCACCCCAAATGTGATGCCTCAAATGCTTCACACAACACCACCGAAAAAGTAGAATAACTTGAGAGAAGATTCTTATGCACTAAAAGCGGCTAGCCCTCACTAGTATCTCTTAAGTATCGATGTTACAAGGATGAGGCTTCTTTATATAGTGTGCATATTAGGGTTACACCATGTAACTCATGTCTTTCCATATTCTTCATGATCCATGGGGTTTTAACCTCCATGAAGTATCCATGGGTAACCACATGGGTTTAGCCCATCATGAAGAACTATGGATCATAAGACCACTATATAAGAATGAATGATTTACCAAATCAACCCCCGTTTATTTAATTAGTCGCTTTTTATCACAAAATTAATTCCAAACTAATTATTGATCAATACTAATTAAATAATTCATATTAATATATTTTAACTTATAATATATTAATAAACCATAAATATCCTCTTCTCACAAAATTCTATCCAAATTGTTCCGATGCCATGCAACCCAAATGGACCATGGAAAATCGGGTGAAGTACATACCAAATATAGTGATGGACTTAGACACCTTATCCAAAAGTGTATACTTGGATAAGTCTAATAACTATAGTTGTAAGTACGACTTCAGGATCCAACCAACTATCGTAGCTTTTTCAAAGTCTCGCGGAACTAAGTTATGCCATTTTAGATAAGTGATCATATAATCCTCTGTTCAAGATATCTGCCGGACAAATACATGGAACAACGTTGTACTTATTGTCCAGCAGTTTGTTTCGCGATTTCCAATTTGTTTGACACAGAACTTAATTGAACACAACAAGTCAGTCCTGACCGGGCCTGAGATATAAGTCAAAACAAAATCATCGAGGGGCCCAAGATATCGCTTTTAATCCTCCAAGGACTAAAAGGAACAGATAAACCTCGACTCATATGCTTGTACTAACTAATCATCAAATTGTACACAACAACACGTTTTATAACATTATGTTACTGATGCATTTTCATACTATCAATGTACAACCAACTCATAGTCAACAACTCATATCTCTTGGTTTGAAGGCTTATATGATATTACTGTCTCACGATCACTCAAGATAAATTCCATGAAGTGATACAAGTGAGTGTGGGTTGAATCCAATACTCAGAACTTATGAGCACTCATGAATTTTGTAGCAACAATTGCGATGTCTAATACAATCCAGACAAATCTACAAACCCAATTCATGACAATCTTATTTCAATACCTACTTCCGAAGTATGATCGGCTGTGGATAGTTTGAATAATATGATATACCATAAGATAATTATTTTGGAAGTCAAAACATGCAAAATGAAACAATAGTAAATGATTGATACAAGACAGTACCATAGTAGTAAATAAAAAACACCTTTTATTTAAACATCAAATGTCAATTACATTTCAACTATTATAAGTTTCGAAAACTATCTAATCACTAAAACTAATATCATCCTTCAACCCAATGCGCCTCACATGCTGTAAATGCTTAACCCTACACAATCCCTTCGTGAGGGGATCTGTTGGGTTCTCATCCAATGATACCCTCATTGCTACGAGGAGTCTTTCTTTGATTCGATGTCTAATGAAATGGTATTTTCTATCGATATGCCTGGATTTGCCGTGATCCCTTGGTTCCTTTACTAAGGCAACTGCACTCTCATTATCACAGAAAATCTCCATAGGCTCCTTTATAGCTGGTATAACTCCAAGGTCTCAATGAAGTTCTTCAGCCATATTGCCTCCTTCGCTACCTTTCTTGCTGCTATATACTTCAATTCGCAAGTTGAATTAGCTACTGTCTCCTGCTTGGAACTTTTCCAAGTAATTGCTCCTCTATTTACGGTAAAGACCTAGCCTGACTGAGAACGGAAATTATCCCTATCAGTCTGAAATCTAGCGTCAATATACCCTACTACTCTCATGTTATCACTCCCACCAAGGGTAAGGACCCAGTCCTTAGTCCTCCGTAGGTACGTGAGAATGTTCTTCACCGCAGTCGAGTGAGCCTTCCCAGGAATCCCTTGATATCTGTTGACCATGCTCAAAGCAAAGGCCACATCAGGGCAAGTACACGTCATAGCATACATGATCAAGCCTACAACGGAAGCATATGGTACTCGACTCATCTCAGCTATCTTAGCCTCTGTACTCGGGCTCTTAGTCTTACTCAGTTTGGTGTTACTTTGGATCGGTAAGTCATAGTTTTTGGAATCCTGCATGCTGAATCTTTTCAGCATCTTATCCAAGTAGGTACTTTGACTAAGTCCAATTAGTCTCTTACTCCTGTCTCTCAATATCGTTATCCCCATGATATATGCAGCTTCTCCAAGGTCCTTCATAGTGAAACACTTCCCAAGCCAGGATTTAACTTCCTGCAAGGTTAGGATGTCATTTCCTATGAGTAGTATGTCATCCACATACAATACCAAAAAGTTAACTATACTCCCACTAGCCTTAACATATACACAAGACTCATCCTCGCTCCTCGAAAAGCCAAACTTTTTGACTTTCTCATCGAAACAAAGATTCCATCTGCGAGATGCTTGTTTTAATCCATAGATGGATTTCTCAAGCTTACACACACTATTATGGTACTTTGCATCAACAAAACCCTCTGGCTGACTCATGTAAACATCCTCAGCCAACTTTCGATTAAGGAAAGCGGTTTTGACATCCATTTGCCATATTTCATAATCATGAAATGCAGCAATGGCCAGCATAACCCTAATAGACTTAATCTTTGCTACTGGTGAGAAGGTTTCATCATAATCAACTCCCAGAGTTTGAGTAAAGCCCTTCGCAACCAGCCGCGCCTTATAAGTGTGTACGTTGCAATCCATGTCAGTCTTCTTCTTGAAGATCCATTTGCACACGACTATCTTACGACCCAGTACAATGTCAACCAAGTTCCAAACTTGATTGTCATACATGGACTGAATCTCGTTGGTCATAGCCTCTTTCCATTTAGGAGACCCAGGGCCTGCCATGGCTTCCTTGAAGTTGTTAGGCTCATCCAAATTTACCAGTGTACTATCACTGATAAATGCATAACCTTCCATATTAATATGGAAACCATAATAAAAATCAGGCGTGCTCCTAACTCTTGTGGAACGCCTCAGAGGTACAGACTCATCAATCGGTTCAACAGGAGTTTCCTCGTTGATTTCTAGTGTTTGAGGTTCATTCTCCTCTTGATTCTTGAAGTTCTTCAAGGTCAATTTGCCTTCCACTGTTTACTTGGCTTATGAATTCTCTCTCACAAAAGACTACTCTCCTTGCCACGAAGACAACATTGTCACTCGTTCTGTAGAAGAGATAACCAAAGGATTAATGTGGGTAGCCGATGAAAATACATCGCTCACTTCGAGGTTCGAGCTTGTCGTGAGTCTCGCTCCTCACGAAAGCCTCACAACTCCAAATCTTGATGTGGTCTAAAATGGGAACTTTCCCAGTCCACATCTCGTGAGGTGTTTTGACAACCTTTTTGGTAGGGACTAGATTAAGGATACGGGTGGCAATCTCTAAGGCTAAACCCCATAATGAGATTGGTAGCGAAGCTCGACTCATCATGGAACGAACCATGTATAACAAGGTTCGATTGCGCCTCTCAGCGACATCATTCAGCTGTGGTGTCCTAGGAGGTGTCAATTGAGAAACAATTCCACATGCCTTAAGATAGTCAACGTACTCGATACTAATATACTCACCACCTCGATTGGATCGGATGCGCAACTGATTTTCCATTTCTTCTTTAAACTCTTTGAATCTTTCAAAGATTTCTGAATTATGCTTGATTAAGTAGAGATAGCCATATCTGCTGTAATCATCAGTAAAAGTCACATAGGAGCGGTTAGCATCCCTTGCGGCGGTTCTGAAGAGCCCACACACATCGGTGTGTATGAGATCCAACAAACCCTCACCCCTATCACAAGTACCAGCGAAAGGTGACTTAGTCATCTGACCTTAAGTCAAATGACTCCAAGACTCCAGCCTTTTGGAGTTGGCCTATGTGCTTCTTGTTGACAGGTCCAAGACAACAATGCCACAAGGATGTCGTATCCAAACTAGTGGAAGAATCAATATGCAATACATTATTTTTTAGTTGTCTACAACCGACATAGTTTCATATACACCAACACAAGGAAATGCTTTAAAATAAAAAACACCATTATAAAAAGCATTATTACCACCACATGTTGGGTTTTAAGCATTCTAACACCCCTATGGTGTACATGCAACCCTATAAACCTTGGATCTATGTTTTCTTTATTTTACATGCAAATAAGAACTTTCCAAGGCTTTAATCCTAACTAGCATATTATGAAGCAACTATAGTACAAAGACTAGTAAGATAACATACCTGTTGGTGTAACTTGATGTCTTCAAGCTTTAAGAGGTTAGCCCTAATAGTGTGGAAGCCTCAAGTAGAATCACAAATCACCAAAACACATTGGAAGACTTTGAGAATAAGAATATTGTGGTTCTCTCTAGTGAAATCGGCTAGCCCTCTTAGTGTACCCACACTAGTGCCAATTTCACTAACCAAGGACATCTTTATATAATGTGGATACTAGGGTTAAACCCATGAACTTTCATTTCATATGATCCATGGGTTAAACACTCCATGGACTATCCATGAAAGCTTAGCCCAACCTAAATGAACTTGGTAAGAGTCCATATTTAATTAGTTCATTTTGATATTGAATTAATTCTAAATTAATTCTTGATCAATACTAATTAAATAATATGATTCCATATTAATATATTAGAACTTATAATATATTAATGTAATCATAAATATACTATTCTCAAAAGATTATCCATATAAATTGTGCCGATGAAGTGCAACCCAAATGGACCATGCCGGGTCGGGTCAAGCACGTACCAAATATAGTTATGGACTTAGACATTAATCCAACACCACATTCATTATCAAATGAAAAAGTAAATCCTTGTTTGTACAAACAACAAAAGGAAATAATATTTCTCGCCTTTTCAGATGAGTAACAACATTTATTCAAATCTACTATTAACCCACTACTAAGCAATAAAGAATAAACTACAATCTTAGTGACAGATGAAACTTTCCTATTCCCCATGATCAAGTTTATCTTCCTATTCTCCACATCCTCACTTCTTTTTAGGCCCTACAAATCAGAACAAATGTGAATTCCACACTAGTTCCAATTTCACCAACCAATGACATCTTTATATAGTATGGGGACTAGGGTTAAACCCATGACCTTTCATTTCATATGATCCATGGGTTAAAAACTCCATGGACTATCCATGAAAACTTAGCCCAACCTAAATGAACTTGGCTCATTCCATATATATAAGAGTCCATATTTAATTAGTTCGTTTTGATCACTTAATTAATTCTAAATTAATTTTTGATCAATACTAATTAAATAATATGATTCCATATTAATATATTAGAACTTATACTATATTACTATAATCATAAATATACTATTCTCAAAAGATTATCCATATAAATTGTGTCGGTGAAGTGCAACCCAAATGGACCATGTCGGGTCGGATCAAGTACATACCAAATATAGTTATGGACTTAGACATTAATCCAACAGTCTGCCACTTGGATAAGTCTAAAACTATTATTGAGTATGACTTCAATACCTAACTGGCAATCATAGCTCTTAAAGCCGCTGTCGAAATCTGATATTGTCAACGAACTCTAACCTTTGTCAATGACTTGTCCATTAGATAAGGGATCATATATTCCTCCATTCTAGATATCATATGGACCGAGTCATGGATTATAATCATTATCTCAGTCCATTTGTTGTTTCCCGATTTCCGATTCATGATGACTGACTGATTGAACAGATCAAATGAGTCCTGGCTTGGCCAAGTACTCACATGTATCATCATTAAATCATCGAGAGGCCCACAGATATCGCTTTTATCCTGAAGGAAAAAGGAATGGATAAACTTCGACTAATATGGCTTGTTCTGCTACTTGTTGAATCATACACAAAGGCACGTTTTATAACATCGAGTTACCAATGCGTTTTCGTGTAATCAATGTACTATCAACTCATAGTAACAACTCATATCTCTAGGTTTGAAGAATATAAGATATTATCGTCTCAAGATCAGTCGTGATAAAATCCATGAAGTGATTCAAATGAGGACGTGTTGAATCCACTACTCAGAACTTATGAGCACTCATGAGTTTTGTAGCACAACTTTGTCCACCCACTTGGACCTCTACAAGCCAACCCATGACAGTCTCGATTCATATCTAGTTCCAACATATGACCGACTGTGGATGGTTTGAATAACTTAGTCATTCCACGTCACACCCCTAAACCAAGGATGACAGAAACGTCCGGGGGTGGAGGACTTCATGTATAGTGTCATAACAACAATGGCAATAGTGATGAAAGTAAACACAATTAACATATATATAATTGAAAGAGTTACATCATTATAGAAATTACAAGTTTCAAAATCAATTACAATATGTTGACAAAATATGAAATGTTTGACGCCTTAACGTCCCATCCTCAAAATGCACTTAACTTCCTGTTTAGTGATTTCGTGAGAATACAAGTTGTTTGAAAAAAAGTGTCAACACAAAGGTTGGTGAGTTCATAAGAGATTTTGTTAGAGAAGTAAACCGTTTTCCTTGAAAAAGCGATAGAGTATGTATCCAGAAAATCCAATATTTTCTTTAATATGTATATGTAGTCCTAAATTCCAGGACCGAGAAATAACAAGTATTTGCCATGCTTAAAGATATAAAGTGGTTTTAAATCGGCATGAAACCCTTTTTGATTTGAAGGCAAGTCCCGTAAACTTAACGTGTTGTTAGCTCCCTATGTGAGTCGCTATAACCATACTATGACTAGAGGTAACCTGCACAACGTCTTTCAGATGCCCTAATCCTATGACTTTTGTCACTCGCAGACCTGCCGATCCGGCTGTAGCTAGCAGCGAGGTGTGGGATGTCAACCCCAATATAGATCTATACACAATTATCACGCTCTCCCTACAAGAGACTCTAGTTATAACTTACAGGAATTTGGATACCGTACTCGGACGTACAGGGAGAGAATGTCTCACAACCTGAGTTAACAAGTTTACGTGTAGTGTGCGTGAGTGTAGAACCTTTTTGTATAAATGTACCCTTTTTGTATGAGTACGTTATGTGATGTATCATAAACTATACCTATTATAGTTTATGAAAACAAGGGTAAAGTGGTAATGTACATAAACTATACTTAACATAGTTTATTCAAATGTTTGTATGTAATTGATGTACTTTGATTTTAAAAAATTGTTATTTCTATGCTTTGTCTAGAAAAGTCCATTTGTTAACTGATGCATGTCTACATAATAACACAATATTGCCATATATTGCAATAACATATAATCACATAAAGATATAAACCTTGCTCAACATGTTACAAGGTGAAATGAAATTGATAGCATTTTTCTGTTATTAACATTTTGATTTGCTGTTCATAGAAAATTTATAGAAAAATAATCAAAAGGTCCAAATCAGAATCCAAAAATTCTGAGAGTTTGGAAAATGAGTCTAGTTTCTCCATAATTTTTCTCATGATTTTTAATGACCTCTAACTTGTGTGAACAAGTCCATAATCACAGACTGGTCTGGATTGATGTTTGAAATGATAGGCAGTTTTGTAAAAATCACCATAAATTGTAGAAAAATCGTATGGAGATGTGCAAGTAGTCATGTTAAAGGTAATTACTTGATCTATTTTCACCTAATACAGTTTTGAAAATTAAAATTCTTATGTTGTCCAAAATAGTCCGTGAATGGAGTCCTACTTTTCTGATGAAGGCTGTTAGAAAAGTTTAGTTATGTTCTAAGTGTTTTAACTTGTATTCCCCCCCCCCCCGCCTAAAAACTTGAGAAAACATGAAAATGTAGGGGTATGAACTCACCTTGAGTGATTTCAGTAGATGGTTGTTGAAGAATGGAAGTGTTCATCTCAAGAACACTTGAAGATGCCTTGAAGATTTTCGAGAATCTAACATTAAAGTGATGGAGTTTGTGTAAGCAATCGATGATTGGAGTAGAATGAAGTGTAATAATCTCATGGAGGATGTTAATACTTACCAAATGTAAAAGAAAAGCTTGGAGAATGTCCTTGAATCTCGAATTTTAGAGAGAGAAAGTGAGAGAAAATGAGGTTTGATCTTGATGGAAGAATGAGAGAAAATGAGAGAAGTTAGGAGAGAGGATGGAGTTTCCAGCTTTATGGACGTGGGGAGGGCTGGTAATTGAGTGCAAAGGACATTGAAGTAACCTAGGTAAGGTGGGGAGGTGTGGCTGGTCATAGGGTGGGTGTGGGGGTGGTTGCTTGTGTCATAAGGTAAGGAAAAGCCGTCACTCAACCTTTGTACTTCACCCACTCATTTCTTGGATAATATTTTATTAAAAACGTGGGAATTAATGATTTATGGCTTTTAATTGTTAAAATAAAGTTTTGGGTGAAAATCTCGCTTTAAAACAATTAAAAACGGGCCTAAAACGCAAAACTAGTCGAAAACCGGGTGAAAATGAGCCTCCTGCGAGACCTCTCGGTCCTAGGCCGTTGTTCAGTCTCTTCTGGTGCTGGGCCGAAGGCGAAATGGAGCAAAAGGGTAGGAGGCGAAATGGACCGTGTGCGAGGTTCGGTTCATCATGCGAGGCTCAGTCTGAGAGGGTTCGCTTTTGAAAAGTTCGCTTCCGAAGAGGGGTTTCGGGTCCTTAAGAGGGTTCGGCTCCTTAAGAGGGGTTTCGGGTCCTTAAGTCCTTTTTATCCGTTTTTACCCCGTTTTAAGCGGTTTTTGACCCGGTTAAGGGTCGGGATGGCCCAAAAGACAAAAAGTTTAAGGAAGTTTTGAGAGAGATTTGGGAGAGATTTCACATTCTTGGAGAGATTTGGGAGAGATTTCACATTCTTGGAGAGATTTGGGAGAGAGTTGATATACATGGAGAGATTTCTCATACAAAGAGATATTTGGGAGAGATTTCACATTCTTGGAGAGATTTGGGAGAGATTTAGATAAAAAGAGATAGAGTGAAAACGATTTGAGAGAGGTTTCGTGTGTGACATTTGTGAGTGTTTGGCTCCGTAACACAAGGTTCGTAAAACCCATTAAGCCAGGTTTTAGGATCTTACACACTCCCGATGAGAATGCAACATTATTTTATCGTTTTTGTTCATTGTTTAGCACTAAGGCTAAGGAAAATTAAACACACGAATTTTCCAAGTGATGTTTTCTCATTAAAATAGTGAGTTATACAGTAATTACATAACACAAAACCTAATATACAAGGTTGAATTTAGTTGAACGGTTTGTCTCGATGACTTTGTTCGACTTTGACTTGTCCCGAAATTGACTATTGTCACATCATCCCCCCGTTAGAGGGAATTTCATCCTGAAATTTACGTTTTGGCTGGGACTTCAAGAGTTTGGGAAAAGATGCGGGTATTTTTTGTTTCATTTGGTCTTCGTGTTCCCAGGTGAACTCTGGTCCTCATTTAGCGTTCCATCGGACCTTCACGATGGGAATACGACTTTGTTTCGTTCTTTTGACCTACCGATCCATAATCTCAACTGGTTCTTCCACGAAGTGGAGATTTTCTTTAACTTTGATCTCGTCGAGAGGTATTACAAGTGTCTCGTCAGACAGACACTTCTTTAAGTTGGAAACGTGAAATGTGGGGTGTACGTTATAAAATTCTTGTGGTAATCAGAGTTTGTACACCACAGGACCAATCCTGGCAAGGATTTCAAACGGTCCAATGTACCTCGGGTTTAGTTTCCCACGTTTACCGAAACGTATCATTCCTCTCCAAGGGGAAACTTTCAGTAGTACCCGATCTCCGACCTGGAATTCTAAGGGTTTGCGTCGCTTGTCTGCGTAACTCTTTTGTTGATCACGAGACGCCTTCAGTCTTTCCCAAATTTAAACAAACTTTTTTTGGTCTCCTTTATGATTTCAGGACCAGTAAGGGTGCTATTTGGGATTTGCCCCTAGCTAGTTGGGTATCCCCCACTTCTGCCCAACACAGGGGTGATCTGCACTTGCGACCGTAGAGAGCTTCGAATGGAGCGACTTTAATGCTAGTGTGATAGCTATTATTGTAGGAGAATTCAATCAGTGGAAAATGGGTATCCCATGCCTTACCAAAGTCTATCACACAGGCTCTCAACATGTCTTCTAATGTCTGTATGGTTCGCGCACTCTGCCCGTCGGTTTGTGGGTGGTAGGTCGTACTCATGTCAAGCCTAGTTCCCAAAGTTTTTTGTAGAGACTGCCAAAATCGCGAGGTGAATCTACTATCCCTGTCGGAGATAATGGATATTGGTACACCATACAGCCGTACAATCTCCTTGATGTACGTTCTGGTTAACTTCTCCATCTTGTCAGTTTCCTTTATCGGCAGGAAGTGCGTAGACTTGGTCAATCTGTCTATGATTACCCATATGGTATCAAGCCCGCCTGAAGTCATATGCAGCTTGGTTATGAAGTCCATGGTTATCCGTTCCCACTTCCATTCCGGTATATCAGGTTGTTGTAGTAGTCCTAAGGGTTTCTGGTATTCCACCTTGACCTTGGCGCAAGTCAGACACTTGCCCACATAAGTCGCAATCTCAGCTTTCATGTTCGGCCACTAGTATAACTTTTTAAGGTCTAGACACATCTTTTCCGAACCTAGATGGATGGAATATGGAGTCTTGTGTGCTTCATTGATGACGACGTCTCGGAACCCACAAAACTTTGGCGTCCAGATCTGATTCATGAGATAACGTGCTCCATCATCCTTGCCTTCTAAGTTTTTATCCATCCCTCTTAATGCCTCACCTGTCACATTTTCTGGTTTCAAGGCTTCTAGTTGGGCTTCCTTGATTTGTGTGGCCAGGTGGGAATGGATGGTCATGGTTAAGGATTTTACTCGGCGGCCTGAATATTCCTTTCTGCTCAGAGCATCGGCCACTACATTGGCCTTACCTGGATGATAGCGAATTTCGCACACATAGTCGTTCAACAGCTCTACCCATCTTCTTTGTCGCATGTTGAGCTCTTTTTGATTGAGAATATGCTGAAGACTTTTGTGATCGGTGAAGATAGTGCACTTTGTGTCGTAGAGGTAGTGCTTCCAGATCTTTAAGGCGAACACTAATGCTCCCAGCTCAAGGTCATGGGTAGTATAATTGACTTCGTGTATCTTAAGTTGCCTTGACGCGTAAGAAATGACCTTCCCTCTTTGCATGAGTACACATCCGAGACCTTGATTCGAAGCATCGCAATACACAACGAAGTCTTCGGTTCCTTATAGGAGAGATAGAACCGACGCGCTATATAGGGCTTGTTTTAACGTTTGGAAAGCAATTTCTTGTTTATCTCCTCACTTGAACACCACACCTTTCTGAGTCAAGGTGGTGAGTGGTTTGGCAATTTTGGAGAAGATCTGAATGAACCTTCGGTAGTAGCCGGCGAGCCCTAGGAATTATCAGATTTCTGTCGGCGTTGCAGGTGCTGACCAGTTTTTGATTGCTTTGATTTTTGAGCGATCCACATGTATCCCTTTTTCGCTAATTATGTGGCCAAGGAATCCCACTTCTCGGAGCCAAAATTCACACTTTGAAAGCTTAGCATAAAGATTCTCGGCTCTTAGAGTCTTGAGTATTTGTCGCAGGTGTTTCCTGTGCTCTTCTTCGCTCCTTGAATAGACAAAGATATCATCGATGAGCACGATCACGAATTTATCTAGGAAGGGTCGACAGACTCGGTTCATCAGATCCATGAACACTGCAGGCGCATTTGTTAATCTGAATGTTGTCTTGGGGATATCTTCTTCTTGAACTCGCAATTGATGGTAACCCGACCTCAAGTTGATTTTTCAAAAGTAGCTTGCTCCCTGAAGTTGGTCGAAAAGGTCGTCGATTCGGGGTAGGGGATATCGATTCTTGATGGTAACTTTCTTCAACACTCTATAATCGATGCACATGCAAAAGGATCCATCCCTCTTTTTCACGAATAGAACTGGTGCTCCCCATGGCAAAAAGCTCGGTCTGATGAATCCCTTGCTTAATAGCTCGCTCTATTGATTAGACAGTTGTTGCATTTCTGCCGGTGCGAGGCGATATGATGCTTTGGCTACGGGGGTAGCACCAGGAACCAAGTCGATTCGGAATTCGACTTGTCTTGCAAGTGGTACACCTGGCAGATCTTTTGGGAATACGTCGGGGAAGTTGCACACTTCCGGTATGTCTTTGATGTCCTTTACCCCTTGATTCTTATCTATGACGTGGGCTAAGAAGGCATGGTATTCCTTTCGGAGATACCTTTGGGATTTGATACAAGAGATTATTTGAAGGTTCGCACTAGGTTTGTCGCAATAAATGACGAGAGTGTTACCATTCGGCAGACGGATTTTTCGTAACACAAAATGTCAGCACGATTAGAACCCAACCAATCCATACCAATGATGACGTTGAAACTTTTTATTGTGACCGGCATTAGATCGATTTTGAATGAATGGTTGTCTAGAGTGAGGGTACACCCTGAGTAAATATCATTAGTGCGCTCAACCTTTTCGTTTGCCATTTCTACAATGTATGAATCTTTTAATGACTGGAGATTTTTTTTGAAGTAGTTGTTTGAACTGGTGACTTACGAAACTTCTTTCTACCTCACTATCGAAAAGTACGCATGTATAAGAGTTATTGAGGAGGAACGTACCAGTAACCACCGTGGGGTCCTTGACTGCTTCTCCATGCCCTAAAGTTAGGACTCTTCCTGCACCCACAACATTAGTGTATCGTGCTTTTGGGCAGTTTCTTTTGTAGTGCCCTATCCCTCCGCAACTATAACAGGTTTGGCTTGCTCTGGTGTTGGCGACAGTGGTGGCTTGGGTGGTGTTTTGGGTCGACGCTTTACAGAATCGTGGAGTGTGCCCATTCTTGTTGCAATTATTACAACGTAATTCCCAACAAACTCTGTTGTGGTGGAAGCCACATTTGTCGCACCTAGGGAGTGTCCCGACATAATTCTTCCGTGGGGCCGGAGTGAATGGAGTAGTGGCAGCATGAATGGTGACAGTTTTCTGTTTCTTGGCGGATTCTGGTGCCGACTGTTTCTTTTTGTTACTCCAGAACTTTCTTTTATTGTTACCTCCTTTTGTTTGACCGGGGGTGGTGATCATGGTACCATGGCTGGCTCTATGGTCGATAAGTTGTTGCGCCAATTCCTTGGCACTCTCAAAGGTAGTGGGTTTCGAGGCTAATACACTATCATGAATCTGGGATGATAGCCCCCAAAGGTATCGTTCTACCTTTTTCTCCTCTAGAGTGACCATTACGGGACACAGAAGTACTAGGTCATTAAATCAGGCGGTATAAGCTTCGAGATCCGTCCCCGACATCTTGAGGTTCCAGAGTTCCTCTTCCAGTTTTTGCACTTCGCCTCTTGGGCAATATTCCTTCAGCATCAAAGCTTTTAAATCCTCCTAGCTTATAGAGTTAGCCACTGTAGGAGTAAGCGACTTAACTTTGCCGTTCCACTAAGTGAGAGCTCTTCCGGTGAAAGTGAATGCCGCGAACTTGACCTTGCTTGCTTCGGGACAAGAACAGATTTCGAAGACTGCTTCGGTCCTTTCGAACCATTGCATCAGTGTGATGACGCCCCCGCTTCCATTGAAAGAATCAGGTATGCCATTTGTGAAGTCCTTGTAAGTGCATTCCTTTGTGCGCCCCGAACTGTCACCCTGATTAGAGGGTGTAGCACCAGATCCAGAATCACCATTGCAATTAGTGCCGATTTGTGACATAGCTGCCGCCACAGCTGCTGTTACTGCAGCCTGGAACATTGCTGGGTCAAATTGTGGTGGCGGCGGCGGAGGAGGTGGTGCTGCGCTACTGGAAGGTCTTGGTATTTTCCTTGGTGGCATGGTTCTGTCATAATTTTAAAATGACAAGTCGGTAAGACTTCGATAGTAATAACGAGTCGAGTGTTACTGGTTTTATCTCATTTGTTACATTAGCAGGTAATTTATAGAAAAGTTTATGCAATTAAACTTATGAATTAAATAGCGTTGACCCAAACAGAGTCGTCAGTTGTAAAATGTTTGTAATACCACATAGTGAAATCTCATGTCAATATCTAATGAAGTAAAATACATGCCAAATTCATTTATAACTTGTTAGTACATATTGTTTTGTTAAAATTTGACCTTACAAGGGTCTACATTACATCATAATAAAAGATAAAGTTTTAGCAGTACAAAAGCCCCTTTTGACTAGTGTGATCACTTAGTCGCGGGGTCAAGCTATTCGCAATAAAGAGTAGCACCAACGCATACTCGAAATCATAGATTTATAACAAAACATGAGCAGTGCGAACACTACTCGCGGCGGGTGGCATCTGGTCCATGGTGGCTCTGAGATGAGGTCAAGGCTCCCTGAAGCTCCGCAATCCGGCGTTTGGCCGTGATCACTCTCTCCTCGAGAGCTGCGTGCCTCTCCTGGTACTCCCTTACCTCCGCTCGAGCAGTGGTAAGGTCCTTGATGAGTTGGTCCACTGGATAGAAGTCCCTCTCCAAATCCCTAGTGCTTGCATCAGTGGCTTCTGTAATAGCACTGAGATTTCGAACTTGATCTACCATTTCCCTACTCTGGTTCCCCAAATTCGTGATGTGTTGGACCATGACGGGGAGGGCTCTGTCAGCTGGTCCCCCGTGGCTGAGGTCATAGTAACCTCGTTGGTCGCCATATGGTGACCGTTGGCGTTGTTGCCGGCTCCACCTCTCGATCATGGTTGCCCAACGGGGCTCAGGTCCGTTGTGGCCAAAGCGATTCGCAGGCACCCTGGCGATGTAAGGAGGGTTGAAGACTTCCTACTCTGGTTCTTCTTCACTTTTGTCCTCATCCATGTCTACCTCGTCATCTTCCTCTTCTTCTTCTTCGTCTACCTCCTCTTCATCTTCTTTGGGTTCCTCTTCGGGGTCCTCTTCAATCAACTCTTCGGGCTCTTCTTTAGTCCAGCCGGCATTTCCCTGATTGGGAAAGTATGGGTCTCCTGGTAAATGGAATCCTGCCATGTCGTCTGCGCGAGAATAGGGGAGTAAGAAGCAGGTAACAGTTAATAATAATAACATTGCGCTATAGAAACATACAAATACTCCTATAGTATTTTAAATGTTTAGATTTGGTTCTTAGAGCATTCTTTCTAGGGTGAAGTTAAGTTATTAGATTTGTTGCCCCCTACGACTATCCCCCGATATGAGTAAGTCACTTCTAGGACAAATATAGTTGATCAGGCTATATCCTTCCCAGAACTGATTACTCATACCAAGGCATACTCGTAGCGTTCAACTCCTCTTCTTTTAGGTTATGTTCATCTAGTTATGACACTACGCGAGTATGTAACGCATGTAGGTATACTTTTAAACAAGAAACTATTTATTTTCTAAAAGTATAACCCGTTAAAATGTTTTAAAATCAGAGACTTTTAGTCCCAAATGTGTTTATAGTTTGTATATGCTATGTTGTTTGATATACTTAATTCAATATAAACCGTGCTCTGATACCAATCTGTCACACTCTCAAACCAAGGATGGCGGAAACGTCCGGGGATGGAGGACTTCATGTATAGTATCATAACAACAATGGCAATAGTGATGAAAGTAAACACAATCAACATATATATAATTGAAAGAGTTACATCATTGTAGGAATTACATGTTTCAAAATCAATTACAATATGTTGACAAAATATGAAATGTTTGATGCCTTAACGTCCCATTCTCAAAATGCACTTGACTTCCTGTTTAGTGATTTCCTGAGAATACAACTTGTTTGAAAAAAAAAGTGTCAACACAAAGGTTGGTGAGTTCATCAGAGATTTCGTTAGAGAAGTAAATTGTTTTCATTGTAAAAGCGATAGAGTATGTATCCAGAAAATCCAATATTTTCTTTAATATGTATATGTAGTCCTAAATTCCATGACCGATAAATAACAAGTATTTGCCATGCTTAAAGATATAAAAGTGGTTTAAAATCGGCATGAAACCCTTTTTGATTCGAAGGAAAGTCCCGTAAACTTTATTTATTGTTAGCTCCGTATGTGAGTCACTATAACCATACTATGACTAGAGGTAACCTGCACAACGTCTTTCAGACGCCCTGATCCTATGACTGTTGTCACCCGCAGACCTGTCGGTCCGGCTGTAGCTAGCAACGAGGTGTGGGATGTCAACCCTGATATAGATCTATACACAATTATCACGCTCTCCCTACAAGAGACTCTGGTTATAACTTACAGGAATTTGGATCCCGTACTCGGACGTACGGGGAGAGAATGTCTCACAACCTGAGTTAACAAGTTTACGTGTAGTGTACGTGAGTGTAGAACCTTTTTGTATAAATGTACCCTTTTTGTATGAGTATGTTATGTGATGTATCATAAACTATACCTATTATAGTTTATGAAAACAAGGGTAAAAGTGGTAATGTACATAAACTATACTTAACATAGTTTATTCAAATGTTTGTATGTAATAGATATACTTTGATTTTAACAAATTGTTATTTCTATGCTTTGTCTAGAAAAGCCCATTTGTTAACTGATGCATGTCTACATAATAAGACAATATTGCCATATATTGCAATAACATATAATCACATAAAGATATACACCTTGCTCAACATGTTATAAGGGTAAATGAAATTGATCGCATTTTTCTGTTGTTAACATTTTGATTTGTTGTTCTTAGAAAATTTATAGAAAAATCATCAAAGGTCTAAATCAGAATCCAAAAATTCTGAGAGTTTGGAAAATGAGTCTAGTTTCTCCATAATTTTCCTCATGATTTTTAATGACCTCTAACTTGTGTGAACAAGTCCATAACACAGACTGCTCCGGATTGATGTTTGAAATGATAGGCAGTTTTGTAAAAATTACCATAAATTGTAGAAAAATCGTATGGAGATGTGCAAGTAGTCATTTTAAAGATAAGAACTTGATCTATTTGCACCTAATATAGTTTTGAAAAATAAAATGTCTAAGTTGTCCAAAACAGTCCGTGAATCGAGTCCAACTTTTCTGATTAAGGCTGTTAGAAAAATTTAGTTATGTTCTTGGTGTTTTAACTTGTATTCCCCTCCTAAAACTTGAGAAAACGTGAAAATGTAGGGGTATGAACTCACCTTGAGTGATTTCATTAGATGGTTGTTAAAGAATGGAAGTGTTCAACTCAAGAACACTTGAAGATTTTCGAGAATCTAACTTTAAAGTGATAGAGTTTGTGTAAGCAATCGATGATTGGAGTAGAATGAAGTGTAATAATCTCATGGAGGATGTTAATAATTACCAAAGGTAGAAGAAAAGCTTGGAGAATGGCCTTGATTCTTGAATTTTAGAGAGAGAAAGTGAGAGAAAGTGAGAGAAAATGAGGTTTGATCTAGGTAAGGTGGGGAGGGCTGGTAATTAAGTGGAAAGGACATTAAAGTGACCTAGGTAAGGTGGGGAGGTGTGGCTGGTCATAGAGTGGGTGTGGGGGTGGTTGCTTGTGTCATAAGGTAAGGAAAAGCCATCACTCAACTTTTGTACTTCACCCACTCATGTCTTGGATAATATTTATATTAAAAACGTGGGAATTAATGATTTATGGCTTTTAATTGTTAAAATAAAGTTTTGGGTGAAAATCTCGCTTTAAGACAATTAAAAACAGGCCTAAAACGCAAAACTAGTCGAAAACCGGGTGAAAATGAGCCTCCTGCGAGACCTCTCGGTCCTAGGCCGAGGTTCGGTCCCTTCTGCTGCTGGGCCGAAGGTGAAATGGAGCGAAAGGGTAGGAGGCGAAATGGACCGAAGGTACCTTCAGTTCCCTATGCGAGGTTCGGTTCATCATGCGAGGCTCGGTCCGAGAGGGTTCGCTTCTGATGCCTTCGCTTCTCACACCTTCGCTTCTGACAAGTTTGCTTCCTAAGAGGGGTTTCGGGTCCTTAAGAGGGTTCGGCTCCTTAAGAGGGTTTCGGGTCCTTAAGTGCTTTTTATCCGTTTTTACCCCATTTTAAGCGGTTTTTGACCCGGTTAAGGGTCGGGATGGCCCGAAAGACTACAAAAAGTTTAAGGAACTTTTGAGAGAGATTTGGGAGAGATTTCACATTCTTGGAGAGATTTGACATACTTGGAGAGATTTCTCATACAAAGAGAGATTTGGGAGAGATTTCACATTCTTGGAGAGATTTGGGAGAGATTTCACATTATTGGAGAGATTTGAATTACTTGGAGAGATTTCTCATACAAAGAGAGATTTGGGAGAGATTTCACATTCTTGGAGAGATTTAGGAGATATTTGACATACTTGGAGAGATTTCTCATACAAAGAGAGATTTGGGAGAGATTTCACATTCTTGGAGAGATTTAGGAGAGATTTTAGATAAAAAGAGATAGAGAGAAAACGATTTGAGGGATGTTTCGTGTGTGACATTTGTGAGTGTTTGGCTCCGCAACGCAAGGTCCGTAAACCCCATTAAGCCAGGTTTTAGGATCTTACACACTCCCGATGAGTATCCAACATTGTTTTATCGTTTTCGTTCATTGTTTAGCACAAAGGCTAAGGAAAATTAAACACACGAAATTTCCATGTGATGTTTTCTCATTAAAATAGTGAGTTATACAGTAACTACATAACACAAACCCTAAAATACAAGCTTTAATTTAGTTGATCGGTATGACTCGCTGACTTTGTTTGACTTTGACTTGTCCTGAAATTGACTATTGTCACATTCCGGAAGAATAACCTAGTTATTATGGATGTCAAAACATGCAAAGTGAAACACAAGAATAAATGAATCTAATATGGTGTTAAAACCTATGAATATAAATAAAACACTGTCTATTTATCACCATATTGATTACTCATTATTCATTGTTTCAGTTTTGTCTACTTTATACTTGAATTAATACACTAGGTGTCCCATGCTCCAAGCATGTACACTATGTTTTCTAAACAATAGCTTTGCCATACACCAAGTATGAACTCTATGTTTGTTTATGATCCTTTTCTTTGTGAACTACATCAATTGAACATAATTTCAATGATTCTCTTTTCACACTCACAAGCAACAATCATTACAAAATATTCCAATGGAGAGCAATTCTATGGAAACGATGTCTCAAATTCAAAGCGCATTGCTTTGAACATGCTTTTTGCATTAAGTTTCTTTAACCTAACACAGATTGCTTCCACCTATGAAGACAACTCTATATTCCCATTTTGACTACCACCTCTGAACAAGAGTTGCCTCTTTTTAGACTATGACAATATGGTCCTTCAAATAGTATACTTCCAATTGTCCTTGAGCAACCAATCTTTGGTAAAACTTAGATTGTCCTCGACAATGGCTTAATCACTTTAGTCGTATCCAATTCTAGACATTTTCCTCCTAAATGCCCCAAGGCATTTGGAAAATTCAGAAAGGATAAATATTATAGCACATGTAATCGATCTTGTACCCAAAGTAAATGGGACACGATTCATGATGTTTCACATAAAGACATTGTTCTAGACCAGTCTTTTGCCATAATAATTTTTTGTTTGCCATATTCTCAAATTTTGACTAGGAAAAGAGATGCCGTAATCATAATCGAATTTTGAGATTGCAATATATAGAATTTTTCTTCAGTTGAACCAATCCAACATGAAATTCATATATATATATATATATATATATATATATATATATATATATATATATATATATATATATATATATATATATATATATGTATGTATTCTTGACTAAAGGTGATTAAAACCTCAATATAAGCTCTTTAGAATGATTATAAACTCAATCTAAGCTTTTTAGAATTGAAATGAAGTATAATTTCCTCTCCCTTAATAATAGCAAAACAAGTTTTTCAACCCCTGCAACCTCACGAATTGAAACTTTTGTTTTCTATAATTAACATTTCTAGCTTGCAATTCTTATCATAATTATCATGCTCCCACTAACATGATGATTATTAGCATAACACTTATGCTCCCACTAGCTTTGACATGTACCCAGAAATCAACTGGACTTCTAGAAATCAATACTTTATTGACTTTCTTACCAAAGTTCAGATTTCTGATACTAGATTGCCTTGATAAGACTTTATCAGAATCATACACCTCTCTTAGATAGCTCATAGGTGTGTCTAAAAAATTATGAAGAGGGTTGTCGTAATCATAACGTTTAGACCTTTTGTCATTCCCACAATTTCTTTCTACTCAAAATCTACTTAGTGAAAGAGTTTCCTTACCATCATGTTCATGAATCGAAGAGAAACCTTATGACACTTAGATTTTATGGTGTAAGTGTTCCTATCCATGTGAATTTGTCAAAACCATAATCACAGGACTAGGTTAGTGACAAATCCTAACTCATATGGATTGAACTTCTGTAATCATAACTTCTTCCCACCTGGCAGCTTAAGGGCCTGCCATTGCTTCCAAGTAGCTATGCGAACAACTGAGAACATGTAGAACTCAAATGTATAGCCAACTTAACTGGAATAGGCACAGAAATGTCAACAGAATAGGTTATAAACCTCTAGTTGTGTGCTAGTGAAGAAATATAGGCTTTATTCTTGATTAGTTCTTGAAACCATTTTAGGATCTTTTTGACTGCCACTTTCTTCTTGACCTATAAGACTTCCTTGTCAAATATTCAAGAGAAAGTGTGGATTCTAATCAAGACAGACACTTGACACAATTGGCCTTAGTTGGTCTTTGTTTTATCCAAAACATCACAACTTACCAACCTCAAATGTACAAGAGTAGAAAACTTTTACTCTTACATTTGACAAATGTTTTAGACCTTCTTTAGGACACGTCACTCAAGTTACAATATTAGAGTATAACCCTGTGAACTGTTTTTGGAACGAAGTACAAATCATCTTCTTGATTTAACCACTTCAACAATTCATAACTCCTCTTCTTAACTATCATAATGCACTTAGAGGATGAATTGTGATAAGGTCTCAAAATCATTAAGATGACGTTAAAACATGATACTAAACTACTCTCTCATCTTTTCAGATTTGAGAAACTTTTATCCTTCTGCCTAATTTGATTCTTCTTATTTGTTCTATCATACATTGAAAATTTTTCAGTGTCTCAGAATTATACTTAAGCTTGTAAGCATAATCAAATTTACTTAACCTTAGTAAATCATGATGAATAGTCTTATCCATCTTTTGGGGTGGACTTTGACAAGTGCACAAGAAAGTGTACTTGATCCCTTAGTCCTTCTCTTGACTCACATATACATGTGAACAAGGAACTAGTCTTAATTTTCCAAAGTTGAAAGTTCTCATTCATCATACTGTACAACTTCTATGATTCCAAGTTTCAATCCAATTGAAAACTTGGGTGATGAGAAGATTTCCTTATTTGGTAAATTAAGACACTACCACTAAAGAAAGAATCAAATTCATATTTCCACTCTTGCTATTAATGGAATCTTATAAGCAACAAAATTTTTCACAAATTCCATTGTAAGGATATTTTAAAATAAATAAAATCAAGATTGTTTTCCTTTTATTTTAAAAGCTTTGCGAAAAAACTATCCTTACAGTGCAAAAGCACATAAAAACTTTGCTGTTATCTATTCCTAAGCAATATTACATAACTCCTAAGTAACAACTCAAAATTCTGATCACCAAACCATGCGATCGAAATCCATCTTCGCGATCAGTATCAACATTTACTTCCTTCTTCGCCTTCTCTTTGATTCTTAAAACATCAATATGTGACCCAGTCACATCATGTAATAAGAATCTCAGAATAGAAACTTAATAGAGTTTGACAGTGGACTTTACCTGAAGTAAAGTCAAACTTATTGACTTTACCAGCCTTATGATCTTTCAGGTAAATATGGCAGCTTCGCAACCAATGCCCTTTCCTTTTAACATACGAACCCTTTGGTAATGGTACATGGGACTATCACAGACTTAGTCTTTCTCTTTACCATTTGGTCAACCGAGTTGACTATGGCTGATCCCTTTCCATTGGGAAGAGAATGCTTTTTCTGGATTTCCAGTGTCACCATTGCCAATGTCCATAAAGTTTTGGGAAGTCGATATTCTAATCAAATTTCCTTTACTAGCCTTCCAAATCATTGCTAATTCAGCAGCACCAAACAAATAGATAAGATCATTAAGGGTCTTGTCATAGTCTGTTTCATAGGAGTCCCAAAGGAACTTACTATGTGACTTAGAAAGTGATTGAACCACCTACTTTCTCAAGACTTTGACACCCAACTCTCCCGACTTGTCAATATGTGACTTCATCTCCAAGATGCGACCACACATAGACCTTCCTTGCCAATAGGGCTAGAGTTACCTTGAACTTGTGGGATAGGGAGAATAATTGGAGGAGGTGGAGGAAGTGAAGTTCCAAGATATTTGGGTAGATCATAGATGTCTGAACTAGACATCTTTTTGGGAGATATTCAAGATAGTTGATTTAAAGTCCTTAATATAACACCCAATATGAAATATTAAGGCTAGGACCCAGCACAATATGTGGATCATTACTAACGCCTTACATAGTCGTGTAGTAATAAAGAAAGAAAAACTTGACGCCTATTATTCTCATCATACGAAGTTGTAGCTAGCAACCACAAATGAAGATTATCGAATCACATAAATCTTTCCATACATAATTAAGTATATAATTTGCATTAGGTTTATATGGGGTCTTTGTTCACTCATACTAGTTCGAAGAGACTATATTTTGTTGGATAGATTGTGACTCAAAACGATAAGTGTCAATACCAAAAATTAAGTCATATAACACTTAATTAGCAACATGAGTCGATTGGTTAAGATTTATTAACTTACATTTAATAAGTTATATATAAACCTTTTGTTTTTATACGTAAACATGATATTTATGTGGGAGGAGTTTGCCCCACTGGTTAAGTGTTGACTTCCAAATTAAGTAAGATAACACTTAATTAATACCCGGAAACGAATTTACAAAGTTTATAAATTCGAAACTTAGGAGTTTTACATATAAATTATACAAATGCTTGTACAAAGTTTCAAGAGTAAATTTGGCTATTTTATGTTTTCACAAAATGTGATATGACTTTATTTTATATAAATTGATATTCAAAATCCTTATATAAAAACATTTTGGTCATGTGAACCATACAAATTTGACATGAGTTTGATTTATTTATATATTTATCAAATGTTGTATTTTTGGATTTGAGCAAACAATATTTCTAAATGGGTCTAAATATACTTTTATAACTCAGTTGTTTTATAATTTTTATAGAAAATACATATTTATAAAAGCTAGTCAACCAGATAAATTTTATAAAACATTTTTTAGTATAAAAATACTTTGTGCCAAAACGTGTAGAACTCACCAATAATTTTGTTGACGTATCTTAATGCATGTATTCTTAGGTTATTTATAAGGTCGGAAGTGTTCGTATAGAAGACCCTTCATTATTTTTACCATACATTTGTAAATGTTGGATTGTTAGGGGTGTGTCATTATTTGGCAATTGCTATTGTCAATGTAATTTCTATTTCGGTAATAATAAAAGGTTTTATTTGTATTATTCAATTTATGTTCAATAACTGTGATCACTGATTTACATCGCGCACGTCAGCATTTTTGTTGGCTACCAAGGGTGTGACAAATTTCAGGAGTATTAAAGTTAAATAACTCTTGATCTTGTATTTTTAATTATATCTTCAATAAAAGTTCATGTTCAAGTTCATGTTGGTAAGAAGTAAACAATTTGGATACATTTTTGATAGGTCAGGTTTGAAGTATGAAATTTAATGTAGTAAATCTTGTTTGAAATTTGTCATGTGTATGTAGAAATCTGCGGTCATGGAAATGGAAAAAAACATAGTTTTGGATGTTAAAACAAACTACCACGCAACCTGCAATGCCATGGTATGAAATGGAAAAATATTATTACTCTTTGTATTATACAAGTTATTTTATGTCCCTATGTGTAGTAAATAGCAATGTACTTTTCTATTTCTTGCATTTAAGCTTCCTCTACCACAAACAAGTTGAAGTAAGTTGCTATGACATGCATTTAGGACTTTTTTTGGTTAAAATGCAAGAAATAGCAACACACTTAATTGATTTGACTTGAGAAAAAGCATAATTTACTCTTTTTACTACACAAGTAATTTTATTTCCCCAAGTGCAGGAAATTTGAAGAAAAGAGTCAACACTAGTTGACTTGATGCATCTTTAAGTGGTGAAGTTGCAAGCCTTAAAGCTGCCATCGAAACTATCATAGGAGAAATTAATCACAAGTTCTTTTTAATGTCATTTTTTGTTTTTCTATAATAAATATTATTCAATATTAGCAATTTATTACATTTAGTTACAATTGGAATGATTATTTGTATTTGACATATGATAGTTTGAGAAATGAATTATCTTTCTTGTATGTGGTATTTTATTTTGTTTTATGAGAATTTAAATAAGTTATTTACTTTGAAAATTAGTAAATCTGTAAAAAAATATATAAATATATTTTCAAAACATTTAAAATTATGACACACAAAAATGTGTCCTGTTTATTTATGACATGGGATTTAATGATACACATTGTGTGTCATAAATGCATGTTGTAAATGCGCGTAGTAAGGTTATGACATTCAAATGTGTGTCGTCTTTCGTTATGACAGGGGCTTCCATGACACACATTTGCGTGTCATTTTCCCTTTTATGAAACGCATTGCGTGTCATTGAAGACAGTTTTTCTAGTAGTGCAGATTATACTATTTGGAAATCTCACTTTAAACACGTCAATGAATCCAACCTATACACTATCCTTGCAAGTAGATTAATCAATATAATGACTTGGAATTATTGATTAATCTTAATTATAGGTTCATAATAACGACTATGATTAAAATTGAAGTTACACTTGAATAAAATAAGTGTAGCCTAATTGTGACAACCCAAATTTTTTTAACATATAAAGCCATTCAATTCAATCAAAGTCAGACTCATTTCTACTATCTTTTAGCATTGTTTAAGGTCTGTTTGAGTGTTCTAAGCCTAGTACATTCAAGGTTTGGGTTGATGGATGTGTTATCTTATGTCCATCGTATTACATTCGAGCGAAGAACTCCTTCAAGAGGAGTGTACGGCCACACACATGAGTGTATGGCCGTACACTCAAAGTGGTCGTGAACTGATGCCCATATATAAGTCCTTCCTTCTTTTACCTTCACTTTTCACACCTCCCAGTCAAGAAATCCGATTCTCTCTCAACTATCATCAAGCATTTCATCTTGATCTTCAAAAATGTAAGTATATCTTCCATTGATTAGTTGATACATTGCTTTATCTAGTGAAGATCCATGATTTCATCCATGAAATTATCTCTTTTGGTTAGATCTTCAAGTCTTCATCACTTTCACCAAGAACACCAAGAACACCTACTTGTTCTTGGTCCATGAACACTATAGGAACCCTCAAAAGTGTGAGTATCTCTTCTATCTTCTATTTAAGCTTAAGAAACACTTGATTCTTAGCCTTGAATCATCATCTAATGCAAGAACTCCTAGGGTGTACGGTCGTACACCCCTCTTATGGCCGTAAACCCTTGTTTAGTGCATGTCTTGGCTGAAATCTCATCTTATGTCCAACATAGGACCATGAAACACTTAATGGATGCTAGAAAGGACCATAAACACCCTTTTTGCATGTTTCTTCCATGAGTGTACGGGCGTACACTCCATGACCGTACACTCAATGGCCGTACACCACATTGACTGTACACATCTTGGCCGTACACACCCTAGTGTAGCCGTAAACCCGTTTGATGCAATAACATGTGATTGTAGCACTTCATTCCAAGTGTTTCCAAGTCCCTAAGGGTGTTTCCTTGCATGTTAGTTGTTTTAAAAACTAATTATATGCCTATATTTGCCATCAAATGTCATTTAGGACTCGTTTGTCTCGGTAATTCATTCGTGGAACTTCTCATCCATACGCGAACCTTCAACTGAATCACCCACATAAGGTGAGTTCATACCCCAATAATCAATCTTTTAAATGTTTTAAATGCTTTTAAGGGGGGGGGGGGAATACAAGTTGAACATAATGATAATTATGTAAATGCTATTTGTGATAACCATCACGATTAAAAAATTTCTTATGATTTTATAAGTGATCAAAACCATTTCAAAAGCTCTTTTTAAGTTATGTTACTTTATTATTTATATAACACCGTTTATAAAGTACAATCATAACTCAGAAGATAAATGAGTCTTTTCTTCAAGTCAGTATCAATTCAAGTAAACATACTAGTAAACTATAATAGGTATAGTTTAGAGGTTCAGTACATACTATAACTACGACAGGGAGGAACATACTATAAAGAGAAACAGGGAGGAACATACAATATGCTATAACAGAAGAACAAACCATGATTAACATACTTATACTAGCTATTCCCTATAACCTAGGAAGGGAATGTATCATTAACTCATTTTTCTAAACAAAATATGATAATAAACATGGTATAATATATATATATATATATATATATATATATATATATATATATATATATATATGGTGCATCTAGAATATGCCATGATTTCTATATATATGGGGTACATCTACAAAGTACCGAATTTATATATGGGGTACATCCACAAAGTACCAGATTTATTTATAACGGGGTACATCTACAATGTACCGGACAATAATAAATAAAAAACATAACTTCCTAGTAACATGAACGTTCAGCAGAAAGGGGCCTATGACGCTAACTTTATGATTCCTTAGTGCATACATCAAGGATATATATTAATCGGATCCGACATACAATATGATATGTGCTTTCCGCATCATTTCCTGTTCTTTGTTTGGTTGTGGGCTTAGAGTAGATTAACCCAGTCTACTATCTATTCAATCATATATATATATATATATATATATATATATATATATATATATATATATACACCAAGTAATCATAAGGAGTACCAAGTATAGGTCAGGTCATACTATACAAATTCAATACATCTTTTTCTAGTAAAAAACATACTTCCGGTTAGAACATTTAGTAGGCTAAACTAGAAACTTAGTAAAAAAACATATATTTCGGTTAATCCATTTTATTAAACCAGTATAACTTAATTGACCTTGAATCATTAATTCTATAATACCTTAGTTTATACATCAGAGTTATATATAATTAATATCCGATAGGTAGTTGGATGTGTGTTTTCCGCCTTACTTCATGTTCCTTGTTTGGTTGTGGGCTTAGGGCACATTCACATAATTAACTATCCGTTCGATATTAGATTATATATAGCTTGTATAAACTAAGTGATTATAGAAGGAACTATTATGGTTACCAATTTACTTAAGGAAATAAGGATTTTTCTTTAAGAATATTTTCATCAAACAGAGGAACTATTACAATTAACTCCGTAAGTACCAAATGAATACACTACGGTTATATACAATGAAGATCTAACAAACAATGGGATGTGTGCCTTTCGCCTCATTTCTTGTTCCTTGTTTGGTTGTGGGCTTAGGTCAGATTCACATAATTGATTGTCAATTTAATCTAAATTACATATAACTTGTATCCATTTAGTCATTTTCACTTTCAATCATCACATCAGAAGATATAGGATATTCTGAAGGAACAAGCAAACTTTTCTAAAAATAACTTTCAGTTTACTTTACATCACTAAAATACTTATGAAATCACCAGCTTAAATGTTGATCTACTCTTTTCAAAATAACTTGTATTCTCAAGAAACTAGTAGACAGGTACGCATGCTGGGATTTAGAAGATGAAGTATAGTAGCTTCATGTCTTGATTTGTTATTTACTTTTGGATTAAATCTTTTGTGAATCGCTACATGTAAACACTTTAATATTAATACAATGGTTGTTTGTTACTATGCTTACTATGATACATGTGTTGTGATACTAAACATGTCGTCCTCCGCCCCCGAACGTTTCCTCCGTTCCGGTTTGGGGTGTGACAGATTGGTATCAGATCATTGTTTATAGTGAACTCAGTATATCAACTGATAAAAGATATACGACTATAAATACAATAGGGCCGAAGTGCTCTAGATAATATTATATTTTAAAAATATAACAATACCTTCAAAAAGTATACATACATGCTTATACATATATACATACTAGAAAAAGTGTTATAAGAAGAATAGAACATAAGTATTTATAGGTTGAACACTGGGTGAAACCTGGACAATTATGTAATCATATATGGGATCAATATAGCCTAATCAACTATATTCAATTGAGATGTGATCAACATGTTTTTGGGAGTGATGTGGTGTTGCAATCGTCTTAAAACTTACCTTACTCTATTCAAGGGATTTCTAGATCAGAACATGAAAGTTAGAATACTATGGGAGTATTTTATGATACTACAAGACAACAACTTTAAAACATACCAACTACATTACATTGAAATACTATAGGAGTATTTTAGGCACTATAAATAACTTATGTGAGGATTTACCCAGACCTTTCTGGTAGGTCTATGATTCCGGAGTGGATACTTCCAAGGTTTTATATAATTGAGATTTTATAGACTTAGAATTTGTGATCTATGTTTCACTTCCTGTTCCTTGTTTGGTTGTGGTTTTGGAGTAGGATCACTTATTCGTAGGTCTATTCAAACATAAATTATATATATAACTTGTATACATTGCACAATTATAGGAGGACCCGGTAAGGATCCCCCCATAATGTTACCCTTAATCTCATAGATTCATTAGACCTTTCCATTCTCGTACGACAAACCCAGATAGGTGTAACCACTCCATCATAACAGTCAACAAAGGAGTCAAGGAGGAACAATAAGAGATTTCCAAGAAGTGACCAGCTAGAGAAACTAAAACGTCTTATGCGTCACACTAATAAATAATTACCTTAATTGTCTTCGTGAGCTAGTGGACACACTACTCACATTATGCGTTAGGATTATGTCTTTTTCATGCAACTAGTATCAGTTATGAAATTCACAGAGATTCATTCGAGGATAGCCACTTCTGATTCATAGAGTTATTTTATATAGACTCTTTTCATGAACTATTTACAGAACCAGATACACTCAGAACTAGGATAACTTAGTCTTTCAGCTTTTGGCTTATATCCACCGATATAGACTTATTCCCATCTCATCTTTGTATTCTTTATAGAAAATATGCCTCCTCGTAGATCGAACAGACGCACTATTCTGATAACTCCATCTTAAACTCCACCACCTCCTCCACAGTTCGATCCTACTACTCTCCAAGCAGCAATAGCAACCGTAGTATCAACAACTTTAGCACACATCAGCAAAAGTGGTATCAACGGAACTGCTAGCGGTACCCACTTAACAAACCCTAGAGTTACCTACGGAAACCCACAGGAGTGTTCGTACAAGGACTTCATTAACTGTAAACCTAAATCCTTTAATGTAAATGGTGGAGTCATTGCTCTGATGCGATGGTTCGAGAAAACATATTCGGCCTTCGCAACCTGCCTGTGCCCAGAAGCGAGCAAAGTGAAGTTTGCTACCTGAACCTTCTCCGACAGAGCCCTAACATGGTGGAATAGCCATGTTAAGTCACTGACCCTATCAGTGGCTAACTCAATAGGTTGGGAGAACCTAAAAGAGTTGATGTTGGAAGAATACTGCCCAAGGGGCAAAGTTCAAAAGCTGGAACAAGAGCTATGGGAGCATACCATGATCGGCTAAGACATAGTGACCTACATTAACAGGTCTACGGCCATACACATGAGTGTACGGCCGTACACTCAAAGTGGCCGTGAACTCATGCCCATATATAAGTCATTCCTTCTTTTTCCTTCACTTTTCACACTTCCCAATCAAGAAATCCGATTCTCTCTCAACTATCATCAAGCATTACATATTGATCTTCATAAATGTAAGTATATCTTCCATTGATTAGTTGATACATTTATTTATCTAGTGAAGATCCATGATTTTGTCCTTGAAATTATCTCTTTTGGTTAGATCTTCAAGTCTTCATCACTTTCACCAAGAACACCAAGAACACCTTCTTGTTCTTTGGCCGTGAACTCCATAGGAACCCTCAAAAGTGTGAGTATCTCTTCTATCTTCTAGTTAAGCTTGAGAAACACTTGCTTCCTAGCCTTGAATCATCATCTAATGCAAGAACTCCCAGGGTGTACGGGCGTACACCCCTCTTATGGCCGTAAACCCTTGTTTAGTGCATGTCTTGACTGAAATATCATCTTATGTCCCAACATAGGATCATGAAACACTTAATGGATGCTAGAAAGGTCCATAAACACCCTTTTTGCATGTTTCTTCCATGAGTGTACGACCGTACACTCCATGACCGTACACTCAATGTTCGTACACCACATTTATCATACACATCTTGGCCATACACACCCTACTGTAGCCATAAACCCCTGTGATGCAATCACATGTGATTGTAACAGTTCATTCCAAGTATTTTCTAGTCCCTAAGGGTTTTTCCTTGCATGTTAGTTGTTTCAAGCACTAATTACATGCATATATATACCATCATATGTTATTTAGGACTCGTTTGTGTCTCAGGAATTTATTCGTGGAACTTCTAATCCTTACGCGAACCATCAATTGAGTCACCCACATAAGGTGAGTTCATACCTCAATAATCAATCTTTTAAATGTTTTAAATGATTTTAAGGGGGTGAATAAGTTGAACACAATGATAATTGTGTAAATATTATTTGTGATAACCATCACGATTAAATTTTTTTTATGCTTTTATAAGTTATCAAAACCATTTCAAAAACTCTTTTTAAGTTATGTTACTTTATTGTTTATAAAACACCGTTTTTAAAGTACAATCATAACTCAGTAGATAAATGAGTCTTTTCTTCAAGTTAGTATCAGTTCAAGTAAACATACTAGTAAACTATACTAGGTATAGTTTAGGGGTTCAGTAGATACTATAACTAGTACAGGGAGGAACATACTATAAAGATAAACATGAAGGAACATACAATATGCTATAACAGAAGAATAAATCATGATTAACATACTTATACTAATTATTACTACTAACCTAGTAAGGGAACGTATCATTAACTCATTGTTCTAAACAAAATATGATAATAAACGTCGTATAAGGATATATATATATATATATATATATATATATATATATATATATATGGTGCATCTATAATATGCCATGATTTAAATACATATGGGGTACATCTACAAAGTACCGGACAATAATAAATAAAACACATAACTTCCTAGTAACATGAACATTCAGTAGAAAGGGGCCTATAATGCTAACTTTATGATTCCTTAGTGCATACATCAGGGATATATATTAATCGGATCCGACAAACAGTAGGATGTGTGCTTTCCGCTTCATTTCCTGTTCCGTGTTTGGTTATGGGCTTAGAGCAGATTCACCCAGTCTATTATCTATCGAACTTAACTATATATATTCCGTATACACCAAGTAATCATAAGGAGTATCCGAATTTAGGTCAGGTCGTAGTATACAAATTCAAAACATCGTTTTCTAGTAGAAAAACATATTTTTTGGTTAGAACATTTAGTAGGCTAAACTAGAAATTAATTAGAAAAAAGGTTTAATCCATTTTATTAAACCAGTATAACTTAAAGGACCTTTAGTGGTTAATTCTATAATACCTTAGTTTATACATCACAGTTATATATAATTAATATCTGATTGTCAGTTAGATGTGTGTTTTTCGCCTTACTTCCTGTTCCTTGTGTGGTTGTGGGCTTAGAGCAGATTCCCACAATTAACTATCCATTCAATATTAGATTGTATATAGCTTATATAAATTAAGTGATTATAGAAGGAACTATTGTGGTTACCATTTTACAAAAGGAAATAAGGGTTTTTTTATAGAATATTTTCATCAAACAAAGGAACTATTACAATTAACTCCGTAAGTACCAAATGAATACACCACTGTTATATACAACGAAGATCAAACAAACAATGGGATGTGTGACTTTCGCCTCATTTGTTGTTCCTTGTTTGGTTGTGGGCTTAGGGAAGATTCACACAATCGATTGTTTGTTTGCTCTAAATTATATTTAACTTTTATCCATTTAGTGCTCATAGAAGGAATTGTAGAGTCATTTTTACTTTCAATCATCACATCAGAAGATATATGATTTTCTGAAGGAACATGCGAACTTTTCTAAAAAGAACTTTCAGTTTACTTTACATCACTAAAATACTTATGAACTCACAAGCTTAAATGCGGATCTACTCTTTCAACATAACTTGTATTGTCAGGAAACTAGTAGACAGGTACGCGCGCTGGGATTTAGAAGATGGAGTAGAGTAGCTTCATGTCTTGTTTTGTTATTTACTTTTGGATTCAATCTTTTGTGAATCACTACTTGTAAACACTTTAATACTAATACAATGGTTGTTTGTTACTATGCTTACTGTGATACATGTATTGTGATACTAAACATGACCTCCTCCGCCCCCGAACGTTTCCGCTATTCCGGTTTGAGTGCGTGACATTAACTTACAATGCTTTTCGATGAAAACCAAGAATTATGTAGGTGAAAACTCGATCCAAAATTTCTATCTCTCAGATGCTTCGGGGGCTCGCTAAAGTATTCAGAAAATAGAGAGTAAAAGGACTAGGGTTAAGAAGGAATTTAAGAGGATTTAGGTGAAATTTGAATGAGAAATAACCTGATCTTCAATTGCTTTTTATAGCTAAAAAAAAGGTAGGGCGTGTCGCGTAGAATGTCAGAATGGTGACGTATATCCTACAGATGTGTGACACGTGTCATCCATGTTGGAAATAGAGTCCAAGGTTATTAACTATTAGTAATACTTGTAATAATACTAGAGTCCTTTAGGGTTGCCCTGAATACCCAAATTGAGTAGAATAAATAAAGGAGAAATTGGTTTATTAATTATTATGGTTAATAATTAATTAGAAACTAATTGGAAATATATTTTGGAAATTAATAAATAGTTTGTTTAATTAAATGGTTGAATATTCATTAATCGATAGTTGGTTAATCAGGAATGTTCCAAAACCCTCATGGAATTAGTGTTAGACGAAAATCACTCCATCCCACAAGGGAAAAGGAGTGCAATTCATTCTACGTATTACATCCCACATGGTAAGGAGTACAAAGCCTAGGGAGGGATCCAAGGCTATAAATATGTCCTTAAGGATTTCATTCTTCCTTGCACCTTGACTTGAAGTTTCGCCAACCCTTCTTCCCCCTCCTATAAGGACGGTTTCTAACCCTTTTAGGGTTTGCTAAATTGACCCTTCTCCTAGTTCTTTTATCCCACTCTTTGGTGTCATTGGGTGTGATACCATTATAGGGATTTTGGTTTGAGTCCTCTCATCCAAACAACTTCGTGGAGGATGACATCTCAAGCATGGAGATCAAAGGCTACATAAGAGGTATGTTCTTCTTCTTCTTCTTCTTCTTCTTCTTCTTCTTCTTCTTCTTCTTCTACTTCTTCTTATTCTTCTTCTTGTTGTTGTTGTTCTTGGTATTTATGTTTTAGCCTGAAATTATAGATCCATAGGTTTCATGTACACTCATGTATATTGTAGTTTCGATTTTTTTGCTACCTAGATTAGAGTGTATTTGATGCGTATAAAACCCAACATTGGTATCAAAGCCATTAGTTCGTAATTACATTCACCTAGATCCATATTTTCTATAAATTCTTGTTTGAAATTGAATGAAAGAAAAATAATTGAAAATTCATAATTGTTAAAACCATTTAATCGTAGGCCACGACGTGGAATTCTATGCCCACGACCTGGTGCTGCCGATTTTAGGGTTTCTTTTTCTTTTATTTTTCAAATGCGAAGATTTATCTAATATGGATTTATACCAAATTTAAAATGTTTTAAATCTGACAAATTGATAAATATTATTCAAAACTATGATTATTTTAATTTGAATATTTATTTATTATGTAAATAGTGAATTCAAATATTTAATATTGTTTATAATAGAGATTTATAAATTTGAATTGTAATTACTCATGAATTATTAACTATTACATTGCGTCCTCACAATTAATTATAAATAATAATAGACATCTAAATTTAAAGAGTTTTAAATTCACCCTGCAAGATCCCGATGATGATGAAAAATGTGGAATTGAAGAATCAATGCCTAATCGATAAGACCCGATTTAAAGTTTAAGCAAAGTCTGTATATATAATGAGGAAAGTACAATAGATGTAGAAGCATGTGCTTGCTTATGACATTACTCTCTCTCACTCTAGAACTACTCTCTAGAAATCTATACAATGAGAGAACTTTCAACCTATTCAATGATACTAAGACTATTATTTACAGGCTAGCTCAACCGAAAACCCCATCTCTCAAGGGGTAAGCCAAGACACCATCCAACGAAGAGCTTTGCACCCTAACATTCTCCCCCTCAAATCTTGGAATAGATTAGCCAACTTTAATCTCCAAAAATGAGCAACAAGCGAACAAGACCCGAAGTGTGACAAATGTAGAAGCAACCAACGTATCTTAAAATCTTCAATGGTATTCTAATCCAGGTTCTAGAATGTGAGACAATACAATCCAAAGAATCAAAAGGTAATTCATTAATCCTTAAGTATCAAAAACTCCAAGGACAACTACCCAAGTTTGAGCGAAAAGACACATCCCAAAAATCTTCATTATGTCCAAACCCTTCATAGAAATGGAAAACCAGAACCACTTCAGAAAACCCATTTGAAATCACTTCATAAACAAATTTTCTACTAGGTCACATCGGTCTTCTAATAATAAAATGATCATTCTCCAAAAAATGAATATAAAAAAACTTGCGATTTCGAATAACCATTTCATAATCTCTCCCTTTTATAATCGAAATATCATTATAAAACTCCAAATGGGAATGAGAATATGCTCAATTTGGATTTGGCATTACAATCCTCCCCCTTGATACGACACAAAAATGAACCAACGAATCCGGAAAAGCCGAATTTTTTTTGTCAATTTTCGAAACTTTTACTTCCCGTACCCCTTTCCACCTAAAAATGAACAAAAAAGTTCATGTTGCTGGAAAATGTCTTGCACAAATAACACTCTTGAGATCCCCCAAAAGAATCTCCAAAATTTGTAAAAATTAAAGTTTCTAGGTAAAAAGTGTCAAATTCTGAAACTGCAAGGACCAAAAGTAAACTTCTATCATCTTCTTCCTAATTTCAGTTTCAGTTGAAAATATTGTGAATCTGGGTGAAAATTGTCCAGTCGCAGAAATTAAAGGGACCAGAAATGAAAAGTTATGTCATCATTCCCAAATATATTCAAATGCAAGAGAACACACGAACGAATACAACAATAGTCGTGCTATCATTTTGTTAAGATGATCACGTGTGATACAAGTTAGTTTTGTCAGATAGAATACATGTGCAGGGCACGTGATAGTCTGTTATAAGAAGTTGTTAGTCTAGTCTGTTAGTATATATATTCTCTGTAAATTGTTCATTTGTAACTTAACGAATTTCACTCAATACAATTCTGAATCTTTCCCATTTCTCAATTTCTTCATTTTTTCAATGATCAACATGGTATTAGAGTTGTGATTATTCATCACTATTCTTCAATTTCAATCATTATCAGTCTTCTTTTTGAATCTTTATTTCTTTCGATTTTTCAAAATGCCAACTCAAACACCTCAAATCAATTCAGGTTCTTCTCAAACTCAAATCAAATTTTCTAATCCGTTGTATCTTCATCCCTCTGATCATCCTGAAATGATTCTTGTCACTAAGCATTTAGATTGATCGAATTTTGGTTCATGGAAGAAGCCCATCACCATTGAACTTTCAACGAAGAAAAAACTTGGTTTGGTTAATAGCAAAATTGTTAAGCCTTCTTCCGATCATGCTAATTTTCATCTATGGCAACGATGCAATGATACGGTAATTTCATGGATTCTAAATACTCTATCTAGTGATATATATGAATCTATTCTTTATTCATCTTCTGCTGAAGAAACCTGGAAAGATTTGGAAGATCGTTATGGTCAATCAAACAGTGCAAAATTATATCAAGTTCCGAAGGAAATTTCAGATCTGACTCACGGATCGAACGATCTTGCCACCTATTTCACCAAATTGAAGAAATGTTGGGATGAATTGAATGCTCTCTCAACCATTCCTAACTGCACTTGTGGTGCTGCTCATGAAATGCAAGCATTTCAACAGAAACAGAAACTCCTAAAATTCCTCATGGGACTAAATGGTGATTACAACACAACACGAGGTAATATCCTCGTGATGAATCCTTTACCTTTAATTGCTAAAGCATATTTCGTCCTGATTCAAGATGAAAAACAAAGAGAAGTTTACTATCCTTCTCATTTCACATCTGATTATGCATCAATGAATGTGAAATCAAACAACAATGGAAATGGAAGCAATTTAAGAGGAAATTATGAAAATAAGAAGAATCTCACTTGTTCATTCTGCAAGAAGTCAGGCCATACTCATACAAGTGCTACAGGATGGTTGGATTTCCAAAGGATTTTAAGTTCACCAAAGGAAAGAATATTGCAACAACCGTATCGAATTCTCAATTCAATGGTGAAAGTAAACCTAAAGAGGTCAAATTCTCTAATCAATCTCAGAGCAACCGTTCTATGCAAGAGCTAACAAATGATAAATATCACCAATTGTGCTCTTTGTTGATCAAAATCAATGACAACAATGAGAGCTCTACTAGTAACACAGATCCACAGAAGGTCAATCTATCATCTGTTCATTTTGTAGGTAACACCATTCTTTCTCAAGACAATTTTATTAATTGTCATTGTCTTGAAATATCATCATTGACTTGGATCATTGATTCTAGTGCTAGTGATCACATGTGTCATAATAAGTCATTATTCAATCATACACAGACACTCAAAAATCCTTTCTAAATCACTATTCCTAATGGTAAACATACTAATGCTCATGAATATGGAAGCATTAAGTTGACTGAAAATGTGATTCTTCATCATGTTTTACATGTTCCTTTGTTCAAATTCAATCTTCATTCAATATCTAAACTCTACAAACAAATGAATTCATTTGTTTTGTTTTCAGAACATTTTTGTTTCTTGTTATAGGGCTCTTCAATGAAGAGGCCATTGGTTCTTGGTAAGCATCGATTTGGGTTGTAATATCTACATTCTAAACTAAGTACTAACAGAAGAATTGGTATCTCTGTTAAACCTACATCTTCTTTTCATTCATGTGTTCTTTCTTCCAAGAATGTATCAGATTGCATTTCTAAACGTAATGTTTCAATTTCTAAAAATGTTCATGTTCCTGTTTGGCTTTCACGACTTGGACATCTTCCAATGTACAAGTTACAAACTCTTAGTTTGCCTAATAAGATCAATGATGTTTTTGATAATGCATGTTTTTTTTGTTCTAAAGCTCGACAACATAAATTGCCTTTTAGTCACATTAATATTCACACTACTTCCCCTTTCCAACTCATTCATGTTGACACTTGGGGTCCTTATCACACAAAAACTTATCAAAACCAATCCTACTTTATTACAATTGTGGATGAATTTACCAGATCAACATGGACACATCTTATGTGTACTAAGAGTAATTCTTTTGGAATCATTAAGGGTTTCGATGAAATGGTTGAAACTCAATTTGATAAGAAGGTGCAAATTATAAGATCAGACAATGCATTCGAGCTTGGTTCAAGTAATGAAGCCAAATCTTATTTTGAACAGAAGGGAATCATACATCAAACAAGTTGCATATATAGACCTCAGCAAAATGGCATAGTTGAACGTAAACACAAATATTTACTTGAAACATCCAAAGCATTATTATTTCAGTCACAATTACCCTTGAAATTTTGGGGTGATTGTGTTCTTATAGCAACCTATCTCATCAATAGATTTGCCACTAAAATCCTTCAAAATAAATCACTATTCTGTCTCTTATATGGTACTTCACAATCTTATGACCATTTGAGAACATTTGGTTGTTTTTGTTATACTAGTACTCTACAGCATAATAGGGACAAGTTTCAACCCAGGGCAACACCATGCATTTTCATTGGTTATCCCTATGGAAAGAAAGCATACAAATTATATGATTTAGAACATAAACAAATCATAATTTCTATAGATGTGGTATTTCACAAAAATATATTTCCCTATAAGCTCTACAATTCCAATTCTACCCCTACACCAATATTTCCTCCAGAAAGCCATATGAACCATTTTGAAGATCCAGCAAACTCAGATTTTCATTCACAACCTTCTCCACAACCACATACTCCAGCTCCATCCTCACCTACTATTCCAAATCAACATCGAATACACGAAACATTCACAAGAGGATCCACCAGACATCATGTTGCTCCTGCACATCTACAAGATTATATTTGCAATCATGCTTCATGTAACTCCTCGTCTATTTCATGTCCTTCTTATGCATCTTGTTTGCATGCTGTTATGCCTAGTTCATCACCCACTCATGTATGTTTTAGCAGTCTTTGTGAAGAAAGTCAGAAGTTAATTCACAACTCGGATAAAGTTAAAGAACCATCCAGCTGAAGAAGCAGCTGCAATACCAGAATGGCAAAATACCATGAATAAAGAATTTGAAGCTCTTAATTCCAATCATACCTACTATTGTTGATTTTCCAAAAGACAAGAACCCAATAAGCTGCAAATAGGTATATAAAGTCAAATACAAGGCTAATGGTGATCTAGAAAAGTGCAAAGGACGTCTAGTGATCAAAGGTTTTACTAAAAAGTTGGCATTGACTATAATGAAACTTTTTCACCAGTGGTCAATATGACCACCATCAAAGCTCTCATTACAACAATTGTTAAGAAAGGTAGATCTATATCACAATTGGATGTGAATAATGCATTCCGTCATGGAGATCTTGATGAGGAGATCTACATGAAACCACCACCGGGTTTGCAGCTAGATAATCCCAATCAAGTTTGTTTGTTACACAAATCTCTCTATGGTTTAAAACAAGCTTCAAGATAATTGTATGTTAAATTATCATCTGCCTTAAGAGAGAAAGGTTATCAACACTCCAAGAACGATTACTCTTTATTTCACAAAAGTATGGGGTCTTACACTACTTTTGTGGCAATTTACGTTAATGATATCATAATTACAGGAAACAATGATGAAGAAATTTTCAATTTAAAGAGTTTCTTGGACCAAACTTTCAAAATTAAAGATCTTGGTCGCTTAAACTTCTTTCTAGGCATTGAAGTTTTATACACAACTAAAGGTGTTGTTCTCACTCAAAGAAAATATGCCCGTGAACTGTTACAAGAGTTTGATTGTAAAGGATCTGCAATTTGTCCTTTAAGATCAAATGGGAAACTTTTATTGGGACAAGGAGAAATGTTAGAATCCCCAGAAATATACTGGAAACTTGTGGGGATATTGAACTTCTTAGTACATATTCAACCAGATCTTGCTTTTGCTGTCCAACATCTAAGCCGGTTTATGTCTGATCCATGTGTTCCACATCTTGAAGCTGATTTTCATGTCTTAAAATACATAAAAGTTGATCCCAATCAAAGTTTACTAATGAACAATGACAAAGATTTCACCTTGAAGGCATATTGTGTTTCGGATTGGGCTTCATGGTTTCATGATTTAGATTGGGCTTCACATTGCTCGCAACCCTGTATTTCATGAGAGGACCTAACATGTGGAAATCGACTTCCATTTTGTATGGGGAAAGCTTCAGGATGGATTGATCACATTACAACATGTTCCTACTAGTTCTCAGCTTGCAGATTTGTTCACTAAAAATTTGCCAAGTAAACAACATCACATCTAGCTAAACAAGCTAGGTGTGTCCCACCATCTAGCTTAACGGGGGGGGGGGGGGGAGGGGGGGGTGTTATCATTCTGTTAATACGAGCACGCGTGATACAAGTTAGTTTTGTCAGTTAGAATACATGTTCAGTGCACATGATAGTCTGTTAGAAGAAGTTGTTAGTCTAGTCTGTTAGTATATATATTCTCTGTAATTGTTCATTTGTAACTTAACAAATTACACTCAACACAATTCTGAATATTTCCCATTTCTCTCTTTCTTCATTTGTTCAATGATCAATAGATCGACTCTCAACGATATCCAACATGAGTTTTGACTGAAAGGTTGATTTTGAGATTTCGACTTGAACCATCATCTTAACCATCTAAATTCAAGATTTAAACTTTCGTTCCCAATCCTTTGTCTACAACTTTCGACTATAAACCTTTGATTTCAACTGTTCGATTCAAGCTTTTAGCCGCTAGACTCGAAAATCATCCAACTATTCCAACGTAAATGGACTTTTGTTATCAACCTTTGAACCTCAAACTTCATATATGAAATCAACCATTCGAATACAACCTATCTACACTTTCGATTCACAACCTATTTTCCCACATGAGAATCAATAATTCGTTATAGCTTCCAACCTCCGTTATCGTTTCTTCCATGGAATCACATTCAAAACAAACTTCAATATTTCACTCGAAATTAATTTCAAGCAATCGAAAGTCAAAAGTTGACTTTTATTGAAAGTCGATTTACTGCTTTGTTATCAAGAACTCATACTTACGGTCGAATCTTAATCCTTCGACCTAACAATCCCTCGTGCTCAAATCCTTCAAAACTTTATAATCCATATTTCGACCATAAAAATATTATCGAACCAACATCATAGCTTATATTCCGATTCATCTCTCCCTTCGATTCCAGTAAATGCAAATCATTAATACTGGTATCTGCTTTCAAATCAAGAGTCTGTGAGACCGGTTCCAATTACACTTCAACAGTAGGCAACCATAAACACCAATTTTTGACTTTTTCGTTTCTTATGCTTTGACTACTTCATCCAATTCGACTCCAAAATCGATTTCAATCCAAATTTTGATTTCGACTATAACTCTCATCAAAAGGTTTCGAGTCTCAATTCACTGATAGGTAGTCGAAAATCTAATTTTGACTTTTGTTTGAATTTTCAATTTCAACAGTTAGACAAACACCAAACACAATTTTCTCAAATCAATTTTCAGATCAAACACTGAATATCAAACAATTTTCATTTGTCCTCATATCTTCAACTGTTCTTGAGATTTCATCTCAAGAATATACATTAAAGTCTCAAACTCACCAATTCCATCAACATCATAGCCGGAACACCATTTTTTTTCAAATCGGTTCAACAGATATCAATCAATATAAATGTATTGACCAAAAAGATAAGTCGATCAATGATTAAACGGAAGATGAAACATGAATGAACGAGAATCAATTGATAGAAAAATAATGAAGTCATATTTGATTAATCATTCACATTGAAATCGTGAATCTGGTATAAAGCATCAGATCAAACAAAGAACAATTGTGATTCACAATTTAGGAAATCGATCAGATGTTAGAAATTGAAAGAAATCGTACCCAGATATACAAATTAAAAATGAACGGTAATCAAACAAATAATATGAACGAGATGTGACTTAGGTCCAAATAAAATTTTTTATGCATGAAATGGATACAAATAATTGGGATTAAAAAATACGATCGATGAACATTAATAAAATCAAGATTTGGGCTTCCATGTGAATCTGATGAACACTAAATGAACAAATTATTTGGGCTCAATCAATATAATTTCGACTCGATCAAAAATTAAATGATTTTGTGCTTATTTTGGATTGAATGAATACATGAATAGATTGGGCTAAATAAAAAGATAATTGGATCAAATATTTTCGAATGAAAAACAAAGCGATTTAATGGAATCAAAATGATCAAAAACGATTTCAAAAACACGATTCCGGGAGATTTTGATAGATTTTGAATTGAAAAGATAATTGGATCAACAAATATTGAAATTAAAGAAAAAAGATCTAATGGAGAGACTCACCAGAAATTCGAATCTTCAAGTCGATTATACAGCCAAAATATTGCCATCAACGATCGTTAATCTTGAAAAACTTGTTAAACCTTCAAGATTAAGCTCTAATACCACATGTAGGATCCCAATGACGATGATAAATGTAGAATTGAAGAATCAATGCATAATCGATAAGACCCGCTTTAAAGTTTAAGCACAGTTTGTATAGATAATGTGGAAAGTACAAAAGATGTAGAAGCATGTGGTTGCTTACTACATTACTCTCTCTCTCTCTCTCTCTCTCTCTCTCTCTCTCTCTCTCTCTCTCTCCAGAACTACTCTCTAAAAATTTAAACAGGAGCTCTCTTAACCTATACAATGATACTAAGACTATTATATATATGCTAGCTCAATCCAAAAACCCATATCTCAAGGGGTAAGACAAGACACCATCCAATGAAGAGCTTTACACCCAATAGACCCTTTATATATATATATATATATATATATATATATATATATATATTAGAATTGTACTATTATATGTATAAGCAAGTTACAACATGCACCCTCACATGTTTTAAAAATGACATTATCAGTCTTACCATGACCAAGCCCACCCATTCTGATGTAGGGGTTTAAGAAGGTCTCTATGATTCCTAATGATGTTAGTTTTTAATAAGCTTTGCGCTTACCACCCTCACCTCCTTATTGCATTTTGAGAATGGAGTTACCGAAAGGGTTTGACAGTGATAATGATCAATCTAAAAGTATTCTAAATACAAGTATAAAACAAAATCCCATTTTATTAATATAATTTGAAGTTCATATTATCCATGAAAATTACACATTTTCTTTATATTATATTGATGGAGCTCGTGTGGTTAACTAGCACATTAATCTAGAGTATAGTTGAGAATGATATGGAACTCGTGAATCTCAAGCATAACTTGAGTCGGGAACATGTAATTTTGCTTGGTTAATTCACAATCTATTTAATGTGAATTTTATGTTATCCATAAAAAATGCACATTCTCTTTATAACTTGTTGATGGAGCTCGTGTGGTTAACCGACACACCAATTTGAGTGTATAAGTAGAGAACAATGTGGAACTCTCGAATCTCAATCGTAACTTGAGCCCGGGACCATGCGATTTTGTATGGTCGATTCATCATCTGTTCAGTGATCCGCAGTGACCCTGTCATTGAATCTGAGATAAACATAATCCTAGATTAACAAGCCATTGATAGTCAACGAATCTCAATGATCTAGGAATTTCATGGTGATCAAAATAGGCAAAGGGCTTTGCCTGCCTAAATAACTTTATGGTGTGTTTACGACATCCCTTTACACATCATGGAGCCAAAGATGGATCCTAGCCTTCTTAAATAATTTTATTTAGGGTGATTATTTTCTAAGGATAAGTAAAACAAACCTGAATGGAAATTAATATTGAATGATGTCTATAACCTTATCCATAAAGTCTACTTCTATAAAAACTTTGAACGAATTAGCTATTAGGATGATCAATATTGTCTAAATCCGTAATTTAGAAAAAGTTCTCGTAAAAGAAAGGAAAGATCATGACTTTGAAAAAGCTCTTCCTAAGGTTCATCCATTCACTGCATTCTAATCAATCAGAAAGTGCAGTTATCAAATGTATGTTGTAAACTGACATATTGAAGTAAAATGGAATTTCCTTGAGTTAGGAGTTGACTGAGGTTAGTGAACTAGTTGGCATGTACATATAATAAATTCACTCTGATTCTGATATAAACAACTTGGAATGTCCGTCAATCCGTGAAAAAGTTGTGTAGGATGTTGAAATTTCCTTTTGAAACTAACATGGCTAATTATAGAAACTCAAACTTCAAAAGACTCCCGTATTTTACTATCATGAATAGAAGTGTCAAGATGAAGAAATCCAATTGCCAATTTGTTAAAAGGTGATTAGTGTTGGTATACCTAATCAAGGCCTAAATACCTAGGACAAAGGAAGGCTTATTTTGCGATATGTTCTAATAGTTATTTGTTTCCATAACAAGAAAGGAGTAAGAAAGCATACATTCCCAATATATATTTAAGGTTAAAGGGCTAAAACATGGAGAAAGTAATTTGATCATGGATTATGAGCCCATGCTACTATCCATATTATCAAAAGATAACTAGTTCTCCTATGTTTGGTATTCAATCATATATATGAATTTATAATGCCATTAAAAATTACTTCTAAGGATTAAGTACTGACATTTTCAAGAATGTGTAGTGACTAAAATGAATTAAGAAGACTGAAGCATGGAAAAGATAATTTGATCATGAAGGTCAAGCCCTTGCTACTATTCATGGGATTAAAATTCAACTATTTTCCCAAATGTTTAGTCTACGTTATTCTAATTGAGATTTTTTATACTATGATTCATGAGATAGTTCTCCCTGATTTAAATGTATAGAATTCTAACATGTTAAAAGAAATTCATGAAATCTATGAAGCTAGTGTAGTAGCAATAGTTCAAAATTTATTCGAATATTTAAGGTGTATTATTATGGTGCAAATATCTATTGAAATTAGTTTACCTAATGGATCGTTTAGATTAACCATGATACATACTGATTCAAATACATCCAAAAATTTTGGGTGAAATGTATTTATGGAATCATAGTCTTGGATACATAAATGTGAAATGCATTACCAAGCATCCACTTGGATAGGATTTTAGATATCATTTGACCTAGAGTCTCATGATAAATGAAAATCTTGTTTATAAAGATAGATGATGAATACACAATTGGGTGATGGGAATATATGTTGGAATTAGTTTGCACTAATGGGCAGTTTAGATTAACCAAGATATATGGTAAGACGAACTTCATATGAACATGAGCCTGGAACCTTTCAGGTGTTCAGAGTCTCATAAAGCAAAGTTAAGAATCAACGGGGCAATAGGATGAGACATTCACAGTTAGAATCTCAGTCCAAGACTTTATCAATCATCTGAGGAATTCTGAAAAAGTTTAACGATCTATCTCCACCCAGAACACTACCACTAGGAAATGTTAGTTGGATAGATAAACAAATCATTCATTGATTTTGTACTAGATGAGTTTCATTATTCATACAAACAATTCATGGATTGTATCATGAATAGTGTTACCTTAAGTCTATTGGTCTTGTACCAACTAAGAAGCTTCATGAAACACTCTATGATATGTGAAGTGTAATTCATATCTCTCTACCACGTATAAAAGTCTATGATTATGAGGCTTACACTCGTCGTGAAGCGCTCGACAATCTAGAACTTAGAATAGACATGTGTTATCTCGTTGGAGAACCCATCAAGTATTTTGGATAATTGCTCAACAATACTTTTGAGAATAAATTGTATGTTGCTCGAAGGGTAGTCTTCCAAAAGAGGGAGCTGATTTCCAAAAGGGCTATTGGGAGACATATTTATCTTGATAAGATTCAAGAGTCAACCAACGAAGAGCCTAAGGTTGGACCTAGCATTCAATTTGAGGTTGAAAGAGCTATTGAGGAAACCGACATATTTCCACCTCTTCTTTATAGATCTGATAGAGGATGTTATAGACATAGTTATATAAGAGTTTATATTACTAAGATAAATAAGTCACTAGATGGAGAAATTAGCGTATACCAGCTATCAAAAGCTATAGTCATCCCTCAAGGCTACGACATGGAAAGCAAGATTCAGTCCATGTATGTCAAAACTTGGTAGATCAAGCACTTGGCCTTAACCATTAAGCGTAAGTGGATCGTCAAGAAGAGACAATCATGGATAGGAACAAACACATAATCAAACCAAGATAGGTTGTGAAAGATATGTAAGCTTGATTAGTTTATTTATGGACTGAAATACGCAACTCACAAGTGAGATCATTATTTCAGTGAGAAAGTTCAAGGAGTTTGAATTTTGAGAAATAAAGTTGAGTCATATATATATATGTATAAGCTAGAGGGAGTAATTGAAATCCTTGTTTCAATGAGAAAGTAAAGGAGTTTGAATTTTGAGAAACATAGATAAACCATATACATGTCAATGCTAGTGGGAGCATTGTAGTCACCCTTGTATTATCTGGCAAAACATTCAAATGATACGGAGATAAACTGAATCAGACATAGTTTATCTAATAACTTAATACAAATATCAGTACATGATATAAAGAGAAACATAGAACCCCAAATTATTCCCATAATAATTTGATTAGTTTGATTATTTTCTTAACTAAAATCCATTTAGTTGTAATCGATAAATCATTCCTTATGCTCAACATAATACATAAGGAGTAAAAGAGTTTATAAATTTTCCAGATAATATTTGAAACATATTAATGTTATAATTCGAAAACAGTTATAGTTTTGCTTGTATTCCCCCCTGAAAACATTGAAAAACACGGAAAAAGGCGTAGGGGTATGAACTCATCGGACGAGAAATGTGTCGATTTGAACGCTAAGAGTTGATCTGGGGCTTGTATATACACGAGGTTCCAAATTATAATGTAAAGATACACATGTGTATCTAATTAGGACTTAGTTTATTTATATGTTAGGGACACTTGCTTCAAGTCGCGAAAACACTCCGATACAAGTGTTTGGAGGGACCCGGGTGGCGTTTAAGGACGTGAAATGACACTAGGGACTTGGGACTTGAGTTTACTCCCCATGAGTAAACTAATATAAGAGTTTTTGGTCTAAAACACCCATTCCCCATGAGTTTACGGCCGTAAACTCATGGTGGGGGTGGTTTATGGTGCTAAATGACTTCAAACACTTAGGGGATAATTTCTAGACTTGGTTTAAGGACTTGAAATGATTTTAAAACATCAAATAGACCCACTTATGGGAGTTTACGGCCTAGCATGGCTTCATGGCCGTAAACTCCTATTTTCTCATGAAAATGGTGTTAAATGGAGCTAGAACAAATCATATGTGATTGATAGAATTATTCCAAGGCCTAGCATGAGTTTATATGGGACTTTTGAGGGGTTTATGGAGTTTACGGCCTGTGAGACCCCCTCATGGCCGTAAACTCTTCTATAGGGTGATATAATATGATTTAAGGCTTAAAACTTGCATGGAAGGGCTTCTAAAATTCATCTAAGGGCTTTAGGGGTGTTTAGTTAGCATTCTAACACTATGAATCAAGGAGTTTACGGCCTAAGCACAAGCCTTGGCCATAAACTCTTAGAAATCCCACAAATAATGTGTTTAAGGCCCTTAAACTATTTTTGGTTGGTCCTATGATTTATTCCAAGGCTTTTGGTGGTGTTGGATGGCTTTCTAACACCTTAGAACTGAATTTATGCCATATTTTGAGGAGTTTACGGCCCAAGCACATGCCTTGGCCGTAAACTCACATAAGTCCCCCAAAAATCATGTTTTAAGTGTCCAAATGCTAAAACTATTGTTATATAATTCATATCTAAGCCATACTAGTGATTTGGAAGGGTTTAAGGTCAAGAAAACCCCTTAAACATGAGTTTACGGCCCAAGCTTGTGCCTTGGCCATAAACTCCTTCAAATCCTTCAAAATTCATGTTTTAAATGTTCTAAGTCCATATCTTGAAGTCCCTTAGCCATATCTAAAGTCCAAATGAGTTTAGGAAGGAGTTTAAGGGCTTAAAACCCTTCAAATTGGTGTTTACGGCCTAGGCAGCCTCCTGGGACGTAAACTCATATATGTTGTCCCATTTCATGATTAAATGTCGAATTTGGAAGCCAAATATGCTATAGATTAAGGCTAGGAAGGTACCTTAGCGATTTGAGGCCTTAAAATTGAGTTTTGGACCCTTAAACTTTGGATTTAGGAGAGAGGTTAGAGAGAGAGTAAAGAGAGAAAGAAAAGCTTCAAATGAGAGGTTAAAGACTTTTATATAGTTCTTAAAACTTGGACACGGAGGAATTCTACCCGATACTAGCCTTAAACGAAGCTTTAGGTAGCACCCGATTGAGTTTCCGTCACCCGACGAGGATATTTCTAAAACTTATGAAATAAATATTTTGGGCTAAATTCATGAGTTCCTAAATGATTTGGACCCTCATTGAATGATAATAAACATATAATTTTAGTTAACTAAACCCATAAACGATATCGGGACATTTCGATCTCCGACGAGTTATACGGGTAAAATGGGTTTTCGGCGATGAACAACTTCGGGTTGTTACATTATCCCCCCGTTAGAGGGAATTTCGTCCCGAAATTCAAAGGATAAGATATAGGTCATGGACTGGAATGAAACACGAATGGATTTTTTGCTTCGGATCTTCACTTTCTCAAGTGGAATCAGGTCTCTACTAGGCGTTCTAACGAATTCTCATTATCAAGACGTGTGTTTGTTTCGCACCTTGACTCTCTCTCAATTTATGATATCAATCTGTTTTCTCATGGAAGTTCCAACCCTGGACGACTTCGGTTTCCTCAAGGAATTACTAGGGTTTCGTCGAGTAGGTGCTTCTAAGGATTCGAGACGTGATGGTCTAGATAGATATTACTAAGCTCTAAGGGCATCCGAAACCTGAAGGTTGCAGAATCGATCTCTACGAAGATTCTCAAAAGGTCTGATGTGAGACTAAACTAGATGCTCGAAAGAAACTCCCGGGAATCCTTCGGGACATACATTTAGAGGGAAGAGTTGCTAACTTCCCGTTTCTCAATAATCACAGAAACGAGGGATGTGTGGTAATTCACATTGGCAAAACTTTTGAGTTTTAAGGCATAGAATGATACGAAAGTCTGTTGCCGAAGATCACGAGAACAGGGTCGAGGAAAAATCTAGACGAGCGACCCTTTCGAAAGTAAAGATAACAACGCGAATGAAAACTCGGTCATTTCATGTTAAACATAGCATCAAAGTACTTTCATGGAAAGTTTCTCCCTTTATAAATCGAATGGAACAGAATAGTCCTCCGGACTGAGGATTCAATCTATAGGTACGAAGTTAGTGTTCTCTATCTCACTGGTTAGTCGTCTCGACGGTATACATTTCGATTACATACGAAGGATTGAGTTTAGAAAAATGTTCGAATAGATAGATAACAGGTTTCCGTTTTTTTTGTACCAAAATCGAAAAGAGTTGCAGGTATAAGAATTATCAAAGAGAAGTATACCTGCGGCGGCAGAGGGATCAGTGGTTGTAGCTGTCTTGGGGCAATTCCTTTTGAAGTGCCCAGCTTCACCACAATTGTAACAGGCCGGACTGATTCCCGCTCCGGATGATTGGTTTGATGATTTGGCTGGCTTTCTGCAGGTTCGTGCAAGATGGCCCTTATTGCCACAGTTGTTGCAGATCCTTTTGCGACATGGACCAGGAATGCGGTGGTGGTAGTTGCACTTACTACACCAAGGAAGGGTACCAGTGTATCCACTGGCGGGAGTTTGGGTTGTGGAACCTACAGCTGAAACAGCAACAGGGGCAGTAGCAGCATGGACTGCTACCGTTTGCTGTTTCTTAGAAGACCCTTGCATACTCTAGGCCTTTCGCTTGTTCCAGGATTTCATTTTACTTCCGCCTCCACTAGTGACTGGCTCGGGGGTGGTAGCTTCCTCATCGGAGTTATCTTGGTGATCGATTAAGATTTTCGCAAGACATTTGGCACTATCATATGTGTCTGGCTTCGCAGCCAAGGCATTCCCCTTTGTTGGCTGGGTCAACCCCAAGATGAACCTCTCTATCGTTTTACTTTCCGGGGTAACCATTCCCGGACAAAGTAACACCAGATCGTCGAATCTTGAGGTATAAGTAGCTATGTTGGAACCCTTCATCTTAAGGTTCCAAAGTTTGTGTTCTAGCTTCTGAAGTTCGCCCCGAGGGCAATATTCTGCGAGAAGAAGCTCCTTCATAGCTTCCCAACCCATAGCATTGGCTACAGGTAAAGTTAAAGATTTGACTCGGCCGTTCCACCAAGTCAGGGCTTTGTCTAGGAAGGTGCAGGCAGCAAACTTGACTCTATCAGACTCCGAACAGCCGCATATTTCAAAGATTGATTCGATTCTCTAGAACCATCGGGTTAAGGCAATGACACCCCCTGTGCCATCAAAGAATGTCGGTTTTGCGTTCATGAAGTCTTTATAGGAACCCCCTTTTTGGTGTCCCTGGCTATCATCTGGGTTTTGGGTTTCACCTCCCGAACCCCTAGAGTTCAGTTGAGGTAAGAGAGCTGATATAGTAGCAGAAATGGTTGCCTGAAGTGTTTCCAAATCGATCTGAATAGGAGGTGGTGGCGAAGGAGGATTGTTGTTGTTCGTTGAGCTGGGTCTCTTTCTTGGAGGCATCTTGATCTAAAAAGATCAGGAAAGAGAGGATCATAAGTCCTCTGAATTGAATCAAGAGATATGGGACAGGAGATATCTCATCAAGGCAAATATAGCATCATACTAAGCGATAAAGCAGAAAGGAGTTATCAAGATAGAACATTTTATCGCTAGAGGAATAATCAAGGAATAACGCGTATACAAGAATTTCTACAAAGGATCGACTCGAGAAATACTCCCATAGTATTTCATGGTTCGCTGCAGTGACGATTTGTTGTTTGGGATATTGGGTAAGTTTTAGGTATGCCGCATACCACAGTCACTCCCAAGCACATGTTGGTCGTGTCTCGAATGAATATAGTTGGCCAGGCTATATTGACCCTAGACACGACTACATAACTGCCCAGGTTTAACCGCAGCGTACAACACCCATTTACTTATGTTTTGTTTTACTTATAGTTACGGATTTCGACGGCTCGGCATACTTAAATACTTTTGAAAATACTTATATTTTGTAGGATACTTTTAGTTCAGAGCACTTAGGCCCCTTAATGTTTATAGTTTTATACCATGTAAGGTTTGGTATACTCTATTCACTATAAACAAGGGCTCTGATACCAATCTGTCACACCCCGAAAACCAAAGGCGGAAACGTTCCCAGGTTTGACTCCACGTTGAGTATCAAATCCAATGTACATAGTAATCACAGTAAACAACCATCACATTACATAAATATGAAAGTTTACATTTGGTTCAAAAGTAAATTGCATAAAAGTTATACATATATCATATGAACAAAACGAGACGAGTCTTCGGAACACTCCGTCTTCACCAAAAGATATCGCCGGGTACCTGTCTAACTTGGACCTGAGAATACAAGCAGTTTGAAAATCAGCATAAAGCTGGTGAGTTCATAAGCGGTTTTGTTTTGTGAAAATGTATCGGTTTCCTTTAGTTTTCTGAAAAGGTTTGACATCCAAGAAAATCCCATATTTTCTTATGTAAAGTAGTTAAGTTATCTTTCGTTACAGTTCTGTTACAAGTTATAAGTTAACCCTACGAAAATCCCATATTTTCCTAAATGCAAGATTGATTGAATAACACAGAGTATAGTTTAATATACAAAACTATAATTTAGACGAACTGTAGATAGAAAGTATTTTGAAAACCTTGGGACTAACATCCCGAACCAGTTATAAGATAATTCGATAAAGACCATGGGATCACTATCCCGAAAATAGATATAAGATAGCTTGATAAAAACCATGGGATCACTATCCCGAAACTAGATAAATGATAGATTGATAAAATCATGGGATTATCATCCCGTATAAGATTTAGTTTCAAAACCATGGGATTACCATCCCGAGCGAGATATAGACACAAGATCATGGGATTATCATCCCGAACGACATATAGATACAAGACCATGGGATTATCATCCCGAACAAGATATAGATTCTAAACAAAATCCTAGCTGTGAATAAGTTTATATTAATACGTATTGTGAGTCGGGTAACCATGCTGATACGACAACGAAACCTCCTTGACGTTAGTCAGACGTCAGACGATATACAGAATTTGTCACCCTAGGCGTGCCCGCCTAACTGTAGCTAGCAGTTAAGGTGTGGGATTGTCAGTCCCGAATAGATCTATTCACAAATTCCTCGGTCTCCCTCCAGGAGACTCTGGTTACACTTCCGGAGAGGATTTACTTGATCATCCATAAAGGGTAGTGACTATCTCACAAGCTAGTATTAAACTATTCATAGGATTCTCATACGATAACAAATATACAAAGATTTTAAGACATGATACAGTGAAAATGGTTACATACTATGAAATTATCTGGCAAAACATTCACATGATACGGAGATAAACCGAATCAGACATAGTTTATCTAATAACTTAATACAGATATCAGTACATGATATAAAGAGAAACATAGAACCCCAAATTATTCCCATAATAATTTGATTAGTTTGATTATTTTCTTAACTAAAATCCATTTAGTTGTAATCGATAAATCATTCCTTATGCTCAACATAATACATAAGGAGTAAAAGAGTTTATAAATTTGCCAGATAATATTTGAAACATATTAATGCTATAATTCGAAAACAGTTATAGTTTTGCTTGTATTCCCCCCCTGAAAACATTGAAAAACACGAAAAAAGGCGTAGGGGTATGAACTCACCGGACGAGAAATGTGTCGATTTGAACGCTAAGAGTTGATCTGGGGCTTGTATATACACGAGGTTCCAAATTATAATGTAAAGATACACATGTGTATCTAATTAGGACTTAGTTTATTTATATGTTAGGGACACTTGCTTCAAGTCGCGAAAACACTCCGATACAAGTGTTTGGAGGGACCCGGGTGGCGTTTAAGGACGTGAAATGACACTAGGGACTTGGGACTTGAGTTTACTCCCCATGAGTAAACTAATATAAGAGTTTTTGGTCTAAAACACCCATTCCCCATGAGTTTACGGCCGTAAACTCATGGTGGGGGTGGTTTATGGTGCTAAATGACTTCAAACACTTAGGGGATAATTTCTAGACTTGGTTTAAGGACTTGAAATGATTTTAAAACATCAAATAGACCCACTTATGGGAGTTTACGGCCTAGCATGGCTTCATGGCCGTAAACTCCTATTTTCTCATGAAAATGGTGTTAAATGGAGCTAGAACAAATCATATGTGATTGATAGAATTATTCCAAGGCCTAACATGAGTTTATATGGTACTTTTGAGGGGTTTATGGAGTTTACGGCCTGTGAGACCCCCTCATGGCCGTAAACTCTTCTATAGGGTGATATAATATGATTTAAGGCTTAAAACTTGCATGGAAGGGCTTCTAAAATTCATCTAAGGGCTTTAGGGGTGTTTAGTTAGCATTCTAACACTATGAATCAAGGAGTTTACGGCCTAAGCACAAGCCTTGGCCGTAAACTCTTAGAAATCCCACAAATAATGTGTTTAAGGCCCTTAAACTATTTTTGGTTGGTCCTATGATTTATTCCAAGGCTTTTGGTGGTGTTGGATGGCTTTCTAACACCTTAGAATTGAATTTATGCCATGTTTTGAGGAGTTTACGGCCCAAGCACATGCCTTGGCCGTAAACTCACATAAGTCCCCCAAAAATCATGTTTTAAGTTTCCAAATGCTAAAACTATTGTTATATAATTCATATCTAAGCCATACTAGTGATTTGGAAGGGTTTAAGGTCAAGAAAACCCCTTAAACATGAGTTTACGGCCCAAGCTTGTGCCTTGGCCATAAACTCCTTCAAATCCTTCAAAATTCATGTTTTAAATGTTCTAAGTCCATATCTTGAAGTCCCTTAGCCATATCTAAAGTCCAAATGAGTTTAGGAAGGAGTTTAAGGGCTTAAAACCCTTCAAATTGGTGTTTACGGCCTAGGCAGCCTCCTGGGTTGTAAACTCATATATGTTGTCCCATTTCATGATTAAATGTCGAATTTGGAAGCCAAATATGCTATAGATTAAGGCTAGGAGGGTACCTTAGGGATTTGAGGCCTTAAAATTGAGTTTTGGACCATTAAACTTTGGATTTAGGAGAGATGTTAGAGAGAGAGTAGAGAGAGAAGGAAAAGCTTCAAATGAGAGGTTAAAGAATTTTATATAGTTCCTAAAACTTGTACACGGAGGAATTCTACCCGATACCGGCCTTAAACGAAGCTTTAGGTAGCACCCGATTGAGTTTCCGTCACCCGACGAGGATATTTCTAAAACTTATGAAATAAATGTTTTGGGCTAAATTCATGAGTTCCTAAATGATTTGGACCCTCATTGAATGATAATAAACATATAATTTTAGTTAACTAAACCCATAAACGATATCGGGACATTTCGATCTCCGACGAGTTATACGGGTAAAATGGGTTTTCGGCGATGAACAACTTCGGGTTGTTACACAAAGCATTATTCTTTCCGATCTGGGGTTGTCATGGAATCTTTTGGCATATAGTTTCCAACTTTATGTATTCAAGGACTTCTTGTGTGCATTAAGTCCCTTATTAAGCCCTTCTTGAGCTTTTGAGCTTCTCCTAGGCACGCATTAATATAAAGTTTGCAACTTTACGTGCTTTTCCAGCTCTAGGGTGTCAGATCTGCAATTTGGGGCTTTGTCTTTGGATAGTAAGTGCTTAATGGTTAATCCCTCACACTTTTAAGTCTAGGGTTTGTGTTTGAACCCGTTTCGTTGGTTCTTAAGGGTAAATGTCACACCCCCAAACCAGAACAGCGGAAATGTCCAGGGGAGGAGGACTTCATGTAAGTATCACAACACAGGCAATATAGTAATCCAAGTACAAACAACCATTGCATTAATAAGTATAAGTTTTACATAAGTGTTTAAACATTACATATTTAAATACCAAAGTAGGTGCAGTAGAAGACAAGAGTCGTGGTACTGTACCAGGTAGTCTTCTCAAGAGCTTCGGGAGTGTACCTGTGTACTGGATTCCTGAGAATACAAGTTATTTGAAAAGAGTAGACCAGCATTTAAGCTGGTGAGTTCATAAGTATTTTAGTTCTGTTATGTATACTCTAGGTTCTTTGGAAAAGTTCACTGGTTCCTCCAGAAAATGCTATATTTCCTGAGGTGATAAACTGATAACCTTAAGAGTTTCCCTATGTAGTTACTTAGTTTATATTAATTATGTATAACCTAATATTGAACTGACAGTTAAATGGGTGTATCTGCCCTAAGCCCACAACCAAACAAGGAATAGGAAGTAAGGCGGAAGTCACACATTTCCCTTTCAATCAGATATTACTTATATATAACTCTGATGTAATAACTAAGGATTTACATAATTAACCACTAAAGGTCTTTTATGTTATACTAGTTTACAGAGATTTAGTGACTAAGTTTCATTTGATAAGTGGTTTAATTCCATAACCCGTTTCATTTGTAAAAGGGGTTTAATCCCATAACCATTCCATTTGTAAAAGTGGTTTAATCCCATAAACCATTTCCTTTGTGCATGTGGTTAAATCCCATAACCGTTTCTTTTGAAAGAGTGGTTTAATTCCATAAATCGTTTCATTTGTAAAAGTACTCTTAGTTATATATGTTCTATGGTAAAAACCTTAGTATTAATCCTGGAAAATATAATATTATCCATAATACTGCCTAGTGGTTTTAAATGTTCAAAAACAGAAGTACAAGTATATTTACCATACTTGATTTCATGATACGTAGCTTTTACTGTAAGTAAAAACTACAGAAGGTATATTTGGTCGGGAAGTAATTATCTTTTCTTACTGTTTTAAGAGAAGTATATTACTTAGTAATTCACTCGTTGTTTTATCCATGTGAGTTTTAATAACCATACTAATATGACTGATATGCCTGCGGCGACGTTCTTCAGGCGTCGGAATGGAATGATATTTGACACCCTAGGCCTGCCAGCCAAACTGTAGCGAACAGTAGAGGTCTGGGATTGTCAGTCCCATATAGATCTATACACAAATTCACGCTCTCCCTACAAGAGATTTTGGTTAATAGGTCAGGACTTAAAGTCGTACTTAGATAAGTACACCGTGAAGGGTCTCACAATTTTATTGTTTCAACGATATTTACGATGTATTATTACCCCGGGATTGCTAACCCTGGTACTCTGTATCGTACCTTTGTTAATGCAAACCCGATATGATGTATTATTACCCTGTGATTGCTAACCCTGGTACTCTGTATCGTACCTTTGTTAATGCAAACCCGGTATGATGTATCTTTACTTCTTTAATATGTTATTCGTATATTAAAGGCATTATACATATCCTGGTATAGTTAAATAAGTTTTGGTACTTTCATTGGAATGTGAATCATACTTGTATATTTAGTTTTGAATCATAAATTATACCTATTATAATATATATGTTCTATCTGGTTAACATGATTTCTCATGGATGAACACCTTTGCTCAGCCTGATACATAGGTAATGATACAAAAACGAGTGACATTTTTATACTAATATATGTATAATATATATAATTAAGAAGGAAACGACCTTCGGACAAATAACACAACCTTAACTCCACATCCAAACAAGGAAAAGGAAATAAGATAATTCATTAGTCCTAAGTCCTTCAAATCTTATTTATATATTCATACATATATAAACATGATTTTTGGCATTTATAATTTGAAATATTTTATAAAACATTTTTCAAAGAATTTAATGGAGTTTACATAACTTTAAAGATTTAACATGGCATTAAGTCATTTTGGATGTATTTGGTAATTCTTGAAAGCATACAGAAACTATTTGCGTGATTCTTATCACATACAATTATTAACACAATTTAATAGTGTTTTAAACTTGTATCCCCCCTAAAAAGCATTTAAAAACCATTAAAGAGGTAAATTATAGGGGTATGAACTCACCTTGATAAGTGGTAATTCGGGCAGCGCTTCGTTTCCCGGAAAATAGTTTGTTTGATGAAAAACCGGCTTAAATTGGGCAGAGTTTCGACATGAGAGAGGATGAATTCTCAAGAATTACGAAGCTCTGAGGCTTGCTTCGGGCTTTGGATGTGATACTGGGGCCTTCGGGGGTCGTGAGAAAGTCGAGGGGGTGAAAAGGTGAAAAATGGTGAAAATTGGGGTGAAAAACCTCTCAAATGCGAGAAGGCTCGCACCCTTTATATAGGGGTGCGAGGGTTCGGTCTGAAGAAGACAGGTGGCGAGGGCGAGGAGTCAGTAGTACACGCATCGGACATGCGAAGTGAACACGGGGCGAGTCTTCGGACGTGGAGGCTTCTGAGTGGTCCGGACTTCGATCCAATAGGAGAAGGTCACGCATGCGAAGGGGGTGTCCGAGGGGTGTCTGGTGTGAAGGTGTAGGCTTCTTACTGGACCGCAGCTGCGGTCCAATCCGATGATGACACGGAGATTTGCGGTCCTATCAGAAGGTGACACGTGGCAGCCTCGCATGCGAGGGTGACGTGGCAGAAGGGTGACTATGCGATTTTTCTCGGTTTTTGAGCCATAAACTTCTAAAATTCATAACTGTTGCATACAAACTCCGTTTTTGACGTTCTTTATAAGCACGCGTAGGTAAAATTATACTCTATGACTTTCGTTTAGACTTCGTCGGCTAATTTTGATTTATTTTTAATATTATTATTTTTAACAGAGCGGGAAAGGAAAATCCGTTAAAAATTCATAACTTCTTCATCCGACGTCCGTTTTCGTCTGTCTTTTTACCGTTGTGCTTCTTTTAACGAGACCTTCAATTCTCGTTTAAGTTGCGTCGACTACATATCGATCGATTTATATTTCGAATTTTTAGTTGTCTACTGCTGTACCGAAACTTCGAAAAATCATAACTTCCTCAGACGAAGTCAGATTTTGACGTTCTTTTTATGAACGTTCTCGGTTTAACATATTCTACAACTTTTAATTAGATTGTTAAGGCTAAAAACCCTTTTATAAAAAATTCGCTTTTTACACTAAACAGTGTTTTGCTGGTTTTATCGCGGATTTTCGATTGGTCATAACTTCTTCGTTATAACTCGGATTTCAGTGTTCTTTATATTTTTGGAAACCCTGTTACAATCTCTACCACTTGGTTCATCCTAATTACGATTATTGATCAATTTATTTTTGACCAAAATTTGACTGGTGTCACAGTAAAGTTGGAAACTTTATCCTTCTATTTTGGTCAATCCCTAACATTTGGAGGTCTTGGATTCAATGAAGGCAACTTAATGCATTAAGTAGTTGGGTCTCAGGATAACTCGGCAAGTTGTTTTGGTTTTCCCCGTTTCTGAGTTGATGTAGAACTCCGCGAGTTGGGTTAAAATGGATTATGGATCTTGTCCTTTTGGATTATGTCTTTGACCAAGTTTGTCCGAAGGGGTGCTTGATGTCATCTGAATTGTATCTAAGGAAAATTTGGGATTAGGATAAGGCCTATATGGGATTGGGCCCAATTTCGAAAATTGGGCTACTAGTGGGCCTTTATGGATCCTTTGGTTTTGGGCTTGAGAGTTTGAATTATTAATAGGCCATTAGAACACAATGTGTTGGACTAACAAGAATGGTTGGGCCTTAAGGCAAGGCCATGTAAGGGGTTTGGGCCCAATTTGGAAAATTGGGCTAATGGTTGATTTATGGGCCTTTGGGCTTTTTTCAGAGTGTTCTTGGATCATAAATTTGAACAAGGTTAGGTAGGGGTAAATGGTCCTTTTACCCCAGGAATGGAGTTGTGGTTTGGATTGGAACTCAATTGTTAATTGGGTGTCATTTTGTTATTAATATTTCAAGGATCAGTCAGCCTGCATCTAGGAGTTTTCTATAAGATTCAGTAGTGCGAGGTGAGTCTACTCACCACATCTATAGGTCGAAGGCACCAATACCGGTCCATTATGTGTTGTGTGGTATTCTTGTTTTCTCTTTGATACTTTCATGGAAGACCATAGGTGGAGGCCATGGCAACTGGATGTAAGACCATGAGGGGAAAACCCATGGCATTCGAGGTAAAGACCATGGGGGAGCCGATAGCATAATAGATAAAGACCATAGGGGTTGCCCATGGCACCTATATGTATGTGTGTGATAATATGTGGTATGGTATTTTGGGGTACTCACTAACCTTTGTTCTTACGGTTTTAAGTTTAATTTTCAGGTACTCCAATTTTCAAATGGAAGAGCTCGGGATGATTGTAGAGAACACACCACATGTTTATGCATATTGTGAGTTACTCTGGTTTTATGAAAAGAATCTGTAATAATGATTTATTTATTTGAAAACAATTTTTTTTGTGTCGTGATTTTCGGTCATTACAGTAGGTTAAATTGCATAGAAAACAATGTGACTAAAAGAGATTCATTAGTGACATCTTTGTTGAAATTCAATCATTGATGGTCCTTTTGAAGGGTATTGTGACAATAAGGGTGAACTTACCCCGAGTATGGATCCCTAGTCACACAGGCTCACATGGTACATACTTAGTAAGTGTTGGATTATTTGTCTAAGCCCATCACTATAATTTGGATGTACTTGACCTGATAGTAGCATGGTCCTTTTGTGTTGTCTATACCCTGGTGGCTAGACAAGATGATTGTTAAGGAGAGAGGCTCACTTATTGTTAAGAATAATAAAGTGGGACATAAATAAGATTTATTTATTTACTATAAGAATAATATATTAACTTGGAACCATATTATTAATTAGTATTTAATCAGAAATTAATTCGGAATTAATTTTGGAATTAAAGGAACTGATTAAAAGTACATGGGTTGTTTTGTAATTATTTGATAGTTGAGGCTTTGGGCCATTGGATCATCTATATTAGGGATAGGCCAAAAATCCTAGAAGGATCAAGGGGTTTCGTCTAAGGCCTAAGGAAAGGAGGTCCATGGACATGCTTAGGCCATAAGCTAAGTAATTAGGGTTTCCACCCTGAATCCCTAACTAACCTCAAGTATAAATAACCCCCTTAGCCTCTAGATTTCTTCCACCCTTGGAGAAACCCTAGAATAGCTGATTTTTGGAGCAATCTGCCCTCTCTCCTCTTTCTCATATTCATCCTCTCACTTAAGTGTGTTTGTGAGCCATTAGAGGTACTACATTTGTCGTACTTGTTATATAGCAACAAAGGTATGCATTCTAATCTTTGTTTTTCATTTTTCGAAAAAATTAGATGAATGCTAGGTTTGTTTTGTGTTAATTTGTTGTATGTCTAATAGAGAAAACATAGATTCAAAACTAGGGTTGCATGCACACGTAGCATTGTTTGTATAAAACCCACCAGTGAGTACCATTACATTTAATAGATTTTTGAATGTGAAGACTTCAAATTCAATAAGTTATATCGAAAGATTTTGTCGCTCCATTCCATAAGCCAATGTCACCGATAAGTCTGACAGTCAGACAAAGTCAAGAGGCATTAGATTTGTAATTGAAGTGGCTTAAACACTCTTAGTTTAGTTTGTTTTAAACCTGAGACCTTAAGCAGCATAAGTGTTAATTCGATTTGAAAATTATTAAGCGGAGCTCTTAATATATGATGGACATTAGTCATTTCAACTAACTTATCACTATGTTCTCCGTTTGCATGTTTGGAACCCATTTCCCAAGTATTAACTTACTCAAATGTCCATAGTCGGTCATGCTCTTGGAAGTAAGTAGTGATTTAAGACTTTCATGAATATTAGTGGATTGTCCATAGTGAATGGATGTAGCAAAGAGGCTGCGCTAGCACTCATGAGTACTTAATAGAGATTTAAGTACTGGACCGACCCGCACTTAGAGATTACTTCATGGATCCAGTCACGAGTAATTCTAACACGATAATATCTTCTATTCTTCTAACCTAGATACATGAGGGGTTTTGCTCTATCATTTTGTTATGCATTGGTCTACTCCAACGCTATCCATAACCGATAGTTATAAAGTGTACGTCTATGTGTTACATGATGAAGTGGACATAAACTGTGTAGTCGAAGTTTATTTTTTCCTTTTGCCTTAACAGGAGAAGCGATATCTATGGGCCCATCGATGATTTGGTGGTGACCTCTAAAGTGCTTGGTCGAGCCATGACTGGAATTGCTGTGTCCAATTTAGTTGTCGGATGCAATATTCACAAATCATATCAGTAAACATAATCTTGAATTCTGAGATTGACCATTATCTATGTCTCGAGTTCATACAAATATCATAGAACCAAGAAATAGTTGATCACTTATCTAAGGGTTGAATCTTGATTAAATTAAAAGTTCGGTAGTTGAATTGGAGGGCTAACTCTCAATTGATTATTGGAGAAGTATTGATCCTTGTATAGTTGATGACTTGTCCTAGTCGGAGATTGTTGGAAAGACTATTCAAGGTAATTAACTATTAGTAATATTTTTAATAATAACATGGTCCTTTTAGGTTGCCATCAATCTAAACCCAAATTGAGTAGAATAAATAAAGAAGACATTGTTTTATTAATTATAATGGTTAATAATTAATTAGAAACTAATTTGAAATATATTTTGGGAATTAATTAATAGGTTAATTAATTAAAGGGTTGAATATTCATTAATCGATAGTTGGTTAATCAAGAATGTTCCAAAAACCTTATGAAATTAGAGTTGGATGAAAATCACTCCATCCCACATGGGAAAAGGAGTGAAATTCTTTCTAGGTATTCCATCCCACATGGGAAGGAGTACAAAACCTAGGTAGGAATCCAATGCTATATATAGGGCCTTAGGGATTTCATTCTTCCTTGCTCCTTGGCTTGAAGTTTTGCCAACCCTTCTTCCTCCTTCCATAGAGATGATTTCTAAACCTCTTACAGTTTGTGAAATTGACCCTTCTCCTAGTTATTTTATTCTACTCTTTGGTGTCATTGGGTGTGATACCATTAGAGGGATTTTGGTTTGGTTCCTCTCATCCAAGCAACTTCGTGGAGGAAGAAATCTCAAGCATGGAGATCAAAGGCTACATAAGGCGTATGTTCTTCTTCTTTGTATTTTTTTACTAGGGTCGAAGTAACTGGCATGAAACTATAGATCCATAGGTTTCATGTACACTTAGGTATATCGTAGTTTCAATTTTTTCGCTGCCTAGTTTAGGGTGTATTTGATGCGTAGAAAATCGAAGAATCCATTGGGTGGGTTGTCAGATGCGTGCCACATACCTTGTTGGCATGCACGTCTTCGTGCTAATTTTTATAAATCTATAACTAAATCAAATCTTCATCATAAAGCTCCGTTTTCGACATATTTTATATCCTCACGTAGCTATCGACGATATCTACAACTTTCATTCATAATTCATCGGTTAATTTTGAATTTATTTTTGAAGTTATATATTTAACGGACATAGACTGTTAAGGTTCGTTAAAAATTCATAACTCTCTTGTCCGATGTTCGTTCTTGATTGTCTTTATATCGACAAATATGTATTAATGAGAGATTCAACTTTCATTTAGATCGTTTTTCCTAAAAATCGATCAATTCCAATTTCGGTTTAAGTGCTAACACATTCGCGTTGAAAGCTTTGAAAAATTATAACTTCCTTACATGAAGTCATATTTGGATGTTATTTATATCTGCACTCTCGGTTTTACGATTACTACAAATTTTTTCTCGATTTCTCAGGCTAATAAGCAACCTATCTAAAACTCGCTATTTACGATACGCAGAGCCATGTCGGTTGTAACAACGTAAATTTTCAGTACAAATTTTCATTTCAAAACATAATAAATTTCATAAAACAATTTCAAAACTCATTGTATCAAATGTTATCTCAGAAAACATGTCCTAGAATATCAAACACATAAATCTCTATCAGTGTGTACGGATCATGCCGGCGCCTTCCCGCAATCCTCGTTGGTGCCTGAGACACATATCACACAACACGTTAAACATAAAAGCTTAGCGAGTTCCCCAAAATACCACATACGCATATACGCCACTCAAGGCCATAACTCTACAAGACCTTCCGATCAATGTGTCTCAGGGGACTTCTGTCCCATAATCCTCGTAGACATTCCGGTCCCACTTCTTTGACCTTCTGGTCCGCATCATCTTGACCTTCCGGCTCGTACACTGTTGACCTTCCGGTCCATATCATAATACTCATAACATAACACACTACATACAAGAAGAAGCATAACAAGAAGTCGGGTTTTTGAGTTCTTTATTGATGGGTTTTGAGCATTCTAACACTTCCTAAGTGTACATGCAACCCTAATAACCATGTATCTATGTTTGTCTAATAATCATGCAAAGTTGTTTTTCCAAGGTTATGAACCTATCTAGCATACATGGGGTACAATTTTCTTTGTATAAAAGATAGAACTACATACCTTGTTGTTGAAAGTGTTCCATGAAACCTTGTGAGCCTAGCACCTCAAGTGTGATGACTCATATGCTTCACACAACACCAAATGCAAAGTATAAACTTGAGAGAATACTCTAACACACTCAAAATCAGCCAATCCCTCTTGTTTCTCTAGTGTATCACTAGTGTAGCCGATTTTGGGGAGAGACATGGTCCTTATATAGTGTGTTGCATTAGGTAAAACCCTAATGTAACATGACTCTTTATTTCTCAGTCCATGGGTTAACTCCATGGAGCATCCTATGGGTGGAACCCAACTTGATAATCCATGGAGCCTTTCAGCCCACTATATAAGATATGGAAGATTTACATAATCTACCCATATATTTAATTAGTTATTCTTTTGATCACTTAATTAATTCTAAATTAATTCTAGATCAAAACTAATTAAATAATATTATTAATATATTAGAACTTATAATATATTAATAAACCATATGTGTTATTTCTCTCATTTAGTTTATCCAATTGCATGGTGCCATGGAACCCAAATGGACCATGCCGGGACGGGTCAAGTATTTACCAGAAATATTTATGGACTTAGACACCTTATCCAACAGTCTCCCACTTGGATAAGTCTAATAACTATAACTGCAATACTTCAGGAACTGATCAGCAATCGTAGCTCTTTCAAGGTCTCTCGAAACTGAGAAGATGTTACGCCATTTAAAATAAGTGATCATATAATCCTCTGTTCTAGATATCAGCCGGGAAAATACATGGAACACTATCTTACTTATTGTCCAGCAGTTTGTTTCCCGATTTCCGATTTGTTTGACAAAGAGCTTAATTGAACACATCAACTTAGTACTGACCGGGCCCGGTACATAGGTCAAAACAAAAATCATCGAGGGGTCCAGATATCAGCTTCTAATCCAAGAAGGAACAGATAAACTTTGACTCATATGCTTGTTCTACCACTCGTTGAATTACACACAAAAGCACATTTTATAACATCGAGTTACCAATGCGGTTTCGTACAATCAATGCATAACCAACTCGTAAGTAACAAATCATATCTCTAGGTTTGAAGACTTATATGATATTACCGACTCACGATCACTCGAGATAAAATTCCATGAAGTGATTCCAGTGAGCGTGGGTTGATTCCAATACTCATAACTTATGAGCACTCATGATTGTTGTAGCCATGTCCAACACCTTAGACCTCTACAACCAATCATGACAGTCTTGATTCATACCTACTTCCGACATATGACCGACTGTGGAGGTTCGAATAATATGATATACCAAACATAATTATTCTGGAAGTCAAAACATGCAAAAGAAATATACTAAACGATTGACAAAAGATAGTAACACTTTACTCATAAATAAACACAACTTTTATTCATCATCAAATGTCAATTACACTTTACAAATTTCACAATTTATCTGACTACTAAAACTTATATCATCCTTCAACCCTATGCTCCGAGCATGCTGGAGACGCTTAACCCTACTCAGTCCCTTCGTGAGGGGATCTGCTGGGTTCTTATTCGATGATACCCTCTTTGCCAAGAGGATTCCTTCTTCTATGCGATGTCTGATGAAATGATATTTTCTGTTAATGTGTCTGGATCTTCCGTGATCCCTTGGTTCCTTGGCTAAGGCAACAACACTTTCACTATCACATAAAATTTCCATGGGCTCCTTTATAGCTGGTACAACTCCAAGGTCTCCAATGAAGTTCTCTAGCCATATAGCCTCCTTTGATGCCTCGCTTGCTGCTATATACTCTGATTCACAAGTAGAATCAGCCACTGTCTCCTGCTTGGAAATCTTCCAAGTGATTGCTCCTCCGTTTAGGGTAAAGACCCAGCCCGACTGAGAGCGGAAATTATCCCTATTAGTTTGGAAGCTAGCATCACTATACCCTACAACTCTCAAGTCATCACTCCCACCGAGGGTAAGGACCCAGTCCTTAGTCCTCCGTAGGTACTTGAGGATATTCTTTACCGCAGTCCAGTGTGCCTTGCCAGGATTCCCCTGATACCTGCTAACCATGCTCAAGGCAAAGGGTACATCAGGTCGAGTACACATCATATCATACATAATCGAGCCTACTGCTGAAGCATAAGGTACTTGACTCATTTCTGCTATCTCAGCCTCAGAACCTGGGCTTTGTGTCTTTCTCAATCTGGCGTTACTCTGGATGGGTAACTCTCCTTTCTTGGAGTTCTGCATGCTGAATCTCTTCAACACCTTGTCCAAGTATGTACTTTGACTAAGTCCAATTAGTCTTTTACTCTGGTTTCTCAAAATCCTTATCCCTAGAATATAGGCAGCTTCTCCTAGATCCTTCATAGAGAAACACTTCCCAAGCAAGGACTTAGCTTCCTACAGAGTTGGGATGTCATTTCCTATGAGTAGTATGTCATCCACATACAATACCAAAAAGCTAACTATACTCCCACTAGCCTTGACATACATAAAAGATTCATCTACACTCCTAGAAAAGCCAAATTCCTTGACCTTTTCATCAAAGCAAAGATTCCATCTGCGAGGTGCTTCCTTTAATCCATAAATGGATTTCTCAAGCTTACACACTTTATTAGGGTACTCGTTGTTGACAAAACCTTCAGGCTGACTCATGTAAACATCTTTAGTCAACTTTCCATTAAGGAAAGCGGTTTTGACATCCATTTGCCAAATTTCATAGTCATGAAATGCAGCTATGGCTAACATAACCCTAATAGACTTAATCTTGGCTACTGGAGAAAAGGTCTCATCATAATCCACTCCAGGAATTTGAGAGAAGCCCTTTGCAACCAGTCGAGCCTTATAAGTGTGTACATTACCATCCATGTCGGTCTTCTTCTTGAAGATCCATTTGCACCCTACAGTCTTACGACCTGGTACATTCTCAACCAAGTTCCAAACCTTATTGTCATACATGGATTGTATCTCGCTATCCATAGCCTATTTCTATTTAGCAGACTCAGGGCTTGCCATGGCTTCCGTGTAGCTGTTAGGTTCATCCAGACCTACTAGTGTCTCTTCACTAATAGGTGTCTCACCTTCCGCAGTAATATGGAAACCATAGTAATGCTCAGGTGCATTCCTAGCTCTCGTGGAACGCCTCAGAGGTACAGACTCGTCAATTGGCTCAACAGGAGTTTCCTCCTCAAGTTAAGGGCTAGGGTTTGAAGTTCCTTCACCGCTTGACTCTTGAAGTTCTTCAAGGTCAATTTGCCTCCCACTGTCTCCTTGGCTTATAAATTCTCTCTCTCGAAAGACTCCTCTTCTTGCTACAAAGACCACATTATCACTAGGTCTGTAGAAGAGCTAACCAAAGGATCTCTGTGGGTAGCCGATGAAAATACACCTCTCGCTTCGGGGTTCTAGCTTATCATGAGACTCGCGCCTCACAAAAGGATCGCAACCCCAAATCTTGATGTGGTCTAGTTTGGGTACTTTACTAGTCCACATCTCGTGAGGAGTTTTGGCAACTTTCTTTATAGGGACTAGATTAAGAATATGGGCGGCAGTCTCTAAGGCATACCCCCAGAATGAGATTGGTAGCGTAGCTTGACTCATCATGGAACGAACCATATCCAACAAGGTTCGATTACGCCTCTCAGCGACACCAGTCAACTATGGTGTCCTGGGTGGTGTCAATTGTTAGACGATCCCACATTCCCCAAGATAGTCGAGGAACTCTGAACTAAGATACTCACCACCTCGATTGGATCGAAGCATCTTAATGTTCCTGCCCAATTGATTTCGACTTCCTGTTTAAATTCCTTAAACCTTTCGAAAGTCTCTGACTTATGCTTGATTAAGTAGACATATCCATATCTACTATAATCATCAGTAAAAGTCAAATAATAACGATTAGCATCCCTTGTGGCATGTTTGAATGGTCCACACACATCCGTCTGTACAAGGTCCAACAAACCTTCACCCCTCTCACAAGAACCTGTGACGGTTGACTTTGTCATTTTTCCAAGTAAGCATGATTCGCAACTATCATCCGACTTTAGGTCAAATGACTCCAAGACTCCATCCTTTTGGAGTTGGCCTATGTGTTTCTTGCCTATATGTCCAAGACAACAATGCCATAGTGATGCTTTATCCATGTTATTATTATTAACAGAATCAATACACAACACATTATTTCCTAAGTTATCAACCACAGATACACTTTCATACACGCCATCACAAGGTATTGCTTTAAAATAAAGAACATTATTAAAGAAAGCATTAATCGAATCAACTTCATTATCAAATGAAAAGGTGAAACCTTATTTATACAATGCATGAAAGGAAATAATTTTTCTTGCCATTTCTGGCGAATAACAACATTTATTCAAATCTAAACTAAACCCACTACTTAGCGATAAATTATAAACTCCAATCTTGGTGACAGGTGAAGCTTTCCTGTTTCCCATGATCAAGTTTATCCTTCCTTGCTCCATATTCTCACTTCTTCTTAGTCCCTACCAGTCACAACAAATATGAATACCACAACCGGTTTCAAGGACCAAAGAGTTAGAATTGGGTGAGTTATTAGAAATGATAGTGTAAATACCTGCACGGTTGGGTTTAACTTTCCTATCCTTCACGTCTTCCTTGTACTTTGGGCAGTTCCGCTTCCAATGTGATTTTTCATGGCAATAGAAACATTCAGCCTCTTTTGGGTCAGAAGAAGGAGTGAAGAAACCTTTCTTGGTTCAACTTGAAGAAGAGCCATCAAGGGTCCGACCCTTGGTACCCTTTGAAGAGCACTTTCTCTTCTTCCCTCGTCCTTTCCCGATTGCCAAGACAGGGGCGGAGTTGGTAGGAGTAGGAGTAGTAACAACCGCCTTACCGTTAAGACCACTTTCCGCGGTCTTTAAGAGTCCTTAAAGTTTGCTGAGAGTGACCTCTTCCTTGTTCATGTGGTATGTCATGCGGAATTGATCATAACATGAAGGTAAGGAGTGCAAAATGATATCTATTGCAAGCTCCTCAGGGAAGTTCAGATTTAGCTTCAGCAAACGGTCCACAAATCATTGCATTTTCTGCATGTGGCCCGTGATGGGTTCACCATCCTTCATGCGAGTTGTTATCATGGAGGAGATGATTTCATACCTCTCTTGACAAGCACTTTGATGGTATCTTTCCATCAAGTCTTGGTGCATCTCATAGGGGTAGAAATCTTCATAGGATTTTTGGAGATCCGTGGTCATAGTGGCCATCATGATGCATGCCACTTTGGTGGCATCCCTTTCATGTTCCCTAAACTTAGCGATCTCTTGAGGAGTAGCAACTGTCTCATCAATCTCCTTAAGCTCCTTATCGAGGATATATTCCTTGTCCTCGTAGCGAGTAATCATCCTGATGTTTCTGATCCATTCTTTAAAGTTGGATCCATCAAAAGTCACTTTCCCACACAAGTTCATAAGAGAAAAGGAGCCACTAGGATTAAAGCCAGAAGCAGCGTTGTTTGCAGACATCTGATAAAAGAAGAAAGAAGGATTAGTTTAGATATAGAGATAGTCCTTAATAAAACACCCAAATGTAGTATTAAGGCTAGGACCCAATCATAATATATTATACTTAGAAGAGGTATGCCGTAATCTAAGTAATAACATATTTGAAAGGTAGGTGAATGACGATTCACCAATTCCTACCAAAGTCGAAATATTAATAAATATTTAATTTGGTTCTTAGAAACTCCTAGATTCTTTTGAGATTCAATGAACTTTTCAAAGGCATGTTTCAATCTCGAGTGTGCCCTCCAAGTTTTGTGACTGGGATGCCGAGGATTACAAAACGAGGTGTGAAGTAACCATGCAAATTACTTGGTACCCTTAATAAATTACCCCTCAATCGATGTGCCGGTTAACCACACACGCTCCATCGATGCTATGATAAATATTAAGTCACCATTTACCTACCTTGTTAAATCCAAGTTAGTGTGCCGGTTAACCACACACGCTCCACTAACGACATAGACAAAGTGTAAAGTGTAATTTCATGGATTAGCACCTTATTCACATTTTTCCTAACGTAACTAAGATTGGGAATTTAATAAAACATTTAGTTACTTTATAATATTCATCATACTTTTAATGAGAATTTATAAGTCCTTGTCTTACCCGTTCGGCTAATGACCCTCCACCAGTCAAGCAAGCGGTGAGTGAGAGTGGATACCCATTAAGTTGCCATTTTATAGGCAACAACCTTATACCCACCTTATAGACCGGCTCCGTGAATGAGACGTACTAGCGATAAGACGACTTTGTTCTTATACATATATATATATATATATATATATATATATATATATATATATATATATTTATATATATATATATATATATATATATATATATATAATTATTAAATCATAATACTATAAGTATAAGGGTTGAATTTTAACTTTTAAAATTCTAAGGGTTGGAACTAAAGTTGTTAATATGACTTTACTTGTTCCAAAACTTGAGGGCAAGTTTTGTACACTTTCAAAACTTTTCATTTCTTGTAACTTATGAGTTAAATAGAGTAATAAAATGAACACTCTTCATTTTTCTAACTCTTTTGTTCTTTTAATGGTTTTAATTCAAGTGTGACTCTTGTTTTTCCATAACTTGAGGACACGTTATGGACTCCATTAAAACACATTATGATCAAGAATTAATCTACCACATAGGTTACAAATAATTCCTATGATCATCTAAACATCATAAGATCAAGAACATGAATATGAACACTTTCATGAATCAAAAATTACACTTAAAACTTTGTAATTTTGATAACTAGGTGTTGTAAATGGATTAGCAAAGACATTACACCATCTAAAACAAGTTTTCAAGTACCAAAACAGTTTAGGGTAATGTTTCTAGTCCATTTCCAGCAACTAAAGTCGAAAATCTACACTCTATGGCTCCTACTCGCCGAGTGCATGAACCTACTCAGCGAGTAGGTTGAAGATACACATGAACTCGGCGAGCCCCCCCATGGACTTGGCGAGTTCATCAGGCAGACAACAAATTTTTCGACTTTTTCCAGTATATTGCATCAAGTATCAAACAAACAAGCCTAGGCTCTGATACCACTTACGGGTTTTAAGCATTCTAACACTTCCTAAGTGTACATGCAACCCTAATAACCTTGGATCTATGTTTTTCTAATAATCATGCAAAGTTGTTTTTCCAAGGTTATGAACCTATCTAGCATACATGGGGTACAATTTCCTTTGTCTAAAAGATAGAACTACATACCTTGTTGTTGAAAGTGTTCCTTGAAACCTTGTGAGCCTAGCACCTCAAGTGTGATGCCTCAAATGTTTCACACAACACCAAATGCAAAGTATAAACTTGAGAGAATACTCTAACACACTCAAAATCGGCCAAGCCCTCTTGTTTCTCTAGTGTATCACTAGTGTAGCCGATTTTAGGGAGAGACATGGTCCTTATATAGTGTGTTGCATTAGGTAAAACCCTAATGTAACATGACTCTTCATTTCTCAATCCATGGGTTAACTCCATGGAGCATCCTATGGGTGGAACCCAACTTGATAATCCATGGAGCCTTTTAGCCCACTATATAAGATATGGAAGATTTACATAATCTACCCATATATTTAATTAGTTATTCTTTTGATCACTTAATTAATTCTAAATTAATTCTAGATCAAAAATAATTAAATAATATTATTAATATATTAGAACTTATAATATATTAATAAACCATATGTGTTATTTCTCTCATTTAGTTTATCCAATTGATTGGTGCCATGCAACCCAAATGGACCATCCCGGGTCGGGTCAAGTATTTACCAGAAATATTTATGGACTTAGACACCATATCCAACATATATATGTATGGAATCCTTGTCATATATACAAAAAAGTTGGTTAAGATTATTTACCCAAAATAATATTCTTTAAAAAACTTAATTTATGGTTTATTCGTCTAGCCCGAATATGTGAGTGTTACAGCCGTCGCTGCCATTGCGGGTTGTTCTTTGTCGTTGATGTAGTATTGAATTAATTAATGAAATCAAAATCAGAGTATCGAGAATTAAGAAAATAGAATGTAAATAAGATCTGGTTTCGTCTTGCATTATGCTTCATGATTACAGATTGAAAATAGACAACAACAACTCCAAAACCGCATCGTAACGCTCATCGAACATCTCAATCACGGTGGTTTTGATAGACCCAAACATCTCCGAGATGGCCTCTTGGATAGCTGCGGCCACCTCCTCGTGCATCATCCTGCGAATCGTATCATCGCTAACTCCACTCCTTTCAGGGTTGTGGTGCATACCCACCGTGATGTCTCTGAACCGCAACATAAAATAATCAGAGAATTGCTCGAGTATACTCACACTCGATCACTCCCCTTACTTGTTCCTTAGCATCCCGAGGATTCTTACTTGGACTGCTCATCGACCCGGTGCTTCCAGTAGTACGGGCCCAATACTACCTTCCACACCGCATGTGTAATCACCCCAAGTCCTCCTCCTAGGATTCCAGATCTCAAGTACTTTATATCTCGCCGACCATAGGCTACTCTCATAAGCTCATTTATGCTACATTCTAGTACTCAAAGCAAATCATAGGTAGTAGTAACTCCTAGGATAAGGCATCACAAATCAGACCACTCTAGTCCTAAAATATGAAGTACCTAGCTTACTCTCTAGCATGGATAATGTATCTCATAGATATCTCATAACACTGAAAGTAAGGGTATGTTGGGAAAATCACCGTTCGGGCGTTGGCTGATCATACACACTGTCCTTTCTTGTTTTTCTCGTAGAAACTCTTACTCATTTTAGAAAAATTGTTTCTCTTTGAAATTTTTTTTCTTAAATCCTCAGTTTAAGTCAACACACACCCGAAGGTGCATCTGAATCCCTCAAACCAAGGCTCTGATACCAACTTGTAACAACGTAATTTGCAACCAATTTTCTTTTCATTTTTAAAATTACATAAAACTCATATATTATTTTTCATGAAAATCATAAGTGTCTCAGTGTCAACTTAACATCTGAGTAAAAGTCAAATCCCAAAATCCTCAACATCATCTCGAACAGGTGTGTACAATCACGCCGGTGCCTTCCCGCGATCCTTTGAGGTACCTGAAACACATAACACATAACACGGTAAGCACGAAACTTAGTGAGTTCCCTAAAATACCACTCACAAAAACTAACCACTCGAGGCTATATCTCTATAAGACCCTCCGGTCAATGTGTCTCAGTGGGACCCTCCACTCCCATAGCTCGTTGGACCCTCTGGTCCGGTCTGGTTGAGAACCCTCTGGTCTCATAGTTCATTGGACCCTTCGGTCTGGTCTAGGTAACACATAATATAACATACAATACATATCACATAAACATGCATAACTCAAGCAAGCACAAAAAGGCCCTTTGGTTACACATAGTCACCACTCTTGGTGAAGTATAGTGAGAAGACTCACCTCGAAGCAAGCAAGCTAATACACCTCGTACACGAATCACCGATCTAGCCTCTGCCTAATACATGTGGTGATTATCTCTAATTAGATCACAATTCTAATAAATTCATATTAACCCCTTTTAAATCTTGGTAAGGGTAAAAGACCATTTTAACCCTCCAATATCTCAATTACTCACATTAGATCAAGACTTTAAAAGTCAACCGAAGTCAAACTTGAGTCAACAATCCATGTTGACCTAACTCGACGAGTGCATCGGGAGGACTCATCGAGTCCCCTCGATCCCTCAGTGGCCTTATGAAAACCAACTCTACTCCTCGAGTTGACCCACTAATTCAACTAGTTACAATATGCTCAGACTTACGGAATAACCCCTAAGCGACTCGTCGAGTCTGCTCATGGACTCGGGGAGTTCATCCAGTCCATACCACCATTCAGACGTTTTAGGGCAGATCTATCACTCTAAACACTAGATCTTAGCTCCCTAGGCTCGAATGTCACGTACAACTTCGATCTTTACGTTCATGCATGGCATAAATGCTCCATAATACCATTACAAGCTCCAAGGATGGTTAAGTGCATGTGGACCTGCCTCTAACTCAATAAAGTTTGAATCATTAGACCCTCAAGGCCTTTTCTAATCTAGATCTAAGGTTCTAACCTCAAACCACGCTCAAATAACTCAAGAGCACAATATGATTTGGAAGAAAACCCTAAAAGCTCCCAAAATGAGATCTAACGAATATGTGGCCAAGATGAGAGCTTTTTACCTCTGAATAGCAACTAATGACATAATAATGCAAGATCCACAGCCTTCCCTCGGTTAGATCCACCAAGCTCTTCCAATCCTTCCTGCAAAATGCACAAGAATGCTCAAAATGGTCTCTCTCTATATACAAGGAAAGGGGCCGGTTAGTGTTTCTCTATGTGAAGTGTGGCCACCCAAGGAGCCTATAAGTTGCTTTAAATAGGCCCCAAACCAGGGGATTTACGGTTTCTCATTTCAGCGCCTACTCGTCGAGTAGGTCATTAAACCCTTACGACCACGCGCGACTCGACTTAACGAGTCATAGCATCAACTCGTCGAGTCGCCTTATAAACTTGAAAAATAAATAATCAAAATGATGTACCTGGGATTCCGGATATCACAAAAGGATGCAAAGGTATGTGGATGCATTGCTGAAGTTCAATGTCAACTTTGACGAAGAGTTGACTATTGATATTATCCTACACTCTTTTCCTCCTTGTTATGATCAGTTTAGAATGACGTATCATATGAACAAGGAGGAAGTCACTCTAAGCAAGCTTCAAGGCCTTCTAAGAATTCTAGAAAGTAGTCTAAAAGGCAAGTCTGTTGTACCTAATCCTACCATTGCTTCCGCTGCCTTGGCAATTGGACAAGGGAAAGGAAAAAAGAGGAAGGCTCCTTCTAGGAGCCACAAGGGAATGTCGCTTGATGGATCCTCTTCTAGTGGGACCAAAGGTCGTTCTGCTGCTCCTTCTTCAAATCCAAAGGATGTAGAGTGCTTTCACTGTCACGATGAAGGGCATTGGAAACGAAGTTGCCCTAAATACTTGCAGGACATCAAGGATGGGAAGATAAAGTCCACTTTCGCAGGTATTTACACTATTTAATCTAAGAAGTCATCACATGTTGTTTCTTGGGTCCTTGATACAGGATGTCGTTTTCACATTTGTTCTGATTTGCAAGGTCTTAGAAGAAGTAGGCATGTGGAGCACCAGAAGATGAACTTGATCATGGGGAATAGGAAAGTGTTGCCTTTCAGCAAGATTGGAGTCTACTCTTTATTACTTAGTAGTGCGTTAGGGTTACCTTTGAATATTGTTTCTACTCATCGGAAATGGCGAGAAATATTATTTCTTTCCATGGTTTGTAGAGAAAAGGTTTTAGATTTTCATTTAATAATGTAATTGGTTCTATAAATGCTTTCTATAATGGTACTTTTTGTTTTGAAGCATTGCCTTGTAATTAAGTATATGAAACTGTGATGGTTGTAGATAACTTAGGAAATAATGTGTTGCATATTGATTTGTCAAATGGTTTGGACAAAGCATGCTTGTGGCATTGTCGTCTTGGACATGTCAACAAGAAACGCCTAGCCCAACTCTAAAAGTGTGGAGTGTTGGAGTCATTTGACCTTAGGTCCGATGACACGTGCGAGTCATGTTTACTTGGAAAGGTGACTAAATCACCATTCACAAGCACTTGTGAAAGGCGTGGGGGATTATTGCATCTCATAAACATTGATGTGTGTGGACCCTTTAGATCCACCACAAGGGATACAAACCGCTTCTATGTAAATTTACCCATGACTGTAGCAGATATGGGTATATCTACTTAATCAAGCATACGTCAAAAACTTTTGAAAAGTTCAAAGAGCTTAAGCAAGAAGTGGAGAATCAATTGGGAAAGAAGATAAAGATACCCCGATCCGATCGAGGTGGTGGTATCTTAGTATGGAGCTCCACGACTGTCTTAAGGAATGTGGAATTGTTTCACAATTGACACCGCCTAGGACACCGTAGTTGAATGGTGTAGCTGAGAGGCGCAATCGAACCTTGTTGGACATGATTCGTTTCATGATGATTCTAGCTTTGCTACCTATCTCATTTCGGGGGTATGCCTTAGAGACTGCCGCCCATATCCTTAATCTAGTCCCAACTAAGAAGGTTTCCAAAACACCTCATGAAATGCCGGCAGAGAAGGTTCCCTCGTTGGCACATATCAAGGTTTGGGGTTGCGAAGCTTTTGTAAAAAGATAGACTCATGGCAAGCTCGACCCTCGTAGTGAGTATTGCATTTTCATCAGCTACCCACATAAGTCCTTTAGATATCTCTTCTATAGACCGAGTAACAATGTTGTCTTCGTTGCGAGGAGAGGGGTTTTACGAGAGAGAGAACTCATATGCCAAGAGGATAGTGGTAGGCAAAATGACCTTGAAGAGCTTCAAGAATCAAGTGATGAAGGAACCTCCAAGACTACCGGTCAACCCGAGGAGGAAACTCCTGTTGAACCAATTGACGAGTCCTTACCTCTTAAAAGTTCCAGTAGAGTTAGTGTTCCACCTGTGTTATATGGTTTCCATATAAAAATTAAGGCGATACGTTTATCAATGATAGTACACTGATAAATTTGGATGAACCTAACAACGACAAGGAAGCCATGGCGGGCCAAGAGTCTGCAAAGTGGAAAGAGGAGATAGACAGCGAGATTTAGTCCATATATCACAATCAAGTTTGGAACTTGGTTACCAATTTACTAGGTAATAAGACGGTCGGGTGCAAATGGATCTTCAAGAAGAAGACCAACATGGATGGGAAAGTACACTCTTATAAGGCGTGATTGGTTACGAAGGGATTTACTCAACCTCCTGGATTTGACTATGACAAGACCATCTCACCAGTATCGAAGAGCAAGTCTATAAGGATTATGTTAGCCATAGTTGCGTTTCATGATTATGAAATATGGCAGATGGACGTCAAAACTGCTTTCCTTAATGGGAAGTTAGCTGAGGATGTTTACATGAGTCAGCCAGAAGGTTTTGTAGATGTGAAATACTCTAATAGAGTGTGTAAGCTTGAAAATCCATTTATTGATTAAAACAAGCATCTCGCAGACAGAATCTTTGTTTCGATGAGAAATTTAATGAGTTTTTTTTTCGAGAAGCGAGGATGAGTCATGTATATATGTCAAAGCTAGTGGGAGTATAGTTAGCTTCTTGGTATTGTATGTGGGTGACATACCACTCACAGGAAACGATGTCCCAACCTTTAAGGAGGTTAAGTCTTGTCTTGGGAAGTGTTTCTTTATGAAGGACCTCGAAGAGGATGCTTATAGGAGTAAAAGACTAATACGACTTAGTCAAAGTATGTGGCAATCCAAAATTTTTATCTTATACATATTCAAATCAATGAAGGTTAAACTCGTTTTTTTCTATTTTCTAGCACTGTTTGGAGTCAAATAGAGTGTTTAAAGCCTAGTATAAGCAGTGTATGAGTCGTAGGATGACTATTGTGGGTGTATCGCCTTGCATTTGAGCCAATCACACCAACACAAGGTGTGTGCGGCCGCACACAAGAGTGTGCGGCCACACACCCATCCCAAATGCACACTCTCCCTACATATAGAACACTTAGTCATTTTTTAACACTTTTCCAATTCTTCAAAGCAAGAACTCGAAATCCTCTAAAGTATCATCCAAATCTTCATCTCAATATTCATAAAAGGTAGTAATCCGTCCTTTTATTTGTTGATATACGACCTTAACTAGCAAAACCCTTTGGTTTGATCCATGAAAACATCCATTTCTAGCCAAGAACACCAAGAACAGATACTAGTTTTGGACCTTAAATCACCCTTTCAAGCCTCTATAACGTGTATACACTTATCATAACTTGTTATATGCTAAGAACACTCATTAATATGCTGGAAAAATATGATTTTATCATCTTCATAAAGGGTGTACGGCCACACACATCATGCTGGCCGCACACACCCTTTTTATGTCCAAAAATGGCAATAAACTCCTTATAAGGCTAAAGCAGGAAGTAAGAGACCTTCTTAGATGAGTCCTAAAGCCTTGAAACACGTTTTGACACATTCTATAAGGAGTGTGCGGCCACACACACCCCCTGGCCGCACACCCTGGCCGTACACACACAAATAGTGTGTATTTTGACCATACACTCCCTTGTATGGCCATATACCCCTTATATACAATCATATGTGGTTTAACACTTCAAAATAAGTGTTTCCTAGACCCTAAGGAGTGTTCAATTCAATAGTTAGGTTTTATAAGCACTAATTATATTCATATATGTATATTATATGTTAAATAGGATCCGCGTGTGTGCTCAAGTCTTCACTTGACACTTAGCATCTTGTACAATCCGTTCATCCAAACCACTCACTACAGGTGAGTTCATACCCCTTTAATTAACCTTTTAAATGTTTCTAAATGCTGTTATGGTGGGATACAAGTTGAACAAGTATAGTTATTATATCAATCGCATGTGATTAATAACTACCAAACAAGTGGTTTTCTTACTTTTCAAACTGCGTTATCAAATTGTTTTACTTCAAACTGTTCTACAAACTCTTTTACATGTCAAATACTATTTCTTAAAATATTTTAAACTTATATTCTATTAAAAGTATATGTATATAGATATAGTTATATAAGTAGGATTGAAAGGACTTAGGACTGATAGCTCACCTTACTTCCTGTTCCTCGTTTGGTTGTGGCCTTAGGGTATCAGGGTTATCTGTCCGAGGGTCGTTTGAATCCTACTTATATATTATGTATATGTATATAGATATAAAAGGATAATTCATTCAATACAATACCATTGGGTAGCAAGCGTATACAAACAAGCTCATATACACAAACACCATTCTAGTAAACTATAATAGGTATAGTTTAGGGAGATACTAATACTATTACTAGAACAATGAAACATACAAAGAGTTAGTTCATACATGAGTAAAAAAAAATAATATATACTATGACGGGGAACTAACAATAGATACTATGACGAGAAACTAACAATAGATACTATGATGAGAAACAGAACATACATGCTAGACAGAGAAAGAACACACAATACAGCTAGCACATACAATACATATACATTAATACATTTATGTGAGCCATTAAACGGGGCATGGCACTACCTGTCATGACCGTTTTTGTATCCAGAATCTCCTTAATTAGGGAGCGTATGAGTTTACGCATAGATCTATACTGGATTGACTATCCTACACCTTGCTGCTCGCTACAGTAGGACTTGCAAGTCTACGGGTGCCAAATGTCATTTCTTGTGGCGTCTTACATCGTCGTTTTACTATTGAATCGGTAACATGATACAGGCCGATCACATGGTACTTTAAATAACAAATGGTTTACGGTAGTTAGTACAGCAGTAGTTACTTAATACAACACTACAGTACTATAATATTTGCCCATTACATTCACTTAGTGAACATTCACACGATGCACGGTAATGTAAAAGCTATATTTTTGGTTCATGATTGTCGGATTTGGGAAAATACACACTCTTACAAGAGACACACATACAAATACTAGATGCCTTGGTAGAAGACCACTTTTAGTATGAAACATAGGGTTTTCTAGGAGTGTTCAAACAAATACAAACTTTACAAATACATTACATCTTACAAACATCTTACAAATGTTTTCATACAAACACATACACTAGTATACTTATGATCTAACCAGCTTTAAAGTTGATAAACTCTTTCAAAATAACTTGTATTCTCAGGTCACCAGTAGACAGGTACCGATACCAGGTTTTTTTTGAGAAGACGGAGCTCGTTCAAGACTTCTCTTTTATTTTGATGTATATTTTTGGTGTCTATATATCTTGACAGAACACACTTGTATGAAATTATATTATTAATGCAATGGATGATGTTGTTGCTTGTTTACTACTTTGCATTGTTGTGATACTGTACATGACGTCCTCCATCCCCCGAACGTTTCCGCCGTTCATGGTTTTGGGGTGTGACAGATTGGTATCAAAGCTTTGTTTATAGTGAATCGAGTATATCAACCCATAAAAGATATACGAACTATAAACAAAAGCAAGATTAAAATACTCTGATTAAGAGTTTATACCGTTAAATAATAAAATATTTAACCAAGTATACATACCTGCATTCATACTAAAATCAATGTCACTAGGAAAGAACAAAAGTATTATGATTGTTGGGCAACACAAGTAGACTTAGAGACATATGGTCAACCCTGGGAAGACGTAGCCTGATCAACTACATTATCCGAGGAGTGATTAACATGTGCCTAAGTGTGGTTGTGAGGTTGCAACAAGTCTAAAAACTAACCAACACTACTACAATAAGAATAGTAGAACAAAACATTAAACTTAAAATACTATAGGAGTATTTTGTGTTACTATAATTACCTATCTGAGAACTAAAGGTCTTTATTAGTATGTCAATAGTTGTTTAGTGGATACGCTAAGGCTATATGTAACTAGGATGTCATAGACTTAGAATCTGTGATCTTTGCTTTACTTCCTGTTCTTTCTTTGGTTGTGGACTTAGAGTTAGGATCACTTATTCGAAGGTTTATCACGTCCCGAAATACATATAACTGGTATGCTCTAGACAAATATTGGTGTAACTGATAAAGATCATCTTATAGTTATCTAATTAGATCGTCTACTTAGTTATATCTTATACCTCTTTTTCACGTAGATTTAATGGTTGGATTCCATCTTCACGGAGACCCGTACTACCCCAACCACGGCAATGCAAGATGGATGGAAGAAGAGCCAGAAGATGATCACCCAATCCCTTTGGATGATTATGAAGCTGAAGGCTTTTCTGATGGTTCTGACTTAGAGCCAGAAATCAACAACCTACCCCTAGCTAGGATAAACCGAAACCCCCGTCCAGCATTTCAAGGACCTAAACCCCTGTGGGCCACAAACTTGAATAGATGGAGTTAGGAGCAAGGTCAACCCATTCACTGAGGGATGTTCCGCTGATAGAGTCCTACTCATTATAGTTTGTAGGATTTCTCGGAACACAAAGAAGGGTCGAGCAGCTATCGGCCGAGTCGTGGAGATTGACGCCAACTCTAGCGTTAACGCAGTTCGCATTCTCCAGCTAGAGTCTACTTAGGAAAGGACTCTGGTCCACAATGCAGCTCTGCAGAGAGAACTTGCTGAAACCCAAGCTGAAGTCAGGGAAATTCAAACTCAGCAAGTGAGATCCGATAGGTGTGTGAGGGACATAGAACATCTTCTGTCGGAGTCAAGAACTCACTCTAGTAATTCTCGTCGCCGATAGATTCTCATCAACTATTCTTTTGGATATAACCTAGTTTGTGTAAAAACTTTAGTCTAGTTTCCTACCTTTGTAAATCTTGGACCAGTTAGGTCTTGATTAGGTTGTAGTATGTCAAAATGTTTCGATCTTGGTTGATGTAAGTGATGGGTTTTGAGCATTCTAACACTTCCTAAGTGTACATGCAACCCTAATAACCTTGGATCTATGTTTATCTAATTATCATGCAAAGTTGAATTCCAAGGTTATATTCCTATCTAGCATACATGGGGAACAATATTTAACTTGAATGACAGATAGAATAACTTATCTTGTTGCTTATGTTCCGTGAAACCTTGTGAGCCTAGCACCCCAAGTGTGATGCCTCAAATGCTTCACAGAACACCAAATGCTCTTCGAAAGACTTTTGAGAGAATACACACTTCTTAAAATTGGCCTAGCCCTCTTGTTTCATATGTGTAGCCGATTTTGGTGTAGAATGGGATTCTTATATAGTGTTGACACATCTAGGGTTACACCATGTAAACCCTAATGTGTGATGACTCTTCATTTCCATGACCCATGGGTTTGTAACTCCCATGGAGCATCCATGGAGTATCCTATGGGTGGAACCCAACTTGTTAATCCATGGAGCCTCTTAGCCCACTATACAAGATATGGATAATTTACATAATCAACCCATATATTTAATTAGTTATCTTTTGATCACTTAATTAATTCTAAATTAATTCTTGATCAAACTGATCAAATAATATTATTAATATATTAGAACTTATAATATATTAATAATCTCCAAATGTTATTTCTCTCATTTAGTCTATCCATTTGCATGGTGCCATGCAACCCAAACGGACCATGCTGGGTCGGGTCAAGTACTGACCATAAATAGTTATGGACTTAGACACCTTATCCAACAGTCTCCCACTTGGATAACTCTAATAACTATAACTGCAGTACTTCAGGAACCGACCGACAATCGTAGCTCTTTCAAGGTCTCTCGGAACTGAGAAGATGTTGATACTCCATTTAAGATAAGTGATCATATAATCCTCTGTTCTAGATATCAGCCGGACAAATACATGGAACAATGTCTTACTTATTGTCCAGCAGTTTGTTTCCCGATTTCTGATTTGTTTGACAAAGAACTTAATTGAACACATCAACTTAGTTCTGATCGGGCCCGATACATAGGTCAAAACAAAATCATCGAGGGGCCCATATATCAGCTTCTAATCCAAGAAGGAACATATAAACTTCGACTCATATGTTTGTTCTACCACTCATTGAATTATACACAAAAGCACGTTTTATAACATCGAGTTACCAATGCGTTTTCATACAATCAATGCATAACCAACTTGTAAGTAACAAATCATATCTCTTGGTTTGAAGACATATATGCTATTACCGCCTCACGATCACTCGAGATAGAATTCCATGAAGTGATTCCAGTGAGCGTGGGTTGAGTCCAATGCTCAGAACTTATGAGCACTCATGATTGTTGTAGCCTTGTCCAACACCGTAGACCTCTACAACCAATCATGACAGTCTTGATTCATACCTATTTCCGACATATGACCGACTGTGGAGGTTTGAATAATATGTTATTCCAAACAAAATTCTTCTGGAAGTCAAAACATGCAAAAGAAATATAGTAAACGATCGAAAAGAGATAGAAACACTTTACTCATAAATAAAACACCTTTTATTCATCATCTAATGTCAATTACACTTTACAAATTTCGAGGTTATCTAACTACTAAATCTAATATCATCCTTCACCTGTATGCTCCTAGCATGCTGGAGATGCTTAACCCGATTCAGTCCCTTCGTGAGGGGATCTACTGGGTTCTCATCCGATGATACCCTATTTGCCACGAGGAGTCCTTCTTCTATTCGATGTCTGATAAAATGGTATTTTCTGTCGATGTGTCTGGATCTCCCATGATCCCTAGGTTCCTTGGCTAAGGCAACAACGCTTTCACTATCACAGAAAATTTCCATTGGCTCTTTAATAGCTGGTACATCTCCAAAGTCTCCAACGAAGTTCTTAAGCCATATCGCCTCCTTTCCCGCCTCGCTAGCTGCAATATACTCTGATTCACAAGTTGAATCAGCCACTGTCTCTTGCTTGGAACTCTTCCAAGAAATTTCTCCTCCGTTTAGGGTAAAGACCCAGCCCGACTGAGAGCGGAAATTATCCCTATCAGCCTAGAAGCTAGCATCACTATACCCTACAACTCTCAAGTCATCACTCCGACCGAGGGTAAGGACCTAGTCCTTAGTCCTCCGTAGGTACTTGAGGATATTCTTTACCGCAGTTCAGTGTGCCTTGCCAGGGTTCCCCTGATACCTGCTAACCATGCTCAGGGCAAATGCTACATCAGGTCGGGTACACGTCATAGCATACATGATGGATCCTATAGCCGAAGCATAAGGTATTCGACTCATTTCTGCTATCTCAGCCTCAGTGCTAGGGCTTTGTGTCTTACTCAATCTGGCGTTACTTTGGATGGGTAACTCTCCTTTCTTGGAGTCCTGTATGCTGAATCTCTTTAGCACCTTATCCAAGTAGGTACTCTGACTAAGTCCAATTAGTGTTTTACTCCGATCTCTCAAGATCCTTATCCCTAGAATATAGGCAGCTTCTCCTAGGTCCTTCATAGAGAAACACTTCCCAAGCCAGGACTTAACTTCCTGCAGAGTTGGGATGTCATTTCCTATGAGTAGTATGTCATCCACATACAATACCAAAAAGCTAACTATACTCCCACTAGCCTTGACATACACACAAGATTCATCTTCACTCCTAGAAAAGCCAAATTCCTTGACCTTTTCATCAAAACAAAGATTCCATCTGCGATTTGCTTGCTTCAATCTATAAATGGATTTCTCAAGCTTACACACCCTATTAGGGTACTCATTGCTAAAAAAACCTTCTGGCTGACTCATGTAAACATCTTCAGCCAACTTTCCATTAAGGAAAGCAGTTTTGACATCCATTTGCTAAATTTCATAGTCATGAAATGTAGCTATGGCTAACATAACCATAATAGACTTAATATTGGATACTGGAGAAAAGGTCTCATCATAATCCACTCCAGGAATTTAAGAGAAGCCCTTTGCAACCAGTCTAGCCTTATAAGTGTGTACATTACCATCCATGTCAGTCTTCTTCTTGAAGATCCATTTGCACCCTACAGTCTTACGACCTGGTACATTCTTAACCAAGTTCCAAACTTGACTGTCATACATGGATTGTATCTCTCTATCCATTGCCTCTTTCCACTTTGCTGACTCAGGGCCTGCCATGGTTTCCGTGTAACTGTTAGGTTCATCCAGACCTATCAGCGTCCCATCACTGAAAAGTGTATCACCTTCTGCAATAATATGGAATCCATAGTAATTCTCAGGTGCATTCGTAAGTCTCGTGGAACGCCAAAGAGGTACAGACTTGTCAATTGGCTCAACAGGAGTTTCCTCCTCAAGTTGAGTGCTAGGGTTTGAAGTTCCTTCACCGCTTGACTCTTGAATTTCATGAAGATCAATTTGCCTCCCACTGTTTCCTTGGCTTATGAACTCTCTCTCTCTCTCTCTCTCTCTCTCTCTCTCTCTCTCTCAAAAGAAGGCCCTCCTAGCTACAAAGACCACATTTTCACTAGGTCTGTAAAAGAGGTAACCAAAGGATTGCTGTGGGTAGCCGATGATAATACACCTCTCGCTTCGAGGTTCGAGCTTATCATGAGTCTCACGTCTCACGAAAGCCTCGCAACCCCAAATCTTGATGTGGTCTTGTTTTGGTACTTTACCAGTCCACATCTCATGAGGAGTTTTGGCAAGTTTCTTTGTAGGGACTAGATTAAGGATATGGGCCACAGTCTCTAAGGCATACCCCAAAAATGAGATTGGTAGCGAAGCTCGACTCATCATGGAACGAACCATATCCAACAATGTTCGATTACGCCTCTCAGCCACACCATTCAATTGTGGTGTCCTGGGAGGTGTCAATTGTGAGACAATCCCACATTCCCTTAGATAGTCAAGGAACTCTGAACTAAGATACTCACCACCACGATCGGATCGAAGCATCTTAATGTTCATGCCCAATTGATTCTCGACTTCCTGTTTAAATTCCTTAAACCTTTCGAAAGTCTCTGATTTATGCTTGATTAAGTAGACATATCCATATCTACTGTAATCATCATAAAAAGTCAAATAATAACGATTAGCATCCCTTGTGGCATGTTTGAATGGTCCACACACATCCATGTGTACAAGGTCCAACAAACCTTCACCCCTCTCACAAGAACCTGTGAAGGGTGACTTCGTCATTTTTCCAAGTAAGCATGATTCGCAACTATCATCTGACTTTAGGTCAAATGACTCCAAGCGTCCATCCTTTTGGAGTTGGCCTATGCGTTTCTTGCTTATATGTCCAAGACGACAATGCCATAATGATGCTTTATCCAAGTTATTATTGTTAATAGAATCAATACACATCACATTATTTCCTAAGTTATCTACAACAGACACAACTTCATACACACCATCACAAGGTAATGCTTTAAAATAAAGAACATTATTAAAGAAAGCATTAATCGAACCAACTTCATTAGCAAATGAAAAGGTGAAACCTTGTTTATACAATGCATGAAAGGAAATAATATGTCTTGCCATTTCTGGCGAATAACAACATTTATTCAAATATAAATTTAACCCACTACTTAGCGACAAAGTATAAACTCCAATCTTGGTGACAGGTGTAACTATCCTATTCCCCATGATTAAGTTTATTCTTCCTTGCTCCACATTCTCACTTCTTCTTAGTCCCTGCAAGTCACAACAAATATGAATACCACAACCGGTATCAAGGACCCAAGATTTAGAATGGGGTGAGTTATTAGAAATGATAGTGTAAATACCAGCATGGTTGGGTTTAACTTTCCCATCCTTCACATCTTGCTGGTATTTTGGGCAGTTCCGCTTCCAATGTGATTTTTCATGGCAATAGAAGCATTCAGCCTCTTTTGGGTCAGAAGAAGGAGTGAAGAAACCTTTCTTGGTTCAACTTGAAGAAGAGCCATCAAGGGTCCGACCCTTGGTACCCTTTGAAGAGCACTTTCTCTTCTTCCCTCGACTTTTCCCGATTGCCAAAACTAGAGTGGAGTTTGGAGTAGGAGTGTTAACAACCGACTTCCCCTTAAGACCTGTTTCAGCGGTCTTGAGAAGTCTCTGAAGTTTGCTGAGTGTGACCTCTTCCTTATTCATGTGATATGTCATGCGGAATTGATCATAGCACGATGGTAAGGAGTGCAAAATGATATCTATTGCAAGCTCCTTAGGGAAGTTCACATTAAGCTTCAGCAATCGATCCACATACCTTTGCATTTTCTGCATGTTGCTCGTGATGGATTCCCCGTCCTTCATCATGGTTGTTATCATGGAGCAGATGATTTCATACCTCTCTTGTCGTGCACTTTGATGGTATCTTTCCATCAGATCTTGGTGCATTTCATAAGGGTAGAAATCCTCATAGGACTTTTGGAGTTCCGCTGTCATCGTGGCCATCATGATGCATGCCACTTTTGTAGCATCCCTTTCATGTGCCTGAAAGTTAGCGATCTCGTAGGGAGTTGCAGTGGTCTCATCAATCTCCTTAAGCTCCCTGTCAAGGACATATTCTTTGTCCTCGTAGCGGGTAATCATCCTGATGTTTCTGATCCACTCATTGAAGTACGATCCATCAAAAGTGACTTTCCCACACAAGTTCATAAGGGTAAAGAAGCCATTAGGATTAGAGCCAGAAGCAGCATTATTTGAAGACATCTGAAGGAAGAGGACAGGATTAGTTTAGATATTAAGAGAGTCCTTAATAATACACCCAAATGTAATATTAAGGCTAGGATCCAATCACAATATATTATAACTTAGAAGAGGTATGTCGTAATCCAAGCTATAATGTATTTGAAAGGTAGGTGAATGACGATTCACCAATTTCCACCATGAAAACCGAAATATTAAATATTAGGTTTTTGATTGGTTCTTATAAATTCCTAGATTCTTTGAGATTCAATGAACTTTTCAAAGGCATGTTTCAATCTCGAGTGTGCCCTCCAAGTTTTGTGATTGGGATACTAAGGATCACAAAACGAGGTGTGAAGTAACCATGCAAATCACTTGGTACCCTTAAATTTTATCACTCAATCGATGTGCCGGTAAACCACACACGCTCCACCGATACTATAATAAACCTTAAGTCACCCTTTACCTACCTTGTTAAGTCCAAGTTAGTGTGCCGGTTAACCACACACACTCCACCAACGACTTAAACAAAGTGTAAAGTGTAATTTCATGGATTAGCACCTTATTCACATTTTTCCTAAAGTAACTAAGATTGGGAATTTAATAAAACATTTAGTTACTTTATAATATTCATCATACTTTTAATGAGAATTTATAAGTCCTTGTCTTACCCGTTCGGCTAACGACCCTCCACCAATCAAGTAAGCGGTGGGTGAGAGTGGACACCCATTAAGTTGCCATTTTATAGGCAACAACCTTATACCCACCTTATAGACCAGCTTCGTGAATGAGACGTACTAGCGGTAAGACGACTTTGTTCTTATATATATATATATATATATATATATATATATATATATATATATATATATAATTATTAAATCATAATACTATAAGTATAAGGGTTGAATTTCAACTTTTAAAATTCTAAGGGTTGGAACTAAAGTTGTTAATATGACTTTACTTGTTCCAAAACTTGAGGGTAAGTTATGGACTCCATTAAAACACATTATGATCAAGAATTAATCTACCACATAGGTTACAAATAATTCCTATGATCATCTAAACATCATAAGATCCAGAACATGAATATGAACACTTTCATGAATCAAAATTACACTTAAAACTTTGTAATTTTGATAACTAGTTGTTGTAAATGAATTAGCAAAGACATTACTCCGTCTAAAACAAGTTTTCAAGTACCAAAACAATTTAGGGTAATGTTTCTAGTCCATTTCCAGCAACTAGAGTCGAAAATCTGCACTCTGTGGCTCCTACTCGCCGAGTGCATGAACCTACTCGGCGAGTAGGTTGAAGATTCAATTGAACTCGGCGAGTCCCCCCATGGACTCGGCGAGTTCATCAGGCAGACAAAAAGTTTTTCGACTTTTTCAACTTTTTAGCACAAATAACAAACAAACAAGCCTAGGCTCTGATACCACTGATGGGTTTTGAGCATTCTAACACTTTCTATGTGTACATGCAACCCTAATAACCTTGGATCTATGTTTGTCTAATTATCATTCAAAGTTGAATTCCAAGGTTATATTCCTATCTAGCATACATGGGGAACAATATTTAACTTGAATGAAAGATATAATAACTTACCTTGTTGTTGCTTATGCTCCTTGAAACCTTGTGAGCCTAGCACCCCAAGTGTGATGCCATAAATGCTTCACAAAACACCAAATGCTCTTCGAAAGACTTTTGAGAGAATGCACACTTCTTAAAATCGGCCTAGCCCTCTTGTTTCATATGTGTAGCCAATTTTGGTGTAGAATGGGATTCTTATATAGTGTTGACACATCTAGGGTTACACCATGTAAACCCTAATGTGTCATGACTCTTCATTTCCATGACCCATAGGTTTGTAACTCCCATGGAGCATCCATGGAGTATCCTATGGGTGGAACCCAACTTGTTAATCCATGGAGCCTCTTAGCCCACTATACAAGATATGGATGATTTACATAATCAACCCATATATTTAATTAGTTATCTTTTGATCACTTAATTAATTCTAAATTAATTCTTGATCAAACTAATCAAATAATATTATTAATATATTAGAACTTATAATATATTAATAATGTCCAAATGTTATTTCTCTCATTTAGTCTATCCAATTGCATGGTGCCATGCAACCCAAATGGACCATGCCGGGTCGGGTCATGTACTGACCAGAAATAGTTATGGACTTAGACACCTTATCCAACAGTAAGACCTACTTCTAGGTCATTTTTTCCCGAACTCGTTACATCTATAATTCCAGTTTTATTGACAGATATCTAGTCTCATGGAATTTATATCCAAATGCTTTCATTTACAATTAGTCGTGTTATTCATTTGTACTGTTGGACTATGGGGAGTTAGTCCATGATTCATACTCGTCAATTCTTCTATTGAATTCTTATCAATGTTTTCATCTTCGTAAACTTATAGATCAAAGATGCCTCCATGTAAATCACCAAGATGCAATCCTCCCGTACCAACACCACCTACTCCACAGTTAGACACGACAACTCTAAATGCTGCTGTAGCGGTAGCTGTGGCTATAGCCATGGCTCAATATCATACATCCAGTTCCACTGGAGGAGGAACCCCTGTCCTATCCACTCATGGTCAAGTCCCTGTGCGCTTGAAAGAGTGCTCCTACAAGGACTTCACCAACTTCAAGCCATTGTCCTTCAAAGGTACTGACGGAGTCATTGCCCTCTCACAATGGTTCGAGAAAACCGAATCAGTTTTCGAAATCTGCTCCTATCTAGAGGAGAGCAAGGTCAAATTTGTGCTTGCACCTTTGAAACAAAAGATCTAACATTGTGGAATAGCCATGTTAAGTCACTATCTCTCATAGTGGCTAATGCTATGGGCTGGGAGAATTTGAAATACCTCTTGATTGAGGAGTACTGCCCGAGGGACAACATCCAAAAGCTGGAGGAAGAACTGTGGAGCCTAACCATGAAGGGCTCCAACGTAGTCGCCTACACCGCCAGATTCTGTGAATTGGTGGCCCGATGTCTCACCATGGTTCATACTGAAGGAAAGAAAATCGAGAGATATATATGGGGGCTCATTCCACCATACCAGGGAAATGTTTTGGCTTCACATCCCACTACATTTGATAGTGCCAAACGATTGGTACGGCGGCTCATAGACCATGGAGTTCGTACCCCAGCCGCAACAACAACCCTTGCCATCTCAGAACATTCCAAATCCGCTGACCCCAAGCGGAAGTACTGGGAGGACAAAAAGTAGACGAAGGCTTCCAAAAAGCATTAGGTCGTGGCAGTTCATGCTGCGTTAGCACCTGCCGCTGCTGCTCCGGTAAAGCAGTAAGCTGAAAGTTTTCCCAAGTGTAACAAATGCAACTTCCACCACGTCGGTGCTTGGCAGGAAATGCACTGTTTGAACTGCAACAGGAAGGGGCACAATGCCCGTTTTTGTAAAGCTCCAGCGAAGCCAATCAACCAAGTCCCTGGTGCTGGAGTGGGACAAACTTGCTACGGATGTGGCGAGGTAGGCCACTTCAAAAGGAACTGCCCGAAGGCAGGGTTTACCGGTGGAGTGGAAAGAGTTCTGGCCATAGGCTACGAGGCAGCGGTTGCTGACTCCACAATGATCACTGGTCATTTCACCTCGATAACTCTTATGCATTCATACTGTTTGATAGTGGAGCGGAGAGGAGTTTCGTGAACCAAAAATTTGCTCATTTACTTAAGCAAAAATCACGAACACTTAAAGAACTGTTCACAGTAGAAATGGCTAATGGCAAGACAGAGAGCACTAGCAGTATATTCATAGGGTGTACCCTAACTTTACATAGCCATTCATAGGGTGTACCGGTCTCAATTAAAAGTTTCGACGTCATTATCGACATGGATTGCTTGATTTTACATCATGCCGATATCATGTGTTACAAAAGGCTGTTCGCCTTAATCTGCCGTCTGGCGAAACTCTAGTAGTTTATGGTGACAAACCCAACATGAACCTTTGTATCATCTCGAACATTCAAGCTCAGAAATTCTTGCGAAAGGAATGTCGAGCATTCCTTGCTCATGTGGTTGATGTGAGCCAAGAAATGAAGGACATTCAGAACATTCCAGTAGTATGCGACTTTCCTGACGTCTTTCTAGAAGAACTCCCAAGATTACCTCCACATCGTCAAGTCGAGTTCCAAATCGACTTAGTTCCAGGGGCTACCCCCATAGCCAAATCACCCTATCATCTAGCACATGCAGAGATGTAAGAACTGTCCAGTCAACTTAACGAACTGATCCGCAAGGGTTTTATAAGACCAAGGTTCTCACCATGGGGAGCTCAAGTCTTGTTCGTCAAGAAGAAAGATGGATCGTTTCGTATGTGCATCGACTATAGGGAGCTCAACAAACTGACCGTCAAAAATCGTTATTTGTTGCCTCGTATCAACGATTTATTTGACCAACTTCAAGGGGCGAACTTCTTTTGAAAAATCGACTTAAGATCTGGATATCACCAATTACGAGTGCTAGGGGAGGATGTTCCGAAGACAGCCTTCCGAACTTGTTATGGGCACTACGAATTCGTAGTGATGCCGTTCGGATTAACAAACGCACCCATTGTATTCATGGACTTAATGAATAGGGAGTGTCGTCCTTATTCGGATCAGTTCGTCATCGTCTTCATCGATGACATACTTTATCTACTTTCGTAGTAAGGAGGAGCATAGTCAACATCTATGTCAGGTCTTAGACATATTACGTTCGGAGAAGCTCTATGCAAAGTTCTCGAAATGCGAATTTTGGATCTGAAGAGACGAATTCTTAGGGCACGTGGTTAGCGAAGAGGGAATACACGTGGACCCTTCCAAAATCAAAGCCATTAAGAATTGGTCAGCACCGAAGATGCCTACAAAAATTCGTCAATTTCTAGGCCTCTCTGGCTACTATCGCAGGTTCATTCAGAACTTCTCCCGCATTGCGAAACCTCTTACAACATTGGCCCAGAAGGGCGTGGCCTTTGACTGGGAAGAGAAGCAAGAAAAGGCATTCCAGAAGCAAGAAAACCGCACCAATACTATCCCTCCCCGAAGGGATAGAAGACTTCGTAATCTATTGAGATGCGTCGAATCAAGGGCTCAGTTGTGTTCTGATGCAGCGAGGTAAGGTTATCGCCTATGCTTCGAGACAGCTAAAGACGCACAAAGTCAACTACACCACCCACCATCCTGAGCTAGGAGCAGTTGTGTTTGCTCTGAAGATCTGGAGACACTACCTGTATGGTACGAAAAGCATGATCTTTAAAGACCAAAAAAGCCTGCAACACATATTCGACTAGAAGGAGCTCAACATGAGACAACGACGGTGGGTTGAGCTACTCAGTGATTACGAATGCGAAATTTGTTATCATCCGGGTAAAGCCAATGTAGTAGCTGACGCCCTAAGTCGGAAAGAATATTCTGGTCATTGAGTCAAATCCTTGACTATGACTATCCATTCACACTTGTCCGCACAAATTAAGGTGGCTCAGCTTGACGCTATGAAACCTGAAAATATGGCGGGTGAATCCCTGAGAGGGATGGATAAGAACTTGGATGTTAAGGGTGGCGGAGCTTTTTATTTCATGGATCGGATCAGGACCCTGAAACTCGGTGGCCTCAAAGACTTGGTCATGAACGAGGAGCACAACACTCGTTATTCCGTATACCCAGGTTCAGATAAGATGTATCTGGATCCTAAAAAGTTATACTGGTGGCCTAACATAAATGCAGAGATTGCTACCTTCATGAGTAAATGTCTTACTTGCGCCAAGGTCAAGGTCGAATACCAGAAACCCTCCGGTCTTCTACAACAGTCGGAGATACCGGAATGGAAGTGGGAGCGGATCACTATGGATTTCATAACCAAGTTGGCCAAGACAACGGTTGGACTTGATACCATATGGGTCATCGTCGACAGATTGACCAAGTCTACACACTTCCTGCCTATCAAGGAAACAGACAAGATGGAGAAACTTACAAGAACTTACATTAGGGAGATTGTACGACTGCACGGTGTTCCTTTATCCATTATCTCGGACAGAGATAGTAGATTCACTTCGAGGTTCTGGAAGTCGCTACAAAGTTCCCTAGGAAGTAGGCTAGACATGTGTACAGCCTACCATCCACAGACAGACAGACAAAGTGAGACGACTTTCCAAAACTTGGAAGATATGTTGCGAGCTTGTGTGATCGACTTTGGGAAAGCATGGGATACTCATTTACCCCTTGTCGAATTTTCCTACAACAACAGTTATCACACGAGCATAAAGGTTGCTCCATTCGAGGCCCTCTATGGCCAAAAGTGCAGATCCCCTCTGTGCTGGGCTGAGGTGGGTGATACCTAGTTAGCTAAAGGACGAATTCATGAAAGCACTATCACGGGTCTGGAGATCATACGGGGATCGCCAGAGAAGATCATTCAGATTCATGAATGATTGAAAGCCTCTAGAGACCGATAGAAAAGCTACGCTGATAAACAAAGGAAACCAATGGAATTCCAGGTGGGCGACCGCGTTCTATTGAAGGTCTCACCCTGGAAGGGCTTGATACCCTTTAGAAAGCGTGGAAAGCTAAATCCAAGATACATAGGGCCTTTTGAGATTCTTTCCAGAATCGGCCCAGTAGCTTACAAACTTAAGTTACCACGTGAGCTTAGTAACATACATTCTACCTTCCATGTCTCGAACATGAAAAAGTGTCTGTCCGACGAGACTCTTGTAATCCCTCTCAACAAGATCGAGATCAATGAGAGCCTCAACTTCATGGAAGAACCTGTAGAGATCATGGAACGGGAGGTCAAGCAAACAAAACAATGTCGTATCCCTATAGTGAAGGTTCGCTGGAATGCCAAGTGAGGACCTGAATTCACTTGGGAACGAGAGGATAAGATGAAACTGAAATGTCCTCGTCTTTTTTCGTATTTACTTGTAACTACTTAGTTTCTTAAAATCTAATTTCGGGACGAAATTATCTTTAAAGTGGGGATGATGTGGCAATCCGGAATTTTTATCTTATACATATTCAAATCAATGATGGTCAAACTCGTTTTTTTGCTATTTTCAAGCACTGTTTGGAGTCAAATAGAGTGTTTAAAGCCTAGTATAAGTAGGGTATGAGTCGTGGGATGAGTATTGTGGGTGTATCGCCTTGTATTTGAGCCAATCACACCAACACAAGGTGTGTGTGGCCGCACACAAGAGTGTGCGGCACACACCTATCCCAACCGCACACTATCCCTATATATAGAACACTTAGTCATTTTTGAACACTTTTCCAATTGTTCAAAGCTAGAACTCGAAATCCTCTCAAGTATCATCCAAATCTTCATCTCGATCTTCATAAAAGGTAGTAATCCTTCCTTTTATTTGTTGATATACAACCTTAACTAGCAAAACCCTTTGGTTTGATCCATGAAAACATCTAGTTTTAGCCAAGAACACCAAGAACACAAAGAACACACACTAGTTTTGGACCTTAAATCACCCTTTCAAGCCTCTATAACGTGTATACACTTATCATAACTTGTTATATGCTAATAACACTCGTTAATATGCCAGAACATCACGATTTTATCATCTTTATAAAGGGTGGGCGGCCGCATACATCATGCTAGCCGCACACACCCTTTTTAAGTCCAAAAATGGAAATAAACTCCTTATAAGGCTAAAGCATGAAGTAAGAGACCTTCCAATATGAGTCCTAAAGCCTTGAAACACGTTTTGACACATTCCATAGGGAGTGTGAGGCTGCACACACCCCCTGGCCGTACACACAAAAATACTGTGTATTTTGACCATATACTCCCTTGTATGTCCATATACCCCTTATATACAATCATATGTGGTTGTAAGATTTCAAAATAAGTGTTGCCTAGATCCTAAGGTGGTTTCAATTCAATAATTAGGTGTTATAAGCATTAAATATATTGATATATGTATCATTATATGTTAAATAGGAGTCGCGTGTGTGCTCAAGTCTTCACTTTACACTTAGCATCCTGTACAATCCGTTCATCCAAACCACTCACTACAGGTGAGTTCATACCCCTTAAATTAACCTTTTAAATGTTTCTAAATGCTTTTATGGGGGGATACAACTTGCACAATTATAGTTATTATCTGAATCGCATGTGATTAATAACTACCAAACAAGTGGTTTTCTTACTTTTCAAACTGTGTTATCAAACTGTTTTACTTCAAACTGTTCTACAAACTCTTTTACATGTCAAATACTATTTCTTAAAATATTTTAAACTTATATTCTATTAAAAGTATATTTAGATAGATATCGTTATATAAGTAGGATTGAAAGGACTTACGATTGATAGCTCACCTTACTTCCTGTTCCTCGTTTGGTTGTGGCCTTAGGGTATCAGGGTTATCTGTCTGAGGTTCGTTTGAATCCTACTTATATATTATGTATATGTATATAGATATAAAAGGATACTTCATTCAATACAATACCATTGGGTAGCAAGGGTATACAAACAAGCTCATATACACAAACACCATTCTAGTAAACTATAATAGGTATAGTTTAGGGAGATACTAATACTATTACTAGAACAATGAAACATACAAAGAGTCAGTTCATACATGAGTAAAAAAAATAATATATACTATGACGGGGAACTAACAATAGATACTATGACGAGAAACTAACAATAGATACTATGATGAGAAATAGAACATACATGCTAGACAGAGAAAGAACACACAATACAGCTAGCACATACAATACATATACATTAAGACATTTATATGAGCCATTAAACGGGGCATGGCACTACCTGTCATGACCGTTTTTGTATCCAGAATCTCCTTAATTGGGGAGCGTATGAGTTTACGCATAGATCTATACTGGATTGACTATCCTACACCTTGCTGCTCGCTACAGTGGGACTTGCAAGTGTACGGGTGCCAAATGTCATTTCTTATGGCATCTTACATCGTCGTTTTACTATTGAGCCGGTAGCAGGATACAGGCTGATCACACGGTACTTTAAATAACAAATGGTTTACGGTAGTTAGTACAGCAGTAGTTACTTAATACAACACTACAATACTATAATATTTTCCCATTACATTCACTTCGTGAACATTCACATGACGCACGATAATGTAAAAGCTATATTTTTGGTTAATGATAGTTGGATTTGGGAAAATACACACTCTTACAAGAGACACACATACAAATACTAGATGCCTTGGTAGAAGGCCACTTTTAGTAGGAAACATAGGGTTTTCTAGGAGTGTTCAAACAATTACAAACTTTACAAATACATGACATCTTACAAACATCTTACAAATGTTTTCATACAAACACATACACTAGTATAGTTATGATCTCACCAGCTTTAAAGCTGATAAACTCTTTCAATATAACTTGTATTCTCAGGTCAACAGTAGACAGGTACCGGTAGAAATTATATTCATTTGATGTATGTTATTTAAAGTTGATAAACTCGTTCAAGACTTCTCTTTTATTTTGATGTATATTTTTGGTGTCTATATATCTTGACAGAACACACTTGTATGAAATTATATTATTAATGCAATGAATGATGTTGTTGCTTGTTTACTACTTTGCATTGTTGTGTTACTGTACATGATGTCCTCCACCCGCGAACGTTTCCGTCGTTCATGGTTTTGGGGTGTGACAAAGTAGCTACTTGGACAAGGTGTTGAAACGTTTCAACATGGAGAATTCCAAGAAAGGAGAATTGCCTATCCAGAGCAATACCAAATTGAGTAAGACTCAGAGTCTGAGTACTGATGCTGAAATGGCAAAAATGAGTCGAGTAACATATGCTTCCGCCGTTGGCTCGATTATGTATGCTATGACATGTACTCACCCTGATGTGGCTTTTTCTTTGAGCATGGTTAGTCGATATCAAGGGAATCCTGGTAGAGCTCACTGGATAGCGGTAAAAAACATTCTTAAGTACTTACAAAGGACTAAGGACTAGGTCCTTACCCTTCGTGGGAGTGATGACTTGAGAGTGACAGGGTATAGTGACACTAGTTTTTTAGATCGACCGAGATAAATTCTGCTCTCAGTCGGGATGGGTATTTACCCTTGTTGGAGGAGCAGTGACTTGGAAAAGTTCCAAGCTGGAGACCATAGCTGATTCAACGTGCGAATCAGAGTACATAGCAGAGAGCAAAGCGTCGAAGGAGGAAATATGGCTAAAGAACTTCATTTGAGACCTTGGAGTTGTACCTGCCAAAAAGGAGCCCATGGAGATTTTCTGTGATAACGAGGGTGTGGTCGTGTTAACCAAGGAACTGAGGGATGATTGTAAATCCAGACATATTGACATGAAATATCACTTCATTAGACATCGGGTAAAAGGACTCCTCGTAGTGAATAGGTTATCGTCAGAGGAGAACCCAACAGATCCCCTTATGAAGGGACTGAGTAGGGTTAATCACTTGTAGCGTGATATGAGTATTGGGCTGAATGATGATATTAGTTTTAGTGATTAGATAGCTATTCACAAACTTGTAATAGAGAAAATGTAATTGACATTCGATGATTAAATAAAGGGGTTTTATTTATGAGTGAAGTTACTGTCTTGTGTCAATTGTTTACTATTCCTTCATTTTTCATGTTTTGAGTTACAGAATAATAAGATTATTCAAATTATCCACAGTTGATCATACTTTGGAAGTAGGTTATGAGGCTAGTCTGTCATGAATTGGTTTGTAAGATTGTCTAAGGTGTTAGACATAGCAAAAGTTTACTACAACATTCATGAGTGCTCTTGAAATAAGATTTGAGCATTGGATTAAACGCACGCTCACATGAATCACTTCATGGAATTTTTCACGAGTGATTGTGAGATGATAATATCGTATAACTTTTAAACTGAGATATATGAGTTGCTGTTTACGAGTTGGTTGTGCATTGATAATGTGTAAATGCATCAGTAAATTGATGTTATAAAACATGTTGTTGTGTATGATTTAATGAGTAAATAGTACAAGAATATAAGTCAAAGTTTATCTGTTCCTTTTATCCTAAGAGGATTAAAAGTGATATCTTGGGCCCTTCGATGATTTGGTGTTGACTTATGTGTCGGGCCCAGTCAGGACTGAATTGATGTGTTCAATTAAGTTCTATGTCAAACTAATCAGAAATCAGGAAACAAACAGTTAAGGAATGAGTATGACTCCATCCCATGTCTTTGTCCACATGATATCTTGAAGAACAGAGGACTGTATGATCCCTTATCTAAAGGACGTGTCATTGACTAGGTCAGAGTTTGACAACGACAATTAAGAGTTACGATTGCTAATCAGATCTTGAAGTTACATTGGCAGTTATAGTTATTTGACTTATCCAAGTGGGAGACTGTTGGATTAGGAGTGTAACCCCATAACTATAATTGGGATGTACTTGACCCGATACTAGCATGGACCTTTTTGGTTGCCTTCACACTGGTGACTAGACAGGATGATTGTTAAGGAGAGAGACTAATTTATTGTTAATAATAATAAATTAGGACATAAATATGATTTATTAATATATTATAAGAATAATATATTAATTTGGAATGATATTATTAATTAGTATTTAATCAGAAATTAATTTGGAAATCATTTTGGGATTAAAGGAACTGATTAAACGTACATGGGTTGTTTTGCAATTATTTGATAGTTGATGCTTTGGGCCATTGGATCATCCTTATTAGGGATAGACTGAAAATCCTAGAAGGATCTTGGAGTTTTCGTCCAAGTGCTAAAGAAAGGAGGTCCATGGACTTGCTTATCCCTAACAAAGGAATTAAGGTTTCCACCCTGAAACCCTAGTTAGCCTCAAGTATAAATAACCCCCATAGGCTCTAGATTTCGTCCACCATTGTAGAAACCCTAGAAGAGTCAATTGTTGGAACAAGCTAACTTCTCTCCTTATTCTCATATTCATCCTCTCACTCAAGTGTGTTTGTGAGCCATTAGAGGTACTACATTTGTGGTACTTGTTCTCAAGAGCAAAGGGAATTCAAGAAACTAGTTGTTATTACTATATATCAACAAAGGTATGCATTCTAATCTTTGTTTTTCAATTTTTGAAAATAGTAGATGCATGCTAGGTTTTCTTTTGTGTTCATTTGTTGTATGTCTAATAGAGAAAACATAGATCCAAAACTAGGGTTGCATGCACACATAAGATTGTTTGTATAAAACCCATCAGTAAGTACCATTACATTTGATGTTTTTGAATGTGAAGACATCAAATTCAATAAGTTATATCGAAAGATAATTTTGTCGCTCCATTCCATAAGCCAATGTCACCGATAAGTCTGACAGTCAGACAAAGTCAAGAGGCATTAGATTTTTAAATGAATTGGCTTAAACACTCTTAGTTTAGTTTGTTTTAAACTTGAGAAATTAAGCAGTATAAGTGTTAATTCGATTTGGAAATTATTAAGCGGAGCTGTTAATATATGATGGACATTAGTCATTTCAGCTAACTTAACGCTATGTTCTCCGTTTTCATGTTTGGAACCCATTTCCCAAGTATTAACTTACTCAAATTACCACAGTCAATCATGCTCTTGGAAGTAATTAGTGATTTAAGACTTTCATGAATATTAGTGGATTGTCCATAGTGAATGGATGTAGCATAGAGGCTGCGCTAACATTCATGAGTACTTAATAGAGATTGAAGTACTGGACTGACCCGCACTTAGAGATTACTTCATGGATCCAGTCACAAGTAATTCTAACATGATAATATCTTCTATTCTTCTAACCTAGATACATGCGGGGTTTTGCTCTATGATTTTGTTATGCATTGGTCTACTCCAACGCTATCCATAACCGATAGTTATCAAGTGTACGTCTATGTGTTACATGATGAAGTAGACATAAACTATGTAGTCGAAGTTTATTTTTTCCTTCTGCCTTAATAGGAGAAGCGATATCTATGCGCCCATCGATGATTTGGTGGTGACATCTAAAGTGCTTGGTCGAGCCATGACTTGGAATTGATGTGTCCAATTTAGTTGTTGGATGCAATATTCACAAATCATATCGCCAAACATAATCTTGAATTCTGAGATTGACCATTATCTATGTCTTTAGTTCATACAGATATCATAGAACCAAGAAATAGTTGATCACTTATCTAAGGGTTGAATCTTGATTAGATTAAGAGTTCGGTAGTTGAATTGGAGGGCTAACTCTCAGTCGATTATTGGAGAAGTATTGATCCTTGTATAGTTGATGACTTGTCCTAATGGGAGATTGTTGGAAAGACTATCCAAGGTAATTAACTATTAGTAATATTTCTAATAATAACATGGTCCTTTTGGGTTGCCCTCAATCAAAACCCAAATTGAGTAGAATAAATAAACAAGAAATTGTTTTATTAATTATAATGGTTAATAATTAATTAGAAACTAATTTGAAATATATTTTGGGAATTAATTATTAGTTTAATTAATTAAAGGATTGAGTATTCATTAATCGATAGTTGGTTAATAAGGAATGCTCCAAAAACCTTATGAAATTAGGGTTGGATGAAAATCACTCCATCCCACATGGGAAAAGGAGTGAAATTCTTTCTAGGTATTCCACCCACATGGGAAGGAGTACAAAACCTAGGAAGGAATCCAATGCTACATATAGGGCCTTAGGGATTTCATTCTTCCTTGCACCTTGGCTTGAAGTTTTACCAACCCTTCATCCTCCTTCCATAGAGACGATTTCTAAACCTCTTACAGTTTGTGAAATTGACCCTTCTCCTAGTTATTTCATTCCACTCTTTGGTGTCATTGGGTGTGATACCATTAGAGGGATTTTAGTTTGGGTCCTCTCATCCAAGCAGCTTTGTGGAGGACGAAATCTCAAGCATTGAGATCAAAGGCTACATAAGACGTATGTTCTTCTTCTTTGTATTTTTGTTTACTAGGGTCGATGTAATTAGAATGAAACTATAGATCCATAGGTTTCATGTACACTTAGGTATATCGTAATTTCAATTTTTTCGCTGCCTAGTTTAGGGTGTATTTGATGCGTAGAAAATCGAACAATCAATTGGCTGGGTTGTCAGTGGCGTGCCACATACCTTGTTGGCATGCACGTCTGCGTGCTAATTTTTATAAATCATTAAATAAATCAAATCTTCTTCCTAAAGCCTCGTATTCTACATATTTTATATCCTCGCGTAGCTGTGGACGATATCTACAACTTTCATTCAGAATTCATCGGTTAATTTTGAATCTATTTTTGAAGTTATATATTTAACGAACATTGACTGTTAAGGTTCATTAAAAATTCATAACTCTCATGTCCAATGTCCGTTCTTGATTGTCTTTATATCGACAGATAGGTATTAATGAGATATTCAACTTTCATTTAGATCGTTTTTCCTAAAAATCGATCAATTCCAATTTCGGTTTATGTGCTAACGCATTCGCGTTGAAAGATTCGAAAAATCATAACTTCCTTACATGAAGTCATATTTGGATGTTCTTTATAACGGCGGAAACGTTCATGGGTGGAGGACATCATGTGAAATATCATACAGTGTAAAGTAGTAAACAAGCAACAACATCATCCATTGCATTATATGTAAAGTTTTAATACATGTGTGTTCTTTTATAGTAATAAGACACCAAAATATGAAATCAAAATAAAAGACGAGTCTTGTCTGTGCTCCGTCTTCTCAAAACCTGGCCATCGCACCTGTCTACTGATGACCTGAGAATACAAGTTATTTTGAAAGCGAGTATTAGCATAAAGCGGGTGAATTCATAAGTATTTAAGTGTCATTGCCCTGTTTTGGAAAGCTGTTATGAATGCCATATGAATCTTTGAATGAAACATTTGATATAAGTATGAAAACCCTATAAAATCCCATATTTCGTACTAGTATAAGAGTAGTCTTCTACCAAGACACAAATGTTTTGAAAGTAGTCTTCTACCAAGACTTGTATGTTTTGAAAGTAGTCTTCTACCAAGACGTGTATGTTTTGAAAGTAGTCTTCTACCAAGACTTGTATGTTTTGAAAGTAGTCTTCTACCAAGACTTGTATGTTTTGCTGAAACAAAGATGGTTTTCCCCTTTATGACTACTATTAACAATATATAGTCTACCTCATCGTTTATGTGAATGTATCACAAAATAAAAGTAATAGGGAAAATATAGCCATATAAGTATTATCCTTTTGCATTAGGGTAACCACGACATCGCGACTGCCGAAAGGTATTGACCTTGAATATCAGTAGATGTTCATTTTCCTCTGTAGCTAACAGTAGGTTAGAAGAATGGTTAGTCCCGTAAAGGTACCCCTAGTATAAGTATTAACCGTAGGCATTCGTAGATGTTCATTACCTCTGTTGCTAACAGGTGGGTGTCAGAATGGTTAGTCCCGTATAGTATCCTTTTGTATTAGGATAGACAGAACTAAACTACACGTATGCTATGTAATAGTATCTCATCATATAGTGTCTAGGTACAAGTATCCATGTAAGTGTATCCATGTAAGTGTATCTCTTCATATAGCATTTAGTATAGACTCATGAATGAACTGACTCTGGTGTAATGTTTTGTATGTCCTAACTATCCCTATAATAGTTTACTAGAAGGTAATTGATGTCCAAGAAGGTTTATACACCCTTGCTACACAAGAGTGTGGGAAACTGAATAAAGGATGAAAACTATCATATCAATATATATATATATATATATATATATATATATATATATATATATATATAAGAACATAAGTGTATAGATATAGATTTGACCAAGGACATGAAAGAAGCTTTGTAAAATTTTTAAGAGTTTTGAATAATAAATAACAATGACTTGATGTCATTTTATAAATATTTCAAAATTAATTCATTTGATAGCAAAACATTTTAAGACAAAAAACCATTTCATGTATCACATTTTGAAGCATGTGAAATCAGTTGGACGAAAACACGGTTATGAATCACATATGATTGATTCTATAACATGTTGATTTCTACCTGTATTCTTCCCCATTAAAGCATTTAAAAACATTTAAAGCATTGATTAAGAGGTATGAACTCACCTATAGATGGTGGTTTGGATGAACTGAATGATGTAGGATAGCTAGGTGAGAAGTGAAGACTTGTTCACACTCAATGATCCTAGTTAACATATAATCACACATATATGTATCCAATTAGACTTTAAACCACTAATTGATAAGGTTAGGACATCCTAAGGCATGTAAAACACCTTATATAAGTGCTACAAGTCATAAGTGATGAGTTTATAAAACTCTTTGATCGATTAGATCTTATAACAGGAAAACAAAGAATGCGAAAAACAGTAAGATAAAGCACAAGAATGAATCTGAATATGTCGAATGGTTCAATTACTTCAATCCTCAGCAGAGCTCGAAGAAGAACTTCCACTGTAGAGGATTCTAGGGTGACAAAAGATAAGAACGATGAACGCTGTAAAAACTCTATCAAATCTTACGTTCTAGGATGCATGCAAGCATCTATAAATAATAAACCCTACAAAAATACTCACGGATGGACAAGCCCATACCGGAGACAAAACTGGACTAACTAGCGAGCCCAAAGACACAACACCTTCTGGACCTAACAATCTCCCCCTTTGCGTCAATTGGAGCGAGACTATTACTTCTTCTTGCTGGGTCAAGCTGCCGGAACCTTCTTAGTGGTGTCAAACAGACGTGGGTTAATAGCAAGAATTGTCTATCTGAAGCGGATGTACCACTGAATCATGTCATCGAAGTATTTATTGTCATCTGCTGAGTTTTGCTTGCAACGATGAATGATACCCAAAACATTTTCCAGGCATGCAGTGGTGTAGAGATGTTTGTCTGCCAAAGCGAACAGGCATTTTTGGCCTTCGTTTCTGGTAAACATAACATAATTTCTCTTCAGATCTATCTTCCCCATCTGCATCATGTTCAGGTCACTTGCTAAGCCAATAGGAGAAATAATAGGCTTTTTCTTGAAAATGTTGGCAATCTCCTGATCCATCTTGGCGACTACCATGATGTAGCAAACAAGCATCCTCTTGAAGTGATTAATTATCGCACCATACTCTGCTTCATTTGTGAGAAGGATGTTGTGCATAATTATCCAATCATGTGGATTCAAATTGGGAAGATCAGCAAGCGAAAGGGCATGTTCGGTCTTGGTAGATCCTCTCAGCTTTTTCACAAGGAGTGCCTCTTCATCTTTCTCCTCGTCTTTCTCTGCCATTTTCTTCAAAACACAATCTTTGGCATAGTGATTCTTTCCTCCACAGTAATAGCAGCTGACACCAGAATCTGCTTCAACCTTCGCCTCTTTCTTTGGTTCCTCAGTCTTCGGCTCCTCCCTTACCTTTTCAGAACTGTAGCTCCCCTGCCAGTTTCTATTTTTATTGGTAGGAAACTTTTTCTTGATGAACCTTTTGGGATTGGACACCATCATAGCATAATCTTCTGAGGTTAGATCGTAGTCCTCCAGGTTCAGATCTTCGTCTTCCACTGTATTTTTGCTTTTAGACAGGAGGGCCAAGGACCCCAAGTTTGAGACCACACTCTTCTCTTGCATCACTATCTTTTCATGTGATTTTAGAATCCCCACCAGTTTCGCCAAGGAATATGACTTGAACTGCTCGTGGGCTTTAACAGTAGACACTACAGCTCTCCACTCGGATCTTAAGCCATTCAGAAAAGTGACCTTCTGTTCAATCAGTTTCCTGTCGATATCATGTTTGATCATCTTGCTGAGAAGATGACTGAAGCGATCAAACGTCTGTGTAACAGACTCATCGGGATTTTGCTTGAACTCTCCAAACTCAGAAAAGAGCATGGTCTGAATTGAGTGCTCCAAATCTTCATTTGTGGAATACAGCTCTCGCAGCCGATCCCAGATTTTTTTAGCAGTACTACATGAACTCACCAACCTGAACGTGTCAGACTGAAGAGCGAATCGGATCAGTCTGAATGCTTTGATGTTGCACTGAAACTTCTCTTTTTCGTCTTGAGCAACGTCTTTCACATCTTTTAACAGATCATTATACTCTTTCTGAGTTTTAATGATTATGGATGTTCCTGAGTGAGCAAATGGTCCAGACACAATAGCTTCCCATATAAGATACCCATTATCTTTAGATCCGATGACATAGTCTTCAAAATGATGCACCCAAACTTCGTAATCTTGGGTGTAAAGAATAGGAATCTTTGTTGTTGATCCAATACTGTTTGAGATGTTGATATGATTAGATTGAGAATCATCCATGATTGATCGTTTAACATGTTTGAAAGATCAGACTTGTAATATGTAATATTAGGATAAAATGAATAAATAATGAGATACGTCAATTATGGAGTGACGGCTCAATAAATATCAATTATTGTGGAATAAACCCTAATCACTTCTTTCACAGAAGAGATGTGTATGAATTACACAGCCTCCTGCTCTGATAACAATTGATGAGGTTATAAAACTATTTAATCGATTAGATCTTATAACAGGCAAACAAAGAATGCGAAACTGGTGGGGATTCTAAAATCACTTCAATCCTCAGCAGAGCTCGATGAAGAACTTCCGCTGTAGAGGATTCTAGGGTTACAAAAGATAAGAATGATTAATAAACCCTACAAAAATACTCACAGATGGACAGGCCCATACCGGAGACAAAATTGGACTAACTAGCGAGCCCAAAGACGCAACACCTTCTGGACCTAACAATAAGGATTGCATCTAAGTGCTAAAGGACCTTGCTATTGTGTTTGGGGTTCAAGGGTAAACTCCTTTGGAGTTTACCTTTTTCATGACCTTAACCCAATGAGTTTACGGTCGTAAACTCAAGAGTTTACGGTCGTAAACTCCTCACTCTTTGACCATAAGTTCTTTTGACATTTTATAAGTCCTTTGAAGCATTTCTACTTGATGGTTAGGCCTTTCGAAGAGATTAGGGCATCACTACACTCCTTGGAGGAGTTTACGACCCCAAGACCGTTTCTTTTGGGTTTACTATCGTAAACCCATATGGAAAGTGGTATTTTCATGCTTTCAAGTCCTATACACAATAAGGAGTGGATCTAGACTAGTTTCACAAGGAAGGAAGGGACTAAGGCACACTTTTCGCCCTTAAAGAAGGGTTTACGGTTCAAGGAGTTCTTGAACTGTAAACACCTTTGATCTTGGTGTTTCCTTGATTTTCATTGATGTATAGAAGTATAACAAGCCTTACAATATACTAGGGTAGGAATAATTACTAGTTGGAAGCTTGAAAGTTACCAAAAGGCCAAGAACACTAGTGTGTGTTCTTGGTGAAACTTGAAGATTCACCCTTTTTGAAAGATCTAATGGATAGAAGTGTGTTAAATCAGTAGATTAAGTGATATACTAACTCAAAAGGGTTAGATACACTTACTAGATGATGATCTTGAAGAAAACTTTGGAAGATACTTGAGAGAGTTTGAGATTTGAACTTGAAAAGGTGGGAAAATGCTAAAAATGGCTAAGTGCCACTTTTATACCCTTCCCCTTTAGGGTTTACGACCGTAAACACCAAGTTTAGGCCGTAAACTCTAAACTTTTGATGTGACGGGACTTTATTGTTGCACAATAAACCCTAGGGCATCCTCTCTCTTGATATCTCCTAAAGTGTTAATCCTAGAATACTCAAACTTATTCCAAAATGTCTGAAAATTAACAGTAACTGTTCTGACTTCTATTGACTTGATATGCTATACAGAATGGAAATTTCGGGTTTTCACATCATCCCCTCCTTAGAAGGAATTTTGTCCTGAAATTAGAATCTAACTAAATAAGTACTTACAAATAACTAAGCAAAAAGGTGAGGATATTTTAGTTTCATCTGATCCTCTCGCTCCCAAGTGAATTCCGGTCCTCGCTTTGCGTTCCAGCGAACTTTCACTATCGGGATATGACTTTGCTTCGTTTGCTTGACTTCTTTGTTCGTGATCTCTACTGGTTCTTCCACGAAGTTGAAGCTCTCGTTGATCTGGATCTCGTCGAGTGGGATAACGTGAGTCTCGTCGGACAAACCCTTTTTCAAGTTTGAGATGTGGAAGGTAGAATGTACGTTACTGAGTTCGCACGGTAGATTGAGTTTGTAAGCTACGGGGCCGATTCGGGCAAGAATCTCGAAAGGCCCTATGTATCTTGGATTGAGCTTCCCACGCTTTTCGAAGCGTATCAAGCCCTACCAGGGTGAGACCTTTAGTCGAATGCGATCGCCCACCTGGAATTCCAATGGTTTCCTTCGCTTGTCAGCGTAGCTTTTCTGTCGGTCTCTAAAGGCTTTCAATTGTTCATGAATTTGTACATTCTTCTCTATCGCTTCCTGAATGATCTCCAGACCCGTGAGAGTGCTTTCGGGAGCTCGTCCCTTAGCTAACTGAGTATCACCCACCTCAGCTCAGCACAGAGGGGATCTGCACTTTCGGCCATAGAGGGCTTCGAAAGGAGCTGCCTTTATGCTCGTGTGATAACTGTTGTTGTCGGAAAATTCGACAAGAGGTAAATGAGTATCCCAAGCTTTTCCAAAGTCAATCACACATGGTCGCAACATATCTGCTAAGGTTTGGATAGTTCTCTCACTTTGTCCATCAGTCTATATATGGTAGGTTGTACTCATGTTCAGGCTAGTTCCTAGGGAACTTTGTAACGACTGCTAGAAGCTGGAAGTGAATCTACTATCTCTGTCTGAGATAATGGATATGGGAACACCGTGCAGTCATACAATCTCTCTAATGTATGTTCTCGTAATTTTCTCCATTTTGTTGGTTTCTTTGATGGGTAGGAAGTGTGCAGACTTGGTCAATCTGTTAACGATGACCCATATGGAATCATGTCCACCCGTTGTCTTGGGCAACTTGGTTATGAAGTCCATAGTGATCCACTCCCACTGCCATTCTGGTATCTCCAGTTGCTGCGGAAGACCGGAGGGTATTTGGTATTCGACCTTTACCTTCGCGCAAGTAAGGCATTTACTTATGAAGGTAGCAATATCTGCTTTCATGTTAGGCTACCAGTATAACTTTTGAAGATCCAGATACATCTTATCTGAACGTGGGTGGACGGAATAACAAGTCTTGTGAGCTTCGGTCATGACCAAGTCTCTGAAGCCACCGTGTTTCGATGTCCAGATCCGATCCATGAGGTATAAGGCTCCTCCACCCTGGACTTCTAAATTCTTATCCATCCCTCTCAGGGATTCACCTGCCACATTTTTAGGTTTCAAAGCGTCGAGCTGAGCCTCCTTAATTTGCGTGGACAAGTGTGAATAGATAGTTAGAGTCAAAGATTTGACTCTACGACCAGAATATTCTTTCCGACTTAGGGCGTCGGCTACTATGTTGGCTTTACCCGGATGATAACGAATTTCACATTCGTAATCACTGAGTAGCTCGACCCACCGTTGTTGTCTCATTTTGAGCTCCTTCTGGTTGAAAATATGTTGTAGACTTTTGTGGTCTATAAAGATCGTGCTTTTTGTACCATACAGGTAGTGTCTCCAAATCTTCAGAGCAAATACAACTGCTCCAAGCTCCAGGTCGTGGGTGGTGTAGTTCACCTCATGTGTCTTTAGCTGCCTCGAGGCATAGGCGATGACTTTACCTCGCTGCATCAGAACACATCCGAGTCCTTGATTTGATACATCACAATAGACAACAAAGTCTTCTATCCCTTCGGGGAGGGATAGTATTGGTGCAGTGCACAAGGCTCGCTTGAGTGTTTGGAATGCTCTTTCGTGTTTCTCTTTCCAGTAAAAGGCCAGGCCCTTCTGGGTTAATGTCGTAAGAGGTTTCGCTATGTGGGAGAAGTTCTGAATGAACCTGCGATAGTAGCCAGCGAGACCTAGCAATTGACAAATTTCTATACGTGTCTTCGGTGCTGACCAATTCTCAATGGCCTTGATTTTGGAAGGGGCCACATGTATTCCCTCTTCGCTAACAATATGGCCCAAGAATTCGACTCGTCGGATCCAAAATTCGCACTTAGAGAACTTCGCATAGAGCTTCTCCGATCATAATGTTTCTAAGAATTTGCGGAGATGTTGACTATGCTCTCCCTTACTTCGAGAGTAGATGAGTATATCATCGATGAAGACGATGACGAACTAATCCAAGTAAGGACGACACACCCTATTCATCAGATCCATGAATACTGTGGGCACGTTAGTTAATCCGAATAAAAATCGTAGTGTCCAAAACGAGTATGGAAGGCTGTCTTGGGAACATCCTCCTCTAACACTCGTAGTTGGTGATATCCGGATCTTAGATCTATTTTCGAGAAGTAGTTGGCTCCTTGAAGTTGATCAAATAAATCGTCAATGCGGGGTAAGGGATAACGATTTTTAATGTTAAGCTTGTTGAGTTCTCTGTAGTCGATGTACATACGAAGCGATCCATCTTTCTTCTTGATGAACAAGACCGTTGTTCCCCATGGTGAGAAGCTTGGCCTAATGAATCCCTTCTTGAGAAGTTCGTTAAGTTGACTGGAAAGTTCCTGCATCTCTTCCGGTGCCAGACGATAAGGAGATTTGGCTATGGGAGTAGCCCCTGGCACTAAGTCGATTCTGAACTCGACTTGGCGTTGTGGTGGTAATCCTGGGAGTTCTTCTGGAAATATGTCGGGAAGATCGCACACTTCTGAGATGTTATGAATGTCATTTACTTCTTGACTCTTATCGATGATGTGTACAAGGAATGCATGATATTCCTTTCGTAAACACTTCTGGGCTTGGATGCACGAAATGAAGCGAAGGCTCGTACTAGGTTTTTTGCCATAGATAACTAGGGTTTCATTGTTAGGAAGGTTAAGACAAACTGATTTTTCAAAGCACATGATGTCGGCGCGAAGAAGACTCAACCAATCTATGCCGATGATAACGTCGAAACATTTAATTGGGGCCGACATGAGGTCTTTCTTTAAAGTATGGCCATATAAAGCTAAAGTACAACCTACGTATATGCAGTTAGTACTTTCCGTTTTCCTGTTTGCCATTTCTACTGTGAATGATTTATCTAATGCACATGGTTTTTGTTTAAGTAGGTGTGCAAATTTATGACTTACGAAACTTTTCTCCGCTCCACTATCGAAAAGTATGCAAGCATATGAGATATCGCGGAGAAACGTACCAATAACTATCGTAGGATCAGCTACCGCTTCCTTGTGGCCCATGGCCATAACTCTTCCTACTCCTCCAGCCATCCCCGCCTTAGGGCATTTCCTCTTGTAGTGACTCACCTTGCCACAACCGTAGCAAGCTTGGCCCACACCGGCATTAGGAACTTGGGCGGTCGGCCCTGCTGGAGTCTTGCAGAAACGGGCAACATTGATGGTAAGGGCTTTGCAGGCACAACAGGGGTTACCATGGCAGCATTGATCGCCACAAGTTGTTGTCTCTTTGAGGATTCTTGCGAAGCCCCTCTTTTTCAATTGTTCCACCCCTTCTTCTTGTTGTCATCGTTGTTTCCTTTTTATGGCTGGGGGGTAGGGATTGTTGGTTTCTGATGTTTCCCATGATCTATGAGAGATTGTGCCAGCTTCTTGGCGCTGTCAAAAGTGACATGCTTGGAAGCTAACACACTTGACTGTCCCCAGATATATCTCTCAATCTTCTTGCTCTCGAGAGCAACCATATCAGGGCATAGAATTGCCATATCGCAGAATCTATTCGTATAGGTTGATATGTCGGAACCAACCATTTCTAGACACCAGAGTTCCTGTTCGAGTTTTTTTATTTCCTCTTGGGGACAGTACTCTCTCATCAGCATGGCTTTCAAGTTTTCACAGCTGATGGAATTTGCCACTACAATAGTCAGAGACTTAACATGGCCATTCCACCATGTTATTGCCCTATCAGAAAAGGTACAACTAGCAAACTTGACCTTGTTGCTCTCCGGGCCGGCACAGATTTCAAAGACCGCTTCCATCTTTTCAATTTGTTGCCTTAAAACCATAACCCCACCAGTTCCATTGAAGTTCCGGGGTTTAACATTCGTAAAGTCCTTGTAGGTGCACTCCATGGGATGCCCATGGCTCTCACTGTGGTTGGAGGGATGCGCACCTGATCCCGATCCACTAGGGGTAGGAGTATTGATGGCTGACATAGCAGCTGCTACCGCTGCTGTGAAGGCTGTCTGGAACATAGTGGCATCAAAAGGAGGAGGTGGTTATGGTGGTTGAGGAGTTGGAGGAGGTGGTGGTATTGGCGTTTCGTTATTTGGGTTACGCCTGGGATTCCTACGCGGCGGCATCTTTTAACTATATGTTTAAGAGATGAATACATGGATAAGAATAAATGAATAATGAGAGTGACTCATCGACTAACTCTCCATAGTCCAACAACACAATGAATAGTATGATTAAATGAAGATTATAGCATTCCGATAATAATTTCCATATGATTAGATATTTGTCAATAATACTGGAATTACAGATGTATCAAGTTTGGGAAAAGTGGCCTAGAAGTAGGCCTTTCATCAACCAAGATAGGAAAATTTTGACAGAACTATGACTAAATCAAGACCTAACAGGTCTAAGATTTACAAGGATAGGAAATTAGACCAAAGTTTTTACATAAACTAGGTTATATCCAAAAGATGAGTGGTTGCGATTCTATCGGCGACGAGAACTGCTAGTATAAGTTCTTAATCCCGATAGTAGGCGTTCTATGTCCCTCATACGCCTGTCAGCTCTCGCTTACTGAGCTCGAAGTTCCCTGACCTCAGCTTGGGTTTCAGTAAGTTCTCTCTGTAGAGCTGCATTGCGGACCAGAGTCCTTTCCTGAGCAGACTCTAGTTGGCGAATCCGGACAGTGTTAACGCCAGAGTTGGCATTAATCTCCAAGACTCGATTGATAGTTGATTGACCCAGTATCGTGTTTCGAGAAATCCTACGAACCATGATGGGTAGGACTCTGTCAGCAGAAACTCGCTTAGTGAGGTTGTAGAAGCTTCTGTCTCCATTGTAGGGGATAGGTTGACCCTGTTCCTGACTCCATGTATTCAAGTTCGTGGACCACAGAGGTGTGGGTCCTTGAAATGCAGGACGGGGGTTCAGGTTTAGGTTTTGAGCAGCTGGAGGTAGGTTGTTGACTTCAGGCTCCGAGTCAAAACTATCAGAAAAACCCTCAGCATGGTGATCATCCAAAGGGATTGGGTGATCATCTTCTGGTTCTTCCCCTAGCCATCCAGTGTTGTCTTGGTTTGAGAAGTATGGGCCGCCGTGGTAAAATCCAGCCATTAAAATCTACGCGAGAAAAGGGATATAAGAAATAACTAAATAGACAAACTAACTAAGATAATTATAGTAAGACGAAATACCTCTATGGTATTTCTTTGTGGTTGGGTTGGTAAGTTTTTAGAGTTGTTGCCACATCACAACCATTCTTGGGCATATGCTCTTAGACAGAGTGTTTTAATCCCAATGTATTTATAGTTAGTATATCTTTTATGGGTTGATATACTATATTCACTATAAACAAAGCTCTTATACCAATCTGTCACACCCCAAAACCAAGAACGACGGAAACGTTTAGGGGTGGAGGACGTCATGTGAAGTATCATAGCGGTGTAAAGTAGTAAACAAGCAACAACATCATCCATTGCATTAAAAGTAAAGTTTTAATACATGTGTGTTCTTTTATAGTAATCAGACACCAAAATATGAAATCAAAATAAAAAATGAGTCTTGTCTGTGCTCCGTCTTCTCAAAACCTAGCCATTGTACCTGTCTACTGATGACCTGAGAATACAAGTTATTTTGAAAGCGAGTATTAGCATAAAGCTGGTGAATTCATAAGTATTTAAGTGTCAGTGCCCTGTTTTGGAAAGCTATTATGAATGCCATGTAAATCTTTGATTGAAACATTTGATATAAGTATGAAAACCCTAGAAAATCCCATATTTCCTACTAGTATAAGAGTATTCTTCTACCAAGACCCGAATGTATTGAAAGTAGTCTTCTACCAAGACTTGTATGTTTTGAAAGTAGTCTTGTACCAAGACTTGTATGTTTTGAAAGTAGTCTTGTACCAAGACTTGTATGTTTTGAAAGTAGTCTTCTACCAAGACTTGTATGTTTTGCTATAACAAAGATGGTTTTCCCCTATATGACTACTATTAACAATATATAGTCTACCTCACCGTTTATGTGAATGTATCACAAAATAAAAGTAATAGGGAAAATATAGCCATATAAGTATGATCCTTTTGCATTAGGGTAAACACGACATCGCGACTGCCGAAAGGTATTGACCTTGAATATTCGTAGATGTTCATTTTCCTCTATAGCTAATAGCAGGTTGGAGGAATGGTTAGTCCCGTAAAGGTACCCCTAGTATAAGTATTCATCGTAGGCATCTGTAGATGTTCATTACCTCTGTTGCTAACAGGTGGGTGCCGGAATGGTTTGTCCCGTATAGTATCCTTTTGTACTAGGATAGACAGAACTAAACGACACGTATGCTATGTAATAGTATCTCATCATATAGTATCTACGTACAAGTATCCATGTAAGTGTATCCATGTAAGTGTATCTGTTCATATAGCATTTAGTATAGACTCATGCATGAACTGACTCTGGTGTAATTCCTTGTAATAGGAATAAGGTTTTGTATCTCCTAACTATCCCTATAATAGTTTACTGGAAGGTAATTGATGTCCAAGAAGGTTTATACACCCTTGCTACACAAGAGTGTGGGAAACTGAATGAAGGATGAAAACTATCATATCAATATATATATATATATATATATATATATATATATATATATATATATATATATATAAGAACATAAGTCTATAGATATAGATTTGACCAACGACATGAAAGAAGTTTTGTAAAACTTTTAAGAGTATTGAATAATAAATAACAATGACTTGATGTCATTTTATAAACATTTCAAAAGTAATTCATTTGTTAACAAAACATTTTAAGGTAGAAAACCATTTCATGTATCACATTTTGAAGCATGTGAAATCAGTTGGATGAAAACACAGTTATGAATCACATATGATTGATTCTATAGCATGTTGTTTTCTACCTGTATCCCCCCCCCAATAAAGCATTTAAAAACATTTAAACCATTGATTAAGGGGTATGAACTCACCTGTAGATGGTGGTTTGGATGAATTGGATGATGTAGGATAGGTAGGTGACAAGTGAAGACTTGTTCGCACTCAATGACCCTGCTTAACATATAATCACACATATATGTATCCATTTAGACTTTAAACCACTAATTGACAAGGTTAGGACATCCTAAGGCATGTAAAACAACTTAAATAAGTGCTACACGTCAAAAGGATTGCATCTAAGTGCTAAAGGACCTTGCTATTGTGTTTGGGGTTCAAGGGTAAACTCCTTTGCAGTTTACGGTTTTCATGAACTTAACCCAATGAGTTTATGGTCGTAAACTCAAGAGTTTACGGTCGTAAACTCCTCACTGTTTGACCATAAGTTGTTTTGATGTTTTATAAGTCCTTTGAAGCATTTCTACTTGATGGTTAGGCCTTTGGAAGAGATTAGGGCATCATTACACTCCTTTGAGGGGTTTACGGCCCCAAGACCATTTCCTTTTCGGTTTACTACGGTAAACCCATATGGAAAGTGTTATTTTCATGCTTTCAAGTCCTATACACAATACGGAGTCGATCTGGACTAGTTTCACAAGGAAAGAAGGGACTAAGGCACACTTTTGGCCCTTAAAGAAGGGTTTACAGTTCAAAGAGTTCTTGAACCGTAAACACCTTTGATCTTGGTGTTTCCTTGAGTTTCTTTGATGTTTAGAAGTATACCAAGCCTTACAATACACTATGGTAGGAATACATACTAGTTGGAAGCTGGAAAGGTACCAAAAGGCCAAGAACACTAGTGTTTGTTCTTGGTGTTCTTAGTGAAACTTGAAGATTCACCCTTTTGGAAAGATCTAACGGATATAAGTGTGTTAAATCACTAGATTAAGTGATATACTAACTCAAAAGGGTTAGAAACACTTACTAGATGATGATCTTGAAGAAAACTTTAGAAGATACTTGAGAGAGTTTTAGATTTGATCTTGAAAAGGTGGAAAAATGCTAAAAATGGCCAAGTGCCACTTTTGTACCCCTCCCCTTTAGGGTTTACGGCCCTAAACACCAAGTTTAGGATGTAAACTCTAAACTTTTGATGTGTCGGGACATTATTGTTGCACAATAAACCCTCTAGGGCATCCTCTCTCCTGATATCTCCTAAAGTGTTAATCCTAGAATACTCAAACTTATTCCAAAAAGTCTAAAAATTAACAGTAACTGTTCTGACTTCTATTAACTTGATATGTTATACACAATGGAAATTTCGGGTTGTCACAATGTGTCTCAGGCGACTTCCGTCCCATAATCCTCGTAGACCTTCCGGTCCCACTTCTCTGACCTTCCGGTCCGCTTCATGTTGACCTTCCGGTCCGCATCATCTTGACCTTCCGGCCCGTACACTGTTCACCTTCCGGTCCATATCATAATACTCATAACATAACACAGTACATACATATGATATAACAACATACATCACATACTCATCATATCATATAAGACCTTCTGTTCATACATAATTACCACTCCAGGTAAGGGATAGTGAGAAGACTCACCTCGTATGATGTCGGATAACCTCTCGTGCTCGATAACCCGACCTAGCCTTCTCCTATCAAAATGATAACACCTCTACTCAATACTTTCACTTGTCCTTAACTCTAAATAATGGATGGAAGACCATTCTACCCTTCCCTGACCTATCTTGAATCAGATTCGGACAAGATGTACCTGGATCTCAAGAAACAATACTGGTGGCCAAACACGAAAACCAAAATTGCTACCTTCGTGGGCAAGTGTCTGACATGCGCCAAGGTAAAAGTCAAGTATCAGAAGCCCGCGGGTCTGCAACAGCAGCACGAGATACCTGAATGGAAATAGGAGATGATTACTACGAATTTCATCACCAAGTTACCCAGATCTTCGAGTGGGTACGATACCATTTGGGTAATTGCCGATCGTCTGACCAAATCCGCTCACTTCCTTCTGATTAAAGAATTGTTCAAGATGGAAAGACTCACGCGAATCTACATCCAAGAGATAGTCCAACTGCATAGTGTACCTGTGTCCATTATCTCCGATCGAGATAGCGGGTTTACCTTAAGATTGTTGGCAGTCCCTTCAGAAAGCTCCTGGAACTAAGCTAGATATGAGTACAACTTACCATCCTTAGACAGACGGACAGAGTAAGAGAACTATCCAGACCCTGGAAGACATGCTGAGAGCATGAGTCATCGATTTAGGAAAGTCATGGGACACCCATTTACCCTTAACCGAGTCATCATATAACAACAACTACCGCACAAGCGTCAAGACCGCCCCGTTCGAAGCCCTCCACGGTCGCAAGTGCTAGATCCCCGCTGTGCTGGACCAAGGTAGAGGACATGCAACTAGCCAAGAGACAATTCCATGACAGTGCCCTCTCTGGTACTTAAATCATCCGCGAAACCGCCGAAAAAAAATCATCCATATCCGAGAACAACTGAAAAGCTTCATGTGACAGACAGAAGTGTACGCCGATAAACTATGAAAAACCTTAGAATTCCTAGTTGGAGATCGTGTCCTGTTGAAGATCTTGTTGGGTTTTGAGCATTCTAACACTCGTAAATGTACATGCAACCCTAAATACCTTGGATCTATGTTTTCTCTATTATACATGAAAATATGAACATCCAAGGTATTATCCTAATCTAGCATACACAACAATGAATAGAACAAGATAGAATACATACCTCTTCGATGTAGAAAGTCTTCATGAAGCTTGAGTGCCTAGTGCCCCACGTGTGACACTTCAAATGGTTCGCACAACACCAAATACACTTGGAATAACTTGAGAGAATTCTACACTTCATTAAAATTGGCTAGCCCTTCTATTACACACACTAGTGCCAATTTTGGTCAAGAATAAGATGCATATATAGTTAGGGTTACACCATGTAAACCCTAATTGACATGGCCTTTCATTTCCATGATCCATGGGTACAAAACACCATGGAGCATCCATGGAGCATCATATGGGTTTTAGCCCAACTAGATAATCCATGGAGCATTAGCCCACTATATAAGTATGGATGATTTGCACGATTAATGAATACATTTAATTAGTCTTCTTTTGATCACTTAATTATTCCTAGATTAATTCTTGATCAATACTAATTAAATAATTTTATTATTCTTATTATTAATATAATAGAACTTATAATATATTAATAACCATAAGTGTCTTATTTCTCTCATTATAGTCTATCCAAGTGCATGACGCCATGCAACCCAAATGGACCATGTCGGGTCGGGTCAAGTCTTACCAATTATAGTTATGGACTTAGACATTAATCCAACAGTCTCCCACTTGGATAAGTCTAAAACTATTATTACGTATGACTTCAGGAACCGACTGGCAATCGTAGCTCTCAAAAAGCTTCTGTTGAATTCTAACCTTGTCGATGAACTCTGACCTTTGTCAATGACTTGTCCATTAGATAAGGGATCATATATTCCTCCATTCTAGATATCATATGGACTGAAACATGGATTATAATCATTCTCTTTGTCCATTTGTTGTTTCCCGATTTCCGATTTATGACAACTACCTAATTGAACAAATCAAATCAGTCCTGGCCCGGCCGAGCACTTCCATTTGTCATCATCAAATCATTGAGGGGCCCACAGATATCGCTTTTATCCCAAAGATAAAAGGAATGGATAAACTTCGACTCATATGGCTTGTTCTACTACTTTTTGAATCATACCCAAAGACACGTCTTATAACATCGAGTTACCAATGCGTTTTCGTGCACTCAAAGTATTATCAACTCATAGTAACAACTCATATCTCTAGGTTTGAAGAATATAAGATATTATCGTCTCATGATCACTCGTGATAAAATCCATGAAGTGATTCCAATGAGCGCGGGTGGAATCCAATACTCAAAACTTATGAGCACTCATGAGTGTTGTAGCCCTTTGTCCAACATCTTAGACCTCTACAAGCCAACCCATGACAGTCTTGATTCATATCTACTTCCAACATATGACCGACTGTGGATGGTTTGAATAACTTAGTCATTCCGGAACAATGACCTAGTTATTCTGGAAGTTAAAACATGCAAAATGAAACACAATAATAATAGAATCTAATATGGTATCAAAACCTATGAACGTAAATAAAACACCTTTTATTTATCATCATATGATTACACATTATTCATTGTATACTGTTTTAGCTATCAACTTTATTCTTGAATTTAAAACAATACTTGTCCCATGCTCCAAGCATGTACACTATGTTTTCTAAACACTAGTCATGCCATACACCAAGTATGCATACTATGTTTGTCTATAATCTTCACTTTGTGAATTAGATCAATTGAACATAACTCCAATGATCCTCTTTCACAGTCCCAAATCCTTACTGCAAATGCAAGAATTCCAAATTCAAGCCATTTACTGAAATCTGTTAGATTCTAAACTTATAAGCATTGATCTTCTTGTAATGATTATGCACAAAGTCATAAAGACTTGACAACAATTATTACAGAGTATTCCAAAGGAGATTAGCTCCTTGGAAACATCCTTCTTGCATTAAGTTTCCTAATCTTACATAGATTGAATAATTTCTAACATTGAAATTTTTCCATATTCCATTTGGACTATCACTTCTGAACAAGAGTTTTCTCCATACAGATTATGTCAATATGGTCCTTCCAGAATTATCACTATACTTCCAACTATCCTTGAGCAACCAATCTTTGGTAAACCTTAAATTGTCCACGAGAATTGTTTAATCCTTTTATTCATATCCAGTTCTAAACTGTTTCCCTTCTTAATGCCCCAGGAATATGGAAAATTTTAGAAAGGATGAATATATAGCACATGTAATCGATCCTCTGTGACAACCCGAAATTTCCATTCTCAACAAACCATATCAAGCCAATAGGAGTAGAACAGTTACAGTGAAAATTCAGACTCCGAGTGTAAGTTTGGCAGTTTTCAGGATTTACACTTAAGGATATATTAGGAGAGTGGATGCACTAGGGTTTTGTACAACACTGTTATTCCAAGACTCCAGGAATAAAAATATTTTCTGCCAAAAATATCTCAGGACTATCAATAGAATTCTGAACCAAATTGGTTCATTTGTTGAATTCCAATTAGAGAAAAGCCAAAATTCTCTCTCACGGATCTTCGGGTTTTTATCCCAAATATTGAGTACAATTCTCTAGTTGTTTTATAATGCTTGTTATAAGCTTAATAACATAGATTACATGCCAAATATGTGAGATCCGGGAGTTTACCGCCCAAGAACGTTCTTGGGGAGTAAACTCCATTTTAAGGTACTAAAGGGTTCTAATGACCCTCAAAGCTTTAGAACTCGAACTAGAAGCCTCCAATTCATGCTTTAGACCACAAAACAATTAGGAATCATGGCTGGACATGAGTTTACGGCCAAGGAGCTTCTTAGGCCATGAAATCCATGTTTTAGGTGCCAAGATGCTTTGAAACACTTCCTAAGGCTTAAGATTAAAATAGGACAAGTACCCTAAAGTGTTTAGAACCTAGAAAACTTGAGAAATCACTTGTATTGAGGAGTTTACGGCCAAGACAAGTTCTTGGGCCGTAAACACCTATAAAGGGGTCTAAGGACACCCTAACTCCTTCCTTAAGCCAAGAAACCAATTTGGGCATGTACCTAAATGAGTTTTGGACTATTTAACACACTTAGAACACCAAGAGTAAGGGAGTTTACGGCCCAAAAGGTTCTAGGGCCGTAAACTCCATAAAATGGTGCCAAATGGTGCCCTAAACTCTTATAAAGACAAGTACAAAAGCCTAATTTTGTTCCTAGTTAATTTAGAGACTTGAAAACACCATAATCACCCTCCCAAGGGAGTTTACGGCCGTAAAATCCAAGGGAATAGGGTCTCTAGGCCGTAAAATCCCCAAAGGAGTTAATATGGCACCCAAACACTTGTTATAGCCTTAAAACAATTCACCACATGAGTTGTAATAATTCTAAGCTCCATTTAGGCACTTGGTTAAGAGTTTACGGCCAGGAGTTTACTCCCCTAGGCTGTAAACTCCAAAGAATATGGTCATTAGACCTTAAACTCCCATTAGGGGCATTGCACTCCTTTGTTGGAACCCATTAGCCTCCTAGCACTTGACCAAAAGTGTTTTCCTCGCGTTTAAATGTTTATACTTGTATAATTAGTGTTTTAATCACTAATTATTTATATACATATGTTTTCATATGTAATTAGGATCATTGTGTGTGTCTAAGTCTTCACTTGACACCAAGCACTTGTCCGATCCTTCCGTACGATAACAATCCGTTCAATTCCAGTCACTTACTGCAGGTGAGTTCATACCCCTTAACTAATGTTTTAAACTATTTTTAAATGTTTTATGGGGGGGGGATACAAGTAGAATCATGCTACTTATTATGTCAATCACATGTGATTAGTAAGTAGAATTATATACTTATTACATCAATCACATGTGATTAATATACAACATTCAAATGATTTGGCTACTCATTAGCCGTTTTACCAAAAAATTTCCTTCAAATGATTTTTATAACCATTGTATATGTTTTAAACTCCTTATTACACTGTGCATCTTACTCAGTACATTACCTTTCAAACTTATTAACAACTGTGTTTCAAACAAATGTTTCCTTATACTTAAACTGCTTTATCAAACTTATGCCTTTAAATTGTTTCATAGATTGACATCAAGTCGATCTTTTCTTGAAATAATATTTATGTTTCAAATGTCTTACAAATTTATTTATGCTTTTATATTATAAATTGCATGCCTCTATATGTATAGTTATATAAGAAATGTTTAAAAGACTTAGGAAGGCTATCCACCCTATTTCCTTTTCGCGCTTGAGATGTGGTCTGGTGGGATATCGGGTATTCGTCCGAAAGTCGTTTAAATATTAGCTATATATATCATGTGTACATATATAATCATAAAAGGTCCTTCCAGTTCAACATATGCCCTTGGGTAGCAAGGGTATACATCCATGTTCATACATACCAGATAGATTACTAGTAAACTACCATATGGGTAGTTTAGGAAGATACTAGAACAATTACTAGAACGCGATATCATACAATGAGTCAGTTCATTCATGAGTCAATACTTTCTAGAACATTACAATACATTACATATACAACTATACTAGGAAGAGAACATATCCAACTATACTAGGAAGAGAACATATACAACTATACTAGAACGATTACATTACTATACTTGCTAGGTAGAGAGCACGTACATTACAGCTAGAACAGTTCATTACATTACAGCTAGAACAGTTCATTACATTACATATACAAAAATACGTTAATTATTGTGAGTTAAATCGGAGCATGACTTAAATGTTATGGCTCGAGTTGTAGCCAGAATTCTCTTGGAGGGAGAGCGTGAGTTTGCGTATAGATCTATACTGGATTGTCAATCCTACACCTTGTTGCTAGCTACAGCCGGACCTGCAGGTCTGTGGGTGCCAAACGTATTTCCGTTATTACGTCCATTCATTATGTCGTTGTTACTAGTCGATAGTATGGTGCAATTTATCACATAATGCCTTAATATAAATCCGGTTTAAGGTAATTAGTACGGCAGTAGTTCTTATAGCACTACACCATAGTACTATTTCAGTTTCCCATTACATTCACTTCGTGAACATTCACACGACGCACGATAATGTAGAAACTATATTTTTGGATAATGATAGTTATACTTGGGAAAATACATACTCTTACAAGAGACACACATTCAGAACAGTTAGGTCTTGGTAGTAGACTGCGTTCAGAACAGTTAGGTCTTGGTAGAAGACACCTTCATATACTAGTAGGAATCATAGGGATTCTAGGGTTTTTCAAACACTTACAGTCCATATACACTTTCAATACTTACAATACATAGACTTATAAATTCTTACATACAAATACTTACATACAAATTAAGACACTAAATACTTATGATCTCACCAGCTTCAAAGCTGATACTCGCTTTCAGAATTACTTGTATCCTCAGGTAATCATAGACAGGTACCGATGCAAAGAGAAGGGAAGATGGAGCTTGTTCAAGACTTATCTTTCATTTTGATTTATGCTTTAGTGTTTATCAAAATTTGACATAATACATTTGTATAATAATTATATTATTAATGCAATGGATGATGTTGTTGCTTGTTTACTACTTTACATTGTTGTGATATTATACATGACGTCCTCCGCCCTAGAACGTTTCTGCCGTTCTTGGTTTTGGGGTGTGACATCCTCTATCTGAAGCATACGGGACACGATTCACGATGTCTCACATAAAGACTAAACAAATCTTTTGCTATAATATTTCCATTTCAATTTGCCAGGTTCTCATAATTCAGATTATGAAAAGGGATGCCGTATAATATATATATATATATATATATATATATATATATATATATATATATATATATATCCTTGACTAAATACGATTAAAACCTCAATCTAAGCTTTTAGATTTGAGATGAAGTATAATTATAGCAAAAAAACTCTTTCCCAATTAAAACTTTTGTTTTCTATAATTAACATTGCTAACTTGCAATCTTTATCATAATTATCATGCTCCCACTAACATGATGATTATTAGGATGAAACTTATGCTCCCACTAGCTTTGACATGTACTAAAAAAACAGCTGACTTTCTTACCAAAGTTCAGATTTCTGATACTAGATTGTTTTGATAAAACTTTATCAAAATCATACACCTTCCCTTAGATATCTCATAGGTGTTTCTAAAAAATTATGAAGAGGGATGCCGTAATCATAATGGTTTAGACCTTTTTGCCACTTCTCACAAGTCCAGGTTAGTGTGCTGGTTAACCACACACGCTCCACTAACGACTTTGAGAATGCAAATATCACAATTGCTATCTACTTCAAATCTACTTGGTGGAAGTGTTTCCTCACCATCATTTTCATGAATCAGAGAGAAACCTTATGACCCTTAGATTTAATGGTGTATGTTTTCTTATCCATGTGAATTGTCAAAACCATAGTCACAAGACAAGGATAATGAAAAATCCAAACTCATATGGACTGAACTCAATCTTAATTTCTTGCCACCTGGCAGCTCAATGGCCAGCCATTACTTCCAAATTGTTGTGCAACCAATTGAGAACTCTTAGAACTCATATGCAAAGATAACTTTTATTGGAATGGGCATAGAATATGTCAACACGATAGGTTATGAGCCTCAAGTCGTCTGCTAGTGAGGAACTTCAAGTTTCATTCTTGATTAGTTCTTGAGACTTTCAAGACCTTTAAGACCCCCACTGTCCTCTTGACATATAAGACTTTCTTGTTAGTTATTCAAGAGATAGTGTGGATTCTAATCAAGACAAACACTTCACAAAATTGGCCTAAGTTGGTCTTTGTTTTATCCAAAACATCACAACTTACCAATTTCAAATGTACAAGAGTAGAAAACTTTTACTCTTACATTTGACAAGTGTTTTAAACCTTCTCTAAGACATGTCATTCAAGTTACAATCTTTGAGTATGACTCTAAGAATTATATTGGAACGAAGTATGACTCATCTTCTTGATTTAACCATTTCAACAATTCAAGATTCCTCTTCTTAGTCATAAGAATGCACTAAGATTCCCTTAGAGAAATAATTGTGCTCTGGTTTCTTAATCATTAAGATGATCACAAAACTGATACTTAACTACTCTCCCATCTTTTTAGATTTGAGAAACTTTTATCTTTCTGCCTAAGTTGATTCTTCTTATTCGCTCTGCCTTACATTGGAACCTTTTCCAATGTCTCAGAATTACACTTAAGCTTGTAAGTATAACCATATTTACTGAGCTTTAGTAAACTATGATGAATAGTCTTATCAATCTTTTGTGGTGGACTTAATCAGTGCACAAGAATGTGTACTCGATCTCTTAGTCCTTTACTTGACTCACACATCCATGTGAACAAGTAATTAGTCTTAATTTTCCAATACTTGAAAGTTCTCACTCATCATGCTATACAACTTGCATGATTCGTAGTTTCTATCCCACTGAAACTTGGGTGATGAGAATCTTTCTTTATTTGGTAAATTTAGACACTACCACAAATGAAAGAATCAAATCCATATTTCCACTCTTGCTCTTAATGGAATCTTATAAGCAACAAAAAATTTCCACAGATGCCATTGTAAGGATATTTTAAAATAAATAAAATCAAAATTTTCCTTTTTTTTTAAAAACCTTTGCGGAAGAACTTGTCCTTACAATCCATATGAAAACTTGTTGTTATCTATTCCTAAGCAATATCTCATAACTCCTAAGAAGTAACTCAAGAATCCAATCTTCAAACTATGCGATAGAAATCCATCTACGCGATCAGATTCAACATATTCTTTCTTTAAGATTCTTCACTTTTCTTTGATTCTTAAAACATCACCATGTGACCCAGTCACATCATGTATCAAGAATCTCATAATAGAAACTTAGCAGAGTTAGATAGTGGACTTTACCTGAAGTAGACTCAAACTTATTGACTTTAACATCCTTAGGTAAATCTGGCAACTTCACAACTAATGACCCTTCCTTTGGCAATATAAACATATGGACCCTTTGATAATGGTACACGGGACTATCACAGACTTAGTTTTTCTCTTTACCATTTGGTCAACCGAGTTGACTATGGCCGATCCCTTTCCATTGGGAAGAGAGAGCTTTAATGGATATCCAATGCCATCATTGTCAATGTCTATAAAGTTTTAGGAAGTTGATCTTAGCAAATGGATAAGATCATTAAGGGTCTTGTCTTAGTCTGTTTCATAGGAGTCCCAAAGGAGCTCACTATGTAACTTAGAAAGTGACTGAACCACCAATTTTCTCAAGACTTTGACACCCAAATCTCCCGGCTTGTAAATATGTGACTACATCTCCAAGATGTGACCACACATAGACCTTTACTTGGCAATAGGGCTTGAGTGACCTTAAACTTTTCAAGAACTTGTGGGTTAGGGAGAATAATTGGAGGAGGTGAAAGAAGTATGACTTCCATGGGACATCATCTTCATTTAGGAAAGCTTGTTTCAAGAGATTTGGGAAGATCATAGATGTCTAAACCAGACATCTTTTGGGAGATATTCAAGATAGTTGATCTAAAGTCCTTAATATGACACCCAATATGAAATATTAAGGCTAGGACCCAACAAACTATTTTATAACTTAGAAGAGGGATGCCGTAATCCAAGCTATAAATTATTTGAAGGTAGGTGAATGACGATTCACCAGTTTCCACCATGACAAAATAAAATAATAATTAGGTTTTTAATTGGATTTGAAACTCCTAGATCTGTTGAGATTCATTGAACTGTTCAATGGCATGTTTCAATCTCGAGTGTGCCCTTCAGGTTTTGTGATTGGGATGCCGAGGATCACAAAACAAGGTGTGAAGTAACCATGCAAATTACTTGGTACCCTTAAGTGTTTACCCCTGAATCGATGTGCCGGTTAACAACACACGCTCCATCGATACTATGATAAACATTAAGTTACCCTTTTCCTACCTTGTTAAATACGAGTTAGTGTGCCGGTTAACCACACACGCTCCACTAACCGACTTAAGCAAAGTGCAAAGTGTAATTTCATGGATTAGCACCTTATTCACATTTTCCTAAGTAACTAAGATTGGGTATTATTAAGAGTTTAGTTACTTAGTATTTATCATTAATACTTTTTATGAAGGGAGAACCATAGTCCTGTCAAACACGTTCGGCTAACGACCCTCCACCGGTCAAGGAAGCGGTGGGTGAGAGTGGACACCCATTAAACTGCCATTTTATAGGCAATAACCTTATACCCCCCTTATAGACCGGCTTCGTGAATGAGGCCTACTAACGGTAAGACTGACTTTACTCTTATATATATATATATATATATATATATATATATATATATATATATATATATATTATTAACTTATAATATTATAAAGTATAAGGGTTGAATTTTAACTTTTAAAATTCTAAGGGCTAACTTGGAATTAAAGTATTCATAAGAGAAAACTTTACAAATTCCAAAACTTGAGGGCAAGTTTTGAAACTATTCAAAACTAATTAATTCCATAACTTATCTGTTTAAAGTAGTTTTAACCTAAAAACTCTTCAAGTTCCATAACTTGAGGACAAGTTATGGAAGACTTTAAACTAATAAAAGAATTAACTTTTATTTATTTTACAACTTATGGAATTCATTAAGGTTACACTTTTTTTTGTTTATTTATTATTTAATGAAGAGACTCTTGGTCCTCCATAACTTGAGGACAAGTTATGTAGTCATAAAACCATTTAATTAGAACTAGACTCTTCATTTTGTAACCTTTGCCAACTTTTATGAGTTTTATGAAACTTAAATGTGACTTTTCATATAACTTGAGGACAAGTTACAAAAACACATTACAGAATCAACTCTTAGATTAATTTCGATTGAAAACAACTATTTCACTCTAGTTTTTATTAATCTAAGCAACTCATAAGAACAAGATAATTCAAATCAAACTTTTTCATGTAATTAGTCTAAGCCTTAAACTAATACAAAACATGAATCTATTGACAATTATCTTTGAAATTGGATTAGCATGAACATTACCACATCAAAAACAAGTTTCTAAGTTCAAAAACAGCTTAGGGTAATGTTCCTAGTCCATTTCTAGCCAAAAAACTCGAAAATATGTTGTCTGGGGCTCCAACTCGTCGAGTGCATGAACCTACTCGATGAGTAGGATGATTTTACTCATGGACTCGGCGAGTTCATCAGTGGACTCGGCGAGTCCAGCGCCCAGAAAGCCAGAAAATCAAGTTTTTCAGCATTTTTCAACATTTTGCATCAAGTATAAGAGAAAACAAGCATAGGCTCTGATACCACTGTTGGGTTTTGAGTATTCTAACACTCCTATGTGTACATGCAACCCTAAATACCTTGGATCTATGTTTTCTCTATTATACATGCAAATATGAACATCCAAGGTATTATCCTAATCTAGCATACACAACAATGAATATAACAAGATAGAATATGTACCTCTTTGATGTAGAAAGTCTTCATGAAGCTTGAGTGCCTAGTGCCCCAAGTGTGACACCTTAAATGGTTCACACAACACCAAATACACTTGGAATAACTTGAGAGAATTCTACACTTCATGAAAATCGGCTAGCCCTTCTATTTCACACACTAGTGCCAATTTTGGTCAAGAATAAGATGCATATATAGTTAGGGTTACACCATGTAAACCCTAATTGACATGGCCTTTCATTTCCATGATCCATGGGTACAAAACACCATGGAGCATCATATGGGTTTTAGCCCAACTAGATAATCCATGGAGCATTAGCCCACTATATAAGTATGGATGATTTGCACGATCAACCAATACATTTAATTAGTCTTCTTTTGATCACTTAATTATTCCTAAATTAATTCTTGATCAATACTAATTAAATAATCTTATTATTCTTATTATTGATATACTAGAAATTATAATAAATTAATAACCATAAGTGTCTTATTTCTCTCATTATAGTCTATCCAAGTGCATTATGCCATGCAACCCAAATGGACCATGTCGGGTCGGGTCAAGTCTTACCAATTATAGTTATGGACTTAGACATTAATCCAACAGATCTAGCCCTGGAAAGACACTATACACTTTGGAAAAGCGCGAAAAACTTAACCCGAGGTACATAGGACCTTTTGAGATCCTCGCTAAAATCTGTCCTGTAGCCTATAAACTCCGACCACCTTCAGGATTTAGCAGCATCCATCATGTATTCCATGTCTCCAATCTTAAGTAGCACCTAATTGATGAAACCCTAGTAACCCCTTTTATGAGACCGAGATCAACGAAAGTCTGAATTTCTTGGAAGAACCAACCAAAATCATAGATCGAGAGATTAAATGTCCGAAACACAGTCGTATCCCGATAAGTGAAGGTTCGTTGGAATACCATGCGTGAACCCGAGTTCACTTGGGAGCACGAAGACTCGATAAAACGGAAATATCCACATCTCTTTCCAAACCCATGATTGTGACTTAATTCTAAATTTCGGGACGAAATTCCCTCTAACGGGGGGATAATGTGACAATCCGAAAATTTTTCCGTCACGATAACCCGTTCCCGTCAGTAAAACCCGTCTATCTTTCAATTTTGCCGTTAACATTTTGGATTAGGTCATTTAATTTAAGAGTTTTATTTTGACCTCGTGAGTGTCCAAATCCATTAGAAACACATGAAAACACCCTAATTTATTAATTGGAAAACTTCTAGTTTCGACCACGTCGGGTTACGACAACTTAATCGGGTACGACCAAAAGCCCCGTTTAACGTCAGTATCGGGTAGAATTCCACCGAGCCTCACACTCAAACCATATTTAAAGTTGAAAGGACCTCATTTAAAGCCTTTTTTTTCTCTCTCTCTCTCTCTTTACTAACTCTCTAAAAATTCAAGTCTTGATCCAAAATCACCCATTTCAATCTCCATTTTGGTAAGAAATTCATCCTAGCTCATAGTATAACACATTTAGCTTTCAAATTCGTGCTTAATTCATGAAATAAGACCAAATACATGAGTTTACGGCCCAAGAACAGCCCTAGGCCGCAAACACACATAAATGGGGTTTTTGAGCCTCAAAACCCTTCCCAAACCACTTCTGGAGCTTAGATATGACTTAGGGGCTTACAATACTGGACTTAGAATACCAAAACCTTAACATTTGAGGGGTAAACATGATTTTACGGCCAAAGAACATGCTTGGACCGTAAACACCCTTTCATAGGCCGTAAACCCCTTTTAATGTGTTAAAATGCCCCTTAAACACCTTCTAAGCCTTGGAATAATGTATAGAATAATCCACCAATGTGTTAGGGACCTTAAACATGCAAGAAACCTTCCCTTACGGAGATTACGGCCGTAAACCCCCAAGGAATGGTACCTGGGTTGTAAACTCCTTTGTGGTGGTCAAATGATGCCCTAACTTCCTTCCATGGCTTGTACTTTGGACTAGAAAGTCTTGGACTTAACCTAGGATCCCCAAAACACAATAAAAATGGGTACTTGAGAGTTTACGGTTGTAAACTCCTAGTTTACTGCCGTAAACTCCATAAACGGTCCAATTATTGATCAAGTCCCCATCCAATGCCTTAAATCTAAGCCTAGCATTACCCCACAAGAGTTTTAAGATAATTAAGCACCCAAGAACACCCCCACCATGAGTTTACGGCCGTAAACTCATGGGGATATGGTCTTAGGGTCGAAAACTCCCTTAGGAGTTTACTCTTGAAGAGCAAACTCCTTATCTAGGCCTTACACACTCTTAGAAGTTACCCGGGTCACTCTAACACATGAAATAAAGTGTTTTCGCGCCTCGAAGTGTATATTCTCAATTGATTAGTAGTTCAAAGCCTAATTAGATACAATTATGTATTTCCTCATATTAAATAGGAACCTCGCACGCGTTCACGCCCTGAACTGTCATTTAGCATCCTAGCTGACAGCTTTCCCGACCAGTGAGTTCATACCCCTACACCTTTTTCCGTGTTTTCAAGGAGGATACAAGCAAATGTACAAAAATATCTTGTACTCAAACTTATTATTTCATTTGAAATGTTTCATATTTCATATACTTTTAACACTGGAAACCGTATTAACCAACTGTTTGAGTTGTAGAGTTCGTTTTCCAAACTGATTAAAATCATATTATTTAATATTATATTGTATATTCACAAATGATTTTCCATTTTCATTACTATTAAATTCATTAAGATTAGAACTTTAGACGTCCTCTATAACACTCCAAAGAGATATGCGAATGGGAGACCATCTTTATAATTAGATTTTAAGACAGGATTTTCCGCATTATTACTTGTAAATTTGTTAATCTTAATAATTGGAGACACGTCCTCGGAAACAGTCCACAGAGATACGCGAGTGGAGGACCGCCCCTGTAACCAGAATCTCTTGGAGGGAGAGCATGACTTGAGTGTATAGATCAATACGGGATTGATAACCCCGCACCTGGCTGCTAGCTACAGTCGAACCGAAAGGTTCAAGGGTGACAAAAGTCATAAAATGATACTGGTCCCTTTTTCGAGCTTTATCTAGTCTATTGTATGGTTATGGAACTCGCAATTTAGATAACATACATTTACTTGTTGGTAATAATGGATCTAGTAAACTAATAAACTTAAGAATTAGTTTACTTTTCACACAATAGTTTTATATACGTGTTAAAACTAACATACATTTCAAGGATAACCAGACTTTCAGGAAACTTCACACAAACACTTTAAGTATGGTAGAAACTTGTACATTACATTCAGAAACGGTAACCAACTACAAGCTTTTAGGGAAAATAAGGGTTTTTTCTGGGATAACAGAACTCATTTTAAACTAGATTGTGTAGTAACCAGATAACAAACTGTTTTCATCCAAACTGTGTAGCAAATGGATAAACAAACTTTACTTATAAGAAAATATGGGATTTTCTTGGATAACGACTTTTTTAGAAAACTAAAGGAAACTTGTTCATTTTCAGAAACAAACCACTTATGAACTCACCAGCTTTATGTTGATTTTCAAACTGCTTGTATTCTCAGGTTCTCCTTAGACAGGTATCCCGCATCCTTTCGCAGAAGACGGAGCAGATGGAATTCACGTGTTTACTTTTGTTTAAACTTATTTATTTTTAAAACATGTATTACTTTGCTTTTCTACTTTCAAACAAATGTAATGACTCTATGTAATGTAATGTTTTGTGTTTACTATGCTTACTATCTAAATTGGTTGTGATACTTTACATGACGTACTCCACCCCGGAACGTTTCCGCCATCGGTTTCGGGGTGTGACATGTGGTGTGTCCCAACCATGATGTCTCTGAAATACAACATAAAGTATCAGAGACTTGCTCAAGTATACTTGCACTCGATAACTCAATCCTACTTGTTCCTTAGTACCCTAAGGATTTTTATTTGGAATGTTCACTGATCTGGTAATTACAGTAGTATGAGCCCTATACTACCGTCCATACTGCATCAGCATTCACCCCAAGTCCTCCTCCTAGGATCCCAGATCATAAGTACTCTACATCTCGCTAAGCATAGGCTACCCTTCGGTAGACCTCTCATACGCTCCTCACGGCTACCTACTCACTCTCGAAGAATCTCATAGCAGCAGCAATCTCCTTGGCTAAGGCATCACAAATCAGGCCACACTAGTCCTAATATGAATACCTAGATGACTCTATCATACATCACATATCACATAATATCTCATAACACATAATGTAAGGGTATTTTGGGAAATCACCGTTCGGGCGCTGACTGATCGTACACATTGTTCCCCTTGCTTTTCTCAAAATCTTTTACTATTTTAGAAAAACTATTTCTTTTATAAAAAACTTCCTCAAATCCTCAGTTTGAGTTCAATTACACCCGAAGATGCATCTGAATCCCTCAAACCAAGGCTCTGAAACCAACTTGTAAAAACGTAAATTTTCAGTACAATTTTTCTTTTACAAACATAATAAATGTCATAAAACAATTTCAAAACTCATTGTATCAAATGTTATCTCAGAAAAAATTTCCCAGAATATCAAACACATAAATCTCAATCAGTGTGTACGGATCATGTCGGCGCCTTCCCGCGATCCTCGTTGGTACTTGAAACACATATCACACAACACGGTAAGCATAAAAGCTTAGTGAGCTCCCCAAACTACCACTTACGCATATACGCCACTCAAGGCTATAACTCTATAAGGCCTTTCGGCCAATGTGTCTTAGGGGACTTCTGTCCCATAATCCTAGTAGACCTTCTGGTCCCACTTCTCTGACCTTCCGGTCCACATCATCTTGACCTTCCGGCCCATACACTATTGACCTTCCAGTCCATATCTTAATGCTCATAACATAACACAGTACATACATATCATATAACAGCATACATCACATACTCATCATAGCACATAAGACCCTCCGGTCAATAACAATTACCACTCTAGGTAAAGTATAGTGAGAAGACTCACCTCGTATGATGTCGGATAACCTCTCGTGCTCAATAACCCGACCTAGCCTTCTCCTATCAAAATGATAACACCTCTAGTCAATACTTTCACTTGTCCTCATCTCTAAAGAATGGGTAGAAGACCATTCTACCCTTCCCTGAACTCTCTTGAATCAGCTTGACCAAAACCCTAAGGTTAACTGAAGTCAACTCTAGTCAATGGTCAAACATTGACCAGACTCGTCGAGTGCACTCGGGTGACTCGGCGAGTTCTTGCGTGTTCTCATAATCCTCCTAAGGCCTCACTCGACTCGTCGAGTTAGCCTTTCATTCGACGGGTTACCACTGGTCACAAATCGCGGGGCAACCCGACTCGACTCGTCGAGTCCCCTTATGAACTCGGCGAGTTCCCTCCGTGGCAAGATGCAAATGACCTTCTGAGGTCAGATCTGCTTCTCTAACTTATAGATCGAACCTCCTAACAGCCAAAAACCATGTAAAGGTTCAATCTTTAAGCTCATACAACACTCATATGTCCTTATTTGATGAAATAGCTCCCAAAATGGCAACCAAGGTCCACAACTCCAAAGGGACTGCATAAAGCTGGAAGGTTGGGACACTTTGGAACTCTTAAGGTCCAGATCTAATGCTTATTCCACATTGGGACTTCATATACTCCATAATCCTTTGAAGACAAGGGTCATGAAACCCTAGATTCATGCAATCTACACCATATAGAAAGAGAGGGCCAATTTGTTACCTCAAAGTGAAGCTCCTTGCTCCAAAATCTCAGAATGACAACCGCCTTTGGTCCTTCTTGCTGAAACCCTTCTTTTCCTTTGCCAAATCACACCAATAAAGATCAAGATGGCTCTTCTCTCACTCCCAATGCTTTCTGGTTCGTAGGGATCTCTCAAGGGTAAAGGTGGCCGCCAATGAAGGCCATAAGGACCCTTAAATAGGGCACAAGCCCAAAGATTTAGGGTTTCTGCCCATAGCGCAGACTCGTCGAGTCGTCTTGCCGACTCGTCGTTTCCATTCATTAATCCGAGTCATCAGTTGCGTTCCTACTCGATGAGTTTAGGCGTCAACTTGTTGAGTCTCTCTTCTTAACTCAAAAAAATAAATACTTAAATTATGATACTTGGAAATCCGGATGTTACATCGGTTAATCGCAAAATTTTGAAGAAGCATAAGAAGAAGTCGGGTTTTTGAGTTCTTTATATGTACGAAATATTTGTCACATATACAAAAAAGTTAAGATTATTCACCCTAAATAATATTCTTTAAAAAAATTATTTTATGGCTTATTTGTCTAGCCCGAATCTGTGAGTGTTACAGTCGTCGCTACCATTGCGGGTTGTTCTTTGTCATTGATGTAGTATTGAATCAAGTAATCAAATCAAAATCAGAGTATCAAAAATTAAGAAAACAGAATGTAAATAAGATCTGGTTTCATCTTGTATTATGCTTCACGATTACAGAGAGAAAATAGACAAGAACAACTCCAAAACTCTTAACTAACTCTAAGCAACATTCCCTATTTATAGGAAAACAGTGAAGCATACAAAAAATTACAAATTACTAATCTTGATAGATTCGACATAAAATGCCTTTTCAAAATAACATTACATTTCGACACCTTGCAACACTACTTTGACCCTTAAAATCTCCCCTTTGTAAGCAGTGTTGAAATCAGTTGATTAAAACTTGAGCAGCCAAGTGTAATGTTCTTCAAATTTTAGAATACCAATTCATCACTTTCTTTAGTTCAGACTTGTCTCCATTGTTATTCTTGTTACAACTATTCATAGAAACAATTATGTTTTTATACTGAGCAGATGTATATCGTTCGACTTGAATTGTTTGGAAAAAGAACTTCAATGGTTTTCCCTTTTTACTCTTCCCAACAAAGACTAAGCCAAATGGCTTCAAACGTATTTCACCATCCACATACTTCTTCAACTGAGCTTCACTCATTATCTTTTTTGAGGAATAGTAACCTCTTTTTCCATTGTTGCAGCAAACTCAACGTCTGTCAAAGCTAGACAATCATAGTAATTGTCTATGAAAAGTTTTATATGACCCAGACCTAATTTTAACACATCCTTCCTTGTGTTTTGGAGTTCAGAAGCATCCAGATCCTTGAGTGTATATGCGACTTGAATCAAATCATTCAAGTTCAATTAAGGGAAATCAACAATTGAAAATTTTGAAAGGTACTTTATTTGCCCTTACAACGTGATATCGAAAATTATGCAACATATTTTTGAACATTTCACCTTTCGATATAGCAAGCACTTGAACAATTTTCACCAATAAACAAACTTCTTCTTGTTCCTTCCCCAACACCGCATGGAACCTCAACTTCCTATGAGAAAAATCATCCTTGTTGTTGAATCTATTTACAACCTTATATTGAGCAGTGAAAAACATCATCTTATTGATGGGAAAATCAAGTTGATTCATATCAGAGTTCTTAATTGCATAACTCTTCCTTGGCTTTATCTCAAATTCATACATTTCATTTTATGCAACTCTGGCTTCAATATATTCATAACTGTGCAATTTTGTTGGATCACCTTTGTTCATTGTAGGTGAATCATTTGCAAAAAGCATCAAAAATACTCTGAAAATGACGTTGTTTCTCCGTCTCTGCTTTAATTTCAACCTTTCTTTCTTCTTTCAACTTTTCAATAAGAATTGTTTTCCCTTTGTCTGAAGTTTTTGTTGTTTCCTTAGGCTTTGAACTACTTCCTCCTTCACCACTTGAGTCAATTACAATTCCTTTTAAGATTGGCCTTGTTGTAACGGTAGTTGCCATTACTGGTTCAACCTTCGAAAATATGGGTTTTGTTGTAGGAATTTGAGTCTTGAAAACTTTACCCACAACCTTTGTTTCTTCGTTCATTTTCTCATCAACATTTACTCCTTTACCAACACTTTCCTTTTCTCCCCATTGCACCCTGTGAAAACATGTGGGGCATTCGTTGCTAATATAGTTACAAACTAAGATAATGGATCCAGCATCTTTTGAATTACATCCTCCAAGTAACGAAACTTCTAATCAAGAAACTCAGGAGTAAAAATTGAGGATGAACCAGACTTTGAAACAATGCCCTTTAATTCTTCAAGCAGAGTAGTAACTTTTGCAAACAACAACAATTGCTTTCTTATCAAACTTATGATCAAAAGATTGATGAGTTTTCACAAACGTAGTAACGACATCTGCTATGATATCGACTTTCTTAAGAAGAGAAGATTATATGTTATCCATCTCACGATGCTCTTTGGATTCATCAACCTTCAGTTCTTCAAGCTAGTGATTGACATTCTCACGAACCGTTTTAACATCTTGCACAAAAAGAACATGGCATTCCTTTGCAAACCCATTTCAAATCCTTGATCTCATCATTAAAATTCGAAGATGCATATTTGACTCGTAACTCATTATTTTTATCCATGGAATCATGATTTTTCAGAAAGACGTGATTTAGAATCATTGATCAACTTATCCATTTTCTTGACTAATCGAACCTCCTAAGCTCTAAGCATCACATCAACTTCAATACTTGAAACAAAATTCTTACCCCCAGCATCTGCTTGAGATTAAAGTATGGAATTGAGATTTTTGTTGAGAATCTTGAACTGCTTCCCGGACATCAGCATACAATCTGGGATATCATCTTTTTCTCGATCAAATTCCAAATCAACAAATGATCCTCCAAACCCTCTATCATCAATATCATCATCATTAAGAGGTTTAGGTGGGTCAGTGGATTGGGATGAAAAGAGAGAAGTAATGGGATGATTGATGACCATATCAAAAGTAGGAGAATGAGTGGTTGTGGAAATTGTAGGGATAATCGGTGGTAACGAAGTATTTGTTTGAATGGTAAATGGTTCAAGAATACCTTAAGAAACAACAAGATGTTCATTGTTCGAAACTCATTCACCCATATTGACATTCACATCCGTATTAGATACATGTGTTGAAATGCCTGAGGTTTAAACCTCCTCATAAAATGACTCAGTTAACGAAAGCTCGGGGGTATGTTCGAAGTCTGCATAGGAATCGACACTTGTGTTGATTCACCAAAAATAGTCGATGTGTCGACTATCGAAGTTTCCATAGAGCTACTTAAAATTCCAGTCATTTCAAAAGTTGACTTGGCAGGTGATTTTTGTTGAGGTGAAAGATTACCTATTTGAGTATCTGGAACAATTTCCTCTTCATCATCTTCCTGAAGGATCAACTTTCAGTTCTTTGGCTTTGCAGTCTTGTTGGAAATATGCTTGGCAACATCCTTAGCCCTGCGCTTCTTCGATGATGGTGATACTAGCATAGGAATTTCACGAAGAACAACGCCTTATTGAGTGACATGGGGCTTACAAACAACTGAAGGTGAGAAACTAGATGACCTCTCAGGAGATTTTCTCAATCTATGAGACATCTTTTTTAGACGGTTTAGCACACCAGTCTTTGTTAGAATAAGCTGCTTGGTAAAATCTGCTTGTACATTCTCCTGAGATTTTGTAGATTCCTTCGAAACTTTCACTACATCTGGAAGCTATTTCTTTGGTGACTTAGAAACAATTGTTTCTTTATCATGTTTCTCAGAAGTTGAAACATCAACATTCTTTGACATCCAAAATTTCTTCAAAGATCCATCATCTTGTTTTGTCAACAAAAGACCAATTCCATCATTTGTGTTGATTGTATGTAGATTAGCCTCCAACACAGGATTCGAAGGATGAACCTTCTTGAGTGTGACAACCCGAAATTTATTCCGTCATATTAACCTCTCTTTTCGTTAATAAGCCTTGCTTTATTAAACTGTCCGTTAACCTTTTTGAAATAGGCTAATTAAATTGGGACTTTTATTACGGCTTCGTAAAGGTTGAAACAAATTAGAAACACCCTCAATATTCCCTTGAAAATTTTTAGTTTCAACCAAGTCAAATTACGATCATTTAAATGGGGTGCGACCAAAAGCCCCATTTAACGCCAGTATCGGGTAGACTTCCACTAAGCCACAAACTCAAACCCCTATATAAGGGTGAGTTAACCTCATTTACACCCTTTTCACTCTCTCTCTCTCTACTCTCTCTCTCTACAAGTTGTTTTGATCCAAAAACCCCCATTTCGAGCTCCAAAATCGTAGGTAATCTATCCTAACTTGTTGTGTAGCTTATTTAACATGCAAATTTGTGTTGAAGACATCCAATAGGCGCCAAATCATGTGTTTATGGCCCAAGAACACTCTTGGACCATAAACACCCATAAGTGGGATTTTGAAGCCCCAAAACCTTTCTAAATCACTCCTAGGGCTTAGATATGATTTGTGGACTTACACATACGAGCTTAGAACCCCAAAACCTTGCATTTTGAGGAGTAAACATGAGTTTACAGCCGAATAACACTCTTGGACCGTAAACCCCTCTTCATGAGCCGTGAACACCTTTTAAGGTGTTAAATTTGCCTTTAAACACCTCCTAAGGCTTGGGTAAATGTCTAGAACCAACCACAAATGAAGTATGGGCTTTAAACATCAATGAAACGAAGGACCTAGGAGTTTACGGCCGTAAACCCCCCAAGGATTGGTCCATGGGTCGTAAACTCCCAAAATGAGGCCAACTGATGCCCTAACTTCCCCATTTGACTTGGAAAAATGCATAGAACATTATACTCTATCATTTAAGACCTTAATTCATGAAGGAAATGATCAAGTGAGAGTTTACGGCCGTAAGCTCTAGGTTTACAGCCGTGAACTCCCTTAAGTGGTCCATTCGGTGCCTTAACCCTTTCCTATGCCCTAAATTTGAACCTACCCTAATTCTACAAGTGATATAAGACCTTTTAGCATCCAATAACACACCACCCATGAGTTTACGACCGTAAACTCATGGGGATATGGTATTATGGCCGAAAACCCCATAAAGAGTTTATTCTTGAAGACTAAATTCCCTAACTAGGCCATAAACCCCCATATTTCAACCCACTAGCCTCCTAGCACTTGACCAAAGTCTTTTCCGCACACTAGGATGCTTATACGTGTTTAATTAGTATTATAATTACTAATTGTATGTAAACATATGCCTTCGTATGTTACTAGGTCACTAAGTGTGTTCAAGTCTTTACTTGACACCGAGCACCCAACCGGAACCTTCATCTGATCCACTTACAGTAGGTGAGTTCATACCCCTGAATTAACTTTTTAAATGATTTTACTGCTTTTATAAGGGGGGAATACAAGTTGAACTGTACAGTTATTAGATAAATCCCATGTGATTAATAACTGTATACCAGAATAGATTTTGCATATTAAACTATTTATCCAGCTTAAAGATTTCCAAATTATGTTTTCAACTCTTGATAAAGTATGAAAGGTTTTTAAAGGATTCCAAAGATTTTCAAAACTTGTTTTACAAACTGCCATCAAGTCGTAAAATTTCTTATGTGTAAAGGTTTTTCAAGGTTTTCATCAGAGTTTTCTTCTATGTTTTTATTTCTTTAAAATACATGCTTATATTTGTATAGTTATATAAATAATGTTTAAAAGACTTAGGAAGGCTAGTTCACCCTATTTCCTTTTCCTCATTGGGATGTGGTCTGGTGGGTATCTGTATCCGTCCGAAGGTCGTTTAAACATTAGTTGTATATCGTGTATACATGTATAGACATAAAGGTTTCCATCGAACAATCCATTTCCCTTGGATAGCAAGGGCATTCTTCCATTCATCATTCATAGATCTTTCGTTAAATGCATGCCTGTATTTGTATTGTTATATAAATAATGTTTGAAAGACTTAGGAAGGCTAGTTCGCCCTATTTCCTTTTCCTCGTTGGGATGTGGTCTGGTGGGTATCGGTTATCCGCCCGAAGGTCATTCAAACATTAGTTATATATTATGTATACATGTATAGACATAAAGGTTTCTATCGACCAATTCGTTTCCCTTGGGTAGCTAAGGCATCCTTCCAGTCACCGTTCATAGACCAGAGACACTAGTAACTATTATAGGAATAGTTAGAAGCTTCTATTTACTCTTTCTAGTATGAGAATTCCAAAGGAGTCCGTTCATTCGTGAGTTTACATCATTATTCTAGTACTTACAATAGAATTCAGAATACGAGATGCATCTTCGAGACACGAATCTCCCCGTTGTCGAGTTGGTAACCAGAGTCTCCTGTAGGGAGAGCGGGCATTGTGTGTATAGATCTATACGGGACTGACACTCCCACACCCTGACTGCTAGCTACAGTCCCCGTCCTACCAATCCAAGGGTTAACAAATGTCACATTCATACCGACGCTTGCAGGGCGTCAAGTTCTCTACTGTCAATCAGTATGGTTACGAGTATCTCCATGTTTACCTTATAATTCATGGCCTTAAGGTAACAAGATTTATCACTGTATTTCCTTGTTTTAGACTTTGCTAGCTGTGTTGTTCATTTAACACTGTCTGGAGTCTATATTCTCTTGTTTTAGACCTTGCTAGCTGTGTCGTTCATTTGACACTGTCTGGATTCTGTATTCTCTTGTTTTAGACCTTGCTAGCTGTGTCGTTCATTTGACATTATCTGGAGTCTGTATTCTCTTGTTTTACACTTTGCTAGCTGTATCGTTCAGTCGGTATAGTCGGGAGTCTGTGCTTCCTTTTGTTAGGCTGAGGCAGGCGTATCATTCATTTGATATTCTCCTGGAGTCTATGATTTCTTTTGCCTTAATCAGCAGTATTACTGCTGACGCATATGTTATTTTTCCCCTGGTGTTTTACTTATGATTTTCTCATTATTCCTTTAAAGTAAATACTGTTTTTATGATAATGATAGTATTTCGAGGAAGATTACTCTTTAAAACATAAATCTCTCGGGTCTTCATAGAAGACTGCTTTTATTTAGAAAATATAGGATTTTCTGGAAAGGACGCTAATACACTGTAGATTCTAAACTAATACTTTTCATAAAGTTATTTTGAATCAAATACTTACTTATACAAATGACACTAAATACTTATGAACTCACGAGCATTTATAAAAATGTTGATACTCGCTTTCAAAATAACTTGTATTCTCAGGTCAGCAATAGATAGGTACACCCGGTAGCTTTTGTGAAGCCAGCCTAGAACCGAGCTGCATCTATACTAGTTTCTGTATTACTTTGATGTCTCTATAAAATGTAACTTATGTAAAACTATTACTATTAATGAAATGGTTGTTGTACTTTGATTACTATACTGCATATGTTATGATACTTGACATGACGTCATCCACCCCATAACGTTTCCGCCGTTCCGGTTTTGGGGTGTGACAGATTGGTATCAGAACATTGTTTATAGTGAGCTCAGTATATCAATTCATAAAAGATATACAACCTATAAATAAAATGGGATAAAATACTCTAACCAAGAAGTGTACTTTAAAATATAACCATATTCTATCAAAGTATAAGAACATCCAAAATCTAAATACCTGATCAAAGTCTCACAAGAAGAACAAGAATAAAAGTCTTCGGATGTTGAACATTACCGTCAAACTTGGGCAGTTATGTAATTGTAAGCTGGAATAAATGTAACTTGATCAACTACATTTATTCCAGATGCGATGAACGTGTTCTTGGGAGTGATGGTGGTGTTGCTATAGGTTTGAAACTTACCAACTAGGAATGCTAGAGCCAAACATAAAGTTTAAAATAATATGGGAGTATTTTAGAATACTAAAAGACTCACATTAATTCCAGAACCATATTCAGAAGTTAAGAATCAAACAAGAAATTAAAATACCATAGGGGTATTTTTGGATCCATAGATAACCTTGTGTGAAAACTAAAAAGATCCTTATTGATATACCTACGATTACAGAGGGTATACTCCCAAGGTTATATATAATAAGGATCCCATAGACTAAGAATGTGTGGTTTCGTTCTACTTCCTTTTCATTGTTTGGATGTGGATATAGAGTAGTATCACATATTCGAAGGCCTATCAGATCTAAGCTATATATAATTTGTGTACCCTATGTAATTGTAGCAGGACTCGAAATGGATCACCCAGTGAAATATTTTAATAATCTCTTAGGATTCTTTAGACATTTCCATTCTCGCACGAACCCTGTAGAAAACCCTATCCACTTCAGAGTTCGACAGAAGAGTTGATTCAGACTTAGAAGAAGTTCATTGAGAAGATTTCCAGTTCGGAAATAAATGAACTAGGACGAGACTATTGAAACCACCAAGTGCCTATAGCTTTTAGGGACGCCGGTGGGAAATCTTCCTGAACTTCCGAGATTTCCATTCATCCACCATGCAGCGATGACACACAGAGTTAGAATCAGAAGTAAGACGGAGTAGAGATTTAGTATGTCTACAAGAGAGGAGAACCCTAGGTAACTACCCGAAGAAAACCAACGCCGGTCCCAGTCAAGGATTAGAGGTACACAGAGGGAACCAATACATGGAACCCGAGAAGTGTCTTTTCCTCGTTATTGTCGCACTAATACACCCATAAAATAATACAATTTAGTGAGTTAGTGATTACACTACTCACACTATGTGTTAGGTAAATCCCCTTTTCCCGTTGCAAGTAATACGATTAGAGAGGATCCCAACACCTCGATTGGGAGTGCTTAGCCATAAGTCTTCAAGAACCTTTCTTCCCGCGGTCTTCGTTCCGAGCTGTCCTCAGATCTTTCCAAGCCGGAGAGTGAACCTTTCCCAGCATAAAGGTAACTTAGTAGGAACGACTCCCATCTTATGGCTTTTCCGATACTCATACTCCTACCTTGATACCCGGACTACATCATAGGGATGTAGGTCGACACTCAGATAACCAATATCCAAGGCACGGGAAAAATTTATGCCTATTGTAGTAAAGGTAGATACGTCCAGGGTTAACCATCATCTCTCATCAGCTTGTGTTCCTTGTCCGTGTACGAAAACCATGCCTCCGAAGAAACATAACCAATCCACTGGCAAGAAACCGATTCTCCTATTCAATGAAGCTACGTTCCAAGCTGTAGTCTCGGCAGTCGTAGCAGTTGTCATGGCTCAACTGAATGCTAACAACGTCAATGTTAGCAAGAGGCCTATCGGGAATCCCGATCCTAGCAATAGACAGCAACAACCAACACTTGCGTACCTAACCACCCAAGAACCTCAACCAACACCACTTAAGAGAAAGTTCAAGAATTAGGAGGGACGTACCTTGGCTCAAGGACCTTTTAAAGGGCAACGAGCTGAGACAGTCAATACCCCTGTCAACCCTCCCGTCCCAACTTCAAGAAGACCACATATAGGGACCCCTCCCAGTTGCAGCAAGTGTAGCTACCATCATCATGGTATCTTTCGAGAACTCTTTTGTGCTAGGTGCAACAGGAAGGGGCATAACTCTCATACCTGCAGAGCACCGGTTGAGTTCATTACATCAACCACCAATGTAGGGTCCAATCCAATTTGCCATCTCTGTGGTGAAATTGGGCACTTCAAGAAGGACTGCCCAACTAAAAGGGCCGACAAAGACACAGGAGGAGTCTAACCCTAATACCTAGGAGAAGCATCAATGAACCCGGTAAAAGTTTGGCACGTCTCTGAAATCTTCGATAACTAACGGAAAACATTAAAGGACTAATTCTAAATGTAATTACTCTCCAGTTAAGGCGAAAGTCGTAGCACTGTTGTAAGAATTCAAATTTCATCAGGTAAAGCTATAATGGCTCGATATATACATTAAAGCCATGTATAATTAAAATGTATAGACCTCGAGTGAGTGATGCTGCCTCATTTCCTGTTCCTTGTTTGGTTGTGGATTTAGGGCGGAGTCGCTCAGTCAACAGTCCTTCCCACCTTAATTATACATGACTAGTATATACTAAGCGATTATAGAGAGACCTCGTGAGAATCCATTCATGAAAAGTACATTATTCCGAAACCTTAGGACCCTCTATAGTTTTCACGTCGACTCTATCAGTCCAAGTACCCACGACAATGATACATGGGACGATATCCGAGACACCAAGAACTTGTGTGCCCGTTCAACACATGGCTCTATCGACCCTCATTCTATATCATGTCGATGTATGCCAACTTCGACGCCTCTATCAATCATGGTTCGACTTAGTGCAACCATGTGTAAATTCCTAGTGCAGTGTAAAAAGAACTTTTACCGTAGCCATTCCGGCAAATAGAAGTTCCTCCGAACTTAATAATAAAACCTAATGCGATCTGCCAGCCGTCTCTCTTATCTAAAACCTTCTAAAATACCACTAAGTAGGGTATCACGTGCTGTTAACCAACCCTTCCTTAGACAAGTAGAACTCGAAGTGAAAGACACCGCATGCATTCCAGAAGATGATAACCACCTGAAACCTACTCCGTAGGTCCCCCAGAAGGGCCTTTAGTAACTCACAATCAGGTTCGTTAATCATGAGGAGAGAACTCATGGGATTGACTACTATTAATTGGGTTTATGCATAAGAGTGGTATATAATTCAGATAAAAAATATTTAAGATGTGTGCTTCCTCCCTACTCCCTGTTCCTCGTTTGGTTGTGGGTCTAGGGTGGAGTCGCACAACTGAACATCCTGCCAACCTCAATTATATATGGCTTGCATACACCAAGTATTAGTGGTTAAGCCAAGTATGAGCTCCACCACGAACCTCATAGTAAAACCCTTCATCCTATCCCATAAGAATAGGAACTAGAGAAAAGAGTGCTGGATAAGGTCTCTAAGTCCATAACTATTTCTGGTAAATACTTGACCCGACCTGGGATTATCCATTTGGGTTGCATGGCACCATGCAATTAGATAAACTAAATGAGAGAAATAACACATACGATTTATTAATATATTATAAGTTCTAATATATTAATAATATTATTTAATTAGTTTTGATCAAGAATTAATTTAGAATTAATTAAGTGATCAAAAAATAACTAATTAGATATATGGGTAGATTATGTAAATCTTCCATATCTTATATAGTGGGCTAAGAGGCTCCATGGACTGTCAAGTTGGGTTCCACCCATTGGATGCTCCATGGAGTTAACCCATGGATAAACAAATGAAGTGTCATGGAACATTAGGGTTGACCTAATGTAACACACTATATAAGCAATGTACCTCTCCCCAAAATTGGCTACACTAAGAAATAAGAGGGCTTGGCCGATTTTGCATGTGTTAGAGTATTCTCTCAAGTTTATTCTTTGAATTTGGTTTTGTGTGAAGCATTTGAGGAATCACACTTGAGGTGTGAGGCTCACAAGGTTTCAAGCAACACTTTCAACAACAAGGTATGTAGTTCTATCTTTTAAACAAAGAAAATTGTACCCCATGTATGCTAGATAGGTTCATAACCTTGGAAAACAACTTTGCATGATTACTAGACAAACATAGATCCAAGGTTATTAGGGTTGCATGTACACTTAGGAAGTGTTAGAATGCTCAAAAACCCATCAGTGGTATCAGAGCCTAGGCTTATTTGTTAATTATTTCTGCAAACTGCTTGAAAAAAAATTGTTTTTTCTGTTTTCTGCTTGTATGAACTCGCCGAGTCCATCGGGGGACTCGACGAGTCCATGCACAAATGCAAGCTACTCGTCGAGTCTGTTCTTGCACTCGACGAGTAGAGGCTGCTGTGTTTAGTATTTCGATTTTAGTTGCTGGAAGTGGACTAGAAACATTACCCTAAATTGTTTTGGTACTTGAAAACATGTTTTAGATGGTGTAATGTTTATGATAATCCATTTAGAATGACAATTATCAAAATTACAAAGTTTTAAGTGTAATTTTTGATTCATGAAAGTGTTCATATTCATGTTCTTGATCTTATGGTGTTTAGATGATCATAGGAATTTCTTGTAACCTATGTGATAGATTAATTCATGATCATTATGTGTTTTAATGGAGTCCATAACTTGTCCTCAAGTTATGGACAACAAAAAGTCACTTTGTTTTAAAACCATTAAAAGAACACATGAGTTATAAAAATGAAGATTCTTCATTTTTAATACTCTAATTAACTCATAAGTTACAAGAAATGAAAAGTTTTGAAAGTTTACAAAACTTGCCCTCATGTTTTGGTACAAGTAAAGTCATGATTAAAACTTTGGTTCCAACCCTTAGAATTTTAAAAGTTAAAATTCAACCCTTATACTCATAATATTATAAATTAATAATTATATATATATATATATATATATATATATATATATATATATATATATATATATGTATGTATGTATGTATAAGATCAAAGTCGTCTTACCGCTAGTACGCCTCATTCACGAAGCAAGTCTATAAGGTGGATGTAAGGTTGTTGCCTATAAAATGGCAACTTAATGGGTGTCCACTCTCACCCACCGCTTGCTTGACTGGTGGAGGTTCATTAGTCAAACTGGTAGGACAAGGACTTATAAATTCTCATTAAAAGTATAATGATAATTATAAAGTAACTAAATGTTTTATTAAATTCCCAATCTTAGTTACTTTAGGAAAAATGTGAATAAGGTTTTAATCCATGAAATTACACTTTACACTTTGTCTAAGTCGTTAGTGGAGAGTGTGTGGTAAACCGGCACACTAGCTTGGACTTAACAAGGTAGGTAAAGGGTGACTTAATGTTTATCATTGTATCTATGGAGCGTGTGTGGTTAACCGACACATTGATTGAGGGGCAATACATTAAGGGTACCAAGTAATTTGCATGGTTACTTCACACCTCGTTTTGTGATCCTCGGCATCTCAGTCACAAAACATGGAGGGCACACTTGAGATTGAAACATGCCTTTGAAAAAATCATTGAATCTCAAAAGAATCTAGGAGTTTCTAAGAACCAAATTAAATATTTTTAATATTTCAGCTTTGCTAGAAACTGGTGAATCGTCATTTACCTACCTTTTAGATATGTTATTACTTAGATTACAACATACCTCTTCTACGTATAATATATTGTGATTAGGTCCTAGCCTTAATACTACATTTGGGTGTTTTATTAAGGACTATCTCTATTTCTAAACTAAACTTTTCTTCTTTTTAGATGTCTGCAAACACTGCTGCTTCTGGCTTTAATCCTAATGGCTCCTTTTCTCTAATGAACTTGTGTGGGAAAGTCACTTTTGATGGATCCAACTTTCATGAATGGATCAGAAACATCCGAAAGATTACCCGCTATGAGGACAAAGAATATGTTCTCGATAAGGAGCTAAAGCAGATTGATGAGATAGTTGTTACTCCTCCACAGATCGCTGACTTTAGTGCACATGAAAGGGATGCCACCAAAGTGGCATGCATCATGATGATCACTATGACATCCGACCTCCAAAAGTCCTACGAGGACTTCTACCCTTTTGAAATGCACCAAGATTTAATGGAAAGTTACCATCAAAGTGCAAGACAAGAGAGGTATGAAATCTTCTCCTCCATGATAACAACCGGAATGAAGGATGGTGAACCCATCACGGGCCACATGTAGAAAATGCAAAGATTTGTGGACCGCTTGCTGAAGCTTAATGTGAACTTCCCCGAGGAGCTAGCAATAGATATCATTTTGCACTCATTACCTTCATGTTATGATCAATTCCGCATGACATACCACATGAACAAGGAAGAGGTCACTCTCAGCAAACTTCAAGGACTCTTAAAAACCGCGGAAAGTGGTCTTCAGGCTAAGCCGGTTGTTACTACTACTACTCCTACCAACTCCGCCCATGTATTGGCAATCGGGAAAGGACGAGGGAAGAAGAGAAAGAGTTCTTCGAAGGGTACCAAGGCTAGGACCCTTGATGGCTCTTCTTCAAGTGGAACCAAGAAGGGTTTCGTCACTCCTTCTTCTAACCCAAAAGAGGTTGAATGCTTCTATTGCCATGAAAAGGCACATTGGAAGCGGAACTGCCCAAAGTACCAGCAAGATGTGAAGGATGGGAAAGTTAAACCCAACCTTGCAGGTATTTACACTATCATATCTAATAACTCACCCCATTATAACTCATGGGTCCTTGATACCGGTTGTGGTATTCATATATGTTCTTATCTGCAGGGACTAAGAAGAAGTGAGAATGTGGAACAAGGAAGAATAAACTTGATCATGGGAAACAGGAAAGCTTCACCTGTCACCAAGATTGGAGTTTATACTTTATCGCTAAGTAGTGGGTTTAGTTTAGATTTGAATAAATGTTGTTATTCGCCAGAAACGGCAAGAAATATTATTTCCTTTCATGCATTGTATAAACAAGGTTTTACCTTTTCATTTGATAATGAAGTTGGTTCGATTAATGATTTCTTTAATAATATTCTTTATTTTAAAGCATTAACTTGTGATGGTGTGTATGAAACTGTATTTGTGGTTGATAACATAGGAAATAATTTTTTGTGTATTGATTCTCTTAAGAATAACAACTTGGATAAAGCATCATTATGGCATTGTCGTCTTGGACATATAAGCAAGAAACGAATAGGGCAACTCCAAAAGGATGGAGTCTTGGAGTCATTTGATCTAAAGTCAGATGATAGTTGCGAATCATGCTTACTTGGAAAAATGACAAAGTCACCCTTCACAGGTTCCTGTGAGAGGGGTGAAGGTTTGTTGGACCTTGTACACACGGATGTGTGTGGACCGTTCAAACATGCCATAAGGGATGCTAATCGTTATTATTTGACTTTACTGATGATTACAGTAGATATGGATATGTGTACTTAATCAAGCATAAGTCAGAGACTTTCGAAAGGTTTAAGGAATTTAAACAGGAAGTCGAGAATCAATTGGGCAGGAACATTAAGATGCTTCGATCCGATTGAGGTGGTGAGTATCTTAGTTCAGAGTTCCTCGACTATCTTAGGGAATGTGGGATTGTCTCACAATTGACACCTCCCAGGACACCGCAGTTGAATGGTGTGTCTGAGAGACATAATCGAACCTTGTTGGATATGGTTCGTTCCATGATGAGTTGAGCTTCGCTACCAATCTCATTCTGGGGGTATGCCTTAGAGACTGCCGCCCATATTCTTAATCTAGTCCCTACAAAGAAAGTTGCCAAAAGTCCTCACGGGATGTGGACTGGTAAAGCACCCAAACTAGACCACATCAACATTTGGGGTTACGAGGCTTTTGTGAGGCGCGATTCTCATGATAAGCTAGAACCCCGAAGCGAGAGGTGTATTTTCATCGGCTACCCACAAAGATCCTTTGGTTACCTCTTCTACAGACCTAGTGATATTGTGGTCGTTGTAGCAAGAAGAGGTGTCTTTCTAGAGTGAGAGTTTATAAGCCAAGGAGAAAGTGGGAGGCAAATTGACCTTGAAGAACTTAAAGAGTCAAGTAATGAAGGAACCTCAAACCCTAGCCCTCAACTTGAGGAGGAAACTCCTGTTAAGCCAATTGATGAGTCTGTACCTCTGAGGCGTTCCACGAGAGTTAGGAATGCACCTGAGCATTACTATGGTTTCCATATTACTATGGAAGGTGAGACACTTATTAGTGAAGAGACACTAGTAGGTCTGGATGAACCTAATAGCTACGCGGAAGCCATGGCATGCCTTGACATTGCTAAATGGAAAGAGACTATGGATAGCAAGATACAATCCATGTATGACAATCAAGTTTGGAACTTGGTTGAGAATGTACCAGGTCGTAAGACTGTAGGGTGCAAATGGATCTTCAAGAAGAAGACCGACATGGATGGTAATGTACACACTTATAAGGCTCGACTGGTTGCAAAGGGCTTCTCTCAAACTCCTGCAGTGGATTATGATGAGACTTTTTCTCCAGTAGCCAAGATTAAGTCCATTAGGGTTATGTTAGCCATAGCTGAATTTCAAGACTATGAAATATGGCAAATGGATGTCAAAACCGCTTTCCTTAATGGAAAGTTCACTGGAGATGTTTACATGAGTCAGCCAGAAGGTTTTGTCAGTAACGAGTACCCTAATAGAGTGTATAAGCTTGAGAAATCCATTGATGGATTAAATCAAGCACCTCGCAGATGGAATCTTTCCTTTGATGATAAAATCAAGGAATTTGGCTTTTCTAGGAGTGAAGATGAATCTTGTGTGTATGTCAAGGCTAGTGGGAGTATAGTTAGCTTTTTGGTATTGTATGTGGATGACATACTACTCATAGGAAATGACATGCTAACTCTGCAGGAAGTTAAGTCCTGACTTGGGAAGTGTTTTGCTATGAAGGACCCAGGAGAATTTGCCTATATTCGAGGAATAAGGATTTTGAGAAACCGGAGTAAAATACTAATTGGACTTAGTCAAAGTACCTACTTGGACAAGGTGTTGAAGAGATTCAGCATGCAGAACTCGAAGAAAGGAGAGTTACCTATCCAGAGTAACGCCAGATTGAGTAAGACACAAAGCCCTAGTACTGAGGCTGAGATAGCAGAAATGAGTCGAGTGCCTTATGCTTCGGCAGTAGGCTCGATCATGTATGCTATGACTTGTACTCGACTTGATGTAGCCTTTGCCTTAAGCATAGTTAGCAGGTATCAGCGGAACCCTGGCAAGGCTCATTAGCCTATGGTAAAGAATATCCTCAAGTACCTACGGAGGACTAAGGATTGGGTCCTTACCCTCGGTGGGAGTGATGACTTGAGAGTCGTAGGGTATTGTGATTCTGGTTTCTAGAATGATAGAGATAATTTCCGCTCTCAATCGGGCTGGGTCTTCACCCTAAACGGAGGAGAAATCACTTGGAAGAGTTCCAAGCAGGAGACAGTGCCTGATTCCACTTGTGAATCAGAGTATATAGTAGCAAGCGAGGCAACAAAGGAGGCTATATGGCTGAAGAACTTCATAGGAGACATTGGAGTAGTACCAGCTATAAAGGAGCCCATGGAAATTTTCTATGATAGTGAAAGTGTTGTTTCCTTAGGCAAGGAACCAAGGGATCATGGGAGATCCAAACACATCAACAGAAAAATATCATTTTATCAGACAACGCATATAAGAAGGAATCCTCGTGGCAAAGTGGGTATCATCGGATGAGAACCCAGCAGAACCCCTCACAAAGGGACTGAGTAGGGTTAAGCATCTCCAGCATGCTCCGAGCATAGGGCTGAAGGATGATATTAGTTTTAGTAGTTAGATAAATTAGGAAATTTGTAAAGTGTAATTGACATCTGATGATGCATAAAAGTTGTGTTTATTTATGAGTAAAGTGTTACTATCTTTTGTCAATCGTTTACTATAATTTCTTTTGCATGTTTTGACTTCCAGAATAGTTTGTTGTGGTTTCACATATTATTCAAACTTTCCACAGTCAGTCATATGTTGGAAGTAGATATGAAGTAAGACTGTCATGAAGTTGGTTGTAGGTGTCAGGATATATGACAACACTTCATGAGTGCTTAAAAGTTCTGAGTATTGGAATCAACCCACTCTGACTGGAATCACTTCATGGAATTTTATCTCAAGTGATCGTGAGATGGTAATATCATATAAGTCTTCAAACCTAAAGATATGATTTGTTGCCTATGAATTGATCATGCAATCATTGTACGAAAACACATCGGTAACTCGATTTTATAAAACGTACTTTTGTGTATAATTTAACTAGGAGTAGAACAAACATATGAGTCGAAGTTTATCTGTTCCTTCTTGGATTAGAAGCTGATATCTGGGCCCCTCGAGGATTTTGTTTTGACCCATATATCGGGCCCGGTCAGAACTAAGTTGATGTGTTCAACTAAGTTCTTTGTCAAACAAATCGGAAATCGGGAAACAAACTGCTGGACAATAAGTAAGACATTGTTCTATGTAATTGTCCGGCTGATATCTAGAACAGATGATTATATGATCACTTATCTTAAATGGCGTATCAACATCTTCTCAGTTCCGAGAGACCTTGAAAGAGCTACGATTGCCGATCGGTTCCTGAAGTATTACGGTGATAGTTATTAGACTTATCCAAGTGGGAGACTGTTGGATAAGGTGTCTAAGTCCATAACTATTTATGGTAAATACTTGACCCGACCCGGCATGGTCCAGTTGGGTTGCATGGCAACATGCAATTGGATAAACTAAATGAGAGAAATAACACATATGGTTTATTAATATATTATAAATTCTAATATATTAATAATATTATTTAATTAGTTTTGATCAAGAATTAATTTAGAATTAATTAAGTGATCAAAAGATAACTAATTAGATATATTGGTAGATTATGTAAATCTTCCATATCTTATATAGTGGGCTAAGAGGCTCCATGGATTGTCAAGTTGGGTTCCACCCATAGGATGCTCGATGGAGTTAACCCATGGATCATGAAATGAAGATTCATGGAACATTAGGGTTTACCTAATGTAACACACTATATAAGCAATGTACCTCTCCCTAAAATCGGCTACACTAAGAAATAAGAGGGCTTGGTCGATTTTGCATGTGTTAGAGTATTCTAACAAGTTTATTCTTTGCATTTGGTGTTGTGTGAAGCATTTGAGGCATCACACTTGACGTGCTACGCTCACAAGGTTTCAAGGAACACTTTCAACAACAGGGTATGTAGTTCTATCTTTTATACAAAGAAAATTGTACCCCATGTATGCTAGATAGGTTCATAACCTTGGAAAACAACTTTGCATGATTATTAGACAAACATAGATCTAGGGTTATTAGGGTTGCATGTACACTTAGCAAGTGTTAGAATGCTCAAAACCCATCAAAGAGAACCATTATGGGTAGAGCTACTAAAGTGACCACAAATCCGAAATTGTTATCATCCCGGTTAAACCAATATAGTAGCTAACACCCTCGGTTGATAAAGAAGTCCGAGTCATAAGGGTCAAGGACATTGACTACGACCATCCAGTCACGCTTAATCCCACGAATTAAGCATCTCAATAGATATCCCAGAAACTTGAAGGCTCCGATGAGCAAAATGCTGAGAAGAGTGAATGAGGAGATTAGAAGTTTCGAGTGATGCAACACTATACTCTCTAGATTTGACCTAGATCGAGAAAACTCAGAACCTTCGGAAGAGTAGTTGCAAAAGATGCTCGCACTACATAGGCACTTCGTCCACCCTGTTACTGATGAGTAGTGCCTAGGACACTCCGCCTCTCCACGTGAAAGGAGTCACCGTCGCCCTGTAGACGATAGACTATATTCTCTGAAGTGGATACTAGAATGCCAAGAACCAGATGATAACCTCTGCAGCCAAGAACACTTGAATAAAGTCCAAAAGTAAGTTGCATTAGGTATCGTAACTCAGATCCCGAAGAGATTATAGACTTGACACCAGTCTAGGTGTTAGTTGATGGGTTATACTAGAAAATGTACTTTCTGGAACTGGAATAAACCGACACCTTGGAGACTAGGGCATGTCCTAGAGATTCATCGGACTACTAGATGTTCCAAGAATACTATCCCACACAGAAATAGTAGGACCACCTCCCTAGATAGTCCAACACTTCAGAAAATCTCTAAGGATTGAGTCAGCCCTAAGCAGAGCTTGCTAATTTATAAAACAGCAAAGCAAGTAAGAGCATGATTCTTTCCCGATACGAATCATATTGAGAAAGCGAAGCATTCACTGGTAAACCCTATCTCATCAACTACGAGGGTTTCCGTTAGAAACACCTCGAAGATCAGAAGTGCAGATTCATTTTGCACGAGGCTGAGATAGACTCCCCTGCAGCAAATAGATACCCGTAGATACCCAATTCATCCGATGAACCAGAAAACCTCCGAGGGTCAATCAGCAGGAAACACGAATCCGAGGATAACCTGAACACGCTAAGAACCAACCTGAAGGACTACACCCTAGTTAGAGAGAACTTTTAGAACTTCAAAATGGCGGTCACGCCAGTGATGATATCGCCATAGAAGTACACTATGTTCTAAGTAGTGAAAAGCTCTACCTTTCGGAGAGCTTAGGACCATCCGAGATTCTTTACAAAAATTGGTCCAACCCTCGTCAGACCACGACTACTTTCGGAAATTCCACCCCAAGTCAATCCACTTCTTAGACTTGATAAGTGTTTGCCCGACCTCACTCTTTGTATCCCAATCATCTTGATAGAAAACAATGGGAACCCTAACTTCGTAGGCGAACCTGTAAGAATTGCTAACCGAACGAAACGGAATCCGCATCCCATAAGTGAAGGTTTGTTAGAACGCCAAACAAAGGCTAGAGTTCACTTGGGAGTGCGAGGGCCAACCGAATAGGAAGTACCCTCATACCTCTACCCGATTGTTCATGCCTACTTCCTTGCCTAAACCCTAATTTCGGGACAAAATTCCCTATAACGGGGGGGATGATGTGACAACCCGAAATTTATTCCGTCATTTTAACCTCTCCTTCCGTTAATAAGCCTCGCTTTATTAAACTGTTCGTTAACCTTTTTGAAATAGGTTAATTAAATTGGAACTTTGATTACAGCTTCGTAAAGGTTGAAACAAATTAGAAAGACCCTCAATATTCCCTTGAAAATTTTTAGTTTCAACCAAGTCAAATTATGAGCATTTAATCGGGTGCGACCAAAAGCCCCGTTTAACGCTAGTGTCGGGTAGATTTCCACTGAGCCACAAACTCAAAACCGTATATAAGGATGAATTAACCTCATTTACACCCTTTTCACTCACTGTCTCTCTCTCTAATCTCTCTCTCTACAGGTTGCTTTTGATCCAAAAACGCCCATTTCGAGCTCCAAAATCGTAGGTAATCTGTCCTAACTTGTTGTGTAGCTTATTTAACATGAAAATTCATGTTTAAGACATCCGATAGGGGCCAAATCATGTGTTTACGGCCCAAGAATACTCTTGGACCGTAAACACCCATAAGTGGGTTTTGAAGCCCCAAAACCCTTCTAAATCACTCTTAGGGCTTAGATATGACTTGTGGACTTACACATACGAGCTTAGAACCCCAAAACCTTGCATTTTGAGGAATAAACATGAGTTTATGGGCTAAGAATACTCTTGGACCGTAAAACCCTCTTCATGAGCCGTGAACACCTTTTAAGGTGTTAAATTTGCCCTTAAACACCTCGTAAGGCTTGGGTAAATGTCTAGAACTAACCACAAATGAAGTAGGGGATTTAAACATCAAATAAACCAAGGACCTAGGAGTTTACAACCGTAAACCCCCCAAGGATTGGTCCATGGGCCGTAAACTCCCAAAATGAGGCCAAATGATGCCTTAACTTACCCATTTGACTTGGAAAAATGCATAGAACTTTATACTCTATCATTTAAGACCTTAATTCATGAAGGAAATCACCAAGTGAGATTTTACGGCCGTAAAATCTCACTTGGTGATTTCCTTCATGAATTAAGGTCTTAAATGATAGAGTATAAAGTTCTATGCATTTTTCCAAGTCAAATGGGTAAGTTAAGGCATCATTTGGCCTCATTTTGGGAGTTTACGGCCCATGGACCAATCCTTGGGGGGTTTACGGTTGTAAACTCCTAGGTCCTTGGTTTATTTGATGTTTAAATCCCCTACTTCATTTGTGGTTAGTTCTAGACATTTACCCAAGCCTTACGAGGTGTTTAAGGGCAAATTTAACACCTAGGTTTACAGCCGTGAACTCCCTTAAGTGGTCCATTTGGTGCCTTAACCCTTTCCTATGCCCTAGATTTGAACCTAGCCTAATTCTACAAGTGATATAAGACCTTTTAGCATCCAATAACACACCACCCATGAGTTTACGGTCGTAAACTCATGGGGATATGGTCTTATGGCCGAAAACTCCATAAAGAATTTACTCTTGAAGAGTAAATTCCCTAACTAGGCCATACACCCCCTTATTTCAACCCACTAGCCTGCTAGCACTTGACCAAAGTGTTTTCCGCACACTAGGATGCTTATACGTCTTTAATTAGTATTATAATTACTAATTGTATGTAAACATATTCCTTCATATGTTACTTGGTCACCAAGTGTGTTCAAGTCTTTACTTGACACCGAGCACCCAACCGGCACCTTCATCCGATATACTTAGAGCAGGTGAGTTCATACCCCTGAATTAACCTTCTAAATGATTTTACTGCTTTTATAGGGGGAAAATACAAGTTGAACTGTACAGTTATTAGATAAATCCCATATGATTAATAACTGTATAGCAAAATAGATTTTTCATATTAAACTATTTATCGAGCTTAAAGATTTCCAAATTATGTTTTCAACTCTTGATAAAGTATGAAAGGTTTTTCAAAGGATTCCAAAGATTTTCAAAACTTGTTTTACAAACTGACAGCAAGTCATAAAATTTCTTATGTGTAATGGTTTTCCAAGGTTTTCATCAGAGTTTTCTTCTATGTTTTTATTTCGTTAAAATACATGCTTATATTTGTATAGTTATATAAATAATGTTTAAAAGACTTAGGAAGGCTAGTTCACCCTATTTCCTTTTCCTCTTTGGGCTGTGGTCTGGTGGGTATCTGTATCCGTCTGAAGGTCGTTTAAACATTAGTTGTATATCATGTATACATGTATAGACATAAAGGTTTCCATCGAACAATTCATTTCCCTTGGGTAGCAAGGGCATTCTTCCATTCATCATTCATAGATCTTTCGTTAAATGCATGCTTGTATCTGTATGGTTATATAAATAATGTTTGAAAGACTTAGGAAGGCTAGTTCGCCCTATTTCCTTTTCCGCGTTGGGATGTCGTCTAGTGGGTATCGGTTATCCGTCTGAAGGTCATTCAAACATTAGTTATATATTATGTATACATGTATAAACATAAAGGTTTCTCTCGACCAATTCGTTTCCCTTGGGTAACAAGGGGATCCTTCCAGTCATCGTTCATAGATAAGAGACACTAATAACTATTATAGGAATAGTTAGGAGCCTCTATTTACTCTTTCTAGTACGAGAATTCCAAAGGAGTTTGTTCATTCGTGAGTTTACATCATTATTCCATTCCTTACAATAGAATTCAGAATACAAGATGCATCTTCGAGACACATATCTCCCCGTTGTCGAGTTGGTAACCAGAATCTCCTGTACGGAGAGCGGGCATTGTGTGTATAGATCTATACGGGACTGACACTCCCACACCCTGACTACTAGCTACAGTCCCTAGCCTACCAAGCCAAGGGGTAACAAATGTCACATTCCTACCGACGCTTGTAGGGCGTCAAGTTCTCTACTATCAATCAGTATGGTTACGAGTATCTCCGTGTTTACCTTATAATTCATGGCCTTAAGGTAACAATATTTATCACTGTATTTCCTTGTTTTAGACTTTGCTAGATGTGTCGTTCATTTGACACTATCTGGAGTCTGTATTCTCTTGTTTTAGACCTTGCTAGCTGTCTCGTTCATTTGACACTGTCTGGAGTCTGTATGCTCTTGTTTTAGACCTTGCTAGCTGTGTCGTTCATTTGACACTGTCTGGAGTCTGTATTCTCTTGTTTTAGACCTTGCTAGCTGTGTCGTTCATTTGACACTGTCTGGAGTCTGTATTCTCTTGTTTTAGACTTTGCTAGTTGTATCGTTCATTCGATATTGTCTGGAGTCTGTGCTTCTTTTTGTTAGACTGAGCCAGGCGTATCATTCATTCGATATTCTCCTGGAGTCTATGATTTCTTTTTCCTTAATCAACAGTATTACTGCTGAGGCATATGTTATTTTCCCCTGGTGTTTTACTTATGATTTTCTCATTATTCCTTTAAAGTAAATACTGTTTTTCTGATAATGATAGTATTTCGGGGAAAATTACTCGTTAAAACATAACTCTGTCGGTTCTTGGTAGAAGACTGCTTTAATTTACAAAATATAGGATTTTCTGGAAAGGACGATAATACACCGTAGATTCTATACTACTACTTTTCATAAATTTATTTTGAATAAAATACTTAGTTACACAAATGACACTAAATACATGTGAACTCACCGACATTTATAAAAATGCTGATACTCGCTTTCAAAATAACTTGTATTCTCAGGTCAGCAATAGACAGGTACACCCGGGAGCTTTTGTGAAGCCAGCCTAGAACTGAGCTACATCTATACTACTTTTTGTATTACTTTGATGTCTCTATAAAATGTAACTTATGTAAAACTATTATTATTAATGCAATGGTTGTTGTACTTTGATTACCATACTGCATATGTTGTGATACTTGACTTGACATCATCCACCCCAGAACGTTTCTGCCGTTTCGGTTTTGGGGTGGGACATTGAGCATCCCACCAGGAATCCTAGCAACAGTTGGAAAAATATTCATATTGTGACAACCATCATAATTCAAGTCGGTTCTAGATTTGATAAACTTAGTTGTACGTGCAGGCATGACACATACTAAACTTAGTAACTAGAAACTATGTTATCACCTACTAGAAACTTGGAAACAATTAAAATCAATGAATAGTACACTTAGATTTCACATTGATATGTGAATTCTACAACTACTTAACTATAGTAACTATCCATACTCAAGTCACTCTTTGACTCGAACACCTTCTCATGATTCATATACACACATCATGCATTTGACCTAGTGATATAAATTAGGCCCGAGTCTCGTAGGTACTTAAGTCAAAGTTGAAAACTAGGACTAGTATACTTGATTCCTCAATTTCACTTGAATCTCCGAATCACAACATAAAATGCCAATAAACCGATAAAATAAGTTACAAACATTATTTATAACTATAAAAGAGTTATAATACTATAACATAAATTGAAGTCTCAAAGATTCTATTTATTTTGATATCCAAAAATTTACAAACTCTCAAAACCTTAAAAACCTAATTTTATAAAATCTAAGCTTAAAAATTTTATAAAAATAATTATGAACCTTAAAATATTATTCTAAAATAATTAAAATGAGGAAAAATATAATCAAGAGAAATGAAAATTTAACCCATTAATTGTCAACCTTATATTATAAACCAAAAACTCAAGAGTTATGAACAAATCTTATCTAAATGCACATTTTATAAAATTTGGGGGAATTTTTTAAAAAAATTGGAGATATTTTATAAAATTTATGAGAAATAAATAAAAAAGTCCTCTCTCATCCCTCAAAATCGTCCCCCTCTCTCCATGAAAGCCTCTTCCCAAAAGCACTTCATCATTTGTTATTATTTCCCACACTCTTGTCTCATCTCACTCAATTCTCTCTCACACACACACCACCACATTTTCTCTCTCCCTCACCCTAAACCAAAAATTTTGGCAGCAAAGTTCATCCATTTATACTAAAAAACATCAACATTTGAAGTTGTTCTTGAGGTAAAAATGAAAATCCTTCGTTCCCCCTTAAGTCTTCCTTCAAAATCTCAAGTTTTCTTGCATATCTTCTTCTTCTCCACCATTCTATGGATGGATTATTCACATGCATGTTCATAACCACAAATTTTATGATTATAGTGATATTATTTCACCCAAAAACCAACATGCATGTGATGATCTTCAAGCTTAGAGGCTTGATCATCAAAATTAGTTGTTAAAAAGCATTCAAATTGGTTTATAAATGATTTATTCCCAAATAAATATCTAAAACTTATTTTCTGATCAAATCTGATTTTTTCGCAGAATTCTGTCACAAAATGAGATATTCTACAAATTTTCAGAAAATAATTCATTTTTCTCAAATTGTAATAATTATTGCAAGAAAATATGGCAATAATTCATATAAATACTTTTTGAGGCCTATAAATCCTAAGTAACTTCTTGGATGACCCTTAAGGTAAATGATGACATCTCAGTGAGTTTCATCGATATTTGTTACTGTTTGCTATGGGTTTTAATTTTCTTTTTATTTAATTCAAATAATTCATAAAACCACTTTAATGAATGTGAAAAGGCTATATACGATTTTTTTGCAGATCCTACCTAAGGTGGAGTACTTAGAAATATATTTATCAGAATTTTTCATAATGCATTCCTATTTTTTCCTGATTTTTTTATTTATAATAGACTAATAATGGGAAAAATATTTTTACTCATCAAAAATTCATGTAAATATACCAAAAGACCTTAAAATATATTAGAACTCTAAATAAAAGTTTTGATGATTTTTCCATTCAATATACTATTTTTTCCTATTTTCTTAGATTAAATACACTTAAATCCAATAATAGGATTTCATTATATAAAAATCACCATTGGTATTTTTCCCACATTAAGTACACTATAAATAGAGCTTAAAATTTTTTTAGTAAATTACTTTAACTATTTGGTAATTATTCATTATTTAATGATTATTCAAGAGCATAAAATAAATAAAAATAGCAAAGTTAATTGAAAAATATACTTTATATTCTTCATAGCTTCTATATGTATAGTAACAATGTTACAAAAAGTTTGGGCAATTTTATAAACGTTTTTCGATTTATTTCAATTTTTATTAGAATAAATTCACAAAAATCATAAAAATGGGTTAAACAGTTTATAAATCCATTTTTAGATTTTTCCAATTTAAGTATGTTCAATGGAAGTATTATAAAAAATTTTAGAATTTTTAACATCTGGATACTATTTTTCACGAATTTATAATTTTGTGAAGGCTTAAAATTTTGGAAAAATCGTTACTCACATCAAAATCAAAGGAAAATTTCTGGAAGACCTCTACTACATTTGGAATGAAAATGAAAAATTTAACAATTTTTGGAAACTGTTTGATAATATTTTGGATTTTTAGGAGTTTAAAACACCTTTAAATGTGTTGAAATACCCTTAATTAATATTACAAAAATCTGGAAAATTAATATCCAAAATTGTCTTAATCACATGAGTTATAAAATTTCACCATTTCAGAAAAATGTTGGTAAATTATCAATATTAAATTTTGACACAATATTGGCATAATTCAATTGTAGTAGTAAGTATATTAGCATTAGATTTCAAAAAGACTTAGTAGCATATACCATTATTGTAGGATTCGGTAGTGATACAAGTGGAACTTAGATCAAGGCATCATTTGTATCATCTCAATGCATTGTAAGTATTCACGCACTCCCCTATTTTCGGTTTTTATGTTTTGGGGTGAAAAAACCTGTCCTAAACTATTTATGTTTGTTATATTTAGTCGACTCATATAAACTTGATTACTATATTTTGCATATTGTGAGTATTCACCACTCCCTTATTTTCTGTTTTTAAATGTTTTGGGGTAGAAAAGCATGTCCTATATAAACTATTAGTGTTCGTTGTATTTATTTTGACACATATTAAACTTGGTTTCTATATTACGTATGTATGTGTATGTTACTTTAATTCATGAGGACTATATCGCGGTTAAGTCCCTGGAGTCTCTAGACACAACTCATTAACTCTTTTGAGCCTATGGTTATGATGGATAGCGCTATCAGGAGGTAGACAACTCCTCACTCGCACCATACACTTGAGTGCATTTTACCATTTTATACACTATGTTTGCGATACACACACTAGTCAATAGGGCACGATTCGGTCATTAGGCTTGGATTGTGAACTCATGAATGGAAAGTTGATGCACATACAAATCTTTATGCACATGCCAAACTTGTATTCTCATTTTAGCAACGACACTTGTATACTTATTTTAGCAATGAAATTTGTATACTTATTATCACAATAAACTTTTTATCTCATTATAAGAACGAACTTTTATTACTGGAAACTTATATACATGTTTTAGCAATGAAATTGTTAGCTCCTTGTAGCAACAAAATTGATTGCTCATTTTAGCAATGAAACTTGTTTACTTGTTTGAGTAACGCACTTTATCTTCCATGAGAATATAAACGTTGCATCTCATCTGGGCAACATACTTTATCTCTCATGATGACAATGAACTTTGTTTTTTTTTTACAAACATATTTACTCATTTTAACTATATACTTTTATTATTGGAAACTTTTATCAAAACTTTGATTTCAATTCATGGAACCAATATTATTACTTTATGTGTGAGTAATCACCAATTATTTTTATAGTTGACGCTCATTTTATATGCTTTTTCAGGAATCATCGAGTAAGTGGCACTTAGGGACACTTCACTCTTAGGAGCATTCGTATGTTTTGTATTTCAATTTACACTGTAATTTCTTTTGAAAGTTGTTCAAACCCTTTGTTAATTTGTAATGATTTTTAATACTATGGTTGGTGTTGTCTTTTAACTTTTTCTATGAAACCCTTTATACTGTCATGCCTCGTGTTTCCTCTTTAGCGGGGTGTGACAGAAATGGTATCAGAGCCGAAGGTTATAGAGAACGTTGGTTTTCCTTTGTAGAACCACAACTATAGCCAAAAAAAAATTAAAATGTTTTTTAATATACTGAACATACTACTGGTATAACTAATTCGAGTACGCATTATTGGACTTTAATTAAGTATAGCCTGGCCAACTATGCTTAATTAAGGAAAGTAAATGCGAGGCTGGAAATGGTTATAGTAGAATTATGTTCAAAATGATTTTCAGCTTGAACTTTTGAAAAACAAAGTTTTTCGATGTGCGTACGATCATTGCATATTATAGGCATTCATCTAGGTACACTTAGAAGCTAAGTGCACTTTTACCACAATGCCATTATTTAGAAATATTCTTATCCGTTATCAAGTGCTAGGTTAACCACTTAGGTTATATCACTAGCCACTCTAAGGAGCAATGCACTTAGTACTTAGAATGAGTATTCCTCGGTAGCTATTGGCAATAGATGTAAGGTTAGTAGCTAGATATACACTAGTAGTAATCTTAAGTCGAAACCTATACAAATTATTCTTCAATACCTCTTCATTGTCTTCGTACTAGAGATACAACTAGGAAAGCGTTCTGATACCGACACGGGTGAAAATTGGAGCATCGCGTAAGGAGGTAGATGAGTCGTTTCTAATTAATCACTTGGATATCATTGGTGGACATTCCGAATTCGACTCACAAGGAGACACGGAGGTTTAACCCATACATGAGACCTTATTACTACGCTACGATTTAGATCTAGGTTGTTTCCACCTTGAGGTTAAAACTTAACATAGGATATCCCTTTGACCTCTATAAAAGGCCACGAAACTGCATTGACACCATCAAACATTTTACAAACAATTTTTCTTGTCCTTTCTTTTGGGGAAAAAACACTGGTACTCGCCTTAGACTCGTCTTGTACTCGCGTTAGTATTTAGGTACGATCAGCTACACTAACATACTTATTCCTTACTTCTTAATCTTCCATCGAAAAGTTATTTCATTTCATCGGTTTTATTTATAATCGATAAAATACTTTATAAACACTTCATACAACTTGCTAGACCTTTCCTAACTATTTAAGTCATATTCTCGCTAAAAATCTTCTAACAACTGGCTTTAACTTAACTCTTTTCTTCAAAACTCAATTTAACCATTATTGGTTTTAAACTTGCTATTTCAATTTCATTTCAATTCCATTTCAATGGATATATGTGCTTTTAAGGGCATATAAACCATTTTAAAGCTTGCTTACCATTTTGACATGTTTTCGAAAAACTTAGAAACACTTTCTTTTATAAAAGTGTTTAAACTCTATGCTATAAAACTCAAACATCTAACATTGAAGTTGATATTATGTGAAAAAGTTTCATCGAATCTTCAAAACACTTTTGTTTTGAAACTTTTAACAGCTTTCTCATTTAGACATTGTAATTTACTTTAATGTGTTTTCTTGAATACCAACATGATATTTTTACAACTTTCTACTTCAAACATGTTTATAAGGCATCTTTAATTCCTAAATTTTCAACATACCTCATTTGTTTATTTTTTTTCAAATTAGTTTTATAATCTATAAAGTTTCTAAAATTTACAACATTTGAAAACTCTGTGTTCACTTTTAAATTTCCAATGATGCAATTTCAAAAAAAATGTAATTATTCTTTTAAATATACCGAGTTTTACCTTATCCGTTTTAACCATTTTTGGAGTCATGCCTAAAAGGTCAAAACTGTCAGATTTTCAATTATGAATTTTAGTGTTTCTTCTTTTTCCAAATGGAGTTTAGCTTAATAAGATAACTCGTGATTTTTAGCAAACACTTTAAAACTTTCACATCTCTATTTAATCATCAACATATATCAAAGATTGAAGTTCAAATTACATCTCATCCTAGTTTTAAATCTAGATATAAGTTTTGATCTTAAAATTTTAACAATATTAAAAATTGTTGTTGTCTTCCTTTTGTTTCCCTCGCACTTTATTTCTTGCTCTCCTTATGATTTTAGATCTTCTACACCCATAATAGTAATATAATACATTGTATAACTTTGTTTCTTTCTACTTTGATTCTCTTGATACCATGTTCGTACACATGTAGACTAGAAGTCTACCCTTTCGTTGAGCTATTGTTACATGTATAGTCGTGAGACAAAATTTTAATTTAGTCAAATTTGATATATTCAGTTACGCCTTTTATCATATACATTTTGTTTTTATTTTGAAATCTATTATAAACAAGTGATCCTTATTTACATTTGCTCTTTTGTTCTAAATTCGAAAACTCGATTTAAAATGTAATTTTCATTGTATTTTCCTAACAATTAATACACAAGGTGACTACCCTTGTTCTTATTATTTTTCTATATTCGGAAAATATATGTGAAAGAGCACAATTTCTTATGTTTCTTCTTTTGTTTAAAAGCATAAAAAGTTTTAAATGTTAGGATTATCTATCCTTCAAACGATTGTTTTTGTAGAAACACTAAACTAAGAACGCACTATTTTCAAAGATTGACATTTTTACTCCTTTCTTAAAATAGCATTTTACTTCGAAATCTGCAGTGAATTCCTAAACTCTCAAATTTTTTTAATAAATACCCTGACTCCTTTTAAACTAGTATTTGTCTTGACTTAGACGATTAGACAATTTTTCAAAAGAGTAATTAAAATATTTATGTATAACTTCCCTTATTGATGACTTAAGCCTTTAACATTAATAAATATCTATTTTATCTTACTACTTTTGATCGCCACTCATGTCTCTTCATTTTCTCAGAATTGTTACCCATAGTAGAAATTATAACATTGGAAATCCTCGATCGTTTCGTAACTTCTTTTGTTGACAGGACTTAAATAGTTTTACCATTGAGATGTACCAATAGCACATATCATTAGGAACTTACCCTTGATTGTTTCTCTTTCATTCGTGCTACCCATTCTTATTTCCAAATATACCTTTTTCAGATTCAATAGCTTATCCGGAAGTGAACAAATTGTTCCTAATCCCTTCTTCATTAGACATAGAAGTTACACTTAGTGATGATTTAGAATGCGACTTAAGGATCAGTGCGGATTTAGCACCCAATGCAGTTGATGCTTTAGAAGAACTTATAATGCTCTTTTATGTTATATAATATCTAATTAGATAATCTTTTCAACTAGGTCGCCATGGTTGGATCATGATTTCCTTGATCCTAATTTTGCGCAATCTAGACTATAGAACTCGAATGAAGGAAACACTAATTTGTTGAGAGCTAAAGAGTTGGGCTCTTTCCGTGAGGAATTAACCCAAAATAATCAAAGAGTTCTTCAAGTCACCACCTCTCCAACTATACAGTTCTATATGACTGGGTTCTAATAGAATACATCACGAATTGAATTTCGGGACGAAATTCTTTTAACCGGGGGAGACTGTGACAACCATCAAAATTCAAGTCGGTTCTAGATTTAATAAACTTAGTTGTACGTGTAGGCACGACAATACTAGACTTATTAACTAGAAACTAAGTTATAACCTACTAGAAACTTGGAAACAATTAGAATCAATGAATAGTACACTTAGATTTCACATTGATATGTGAATTGTACAACTACTTAATTATAGTAACTATCCATATTCGAGTCACTCTTTGACTCGAACACCTTTTCATGAATCATATACACACATCATGCACTTAACCTAGTGATATAAATTAGGCCTGAGTCTCGTAGGAACTTCAGTCAATGTTGAAAACTAGGACTAGTATACTTGATTCCTCAATTTCACTTGAATCTCGGAATCACTACATGGAATGCCAATAAACCGATAAAATAAGTTACAAACATTATTAATAACTACAAAAGAGTTATAATACCATAAGATAAATTGAAGTCTCAAATATCCTATTTATTTTGATATCCAAAGATTTACAAACTCTCAAAACCTTAAAAACCTACGTTTATAAAATTTAAGCTTAAAATTTTTATAAAAATAATCATGAACCTTACAATATTATTCTAAAATAACTAAAATGAGGAAAACTATAATCAAGAGAAATAAAAATTTAACCCATTAATAGTCAACCTTATGTTATAAACCAAAAACTCAAGAGTTATGAACAAATGTTATCTAAATGCACATTTTATAAAATTTGGGGGAATTTTATAAAGAAATTTGTAGATATTTTATAAAATTTATGAAAAATAAATAAAAAAGTCCTCTCTTATCCCTCAAAATCGTCCCCCTCTCTCCAAGAAAGCCTCTTCCCAAAAGCACTTCATCATTCGTTATTATTTCCCACACTCTTGTCTCATCTCTCTCATTTCTCTCTCACACACACCACCACATTTTCTCTCTCCCTCACCCTAAACCAAAAATTTTGGCAGCAAAGTTCATCCATTTCTACTAAAATACATCAACATTTGAAGTTCTTCTTGATGTAAAAGTGAAAATCCTTCATTCCCCCTTCAATCTTCCTTCAAAATCTCAAGGTTTATTCACATGCATGTTCATAACCACGATCTTCAAGCTTAGAGGCATGATCATCAAAGTTTGTTGTTAAAAAGCATTCTTATAGGGTCATAAAGGATTTATTCCCAAAAAAATATCTAAAACTTATTTTCTGATCAAATCGAATTTTCCGCAGAATTCCATTAACAAAATGAGATGTTCTACAAATTTTCAGAAAATAATTCATTTTTCTCGAATTATGATAATTATTGCAAGAAAATATGGCAATAATTCATATAAAATATTTCTGAGGCCCATAAATCCTAGGTAACTTCTTGGATGACCCATAAGGTAAATGATGACATCTCAGTGAGTATCATCGATATTTGTTACTGTTCGCTATGGTTTTCAATTTTCTTATTGTTTAATTCAAATAAATCATTAAACCACTTTAAGGAATGTGAAAAGGCTATATACGATTTTTCGCAGATCCTACCAAATGTGGAGTACTCAGAAACATATTTTTAGAATTTTTCATAATGCATTCGTATTTTCCCTGATTTTTGTATTTATAATGGCCTAATATGGGGAAAGCTAATTGTACTCATCCAAAATTCATTAAAATTTACCGGAAGACCTTTAAATATATTAGAACTCTAAATAAAAATTTTGACGTTTTTTCTATTCAGTATTGTATATTTCTCCTATTTTCTAAGATTAAATACACTTAAATCCACAAATTGGATTACATTATATAAAAATCACCATTTGTATTGTTCCCGGATTATGTAAACTGAAAATGGAGTTTACAAAAATTTTGGTAATTTAATTTAACTATTTGGTAACTACTCACCATTTAATGATTATTCAAGAGCATAAAACAAAGAAAAATAGAAAAACTAATTGAAAAATATCTTTTATATTTTTCATAGATTCTATATGTATCATAACAGTCTAACAAAAAGTTTGGGCGATTTTATAAACTATTTTCGATGTATTTCAATTTTTATTAGAATAAATGCACACAAATCATAAAAATGGGTTAAACAGTTTAGAAATCCATTTTTATATTTTTCCCAGCTTAAGCATTCTCAATGGCAGTATCATAAAAAGTGTGAGAATTTTTATCATTTGGATACTATTTTTCACGAATTTATATTGTTATGAAGGCTTAAAATTTTGGAAAAATAGTTAATCACATCAAAAATTCAAGGGAAACTTTCTTGAAGACTTCTATTGTATTTGGAATAAAAATGAAAAGTTTGAAAATTTTTGGAAACTTTTTGATAATATTTTGGATTTTTGGGAGCTTAAAACATCTTTAAATGTGTTGAAATACCCATAATTAATATTACAAAAATCTGGAAAATTAATATCCAAAATTGTCTTAATCACATGAGTTATAACATTTCACCATTTCAGAAAAATGTTTGTAACTTATCAATATTAAATTCTGACACAATATTTGCATAATTCTATTATAGTAGTAAGTATATTAGCATTAGATTTCAACTAGAAACTCACTAGCATATACCATTATTATAGGATTCGGTAGTGATACAAGTGGAACTTAGATCAAGGCATCATTTGCATCATCTCAATGCAATTTGAGTATTCATGCACTCTCCTATTTTCGGTTTTTATGTTTTGGGGTGGAAAAACATGTCCTAAACTATTTATGTTCGTTATATTTAGTTGACTCGTATAAACTTGATTACTATATTCTACATATTGTGAGTATTCACCACTCCCCTATTTTTGGTTTTTAATTGTTTTGGGGTGGAAAAGTGTCTCCAAAACTATTTATGTTCGTTGTAATTATTTTGACTCGTATGAAACTTGGTTGCTATATTTCATATGTATGTGTATGTTAGCTTAATTCATTAGGACTGTATCGCGGTTAAGTCACTAGAATCTCTAGACACAACTCAATAACTCTTTTGAGCCTATGTTTATTATGGATAGCGCTATCAGGAGGTAGACAACTCCTCACTCACACGATTCACTTGAGTGCATTTTACCATTTTATACAGTATGTTAGTGATACACATAGTAGTCAATAGGGCACGATTCGGTGATTAGGCTTGGGTTGTGAGCTCATGAATGGAAAGTTGATGCACATACGAATCTTTATGCACATACCAAATTTGTATTCTCATGTTAGCAACAACACTTGTATACTTATTTTAGCAATGAAAATTGTATACTTATTATAGCAATAAACTTTGTATCTCATTATAACATCGAACGTTTATTACTGGAAACTTATATACATGTTTTAGCAATGAAATTGTTTGCTCCTTGTAGCAACGAAATTGATTGCTCATTTTAGCAATGAAACTTGTTTACTCATTTGAGTAACGAACTTTATCTTCCATGAGAATATGAACGTTGCATCTCATTTAGGCAACATACTTTATCTCTCATGATGACAATGAATATCGTTTTTTTACAAACATATTTGGTCATTTTAACAATATACTTTTATTATTGGAAAATTTTATCAAAACTTTGATTTCAATTCATGGAACCAATATTATTTTGCTTATCTGTGATTACTCACCAATTATTTTTATAGTTGGCGGTCGTTTTACATGCGTTTTCAGGAATCACCGAGTAAGTGGCACTTAGGGACACTTCACTTTTAGGAGCATTGCATGTGTTGTATTTCAATTTACATTATATTTTCTTTTAAAAGTTTTTCAAACCCATTCTAAATTCGTAATGATTTTTAATACTATGGTTGGTGTTGTCTTTTAACATTTGCTATGAAACCTTTTTATACTGTCATGCCTCGTGTTTCCACTTTAGCGGGGTGTGACACATATCATCTTTAAATGTCTTGGGATAATGATATGTTAGGAATTCATCTTTAGGTTGATCAGCAGGCACCAATATACTTTCCTTCTCGTATGCAATTTTGAGAATTAGACTCCAATACCTTGCACATGAAATCCCATCGACCACATTCGTGTTGTCAATTCTCTTCAAGAATTATTTCCTCATTTGAGTCGCATAGTCAACAGGTATATCATAATAAATACCTGCGACCATAGCATACACCTCCATACGCCCTTTATCTAAACCAATAGTTCGACCTATAAGACATCGTAGGTAAATCCCGAACAGAAAATTCCACAAACTTGGAAAACCAAACTTCTTGAATTCAATGATCTTGGAGAGAGTAGGTTGATAACCCATCTCATTGAACATGTGTAACACATGTTCATTAGTGACTTGGTAGAAAGATGAAGAATTAGGGATTTGAAGAATTTTGAAAAATAACTTCTTGGTAAGATGAAACTTCTTCTCACTGATTAGATTGAAAGTCACAGTATCCATCTTCTTGCTGTAAGATGCAGTAGAAGCCGCCATTGATAACCAGGACATAAGGACAACAAAAGCATTGAACATTGCAGTCGATAAAACAGAATGTTTTAAAGACACAATTAGCATCTTGAGTTCTTTAGGGTACACCATAACATCACCATCCACTTGATAATCGTTGCTTTGAAACTTCATGATCGATTGTTTAAAAGATGCATCATCAGCTGTGTTTGATTGAAGAGCGGCCATGATTAGGGTTTGCTGTGAGAATGAGGAAGAATCAGATAAAAATAGAGCTCAGATCGTTTGAAGATTTTGTAGTACGCATAAACTTGGAATGATGATCTAATTGCTCTTTATATATGTATCCCCTCTTGACTTTTAAACGATTATCATTAACAATCTTGACACGTGGCCCTTGAAAGTTGCACGAATAACCATCATATACTCCATGTCAGAAAGAGTATAGGACATTATCTCCGAGAAATGGGCAGAGTAATCAAACCGTCATATCAAAAGTCTCTTCGTGAGTACTTGTGGATAAGGACAAAACCTTCTGAATAAAGGTTGGGCTCTTTCGTTTTAGGGTTTGAAAACGAAGACATATGCCAGACTTTCGAAAGCAGCAGCCTGAGTTGGTAATACTCAGAACCTCAAGGATTTCGTGAGTATAGTGTGTCAAAGAAAAAGATAAGAATCAAGAAAATCAAATTTTGGTTATGTGATATTGAAAAAATTATTTCAACATAAAGACAGAGAAATCCCGGGCAAATATTACTTGGCTATTCATCAAGAGAGATGACTAGCAGCTTGTGTGTTTTCCCGTGAATTACAATCGAATACTTGTAGAGAAGTATCAAGGGGCCTCTTTTTAACAAGTTTCTTGGGTGGTTTGTGATTTCGCTACATATCAACACTTAACATAAATATGAGTAATTGTAACAGAAATGACTTGTATGACCAGTGTAGTCAGTGACAAGTAAGCTTTGGAAGAAATATATGAAGTGACGCAAAAATCAAATGAAACTCACATGAAAATCATATTCAAGAAAAATATTATTTGCTGGATCCTGTTGGGTAACATACATCGTGGGATTCCATTATTTGATCAAGATCACTAAAAAATTTGAATATGATTTGGAGTTTTGAAAGTTGGTGCTAAAACAAATGTTTCGTTAAATCTGGAACAAAGTTCTCCGTCAATTCTTGAAAAGAGTTAGACATTTTGGGTTTCACTTTCATCACGGTCGCATGATGTTAGATCATTAACACAGAAGTTTGATATGTCTAAATCCTGATTGGTTTGACCAGAGATCTCTTGGACATATGTCATTGTGTGTGAGGGTGTAAGAACTTTTTGATGAAAAAGATTGTTTAAAGATTACTCTATAATCATTTGAGTAGAGTATGGTAGCTCATGGACTAATGTGAATATAGCCTGATTGGGAAGAAATTTTCATGATGAAAATTTCATTAAGGCTTCAAAAACACACATTGAGTCAGAAGAGGCTTTGGTCAACATGTTGCAACATGCTTCTAGGGACAACCTAACTAGTTCATAAGATGTCGAAATTGTACCTTCCCTTGAACCAGCAAGCTTGTTACCTAATAAAACTTATTCACCCTCTTCTCTATGTTCCAAGCATTTCTACAAAACAAATCAAACAAAAAGAGAATATTTTTGGTTTTTTTAACTTTAGAAACAATAACAAACAAAACAAAAAAATCATTTTGGATTTTTTGGAATTTTTCAAAAACGAAAAAATCTGTCTTTAAAAAAATTGTGTGATAAACTTTCTAAAAAATTTATGAGCAAAATAACGAAAACAATGACACAAAAAAATTTAGTTACAAACTTAACGAAAAAGAGTTTTGTAACAAAGTAACGAAAATTTTGTAACACACTGTCAAACAAATTTTGGGTGAAATTAACGAACTTTTGGCAAACTAACAAAAATTTGTCTACAAAGTGAGTTGTCCTTGATGTTGAAATCGAAGTGTGTCGAAGCGCTGATTGTGAACAATAAGCACTAAACACTTAATGATATTCTTTTAAAGATCATTCAGCACCTCTGATTCGACATTGTTGCAATTTGACTCTTTTCATTCTTTCGAAATTGTTCCAGGAACAGAATTTCCTTCTATCATTCCAAGTCCACCCAAAATTCTCACGAATGATTTTTCGTCTAATGGTTTTGTGAAAATATCAGCCAGTTGATCAGTTGTTTTCATAAAGTGAACTTCAATGTTACCGTCTTCCATGTGATCTTTTATAGAATGATAACGAAGAGCAATATGTTTGGTTTTCAAATGTTGGATAGGGTTGTGACAAATGCGTATTGGACTTTGTGAATCATAATACAATGAAGTTTTCTTCATGTTGATTGCATAATCATGCAGTTGACTTTGAATCCATATGATTTGTGAAGTGCAAGTTGCAACAACAACATACTCAACTTCTGTTGTGGAAATCAAAACACATGATTGCATTTTCGACTGCCAGCTTACTAATTACCCATCCAGAAGTTGACATTCGCCACTTGTGCTTTTTCTATCAACATTGTAACCTCCTAAATCAGCATCTGAAAAAGCTTGTATGAAGAACCCATTATTCGAAGGATACCATAATCCTAACGAAATTGAGCCTTTAAGATAACGAAAAATATTCTTGACAAAACTGAGATGTGGTTCTCGAGGATTTGACTGATACATATGGATTCAAAATATTAGGTCGACCTGCTGTGAGGTAAAGTAACGAACCTATCATGCTTCTATGTAATGTTAAATCAACAACAGGTTTATCTAACGAAGGTGTAAGCCTTGTTCCAGTCGCCATTGGTACTCGTAACATTGTGCTACTCGTCAATCCAAAATTTTCAAGCAGATTCTTGGTATATTTTTCTTGATTGATAAAAATTCCTTCTCTGTTTTGACGAATATTTAAACTTAGAAAATTGTTGATTTTTCCCATTATACTCATCTCAAATTTGCTTTTTATTAGATTTTCGAATTCATTAGACAAAGCAGGGTCAGTAGAGCCAAAAATAATATCATCAACACAAATTTGAACAAAAATTAGATGATCTCCAACTTTCTTTCGAAAGAGAGTGGGATTAACTGATCCTTGTTTAAATTTCGATTATTTTAAGAAAGAAGTTGAAGTTACATACCATGCTCTTGGTGCTTGTTTTAACCCATAATCCACCTTATCTAAAATATAGCAATGATCAGGATATTCTTCACTTACAAAACCTAGAGGTTGTTAAACATACACTATCTCTTCGAGTTCTCCATTAAAAAATGAACATTTCACATCCATTTGATAAACATCCAAATCTTTATGAGCTGCATAGGCCAAAAATATTTGAACTTCCTCGAGTCTTGCGACAGGGGCAAAGATTTCTTCATAGTCTATTCCTTCTTGTTGCGAATAACCTTTTACTACAAGCCTAGCTTTATTTTGAACAATATTACCATCTTTGTCTATTTTATTTTTGAAAATCCATTTCAACCCAACTATCAAAACATCTTTTGGCTTAGGAATTAATCTCTAAACCTTGTTTCTTTCGAATTCAGCAAATTCAGATTGCATTGCAACAACCCAATCTGAGTGTTCCATTGCAACCTTAACTGTATTTGATTCAATTTTCGAAATGAAAACATTAAACATGCAAAACTCCTGATGAGGATTAAGTACCTCATTCTTTGCACGAAGTTGAGCTCACATTAACACACTGTCTTGTGGATTTCTAAGAACTTCTTCCTTTGGGTGATTTCATGTCAATTTATCTAATGGTGGATATGTTGGATCAAAATCCAATGGGTCGTCTTTAAACATTTCGTCATTTTCAGATCCTACAATAGAAACATTATCATTAGAGTCATGAAAATTTTCATTAAGATCAGTATTCGACATAATGGAATCATTTTGCTCCCCCTCAACAGGATGCTCCCCCTCAACATCATTATTCAATCTCCTATACTTCCAGTAGAAAGAATGCTCCCTCTTAACCTGAGTTGTCGAATTCAAGTGTTCCCCCTCCACTTGATCATTAAGCATGCTTTCGCCATTTCTTGGAGAATTCGATGTTGAAATCAAGTCTGAACCATCTTGGGTTAAATGTCGAATTATCTGAATGTTTTGAAGCTTCAAATATGCGATTATCAGTAAAATTAACTTCAACATCAACGACCTTATCTGGAGTACCAAAGATTAAATCATAATCAAAATCTGTCAAATTTGAAATTTCAGACTCAACATGTGATTCATTAATAATTGGTTTGTGATCAAAACATTTTTCGACTTGTTTAACATAACAATCATCAATGGTTAGATTAAATGTTTCTTCCACTTTGCACGTTCGATTATTCAAAACTCGATATGCAACCGAATTATGAGAATATCCAAAGAAAATTCCTTTGTCAGCTTTGGACTGGAACTTCGAAAGATTATCCTTGAAATTCATGATAAACCTCCTATATCCAAAAACATGAAATAATTTAACATTAGGTTTTCGGTTAATGAGAATTTCATAAGGAGTAATGTTGAAGCGTCGATGAATAAATGATCTGTTTTGAGTAACACATGCAGTGGAAACATCTTCAGCTCAAAAATATTGAGAAAGATTCTCATATTTAAGCATTGTTTTTGCTGCTTCACAGAGAGAACGATTTCTTGTCTCAACCACACCATTATGCTGAGGTGTATGTGGTGAAGAGAAATTATGTGAAATCGCTTGATAAACTAAAAATGAATCAAGAAAGTTATACTTAAATGTCGCTTTTGAATTTTCAAACTTTCTTCTTTAAGCTAATATCAATCATCTTGAAAAAGCTGATCATTACTTGAGCAACCTCAGATTTTAGCCTGAGAAAATAAACCCAAGTAAACTGTGAAAAATCATCAACAATAACAAAAATGTATCGTTTCTTGTTGAGTGTCTCAACAGTCGATGGTCCACATAAGTCAATGTGAAGTAATTCCAACGGTTCAACTATCTTTGAGTTAATAACCACATGATGACCTTTACGATGTTGTTTTCCTTGTTCGCTAGCTGCACATAAAGTATCATTATCATATTTTAACTTAGGAAATCCTCGAACAAGATTATCAACTACCAATTTGTTGATATTTAGAACATTTAAGTGAGAAAGTCTTTGGTGCCAAAGCTAGCTAACATCAGCTAAAGCTTTCGAGAGTAAACACACTGAGGGTTTTCCAACGATTGGTTTGATATCAAGAGTAAACATGACTCCATGTCCTTTGGATTTGAGCAAAACTTCTTTAGTGTTAACATTTGAAATGATGCTTCCTGCTTCGTCAAACACCACTTGATTGCCAGTGCCCACAACGAGTTGTGAAACACTTATCAACTTATGTTGAAGACCTTCGACATATGCGACTCTCGTAATAGTAAACTTCCTATTCGTGACTTTGCCATATCCTTTCACCTGACACTTGTGATTATTTCTGAATTTAAATACTCCTGCATTCTCCAAACTTTGATAATCTCGCAAATTCTCCTTCTTTCCAGTCTTGTGATGAGAGCAACCACTATCAAAATACCACTTATCATCATATTGCTCGTCACACAGAACCTGCAATTAATGAAAGAATTTAGGTACCCAAGGCGGTCTGGGTCCTTGGTGATTAGCATTTAAAAAATAATGAAATGAAGAACCTAAAACCTAATCACAACCTTTGGATTTGAAAGTATCAATTAAGTTAATATCATTAGGTATAGGAGCAGAAATATATGTTTTTGAAGGTTTAGGATTGTCACTGACATTCTCCTTTTTGTTCTTAGCTTGTTTCGCAACATATATTTCTTTCGAAACCATTGTCCAAGCTTGCACATAAATATTTGATTCTTTTGAAGATGAACTTCCATTTGAAGAATCATTCACATATTTCTCATAAGCTTCTCGAATTTGTTGTTGGGAAATTTTTCGAGATTGAATCATCTTTCCTTTTCCTTCAAACCAATGATTGATATTCTTCACATTTGACGAACCCTTAGTGTATGAAACTTTTGAATTCTGCTTCCCAGATGGATTTGGAATATTTGATTTTTATAGAGTGAAATCAACGTTTGATTTAGGATGAAAATTTTCAAATTTTCGACTGTTAACACAGTTTTCGACATTTGTGTTTCGAGAAAATTGATTTTCAAAATTCTTTGTACGATTTGGTAGATGCGTGTGTTTTAAATTTTGATTTTGAGAAAATCGTTGTTGTGAGTGTGCATAAAATTGATTTGTCAAATTTTAGTTTTGAAATTTCTGTGTTGAATGATTGAAATTTTTCCAAAATGATCTAGTGACTTGAGTTTTTGCTTTCGAAAATGTAGTTTGTGAAATGGATTCAGACAATGATTTGTTAAATTGAGTGGGGTTTTTCTGATTGCATGAATGTGATGAAGACTTAGTCTCAACAGATTTAGACTCTGTCTATTCAAATGTTTTCTTTGTCAAATCGTTTTGTTTCTTTCGAGATTCAAAAGTTTTCCAGAGAATTTTCTTCTGTGCTTGTTTTTTTGAAATTTCATTATCTTTCAAAAATTAGTCAATTTGATCTTTAAATTCTTTTGAGTTGATTTTGACAAAATTTTCAACTTTTTCCTCAATTTGTTTTAGAATTTTGTTTGAAACTTTTTGGTTTTCAACCCATCTTCTTTGATGTTTTTGTCTTTGAAAAATGTATGTATTTTTTGTGAGATTATTTTCGATAGTACTCTAATTTGCAAAAAATCCTTTAATAGATGTTTGTTTGTTATCTTCTTCAACCAATTTGTTTATTTCTGATTTAATGTTTTCGACATTTCCTTTTGTCAGAAATACTTGGTTTGGAAAAATAACATCATCTGTGCATTTAAAGTTCAGATACACCACTTGCTTTGTTTCGAGATAATGAGCACCCTTTTAAATCATTACCTTATCAAATTTTTTAGTGTTACCATACACCTGATCAACAACAATTCGAGAAATAATTGTTTCTTTCAAACATTCTTTTATGACATTGGATTTGTCGAAACCTCATCCTCGTCCTCATCATCACTACTATCAGTTTGACTATCTTTAACACTCACATGATCGAAATCACAAACTTTCGAAGTAGAGGGGTTGTCAGTGTCAATCTTTACCAACGAATTATTACACTTTTCTTTTCCTTTAGACTTAGATCCAACATTAACGATAGACAACTGAGAACAATCAACATCCTCAAAATTACTAATTTAGCTAATATTATCAAAATTATCTTCTATATCAGCAAAATTAGATTGAGAATTATATGTCGAATTCTCAGTTGTTTTCAAAATTTTAATTTGTTCAGATTTGGTTAATATCATTCACAATATCAACTAGTTCATCTGGATCAAGACATTCATCAATTTTCACTATTCCATAAGCATATCTATCAATAAGAATTTTCACTATTCTGTCGCACATGTTAATGGGTCAATGTGGCCTAATAAACATATAAATAGCATACAGGACCTCTCACACATAAAAATGGCCACTAAGGCCCAATAACAGAGAAAATGATCAAATTAAATCCATTTGGTTGTTTATCATTGGTTTTGGATCAGGTATTCACTAAAATAGCATAAAAAGAAGAACGCATATAAAACCCATTCCCAGGCCCTATAAACATGTAAGTGGACCAGTAAGGCCCACTATACATGTCTATTCTTTCCAGGCTCAAAGGAATGTGAATGTCTATCCTAAGCCCAATATACATGTAAAAGGACACCAAGGCCCACTAAACATGTATATTATTTCCAGGCCCAATAAGGATATGAATATTGTTTTTAACCCGTTTGCAATTGTTCTGTTTATTTTAGCTTGGTTAGTTACAAAGTTGATATAAAAAGCCCACCTTTTTTGTAAAAATGACGTTCTTGGCCCAATAAGCCTAAAATTTGAGATTAACGCCCAATTTATGCAAGAATAACACTTTAGTCTCTATTTTGTTCAAAACTTGTGTTGATGACTAGTTTGTGGTAAAAATAATATTTTAAACCCATTTTTGTCAAAAATATCATTTTTGGCTTGATTTTTATGAAAATGCACATTTTTCTAGTGTTGGGCTTTTCCGACCTAGTTTTTGGAAAAGTTGTAGAAAATTCATCGTAAGTTGATATTTGGATCCGTAAACTCTGGAAGTTTGGAAAACTTGTCTACTCTGTTCACAATTTTTCTCAAAATTTTTAATGGCCTCAAACAAGTGTTAAATTTCTCACCTTCATAGCTTGGTCCGAAAGTATTTCAAATTTGATAGGCAGTTTTGTAAAATTCACCAAAAATTGTATAAAAATCGTATAAAAACGTGAGAGTAGTCATTTTAAAGGTATAAACCTGATCGTTATCCACGTAAAACATTTTTGAAAAATATTTCCAATAAGAGGGTCAAAACAGTCCGAGATTGGACTAAAACTTTCCTGTTAAAAGCTGTTTTATGAGTTTAGTTTATAGATCTTTAAACACAACACTCATTTTTGCTATATCAAGTGTATAAATCCCAGATATACTAGTTTACATGTATTATGTTTGATAAAAATACATCTCTCAAGATTCATATAAATATCCAAGTGATAAACTTCAAGTTCTTGACATATTTTTACATTAATGAAGTAAGCAACATATACTCACTAAATGATTCAAGAAAACACACATAATCACACATATACACATAGATCTACACAAAGCAACTTGTATTCTCCCCCAAAATCATGTGAAAACCGAAAAAAGGGGTATGAAATCACCTAGGGGTGTTGGATTCGGTTTTTGGTGAAGAGGTGAGTAGATCTCGGCCCTATCAAACTCCTTGAGGATGTTTACGAACTTAAAGTGTTCTAGGGATCATGATCCACGAAAATATGGTGTAAGAGGAGTGATTTGAGTTTAAAGATGTAGTGAATCAACTTAGGTTGTGAGATCTTACCAAGGATGATGATCTTTGATGAAAACTCCTCTTGAAACACAACCAAAATCTTGAGAATTTTGGAGGAAGGAGATGGATTATTCTTGAGAGAATTGGATATAATTTTGTGTGATGTGTGTGTGTATTTTGGCTCTTGGCCGTGAGTAATAGAGAGAGAAGAGAGAGAATGTTTCCTATATATTTGGTGAGTATTAGTCTCCTAGGAACATGATGGATTTGTGCATGGATATCCCCCATACACTAATGAGGTGGCAAATGCACAATTTATCTTGTTTTCTCTTTTCTTCTTTTTTTTTTTTTGTTTTTGGGCCGAATATATGCTAGAGAGAAAGGTGGTGGATTAACTTGGCCCATTTCTAGCCTTGGTTCAAAATTATGAGGCCTATAAGAAATCTTTCGGCCCATTGGGCTCTTAGGGAGGCTCATGGCCCAAAATGGCTAAAGAAATTAGTTTAGGGCCCATTACGGCTAATAAAATCCTTTATGGCCCATCATGGCCCAAAATGTTATAGATTTATGAATTGGGTCCAATTAGAACCTAATTAGGGTTTTTAGGCCCAAAGTAATTAACTTGGATACTTATTGGCCTATTAGGTCCAATAAGAATGTCCTAGACCATAATAGACTTGAACCGGAATATTTAGGGTTTCAAACTCTTTGTTGAACATGAGAGATGTATTTGAATGAGCATATAGTATGTTATGCACTTAGAGTACTAGTTATTAACTGGTTGAATGATTAAATGAGGGTAGAATTCCCTTGGAAAAATGCTAGTTGTGACATAAGCTAGAAAAGGTAATAACTTCCTATGTTGTTCCTCGCTTATATCAGATGAATGATGAAAAGTAATTAATTTTGTGTAAAGTCTTTTACCAGAATTACAATATATGTTTCTCTGTGCTAACAACAATTTGACTTCGCCACTCAATGTATCCCTATCACACATTATATTTGTAATCTGTAACTCTAGACTTTCTACTTTTATTTTCTTGAGAGCTAATTGCTTCTGAACCTCTAGCAACTGAGAAGTTGATTTCTTAGCCTCGTTACTAGCAAGAGTATCATCAAAAGCAATTAATTCTGAATCATATGCACTTAAAGGAATATTTAAAGATTGAAGAATACAACGTACCTTTGTTGTCATTGATGATTTATCTCCTCCTTTGGTCATAAAACAATGACCAGTCACCAGTTCGTCATTTTCTTCCTCATATTTCGCATACATCGCCCCGTGCGTAGGATTCTGCATTTCCTCATCATTAGAACCCGAGGACCAGATTTGGTATCTTCCTACATCATCATCCTCACCTTTCACCATAAGAGAGATTCCTTATGCTTTCGCCCTCACTTCCTCCAGACGTTCAACATAATATGCTTCGTCTTTCACTTTAATTTTCTTTTCTTCTTTCTTTCGAAGCATAGAATCACTAGACATATGGTTTGTACCATGACAGTAGTGACAATCAATTACTGAGTCTCCTTTCAGCTTTTTCTTAACTTTCTTCTTTTCTACTTTAAGATCACTCTTCTCACTCTTCTTTTTCTCTTCCTCTCCTGCTTTTTCCACAAATTTTCCTATTCCTTCACCAATTTTTGTCTTTGAATTAAACGGTTTCTTGAAAAACTTATTTACCCTATTATTCGAGTAAAATGCAACAACTTCATCGTCCGAATTAACCAAAAATCCTTAATTATCATAATCTTCCTTTTCGATCGACTCTTTCTCATTAACTTTCGACATCAAAGCTAATGGCCCTCCAATACTCATTTTCGATTCCTCAAGAATTTCATTGACTTCTCCTTCATGAGTTTTTAGTAGATTGCACAAGTCATTAAGCGTTGAAGTATCAAAATCTGCCGAATTTTCACCATCAATATCACATTCCACCATTCTTTGCGTAAACCCATAATGAAAGTCAGAATGAACTCCATGGTTGTTCGTGTAATTCCATGACGATTACATTTGTAGATTAATTCGTTCAACCGATTATAGTAATCTTCTATCGACTCACTATCCTTCTGTTTGAATTCTTTAAATTCAATGAAACTTTGTTTCTCAGAATTAATCTTAGTCTTCTCACTTCCTTGAAACTTTTCTTTGAAATTGTTCCAGATGTCTTTAGTATTTGTACAACTTCTGACATAATTGTAAACAACAGGAGGCAATGCACCACACAATTCTCTCATACATCTTTTCTGAAGCTTCAGGCTATCAGTTTGATCCGTAACACTTGATGTTTCAAATGAAGATCCAATTGCTTGAACATTTGGTGGAGGAGTACTTTTTCTAGTAATACATGACCAGACCTCCTCTTCTAGCCCGTTCAATTAGTCTTGCATATGATCAGCCCACTAATTATAGTATTCTAGAATGAGCATAGGAATCTTAGTTGAAGATCCTAGCAGATGAGAATATGATGTTATTGAATTCATATTTAAATTAGCTATGAACGTACGGATAAAGTTTTTTAGAAAAACTTAAGAAATTTTGGAAACACATAGCTGAAACGATCAGAGATTTCAAGCTGAACACTCAATTCAACAAATCAGTTGAAGAATCGAATCACAACTATAGATCAATAACAATTTTCAAAACAAAAGGTGCAGAAACTTTTGAATCCAGATTTTGCTTCAAAAACCTTTTGATTTAGAATTAAACTCAGATCGCAGAGATATCATTCCTGCTATGATACCAATTGATGAAGTATTGAATCAAGTAATGAAATCAAAATCAGAGTATCGAGAATTAAGAACACATAATGTAAATAAGATCTGGTTTCAACTTGTATTACGCTTCACAATTATAGAGAGAAAATAGACAAGAACAACTCTAAAACTCTTATCTAACTCTAAGCAACATTCCATATTTATAGGAAAACAGTTGTAACAAAGTGAAAATTTAAAACAATTTTTCATTTTACAAACATAACATGTATCATACAAATCATCTAAAAACTCAATTATATCAAATGTTATCACGGTAAAACATATCCCAGAATCTCAAATACAAAATCCTTTGTCAGTGTGTACAAATCATGTCGACGCCTTCTAGCGATGCTCGCTAGTACCTGAAACACATATCACATAACACGGTAAGCATAAATGGTTAGTGTGCTCCCGAAAATACCACATACATCACATAAGCTACTCGATGCTATAAATCGGTAAGACCCTTCGGTCAATGTTTCTCAGCGGGGCCCTCCAGCCCCGTAGCTCATTAGACCCTTTGGTCCGGTTTGATTGAGGACCCTCTAGCCTCATGAGTCGTTGGACCCTCTAGTCCGGTCTATATAACACATAACATACATATAACACAATGCACATAAATCTCAACCATACAAATACACATAAGACCCTCCGTTTTGCACATAGATACCATTCTAGGTAATGTATAGTGAGTAGACTCACCTCGGGTAATCTCGGAAAGTATGGAACTTGAAATACCGATTTGTGACAACCCGAAATTTCCATTTGTACGAACATCATCTGTTCATAGAAGCCAGTTCAGTTTCAGTGATTTTCATACTTTTCCGAACAAGCCTATGTACATTAGGGTTTATGTTTTAGGAGATATCAGGAGAGTGGATGCTCCTGGTTTTGTGAAATTTGGGCATTTCAAGTTTCAAAATGTTACATTCCAAAATCAGGAATAAAAATATTTTCTGCCAAAATATTCCAGGACTATAAATAGTTTTCTGAATTAAATAAATTCATTATTTACGATTCCAAATAGAGAAAAGCCATATTCTCTCTGACGGATCTTCGGGTTTTCATCCCAGATTGTGAGTCTACTTTACTAAATGTATTTCAATACTTGTTAGATGCTTATTAACATTAATAACATGTTTAGATTGCAAGATCCGGGAGTTTACCGCCCAAGAACGTTCTTGGGGAGTAAACTCCAAAATGGAACTTTAAGGCTTCCTAGACCCGATTCCTTGCTAGACAACTTGTAAAGGACTATGTGTATGATCTTTATAGGCTAGAAATCATCCAAGAAACCCAAGTAATTGGAGTTTACGGCCAAGGAACTTCCTTGGGCCGTAAACCCCTTTTCAAGGGCATTTAGTGCCCTAAAACTTCCCCAAATGCTTAAAGACTTTAACCCTCAAGTACTTGTGCTTAATTAGGACATCAAAACCCATCAAAATCACAAGTTTATAGGAGTTTACGGCCAAGAACCCCTCTTGGGCCGTAAACCCTTTTTTCTAGGGTAAAAAGCATTCCAAACACACCATAGGCCTTAAGACAATTTACCTTGAACACATGGGACTTGAATGGAGAGTAAAACACATCATAATAATCTTTAAAAGGAGTTTACGGCCAAGGAACATATCTTGGGCCGTAAACTCCAAGTGAAGGCACAAAAGTGCGCCTCTTGTCCCCATTAGCCTTAGATAAAATCATGGAAGCCATCCTTGATGTGTAAGTGCCTCAAAACAATTAAAAGCCATCGCCCCATAGGAGTTTACGGCCGTAAACTCTAGGGTGAATGGACTTTAGGCCGTAAACTCCCTTATGGAGTATTCTAGGGCCTTAAACTACTTCATGTGTTATTCCAACAAAGCTAGGAGTGTTCTAGGATCAAGATAGCACTTTAAAACACCCAAAACCACCATGTGAGGAGTTCACGGCCATAAACCTATGAGTTTACGGCCGTAAACTCCAAAGGGTGGGGTTTGTTGGGTGGTGAACTCTTATGCAAGGCCATTTGATGTTTCAAACCCTTTGCCTTGTCCCGTAGCAACTTAGATGCAACCATTTGGACCTTAAACACTTATAAAAAGTGTTTACATGTTTTCTAAGTGTCTTAACTTATTTATTAAGTTATTATTTGTCTAATTAGTTATATATATGCTTATTATATGATAACTAGGCTCGTGCGTGTAAACAAGTCTCCGTTTGCCACCTAGCACGGTATCCGACACTGCAATTCAAACGACTCACCACAAGTGAGTTCATACCCCTTGAATCAACCTTTGAAATGATTTTAAATGTTTAAATACTTTATGGGGGGAATACAAGTCAAATACTTATAGTTATTGCTTCAATCACATGTGATTGCATTTAATCACATGTGATTAATAACTAGGAAAACAACGATTTTTACACTGTTCAAACTGTTTATCAAACTGCTTTACTTTGAAATGTTTTACAAACTCTTTTACTATCCAAACTTATTCTCAAACTGTGATTCAAACAAATGTTTCTTATACTTAAACTGTTTTATCAACTTATGCTTTCAAATTGTTTTATAGATCGACATCAAGTCGATCTTCTCTTGAAATTATATTTATGCTTCAAATGTCTTACGAAAACTTATTTATGCTTTTACATATTCAATTGCATGCCCATATATGTATAGATATATAAATAATGTTTAAAGGGCTTAGGAAGGCCATCCGCCCTATTTCCTTTTCCTCGATTTGGATGTGGTCTGGTGGGATTTCGGGTGACCATCCGAAGGTCGTTTCCATATTACTTATATATCATATATACATGTATAGACATAAAAGTACTTCCATATTCATACTTATCAGTACATCAATAGTTAGTTACCATCGGGGTAACACAAGTACATATACAGCTATACTAGAAACAAGTACATATACAGCTATACTAGAAACAAGTACATATACAGCTATACTAGAAACAAGTACATATACAGCTATACTAGAAACAAGTACATATAGAGATATACTAGAAACAAGTACATATACAGATATACTAGAAACAAGTGCATATACAGCTATACTAGAAACATGTGCATATACAGTTATACTAGAAACATGAACATATACAACTATACAAGAACGAGAAACATTACATATACATGAATACGTTAACAATTGTGATCCACTGTATCGGAGCATGCCTTAAATGTCATGGCCCGAGTTGTAGCCAAAATTCTCTTGGAGGGACAGCGTGAGTTTGCGTATAGATCTATACTGGATTGACTATCCTACACCTTGCTGCTAGCTACAGCCGGACCTGCAGGTCTGCGGGTGCCAAACGTCATTTTTTTTATTACGACCATTCATTATGTCGTTGTTACCAGTCGATAGCATGGTGCAATTTATCACATTATACCTTAATATAAATCTGGTTTAAGGTAGTAGTAATTAGTACAACAGTAGTTCTTATTATACAAAACTACAGTACTACAATGATTTACCCATTACATATTTTAGTGATAACCTCACTTAAGCATTAATGTACAAACTATATTTTTAACAAATGATAGTTATACTTGGGTAATTACACACTTTTACAACAAACGAGTTTACAAAACAGTTTAGCCTTGGTAGCAGGTTACTTTTATAGAAAATATAGGATTTTCTGAGAGATTCAAACTTTTCAAGCACTTTCAAACATTTACTTACACTTTTACAAACTTATACATTGAGACAGGTTCAAACGTTTTTGACAACAAACATTGACACTAAAATACTTATGAACTCACCAGCTTAATGCTGATAAACTCTTTCAAAATAACTTGTATTCTCAGGTCATCAGTAGACAGGTACCGAGGCCAGCTTTTGAGAAGATGGAGTGCATTCAAGACTCATCTCATATTATTTTGTGTTACATTATTTTTGGTGTCTATAACTGTACAGAACACACTTGTATTAAAATTATATATTTAATGCAATGGATGATGTTGTTTGCTTATTTACATTTACTGTGTTCTGATACTATACATGACGTCCTCCGCCCTAGAACGTTTCCGCCGTTCTTGGTTTTGGGGTGTGACACGATCTAGCCTCCACCTAATGACATACAGTAATTTACCTCTAATTAACAATGATTCTCAAAAGCTACACTAACCCCTTGCTATAATCTCTCAGAAGGGGAAACATCATTTTACCCGTCTAATGGTCCAAATGTCCAATTGTTGACCAAACCCTAAAAGTCAACGAAAGTCAACAGAGGGCAATACACAGGGCGTACCAACTCTATACGTGGGGTATACCCCGGCTATCCAGAATCGGGGATCTCAACCCCTACGCAGCGCGTTTTGGGATTTATGCCCAACGTAAGTCCCCGTTTAATGCTCTTAATGGTTTTTGGTCTGAAACGGTTAAGACACAAGCGCATATTCCAGATCTAGTCCTTGGAATGCCTCTTAACCCATAAAGTCGAAGCCTTTAAGCCTTTGGATGGTTGTAAAGGTCGCTAATCACTCCAAACTCTTATCCTCATTCCTTATTTAGCCCTTATCTCATGCATGACTGAATATTAACGATTAAGATTGGATTTTTATAGATCTACAACACATTTTATACTGAAATGGGACAGATCAAGGCTTATAGAGATCATTTACTCATAAATTCTCCATCTTTGGGACAACAATTTGACTTCGCCACTCAATGTATCCCTATCACACATTATATTTGTAATCTGTAACTCTAGACTTTCTACTTTTATTTTCTTGAGATCTAATTGCTTCTGAACCTCTAGCAACTGAGAAGTTGATTTCTTAGCCTCGTTACTAGCAAGAGTATCATCAAAAGCAATTAATTCTGAATCATATGCACTTAAAGTAATATTTAAAGATTGAAGAATAGAACGTACCTTTGTTATCATTAATGATTTATCTCCTCCTTTGGTCATAAAACAATGACCAGTCACCAGTTCGTCATTTTCTTCCTCATATTTCGCATACATCGCCCCATGCGTAGGATTCTGCATTTGCTCATCATTAGAACCCAAGGACCAGACTTGGTATCTTCCTTCATCAACATCCTCACCTTTCACCATAAGAGAGATTCTTTATGCTCTCTCCCTCACTTCCTCCAGACGTTCAACATAATATGCTTCGTCTTTCACTTTAATTTTCTTTTCTTCTTTCTTTCGAAGCATAGAATCACTAGAGATACGGTTTGCACCATGACAGTAGTGACAATCAATTACTGAGTCTCCTTTCCGCTTTTTCTTAACTTTCTGCTCTTCTACTTTAAGATCACTCTTCTCACTCTTCTTTTTCTCTTCCTCTCCTGCTTTTTCCACGAATTTTCCATTTCCTTCACCAATTTTTGTCTTTGAATTAAAAGGTTTCTTGAAAAACTTCTTTACCCTATTATTCGAGTAAAATGTAACAACTTCATCGTCCGAATTAACCAAAAATCCTTAATTATCATGATCTTTCTTTTCGACCGACTCTTTCTCATTAAATTTCGACATCAAAGCTAATGGCCCTCCAATACTCATTTTCGATTCCTCAGGAATTTCATTTGCTTTTCCTTCATGAGTTTTTAGCATATTGTACAAGTCATTAAGCGTTGAAGTATCAAAATCTGCTGAACTTTCACCATCAATATCACATTCCTCCATTCTTTGCGTAAACCCATAATGAAAGTCAGAATGAACTCCATGGTTGTTCGAGTAATTCCATGACGATTACATTTGTAGATTAATTCGTTCAACCGATTATAGTAATCTTCTATCGACTCACTATCCTTCTGTTTGAATTCTTTAAATTCAATCAAGCTTTGTTTCACATAATTGATCTTAGTCTTCTCACTTCCTTGAAACTTCTCTTTGAGATTGTTCCAGATGTCTTTAGTAGCTGTAAAACTTCTGACATAATTGTAAACAACAGGAGGCAATCCACCACACAATTCTCTCATACATCTTTTCTAAAGCTTATGCAGTCTATCAGTTTGATTAGTAACACTTGATGTTTCAGATGAAGATCCAATTGCTTGAACATTTGGTGGAGGAGTACTTTTTCCAGTAATACATGACCAGACCTCCTCATCTAGCCCATTCAAGTAGTCTTGCATATGATCAGCCCACTAATTATAGTATTCTGGAATGAGCATAGGAATCTTAGGTGAAGATCCTAGAAGATGAGAATATGATGTTATTGAATTCATACTGAAATTAGCTATGAAGGTACGGATAAATTTTTTTTGAAAAACTTAAGAAATTTTGGAAACAAATAGCTAAAACGATCAGAGATTTCAAGCTGAACACTTGATTCAACCAGTCAGTTGCAGAATCGAATCACAACTATAGATCAATAACAATTTTCAAAACAAAAGGTGCAGAAACTTTTGAATCCAGATTTTGATTCAAAAACCTTTTGATTTAGAATGAAACTCTGATCGCAGTGATATCATTCCTGCTCTGATACCTATTGATGAAGTATTGAATCAAGTAATGAAATCAAAATCAGAGTATCGAGAATTAAGAACACATAATGTAAATAAGATCTGGTTTCAGCTTGTATTATGCTTCACAATTAAAGAGAGAAAATAGACAAGAACAACTCTGAAATTCTTATCTAACTCTAAGAAACATTCCATATTTATATGAAAGAAGTTGTAACGAAGTGAAAATTTAAAAGATATTTTCATTTTTCAAACATAACATGTATCATACAAATCATATGAAAACTCAATTGTATCAAATGTTATCACGGTAAAACATATCCCAGAATCTCAAATACAAAATCCTTTGTCAATGTGTACAAATCATGTCGACGCCTTCTAGCGATCCTCGCTAGTACCTGAAACACATATCACATAACACGGTAAGCATAAATGGTTAGTGAGTTCCCAAAAATACCACATACATCACATAAGCTAATCGAGGCTATAAATCGGTAAGACCCTTCAGTCAATGTTTCTCAGTGGGCCCTCTAGTCCCGTAGCTCATTGGACCCTCTAGTCCAGTTTGATTGAGGACCCTCTAGCCTCATGAGTCGTCGGACCCTCTAGTCCGGTCTATATAACACATAACATACATATAACACAATGCACATAAATCTCAACCATACAAATACACATAAGACCCTCCGTTTTGCACATAGATACCATTCTAGGTAATGTATAGTGAGAAGACTCACCTCGGGTAGTCTCGGAAAGTATCAAACTTGAAATACCGATCTAGCCTCCACCTAATGACATAAAGTAATTTACCTCTAATTAACAATAATTCTCAAAAGCTAGACTAACCCCTTGCTATAATCTCTCGGAAGGGGAAAACATCATTTTACCCGTGTAATAGTCCAAATGTCCAATTGTTGACCAAACCCTAAAAGTCAACGAAAGTCAACAGAGGGCAATACGCGGGGCGTACCAACTCTATACGTGGGGCGTACCCCAGCTATCCAGAATCGGGGATCTCAACCCCTACGCAGTGCGTTTTGGGATTTATGCCCAGCGTAAGTCCCCGTTTAATGCTCTTAATGGTTTTTGGTCTGAAACGGTTAAGACACAAGCTCATATTCAGGATCTAGTCCTTCTAATGCCTCTTAACCCATAAAGTCGAAGCCTTTATGCCTTTGGATGGTTGTAAAGGTCGCTAATCACTCCAAACTCTTATCCTCTTTCCTTATTTAGCACTTATCTCAAGCATGACAGAATATTAACGATTAAGATTGGATTTTTATAGATCTACAACACATTTTATTCCGAAATGGGGCAGATCAAGGCTTATAGAGACCATTTACTCATAAATTCTCCATCTTTGGGACAACAATTTGACTTTCTACTTTTATTTTCTTGAGATCTAATTGCTTCTGAACCTCTAGAAACTGAGAACTTGATTTCTTAGCCTCGTTACTAGCAAGAGTATCATCAAAAGCAATTAATTCTGAATCATATGCACTTAAAGGAATATTTAAAGATTGAAGAAGAGAACGTAATTTGTTGTCATTGATGAATTATGTCCTCCTTTGGTCATAAAACAATGACCAGTCACCACTTAGTCATTTTCTTCCTCATATTTCGCATACATCGCCCCATGCGTAGGATTCTGCATTTCCTCATCATTAGAACCTAAGGACCAGATTTGGTATGTTCCTTCATCATCCTCCTCACCTTTCACCATAAGAGAGACTCTTTATGCTTTCGCCCTCACTTCCTCCAGACGTTCAACATAATATGCTTCGTCTTTCACTTTAATTTTCTTTTCTTCTTTCTTTCGAAGCATACAATCACTAGACATATGGTTTGCACCATGACAGTAGTGACAATCAATTACTGAGTCTCCTTTCAGCTTTTTCTTAACTTTCTGCTTTTCTACTTTAAGATCACTTTTCTCACTCTTCTTTTTCTCTTCCTCTCCTGCTTTTGCCACACATTTTCCTTTTCCTTCACCAATTTTTGTCTTTGAATTAAAAGGTTTCTTGAAAAACTTCTTTACCCTATTATTCGAGTAAAATGCAACAACTTCTTCGTCCGAATTAACCAAAAATCCTTAATTATCATGATCTTCCTTTTCGACTGACCCTTTCTCATTAACTTTCGACATCAAAGCTAATGGCCCTCCAATACTCATTTTCGATTCCTCAGGAATTTCATTTACTTCTCCTTCATGCGTTTTTAGCGGATTGTACAAGTCATTAAGCGTTGAAGTATCAAAATCTGCTGAATTTTCACCATCAATATCACATTCCTCCATTCTTTGCGTAAACCCATAATGAAAGTCAGAATGAACTCCATGGTTGTTCGAGTAATTCCATGACGATTACATTTGTAGATTAATTCGTTCAACCGATTATAGTAATCTTCTATCGACTCACTATCCTTCTGTTTGAATTCTTTAAATTCAATCAAGCTTTGTTTCACATAATTGATCTTAGTCTTCTCACTTCCTTGAAACTTCTCTTTGAGATTGTTCCAGATGTCTTTAGTAGCTGTAAAACTTCTGACATAATTGTAAACAACAGGAGGCAATGCACCACACAATTCTCTCATACATCTTTTCTCAAGCTTATGCAGTCTATCAGTTTGATTAGTAACACTTGATGTTTCAGATGAAGATCCAATTGCTTGAACATTTGGTGGAGGAGTACTTTTTCCAGTAATACATGACCAGACCTCCTCATCTAGCCCATTCAAGTAGTCTTGCATATGATCAGCCCACTAATTATAGTATTCTGGAATGAGCATAGGAATCTTAGGTGAAGATCCTAGAAGATGAGAATATGATGTTATTGAATTCATACTGAAATTAGCTATGAAGGTACGGATAAATTTTTTTTGAAAAACTTAAGAAATTTTGGAAACAAATAACTAAAACGATCAGAGATTTCAAGCTGAACACTTGATTCAACCAGTCAGTTGCAGAATCGAATCACAACTATAGATCAATAACAATTTTCAAAACAAAAGGTGCAGAAACTTTTGAATCCAGATTTTGATTCAAAAACCTTTTGATTTAGAATGAAACTCTGATCGCAGTGATATCATTCCTGCTCTGATACCTATTGATGAAGTATTGAATCAAGTAATGAAATCAAAATCAGAGTATCGAGAATTAAGAACACATAATGTAAATAAGATCTGGTTTCAGCTTGTATTATGCTTCACAATTAAAGAGAGAAAATAGACAAGAACAACTCTGAAATTCTTATCTAACTCTAAGAAACATTCCATATTTATATGAAAGAAGTTGTAACGAAGTGAAAATTTAAAACATATTTTCATTTTTCAAACATAACATGTATCATACAAATCATATGAAAACTCAATTGTATCAAATGTTATCACGGTAAAACATATCCCAGAATCTCAAATACAAAATCCTTTGTCAATGTGTACAAATCATGTCGACGCCTTCTAGCGATCCTCGCTAGTACCTGAAACACATATCACATAACACGGTAAGCATAAATGGTTAGTGAGTTCCCAAAAATACCACATACATCACATAAGCTAATCGAGGCTATAAATCGGTAAGACCCTTCGGTCAATGTTTCTCAGTGGGCCCTCTAGTCCCGTAGCTCATTGGACCCTCTAGTCCGGTTTGATTGAGGACCCTCTAGCCTCATGAGTCGTCGGACCCTCTAGTCCGGTCTATATAACACATAACATACATATAACACAATGCACATAAATCTCAACCATACAAATACACATAAGACCCTCCGTTTTGCACATAGATACCATTCTAGGTAATGTATAGTGAGAAGACTCACCTCGGGTAGTCTCGGAAAGTATCAAACTTGAAATACCGATCTAGCCTCCACCTAATGACATAAAGTAATTTACCTCTAATTAACAATAATTCTCAAAAGCTAGACTAACCCCTTGCTATAATCTCTCGGAAGGGGAAAACATCATTTTACCCGTGTAATAGTCCAAATGTCCAATTGTTGACCAAACCCTAAAAGTCAACGAAAGTCAACAGAGGGCAATACGCGGGGCGTACCAACTCTATACGTGGGGCGTACCCCAGCTATCCAGAATCGGGGATCTCAACCCTTACGCAGCGCGTTTTGGGATTTATGCCCAGCGTAAGTCCCCGTTTAATGCTCTTAATGGTTTTTGGTCTGAAACGGTTAAGACACAAGCTCATATTCAGGATCTAGTCCTTCTAATGCCTCTTAACCCATAAAGTCGAAGCCTTTATGCCTTTGGATGGTTGTAAAGGTCGCTAATCACTCCAAACTCTTATCCTCTTTCCTTATTTAGCACTTATCTCAAGCATGACAGAATATTAACGATTAAGATTGGATTTTTATAGATCTACAACACATTTTATTCCGAAATGGGGCAGATCAAGGCTTATAGAGACCATTTACTCATAAATTCTCCATCTTTGGGACAACAATTTGACTTTCTACTTTTATTTTCTTGAGATCTAATTGCTTCTGAACCTCTAGAAACTGAGAACTTGATTTCTTAGCCTCGTTACTAGCAAGAGTATCATCAAAAGCAATTAATTCTGAATCATATGCACTTAAAGGAATATTTAAAGATTGAAGAAGAGAACGTAATTTGTTGTCATTGATGAATTATGTCCTCCTTTGGTCATAAAACAATGACCAGTCACCACTTAGTCATTTTCTTCCTCATATTTCGCATACATCGCCCCATGCGTAGGATTCTGCATTTCCTCATCATTAGAACCTAAGGACCAGATTTGGTATGTTCCTTCATCATCCTCCTCACCTTTCACCATAAGAGAGACTCTTTATGCTTTCGCCCTCACTTCCTCCAGACGTTCAACATAATATGCTTCGTCTTTCACTTTAATTTTCTTTTCTTCTTTCTTTCGAAGCATACAATCACTAGACATATGGTTTGCACCATGACAGTAGTGACAATCAATTACTGAGTCTCCTTTCAGCTTTTTCTTAACTTTCTGCTTTTCTACTTTAAGATCACTTTTCTCACTCTTCTTTTTCTCTTCCTCTCCTGCTTTTGCCACACATTTTCCTTTTCCTTCACCAATTTTTGTCTTTGAATTAAAAGGTTTCTTGAAAAACTTCTTTACCCTATTATTCGAGTAAAATGCAACAACTTCTTCGTCCGAATTAACCAAAAATCCTTAATTATCATGATCTTCCTTTTCGACTGACCCTTTCTCATTAACTTTCGACATCAAAGCTAATGGCCCTCCAATACTCATTTTCGATTCCTCAGGAATTTCATTTACTTCTCCTTCATGCGTTTTTAGCGGATTGTACAAGTCATTAAGCGTTGAAGTATCAAAATCTGCTGAATTTTCACCATCAATATCACATTCCTCCATTCTTTGCGTAAACCCATAATGAAAGTCAGAATGAACTCCATGGTTGTTCGAGTAATTCCATGACGATTACATTTGTAGATTAATTCGTTCAACCGATTATAGTAATCTTCTATCGACTCACTATCCTTCTGTTTGAATTCTTTAAATTCAATCAAGCTTTGTTTCACATAATTGATCTTAGTCTTCTCACTTCCTTGAAACTTCTCTTTGAGATTGTTCCAGATGTCTTTAGTAGCTGTAAAACTTCTGACATAATTGTAAACAACAGGAGGCAATGCACCACACAATTCTCTCATACATCTTTTCTCAAGCTTATGCAGTCTATCAGTTTGATTAGTAACACTTGATGTTTCAGATGAAGATCCAATTGCTTGAACATTTGGTGGAGGAGTACTTTTTCCAGTAATACATGACCAGACCTCCTCATCTAGCCCATTCAAGTAGTCTTGCATATGATCAGCCCACTAATTATAGTATTCTGGAATGAGCATAGGAATCTTAGGTGAAGATCCTAGAAGATGAGAATATGATGTTATTGAATTCATACTGAAATTAGCTATGAAGGTACGGATAAATTTTTTTTGAAAAACTTAAGAAATTTTGGAAACAAATAACTAAAACGATCAGAGATTTCAAGCTGAACACTTGATTCAACCAGTCAGTTGCAGAATCGAATCACAACTATAGATCAATAACAATTTTCAAAACAAAAGGTGCAGAAACTTTTGAATCCAGATTTTGATTCAAAAACCTTTTGATTTAGAATGAAACTCTGATCGCAGTGATATCATTCCTGCTCTGATACCTATTGATGAAGTATTGAATCAAGTAATGAAATCAAAATCAGAGTATCGAGAATTAAGAACACATAATGTAAATAAGATCTGGTTTCAGCTTGTATTATGCTTCACAATTAAAGAGAGAAAATAGACAAGAACAACTCTGAAATTCTTATCTAACTCTAAGAAACATTCCATATTTATATGAAAGAAGTTGTAACGAAGTGAAAATTTAAAACATATTTTCATTTTTCAAACATAACATGTATCATATAAATCATATGAAAACTCAATTGTATCAAATGTTATCACGGTAAAACATATCCCAGAATCTCAAATACAAAATCCTTTGTCAATGTGTACAAATCATGTCGACGCCTTCTAGCGATCCTCGCTAGTACCTGAAACACATATCACATAACACGGTAAGCATAAATGGTTAGTAAGTTCCCAAAAATACCACATACATCACATAAGCTAATCGAGGCTATAAATCGGTAAGACCCTTCGGTCAATGTTTCTCAGTGGGCCCTCTAGTCCCGTAGCTCATTGGACCCTCTAGTCCGGTTTGATTGAGGACCCTCTAGCCTCATGAGTCGTCGGACCCTCTAGTCCGGTCTATATAACACATAACATACATATAACACAATGCACATAAATCTCAACCATACAAATACACATAAGACCCTCCGTTTTGCACATAGATACCATTCTAGGTAATGTATAGTGAGAAGACTCACCTCGGGTAGTCTCGGAAAGTATCAAACTTGAAATACCGATCTAGCCTCCACCTAATGACATAAAGTAATTTACCTCTAATTAACAATGATTCTCAAAAGCTAGACTAACCCCTTGCTATAATCTCTCGGAAGGGGAAAACATCATTTTACCCGTGTAATAGTCCAAATGTCTAATTGTTGACTAAACCCTAAAAGTCAGCGAAAGTCAAAAGAGGGCAATACGCGGGGCGTACCAACTCTATACGTGGGGCGTACCCCAGCTATCCAGAATCGGGGATCTCAACCCCTACGCAGCGCGTTTTGGGATTTATGCCCAGCGTAAGTCCCCATTTAATGCTCTTAATGGTTTTTGGTCTGAAACGGTTAAGACACAAGCTCATATTCAGGATCTAGTCCTTCTAATGCCTCTTAACCCATAAAGTCGAAGCCTTTATGCCTTTGGATGGTTGTAAAGGTCGCTAATCACTCCAAACTCTTATCCTCTTTCCTTATTTAGCACTTATCTCAAGCATGACAGAATATTAACGATTAAGATTGGATTTTTATAGATCTACAACACATTTTATTCCGAAATGGGGCAGATCAAGGCTTATAGAGACCATTTACTCATAAATTCTCCATCTTTGGGACAACAATTTGACTTTCTACTTTTATTTTCTTGAGATCTAATTGCTTCTGAACCTCTAGAAACTGAGAACTTGATTTCTTAGCCTCGTTACTAGCAAGAGTATCATCAAAAGCAATTAATTCTGAATCATATGCACTTAAAGGAATATTTAAAGATTGAAGAATAGAACGTAATTTGTTGTCATTGATGAATTATGTCCTCCTTTGGTCATAAAACAATGACCAGTCACCACTTAGTCATTTTCTTTCTCATATTTCGCATACATCGCCCCATGCGTAGGATTCTGCATTTCCTCATCATTAGAACCTAAGGACCAGATTTGGTATGTTCCTTCATCATCCTCCTCACCTTTCACCATAAGAGAGATTCTTTATGCTTTCGCCCTCACTTCCTCCAGACGTTCAACATAATATGCTTCGTCTTTCACTTTAATTTTCTTTTCTTCTTTCTTTCGAAGCATACAATCACTAGACATATGGTTTGCACCATGACAGTAGTGACAATCAATTACTGAGTCTCCTTTCAGCTTTTTCTTAACTTTTTGCTTTTCTACTTTAAGATCACTTTTCTCACTCTTCTTTTTCTCTTCCTCTCCTGCTTTTGCAACACATTTTCCTTTTCCTTCACCAATTTTTGTCTTTGAATTAAAAGGTTTCTTGAAAAACTTCTTTACCCTATTATTCGAGTAAAATGCAACAACTTCTTCGTCCGAATTAACCAAAAATCCTTAATTATCATGATCTTCCTTTTCGACTGACCCTTTCTCATTAACTTTCGACATCAAAGCTAATGGCCCTCCAATACTCATTTTCGATTCCTCAAGAATTTCATTTACTTCTCCTTCATGCGTTTTTAGCAGATTGTACAAGTCATTAAGCGTTGAAGTATCAAAATCTGCTGAATTTTCACCATCAATATCACATTCCTCCATTCTTTGCGTAAACCCATAATGAAAGTCAGAATGAACTCCATGGTTGTTCGAGTAATTCCAAGACGATTACATTTGTAGATTAATTCGTTCAACCGATTATAGTAATCTTCTATCGACTCACTATCCTTCTGTTTGAATTCTATAAATTCAATCAAGCTTTGTTTCACAGAATTGATCTTAGTCATCTCACTTCCTTGAAACTTCTCTTTGAGATTGTTCCAAATGTCTTTAGTAGTTGTACAACTTCTGACATAATTGTAAACAACAGGAGGCAATGCACCACACAATTCTCTCATACATCTTTTCTCAAGCTTCTTCAGTCTATCAGTTTGATCAGTAACACTTGATGTTTCAGATGAAGATCCAATTGCTTAAACATTTGGTGGAGGAGTACTTTTTCCAGTAATACATGACCAGACCTCCTCATCTAGCCCGTTCAAGTAGTCTTGCATATGATCTGCCCACTAATTATAGTATTCAAGAATGAGCATATGAATCTTAGTTGAAGATCCTAGCAGATGAGAATATGATGTTATTGAATTCATATTGAAATTAGCTATGAATGTACGGATACATTTTTTAGAAAAACTTAAGAAATTTTTGAAACAAATAGCTGAAACGATCAGAGATTTCAAGCTGAACACTCGATTCAAGAAATTTGTTGCAGAATCGAATCATAACTATAGATCAATAACGATTTTCAAAACAAAAGGTGCGGAAACTTTTGAATCCAAATTTTGATTCAAAAACCTTTTGAGTTAGAATGAAACTAAGATCGCAGAGATATCATTCGTGCTCTGATACCAATTGATGAAGTATTCAATCAAGTAATGAAATCAAAATCAGAGTATCGAGAATTAAGAACACATAATGTAAATAAGATCTGGTTTCAGCTTGTATTATGCATCATAATTACACAGAAAAAATAGACAAGAACATCATTTTAACGAAGTGAGTTTTTAGCAGATTGTACAAGTCATTAAGCGTTGAAGTATCAAAATCTGCTGAATTTTCGCCATCAATATCACATTCCTCCATTCTTTGCGTAAACCCATAATGAAAGTCAGAATGAACTCCATGGTTGTTCGAGTAATTCCATGACGATTACATTTGTAGATTAATTCGTTCAACCGATTATAGTAATCTTCTATCGACTCACTATCCTTCTGTTTGAATTCTTTAGATTCAATCAAGCTTTGTTTCACAGAATTGATCTTATTCTTCTCACTTCCTTGAAACTTTTCTTTGAGATTGTTACAGATGTCTTTAGTAGTTGTACAACTTCTGACATAATTGTAAACAACAGGAGGCAATGCACCACACAATTCTCTCATACATCTTTTCTCAAGCTTCTTCAGTCTATCAGTTTGATCAGTAACACTTGATGTTTCAGATGAAGATCCAATTGCTTGAACATTTGGTGGAGGAGTACTTTTTCCAGTAATACATGACCAGACCTCCTCATCTAGCCCGTTCAAGTAGTCTTGCATATAATCAGCCAACTAATTATAGTATTCTGGAATGAGCATAGGAATCTTAGTTGAAGATCCTAGCAGATGAGAATATGATGTTATTGAATTCATATTGAAATTAGCTATGAAGGTACGGATAAATTTTTTAGAAAAACTTAAGAAATTTTGGAAACAAATAGCTGAAACGATCAGAGATTTCAAGCTGAACACTCGATTCAACAAATCAGTTGCATAATCGAATCACAATTGTAGATCAACAACGATTTTCAAAACAAAAGGTGCGGAAACTTTTGAATCCAGATTTTGATTCAAAAACCTTTTGATTTAGAATGAAACTCAGATCGCAGAGATATCATTCCTTCTCTGATACCAATTGATGAAGTATTGAATCAAGTAATGAAATCAAAATCAGAGTATCGAGAATTAAGAACACATAATGTAAATAAGATATGGTTGCAGCTTGTATTACGCTTCACAATTATAGAGAGAAAATAGACAAGAACAACTCTAAAACTCTTATCTAACTCTAAGCAACATTCCATATTTATAGGAAAACAGTTGTAACGAAGTGAAAATTTAAAAAAAAAAAATTCATTTTTCAAACATAACATGTATCATACTAATCATCTGAAAACTCAATTGAATCAAATGTTATCACGGTAAAACATATCCCAGAATCTCAAATACAAAATCCTTTGTTAGTGTGTACTAATCATGTCGATGCCTTCTAGCGATCCTTGCTAGTACCTGAAACACATATCACATAACACGGTAAGCATAAATGGTTAGTGAGTTCCCCAAAATACCACATACATTACATAAGCTACTCGAGGATATAAATCGGTAAGACCCTTCGGTGAATGTTGCTTAGCGAGGCCCACCAGTCCCGTAGCTCATTGGACCATCCGGTCTGGTCTAGCTCGTTGGACCCTCTAGTCCGGTTTGATTGAGGACACTCTAGCCTCATGAGTCGTTGGACCCTCTAGTCCGGTCTATATAACACATAACATAGATATAACACAATGCACATAAATCTCAACCATACACATACACATAAGACCCTCCGGTTTGCGCATAGATACCATTCTAGGTAACGTATAATTGAAAGACTCACCTCCGGTAATCTTAGATGGTCTCGAACTCGAAATACTAATCTAGCCTCCGCCTAGTCACATAAAGTAATTGACCTCTAATTAACAATGATTCTCAAAGGCTAGACGAATCCCTTCCTATAGTCTCTCAGAAGGGGAAAACACCATTTTACCCATCTAATGGTCCAAATTTCCAATTGTCAACCAAACCCTAAAAGTCAACGAAAGTCAACAGAGGGCAATACACGGGGCGTACCAACTCTATACGTGGGGCGTACGCCGACTATCCAGAATCGGGGATCTCAACCCCTACGCGGCGCGTTCTGGGATTTATGCCCAGCGTAAGTCCCCGTTTTATGCTCTTAATGGTTTTTGGTCTGAAACGGTTAAGACAAAAGCTCATATTCCAGATCTAGTCCTTCTAATGCCTCTTAACCCATAAAGTCGAAGCCTTTAAGCCTTTGGATAGTTGTAAAGGTCGCTAATCACTCCAAACTCTTATCCTCTTTCCTTATTTATCCCTTATCTCATGCATGACTCAATATTAACGATCAAGATGGGATTTTTATAGATCTACAACACATTTTGTACTGAAATGGGGCAGATCAAGGCTTATGGAGAGCATTTACTCATAAATTTTCCATCTTTTGGACAAAAATCCTAAAATGGTCCATAATGCACAAATCCAAAAAGGTTAAGAAAGCTTTGAGCTTTTTACCTCCAAATGATGCTCCAACCTCTGAAAAGCTCAGATCCAATGCTTGCACTTCAACTCTAGCTTTTATAATGGCCCTTCGTTTCTTCAAAATCTCACAAGAACACTTTATCAAACTCAAACACATACACACACAATCTTTAGAACAAAGGCATAGCTCCTTTAGCATTTCACTCACTAGAAAATGGTGGCTGGGATGGAGGCCATAGCATTCTTTTTATAGTGCTCAAGTCTTATTTAGGGTTTCATGTCTGAGCCCAGTACGCCCAGCGTACACTATGGTATGGCTAGTGTACTGGTTAGCATCTGCGTTAAGAGCACGCTCATGAGTACGTGCAGCGTACTCTTCAGTACGCCCAACGTACTCATTTACTAAAATATTCTTCCATGGACTACTTTTGACAACCTGTAAAAGAAAAGGGATCAAATAGATATACCTGCTTCCTGGTTGTTACAATTCTCCCCCACTAGAATCAGACTTCGCCCTCGAAGTCTCGCTCTATAATCAACTTTGGATGCTGCTCCTGGATCTCTGACTCCTGCTCCCAAGTCAGCTCGGATCCTCTCCGATGTTGCCACTGGACCTGAACCAGAGCCACCTCCTTGTTCCTCAGAACTTTGATCTTCCGATCTAAGATCGCAATCGGCCTCTCAATGTAATTCAGGCTTGCATCCACCTGAATATCCTCTAGCGGAACTACTGCCGTGTTATCGGCCATACACTTCCTCAATTGGGATATGTGGAAAGTATCATGGATCTGGCTCAACTCCGCAGGTAGGTCTAAACGGCACGCTAGCTTGCCCACTCTAGGATCTCATAATCATAATCCTTCACCACATCCAACCATTTCCTACGGCGCATGTTCAGGTTGGGCTGATCCATCAGATACTTCAAACTCTTGTTGTCCGTGTATATGGTACACCGAACCCAATAAAAATAATGGCGCCATATCTTAAGGGCGAACACTACTGCCCCCAAATCCAAATCGTGGGTGGGATACCTCGTCTCATGAGGCTTCAGCTGCCTCGATGTGTATGTTATCACGTGCCCTCTCCGCATAAGCACCGCACCCAACTGTGATATAGACGTGTCACGGTACACAACGAAATCCTCCATTCCCTCCAGGAGGGCTAACACCGGGATTTCACATAATCTCTGGCGAAGAGTCTCAAATGAGGTCTGCTGCTTGGGACCCCAAGTAAAAGAAACGCCTTTCCAGGTCAATCTAGTGAGGGGAATGACAATCTTGGAGAAATCCCTGATAAATCTCTGATAATAGTCGGCCAACCCCAGAGAACTCCTGATCTCAGTGGGGGATCTCGACACCTCCCAACTCATAACAACCTCAATCTTGGCGGAATCGTCCGATATCCCATTCTGACTAACGAGATGTCCCAAGAATTGGACCTCTCGTAACTAGAAATCACACTTGGAGAATTTGGAATAAAGCCTCTTCAATCTCAATACTCCAAGAATCTCCCTCGGATGCTCCTCATGTTGCTCTCTGGATCTCAAATACACTAGAATATCGTCGATGAACACAATCACCGATCGATCCAACATCGGCCTGCATACTCGGTTCATGTGATCCATGAACGCTGCTAGTGCATTGCTGAGCCCAAAATGCATCACCACGAGCTCGTAATGCCTATATCGAGTCCTAAATGCCATCTTCTGAATATCCTCAACGTGCACCCTCATCTGATGACATGCAGATCTCAAGTCTATCTTGGAGAACCAAGATGCACCCTACAAATGATCAAACAGATCGTTGATCCTTGGTTGGGGATAACGGTTCTTGACCGTCAACTTGTTCAACTCCCGGTAATGAATGCACATCCGGTGTGAACCATCCTTTTTCTTGACAAAAAGGATCGGCGCTCCCTACGGCGAGCTACTCGGTCGGATGAATCCCTTCCGCAACAGCTTCTGAAGCTGCGAGGATAACTCCTGCATCTCGGGTGGCACAAGGCGATAAGGTGCCTTGGCAATAGGTGCCGCCCCTGACACCAAATTGATGCGAACCTCCACCTGGCTCTCAAGAGGCACACCCGACAACTCATCGGGAAAAACATCCGGAAACTCTCGCACCATCGGAACCTCACCGACAGAACTCGGCCTCTCTGCGACAACTCGTGTATCCATCACATAGGCTACAAACCCTCTACAACCCTGTTGTAGACTCTGTCTCGCTCAGGCAACCGAGCAAAATGCTGACCCAGATTGGGTACCCTCGCCATATACCGTAAGTACTCCCCCACTAGGGTCTCGTATGGTCACCAACTGATGCTCGCAGTCGATGATAGCTCCGAATCGGCTCAACCAGTCCATGCCCACGATGACACAGACATGCCCCATCACAATCGGTACCAAATCTAGCAGAAACTCAACACCGAAAATCTCGAGTACACGTCCTCGAATCTCATCAGTAGAAAAAACCGCTCGCTCGTCAGCAATAGAAACTCGCAGAGGTCGACTCAATGCCTCTCGTCGGATACTAATGTGCTGACTAAATTCTAATGAAACGATAGATGAACTTGCAACCGAGTCAAATAACACCAAAGCAGGTACAAAATTCACAAGGAAAGTACCTAAGCATACCACAATATAAGCATAATATCTCAAACTCAGCATAAGTAAATAAAAGAATACATACCAGCCACGACATCGGGCACTGTGCGGACCTCCTCCGCTGTCAACTAAAAGGCTCTTCCGCGAGCCTTCGGTGTCTCGGCCTTTACTCGTCGGGCCACTGTGGCTCTAGTAGCAGCAGGTGCAGATCCCTGTGCTAATCCCTGAAGAAGCTGTGGGTACTCGGCCTTCCGATGGCTAGTCTGGTTGCAGTGGAAGCAAACTGTAAACCCCTTGGGGAAATCACTCGCGAAATTCCCCTCCTTGCCACACTTGTAGCACACCTCGTCCTGCACACTCCCTCATGGCTCTTGCTGCACTTCCCACAAGTACGGCCCTTCAGTCCTCCAGATCTTGAATCAGTGAGCGTTGCCCGCTTGGCTGCCGGCTGAGACTGTGCCACTCGCCTATCCCTCCTCTAAGACTCGACCTTTTCCCTGGCCTGAGTCTCTAGCTCGATTTCCCTCTTTCGACATTTTCCTGGAGCTCGACAAGTGTCTGGTATGTCAAGTTCGCCACGAACTCACGAATGCCTCTCCTCAGAATACTCAGATATCGACATATGCGTGCCTGCTTAGAAGACACATGATTAGGGCAAAACAACGCCCTCTCGTGAAACATTCGTGTAATCAAATTCACGAACTCCGTGCCTTACTTGAGGGACAAGAACTCCTGGGCCAAACTTTCCCTCTCCACCAGGGGAACATACTCGTCTCTAAACATAGTGGTGAACCTCTCCCAGGTCACCGCAGTAAGCTCTGCAGGAGTAAAATCTGTAGTTAAAAACTTCCACCAGTCCTTTGCTCCCGAGCTAAGCTGGTTCAGTGTGAACCGTACCCTCGGATGCTCAGGACATGAACATGTGTAGAAGCATCCCTCGATGTAAGAGCTCCACCTCATCGCGGCTATCGGATCCTGAGTGTTGTCAAACTCTGGTGGCTTCGTGTTGTTGAATTCTCGGTACAACAATGAGTCACCCACCTGCGGCCTCGCGGCAACGACAAATGCAGTGGCTGCAGCAGCTGCTGCCTCAGTTAGAGCAGCATATCGCTTGTCGAATGTCTCAATCAGCATGGTCTTGATAGACGCAAACATCTCTGGTATCTCAGCTCGGATTGCTGCAACCACCTCCTCATGAATCATCATACAGATCTCCTCTTCACTAGTGCAACTGGTGCCACTGCCTCCTGGGTTGTGGCGCACCCCCACCATGATGCCTCTAGAATACGATATAAAATAATCAGAGACTCGAACAAGATTACTCACACTCAATCAACAGTTCCTACTTGTTCCTTAGCACCCTAAGGATTCTGTGACAACCCGATATTTCGAGACAATAAAATGTAACACCAGTCAAAATTTAGGTCAAAATATAACTTCCCTAAAATATTATTTAGGTTAAATAAAGTGGTAGGAATCGTAACAAGGTTTTCATACATAGAAAGAACACTAAAATTCGAGTTATAACGAAGAAGTTATCACCATTCTAAGATTCCTGACAAAACCAGCAACATCAATTAAACGAAAAATGCAAAGTTTCAATACAATATTTTTTAGCCTTAAGTATCTATATGAAAGTTGTAGATAACATTAAACCGTAAATGTACGTAAAAGAACGTCCAAATCTGACTTCGTATGAGGAAGTTATGATTTTTTCAAGATCCGGATATAATAGTAGACAACTAAAAACTCGAAATAGAGATCGACAGACTTTTGGCCAAAACAACCTAAATGAGAATCGAAGGTTTCAGCAATATTAGCGCGACGGTAAATAGTCTGATGAAAACGGACATCGGATAAAGAAGTTATGGATTTTTAATGGACTTTTCGTGTCCCGGCCTGTTAAAAACAAAAATAATTAAAAATACATCAAAATTTGCCGACGAAGTCTAAACGAGAGTTGTATAGTATATTCTCACCTACGCGTGCATATATAGATCGTCGAAAACGGAGCTCGTACACAAAAGTTACGGATTTTACAAGTTCGAGACCCGAAATCCGAGGCTGTCAGGCTTGCCACGACGTGGCACAGTTGGCCACGACGTGGCAACATGACTGATGGCGTCTTGTAAAATGGAAGAGGATAGGATTGTGGAAGAGGATATGATTTTTCTCCCCACGATGTGGCCAGCCTTTGCCACTACGTGGCATACAAAAATCCACCCCTACAAATGGAACTCTTGGGGTGCCGGATTTAGGTGCTCCATTCTTCCATCTCTCGTGCCGAAACTCTGCGTTTAAGCCCCCGAATCCCTCCCAGAGCCCCAGTTTTCACCTTCAAGTTCTGAAGGAAGGTTTTGTGTTCCCGAGATTCCCGAGATTCCTGAGATTCCTGAGATTTCCGATGAAATCAACTTTTCCAAGTCGAAGTTCTGCTCGACTATCATCTCGCTTTCTCCCAATCAATCAAGTGAGTTCATACCCCTTAATTAACCTTTTTAATGTTTTTAAATGTTTATAAATGCTATATGGGGGGGAATACAAGTTGAACCATGTTTAGTTATTATATCAATCACATGTGATTAATAACTAGCATGCAAATGGATCTACTATACGTTAACTGTTTTACCAAATAGATTTATTCAAATGACTTTCTTAAATGTTTTTAAATGTTTAAAAATCTTTATCAAACTATCTTACACACTGTAAGTTTCCTTTCAAACTCTGTTACAAAGGTGTTTTCAAACAAAGGTTTTCCTTATACTTAAATCGCTTATCAAACAGAATACTTTCAATCGTTTTATAAACTGACATCAGGTCATTGTGTCTTAGTATTAAACTTTTCAAAGGTTTTACAAAACTTATTTTATGCTTTTATATTGTCAAATGCATGCCTATATATGTATAGTTATATAAATAATGTTTAAAGGACTTAGGACGGTTAGCTCGCTTTATTTCCTTTTCCTCGTTGGGATGTGGCTTTAGGGCATCGGTTGCTCGTCCGAATGTCGTCTAAATATTATTTATATATCATGTATACACATATAGGTATAAAGGTTCCATTAGTCAGTTCAGCACCTTTGGGTAGCAAAGGTATACTTCCGGTTATACTCGTACATTACTAGTAACTATAATAGGTATAGTTAGGAGATACTACTTACAATTCCAAGTACAAGGAAATGATGCAAGAGTCAGTTCATTCATGAGTCTATACCAATGTTTTATTTACAAATATGCATTCTTCATAACAAGGATAATCTTTTCATACAAAAGGTATTTCATTATATTACTCGTGAACTTGTAGTCAGCAATCATGTGAGACATATGGCTTTGTTAGTACCAAAACGAAAGTCCCCATCTTTAACTAGAGTCTCCTGGAGGGAGAGCGTGAATTTGTGAATAGATCTATACGGGTTTGACGAACCCGCACCTAAACTGTAAGCTCCAGTTAGACCGGTAGGTCTGGGGTGACAAATGTCGACATTAGTACCACGTCTAGTATGGTTATGAGAAACTTACAAACCGCGGAAACAACAACTCTTGTACGTAGTAATATACATTTAACTCAATCATTCTCAGGGGTAATAACTATACCATGGGATATTATTATCATGTTCACAATCTATTATTTAGGCATGAAAAACATCATTGTGTTATAGTTTTTTTGGAACTTTTTAACTACCACTGACTTATGGATAAATGTTGGACTTTTAGAAACAAATATTCAAAAACAGTTAGGCCTCGATAAAAGGCTACTTTTATACAAGTAGGAAATATAGGATTTCCTAGGATTTTCAAACGTTTACAATTACTTACAAAACAGTCGGGTCTTGGTAGAAGACTACTTTCAAAACAGTCGAGTCTTTGTAGAAGACTACTTTAATACTAGTAGGAAATATAGGATTTCCTAGGGTTTTCAAACGTTTAAAATTACTTACAAACATTTTCCAACTTTTCTCCACATGTTTACAAGTCTTTACTTTACAGTTTCTACAAATCAAAGACATATTAATACTTATGAATTCACCAGCTTTATTATGTTGTCTTATGCTATGAAAGAACACACTTGTAATTAAAATTATATTATTAACGCAATGGATGATGTTGTTGCTTGTTTACTACTTTACATTGTTTTGATACATTACATGATGTCCTCCGCCCCAGAACGTTTCCGCCGTTCTCGGTTTTGGGGTGTGACAGATTCTTACTTGGGATGTTTACCGATCCGGTGCTTTCAGTAGTACGGTCCCAATACTACCTTCCACACCGTATCCATATCCACACCAAGTCCTCCTCCTAGGATCCCCATTCGCAAGTACTCTATACCCCCTGAATTATGCCAACTCTCAAGCAGACTTCTCACAAGCTACTCTCTGCTACCTACATGCACTCAAAGCAACTTACAACAACATAACTCCTAGGCTAAGGCATCACATATCAGGCCACCCTATTCCTAAAATATGTTTTACCTAGCCTACTCTAGCATGCATAGCACATCACATAATATCTCATAACACATAATGTAAGGATATTTTGGGAATTCACCGTTCGGGTGCTGGATGATCATACACACTCCGTAGTTTTGCTTTTCTAAAAATCTTTTACTGTTTTTATAGGAAAATTGTTTCTTTTGTGAAAGATTTTCTCAAATACTCAGTTTGAGTTCAAATACGCCCGAAGATGCATCTGAATTCCTCAAACCAAGGTTCTGATGCCAACTTGTAACGACGTGAAAATTTAAAACAATTTTTCATTTTTCAAACGTAACATGTCTCATACAAATCATCTCAAAACTCAAGTGTATCAAATGTTATCATGGTAAAACATATCCCAAAATCTCAAATACAAAATCCTATGTCAGTGTGTACAAATCGTGTCGGCGCCTTCCTGTGATCCTCGGTAGTACCTGAAACACATATCACATAACACGGTAAGCATAAATGCTTAGTAAGTTCCCCAAAATACCACATACAACACATAAGCCACTTAAGGCTATAACTCGGTAAGACCCTCCGGTCAATGTGTCTTAGTAGTACCCTCTAGTCCTGTAGCTCGTTGGACCTTCCGGTCTAGTCTAGCTTGTTGGACCCTCCGGTCCGGTCTGATTGAGGACCCTCTGGCCTCGTAGTCATTGGACCTTCTAGCCTAGTCTATAAAACACATAACATACATATAACACAATTCACAAAAATCTCAAATACACACATACACATAAGACCCTCCGGTCTGCACATAGATACCATTCTAGGTAATGTATAGTGAAAAGACTCACCTCGGGTAATCTCGGGAAGTCTCGAACTCGAAATACTGATCTAGCCTCCGCCTAGTCACATAAAGTAATTGACCTCTAATTAATAATGATTCTCAAAGGCTAGACGAATCCCTTCCTATAATCTCTCACAACGGGAAAACACCATTTTATCCCTCCAATGGTCCAAATGTCCAATTGTTGACAAAACCCTAAAAGACAACGAAATTCAATAGAGGGAAGTATGCGGGGCGTACCAACTCTATACGTGGGGCATACCCCAGCTATCCAGAATCGGCGATCTCAACCCCTACACGGCGCGTTCTAGATTTACGCCCAGCGTAAGTCCCAGCTTCATGCTCTTAATACTTTTTGGTCTGAAACGGTTAAGATACAAGCTCATATTCCAGATCTAGTCCTTTTAATGCCTCTTAACCCATAAAGTCGAAGCCTTTAAGCCTTTGCATGGCTGTAAAGGTCACCAATCACTCCAAACTCTTATCCTCTTTCCTCATTAAGCCCTTAATCCATGCATGACTCAATATTAACGATTAAGATTGGATTTTTATAGATCTACAACACATTTTATACTGAAATGGGGGAGATCAAGGCTTATGCATACCATTTACTCATAAATTCTCCATCTTTGGGATAAAAACCCTAAAATCGTCCATAATGCACAAATCCAAAAAGGTTAAGACAACTTTGAGCTTTTTACCTCCAAATGATGCTCCAACCTCTGAAAAGCTAAGATCCAAGGCTTGCACTTCAGCTCTAGCTTCTACAATGGACCTTCTTCTCTTCAAAATATCACAAGAACACTTTATCAAGCTCAATCACACACACAAGCTCTAGAACGAAGGCTTAGCTCCTTTAGGGTTTCACTCACTGGAAATGGGGGCTGGGATGGAGGTCATTGCATTGTTTTTATAGTGCTCAAGTATCATTTTGGGTTTCATGTCTGAGCCCAGTACGCCCAACGTACACTATGGTACGCCCAGTGTACCGGGTAGCATCCGCGTCAAGAGTACGCGCAACGTACTCTTCAGTACGCCTAACGTACTCATTTGCTACAATATTCATCCATGGACTAGTTTTGACAGCTTGGAAAAGAAGAGGGATCAAATAGATATACCTGGTTCCTGCTTGTTGCAATAGTGAAGCATACAAAAATTGCAAAGGACTAATCTTCATAGATTCGACATAAAATGCCTTTGCAAAATAACCTTACATTTCGACACCTTACAACACTACTTCGACCCTTACAGTCACCGAAAATGTAGAATAGAAGAAGGAGTAAGCTTAATTAAAGGATTATTTAGTGTTCAATCAAGGGTATATTCCCTTGTTTCCTTTCTCCTTGTTCTTATTCATCTCAAAATTGTCAACACCACTATCATTGAGATGGTGGTTGCCACCGTTGACCACCACTACCATAATGGTAGTGGGTGGTTATGCTTTCCAACCTTATTTGTGTCCCATATGTTGTTGAGATGTGATTTCCATGCAAACCAAAAAACCTAAATGCATTTTTTTTATCATTCTAGAAATGTACTTTTTATTTTCATTTTTGGCAACGTACTTTGCGTAAGGGTTATACCTCTAAATGTCATTTTTTTGAGTCCACTCCTGATGGTCACCGATTTCCAAATTTAGAGTCATTTTGATGATGATATAATGGCTTACTGGTGGAGAAATGCTAAAACATAATTATGTTTTCTCTTATTAGCATCATACTTTCGCCATTCCGTCTAAATCATTGTACTTTGAGTCATGGTTTCAAGTAGAAATTCTCTTTGTGACCCAATAAAAAGATAGTACTATTAAGAGCTTAAAATCCAACTGGAGAGTCCTTTTTATAATGAATGATGTCAATTAACCCCGTAATAAGTCAAATCTTGAAGGGGTTGTAAAATACCTATTTTGCCCATGCTTTGTGAAAATCACAGAAAAATCATTGGAAGTCTGATCTAGTAACCGTAAACTCTCAAAGTTCATATTTTGAGTCTAGTATGTCCCGGATTGTTTCCCTGGCCTGATGTTGGTCACAACTAAGTTGAAAATGGTCATTTTCCAAGACTAATCAAGAATGAGCTGCATTGATATGTACTTTTGTAAAATCCATTATAAATTGCAGAAAAATCACATGGACCTTTACAAGGAGTCCCTGGAAAGATTTGACCTAATATTCATGAATGTTGCTTTGTAGTTAGGTTTGGATGGGCTTAATGAAGGAAAAACAAGTCTTTAACAGGCTGCTGTTTCGGGATAAAGTATGGAAATTCAACCTAATAGTTTAATTAAATGTTTAAGGTGAATGGTAGCAAATTTTAATCTTGATTTTTATTCAAAACAGTTTTGAAGGGTGACTTGGTGTGAATGGGTTTAGGGCTGCAGTTGGGGATTTACTATGTGTAAGTCCCGAATCTGCTTGTGTATCAATCAGATTCAATTGATGGTGCGGAATCTCAATCAATTGGATGATGCCAGATCTAAATAGAGAAGAAGTAGAAGAAAAATAATATGAATCTTCAATGTATTGATGAATGGAATGATACTCCTTTACAAGAGATTCACACACATATACTTAAGCTCCTTTCTCTCTCTCTTGTCCATACACTTATCTACCACTCGTCACCCCTAACACCTCTATATAGGAAACATGGGTTGTACACGGGTTCACGACTGTGAACGGGTTTACGGCCGTACACACCAACCTGGCCGTGAACACAGCCGCAAACACATATTACACTACAGAAAAATATAGTTATCTAAAAAAGCAAAGTATAAACCATAATTTTAGACCCAACAATCTCCCCGTTAATTTATAGCTTTCTCTTCTAACTGACCCAACAAACGCCCCCTAAAAAGTAGTTGGTTTTTCTTGTCAATCTTCACTGGGAGGTTGGCTTTAGCATTAATCTTCAATTTCTTAACAACTTCAAGATAAACTTGATGAATCTTCAACGAATGAATTCGTCTTGAGCAGTTGGCCTTTTCTTCAAAATTTGACTCTAAACGCACATTGGGTGAGGAGGCTTCTTGATAAGATTCTTGAAAGATAGCGCTTTCAGCTTGAGAATCTTTAGAGACAGAACTAATCTTTTTTGATCACTTCAACAGGTTCAAAATAGCAACAAACTGATTGAGGAGGCTTCAATGCAACATGACACATAATCTTCAAGTCAGCTTCACCTTGCTTCTGGGGTTGAAGGATTGAATGTTGAAAGAATAATCTTCATTTCTTGCTCCTCCAAATGAGAATTCTTCGATGCTCACGGATGAAGCCTTGGCTCAGAAATCTCGATACACTCTCCATGAGTCTCATCTACATTTGAATTCACTTTTCAAGTCAAAACAAAACTAAAAGAAAACTTAGCACACACTATTTTTTGAATTTTTCATATTTTCTTGAAAAACAGAAAGAAAAATATTTTTGGATTTTTGATTTTTCTGAACAAGAAATAAAACATAAACAACACTATTTTTGGATTTTTTATTTTTTTTTATTTTTGTTTGATTTTTTTTTTAATTTTGTTTAATTCTCCCCCTAAATTTGTGCATAGAGGAAAACTATGAACAAATTTAATGAAAAAAAAATATTTGACTAAATATAAGACATTTTTAGGATCAAAGTTGTGAGATAGTCTTAACTTTGTTTATCAGTACCTTCACCTTCATGAATAGATCTAGTCAATTGCCAGTATTGTGGTCCACTTGAACACGAAGAATATTGACAAACTTTTCTAAGTAAACCATTTAGCTGACGACGACCATGGGTATTGTTGTCCACTTAAATTAAGCAGTGATATCTACATACAACCTCTAAATGGTTCAATTTTGTGACAACCCTATATTTTCCAAAAGCATTGTAAACACTCGAAAGCTAAAAACAACGAAATCAACCTCGAAAATAAAGTGTTCAAGTATCTAAGTTGGGATGCATCAAATATTATATATCATGCAAGGGTTTCCAAAAACATAAAGAACGCTCAAAACCGGGTTATATTGAAGAAATTATAACCACTCGTATATTTACGACACGACGTTAAAACATTATTTGACGTAAAAAGTAAAATCTCAATAAAATGCATTTTAGCCTTAAGTATCTAAACAAAAGTCGTAGATCTCGTTGAAAGGTGAGCGTGCATAAAAAGATCGCCCAAATTGGACCTCGTATGAAGAAGTTACGAATTTTCAAAGTTTCGCAACAGTAGTAGAGAGCTAAAAACTCAGATTTAAGATCGAGTGTTATTTAGCTATCGCCACCTAAACGGAAGTTGAAGATCTCCTCAGTGGTAATAAAACGATAAAAAGACAAACAAAAACCGACGTCGAATAAAGAACCTATGAATTTTTAACGAACTTTAGGAGGCCCGACCTATTAAAAATATATCATTAAAAATAAAGACAAAACTAGCCGAAGGAGTCTAAATGAAAGTTGTAAAGCATAATCTCACCTACGCGTGGATATAAAGAGCACGAAAAACGGAGCTCGTACGCGAAAGTTACAGAATTTAGAAGAGGACAGGCCGGATTATGCCCCGCGTTCTCTGGTTGTACGCCCCGCGTACTAGACCCAGAGTCGAGTCCCATCGGCCCGCCCAAGCTACGCTTAGCTAGCCAGGAGTCGTAAGCCATGACGCATTTTTACGCCCAGCGTAACGAGGTACGCGCTGCGTACTCACTCTTCCAGCACTATAAATAGATGGCATGAGCTTCGAGTTTTGGCACACCTACACAATTCCTCAGCCGTTCTCCCAGCTCCAGAGACCATTTTCTTACCTTGGTTTCCGCACTCGAGCCCCCGACGAAGGATCTACGCCGCAGAGATTCCCGAGAACCCGAAGACACAACTTTCCGCGGTCGAAACTCTGCTCAACTCTAGCCCCTCTCTTAAAACTTAACGAGTGAGTTCATACCCCTACTTTTCAATTCTTTTCATGTTTTAGGGGGGAATACAAGTATATTACGAATCAAAGTATCATTCTATAAACATAATTATATTATCGTTCTTATAGGGTTTCGATACAAAAATAACTTTATGTTTAAAGGGCTATTATATCACCAAGTTGTTATTACCAAATGGGAACATACTTTTGAGAAACTATAATGAGCATTGTATTCCAGTTACTCATACATTTACATATACATCTCGACAAACGAAATGCTTTCAGAAGAAGTAAAGTCTTTATTATCGTAAATCTGTTTATACCAAGTAATGTGAGACATTTAAACTTCAACGTACTCGTATGTATGCATTTCAAGTCCTATATTATATACCATAATCTCTTGGAGAGAGAGCGTGATACTTGTGTATAGATCAATACGGGATTGACAACCCCGCACCTAAACTATTAGTTATAGTTAGACCGGCAGGTCTGGGGTGACAAATGTCATAACACTACAACACCTGAAGAATGTTGTTACAGGCCGTCAGTGTCAATAGTATGGTTATAAAACTCACATAAAAGTATAAAAACAAGTTTGATTTACGAGATTCATATATGCATTTCAGTTTTCCATTTTATTGTTAACACAAATTTTATCACTATTATTCAAGTATGGAAAACACAAACGCACTCCAACACGGGAAACTTTTCAAATCATTTATAGAAAATATTGGATTTTAGGAAAACCTCGGTCATCGATTTACTATCAAAAAGGACATACTTTTCAATGCAAAACACTTATGAACTCACCAACTTAATTGTTGACACTTTCTCGAAACCACTTGTATTTCTCAAGGTATCAGTAATACTGGTAACCACCAGCTTTTGGAGAAGGGAACACTAAGGATGTTTTAATATTGAACATTTATCATCTTATTGTAATATTCTTTTGCTAATATGTATAACGCAACAACATACGTTTTTCATTATATATGTGATGGTTGTGTTACTTTCTTTACAATATTCAATGGTTGTGATACTACGTGAAGTCATCCACCCCTGAATGTTTCTGCCATTCTGGTTTGGGGGTGTGACAAATTTTAGTTGCACTAGAACGTGTTCCCCACTTCCTGATATACCCTGGTTATCAAGAACTTCCAAAGAACTCCTTACTTTAGGTGAGTAAACAATTATTAAGGAGGAAGTCAGGTTTAGAAATAGGTGCATATGTTGTGTCCCAGGACGGATTTCTTTCAATCACGCAGAGGGGAAAACATCTGACTAACAGAGATAGAGGGATTGAGAGGTAGAATGTTGCATATGTTTTGTCCCATTTCGGATATTCCGACCACACAGAGGGGACAACATATGGCTAACATATAGAAAGAATTTCATAGATAAGGAGGTGTGTAGAATTAAAGTTGTATATGTTGAAATCAAGCTCGGATCTCTTCCAATCACGCAAAGGAAGCAACATATGAATGATAGATAGAGAGCAAGAAAATAATTTCTATAGACGTATATTTATTGGAATTCCGCGGTCGCCCCATCAATACCGAAATTAAGGACAAAGTTCGCACATCAAGGAAAAGTTAATCCACAGTTCTAGATACAGATCATTTAATGTATCCTGTAGGTTCCCTAGTTTATTTCACCGCTTAATCTACCTGAGCGTCGTATGGTCAGTTCAAACAATCCTATCTAAATCCACACTATCAAATTGTTCGTGCCTACCAGCACATTGAACATAGAGTCTAGACAATTTAGATTCAGTCCCTTACACTGGTTAGACCGCCCATTATCACTTTCTTGATATCACTTCCCGAACAATACCTACTAAAAAAACTATAAGAAAGAAAATAATTATCTTCAAAACGAAACGGTGTAAGATACACTCAGGAGTATAGAGAAGAAACTCAAATTGTAAGTCACCGATTGAATTTGCATTTAGAAAATGTAAGACCAGCATGCATAATCTCAGAATAGATCCGAAAATTCTTCACATCATTAATAACAAACCCATGAGTGATCCTTTCCTTTCTTCCCATCCTGCAAAGGACACATAATCTCACATAAAGATCTGAGTGTTGCACAATTAAGAGATGTCCTCTATCATGTTCCTAGAACAGCCACTACCAACAAACCAAAGTCTGATGATATGCCTACATAGCTTCTTCAGCACAGAGCGGGATCAGTTGATCTTTGGAACATAGTCCATTTTCAAATTGGGTTGACCTTTTTCATCCTTGCAAGGTACTCTTTCCTATGACATATCCTGCTTATCACAAACAGAAGATGTAGAAATATTGGAATAATTAGAAGATTTGGGAGATTGAACCTTTGGTACCCATCTGTAGTTGGGTTTAACCCATTTCTTTTTCGAGCGGATGGGTGCCTCGACACTTGATTTTGAGCTTGATGTCGGCCATTGAGATGGCTTTGACCTAAATGGTCTTGTCTTCAGTGAAGCATCTCTTAGATTTGATTTCTTAGCCGAATCTCCTTTCTTGTCCTTGGGATTTTGAGTTTTTTTCTTTTGCGCGTTCCAGTTGCCATTGTCTGAACGTGACCTTGAGGAGTTTCTTTTGAAGTATCTCCCTCTTGACGCGTTCTGCCAGCCTTGTGCGTAGTAGGGAACATATGCGCGATTTGGATAGTTTCGGGCAATGTGTCCAGGTGTTCCACAATGAAAACATGTCTTTTTCTTCACTGGGAAATTGTTTCTTCCAGCCCCTAGTGGCATGCCTTTGCCTTTTTCAGATTTATTATTCTTAGCAACTCCCTTTCTCTTTCCACATGAGCAAGTGCATGATTCAGGTTGTGTGACAGGTGTGCTAGTAACAAAAACATCAGAATTATTAGACACATAACCACAAGCAACTTTTGAAGCATTAGAATTAGACACAGAATCATTACCAATCAAATCATCAGTTTTAGAAACAATATTATCTGAAACAAAAACATCATTTTTCAAAACAGAATTATTATTAGCACCATTCTCTCCAGACTCCTGCTTTCCCTGGCTTAAAGATGTATCTGCATGGGAAGTAGAAACATTAGTATCTAATTTCCTAGCACTCTTTTCTGTCGCCTGTTCAGCAGCTGGTTTACCATATACCATATATGGTTCTCTGTCAATCTTTTCTTTTGTTAAAGGATTAACATAATACGAATGATTAAATGGAGGAGGGACACTCTCATATCGTACACCTACTTGTTTCTAGTCTTTCCATTTCATTTGTTTTTCAATTATAGTTGCAGCCCTCTCACTTGACACATCGAATTTTTTGAAGTTAAAATCAGCATTTTGAAAACGAGTTTTGAATATGTCAAGTTCTGCAGTTATAGTAGCAAGTTTGCTTTTAATGTGATCATAGTTTACACACTTGTTGCTGTAATATTCTTGCAACTTCCTCAAATCTCTAGTTTTGGATTCAAAATTTTCTTTTAATGGTTTTTGTTCTTTCCTAATAGTACACCTCTCATATATTAGATCCTCGTTTTCACTTTTAATCAACTCGATTTGTTCACGTAAAAACTTGATAGTCTTAATACAAGATTGAGAACAAGAAATTTCATTGACCAGGATGTTTGAGGAACTCACATTTATTAAAAATGCCCTTTGACTATAAACGTCAAAAGTCAACCTTAAAAATCAAATTTAAAAACTCAAACTTGAAAAGTCAAACTTAAAAGTCAAACTGAAAAACTAAATTTGAAAATTTGAAAGTTAAACGAGATAGTCAAAGTTTAAATTCAAAGGTCAAGCTTGAAAGTCAAAGTCAAAATTTTAATTAAAATGTCAAAATTAAAAGTCAAAAATTAAAAAATAAAATTTTTGGTTGAAAAATGGATTTTAAAATTAAAAGAAATTGAATTTTGGGCTGAAAATGACAAATTTCCGAAATTAAAGGCGAAACAACGAATCTTTATGAATTAAAAAGGGAAGGAAAGGAACATCTAGCAACCTAGATGAGTTGGTAAGGCGGAGGGAAGGAGTATGCAAGACACCCAAGTTTGATTCCTGGCACCCTAAAAAATGTTTCCTATTTTTGCTGATATGCGTGTTGTGTCACACCCCGAAACTGATGGCGGAAACGTTCCAGGGCGTAGGATGTCATGTAAAGTAACACAACCAATGTACATAGCAAGCATAGTAAACACAACCAATACATTACATAGGAATATTTACATTTGTTTGAAATCAAAATGATACATATTTTATATATACATCAGTATAACAAAAGTAAAGACGAGACTTCTATACGCTCCATCTTCTCCAAAAGAACGCGGGATACCTGTGTAACAAGAACCTAAGAATACAAGCATTTTTAAAATATCAGCATAAAGCTGGTAAGTTCATAAGCGGTTTGTTTCTAGTAAAAGAATAAGTTTCCTTTGGTTTTATGAAAAGGTGGTTATCCAAGAAAATCCCATATTTTCATATAAAAGAAGTTCGGTTATCCATTTGTTAAACAACCTGTTTATGAAAAGTTAAGTTATCCGAGGAAAAACCCTTCTTTTCCTTAAAAGTTGGTGGTTGGTTATCGATCTGGAATGAAGTGTACAAGTATCTACCATACTTGTAATATTAAGTGAAGTTTCCTGAAATCCTGGTTAATCTTGAACGGTACATTAGTTTTAACACGTATATAAAATATTAAGTAGGTAGTAAGCTAATTCCTAAGGGTATCAGTTCACTAGGTTCATTATTACTAAAAGTAAATCTCCATTATCTAAGTTTGCAAGTTCTATAACCATACGATAAACTAGATATGGCAATAAGAAGTCCGGTATCATTTTATGTCACCCGTAGACCTGCTGGTCCCACTATAGCTAGCAGCAAGGTGCGGGGTAGTCAGCCCCGTATAGATCTATACACTCAAGTCACGTTCTCCCTCCAGGAGATTCTAGTTACAGGGGCGGTCCTCCACTCGTGTATCTTCGTGGAGTGTTACTAAGGACGTGTCTCTAGTCTTAAAATAACGAATTTACAAGTAATAATACGAAAAATCCTATTTGATGAATGGCATGAAATCCTTTGTGAAATATAAAATATAACATTTTATAATGAGTTTCACAATTAGTTAGAAAACTAACTCTGCAAGTTAAACGGTTGGTAATACGATTTTCTGTGTTAAAAACATACTCAACATGTAAGTAAATCATACGAAATAATATGTTTTAAGTACAAGTTTCCTTATACTTTTGCTTGTATTCCCCACCCCCCCCCCCCCGCGTGAAAACATGAAGAACATGGAAAAAGGTGTAGGGGCATGAACTCACCAGACGAGGATGTGCCGGGTAGGACTCTAGGTGTCAATTTAGGGCTTGAATACGCGCGAGGATCCTATGTAACATGAAGTGATACACAATTGCATCTAATTAGACATTCAACCACTGATTAAGTGAGATAATACACTCTGATGCGCGAAAACACTTTTTCTCAAGTGTTGGAAGTGATACGGGTTGCATCTAAGGAGTGTAGGGCCTTGATAAGGAGTTTACTCTTCAAGTGTAAACCCTTAGGGGTGTTTACGGCCCAAAGACCATATCCCTCATGAGTTTATGGCTGTAAAATCATTGGGTGGGGTGTTTTTAGGTGTTCAATGGTCTTATATTGCACAAGGGAAGGTTCTAGGGTTGGTTCAAGGGCTTAGGAAGTGATCGGGACTTGAAATGACCTTGGAAATGGAGTTTACGGTTCTTGAATGACCCTTGGAGAGTTTATTGCCGTAAACACATGGGTTTACGGCCGTAAACTCATGTGTGGCTCATTTTTTCATGATTTGGTGCATCACATGAAAGGATACAAGGTTCTAGGCACTTATGCAAGCTTTCGGAGATGTTCAAGGGCATTTTGACACCTTAAAAAGGTGTTTACGGTTCATGAATGTTCATGGACCATAAAATCATGTTTACACCCTTAAAGACATGATTTTGGGGTTCTAAGTTAATGCATGTAAGTTTCTAAGTCATAGCTAAGCATTAGAAGTGGTTTAGAAGGGTTTTGGGGCTTTAAGACCCCCTTATGGTAGTTTGCGGTTTTGGGAGATGTTCCTCAACCATAAACACACGGTTTTTGGGGTATTTGAATGGTTTAACCACGAATTTGCATGTATACAAAGCTAAACAACAAGTTAGGAAGGATTACTTACGATTTTGGAGCTTGAATGGGGTGTTTCTTGACCAAAATCCAACTTTTCTAAAAAGAGAGTAGAGAGAGAAAGCTCTAAGGGTGTGAAAAAGGTTCAAATGGTGACCACTCAACCCTTATATAGGGTTTCTGTTTGTGGTCAAGTGGGGCTCCACCCAATACCGACGTTAAACGGAGTTTATGGTCGTACCCGATTAAATTGTCGTAACCCGACTTGGTCATAAACTAGAAATTTTCCAAAAGATTATCGAGGATGTTTCACATGATTTTATTTCATTCCGAAACTTAAGAAAATAAAATAAAAACATCAATTGATTTGCCTAACCCAAAAGTTAACGGAAATTTTCAATAAAAATAAATTTTTATTAACGGAAATGGGTTACAACGACAGAATAAATTTCGGGTTGTCACATCATCCCCCCGTTAGAGGAAATTTTGTCCTGAAATTTAGAATAAAGATACAAATCGTGGATTTGGAAAGAGATGGGGATATTTCTGCTTTATTGAGTCTTCGCGCTCCCATGTGAATTTGGGTCCTCGCTTAGCATTCTAGCGAACCTTCACTATCGGGATGCGGCTTTGTTTCGTACGTTTGATCTCTCGATCCTTGATTTTGATTGGTTCTTCCATGAAGTTCAGGTTTTTGTTGATCTTGATTTCATCAAGAGGGATCACGAGGGTTTCGTCGGATAGGCACTTTTTGAGATTAGAGACGTGGAATACTGGATGCATGTTGCCAAGTTCTTGAGGTAGTCAGAGTTTATAGCCTACAGAACCGATCCTAGCGAGGATCTCGAAAGGTCCTATGTACCTTGGGTTCAGTTTCCCACACTTTCCAAAGCATATCATGCCTTTCCAGGGCGAGACCTTCAACAGGACACGATCTCCAACCTGGAATTCCAAGGGTTTTCATCATTTATCGGCGTAGCTCTTTTGTCTGTCTCGTGAAGCTTTTAGTTGTTTTCGGATTTGGATGATCTTCTCGGTGGTTTCAGGGATGATTTCAGGACCAATGAGAGCACTGTCGGGGACTCGACTCTTGGCTAGCTGCATGTCCCTACCTCGGCCCAACATAGAGGGGATCTGCACTTGCGACCGTAGTGGGCTTCGAACGAGGCAGCCTTGATACTGGTGTGGTAACTATTGTTATACGAGAAATCGATCAAGGGTAAATGAATGTCCCATGATTTTCTGAAATTGATGACACATGCTCTCAACATGTCTTCCAAGGTCTGGATAGTTATCTCACTCTGCCCATCTGTCTGAGGATGATAAGTTGTACACATATCCAACTTAGTTCCAAGAGCTTTCTAAAGGGACTGCCAAAACCTTGAGGTAAAACTGCTATCTCAATCGGAGATAATATAAACAGGTACACAATGCAGTCAGACTATCTCTTGAATGTAGATTCGCATGAGCCTTTCCATCTTGAATGATTCTTTGATCAGTAGGAAGTGGGCGGATTTTGTCAAATGATCAACAATTACCCAAATGGTATCGTACCCACTTCCATTCGGGGTATCTCGGGCTGCTGGAGTAGACCTGAGGGTTTCTGGTATTCGACCTTTGCCTTGGCGCAAGTCAGACACTTGCCCACGAAGGTAGCGATTTCGGCTTTCATGTTTGGCCACCAGTGTAGCTTCTTGAGATCCAGGTACATCTTATCTGAACCTGGGTGAACGGATTATCTGGTCTTGTGAGCTTTGTTCATGATAATCTCCCTGAAACCTCCGAATTTAGGGGTCCAGATCCGATTCATGAAACAATAGACTTTGTCACCTTTGATCTCAAGATTGTTATCCATTCCCCTCAAGGCTTCGTTCGATACGTTCTCTAGTTTTAGGGCTTCCAACTGTACTTCTCGGATCTATGCAGATAAGTGGGAATGGATGGTCATTGACAATGTCTTCGCCTTGTTGCTTGAACTTTCCTTTCGGCTAAGGGCGTCTGTTACCACATTGGCCTTGTCGGGATGGTAGCGGATTTCGCACTCATAATCACTGAGCAACTCTACCCATCGTCGTTTTCTCATATTTAAGTCCTTCTGATTGAAGATGTGTTGTAGGCTTTTATGGTCGGTGAAAATCGTGCACTTGGTTCCGTAGAGATAATGTCTCCAAATCTTCAGTGCGAAGACCACTGCTCCTAACTCCAGGTCATGAGTTGTGTAGTTGATTTCGTGTGCCTTCAACTGTCTCGAGGCATAAGCGATAGCTTTTCCTCTCTGCATAAGCACACAACCTAAGCCTTGATTGGACGCATCGGAATAGACAACGAAATCCTCTGTCCCTTCGGGCAGGGACAGGATAGGTGTGATGTACAAGGCTCGCTTCAATGTTTGGAATGTAGTGTCCTGCTTTTCACTCCAACAAAGGGGTATACCTTTCTGTGTTAGAGTGGTTAAGGGTTTGGCGATCTTGGAAAAATTTTCAATAAATCTATGATAATAGCCGGCGAGACCCAAGAATTGACGAATTTCTATGGGTGTCTTCGGTGCCGACTAATTCTCTATCGCCTTGATTTTGGACGGGTCCACGTGTATAACCTGTTCGCTTACCACATGACCAAGGAAAGTTACCTTCCGAATCCAGAATTCACACTTGGAGAATTTCACATATAGCTTCTCCGTCCTTAGGGTTTCCAACACTAATCTCAAGTGTTGTTTGTGATTTTCTTCGCTTCTGGAATAGACAAGTATGTCGTCAATGAATATGATAAAGAACTTGTCCAGAAAGGGGCGACACACCCGGTTCATCAGATCCATGAACACTGCTGGTGCGTTGGTTAAACCGAAGGGCATCACTACGAACTCGTAGTGACCATATCGAGTTCTGAATGTTGTCTTGGAAACATCACTCTCATGAACTCGAAGCTGATGGTAACCTGATCTAAGGTCTATTTTTGAGAAGTAGCTGGCTCCCGGAAGTTGATCGAAAAGGTCGTCTATTCGAGGAAGAGGATAATGGTTTTTGATGGTTAGCTTGTTCAATTAGCGGTATTATATACACATCTGAAAGGATCCATCTTTCTTCTTTACAAACAATAGCGGGGTTCCCCAGGGTGAGGAACTCGGTTTGATGAACCCTTTAATAAGTAGCTAATTGAGCTGACTGGATAACTCTTGCATTTATGCTGGTGCTAATCGATATGGAGATTTGGTCACAGGGGTAGCTCCAGGGATTAGGTCGATGCGAAACTCAAATTGACGTTCGGGAGGAATTCCCGGGAGCTCTTCAGGAAAGACATCAAGAAAGTTGCAGACTTCGTGGATGCTCTCGAGGTCTTTAACTTCCTGTTCCTCATTTATCACATGGGCTAGGAATGCATGGCACTCCTTTCGCAGAAACATTTAGGCCTTGATGCATGAAATGATGCGAAGATTGGAACTAAGTTTATCGCCGTAAATCACGAGGATTTGACCAGAAGGAAGATTGAGGCCGATAGCTTTTTCATAACAAAGGATATCAGCATGATTGGGGCTCAACAAATCCATGCTAATGATAACATCAAAGCTCTTTATGGAAATTGGCATAAGGTCGATGGGAAAAGAATGATCGTTCAGGGTAAGGGTGCAGCATAAGAATACATCGTTAGCGTTCTCTTTTTCACCGTTAGCCATCTCGACGGTAAACGTTTCGGTTAATGTTTGAGGACTATGTCTAAGAAGAAGTTTGAATGAATGTCTAACAAAACTTCTTTCAGCACCAGCATCGAAAAGGATGCATGCATAAGAGTTGTCGAGAAGGAATGTACCCGTGACAACTGTAGGATCGACGACTGCCTCTTCTTGCCCCATAGTTAGAATTCTGCCGGTGTTGCCAGCTGTTGCTGCCTTGGGACAGTTTCTCTTGTAATGACCTACCTTGCCGCAACCATAGCAGGCTTGACCGGCACCAGCTCCAGAAGTTTGATTGGTTGGTTGGGTTGGCGCCTTGCAAAATCGAATCGTATGCCCCTTTTTACCACAGTTGGAGCATGATAGTTCACGACATGGGCCAGAGGTGAGATGATGGTAGTTGCACCTGTCGCACCGAGGATGGGTACCAACATATCTACTGGTAGGTGCTTGAGTGGCAGGAGTAGCGGCAGGGGTACTAGCAGCGTTGACTGCTACTGTTTGCTGTTTTTTTGAGGGTCCTTGCGAACCCTGACCCTTCCGTTTGTTCCAGAATTTCTTTCTATTTTCACCGCTGCCCTTAGCCGGATCAGGAGCAGTGGCCACTTCATTGAGTCGTCTCCATGATCGATCAAAGTTTGCGCCAGGCATTTAGCGTTGTCGAAGGTGTCTGGCTTCGCACCCAAAACATTTCCTTTGGTTGGCTGGGTCAGCCCCGAGATAAATCTTTCAATCTTTTTACTTTCCGGGGTGACCATTCCCGGACATAGGAGCGCTAAGTCTTCAAACCTAGAAGTGTAAGTGGCAACATCGGAACCCTTCATCTTTAGGTTCCAGAGTTCATGCTCCAATTTCTGTATTTCGCCCCGTGGGCAGTACACAGCAAGTAGAAGCTCCTTTATGCTCTCCCAACCCATAGCATTGGCTACTGGTAGGGTTATGGATTTGACTCGGCCATTCCACCAAGTCAAGGCTTTATCAGTGAAAGTGCAGGCGGCGAACTTCACCTTGTCAGCTACCGAACATAAACATATTTCGAAGATTGACTCGATCTTCTCGGACCATCGAGTCAGAGCAATAACACCTCCAGTGCCATTGAAAGATGTGGGTTTCACGTTCATGAAATCTTTGTAGGAACACTCCTTCTGGTGTCCCTGACCACCTTCCTAGTTTTAGGGTTGAGTACCACCTCCTGGCCCGCCAGAGCCGTCGGGGTTCATTTGTGACATAACAGTAGCCACAGTAGCAGTAACGGCTGCTTGGAACACGGCGGGATCAAATAGAGAGGGAGGTGGTGGAGGAGGATTATTGTTCTTTGAGCTAGGTCTTTTCTTTGTTGGCATCTTGATCTAAAATGATCAAGAAAGAGAGGATGGTGAGTCCTCTGGGTAGAATCAAGAGATATGAGACAAGAGATATCTCATTATGGCAGATAGAGTGTTCTACTAAGCGATAAAACAGGAAAGAGTTACCAAAGCAAGTAAACTATCACTAAGGAAAGAATGAGTAGCAACACTTGGAATGAATTTCTATAACGAAGTTCACTCTAGAAAATACTCCCATAGTATTTTATGTTTTGCTACGACAATGACTCATTACTTGGATATTTGTTAAGTTTTAGGCCTGATGTACACCACAGCCACTCCCAAGCACATGTTAGCCGTGCCTCGAAAGAATATAGTTAATCAGGCTGTATTGACCCTAGACACGACTACATAACTGCCCAGGTTTAACCGTGTTGTACAACACCCAATTACTTGTATTTTTTTCTACTCGGGGTTACGGTTTCTTGCGTTTAGATATACTTGTATACTTGGAGTAAAAATACTTATATTTTTAAAGTATACTTTTAGTTCAGAGCACTTTGGCCCCTTAGTGTTTATAGTTATATACCATGTAAGGTTCGATATACTTAGTTCACTATAAACAAGGCCTCTGATACCAATCTGTGACACCCCGAAACCAATGGTGGAAACGTTCCGGGGCGGAGGACGTCATGTAAAGTATCACAACCAATGTACATAGCAAGCATAGTAAACACAACCAATACATTACATAGCAATATTCACATTTGTTTGAAAGCAAAATGATACATATTTTATATATACATCAGTATAAAAAAAGTAAAGACGAGACTTCTATACGCTCTGTCCTCTCCAAAAGAATGCGGGATACCTATCTAACGAGAACCTGAGAATACAAGCAGTTTTAAAATATCAGCATAAACCTGGTGAGTTCATAAGCGGTTTGTTTCAGGTAAAAGAATAAGTTTCCTTTGGTTTTATGAAAAGGTTTTTATCCAAGAAAATCCCATATTTTCATATAAAAGAAGTTCAGTTATCCATTTGTTAAACAACCTGTTTATGAAAAGTTAAGTTATCCAGGAAAAACCCTTCTTTTCCTTAAAAGTTGGTGGTTGGTTATCGATCCGGAATGAAGTGTACAAGTATCTACCATACTTGTAATGTTAAGTGAAGTTTCTTGAAATCCTGGTTAATCTTGAAAGGTAAATTAGTTTTAACACGTATATAAAATATTAAGTAGGTAGTAAGCTGATTCCTAAGGGTATCAGTTCACTAGGTTCATTATCACTAAAAGTAAATCTCCATTATCTAAGTTTGCAAGTTCTATAACCATACGATAAACTAGATATGGCAGTAAGAAGTCCAGTATCATTTTATGTCACCCGTAGACCTGCTGGTCCCACTATAGCTAGCAGCAAGGTGCGGGGTAGTCAGCCCCGTATAGATCTATACACTCAAGTCACGTTCTCCCTCCAGGAGATTCTGGTTACAGGGGCAGTCCTCCACTCGTGTATCTTCGTGGAGTGTTACTAAGGACATGTCTCCAATCTTAAAATAACGAATTTACAGGTAATAATACGAAAAATCCTATTTGATGAATAGCATGAAATCCTTTGTGAAATATAAAATATAACATTTTATAATGAGTTTCACAATTTGTTTGAAAACTAACTCTGCAAGTTAAACGGTTGGTAATACGATTTTCTGTGTTAAAAACATACAGTTAATGTAAGTAAATCATACGAAATAATAAGTTTTAAGTACAAGTCTCCTTATACTTTTGCTTATATCCCCCCCCCCCTGAAAACATGAAAAACACGGAAAAAGGAGTAGGGGCATGAACTCACCTGATGAGGATGTGCCGGGTAGGACTCTAGGTGTCAATTCAGGGCTTGAATACGCGCGAGGATCCTATGTAACATGAAGTGATACACAATTGTATCTAATTAGACATTGAACCACTAATTAAGTAAGATAATACACTCCGATGCGCGAAAACACTTTATCTCAAGTGTTGGAAGTGATACGGGTTGCATCTAAGGAATGTAGGGCCTTGATAAGGAGTTTACTCTTCAAGTGTAAACCCTTAGGGGTTTTACGGCCCAAAGACCATATCCCCCATGAGTTTACGGCCATAAACTCATGGGTGGGGTGTTTTTGGGTGTTCAATGGTCTTATATTGCACAAGGGATGGTTTTAGGGTTGATTCAAGGGCTTCGGAAGTGATCGGGGCTTGAAATGACCTTGGAAATGGAGTTTACGGTTCTTGAAGGACCCTTGGTGAGTTTACTGCCATAAACACATGGGTTTACGGCTGTAAACTCATGTATGGCTCATTTTTTCATGATTTGGTGCATCACATGAAGGGATACAAGGTTCTAGGCGCTTATGCAAGCTTTTGGAGGTGTTCAAAGGCATTTTGACACCTTAAAAAGGTGTTTATGGTTCAAGAATGTTCATGGACCGTAAACTCATTTTTACACCCTTAAAGACATGATTTTGGGTTTCTAAGTTCATGCATGTAAGTTTCTAAGTCATTGATAAGCATTAGAAGTGGTTTAGAAGGGTTTTGGGGCTTTAACACCCCCTTATGGTAGTTTACGGTTTTAGGAGATGTTCCTCAACCATAAACGCACAGTTTTTGGGGTATTTGAATGGTTTAACCACGAATTTGCATGTATACAAATGTAAACAACAAGTTAGGAAGGATTACTTACGATTTTGGAGCTTGAATGGGGTGTTTCTTGACCAAAATCCAACTTTTCTAGAGAGAGAATAGAGAGAGAAAGCTCTAAGGGTGTGAAAAAGGTTCAAATGGTGACCACTCAACCCTTATATAGAGTTTCAGTTTGTGGTAGAGTGGGGATCCACCCAATACCGACGTTAAACGGAGTTTATGGTCGTACCCGATTAAATTGTCGTAACCCGACTTGGTCGTAAACTAGAAATTTTCCAAAAGATTATCGAGGATGTTTCACATGATTTTATTTCGTTCCGACACTTAAGAAAATAAAATAAAAACATCAACTGATTTGCCTAACCAAAAGTTAATGGAAAATTTCAATAAAAATAAATTTTTATTAACGGAAATGGTTTACAGCGACGGAATAAATTTCAGGTTGTCACAAGGTGCGAGACTGTGATCGATATTGTTGGGTCGTAAACTCTGAAGCAGGACACATGAGTCTGGCCATACACCAAAAACCGAAAATCGAGGCTATAATCGTCCAAGAACCGTATACGTGCGAGGATGCTGAGCTGTAAACTGAGGACCGTAAACCGAGGCTTTAAACTACGAGGCTGTAAACTCACTTCGGGCCGTAAACCCTTCTTGGGCCGTACACCCTTCAAGGGCCGTAAACCATTCAACAGATGCGAAGAAAAACAACGTTTTTCACACTTTTTTCTCCAAAACTGTATAAAAAACTCGTTTTTATCAAAAACGCAAAGAACATGAGGTTCACACACACACACTTAAGCTCTTTTCTCTCTCTCTTGGCCGTACACTTATCTACCACTCCTCACCCCTAACACCTATATATATATATATATATATATATATATATATATATATATATATATATATATATATATATATATAGGAAACATGGGTCGTACACGGGTTCACAGCCGTAAACCCGTTTACGGCCGTACACACTAACCTAGTCGTGAATACAACCGCAAACACATATTAAACTACAGAAAAATACAGATGTCTAGAAAATCAATGTATAAACCATAATTTTAGACCAAACACTCCGCTATTTGAGGTGACTTTTAATGGGTTTTAGCCTATGAACATTCCTATGTGCACATACAAAACCCTAATGCTTGGATCTAGGTTTCTCTAATTCATACATTGAATCCAAGACTTCTAATGACTAATAGAGTATAATAACAATATGAAAACAGAGATTAGAAGTTTACCTTGAATCACTTGCTTGATCTTCTTGTCCTTGAAGCTTTAGAGTCACAATTGTCACTCCTCTAATGGTTTACAAACACCAAATAGCAAGAAGATGATTTAGGAGAGATGAGAGGGGATGAAATCGGCCAGGGTTTCCTTCCAAACACACAAGTCACCGATTTCTATAACCCATAGGGTTTATTTATACTTGTAAGGCTCCTAGGGTTTTACCTTTAAACCCTAATTGGATAACTTAGGCCCTAAGCAATCCTAATCCCTTAATGATAAGCCTTTGGACAATTTCAAGGCCTATCCAATGACCCTAAAACCGGCCATTCTTTATCATAAGGGATTTCTAGCCTAAATTACAACTATCAAACAATTGACAGTTTATACCCCTTTATTTAATTAATCTCTTTAAGTCACCAAATTAATTCCTAATTAATTTATGACTTATATTAATCAAATTACTATATTATTATTCCTTATATTATTCTTATAATATGTTAATAATATTCCTTCTCTCATTATAAATCATCCTGTCAAGTTGCTATGGTGAAGGCAACCCAAAAGGACCATGCACAACCGGGTCAAATACTTGCCTAATATAGTTGCAGCCTTAGACACTATTCCAACAGTCTCCCACTTGGATAAGTCTAGTAACTATATGCACAAGTATATTCCGATTAGCAATCGTAGCTCTCAAAGACGCTATCAAACTCTGATCTAATCAATCTTGTCATTTAGATAAGGGATCGTACAGTCCTCTGTTCAGATATCATGCAGACATTTCTATGGAACCAATTGTCTAGCATTTGGTTTCTCGATCTTCGATTTGTTTGACATAGAACTTAATCGAACACATCAATTCAGTTCTGACCGGGCCCGACACATAAGTCAAATCAAATCATTGAGCGGCCGAGATATCACTTTTAACCTCTTAGGATAAAAGCAACAGATAAACTTCGACTTATATGCATTTACTTATTCACTAATTAATCATACACAACAATGCGTTTTATAACATCAAGTTACTGATGCGGTTTCGCATTATCAATGTACAAGCAATTAACAAATAACAAACCATATATCTAGGTTTTAAGACCATATGATATTATCGTCTTGCGATCACCCTTTTTATCATATTCCATAAGGTGATTCCAGCAAGCGCGGGTTTGTTCCAATGCTCAAAACTAGTTCATAAGCACTCATGAATGCTGCAACAATCTTTTGCTATGTCTAATACCATTTAAACAATCTACATACCAATTCATGACAATCTTCATTCATACCTACTTCCAAAATATGAACGATTGTGGACTATTTGAATAATTTGATTATTCTTAATAAACTTAATTATTCTGGAAGTCAAAACATGCAAAGTGAAACAATAGTTAAATGATTAACATAAGATAGTAACATTACTCATAAATAATACTCTTTTATTTAATCGTCAAATGTTAATTACATTTATCTATTACATGTTTCCAATACTATCTAATCTATACTAATATCATCCTTCAGCCCAATACTCCTAGCACGCTGCAAGTGCTTAACGCTACTCAGTGCCGTCGTAAGTGGATCTGTTGGGTCATCTTCTGATGATGTCCTCTTCACAACGAGTTGTCCTTCTTCTACGCGATGTCTAATAAAGTGGTATTTTATGTCGATATGTCGAGATCTACCATGATCCCTCGGTTCCTTGGTCAAGGCAACCGCTCCTTCATTATCATAGAAAATCTCCATGGGCTCCTTTATGGCAGGTACAACTCCAAGATCACCAATGAAGTTCTTCAACCATATTGCCTCCTTTGACACCTCGCTCGCTGCAATGTACTCTGATTCGCACGTTGAATCAGCTACGGTTTCCTGCTTGGAACTCTTCCAAGTCACTGCTCCTCCATTAAGAGTAAAGATCCAGCCCGACTGCGAACGGTAGTTATCTCGGTCGGTTTGAAAGTTGGCGTCACTATACCCTCGCACCTTCAATTCATCGCTCCCTCCAAGGACTAAGAACCATTCCTTCGTCCTTCGAAGTTACTTAAGGATATTCTTGACCACAATCCAATGGGCTCTGCCAGGATTCCCTTGATATCTACTAACCATACTCAAAGCGAAGGCTACATCAGGGCGAGTACAAGTCATAGCATACATGATTGAGCCAACTGCGGAAGTGTATGGTACTCGGCTCATTTCTGCTATTTCAGCTTCGGTACTCGGACTTTGAGTCTTACTCAACTTGGCATTACTTTGTATTGGTAATTCTCCCTTCTTCGAGTTTTCCATACTAAAACGTTTTAGTACTTTGTCTAAGTAAGTGTTCTGACTAAGTCCTATTAGTCTCTTACTTCGCTCTCTCACTATCCTTATTCCCAAAATATAGGACGCTTCTCCGAGGTCCTTCATAGCGATGCACTTCCCGAGCCAGGACTTAACTTCCTGTAGAGTCGGGATGTCGTTTCCTATGAGCAGTATGTCATCAACATACAAAACGAGAAAGCTAACTATGCCCCCACTGGCTTTGACATATACACATGATTCATCTTCGCTTCGTACAAATCCAAACTCTTTGACTTTCTCATCGAAGCAAAGATTCCATCTGCGAGACGCTTGCTTAAGTCCATAAATGGACTTCTTAAGCAAACACACTCTATTCGGATGCTTCGGATCAACAAAACCCTCTGGCTGAGCCATGTAAACATCCTCAGCCAACTTTCCGTTAAGGAAAGCGGTTTTGACATCCATTTGACAAATCTCATAATCATGAAATGTGGCAATAGCTAGCATAACTCTAATAGATTTAATCTTCGCAACTGGTGAGAAGGTCTCATCATAGTCAACTCCGGGAGTTTGAATAAATCCCTTCGCAACCAATCGCGCCTTGTATGTGTGTACGTTTCCATCCACGTCGTTCTTCTTCTTGAAGATCCATTTGCACTCCACGGTCTTATGTCCGGGCACATTAGCAACCAAATTCCAAACTTGGTTGTCATACATGGACTGGATGTCGTTGTCCATTGCCTCTTTCCATTTTACAGACTCCAGGCCTGCCATGGCTTCCTTAAAGCTATTAGGTTCATCTAGATTTATTAGTGTACCATCACTAATATACGTGTCCCCTTCGGTAGTAATATGAAATCCATAAAATTGGGGTTGAACTTTAACTCTTTCGGAACATCTAAGAGGTAAGGACTGGTCAATAGGTTCAACCGGAGTTTCCTCCTTGGGTTGAATGCCAGCGGTAGAGGTTTTTTCATCTATCGACTCTTGAATCTCTTCAAGCTCGATTTGCCTCCCACTGTCTCTTTGGCTTATGAGTTCTCGCTCTCGGAAAACTCCTCTCCTCGCAACGAAGACTACATTGTCCTTCGTTCTATAGAAGAGATATCCAAAGTATTTCTGTGGGTAGCCGATGAAAATACATCGCTCACTACGAGGTTCGAGCTTGTCGTGAGTATCTCCTCTTACGAAAGCCTCACAACCCCAAACCTTGATATGTGCTAACGAGGGAGCTTTCCCTGTCCAAATCTCGTGAGGTGTTTTGGCAACCTTCTTAGTAGGGACACGGTTAAGGATATGGGCGGTAGTATCTAAGGCATACCCCCAAAAAGAGATAGATAGTGAAGCACGACTCATCATAGAGCGAACCATGTCTAACAAGGTTCCATTATGCCTTTCTGCCACACCATTCAATTATGGTGTCCTAGGTGGCGTCAATTGTGAAACTATTCCACACTCCATGAGATAGTCGTGGAATTCAAGACTTAGGTACTCTCCTCCTCGATCGGATCGAAGCATCTTGATTTTCCTACCCAATTGATTCTCCACTTCATTATTGAACTCTTTGAACTTTTAAAATGTTTCTGACTTTTGCTTGATTAAGTAGATATACCCATATCTACTATAGTCATCGGTAAAAGTCACATAGAAGCGGTTCCCATCCTTAGTGGTTGATCTAAACGGTCCACATACATCGGTATGTATGAGGTCCAATAGACCCTCACCCCTTTCACATGTACTAGTGAAGGGTGACTTGGTCATCTTTCCAAGTAAACAAGACTCACATGTGTCATCTTCCCTAAGGTCAAATGACTCCAACACTCCATCCTTTTGGAGTTGGGCTATGCGCTTCTTGTTGACATGTCCAAGACGATAATGCCACAAGGATGATCTATCCATACTATTGGAAGAATCCATGCACAAAACATCATTTCCTAAGTTATCTACAATAATAATGGTTTCATAAATTCCATTACATGGTATAGCTTCAAAGTATAAGACACCATTTAGATAATCATAAATAGAACCATTCTCATTATTAAAAGAAAATCTAAAACCTTGTCTAAACAAACCATGAAATGAAATGATGTTTCTAGCCATTTCTGGCGAAGAGCAACAATTTTTCAAATCTAAACACAAACCATTCCTAAGCACTAAAGAATACACTCCAATCTTGGTCACAGGCGACGATCTTCTGTTCCCGATGATTAGATTAATTCTTCCAAGCTCGACATCCCTATTTCTTCTTAGTCCCTGCAATTCAGAACAAATATGGTAACCACAACCGGTATCAAGGACCCAAGAAATAGCATGAGATGAATCGTTAGATTTAATTGTATAAATACTTGTGAAAGATGGCTTGATCTTTCCTTCCTTAATGGCTTGCAGGTAGTCCGGGCAGCTTCTCTTCTAATGCCCGATTTTATGGAAGTGGTGTCACTCTGCTTCCTTGGGGTTAGGGTTAGGCTTAGCGGGATCAACTTTGGTCCCACTAGAAGAGGAACCATCTCGGGACTTTCCCTTGCGGTGGCTCTTAGATGGAGCCTTCCTCTTCTTACCTCTCCCTTGCCCAATGCCCAAAACAGGAGCAGCTGGTGGATTGGGAGTGGGTGCAACAGACTTGTCCTTGAGATTGCTTTCAGCAACCCTAAGGAGACCTTGGAGCTTACTGATGGGTTTTGGTCATAAGACATCCTATATGCTCATAAAAACCCTAATGCTTGGATCTAGGTTTCTCTATTGTACATGCAAGTTATCCAAGACTATAAACCCTAATTCTAGCATTCAAATAATCATATTAACATGATAATAGGTTTATAATGTTACCTTGATTGTTATGTAGCAATAACAATCCCAAATCTCCTTGTATTGACTTTGGAAGGCTTAGAGTCACAAGTGTCACTCCTCTAATGGTTTACAAACACCATAAGCAAGAGGATGAAGGGGAGAGAGGATGGAGGTTGCCCAAAACGTGTTCTAACCCTAGAAAAGAAGTTCCCCCACGTTTTTGAGCCTTAAGGGTTCTATATATAGTGAGGCTATTAGGGTTATCTAACAAGGAAACCCTAATTTGGTTGCTTAAGCCCTAAGCAACCCATAGACTCCTTTAATCAAGCCCTTGGACGATTTCCTTATGGACTTCCCATAAGAATTCGTCCACCTCTTGATTTAAGACAATCCATGGCCCAAATTGCAATTATCTTATAATTAAAATTCCAGTCCCTTAAGTTTAATTTAATATCTTTTAGTCACAAAAGTAATTACCAATTAATTATTGACTAATATTAATTAAACAATATGATTTCTCCTTTAATATATTATTCTCATAATATATTAATAAATCATATTTAATCCTTTCTCTCCATAATTCATCCTATCAAGTTGCTTTGGTGAAGGCAACCCAAAAGGACCATGCACCATCGGGTCAAGTACATACCAAAATAGTTATGGACTTAGACACTAATCCAACAGTCTCCCACTTGGATAAGTCTAACAACTATCTGCGTATGAGTTCAGATCCTGATTTGCAATCGTAGCTTTCCAAAGTCGCTGTCAACTCTGATCCTATCAGATATGCATGTCCTTAGATAGGGATCATATATTCCTCCATTCTAGATATCATATGAGATATGATTTCAAATCATTCTCTTTGTACTATATCTCGATTCCCGATTTATGACGACTGACTAATTGAACAAATTAAATTAGCCCTAGCCCGGCCGAGCATTTACGTTTGTCATCACTAAATCATCGAGGGGCCCAAAGATATCGCTTTTATCCTACTTTGGATAAAAGGAACGGATAAACTTTGATACAATGCTTGCTTGCACACACGCACCGAATCACACACAATAATATGTTTTATAACACCAAGTTACTAGTGCGATTACATATTATCAATGTGCAACCGATTCGCAAGATACAACTCACACATCTCGGTTTCAAGAATATAAGATGTTATCGTCTCACCAATCACTCATGATACAATTCATGGAGTGATCCAAGTGAGCGTAGGTTTAATCCAATGCTCAAATCATATTCATAAGCACTCATGAACGTTGTAGCAAACATTTGCTTATGCCTAATACTCTTTTAGACAATCCACACACCAATTCACGACAGTCTTCATTCATATCTACTTCCAACATATGAACGACTGTGGCCTATTCGAATAATTCGATTATTCTTAATAAACTCAATTATTCTGGAAGTCAAAACATGCAAAGTGAAACACAAGAATAATACTAATCCCATATGGCCTCAAACCTTTGAGTATAAATAAAACACCTTTTATTTATCCCCATATCGATTACTCATTATTTGTCGTTTCGGGTAATCAACTCCTTACTTGAATTATTACACTTGTCCCATGCTCTTAGCATGCACACAATGTTTACTTATGGTTCTTACTTTGTGATATAGACCAAATTGAGCACATTTCCAATCACTCTCATTTCACAACTCCAAATCCTTTTCCATAAGTGAAAGAATATCAAATTCTTGCTACTTATAGAATATGCTAGATTCTAACATTCTATGCAATGATCCTTTCGTAATGTCACTGCACCAAAGTCACAAAGACTATTGCCAATGATATTACAAAGTCCTCTATCGGAGATTGTTACAAGACAATTCCTTAGATATGATGTCTCTCACTCAAAGTACATTCCTTTGAACATCGTTTTGCATAAAGGTTTCTAATCTAGACATAGATTTTCAATATTCAATTCCCCATATGGACACGTTTCCATATTTTCCATATGACAACTCATTCTTAATAGAATTTTTTCTATTCATAATAATGTCGATATTGTCCATCCAATACCATGCTTCCAACTACTCACAAGCAACCAATCCTCGTCGAACATTAAAGCATTTGCAATTGATCCTATACCCGAAGCGTATGGGACACGATGCATAATGTTTTATTTGCTATGTTCTCAAAATTCGAATTGTGAAAAGGAATGTCGTAATCATAATCGAAATTTTAAGAACACACTATGTACCTTTGACTAAATTTATTAACATTCCACAACCTAAGCCTTTATATTTCAAATGAAGCATAATATTCTCTCCCTTAATTATAGCAAAACAACTTTATAACCCTTACTACTTTGCAAGGTATAACTCTTGTTTTCTATAATTAATATTGCCAACTTGCAATACGTGCCTGAATAATCATACATTCATAACATTTATGCTCCCACGATCATGATGATTATTATAAAACATAATACTTATGCTCCCACTAGCTTCGACATGTATTCATAAACATCTTAACTTTCAGAAAAACAATGCTTATTGAATTTCTTAAGTTCATGTTTCTAATACTTAGTGCTTTGATAATCTTTTATCAAGGCTTCTTGAACTTATACAACTTTGCCTTAGATAGTTCATATGTGTGTCTAAACATTTAAGACTAATTGCCAAACCTCACAACTCAAATTATGGAAAGGTATACCGTAACCATAATCAAATTCGAGAATGCAATTTTACAATCACTATCTTCTTAAAATCTTTCTTAGTGAAAGCATTTCCTCACAATCATTTTCATGAAGGAGGAAATCTTATGACACTTAGATTTAAATGGTGTATGTGTTCCTATCCATGTGAATTTGTTAAAACCAAAGTTTACGACAAATTCAAACTCATATGGACCGAACTTTTTCTTAATCTTGATTTCTTGCCTTATGGTAGCACAGCTGCCCACCATGTCTTCCAAGTAGTTAAGCAGCTCACCCTTTCCTATCAATGTACCTTTCATTGATTAAGGTGCCTTGCCTTTTATGCGTTCAAAATGAGAACTCATAGGACTCATATGCACAATTAACTCAATTGGAATGACATAGAAAACAAAATAGTGTCAACACGATAGGTTGTAAACCTCAACTCGTGTGCTAGTGATGATCAATAAGGTTTATTTGATTTGTTCTTGAAACCTTTCAAGCCCATTAAGACTCCCACTGACTCCTTGACATATAAGATTCTCTTGTCAACAATCATTTCTTGACAAACAAATATTCAAGAGTTAGTGTAGCTTTTATCAAAACACTTCATAAATTGGTCTTAGTTGGTCTTTGTCTCAGCCAAGACATCACAACTTTCCACATTTGATGAATATTATAAACCTTCTTAATACTTTTTCACTCAATGTTACAATCTTAACTTGAAGACTTGTTTTGGAATGAAGTATGATTGACTTATTGATTTAACCATTTCTTCAATTCTTGATTCCTATTCTTAGACATACAATTGTACTAAGACTCACTTAGAGGATCAATTGAGATATGGTTCTTAATCATTAAGACCTATCATAAAGCATAAAAGCTACTCTCCCTTCTTCTTAGAATGGAGAAACTTTTATCTTTCTGCCTACTTGATTCTTCTTATTCGTCCTGCTATTGATCTAAACCCTTTAATCAATTCAGAATTACACTTAATCTTGTAAGTATAATCATATTTACTAAGCTTTTAGTAAATCATGACGAATATCTTTGTTACTCTTATGGTGAACTTGATCAGCACACAACTTTGTGTACTCGATCTCCTAGTCCTTCACTTGACACTTTGTCAACGAATTAGTCTAATTTCCAAATATGAAATTTCTCATTCATCGTGCAACCAAGTTGCATGATTCCAAGTTTCTGTCCAGTTGAGATGAGAAACTCTCCCCATTTGGTAAATTCTCGACTTTCCATAAATAACATAATAAGAACCAAATCCATTATTGCTAATAATAGAAACATTTTAACATCAATTTTTCATACACGCCATTGTAAGGATAAATAAATAAAATTTAAAATCAAAATTTATTTTATTGAGGAAAAATTTTGTCCTTACAATGCAATTCATTGAAAAACTATGCTAATACATCTTTCTTAGCAATCTAATTCTAGCTCTAAGTAGTATCTCTAGAATCTAATCTTCAAGTAATGCGATCGAAATCCATTTCTTCACGGTTAGATTCTGCTCACTTCTTCCCTTAAGCTTCCTTTCTTTTCTTCGATCCCTCAAAACATCAATTGTGATCTTATCACATTATGTGTTCAGAATCTAGAAGGAAGCTTAAAAGAGTTAGTCAATGGATTTTACCTAAATTAGAGCCATACGTTTCGATTCTCCCATCTCTTAGATCTCTTAGGTAAATACGACAGCTTCGTCTCCAATGCCCCTTCTCTTGGCAATAAAAGCAAATCGTCTCTTTTGGAACAGGACATGGAACTACTTCAGACATCGCCTTTCTCTTATGATCAAATTTTTCGATCATTGCATGTCTTTCATTGCCATTGTCTATATCCATAGAGGTCTTGAAGGCAGATTCACTAATCAACTTTGCTTTTCTATTGCGCCAAACCATTGTTGATTCAGCAGCAATAAGCATATAGGTGAGATCAATAAGGGTCACGTCGTGGTTCATTATATAGTACTCTCTTACAAACTCACTATACGAGTTAGGAAGTGACTTAAGAACCCAATCAACAACCATTTCCTCACAGACAACGGATCCCAACATTCTTAACCTATCAATGTGTGACTTCATCCCTAGGACGTGTGCACACACGGACTTTCCTTCTTTATGTTTACTTGCCAAAAGGGCTTGAGTGATCTTGAACTTTTCAAGCCTTTGATCTTGTGGGTCAGGGAGAATAATTGGAGGAGGTAGAGGAAGTGAATCATGATTTCTTGTTCCTCGATTCAATCGTGTAATATCATCTTCACGTGGAATGCTTGTTCCACTAGATTTGGGAAAACCATAGTTGTCGAACTTTGACATCTACAATACGGGAGAAAACGAATTCAAATTAGTTGATTGATTGAGTCCTTAGTAATTCACCCAAATGAAATACTAAGGCTAGGACCCAACACAATATTCCACAACTCGGGAGAGGGATGCCGTAACCCTAATTGCAGAATATTTGAAGGTAAGTGAATGACGATTCACTAATTTCCACCACGAAAAACGAAAAAGAAATTTAAGTTTTAAATCTATGAAAACTCCTATATCCTTTGAGATTCATTGAACTTTCAATGGCATGTTTAAATCTCGATATGCCCCTCTAGTTTGTGACTGGGATGCCGAGGATCACAAAGCGGGTGTGAATAACCATGCAAACTTACATGGTGCCCTCACATGTTACAGTCACCTATTCGATGTGCCGGTAAACCACACATGCTCCACCGAACTATGACAAACATTGAGTCACCCTTTGCTACCTTTTCTTAGAACCAATTAGTGTGTCGGTAAACCACACACGCTCCACTAACGTCTTCGCAAGGGCACAAAGTGTAATTTCATGGAATTGCATCTATTCACTTTTGCCTAAGTAACTAAGATTAGGAATTTTATGAAAACATTTAGTTACTGTTATACTTTATTATACTTATAATGGAAGGTTTCGTCCTATCCTACCCGTTCGGCTAACGACCCTCCACTAGTCAAGAGTGCGGTGGGTAAGAGTGGATACCCATTCAATCGCCATTTTATAGGCAATTTCCTTAAACACCCCTTATAGACTAGCTTCGTGAATGAGGCCTACTAACGGTAAGACTGACTTTTACTCATACATATATATAATGTTAGAATTTTAATGTTATATATAGTATAGGGTGTATTTTATACTTTCAAAATACTAGGTGGTCTAATTTAACAATTATAATTTTAATTCAATTAAATTGTAAACCTAAACTTTTATGGATTTATTAAACTTCTTTTAATTATACACCTTAATTAATTAATAAAACCATAAGGGTGTGATTTGAATCTTTTCAAAACAATACTAGGGTTTTAGAATTTAACATTCCTAATTAAACTTTTAATCAACTTTTAAATTCCAAAACTTGAGGGAAAGTTTTGAAACATTTAAAAACATTAGGGTTTAGAATTTAAATATACATAAAATTAAACTATTAATCCAAAATTTTAAATTCCAAAACTTGAGGGCAAGTTTTTGAAACCTTTTTCAAAACATTAGGGTTTTAACTATTTAAATTTCAAAACAACAAAACTTTTGGGTTCAAATTTAAACTATAAAACCTAAAGGGGAGAATATGAAACATTTCATAACATAAGGATCAAATAACAAATAATCTAAATTAACAATTAATCACATAATTATCCATATTTGATTTATTCAATGATTTCTTGCAAAATAATTTACCAATTTAATCAAAATAATTAATCATTTATCACATAAGGAAACAATTATCTTATTAATTGATAAATATCTTTAATTAGATCAAGAATATAGTCAAATATATCATAAAATCGGATTTATATTGATCTAATATGATAAGGCAACTATCCATAAGCAAATACAGCAAGAAATCCCGGATAAAGCTCCATCTGGCGCTCGAACTCGCCGAGTACCACACTGTACTCGCCGAGTTGAGACCTACTTGCCGAATACACAGTGGTACTCACCGAGTTCAGGAGACAGAACCACAAAAAACGAATTTTTCAAACATACAAGGCATCAATACAATAGAAACCAATCATGGCTCTGACACCACTAATGGGTTTTGGTCATAAGACATCCTATGTGCTCATACAAACCCTAATGCTTGGATCTAGGTTTCTCTATTTTACATGCAAGTTATCCAAGACTATAAACCCTAATTCTAGCATTCAAATAATCATATTAATATGATAATAGGTTTATAATGTTACCTTGATTGTTATGTAGCAATAACAATCCCAAATCTCCTTGTATTGACTTTGGAAGGCTTAGAGTCACAAGTGTCACTCCTCTAATGGTTTACAAACACCATAAGCAAGAGGATGAAGAGGAGAGAGGATGGAGGCTGCCCAAAACGTGTTCTAACCCTAGAAAAGAAGTTCCCCTACGTTTTTGAGCCTTAAGGGTTCTATATTTAGTGAGGTTATTAGGGTTATCTAACAAGGAAACCCTAATTTGGTTGCTTAAGCCCTAAGCAACCCATAGAATTCGTCCACCTCTTGATTTAAGACAATCCATGGCCCAAATTACAATTATCTTATAATTACAATTCCAGTCCCTTAAGTTTAATTTAATATCTTTTAGTCACAAAACTAATTACCAATTAATTATTGACTAATATTAATTAAACAATATGATTTCTCCTTTAGTATATTATTCTCATAATATATTAATAAATCATATTTAATCCTTTCTCTCCATAATTCATCCTATCAAGTTGCTTTGGTGAAGGCAACCCAAAAGGACCATGCACCATCGGGTCAAGTACATACCAAAATAGTTATGGACTTAGACACTAATCCAACACTTACTTAGGGTGACCTCTTCCTTGTTCATGTGGTAGGTCATCCTAAATTGGTTGTAGCACGGAGGCAAAGAGTGAAGCACCATGTCGATCGCAAAGTCTTCCCCAAAGTCAACATTTAACTTGCAAAGACGATCGACATACCTTTGCATCTTTTGCAGGTGCACGGTAAGAGATTCTCCATGACCCATCTTAGCAGAAATCATGTTAGTGAAAATCTTGTAACGCTCTTGCCTCGCATTTTGGTGGTATCGCTCCAACAAGTCTTGGTGCATTTCGTATGGATACATGTCCTCATAGGACTTTTGGAATTCGGAGTTCATGGTGGCTATCATGATGCAATGTACATTCGTTGCATCATGCTCATGAGTTTCAAAAGCGGTGATTTCAGCCGGAGTAGTGATTTCTGGGTTGATCTTCTTGAGCTTCTCATCGAGGACATACTCTTTGTCCTCATAGCGAGCAATAGTGCGAATGTATCTTATCCATTCACTAAAGTTCGTCCCATCGAAAGTCACCATTTGACAAAGGCTCATCAATGTGAATGAGCTTGCAGCAGCGTTGTTTGCGTTTGACATCTAAATAGAGAAAGGACAAAGATAGATTAGAATTTGAATCCTTAATAATTACTCAATAAGAAAATTAGGGCTAGGATCCAACAACAATATTTACACATTAGAAAAGGGATACCGTAATCTAACATGCAAACATTTTGAAGGTAAGTGAATGACGATTCACTAATTCTCCACCATAAAACATAACTTTAAGTCTAAATTTATTGAGATTTACTAGGTTTAGATGAGATTCATTGAAGCTTTTCAATGGCATGCTTAAATCTCGATATGCCCTTCTCGTTTGTAACTGGGATACCGAGGATCACAAAGTGGGTGTGAATTACCATGCAAATTCACATGGTGCCTTCATTGTAACAATCATCTATTCGACGTGCGGGTAAACCACACACGCTCCATCGAACTATGATAAACAATGAATCACCCTTCGCCACCTTTGCTTAGAACCAATTAGTGTGTCGGTAAACCACACACGCTCCACTAACTTCTTAGTAAGGGTGCAAAGTGTAATTTCATGGGATTGCATCAATTCACTTTTCCTAAAGTAACTAGGATTGGGAATTCAAAAAAAACATGTAGTTACTTTATAGGTTCATTATACTTATTAATGAGGAGAGAGAGAGTTCCCCTATCCTACCCGTTCGGCTAACGACCCTCCACTGATGAAGCATGCGGTGGGTGAGAGTGTCCACCCATTAAGCGCCATTTTATAGGCAGCAACCATATACCCACCTTATAGACCGGCTTCGTGAATGAGACCTACTAACGGTAAGACTAGCATTTTTAATTATACATACATATATATTAATCTTGTAATATTATATTAGTATAGGATTGAATTTTAAACTTGTAAAATTCTAAGGTTTGAAATTTAAATTTTCCTAAATTAAACTTTTAATCACAAAATATAAATTTCAAAACTTAAGGAAAAGTTTTAAACTTTTTAAAAACATGAGGGATCAAATAACAAATAATCTAAATTAACATTTAATCACATAATTATCCATATTTGATTTATTTAATGATTTCTTGCAAAACAATTTACCAATTTAATAAAATTAATTAATCAATTATCACATAAGGAAATAAATATTTTAATAATTGATAAATATCTTCAATTAGGTCAAGAATATACTTATATATATCATAAAATCGGATTTATATTGATCTAATATGAAAAAGGCAAGTATCTCAAAGATAAACAGTAATAAATCCCGAAGTTATCACTTTCTGACGCTCGAACTCGCCGAGTACCTAGATGGACTCGCCGAGTTGAGCCTACTCGCCGAGTACCACCATGGGACTCGCCGAGTAGAGCAGGCAGAGAACAAAAAAACGAATTTTTAAGCAACAAATAAGCAATCTATGTATCAATTCAATAGAAACCAATCTAGGCTCTGAAACCACTTATGGGTTTTAGCCATATGAACATTCCTATGTGCGCATACAAAACCCTAATGCTTGGAACTAGGTTTCTCTAATTGAACATACATTGGATCCAAGACTTCTAATGACTAATAGAGTATAATAACAATATGAAAACAGAGATTAGAAGTTTACCTTGAATCACTTGCTTGATCTTCTTGTCCTTGAAGCTTTAGAGTCACAATTGTCACTCCTCTAATGGTTTACAAACACCAACTAGCAACAAGATAATTTAGGAGAGAGGAGAGGGGATGAAAGTGGCCAGGGTTTCCTTCCAAACACACAAGTCACCGATTTCTATAACCCATAGGGTCTATTTATACTTGTAAGGCTCCTAGGGTTTTACCTTTAAACCCTAATTGGATAACTTAGGCCCTAAGCAATCCTAATCCCTTAATGATAAGCCTTTGGACAATTTCAAGGCCTATCCAATGACCCTAAAACCGGCCATTCTTTATCATAAGGGATTTATAGCCTAAATTACAACTATCAAACAATTGACAGTTTATACCCCTTTATTTAATTAATCTCTTTAAGTCACCAAATTAATTCCTAATTAAATTATGACTTATATTAATTATATAACAATATTATTATTCCTTATATTATTCTTATAATATATTAATAATATTCCTTCTCTCATTATAAATCATCCTGTCAGGTTGCTATGGTGAAGGCAACCCAAAAGGACTATGCACAACTGGGTCAAATACTTGCCTAATATAGTTGCAGCCTTAGACACTATTCCAACAACTTTCTCACTACAATGTGTGATGTGCACTCTTTGCTTTAGCTCATGTGTGCTATAGGATGTTTATACATGTAGCACTAGGTTGGGTTAGTGTCTAGTGGGAGTATGATATTCGTTCATGTAATGAGGAATACGTAAAAGAGGGCTAAGTGTATCTAAGTGGGGTATCGGGCGTAAATATTGTGACCCAAGGGCTTGAGAAACTGAGCAAGGGGATCAAGTGTAGTCAGTGTGTCCCAATAAGTTTGGGTTTGGGGGATCTTGATTAGCCAATGTGTCCCAAGGGCTCGATGTACTAATTAAGGGACTAAGACTAGTCGATGTGTCCCAATCGTGTATGTTTGTTTCTGATTCATTCTTTGACATGTATATGTGGTTATGTGATTCATATTGTTGGCATATGTGTATTAGGGGTAATGATTATATGATACGATACTATGTATGTGTGAAATTCACTAAGCTTTGTGCTTACCCATTTTCCTTTAAAATATTGTTTTCAGCAATAACATGTACTCATGATCGAAGGATGTAATAGTACACACTGGCTCGAGTTAGATTGTTGGTGTTTTTTATATTACAATTGTTTATGTGTTCTTGAATTTGGAAATTATAACTATTAACAGCTTTGAAACTAGATTGATCTTGGGGTGTGGTTTCAACTTATTTTGAATAAAAGATATGATTTGGTTTATTTATATGGTTTTAAAAAGTTAAATTTATTGCGAATTTTGGGATGTTACATAATGAAATCCTAGTTGTATCTTTTTTCTATATTGTTCATTACTTTATAAAAGGAATCTTTTTGACTATGAGAAAAAATGATGGAATTCAAATCAATTCAGATGCCTTAGGTGACATTAAGTTGTTAAAGAAAATTGGAAAGTTGAAGGAAGGGAAGCGTTGTGGCTTCTTGCAAAAACTATGTGTTATGTGCAATTCTAGAATATAATTTTTTTCAAATGTTATTAGAGATGAATTGAGATGCTGCAGTTTGTATCACCGCAATGATGTTTGTATTATGTTCTTATCTTCTCATGTTTCTTTGTATTGGGAAATAATTTGTTGGTTTCCTTTTCTTTCGTTAATATAGTATAGTCGTTAAAAAAATTAGGTTTTCATATACACCAATGGGTTTGATTGTATTTGTAGCCTTGATTGATTTTGTTACTTATGTTAATCATTGGTGAAGGGCTTTCACAATTTCCATATGCTTGGTTTTTTTACTAATATTAAGCTATACTTTCAATTTGGGACAAAAGATTCAGAGAGTATTAGTTAAAATGGTGATGATGGTAGTGTACATATGTTCATCAATGGTGGTTGCCAGCCACTTGAAAAGATAGAAATTGATGATGAGGGGGTTGTTAATCTTATCAGGAAAGGGGAACGGGAGAGGGGAAGATAATGTGTGCGTGTTGGGGGGGGGGGGTAACACCCTGTTTTGATTTGTTTCATAATTTGGGGTCGTGACCCAAAGATCAAGTATCATATGGCTTCGGGCTTTGTGAAACAGAGGTTTAGACTCATTTGGATGTGGGCAATGTAGGTTATGGGTAGCGAGAGTTCGGTTTGTGCTTTGGATCCTAAGGGTATAATGGTAAAAGTGATTTTTCGAGCCTTTTTAAAATTAAGGATTTTAGTTCGAGGTGTTTTAATTTAAAATTAATTAGATAAGGTTGTAGCGATCCTCAATACCTTTTCGTGGATATAAGGATCATAAAATACGGAGTTGGAATGAAGAAGTTATGACCATTTGAAGTTATAAGGGTTTTGGGCTAAGCCAAGTACACTGGGCATACTTTGCTGGGATGATCACGGAGTGCCGTTGAGTACTCTGGAGGTACCTAGAGTATGCAATCTATACTCGAGTCAGATGCAAACCCTAATTTAGGGTTTTGGACACTATTTAAAGACCTTAACTCATTTCCAACCCTCGCTATCTTCAGCCTCCACACAATCTATCTCTAAATTTGAAAGTATAGCCCGATTTGGAAGGATATTGAGCCTTGGAGTAAGTTTTGGTGGATTTTTATGCATTTAGAAGAAGAACTCCTTGTAGAAGTGTTTGTTTCCTTGGAGCTTGTAGATCCAGTCCTTGTTAACCTTGATCTTTCTTCTGTGGCTATAAAGTATTAATCTTGATGGCTTTTTCATGTAGATCTAGTTTGGGTTATGGTTTGTTATGTTTTGGTCCCATGGTGGTTTCTTGTGAGTAGAAGTTACTTCAGAACCTTTAAGCATCATATTTTCTTCTTATTGAGGTCATTAAGTCATAAAAATTGGATCTTGATGAGTATAATGGTTCCATGAATTATTTGGTGGTCTTTAGATGAAGTTTGAGACTTAGGGCTTCGGTTTGGACGCCATTAAGCCATGTAAAGTCATAAAGTTAGGAACTTTATGACTTGAGATATCCCTTAGAGGTTAGATCTGAGTTTGGACGTATGTATAAATGGTCACCAAGGGGGTATGATGGACGTATGTATGCATACGCTCAGTGTAATGAATGCTTTCTCTGATTCCTCATTTTGACGGGTTGTACTCTAAGCTTCATCATGCTGTATACGGAGCGTACTAGTCTGGTATGTAGGGTGTACTTGTAAGATGCTCTTATTGGGCCTTTTGGACCCTAGGTCTTTTGGGAGTTGGGGCACTAGTTGTTAGGTCAAATATGGAAAGGGTAAAATTTTGTTTTACCCGTTGGAATGGTATAAAATGAATCGGACATTGGATTATGGGGAATTATCATAATTACTGACTAGGGAAACTTTGGTTGTTGTTAGTGTGAGGAACCCGATAGCAGCAACACATGTGTTACAATTATCTTAGATTGAGTTGAGTGTCCTCACCATACTCATGGTTCAAAGGCACCAATGTCAGCCCACTAGGATATGTTAAGTGCTTGTTGTCTTTGTAACTCTTGATGTATGTCTATATGCTTGTTTGTTACATGTATGTGGGGTGAAATGACCCAGTGGTGAAATAGACTCGATACAGCCTTAAGTTGACACACGAGTTGAAATAGACTCGGATGTGAAATAGACTCGGGGGTGAAATAGACCTGGTACAACCTTGAGCTAAGATATGAGTTGGAATAGACTAGGGGTGAAATAGACTCGGTACAACCTTGAGCTATCATATATGTATGGTATGTGTTATTTTGTGGAACTCACTAAGCTTTGTGCTTAAAGTGTATGTTTATGGTTTTAGGTACTTCTGGTTCGAAAGGGAAGGGACCGGATTGATCGCAATGCATCTACCCATGTTTCTACATTTTATGATTTTGGGATTGTACTCTGATAATTATTTTCAATTTGACATGCTTTTAAATGGTTGATAAGAATAAATGGTGTTTATATGTTGAAATAAAAATGAGATTTTCACCTTATGGTTTTTGGGTCGTTACAAGTTGGTATCAAAGCCTTGCTTTGAGGGATTCACGCACACTTCGGGTTTGTCTGAACTCAAACTGAGGAATTGATAATCTTTCTGAAAGAAAATGAATTTTATAAAAAGATTTTAAAGAAGAAGGTGTGTGATGCGTGATTTCAGCTGAGCTAAAGTAATTGATTCCCAAAATACCCATACATGATTGTGATGTTATATATTATGAGAATTACATGCTAGATTAGGGATAAGGATCTACTCAGGATTCCAAGTTAGGAGAGATGCAATTGTATGCATGTTGATTGAGCTTTTAGAATTGCATTCTACTATGGATTTCAAATAATTGGGATAGATTGGCCTAATTACGTGATGCACTTGTTAGATTTTCCAATGCTCGGATGCTGCCTGCTTTGTGCTTTGTGCGACTCATATTAATGTGAGAAAATTATTTCATGAATATGTTAAGTTGCATGTTGTGAAGATTAAATAATCATAGAGTGGCGGATTGACCCTATTACGCAGCTCTTGTCTGAGTCGAAGTGTTGTAGGATTGAGTCATTTACTTGAAGGATTATCTAAGCTTTGCTGCATGTGATTGTATTCATGAAGTAGTTAGTTGATGTTAGTTGGAGTTCTTCAGCAGCTGATGGCAGGGTGATGATGACGAACCTACAAGAGCCTAAGAAGTATTTTAGTGGCTCTGGTTGCGTTGTTTAGCGAGTACTTGAAGTACCGATTTGAGAAGGTGACTTACAGGATTCAGGATAAATCTTGAGGAAAGTATGGATAAGTGTGGAAGGTGATATTGGACCCATACTACTGAAAGCACAAGATCCATACTCGAATCAAGGGGAGTCACGGATAATCTAGGAAGTCGATGGGATGAAGATTCCTTAAGTATGTTCTAATTATAGTATGATTGCTTTTCATTATGGTGATAAGCACTCGTGGCGAAGGATCTGGTTCAGGCTCTACTGCTGGCATCGAGCCGATGGATGAGCGGATGTAGGGGTTCATCTCCTCAGAGATCACCCTTGGTATTTTGGAGCAGACTCTTGTGATTTTTGGTCCAATCAAGGAAGGGATCATGGAGATTATGCAAGGGCGTCAGAACACACACCGCATTGGGATTATATAGTTGCTAGATGAGCGAATATGGGCCTTTTGGACCGAGATCAGGACAGTACACTTGGGATCACAGACTCCCTTATTTTCGGAGAGATCTTTGTTTGTTCCGAAGTATGCGGAAGACGAGTAAATAAAGAAGGCGAGGTATCATGATATGTTGAGCGATGACATGAGTGAGCTTGTGAGCTTTTCAGGGTGTAACACCCTTAATTATATGATTTCTAGAGCCCGATAGTGGGATATTGATTTCGAGGAGCAGATTCAGACAACAGTGGGCTAGGTGAAGAGGCCCAGGTCTTAGGATTTGTGTTTGGGAGGCCAACAGGGTTGGGGTTGTTGTGCTAAATGTGGGAGACAAGGATGGGATGCTTCTGTTGCATTCAGATGGGTCATTTTAGTAGGGATTGCCCTCGAGGATCCATTATGATGTGTTTTCACTGCAACTAAGTGGGCCACAAGAAGGCCGACTGTCCGTAGTTGATGATGGGAGTAGTGAGGGCACCTGCTCTAGCCACTGATTACTAATAGTCGCAAGGGCAGAGTAGAGGTTCCTGTGGCGAAGAGTCGAGCATTACAATCATGGGCCAAAGAGATTCGAGTTCCACCAGTCAACGTTGCAGGTATGTGATGTATTAACTTCTTTCATTCCCTTATGAATAATTTTGTTTATGATTATTTTTTTGAGTGTGAGACGCTATGTGTGGTTTTTTTATGTCTCCACCAATAAATCATAATTCTTCTCATGATGGTTTGGACATTTTATTTTGAGAATATTCATATGCCATTTGGCATACCGAGAGTCGTGTTTAGTGGATATGTGGGTGAGCCAAATTTGGATTTTGATGCGGGAGGCATTGACCAACATCATAACAAGCTTAAAGTGGGGGAAGATCAGCAGTTGGTCCGATTGGCAATTTCCAAGTTCACACCTTGGGAAGAATCTATAAGGTGGGTATGCCGGGTTAAAATGCAGGAGATGTAGGGGCTCAACTTGGTTTCAAGGCAATAAGGAATTGGTTTGATCGTGGGTGTAAGATCAGCAATTTCCAAGTTCACACCTTCTAAGCATGGTCAGTTACAGGTTCACATAGGAGTTGCAGGTTGCTGAATTAGTTAGGTACATGTTTCGATAGCTGAAATTTTGGTTCTTCGTCAACCGATAAAGTCGTCGAGGACTTGTATTGGATTAAGTGGAAGTTGCTTGGGGATGTTGAGTTCATGAAGATACTAGGGTGTATTCATCTAATTTTAGAGTGTGTGCTTGCTAGGATTGGCTGGTCAAGTAATGCTAGTTCATGTAAGGCCAGGTTGTAGATAACTTTGGGTAGTAAGGTTACCGGATGGATAGGAATTATATCAATTGTGTTGTTGGAAGAGCCTACTCAACTCCAAGTAGGGGAGAATCGTTCATACTACGGGATGCACAAGAATGGATATCCAGGTTACCTTGTGCATCGGTGGTGGTGCATGGTGGGTATGTGATCAGGTTTAGGTTTAGGGTTGTGTTAGAGCCTTTCTGTCTGTTCTTGTCTGAGAAAGGCTTTGGGTTCAAAGCATAACCCAAACACTTGTTTGGGGTATAGTTTGATGCGGGTTCGACTCATGATTATTAAGATTGGTATGGTAGATGGACGGTAAGACCATGGTTTGGGTCCACGGCAGTTGCGCAAGTCTTTTAAGACTACGGGGTGGCCATAACATTCACTAGATTGGCAGGTAGCGTTAGAAGTGTTGTAATATTGCGGGGAGGCGGTAACATTCATTAGATTGGCAGGTAGTAATAGAAGTGTTGTAAGACTGCAGGTTGGACTTAGTAATCACTAGATTCATAAGTAGCGGTGGAGGTGATGTAAGACTACGGGGGTGGCCGTATCATACACTAAGTTGACAGGTGGTGATGGAAGAGTTGTAAGATTGAGGGGTGACCCATAGCATTGATCTAGTCCATGACCACTTGTGAAAGTGTGGTGATCTATGATTTGCCTCATAGTTTCCTCTAGTTGAGATTAGGCCATGACATGGCGGGTAGTAAGACTGTGGGAAGGCCACAATATTCATGTACGTAAGGAAGATTGTGGGCCGTATAAGGCCGGTGGTGATGTAAGACTATACATGCAACATTCATGCGTAGCAAAGCTGGTTATGTTTCGTTGGTATAATGGTTGGTTATGTTATCCCTAGTTAGATCAGAAGGACTATTGGAGCCATTATCGTGAGTAGGCTAGGATAACTCTTGCCAAATAGACCGTCTTTTGGAGTCACATGGTGCGATGGTGCATGAGGTGATCAGCCTCAACAACCCGTTAGAAATCCAATATGCTGGTTAAGTTGAACGTAAGTATGAGGCCAAGGAGGTCTCAATTATATCAAAAAATGTAATTATGGGACAACAAGATGAGCCTGAGATGGTACCGATGACTGAGACTCGTGTTGGGAGTCACCTTGTTACTGAGTGAAAGGTTTCCAGAAGCGATGAATGGTCAGGGATTGTATTTCCAGTAGAAACAACAAAATAATTCAGGGTCGGAAGGGTTTACGTTGGGTTTCGGTTGTGAAGTGGAGTCGTATTGACAGTGATTCAGAATAGTTTTGTATGACAGGAAATTAGATAACGTATTGGATTCCTGGATTTCAGCTGAGTAGTGATGGATGTCCTTCATTAGTTATGGTTATTGGGACCAAGAATTCATTTATCATTAGTATGTGAGTTCTACTAAGGATAGGTTTAATTATTAGAAGGCCCTCGTATGTTAGGGTCCACTTTTATCAGGGATCTGGATGAATTGGGTGGAGCGTCTGATTGCCTAGAAAGTAGCAAGGAGTGATTTCGAGGACAAAATCTAATTTAAGTGGGGGAGAGTTGTAACACCCTGTTTCGAGTCATTTCATAATTCAGGGCCGTGGCCCGAAGATCAAGTATCATTAGGCTTGATGCTTTGGGAAAGAGAGGTTTAGACCTATTTGGATGTGGGTAATGTATGTTATGAGAACCGAGAGTTCAGTTTGTGCTTTGAAGCCCAAGGGCATAAAGGTGAAAGTGATGATTTGGGCCTTTCATTAGTTAAGGATTATAGTTTGTGGTGTTTTAAGTCAAAAGTAATTTGATATGGTTATAGAGCTCCTTAATACCTTTCCGTGGATATAAGGATCATTGAAAATGGAATTGGAACAAAGAAGTTATTACTATTTTAATTTATAAGGGTTTTGGGCTAAGACGACTACATTGGGCGTACAAAGCATACAATGGGCGTACTAGTATGGGATGATCGTGGAGTGCCATTGAGTATGCTGGGCATTCCTAGAGTATGCATGGCGTACTCGAGTTAGAAACAAACCCTAATTTCGGGTCTTGGACCCTATTTAAAGACCTTAACTCATTTCTGACCCCATTTATCTTCAACCTCCCTCACCTTAAACCCTAAATTCAAAACCCTAGACCCATTTGGAAGGATATTGAACCTTTGAGTGATTTTTGGTGGATTTTTTTGCACTTGGAAGAAGAAGAACTCCTTGGAGTAGTGTTGGTTGCCTTGGAGCTTGTAGATCTAGACCTTGTTCATCTTGATCTTTATTTTGGAGGTATAAAGCTTTAATCTTGATGGCTTTCTCATGTAGATCTATTTTGAGTTATGGTTTGTCATGTTTTGGTCCCATGGTGGTGGTTCTTATGAATAGATGTTACTCCAGAATGTTTGAGCCTCATATTTGGTTCTAGTTGAGGTCATTAAGTCTTAAAAATTGGATGTTGATGAGTATAATCATTCCATGCATGAACTGTTGGTCTTTAGATGAAGTTTGAAACATAGGGATTTGGTTTGGAACCCATTAAGCAATTTAATGTCATAAAGTCATGAACTTTATGACTTAAGACATCCCTTAGAGGTTAGATCTGAGTTTGGACGTTATGGTGTTAAGCGTTAAGTCCTAAAAATAAGAAATGGTCACCAAGGGGGTACATGGGGGTGTACGTATGTGTTGGATTAGGTGTCTAAGCCCATACCTATAATTTGTATGTACTTGATCCGGTAGTAGCCTGGTCCATTTTAGGTTGCCTTCACCAGAACAATTTGATAGATGGATATTTGAGAAATAGGTTATTTTTGATTTATTAATATATTAAATTAACGGTGATTGATTATGTAAATCAGTGATACATATGGTTTGGGTAATGATCCATGATTGATTTGTGATGGGCTAAGCTTATGAGTTAGTCCATGAAATGTTAGTCCAAATCGAAGTGTTAGATCATAAGCATAAGTGTAAGAATTAGGGTTAAACATATGACTCTTGGAATGCTACACTATAAATGTATATCTTAAGCCCTAAAAATCGGACACCCTTGCATTCTAAGAAGAGCTAGCCGGTTTTAGAGTCTCATAAACATCTCTCATATACATGTAGTTGTTTATTGGTGTTTTTGACTTGTTTGAGGCATCACACTTGAGGTACTAAGCTCTTTTAAGGCCAAGATTCTACAAGCTACTACACAAGGTAATCTTCTAACTAGTTTTTATGATTCAAGTATCACCTTTGCATGCTAGTTAGGTTTCATGCTTTGGAAAATGAATATTGCATGTATAATTAGAGAAAACTTAGATCCAAAGCATTAGGGTTGTATGTGCACCAGAGGAATGTTAGAGTACATAAAACCTAACAGTATGTGTATGCCACCGTAATGCATGCTTTCCCCGATTCCTCATTGTCACTTGTTGTACTCAAAGTTTCAACATGTACTATGTGGGGCGTACTCATTAGTTGCTCATTTCTAGCCTTTTGGGTCATGGGTCTTTTGGGAGTTGGGCCATGAGTTTTTGGGTCAGATATGGGAAGGGTAAAATGGTATATTACCTGTTGGAATGGTAGAAGATGAATTGGACCTTGGATTATTGGAAATTATCTTAATTATTGACTAGCAATAATTTGGTGGTGTTTAGTATGAGGAACCCGATAGTAGTAGTGTGTGTGTTTTGGTTATCTTGGATGGTGAGTCTCTTCACCATACTCGTGGGTCGAAGGCACCAATGCTGACCCACTAGGATATATTATGTGCTTGTCGTCTTTGTGACTCCTGATATATGTCTGTATACCTGTTTGTTACATGTATGTAGGGTGAAATACACCCAATACATCCTTGAGCAGACACATGAGTTGAAATAGACTCGCGGTGGAATATCTGACATCCCCATTTTTCGCGGCAAGAAAAATACATATTTTGTTTATGCTTTATAATAAAATCAGAGTAACTTTTTAAAGAAAAGTGTTATGGAATTTGTTCCCAAAAAAACATGATAAATATGTAATCAAAGCATTTCTATGGAAATGTATTTTATTCATTTTAAAACTTTGGAAAGTTAACGTCAATACAGAAATATAAGCATAAACAGAACTTACATTCATTACACTAGTGATCTACAACTCTTTAATCAGTCGGTGTAGTGTAGCTTTATATCGACACCTAAGATACAAATAAACTGAGTGGGTTAGGTTGGGAAACCCGGTGAGTACATAAGGTTTTCAACCCACAATAATAAAGTTATTATGTTTCATCATCAAACAATTAACCCACTTACCTATCCCTGTTATCTTCTTTATTTCTTAAGGATATGCCCTAAGAATCATCTATCACTCATTCCTAATGGTTTTTTTCCTATGGAATAGGCACGAAGTCCATCATTGCAAGGGTTTATACAACATGCACTAAATCCATAGTTGCCAGGACATCTAATAGCAGCAGAAACCTTCCTAGGCTAAGGCATCATAAATCAATCCACTCTAGTCCTAATATGAATACCAAACCTAATCTAGCACGCATATCATATCATAACATATCTCATAACACATAATGTAAGAGTATTTTGGGAAATCACCGTTCAGGCGTTGGATGATCGTACACACTTCTTCTTTCTATTTTTCTCAAACTCTTTTATTTCTTTAGAAAAACTGTTTATTTTATGAAAAACTACCTCAAATCTTCAGTTTGAGTTCAGACACGCCCGAAGGTGCATCTGAATCCCTCAAACCAAGGCTCTGATATCAACTTATAACAACATAAATTTCAAAACAAATTTTCACTTTTTAATAAAGTAATTTCATTCATAAAGGTTCTCAATTCTCAATGTCTCACATAACAAATCCATAAAATCACATCCGAAGATGAAATGTATAAAACTCCAATAGTGTGTACTGACCAAGCCGACACCTTCCCGCGATCCTTACTGCTACCTGAAACACATAACACAAACACTCTAAGCACAAGGCTTAGTGAGTTCCCCAAAATACCACATATCATACATACGCCACTCGAGGATAAAGTATGACCCTCGGGTCGATGTGTCTCAGTGGAACGCTCTAGTCTCGTAGCTCGTTGGACCCTATGGTCCGGTCATAGCTCGTCGGACCCTTCGGTCCAGTCTGTATCGTTGAACCCTTCGGTCCGATCTATATCGTTGAAACCTCCGGTCCGGTCTATACAACATACGGTATACATACAATCAAAATGCACATAGTCTCAAACATACACATAGCATACAAGACCCTTCGGTCTACATATAAATTCCACTCTAGGTAATGTATAGTGAGAATACTCACCTCGGGTATCTCGGATAATCTGGCACACGTACACACTGATCTAGCCCACGCCTAATCACATAAAAAGCACTCTCAAATAAATAATGGCTCTCAAAGGCTAGATTAAATCCACTCCTACAATCCCACAGAAGGGTAAAAGTCCATTTTACCCCTCCCGGACCCAAAAGTCCAATGGTTGACCAAAACCCTGAAACTCAACAGGAGGCAGTACGCGGCATGTACCTTCTCTGTACACAGGGCGTACGTCGGCGAACCATAATCGGGGTATCAACCCCTTACGTTGCGCGTACTGAGAGTTACACCCATCATAAGTCTCAGTTTCAGACTTTCCTTGGATTTTGGTCTTAAACAGTTAAAACACGCATTCAACTTTCAGATCTGACTTTCCCTAAGCCTATTATTCCATAAAGTCGGAACCTTTAAGCCTTTGCATGGTTGTAAAGGTCCCAAAACACTCTAACACCTTTCCTTCTTCCTCAAAATATCTAGATCTCATGCATCGCCCAATATTCATGACGAAGATAGTATTTTTATGAACATACAACTCTTATAATCCTGAATATGGTAGATCTAGGCCAATGGAGACCATTTGCTCATAAAGTCTCCACCTTGGGACCAAAAACCCTCGAAATTGATCCAAAAAGCACACACCACAAATGACAAGGAAAGTTTTGATCTTTTTACCTCAGAAAGAAGCTCCAACCCCTAAAAAACTCGGATCTACTCTTGTCCACTAACTTCTAGCTACCAAAATCGTTCCTCTTCTCTTTCACCACCTTGAAATGGCACTTTGAAGTTTAGAAAACAAACACACAGCTAGAAACGAAGGATGACTCTCTATTAGGGTTTCACTCTCAAAAATGGTGGCTGCGGATAAGGCCTTAGCATTCCTTTTATAGTGCACAAGTCATAAATTAGGGTTTACATCTATGCCCGCTATGCCCAATGTACCCTGGGTATGCCCAGCGTACCGAGTCACGTCCGCGTCCAACTTAAGCGAGCGAGTACGTGTGGCATACTCTTCAGTACGTGCGGCGTACTCACTTGCCTTAACATTTCATTTAGGGGGCTTAACTTGAAAACTTGGAAAGAGGAGAAGGGTTCAAGAGACACACCTGAATTCATGATGTTACAATTCTGCCCCACAAGAACCAGACTTCACCCTCGAAGTCTCATGCCGCAAACAACTCCGAATGCTGCTCCCGCATCTCTGACTCCGCATCTCTGACTCCGGCTCTGATGTTGCTATTTAACCTGAACCAGAGGCACCTAAATATCCTCCAACGGTACCACTACCGACTCGTCGGCTATACACTTCCTCAGTTAAGACACGTGGAAGGTAACATGAATCTGGCTCAACTCCGCAGGTAGCTCCAAACGATATGCTACCTTGTCCACCCTCGCGGACACTTTGAATGGACCGATGTACTGGGGATCCAACTTGCCCATCTTCCTGAATCGGATCACTCCTTTCCAAGACGACACCTTCAGGAGTACAAAATCTCCGACCTGAAACTCGAGCTCGGTTTGTCGCCTATCCGCGTAACTTTTCTAGCGACTCTAAGTTGTCAACAACCTCTGCGTAACCTGTTGTATCCGCTCTGTCGTCTGAAACAATAATTCAGTGCTACCCCAACACTCGTTGCCCGACCTCTCCCCAACAGATGGGAGTCCGACACCTCCTCCCATACAACAACTTAAAGGGAGGCATACCGATACTCGAATGGTGGTTGTTGTTATAGGAAAACTCAGCCAACGGCAAGTGTGTATCCGAACTTCCTTCGAAGTCCAACAGACATTCTCGGAGCATGTCCTCGAGCGTCTTGATCATCCGTTCACTCTGCCCGTCCGTCTGTGGGTGGTATGCGGTACTGAAATGCAGCCTCGTGCCCAACTCCTCATGGAACTTCTTCCAGAATCTAGAAGTGAAACGTACATCCCGGTCTGAGACAATTGAGATCTGCACTCCATGTCGCGATACTACCTCCCTCACATACAACTCTGCCAGCCTCTCAGCGGAAGATCTCTCACTGATAGCAAGAAAGTGAGTGCTCTTCGTCAGCCGGTCGATGATCACCCAAATTGCATCGACACCCCTCGCGGTCCTCGGCAATTTGGTGATGAAATCCATAGAAATCTATTCCCACTTCAATTGGGGAACCTCAAGTGGCTGCAACTTGCCATGCGGATGCTGGTACTCGGTCTTAACCCTTCGACATGTCAAGCACCTCTCAACGAACCACGCGACATCACTCTTTATACATGGCCACCAATACTCACTTTTCAGGTCTAAATACATCTTAGTGGCCCCGGGATGTATCTAGAATCTCGATCTATGTGCCTCCTCCATCAATGTGGCACGTGCCCCGCCTGCATACGACACCCAAATCCGACCCTAAAAGCTTATAAGCCCACGGCTATCGATAACGAACTCGAATATCTACCCGATCACCCGCTCTCTCTTACGGTTCTCTGGTCTCACATCCTCTGCCTAGGCCTCCCGAATGGTGTCCGACACCAGAGTCATTACCATCAACCTCATACAAATGTCTCGAATCGGGGCACTCTCCGCCCTATGGATCAGGGCATCAACTACAACATTTGCTTTACCAGGGTGGTACAGGATCTCACAATAGTAATCCTTTGCCATGTCCAACCATCTCCTCTAGCGCATGTTGAGATTGGGCTGATCCATCAAATACTTCAACTCTTGTGGTCCGTGTATATGGTACACCGAACCCCATACAAATAGTGACGCCAAATCTTGTGAGCGAACACTACTGCCCCCAACTCAAAATCATGGGTGGGATACCTCGCCTCATGAGGCTTCAGCTGCCTCGATGCATACGCTATCACATGACCCCTCTGCATAAGTACTGCACCTAACCCTGATATCGATACGTCACAGTACACCACAAAATCCTCCATCCCTCTGGAAGGGATAACACCGGGGCTTCGCATATTCTCTGGCGAAGTGTCTCAAACGAGGTATGCTGCTCTGCACCCCATGAAAAAGCAGCACCCTTCCGGGTCATCCTGGTGAGTGGCACGACGATCTTGGAGAAATCCCCGATAAATCTCCGATAATAGCCAGCCAATCCTACAAAACTCCTGATCTCGGTGGGTGATGTCAGCACCTCCTACCTCATAATTGCCTCAATCTTGGACGGATCGACGAATATCCCATTCTGGTTGATGAGGTGTCCTAAGAACTGGACATCTCGTAACCAGAAATCGCACTTGGAGAATTTGGCGTAAAGCCTCTCCGATCTCAGAACTTTGAGGATCTCCCTCAAATGCTCCTCATGCTGCTCTCTAGATCTCTAATACACCAATATATCATCAATGAACACGATCACTGAACGATCCAATATCGGCCTGCACACCCTGTTCATGAGATCCATGAACGCCGCCGGTGGATTGGTGAGCCCGAAAGGCATCACCACGAACTCGTAGTGCCCATAACGAGTCCTGAACGTATGATATCGAGACCTTAGATCAATCTTGGAGAACCAAAATGCTCCCTACAACTGAGTGAACAAATCGTCGATCCTCGGTAATGGATAATGGTTCTTGGCCCTCAAATTGTTCAACTCCCGATAATCAATGCACATCCGGTGTGAACCATCCTTTTTATTGACCAAAAGGATCAGTGCTCCCCATGGTGAGCTACTTGGTCTAATAAACCCCATCCCCAACAACTCCTGAAGCTGTGAGGATAACTCCTGCATCTCTGGCGGCGCAAGGTGATAAGGCGCCTTGGCGATAGGCGCTGCCCCTGGAACCAAATCGATGCAGAACTCTACCTGCCTCTCAGGAGGCACACCCGACAACTCCTCGGGAAAAACATTCGGGAACCCACACACTATCGGAACATCATCAATCGAACTCGGCCTCCTAGCGACCACTCGTGTATCCATCATATAGGCTACAAACCCACTACAGCCCTGTTGTAAACTCTGCCTCGCCTGGCAGCCGAACAAAATGATGACCCAGAACGGTTACCCTCGCTATAAACCGAAAGAACTCCCTCACTACGGTCTCGTATGGTCACCAGCTGTCACTCGTAGCAATAATCGCTCCAAATCTGCTCAACCAATCCATTCCTATGATGACACAGACATCTCCCATCGCAATCGGGACCAAATCAATTGGAAACTCAACGCCGAAAATCTCTAGTACACATCCTCGAATCACATCAGTGGCATACACTACTCTCTTGTCAGCTATTGAAACTCGTAGAGGTCGACTCAATGCCTCCCGCTTGGGCACGGATGTGCTGATTAAACGCTAAAGACACAAATGAACGACTCGCACCCGAGTGAAATAACACCAAAGCAGGTATAGAGTTCACAAGAAAAGTATCTATGCATATCTTAATATAAGCACAACATCTCATAACTCATCATAAATAAATGAAATAATACATACCAGCCATGACATCGGGCGCTGAGCGGACCTCATCCGATGTCAATTGGAAGGCTCTCCCGCGAGCCTTCGGTGCCTCGGTCTTCACCAGCCGAACCTCAGCAGCTTGGCTAGCAGGTGCAAATCCCTGTGTCGATCCCTGCCGCAACTGTGGGCACTTGGCCTTCCGATGGATGGTCTGGTTGCAATGGAAGCAAACCGTGAATCCCTGGGGACAATCCCTCACATAGTGCCCCTCCTTCCCACACTTGTAACACATCCCAAATCTACATACTCCCTCATGGCTCTTGCCGCACTTCCCACAAGTGCGGCCCTTCGGACCCCCGGATCTCGAATCAGCGGGCTTTGCCCGCTTGGCTGCCGACTGCGCCTGTGCCGGTCGCTTTTCCCTCCTCTGAGACCTGGCTTCCTGCCTGACCTGAGTCTCCAACTCAATCTCTCTCTTCCAGGCTTTTGCCTGGACCTCCGCAAATGTCCGGTATGACGAGTTTTTCACGAACTCACAAATATCCCTCCTCAATATGCTCAAGTACCGAATCATACGTGCCTGCTCAGTCGACACATGCTCAGGGTAAAACAGCGTCGTTTCATGAAACATCCTCGTAATCACCGTAACAGACTCAGTTCCCTACTTGAGGGACAAGAACTCCTAGGCTAGACGTTCCCTCTCCACAGGGGGAACATACTCATCTCAAAACATCATGGTGAACCTCTCCCACGTCACCACAGTAAGCTCTGCAATAGAGAAGTCTGCCTTAACAAACTTGCACCAGTCCTTCGCCCTCGAGCGAAGCTAGTTCAGTGCAAACCGAACTCTCAAATTCTCCCGACACGAGAAAGTATAGAAACATCCCTCAATATCAAAAATCCATCTCACCGGAGCGATCGGATCCTGCATCCCGTCAAACTCTGGTGGCTTCGTGTTGCTGAACTCTCAGTACAGCAACGACTCACCCCCCTGCGGCCTTGCAGCAGGGACAGCTGCGGTAGGCGCAACAAGAGTAGCATCAGAAAGAGCAGCTTAACGCTCGTCAAAAGTCTCGATCAGAGTGATCTTGATAGACCCAAACATCTCCGGTATCTCGGCTCGTATGGCAGCAACCACCTCCTCATGAATCAACCTGCGGATCTCCTCATCACTAACACCACTGCTCTCTGGCGTGTGACATGTCCCAACCATGATGTCACTATGAAATACAACACAAAAATATCAGAGATCTGCTCGAGCATACTCACACTCGATAACTCAACCCTACTTGTTCCCTAGTACCCTAAGGATTCTTACTTGAGCTGTGCACTGATACAATGTCTTTGGTAGTACGGGCCCTTATACTACCATCCACACCGCATCAGTATTCACCCCAAGTCCTCCTCCTTGGATCCCAGATCACAAGTACTCTAAATCTCGATAGCATAGGTTACCCTTCGGTAGACCTCTCACAAGCTCGTCACTGCTACCTACTCACTCTCAAGCATCTAATACCAGCAAAAATCTTCCTAGGCTAAGGCATCACAAATCAGGCCACTCTAGTCCTAATATGAACACCAAGCCTACTCTAGCAAGCATATCATATCATAACATATCTCATAACACATAATGAAAGGGTATTTTGGGAAATCGTCGTTCGGGTGCTGGCTGATCGCACACACTGCTTCTTTCTGTTTTTCTCAAATTCTTTTACTTCTTTAGAAAAATTGTTTATTTTATGACAGACTACCTCAAATCCTCAGTTTGAGTTCAGACACGCCTGAAGGTGCATCTGAATCCCTCAAACCAAGGCTCTGATACCAACTTCTAATAGCGTAAATTTAAAACCAATTTTTCACTTTTTAATAATGTAATTTCAATCATAAAGGTTCTCAATTCTCAATGTCTCACATAACAAATCCATAAAATCACATCCCAAGGTCAAATGTATAAAACTCCAATAGTGTGTACTGATCCTGCTGGCGCCTTCCCGCGATCCTCAATGGTACCTGAAACACATAACACAAACATTGTAAGCACAAGGCTTAGTGAGTTCCCCAAAATACCACATACCACACATACGCCACTCGAGGATAAAGTACGACCCTCCGGTCGATGTGTCTCAACGGGACCCTCTAGTCCCATAGCTCGTTGGACCCTCTGGTCCTGTCATAGCTCGTCGGACCCTTCGGGCCAATCCGTATTGTTGGACCCTTCAGTCCGGTCTATATCGTTGAACCTTCTGGTCCGGTCTATACAGCATATGGCATCCACACAATCAAAATGCACATAGTCTCAAACATACACATATCATACAAGACCCTTCGGTCTACACATAAATACCACTCTAGGTAATGTATAGTGAGAATACTCACCTCGGGTATCTCAGATAATCTTGCACACGTACATACTGATCTAGCCCACGCCTAATCACATAAAAAGCACTCTCAAATAAATAATGGCTCTCAAAGGCTAGATTAAATCCACTCCTACAATCCTACAGAAGGGTAAAAGTCCATTTTACCCCTCTTTGACTCAAAAGTCCAATGGTTGCCCAAAACTCTAAAAGTCAACAGGAGGCAGTACGCGACACGTACCTTCTCTGTACGCAGGGTGTACACCGGCGAACCATAATCGGGGTATCAACCCCGTACGCTGCGCGTACTGAAAGTTACACCCAATATAAGTCTCAGTTTCAGACTTTTCTTGGATTTTGGTCTTAAACTGTTAAGACACCCATTCAACTTTCAGATCTGACTTTCCCTAAGCCTCTTATTCCATAAAGTCGGAACCTTTAAGCCTTTGGATGGCTGTAAAGGTCCGAAAACACTCTAACACCTTTCCTTCTTCCTCAAAATATCTAGATCTCATGCATGGCCCAATATTCACAACCATGATAGTATTTTTATGAACATACAACTCTTATAATCCTGAAATATGGTAGATCTAGGCCAATGGAGACCATTTTCTCATAAAGTCTCCACCATGGGACCAAAAACCCTCGAAATTGGTCCAAAAAGCACACACCACAAATGACAAGGAAAGTTTTGAGCTTTTTACCTCAGAAAGAAGCTCCAACCCCTGAAAAACTCGGATCTACTCTTGTCCACTAACTTCTAGCTGCCAAAATTGCTCCTCTTCTCTTTCACCACCTTGAAATGGCACTTTGAAGCTTAGAACACAAACATACAGCTAGAAACGAAGGATGACTCTCTATTAGGGTTTCACTCAAAGAAATGGTGGCTGAGAATAAGGCCTTAGCATTCCTTTTATAGTGCACAAGTCATAAATTAGGGTTTACATCTGGGCCCGCTATGCCCAGCGTACCCTGGGTACGCCCAGCGTACCGAGTCAAGTCCGCGTCCAACTTAAGCATGCAAGTACGTGTGGAATACTCTTCAGTACGCCCAGCGTACTCACTTGCCTTAACATTTCATTTAGGGGGCTTAACTTGACAACTTGGAAAAAGGAGAAGGGTTCAAGAGACACACCTGAATTCGGGATGTTATATATATGTATATATATATATATATATATATATATATATATATATATATATATATATCTATATATATATATATATATATATATATATATATATATCTTTACTATCTTATAAAACAAATCCCACTATTTCTAACAATAGATTGAATAAAATAATAATATTTTTTTAATACGTCCAAATCATTAAGCTAATTGTACAACTAATCACTGATAAAATAATATTAAAATTTAAACAAACTCCTATAAATCTTCTCTTCCAAGGTTTTAACCAGATCTTTTTTCATCCAAATAAATACTTAACACCCTATAATTTGGTCATTTCATGAATTTTCTTTATTTTTAATATGACATGTTTCCTAAAACAAACTAATGATTGAATTGAAAATAATCATTCTCCATCGAATAGAAATTTATTGTCGAAACAAACTATTTGTTGTCCGCCGCTTTGCGCGGCTAAACGGCTAGTATATATATATATATATATATATATATATATATATATATATATATATATATATATATATATATATATATATATGGTTATGATATTTTGTTTTCACTAACTATTGTGTGCCAGAATGCACATATCTGGACCAACAGATGAAATTAATCGATGGACATGATTTGAGGGTGTATGATATTACAATGGGATATCATGTACCGTATAATCACACAAATTTTAGCAAAAATGTATTTTGGACAATTAAATACAATTATAAAAGAAAATTTTTGGAATTTTAGGGATAATTAATTCTCCGAATTTTAAAATTATGATTTTTTTTAACTAATTCAATTTTTACTCTAACGTAATTTGTAAACATAACCGATTTTATTCTGTTAGAATATCTTTTTTGTTAGAATTATGCACTTTCAGAATTTTATTCTATTAGAATATTATTGAAGAATAAAAAAATTCTTGAATCTGAGGCTGAAAATAGCAACATTCTTATACGTCCGAACTTAAATACAAATTCATACATATTCTTACAGACTAAAAGTCTTGTACATTTTAATATAATTACACACATTCTAAAAGAATATCAACAAAAACGAATAAAATTCTTAAAAAATAACAACATTATTAAAATGTGAGTATGATCAAACTTAATTTATTCTTCAAGTTATCACTATTAGGTCTTTAACGTATTCTTCCAGCCATTCCTATCACAAATACAACAAAACTAATAGTTGTTAAAAACATATTACTTGCAATTAACTATAACTTTAAAATACATTCTGCCAGAATACAAACATTCTAAAAAAATGGATTTATATAAATAAGTTCTGATAGAATACACACATATCCATTCACACCTCATACTAAACTTTTACATCATAATAGACTAATTTCTTCTAAAAAAACAGCACCAACTGGATTTTTTTATACATTACAAGAGAGAAAATGTAAAGAAAACAAACACTAATGGCATCCTACTAAGAATTACAAGGTTAATAATGCATAGATTCTTCAAAATCTTGATATATATTCTAGTAGAATACATAAAATATGGCAGAATACATGGGTGTTTTAGCAATATTTGCTTGAAAATTTCATCCTTACCACAGACACAACTACTCAAATATTTCACAAGTATAGTGATTGTAAAAATTACTGGAAAGTATGTTTTAAATATGGAATTAGTAAATTACTGCATATCCAACTGTAACAACCCGTTATTTCAGGTCAATGTAATTACCAAAAGTCGAGTCTTGTAACCTCTTTGTAAAGTAATAAGAATATCATCGAAAATGAAATGTTCAAAAAGCTCTGTTTGGGTACACTATGTGGTAGATATCTGTTGGAATAGTGTCTAAGGCTGCAACTATATTAGGCGAGTATTTGACCCGGTTGTGCATGGTCCTTTTGGGTTGCCTTCACCATAGCAACTTGATAGGATGATTTATTAAAAGAGAGAGTAAATATTATAAAGAATAATATATGGTTATTTGATTAATATAAGTCATAGAATTAATTAGAAATTATTTGGTGACTTAAAGAGATTAATTAAATAAAGGGGTATAAACTGTCAATTGTTTGATAGTTAAGCTTTAGACTGTAAATCCATTTGGATATGCTATGGACGAATTCTATGAGATATAGGATAGCTAAAATCGTCCAAAGGCTTATCTATGGAAAGGATTTGGATAGCTTTAAGAGAAGATTATCTAATAGGGATTAATCTGTAACCCTTAAGGAGTCTACAAGTATAAATAGACCCTATGGCTGATGGAATTCAGAACTTAACCAAAAGTAGAGAACCTCTGGTCGAATTCCATCTCCTCTCCTCTCTCCTAAATCATCCTCCTTGCTATTGGTGTTTGTAAGCCATTAGAGGAGTGACATTTGTGACTCTAGAAGCTCTAAGACCTCAAGATCAACAAGGAACTCAAAGGTATGATTCTAGATCTGTTTCAATGTTGCTATTTAACCTAATTAGTCATTAGAAGTCTTGGATTCAAAGCATGTTTATTAGAAAGCCTAGATCCAAGCATTAGGGTTTTGCATGCGCACATAGGAAAATTCTTATGGCTAAAACCCATCAGTGGTATCAGAGCCTAGCTTGGTTTTCTTTGAATTGTTGCTTGATTAACTGAAACAAACCTGCAAAATTCGATTTTTAGGTTTCTGAGTCATGGACTCGGCAAGTTCCAAGGTGGACTCGGCGAGTAGGCCTGACTCGGCGAGTCCCTTTGTGCACTCGGCAAGTCCTGGCGTCAGGAAGGGCCAGATTTGGGATTTCTTTGTAATTATCTTATCTAAACTTTCCATAAACTAATTAGATCAATGTTAACTCGTTTTTCTGATATATATAACTGCAATCTTGATCTAATTAAAGATATTTATCATATAATAAAATATTTAATTTCCTTATATGATAATTAATTAATTATTTTGATTATTTTGGTAATTATCTTAAAAGAAATCTTGAATAAATCAAATATAGATAATTACGATATTAATTGTTAATTGGAATTATTTGTTATTTGATCCTCCATGTTTTAAATGTTTAAAACTTGTCCTCAAGTTTTGAAATTTATATTTGTCATTAAAAGTTTTAATTTAGACAACTTAAATTTCAAACCCTAGATTTTAAAAGTTTTAAAATACAACCCTATACTAATATGATATTACTAGAATAATATATATATATATATATATATATATATATATATATATATATATATATATATATATATATGTATAACTAAATGCTAGTCTTACCGTTAGTATGCCTCATTCACGAAGTCGATCTATAAGGTGGGTATAAGGTTGCGGCCTATAAAATGGCGCTTAATGGGTGTACACTCACACCCACCGCTTACTTGATTGGTGGAGGGTCGTTAGCCGAACGGGTAGGATAGGGCAACCTCATACTCTCATTAAAAGTATAATAAGAAATATAAAGTAACTACACATATTTTAAAATTTCCCAATCCTAGTTACTTTAGGAAAAGTGAATTGATGCAATCCCATGAAATTACACTTTGCACCTTGCTAAGAAGTTAGTGGAGCGTGTGTGGTTTACCGGCACACTAATTGGTTCTAAGCGAAGGTGGCGAAGGGTGATTCATTGTTTATCATAGTTCGATGGAGCGTGTGTGGTTTACCGGCACATCGAATAGGTGATCGTTACAATGAAGGCACCATGTGAATTTGCATGGTAATTCACACCCGCTTTGTGATCCTCGGTATCCCAGTCACAAACAAGAGGGGCATATCGAGATTTAAACATGCCATTGAATAGTCTCAATGAATCTCATCCGAACCTAGGAATTCTCAAATACACTTAGGACTAATAGTTTAAGTTTTGTGATGGAGAATTAGTGAATCGTCATTCACTTACCTTCAATTTATTTGCATGTTAGATTACGACATCCCTTTTCTAATGTGTAAATGTTATTGTTGGATCCTAGCCCTAATTTTTCTTATTGGGTGATAATTAGGGATACTTATTCTAATCTATCTTTGTCCCTTTTCTAATATAGATGTCGAACGCAAACGTCGCTGCTGCTAGTTCTTTCACGTTGATGAGCCTTTGCCAAAAGGTCACCTTCGATGGAACGAACTTTAGCGAATGGATAAGATACATTCGCACCATTGCTCGCTATGAGGATAAGGATTATGTCCTCGATGAGAAGCTCGAGAAAATCAACCCCGAAGTTGCTACTCCCGTAGAAATCACCGCCTTTGAGACTCATGAGCGAGATGCAACGAAGGTACATTGCATCATGATCGCTACCATGAACTCCGAATTCCAAAAGTCCTACGAGGACATGTACCCGTACGAAATGCACCAAGACTTATTGGAGAGATACCACCAAAACACGAGACAAGAGCGTTATGAGATTTTCACCAACATGATTTCCGCTAAGATGGGTCATGGAGAATCTCTTACCGTGCACCTGCAAAAGATGCAAAGGTATGTCGACCGCCTTCGCAAGTTAAATGTTGACTTCGGTGAAGACTTGGCGATCGATATGGTGCTTCACTCTTTGCCTCCGATGTACAACCAATTTAGGATGACCTACCACATGAACAAAGAAGAGGTTACCCTAAGCAAACTCCAAGGTCTCTTGAGGGTCGCTGAGAGCAACTTCAAGGACAAGTCTGTTGCACCTACTCCCAATCCGCCCACTACTCCTGTCTTGGCTACTGGTCAAGGAAAGGGAAAGAAGAGTAAAGCTTCATCGAAGAACCATCGCAAGGTGAAAGCCCGAGATGGTGCCTCTTCTAGTGGGACCAAAGTTGATCCCGCTAAGCCCTGCCCTAACCCAAAGGAGGCAGAGTGCCACCACTGCCACAAGATAGGACATTGGAAGAGAAGCTGCCCAGATTACCTGCAAGCAATCAAAGAGGGAAAGATCAAGCCATCTTTCGCAGGTATATACACAATCAAATCTAACGATTCTAATCATGCTATTTCTTGGGTTCTTGATATCGGTTGTGGTTATCACATTTGTTCTAATGTGCAGGGATTAAGAAGAAGTAGGGATGTGGAGCAAGGAAGGATCAATCTAATCATGGGGAACAGAAGATCGTCGCCTGTGACCAAGATTGGAGTGTATTCTCTAGTGCTTAGGAATAGTTTGGTTTTAGATTTGAACAATTGTTGCTATTCGCCAGAAGTGGCTAGAAACATCATTTCATTTCATGGTTTATGTAGACAAGGATTTAGATTTTCTTTTAATAATGAGAATGGTTCTATTTTAGCTTATCTAAATGGTGTCTTTTACTTTGAAGCTTTACCATGTAATGGAATATATGAAACCGTTATGATTGTTGATAACTTAGGAAATGATGTTTTAAATATTGATTCTTCCACTAGTATGGATAAAGCATCCTTGTGGCATTATCGTCTTGGACATGTCAACAAGAAACGCATAGCCCAACTCCAAAAGGATGGAGTGTTGGAGTCATTCGACCTTAGAGAAGATGACACATGCGAGTCTTGTTTGCTTGGAAAGATGACTAAGTCACCCTTCACGAGTACATGTGAAAGGGGCGAGGGTCTGTTGGACCTAATACATACCGATGTATGTGGACCGTTTAGATCAACCACGAAGGATGGGAACCGCTTCTATGTGACTTTTACCGATGACTATAGTAGATATGGGTATATCTACTTAATCAAGCAAAAGTCAGACACCTTTGAAAAGTTCAAAGAGTTCAAGAATGAAGTGGAGAATCAATTGGGCAGGAAAATCAAGATGCTTCGATCCGATCGAGGAGGAGAGTACCTAAGTCTTGAATTCCACGATTATCTCAAGGAGTGTGGAATAGTTTCACAATTGGCGCCTCCTAGGACACCGCAGTTGAATGGTGTGGCAGAAAGGCGTAATCGAACCTTATTAGATATGGTTCGCTCTATGATGAGTTGTGCTTCACTACCTATCTCTTTTTAGGGGTATGCCTTAGAGACTGCCGCCCATATCCTTAACCGAGTCCCTACTAAGAAGGTTGCCAAAACACCTCACGAGATGTGGACAGGGAAAGCTCCCTCGTTGGCACATATCAAGGTTTGGGGTTGCGAGGCTTTCGTAAGACGAGATACTCACGACAAGCTTGAACCTCGAAGTGAGCGATGTATTTTCATTGGCTACCCGCAGACATCCTTTGGATATCTCTTCTATAGACCGAAGGACAATGTTGTCTTCGTTGCGAGGAGAGGAGTTTTCCGAGAGCGAGAACTCATGAGCCAAGGATACAGTGGGAGGCAAATCGAACTTGAAGAGATTCAAGAGTCGATAGATGAAGGAACCTCTGCTGCTGGCATTCAACCCGAGGAGGAAACTCCGGTTGAACCAATTGACGAATCCTTACCTCTTAGACGTTCCGATAGAGTTAAAGTTCATCCCCAGTTTTATGGCTTTCATATTACTACCGAAGGGGACAGATATATTAGTGATGGTACACTAATAAATCTTGATGAACCTAATAGCTATAAGGAAGCCATAGCAGGCCCGGAGTCTTCAAAGTGGAAAGAGGCAATGGATAGCGAGATCCAATCCATGTATGATAACCAAGTTTGGAATTTGGTTGATTATGTGCCCGGACGTAAGACCGTTGGGTGCAAATGGATCTTCAAGAAGAAGACCGACGTGGATGGAAACGTACACACATATAAAGCGCGATTGGTCGCGAAGGCCTTTACTCAAACTCCCGGAGTTGACTATGATGAGACCTTCTCACCAGTTGCGAAGATAAAATCTATTAGAGTAATGCTAGCAATTGCCGCATTTCATGATTATGAAATTTGGCAAATGGATGTCAAGACCGCTTTCCTTAACGGAAAGTTGGCTGAGGATGTTTACATGGCTCAGCCAGAGGGGTTTGTGGATCCGAAGCATCCGAGTAGAGTGTGTAAGCTTGAGAAGTCCATTTATGGACTTAAGCAAGCGTCTCGCAGATGGAATCTTTGCTTCGATGAGAAAGTCAAAGAGTTCGGATTTGTACGAAGCAAAGACGAGTCTTGTGTATATGTCAAAGCCAGTGGGAGTATAGTAAGCTTTCTCGTTCTATATGTCGATGACACATTACTCATAGGAAACGACATCCCGACTCTGCAGGAGGTTAAGTCCTGGCTCGGGAAGTGCTTCGCTATGAAGGACCTCGGAGAGGCTTCTTACATTTTGGGAATAAGGATAGTAAGAGAAAGAAGTAAGAGACTAATTGGACTTAGTCAGAATACTTACTTAGAGAAGGTACTAAAACGTTTTAGTATGGAAAACTCAAAGAAGGGAGAACTACCGATACAAAGTAATGCCAAATTGAGTAAGACTCAAAGTCCGAGTACCGAAGCTGAGATAGCAGAGATGAGCCGAGTACCATACGCTTCCGCAGTTGGCTCAATCATGTACGCTATGACTTGTACTCGCCCTGATGTAGCCTTCGCTTTGAGCATGGTTAGCAGATATCAAGGGAATCCTGGCAGAGCACATTGGATTACGGTGAAGAACATCCTTAAGTACCTTCGGAGGACAAAGGAATGGTTCTTAGTCCTCGGAGGGAGTGATGACTTGAAGGTGCGAGGGTATAGTGACGCCAGTTTTCAGACCGACAGGGACAACTACCGTTCGCAGTCGGGCTGGGTCTTTACCCTAAATGGAGGAGCAGTGACATGGAAGAGTTCCAAGCAGGAAACCGTAGCTGATTCAACGTGCGAATCAAAGTACATTGCAGCGAGCGAAGCATCGAAGGAGGCGATATGGCTGAAGAACTTCATTGGTGATCTTGGAGTTGTACCTGCCATAAAAGAGCCAATGGAGATTTTCTGTGATAACGAAGGCGCGGTTGCTTTGACCAAGGAACCGAGGGATCATGGTAGATCAAGACATATCGACAGAAAGTATCACTTCATTAGACATCGTGTAGAAGAAGGACAACTCGTAGTAAAGAGGATATCATCAGAAGATAACCCAGCAGATCCGCTTACGAAGGGACTGAGTAGGGTTAAGCACTTACAGCATTCTAGGAGTATTGGGCTGAAGGATGATATTAGCATAGATTAGATAGTATCAGAAACGTGTAATAGATAAATGTAGTTGACATTTGATGATTAAATAAAGGAGTTTTATTTATAAGTAATGTTACTATCTTATGTTAATCGTTTAACTATTGTTTCACTTTGCATGTTTTGACTTCCAGAATAATTGAGTTTATTAGGAATAATCGAATTGTTCAAATGGTCCACAATCGTTCATATGTTGGGAGTAGATATGAATGAAGATTGTCATGAATTGGTGTGTAGAATGTCTAAATGGTGTTAGACATAGCAAAGGATTGCTGCAACGTTTATGAGTGCTTATGAACTAGTTTTGAGCATTGGAATAAACCCGCGCTTGCTGGAATCATCTTATGGAATACGATATAAAAAGTGATCGCAAGACGATAATATCATATAGTCTTAAAACCTAGATATATGGTTTGTTATTTGTTAATTGATTGTACATTGATAATACGAAAACGCATCAGTAACTCGGTGTTATAAAACGTATTGTTGTGGATAGTTGGTTAATAAATAAGTAAATGCATATAAGTCGAAGTTTATCTGTAACTTTTCTCTAAGAAGGTAAAAGTGATATCTCGGCCGCTCGATGATTTGATTTGATTTATGTGCCAGGCCCGGTCAGAACTAAATTGATGTGTTCGATTAAGTTCTATGTCAAATAAATCAGAGATCGAGAAACCTAAATGCTTGACTAACCATTCCATAGGATTGTCAGCATGATATCTAACAGAGGACTGTACGTTCCCTTATCTAAAGGACAAGATTGATTAGATCAGAGTCGACAGCGTCTTTGAGAGCTACGATTGCAAACCGAATTGTACTTGTGAATATAGTTACTAGACTTATCCAAGTGGGAGACTGTTGGAATAGTGTCTAAGGCTGCAACTATATTAGGCAAGTATTTGACCCGGTTGTGCATGGTCCTTTTGGGTTGCCTTCACCATAGCAACTTGATAGGATGATTTATTAAGAGAGAGAGTAAATATTATAAAGAATAATATATGGTTATTTGATTAATATAAGTCATAGAATTAATTAGAATTAATTTGGTGACTTAAAGAGATTAATTAAATAAAGGGGTATAAACTGTCAATTGTTTGATAGTTAAGCTTTAGACTGTAAATCCATTTGGATATGCTATGGACGAATTCTATGAGATATAGGATAGCTAAAATCGTCCAAAGGCTTATCTATGGAAAGGATTTGGATAGCTTTAAGAGAAGATTATCTAATAGGGATTAATCTGTAACCCTTAAGGAGTCTACAAGTATAAATAGACCCTATGGATGATGGAATTCGGAACTTAACCAAAAGTAGAGAACCTCTGGTCGAATTCCATCTCCTCTCCTCTCTCCTAAATCATCCTCCTTGCTATTGGTGTTTGTAAGCCATTAGAGGAGTGACATTTGTGACTCTAGAAGCTCCAAGACCTCAAGATCAACAAGGAACTCAAAGGTATGATTCTAGATCTGTTTCAATGTTGTTATTTAACCTAATTAGTCATTAGAAGTCTTGGATTTAAAGCATGTTTATTAGAAAGCCTAGATCCAAGCATTAGGGTTTTGCATGTGCACATAGGAAAGTTCTTATGGCTAAAACCCATCAATATCATGATAAGGTTTCCAAAAATATAAACAACACTAAAATTCGAGTTATAACAAAGGAGTTATGACCAAACAAAGATTCGTAACGCTACCGGTAAAGCGCTGTTAAGCATAAAACGAGAAATTTCAATAAAATACATTTTAGACTTAGGTATCTAAATGAAAGTCGTAGATATCTTTAAACCGCGAACATACATAAAAGGAACGCCCCAAATCTGACTTCGTATGAGGAAGTTATCATTATTCGAAGTTTCTAACCTAGTAGTAGACAGCGAAAAACTCGAAATAGAGATCGAGCGGTCTTTAGCCGACACAACCTAAACGAAAGTTGAAGACCTCGACAATAGGAGTACAATAGTAAAAAGTCTGATGAAAATGGACATCAGATGAAGGAGTTATGGGATTTAATCAGAGTTTTCCAGGCTCAACCTGTTAAAAATAATATAATAAAAATAAATTCAAAATTAGCCGATGGAGTCTAAACGAGGGTTGTAGAGCCTTTTCACACCTACGCGTGAATATAAATAAGGTCGAAATCGGAGCTCGTACGCGAAAGTTACGGATTTTACAAGTTCGGGACACAAAACCCAAGGCTGACTCAGCCTCACGGCGTGAGGGGACCATGCTCACGACGTGAGCTCGTAACTGATGGGTTCCAGAGTGTCAGCCACGTCAACTCATTGAAGAGGATCATGCTGACTCAGCCTCACGACGTGAGCAATCCAAAACTCATGACGTGAGACCCCCAAATCAGCCCCTATAAATAGAAGCTTAAGGGTGTTGGGTTTGGTGCTCATCTATTTCCATCTAAGTGTCGTTACTCTGTGTGATTACCTCGATAAGCCTTCCCTAAGTCCCGGTTTTTCATACTTGAGTCCCGAAGGATGTTCTACACTCCCGAGATCCCCGAGAATCCCAAGATTTCAACTCTCTCTAGTCGAAGTTCTGCTCAAATCTTCTCTCGACTACTTCAAAACAACAACTTCAATCAAGTGAGTTCATACCCCCTTTTATACAATTTCAAATACTTTATAATGGACTTTTAATACATTTCGGGGGAGAATACAAGTAAACACCCGGTTAATCCGAAGTGAAAACGTGAAAACTCTTGTTATACCTTGCTTGCATTAGATTTATACAAAATGCATAGTATCCAGGGTAGCCATCCTTGTTAAACCATTTTATGCATTCAAAGAACCTATGATTTATGCTTTGTCAAACATTGTGAAAGAGGATAAACATTGCATACAAAACTATCACTTTAATACAGACTTAGTTGAGAATCCGTGAGACGATTACATCTTTAATGCTACCTTTTTGTTAAAAGGTACTACCTAAAGTCCTGTCTATTATAACCAGAGTCTCCCGTTAGGAGAGCATGTCAAATGTGTATAGATCTATATGGGAAGTCATGATCCCGCGCCCTGACTGTTAGGTACAGTCCTTTGGGTGACAGTTTGTCATAAACGTTTCGACGCCTGAAGACCATCGCTACAGGAATATTATGTTTAGTGTGGTTATAAAACTCTCTGGATAGACAATTATTATGGTATTTTGATTTATGAATGAGTAGCTATTAAAACTATTCTTCATCTAACAAGTGTGATCTTCTTATAGCTTTATTATATAAAACTATGCCTCAACCATTTAAGTATGTCAGTTGCTTGCGATTTTCGGACTTAGACATTAGAGACTGTCTGTTACTTTAGGAAAATAAGGGATTTCCTTGTATCCAAAACAATCAACTAATAGGAAAATAAGGGATTTTCCTGGTGCAACTATTTACAATTCACAACACGAACATTCATATGCATTTCATACTTTTATAAGATAATAAGGGATCTTCTCGGAAAACGCACAAACTTCGGAATGGCATACATTTTCTCAAAACCTCTTATGAACTCATCAACATAATTGTTGACACTTTTTCTTTGAAATAACTTGTATTCTCAGGGAACCGCTAAGCAGGTTTGGAAACCAACTTTTGGGGATTAACGCTCTGACGTTATTTACTTTTTTTGAATGATGTTTATGTATTTATCTTTTGAACATGTAATAAATACAATTATGTAAACATTTTGAAACCTTTATATGTATGGTGGTGTGTACTTTCCTTACTATGAACTGTTATGATACTGAATATGACGTCCTCCGCCCCCGAATGTTTCCGCCATTCTGGTTTGGGGGTGTGACACCAAACCATAGATCAAATCACAAGAAACAAATTTAAATTTCACAGTACAAAATCAAGCAAATTAATAACACTTCAACATATAGTTCTTAACTTAATGATAAATCATGATATCAATAGTTCAAAAACCAAAGAGAACTTATAATACTTAGTGTATACTTCACGGTTTAACAGAAATTTTGGACAATACAAGAAATATGTTAATGTAAATTCATGGCCTTAAAAATGGTTGGAACATAATTCCTTCGAAAATTCAATAAATATGTTGAAGCAAAAAGTAAAACGAAATAAATAAATTGAAGGATTTTTTAATTGGAAGAAATCCACATTTTAATGGGTTCCCAAATTGGACCAACAATTTTATGCGTTTTTGTTTCTTTTTTTGGGACACAATTTAAAAGATACTGAAAAGAGGGAGGCCATAGAAGGAAGACAAATGCAGGAGGAAGACGCCACTAGACTTGGCGATGTGAATTCAATATTTTTTTGAAAAATACCGTATCAATTAAAAAAGTAGAAACAATATGAAAGTAGGGTTTACCTTCATTTAAGAAGAACATAGTCGACACATAAATGTATCACTGGTAGAATTAAAACAAAGCTCTTTTCCGGTGAAGATTGCCCTAACGAAGGTGTAGGTGGCAATGGCGGGATCATTGATTCTGAAACCAATGTCGTGGAAATCGATTTCACAGAGGTTGGGTTAGTGGAATGTACGAACGAAACCCTACAGAGGGTGATGGTCGATGATTTTTGAGGTCGATCGTTTGAAGATAAAGAGGGGAGAAGAATAGGTTTTAGGAAGTTAACAAAATTTCCATAATTAAATATGCAAAGATTATTATAATAACCTTAAATGATTTATTATTTCTGCAATTCTCATTGCTGCATACATGCACACAATAGTTGCTAGAAACATTTGAACCTAGCTCTCTCTCTCTCTCTCTCTCTTTCTCTCTCCATATATATATATATATATATATATATATATATATATATATATATATGTATATTGGACGTAATGTATATAAAATACTTCCAAAAAACTCTTTTTTTCGGAGCCTTTGGGCGCGCTAAGGCTTCCTTCTAGTGCTGGGGAGGTACCCTAGGCTTTAGGGAGTTAAGATAGTCTAGATAGAGTGTAGATAAAGAAAGAGAAGTTGGAAGATGTGAGAAAAACGCATGGCTTTAGACCTCTATTTATAGCTGCTGGACTTCGGATTACGTTGGGCATAGTATTCGGGTACGTGGGGCGTTCCTTTGTACGCATGTGCATATATCTAATATTGGGATTATAATTATCTAAAAATTCGAAGATTCTTGTTTATAGTTTTGAGATTCAAAACTATTTAGAGAGTCCTATTGATCGATTATAATTGGTGGCAGATTGTAGAAACTTAATTGGACATTATTTGATCCTAATGTGAGAGATAGGTGAAACCGATTACAACGGTCCAATGTTTGACTATAAGCAAATCGAGGAGGTCAAATCATACATTACTCTTGTTATTGATACCATCGTCTCAATAGTCAATGTAACTACTCAAATCATTCAAACTATATTTTAAATAATCACGACCAACAACATACCATTCATTCACAAATTTCTTTTTCTAGTGTATGATTTTCTCCTGAGGTTGACTCTAATAGTTTTAAATACAAGAACTAGTTAATATGGGGGTTGAAACACTAGTTGTTCCAGGAACCTTTCCAATTGGGTGTTCTAGTTTAATTCTAACAGTTCGTGCTTCTGAAAAAAAAGATTATGATAATAGAACCAGTTGTCTCATCAGGTACAATGAACTTGTCGAATACCACAATGATCTGTTGAAAAAGAAACTAAACCACCTTCTAGAGCCTCATCAGAATGTCATCATCATCTATGCTGACTACTATAGTGTTGCCATGCAGATTATCTATTCTCCTGTTAAAATTGGTACAAAACATGTTATAATATTGTTACTGCTCCACGATTTACCATGTTATTGAGTAATTTAGTATCTTGATTTATGTTCTTGTTGGGATGGAATTCAAAAAATTTCAGGATTCACAAATCCGGTTTTGAAGTCGTGTTGTGGAGGTGGAGGCCCATACAACTACAACATCAATCCGTCGACGCAATGTGGACATGTACTTGCGACTGTGTGTGATGACCCGGATGCGTATGCTTACTGGGATGGAATACACTTTACAGAAGCTGCATATAGAATAATATTCAAGAGTTTATTTAATGGCCAATATACTACACCCCGCTTTAATTCCTTGTGTCCTACACCTACACCTACATCAACATCACAAGTTGAAGTTGCTTTATCGGGATCACAAATACAACGCTGACCTATCAGAGCATGGAAAGACATGTACTTGCCACTTAAAAGGCACTACAAATATTTCATAAATTGTTATTGTTTATATAAGCTACATACATAATTAAAATAAAATAAATGGCATACACTTGTTTAATGAAAAAAGTTGAATAAAATAGAATGCCTGTTAAGTAGTGTAACCATTCATTGGATTAAAATCAACCGTAATAGATGTCATGTAGGCATTTAATGGATATGGAGTCGGTTATGACCCAAAACGGGCTGTTTGGTACTTTTTTTAATGCAGGGGATATTTGGTACTTGTATTAAAATGTATGTGTTGTGATTGAAGTAGCTTTCTTGGCCAATTGTATAATTACGTAAATAATGAATCTATTGAATTTAATTACTTCAAAGAAAAAGAATATTAATTTCAAAAGTACAATAGTAATGGGCTTTTGGTTTAGAGGATGTTTTTGTAAGGAATTGGAATCCAAAGTAATTGTAATATGCCATTGGTTTGGTTGGATGGAAATGAAATGGAACTCCATTACATTTCTTTGCTATTTTACGTTAGATTTGTGAATATATCAAAGAAATTGGAATGTAAATTAATGTATGTTATAAGAAGAATGTGTTCGTGTTTTAATGGGTTTATGAGGATAATTTTGTCTTTTAATGAACAAAAATGAACACTGGAATTCAAGCTAAGACAAGTTAAACACATAATTTTCTTATAAATATAGAAATAAAAAGGGGTGTTTGAATGTGCACTTAAAACAGTATAGAGTGTTTGTCCAAAACAATTTTGGGTCAAAATAATCAGATTAAGAGAAAAACAGTAAAGGGAGTGAGTGACCTAAGAAAACTGATTGTTGCACTAACTTCACGTAATAATCATCCAAAAAAACGCTACAACAGCAAAGTAATAGGGGATTTCATGATTATTATCACCTTTAGACTTATTAGTGTCCACTGGGATACTTTTTAATTCAAAAAATTAAAGATTTTTTGCTTAGAAAGAGAATTTGGATAACCATAAAGTATCAACGATACACAAAAATTGTACTTTATTACAAACCAGAAAATAAGAGTCGGTTTTCTATCTTGGATATTAATAGAATGAACCCTTAAAATTCAATAAAATAAAAAATGGGCTCTAATGATGACACTAATAGAGTAAATCTTCTTTAAACTAGAATAAAAGAAAACCCTTAAATTCATGAAGTAAATAAATCATCTCACAGTGCTTGAGAGAATCTGTAAATCGATTATATAAAAAAAAATATATACAAGAACAGTAACCACATTAATCGAGTCTAGAAGGGAAATCAGAAACTATTGTTCTAAAATCCCAAATCAACATCAGATTCGAAAAACCCAAACTATAGGAAACCACTTACACTACAAGAATAATGGGCATTAGCGGCGACATCCACCTTTAGCAGTCACACGTAACTTTCGCTAAAGGTGGCTATCGCCGCTATATGTTTCGCCGATAATCCCTATTGTCTGCGATCCACGTTGAAATATGAGGTGAAACCTTATCCGTTGACTTCGTCCCTAATCCAAGGACTGAAAATCGATAACGTACATACCAATAGCGGCGACACCACTAATACTCGAAAATTTTGACCGTCAAAGTTTCCCCCCAAAAGTTGTCACCGATAATACTCAAAAATTTTGACCATCAAAGTTCCCCCCCCCCCCCCCCCCCCCCCCAAAGGTTTCGCCGCTAATACTCTATCTGTCGTCGCTAAAAGTCGTCGCCGCTAAAAGCCGTCGCCACTAATTCCCTTTGCAAATATAACCCCTTCAGCTCATTCTTCCCTCTTCTGTGAACTCATTTCTCTTTGTCACCACTCCGGCAACAACTCATTATTTTCTGTTTTTTTTATTCTTTATCTTCCCCATGTGACATACTCATTGGTGGTGTTAGATTGTTTTAGTCCCTTGCTGGAGATGTTGCAGATCTACCGGAATTCGAATTCGTTGTTGTCTGCAGAAATTGGCCGGAATACCGCCACCAGTCCACCACTATGCTTCAACGTCGGATTATACACCACCACATGCTCTATATATGTTTATTGTAATGTTTTGTATGTATAATGTGTATTTTGTATGTGTATGTGTATTTGATGTGTATATATATATATATATATATATATATATATATATGTATATATGTATGTATGTATTTGTGTATTAGTATGTGTATCATGTATGTATATGTGTTTTTATATATGTATTATATATATATATGTGTGTGTGTGTGTGTGTGTTTTTGTATGTGTATTATATATTTATTTGTGTATGTATGCATGTGTTTTTGGTTATATGTTTTTATAATGTTTTTATATTTTTATAACGGTTTTTATAATTTTATAATGTTTGTTTTGTATATATAAAGAACGTTTTAAAAAAAACAAAAAAAAAAAGAGATAACTACAATTAGCGGTGACACTTTTAGTGGCGACGAATAGTATTAGTGGCGGCAGGGCATTAGTAGTTACGGTAAGCATTAGCAGTGACAATTGGGGTATTAGCGACAATCCAACAGGGCTTGTAGATCCTAACCTTGTTCACCTTGATCTTTCTTCTGTAGGTATAACATTTTAATATTGATGACTTTCTCATGTAGATCTAGTTTAGGTGAAGGTTTGAAATGTTTTGGTCCCATCGTTGTGGTTCTTGTTAGTAGAAGTTACTCCTGAACCTTTGAGCCATATATTTGGTCCTTCTTGAGGTCACCAAATATAAAAAATCGGATCATGATGAGTATAATCATTGCATGCATGAATTGGACATTTTCATCTTAAGCATTAAGTCCCAAAAATGAGAAATGGTCACTAAGGGGGTACGTTGGGCGTACGTATGTGTACGCTTAGTGTAGTGCATGCTTTCCCTGATTCATTGCTGTGACGGGTTGTACTCTAAGCTTCAGCATGTAGTATGCGGGGCATACAAGTTTTGTACTTTAGGCGTACTTATGAGGTGTTGTTTTTTGAGCCTTTTGGGCCTTGGGTTTTTGGGAGTTGGGCCATGAGTAGTTGGTCAGATTTAGGATGGGTAAAGTGGTCTTTTACCTGTTGGAATGAAAGATAATGAATTGGACCTTGGATTATAGGAAATATCTTAATTATTGACTACAGATAATTTGGTTGTGTTTAGTGTGAAGAACCCGATAGCATCAGTGCGTTTGTTTCGGTTATCTCGAATTGAGGTGAGTCTTCTCACTGTACGCGTGGGTCTAAGTCACCAATGTCGGCCCACTAGGATATGTTATGTGCTTGTTGTTTTTGTGATTCTTGTTTTATGTATGTGTGCCTGTTTTTTACATGTATGTGGGGTGAAATAGACCTGGTACAACCTTGAGCTGACACATGAGTTGAAATAGACTCATGGGTGAAATAGACCCGGGGGTGAAATAGTTCGGGTATAGCCTTGAGCTGACATATGAGTTGGGATAGACTCGGGGGTGAAATAGGCTTGGGTGAAATAGACCCGATATAGCCTTGAGCTGGCATATATGTGTGATGTGTGGTATGTTGGGGATCTCACTAAGTTTTGTGCTTACAGTTTATTTTTATGGTTTCCGGTACTGTTAGTTCGTAAGGGAAGGATCCGACATGATCGCAATGCATCCACACACAGGTTTTACATTTTATTATTTTGGAATTGTACTCTGATAAATATTTATACTTTAATATAGTTTTGAATGGTTGATAAGAATAAATGATGTTTCTATGTTCAAGTAAAAACGAGATTTTAACCTTTTGATTTTGGGTCATTAGATGTCCGGGGGGGGGGGGGGGGGGGGGGGGGGGGGGAGGGTTAGGTTTGCAAATCTTGTAATTAATTTTATAAAACATTAAAAAACTGATTAAAGAAGAAATTCCAATTGAACTGCCCTTAATCATGACATTTAATTTCAATTTGAACAAGAATGTCATCGCAACAAAACATTCTGAAATGGACAAAATTTATATAATGGAAACATTTTTGGAATTTAGTCGAAGAAAATTGCAACATTTTTGAAATTTACTTAATAGAAAAGAGAAAAACAATGTGGGTGTAGTTGTTTATTACTTTTTTTTCGTGGTAAGTTTTACGAAGAAAATCAATAACATGTTAAAAATTCAAGAATCCTAACATGCACTAATTAAATGAAAAACATGTTAAAAAGCCAAAAATTTAATTACATAGCATATTTTTTTCATTATAGTTTTCTACGTAGTGATTTTTTATATAACGAGAGCTCCGCACTATCTTCGGCACAAAATTTTATTACCTTTTTTTTTTTCAAACAACATCTTGCAATGGAGTTTTCTACATGTTCTTGGTCCATCACATGCTTAATCTTAATGATTTTGCAGCCATTGTTATGGAATAGAAGCTTGTACGCTATACGTTCATCTTTAGCTTTGGCGACTCCCTGGCCGACACGGGTAATATTAAACAACTCGCTGCCATATCCCACGCGGACATTCAGTCTCTTCAGTTTCCTTACGGCGAAACCTTCTTTCATGAACCCACCGGTCGTGCCTCCAATGGACGCCTCATCATCGATTTCCTGGGTAACTTATCATCGATTTGAAACAATTCATATATAGTAATAGTTGTAGATATGTGACATCTAGTAAATAACATCTAATAAAGTATTACTATAATTGCGTTAAACGTTGCATTTAATTTTCAAGGAATAAAGTTATTCATGTTCTATGTGAATTAATGACTTTATATTTTTGTTTTTGTTCATGAAGCTGAGAGCCTTGGCTTGCCACTAATACCACCGTTTCTGAACGATAAAGAGAGTGACAATGTGGTGGCGTTGGGACCAGGAGTTAATTATGCAGTCGTGGCAGCAACAGCATTGGATACATCATTTCATGAAGCAAGAGGGACTGTTGATCCTGTGGCAAACATATCTTTAGGAGTTGAATTGGCATGGTTTAAACGATCATTGGCTTCTATTTGCAGCAGCGCCTCAGGTGATCAAATATTAATGCGTATATTGGGATTATAGGACTAATATTATAAAAGCCCTAAATTTTTAACGTGTAATTGGAGGTGGAGGCCCATACAACTACAACATCAATCCGTCAGCGCAATGTGGACATGTACTTGCGACTGTGTGTGATGACCCGGATGCGTATGCTTACTGGGATGGAATACACTTTACAGAAGCTGCATATAGAATAATATTCAAGAGTTTATTTCAAGGCCAATATACCACACCCCGCTTTAATTCCTTGTGTCCTACACCTACACCTACATCAACATCACAAGTTGAAGTTGCTTTATCGGGATCACAAATACAACGCTGACCTATCAGAGCATGGAAAGACATGTACTTGCCACTTAAAAGGCACTACAAATATTTCATAAATTGTTATTGTTTATGTAAGCTACATACATAATTAAAATAAAATAAATGGCATACACTATCCACACAGTTTAATAGATGCGATGTAGGCATTTAATGGATATGGAGTCGGTTATGACCCAAACTCCAGAGCTGGCTGTTTGGTACTTTTTTTAATGCAGGGGATATTTGGTACTTGTATTCAAATGCATATGTTGTGATTGAAGTAGTTTTCTTGGCCAATTGTATGATTACGTAAATAATGAATCTATTCAATTTAATAACTTCAAAGAAAAAGAATATAAATTCTGAAAGTATAACAGTAAAGGCCGTTTGGTTCAGAATATCTACAACTATCACTATATATGAATCGTTTCAAATCGATGATGAGTTACCTAGGATATCGATGATGAGGCGTCGATTGGAGGCACGAAAAAATCGTTGATGAGGCATTCATGAAAGAAGGTTTCACCGTAAGGAAGCTGAAGAGACTGAACGTCCGCGTGGAATATGGCGGCGGGATGTTTAATATTACGTGTTTCGGCAAGGGAGTCGTCGTAAGGAAGCTGAAGAGATTGAACGTCACATGAATGGTGAAAACCAATCATATTATGCCATGCAGAAACTTCTGGAACATTCTTCCATATTTACCATCATGGCGTAATAGGAACATGGATAGTACAAGAGGCATCAAGTTTGGCACAAGAGCATCTATCTTGGAGCAACATCACTATCTTGGCGCAACAATTACATGAATGGTGCAACAACATACTACATGGCGCAACATGAGTACCCCATGGCGCAAGAGGGATACCCCAAGATGCAAATGGGAGAATCTTGGCGCAATATGGAGTGCCCTTGGCACAACAACATCCTTCTTGGCCTAATTCTTCAGTAGATGGCGCAACAAGGTACCTTTGTTGCTCCATATCACTCCTACGTGCTCTAACCCTCTTCCAGGTGCTCCAAACCCCCTTTTTATGATCCGTTCCTTTGGCACTTGATCCATTCATTTTTAGGTGATTCATTCCATTCTCATATGATCTATTCCTTTGGCACATGCTTAATGAACCCCAAGTGCTCCTGTGATCTAAGTGCTCCATGTTGGAAAAAACTTCATACCCCAACAATCTCCCACCTGAAGGCTTGAAAAACTTCATCTGCCATTCAAATTTCACCATTCCTCAAAGTACTCCCTCCCTCTCTCTCTCTCTATCTCTTTCTGTGTGTTAATCCCTTCTCTTCAAACTTACGAAAGGCCATTTAAAGCCATACAAAGCTTTAACTTCACACTGGTAACAACCTTACTGAACATATAAACTGGATTCTTCATTCCAAGGATTTTCTTCAAGTTTAGAGTTCCTTTATTGATTAAATCTCGAATAAAATGGTACCTCATCTAAATGTGTTTCGTTCTACTATGAAACACTGGATTCTTTGCTAAGTGCACTGCACTTTGGTTGCCGTAATACAATACATAATCCTCCTGATGCATTCCAAGTCCTGACAAGAAACTATTCAACCATATGATCTCTTTGGCAACTTTTGTAAGTTCCATGTATTCTGCTTCTATGGCTGAAAGAGCAACACTCTTTTGTAACCTTCACATCCAGTTGATTGTTGTACCTCCAATTGTGAACACATAACCCGTTGTGTTTTTTCCTGAATCTGAACATCCACCTAAGTCTGCATCACCGAACCCTTCTAAAACTACTCCTTTTCTTCTAAAACATAAGGAACACTCATTTTTTCCTTTTAAGTAGCGTAGCAACCATTTCACTCCTTCCTAATGTTGTCTTCATGGATTTGACATGAACATGCTCACAACTGCCACTGCATGAGCGATGTTTGCTCTGGTGCAAACCAATACGTACATTAAACTACAAATTGCACATGTGTAGGTAACTTTAGCCATGTATTCCTTGTCTTCTTCTGTTATTCAGGATTGCTTCTTGGTAAGTCTCAACTGACTCCCCGATGGTGTGATGGGTTTTGGTATACTACAACATCATATGGTGCACATACAACAATAAATACCTTGGCTCTATGTTTTCACTAATTATACATGCAAATGGTTTCCAAGGCATTAACCTATCACTAGCATGCATTTTGACATAAACAATACAACATACTAGTTAGGATAACATACCTCTTTGTTGTAGTTTGATTCCATGGAGCTTAAGAGCCTAGTGCACCAAGTGTGACACCTCAAATGGTTGACACAACACTACCAACAACTTTTAATAACTTGAGAGAAAAGTTCTTATGCTCAAAATCGGCTAGCCCTCTCATATCATTCTTAGGGTCGATTTCTTGAGCTATGGGGTCTTTATATATTGTGGCTATTAGGGTTACTGTTGGATTAATGTCTAAGTCCATAACTATAATTGGTAAGACTTGACTCGACCCGGTATGGTCCATTTGGGTTGCATGGCATCATGCACTTGGATAGACTATAATGAGAGAAATAAGACACTTATGGTTATTAATATATTATAAGTTCTAGTATATTAATAATAAGAATAATAATATTATTTAATTAGTATTGATCAAGAATTAATCTAGGATTAATTAAGTGATCAAAAGAAGACTAATTAAATATATGGGTTGATTGTGCAAATCATCCATACTTATATAGTGGGCTAATGCTCCATGGATTATCTAGTTGGGTTAAAACCCATATGATGCTCCGTGGATACTCCATGGTGTTTTTGTACCCATGGATCATGGAAATGAAAGGCCATGTCAATTAGGGTTTACATGGTGTAACCCTAACTATATATGCATCTTATTCTTGACCAAAATTGGCCACTAGTGTGTGTAAAAGGAAGGGCTAGCCGATTTCATGTAGTGTAGAATTCTCTCAAGTTATTCCAAGTGTATTTGATGTTGTGTGAACCATTTGAGGTGTCACACTTGAGGCACTAGGCACTCGAGCTTCATGAAGACATTCTACATCAAAGAGGTATGTATTCTATCTTGTTATATTCATTGTTTTGTATGCTAGATTAGGATAATACCTTGGATGTTCATATTTCCATGTATAATAGAGAAAACATAGATCCAAGGTATTTAGGGTTGCATGTACACTTAGGAGTGTTAGAATGCTCAAAACCCAACAGTGGTATCAGAGCCACAGGTTGTTTTCCGCTATATTGATGCAAATATTTTATTTTCAAAGTTGAAAAAAAGGAAAAAAAACATGAAGTTTGTCAAATTTTAAGATAATGACTTGTTCTTGTGAAAAACTAATTATTTGTAAAATTTGAATAATTTGCTATATGAGTTGAATTAGGTCAAATTGTCAAATTCAGTAAAAGATAAAATGATTTGATTATTTTATTAGTTTTAAAAGTTTGATCTAAAGAGTTTTATTTTTTGAAACCTCCATAAGTTATGGATATGAAAAGGTTTTTAAAAAAATTTGATTAAAATTTTTTATGGAGTTACAAAATTTGGTGTTAATGTTATAAAGAATTCCATAACTTAAGAATAAGTTATGGATCACCAAAAGTTTTTTGTGCTACCTTGTTTTATGAGTGAATTTAGATTAATGAAAAAAATTATGTGATAGTTGGTTTTAATCCAAATTAATCCAAAAGAAGTTCATAAAATGTGTTTATGTAACTTAAAATTCACATTTATGAATCTTAAAACTCATAAAAGTTAACATAGGTTACAAAATGAAGAATCTTTTTCCTCATTAAATTGTTTTATGACTCCATAACTTGTCCTCAAGTTATGGATGTTCAAGAGTCTCCTCATTAAAGTTTTTAAAACTTTAATTTAACTCATAAGTTATGAAAATCCAAGAGCTTTGAATAGTTTCAAAACTTGCTCTCAAGTTTTGGAATTTGTAAGGTTTTCCCCATGAATACTTTAATTCCAAGTTAATCCCTTAGAATTTTAAAAGTTAAAATTCAACCCTTATACTTTATAATATTATAAGTTAATAATAGTTATATATATGTATAAGAGTAAAGTCAGTCTTACCGTTAGTAGGCCTCATTCACAAAGTCGGTCTATAAGGGGAGGTATAAGGTTACTGCCTATAAAATGGCAGTTTAATGGGTGTCCACTCTCACCCACCACTTCCTTGACCGGTGGAGGGTCGTTAGCCGAACGGGTAGGACAAGGACTAGAATTCTCCCTTCATTAAAAGTATTAATGATAAATACTAAGTAACTAAACTCTTATAAATACCCAATCTTAGTTACTTAGGAAAATGTGAATAAGGTGCTAATCCATGAAATTACAATTTGCACTTTGTTTAAGTCGGTTAGTGGAGCGTGTGTGGTTAACCGGCACACTAAATCGTATTTAACAAGGTAGGCAAAGGGTAACTTAATGTTTATCATAGTATCGATGGAGCGTGTGTGGTTAACCGGCACATCGATTGAGGGGTAAACACTTAAGGGTACTAAGTAATTTGCATGGTTACTTCACACCTTGTTTTGTGATCGTTAACATCCCAGTCACAAAACCTGAAGGGCACACTCGAGATTGAAACATGCCATTGAAAAGTTCAATGAATCTCAAAATATCTAGGAGTTTCAAATCCAATTAAAACCTTATAATACATTTCGTTTATCTTGGTGGAAATTGGTGAATCGTCATTCACCTACCTTCAAATATTTTATAGTTTTGATTACGGCATCCCTCTTCTATGTTATAAAATAGTTTTTTGGGCCCTAGCCTTAATATTTCATATTGGGTGTCATATTAAGGTCTTTAGATCAACTATCTTGAATATCTCCCAAAAGATGTCTAAGTTCAGACATCTATGATCTTCCCAAATCTCTTGGAACTTTACTTCTTTCACCTCCTCCAATTATTATCCCTAACCCACAAGTTCTTGAAAAGTTTAAGGTCACTCAATTCTTATTGGCAAGCAAGTTCTATGTCTAATCACATCTTAGAGATGAAGTCACATATTGACAAGCCGGGAGAGTTGGGTGTCAATGTCTAGAGGAAGTGGATGTTCAATCACTTTCCAAGTCACATAGTGAATTCCTTTGGGACTCCTATGAAATAGACTATGACAAGACCCTTAATGATCTTATCTATTTGCTTGGTGCTGTTAAATCAGAAATGATTTGGTTTACTAGTAAAGAAAATTTTATTAGGAGATCAACTTCCCAAAACTTTATGGATAGGGACAATAGTGACATAGGAAATCCAGAAAAGCATTCTCCTCCCAATGGAAAGGGATTGGCCATAGTCAACCTGGTTGACCAAATGGTAAAGAGAAAGGCTAAATCTGAGATAGTCCCATGTACTATTACCTAAGGGTCCATATGTTTGTATTGCCAAAGGAAGGGGCTTTGGTTACGAAGCTGCCGAACTTACCTAAGAATGGTAAAGTCAATAAGTTTGACTCTACTTAAGGTAAAGTCCACTATCTAACTCTGCTAAGTTTTTATTCTGAGATTCTTGATACATGATGTGACTGGGTCACATGGTGATCTTTTAAGAATCAAAGAAAAGAGAAGGAACTTAAAGAAAGAATATGTTGAATCTGATCACGTAGATGGATTTCTATCACATAGTTTGAAGATCGGATTCTTGAGCTACTTCTTAGGAGTTATGATATATTTCTTTGGAGTAGATAACAACAAGTTTTCATATGGATTGTAAGGATAAGTTTTTCCGCAAAGTTTTAAAATAAAAGGAAATTTTTGATTTTATTTATTTTATGTATCCTTACAATGGCGTTTATGGAAAATTGTTGCTTATAAGATTCCACTGATAGCAATATTAGAAAGTGAATTTGATTCTTTCATTTGTGGTAATGTCTAAATTTACCAAATAAGGAAAGATCCTCATCAACCAAGTTTCAATTGGACCGAAACTTGGAATCATGCAAGTTGTATAGCACGATGAAGAAGAACTTTCAAGCATTGGAAAAAATTAAGTCTAACTACTTGTTCACATGGATGTGTGAGTCAAGTGAAGGACTAAGGGATCGAGTACACATTCTTGTGCACTGGTTAAGTCCACCACAAAAGATCGATAAGACTATTCGTCATTATTTACTAAGGCTTAGTAACTATGGTTATACTTACAAGCTTAAGTATAATTTCTGAAACATTGGAAAAGATCCAATGTATGGCAGATCGAATAAGAAGAATCAAATTAGGCAGAAGGATAAATGTTTCTCAAATCTAGAAAGATGGGAGAGTACTTTAGTATCAGTTTTTGTGATCATCTTAATGATTAAGAAACCATATCACAATTAGTTCTCTAAGGAAATCTTAGTGCATTCTTATCACTAAGAAGAGGAATCTTGAATTGTTGGAATGGTTAAATCAAGAAGATGAGTCATACTTCGTTCCAATACAAGTCTTAGAGTCATACTCCAAGATTGTAACTTGAGTGACATGTCTTAAAGAAGGTTTAAAAAACTTGTCAAATTTAAGAATAAAAGTTTTCTACTCTTGTACATTTGAAATTGGTAAGTTGTGATGTTTTGGAAAAAACAAAGACCAACTAAGACCAATTGTGTGAAGTGTTTGTCTTGATTAGAATCCACACTATCTCTTGAATATCTGATAAGGAAGTCTTATATGTCAAGAGGAAAGTGGGAGTCTTAAAGGTCTTGAAAGTCTCAAGAACTAATCAAGAATAAAACCTGAAGTTCTTCACTAGCACACGAATTAAGGTTCATAACCTATCGTGTTGACATATTCTGTGCCCATTCCAATTAAAGTTGGCTTTGCATATGAGTTCTTAGAGTTCTCAATTGGTTGCACAACTTTGAAGCAATGGCAGGCCCTTGAGCTGCTAGGTGGCAAGAAATTAAGATTGATTTCATTCCATATGAGTTTGGATTTGTCATTAACCTTTTCTTGTGACTATGGTTTTGACAATTCACATGGATAAGAACACATACACCATTAAATCTAACTGTTATAAGGTTTCTCTCTGATTCATGAAAAATGATGGAAAGGAAAGACTTTCACTAAGTAGATTTTAGCAAGATAGAAATTGTGATATTTGCATTCTCAAAGTCGTTAGTGGAGCGTGTGTGGTTAACCGGCACACTAACATGGAATTGTGAGAAGTGGCAAAGGTCTAAACAATCGAGACTATGAATACGGCATCCCTTCTCATAGTTCTTAAAATTGTTTAGGTACACCTGTGAGCTATCTAAAATAAGGTGTATGATATTGATAAAGTTTTATCAAAGCAATCTAGTATAAAAAATATGAACTTTGGTAAGAAAGTCAATAACGTATTGATTTTTAGAAGTCCAGCTGATTTCTGAGTACATGTCAAAGCTAGTGGGAGCATAAGTGTTATGCTAATAATCATCATGTTAGTCGGAGCATGATAATTATGATAAAGGTTGCAAGTTAGCAATGATAATTATAGAAAACAAAAGGTTTCAATTGGGAAAAAGTTGTTTTGCTATAATTAAGGGAGATGAAATTATACTTCATCTCAATTCTAAAAGCTTAGATTGAGGTTTTAATCGTATTTAGTCAAGGATATATATATATATATATATATATATATATATATATATATATATGAATTTCATGTTGGAATGGCTCAACATAAAGAAATTCTATATATGGGTCCATTATTTGTGTTCTAAAAATTCGATTATGATTACGGCATCCCTTTTCATAATTTGAATTATGAGAACTTGGCAAATAGAAATGGAAATGTTATAGCAAAAGACTGGTTTAGTCTTTATGTTAGACATCATGAATCGTGTCCCATATGCTTCGGATATAGGATCGATTACATGTGCTATATTCATCCTTTCTAAAATTTTCCAAATGTATGGGGCATTAAGAAGGGAAAAGGTCTAGAATTGGATATAACTAAAAGGATTAAGCAGTTGTTGAGGACAATCTAAGGTTTACCAAAGATTGGTTGCTCAAGGACAGTTGGAAGTATAGTGATAATTCTGGAAGGACCATATTGACATAATCTGTAAGGAGGCAACTCTTGTTCAGAAGTCATAGTCATAATGGCATATATATATATATATATATATATATATATATATGTATGTATGTATAAGAACAAAGTCAGTCTTACCGTTAGTAGGCCTCATTCACGAAGCCAGTCTATAAGGGGTTATAAGGTTACTGCTTGTAAAATGGTTGTTTAATGTGTGTACACTCTCACTAACACTTCCTTGACTGGTGGAGGGTTGTTAGCCGAACGGGTTTGACAGGATATTAATTCTCCCTTCTGTAACATCCCAAATTTCGAGTCCAAAAATTTCATTTTTAATTAATAGATTTATAAAACTTGCATAAGAAAACATAGTGAAGACATATCATTTCATAAAACTAATATCTCATGTCTGAAAACCAAACCATAAATATAACAATGTCAGAGTACAATCCCAAGAATCTCATGATGCGGAAATCCAATGTGTGTGTGTATGATGTGCAGCTACTGCACCAGCTCTTTCCCCTTCGCTGAAGAGGTACATGAAACAAAACTGAAAACTGCAAGCACGAAGCTTAGTAAGTTCCCCCACCGTACCGCATACCATACAATCACATAACATATATATACTATCAGGCATATCTGGTTGCCCGACCTACCCCTTCGGTCCTCTTGACCGGATATTGCCTAGCATACCTGGGAGCTATCCTCCCCTTCGGTACTCTCGACCAGATACTGCCTAGCATACTTGGGTGTTGGCCTCCCCTTCAGTCCTCTCGACCGGATACTAGGGACTATTTCACCCCTCTACTACTACTAGATAACATGTAACACATAATTATATTTTATCTAGCATGACTAGGCATGACTACCCCCCCCCCCCCCTTCGGCCCTATCGATCGGAAATCTTGAGGACTATCTCCCCTACCGCTACTAGCATATAACATCATATCATACTAGCACATAACATATCATGTAGTAGCAAACCTAGATGAATATCACAAATACAATCATCTAACATACGACTCATACTGGTGGGCCGACATTGGTGCCTTAGACCCACTTCTACTGGAAGGTAACTCACCTCGTAAGGCTGACTGTTGAAAAGTTGATCGGTAGATGTCTGATTGTTGCTCCGGTGATCCTCCGGCTATAAATCCATAAAACACTTAATCAAACATTGTCAACTACTCTTAGGGTAGAATGGCTACTTTACCCCTGACCAAGTCAAAGTCAAAGTCAACTTCCAGTTGACCTGACTCGTCAAGTTGGGCCGCCAACTCGTCGAGTCCCTATCCTTTCATCTGACCTTCTTCACACCCCTACTCGTCGAGTTTAGCAACGACTCGACTAGTTCTTCTTTTAAAAGATCCTCGACTAAACCTTCATTCGACTTGCCGAGTTTTATGAATAACTGATCGAGTTCATCCCCATCCTATGAATAGGTCCTGCCCTTGACTCGCTACTCGTTGAGTTTATCTTTGAAAGTTGGGAGATTGCCTTGGACTAGTTGAGTCTGTTCAGACACTCACCGAGTCCTACGATTTCCAGGTCTATAGCTAAGTCCAAAGCATTGGGTCACTCCCCCGGACCCCTCTAAGACCACTCTAACACTCACTGGGTTCCTTCGAACCACAACCGAAACGGGAAGTCAACCCAGGGACTCATCGAGTCCAAGAACGACTCATCGAGTCGAGAATGACCAAGTCTCACTTCTTGATTTTTGATGTACAAGACTTGACCAAAAGATAGATCTAGGCTTCTAAGATCGATCTAGCACGTAAAGTTACAAACTTTACATGCATGCATGGGACTATGAGCTCAAAAGGCCATAAATGAGACTCTTAAGATGCATGGGGCTCACTAAGGCTCCAAAATCAGTCCCTTTCTGCCTTGTAACCCCTCAAAGACCTTGGATTTAAAGTCTTAGCCCCCAACCATGTTGGCTCTCATGATTGGTCACCAACAATGGCTCCTAAAAGCCCTAAATCACCCCAAAAAGGGATCTAACACATGAAAGAGCAACGTATCAGCTTTATACCTCTAAAGAACTGCAGAGGGTGCACAAAATCAAACTCCTATGGCCTCCTCTTGATTCCTGAAGCCTTTCTATTCCTTTTTATGTTTCAAAATCACCAAAAACCACCACAAACGCCTTATATCTTTACACAAACGATTAGGGTTTGATATGGAGAGTTCTTGAGAGCAATAGGGACGAAGGGAGGCTGAATGAGTTGCTTAAATAGGGTGCTATCCCTTAAATTAGGGTTTTGTCCAGTCAGGGCCTACTGGTCGAGTCTGGCTGCCGACTCGTCGAGTAGGTCATTAAACTGCCGAGTCCAAGTCACTCCTACTCGTCAAGTTGGCCATCAACTCGCCGAGTTCTAGGCCAATAAAATGAATAATACTTGAATGAAATTCATACCAGGAACTGGGTGCTACAAATCTCTCCCACTTATCTTAGACTTCGTCCTCGAAGTCTGCTGTTCGGTCCTGAAAAATCTCTGGATAATGCTCCATTATCTCGTCTACCGGCTCCCACGTCCACTCCAAGCACTTCCGGTGCTGCCATTGCACCTTCACCAGCTCGACCTTCTTGTTCCTCAAATCCTTCGACTCTCGATCGAGGATCGCACGGGTCGCTCAATGTAGTTCAGGCTACCATCAACCTGTAAATCCTCCAGGGACACCACTGTCGAGTCATCCACCAGACACCTTCGCAAATGGGAGACGTGGAAAGTGTTGTGGATATGACTGAGTTCCACTGGCAGATCCAGCCGATATGCCACCTTCCCCACCCAAGGCCAAAACCCTGAAGGGCCCAATATACCTAGGGCCCAGCTTGCCCTGGTTCATGAATCGGATGACGCCTTTCCAAGGCGACACCTTTAGAAGAACCATATCCCTGACCTGAAACTCCAGGTCTGAACGACGCTTGTCGGCATAGCTTTTCTGCCAACTCTGTGTAGTCTGAAGCCTGCTCCTGACCTACTGAATTCTTTCTGTCATCTTGAGCACCATTTCGGTGCTTCCCATGACCCTCTGGCCCACCTCACCCTAACATATCGGGGTCCTGGACTTCCTCCCGTATAACATCTCAAAGGAAGGACGATCGATGCTCGCGTGGTAGCTGTTGTTGTAGGAGAACTCAGCTAATGGAAGATAGGTATCCTAGGTACCACCGAAGTCCAACACGCACGCCCACAACATATCCTCTAGTGTCTGTATGGTCCACTCGCTCTGCCATCCGTCTGCGGCTGAAAAGCGCTGCTAAAGTGTGGACGAGTACCCAACTCGTCATGGAATTTCTTACAAAACCTGGAAGTAAACCGCACATCCCTGTCGGAAATCAGGGAGACTGGCACTCAATTCCGAGACACCACCTCTTGAATGTAGGTGTCGGCCAGCTTCTCGGCTGATATACTCTCCTGGATCGGTATGAAATGGGCACTCTTGGTCAATCAATCCACGATGACCCATATGGAATCTACTCCCCGCGTGGTCTTGGGAATTTTGGTGATGAAATCCATGGTAATATCTTCCAATTTCCACATGGGAATATCGAACGGCTTAATCTTGCCTTGTGGTCTCTGATGCTCGGTCTTGACCTTCCTGTAGGTTAAGTATCGCTCCAAATACCATGCTATATCTCGCTTCATGTAGGGCCACCAATAGTCAAGACGAAGATCTCTATACATCTTTGTCGCCTCGGGATTAATGGAGAATCGGGACTTGTGCGCCTCCTCCATCAGAACCTGGTGCACACCCCTATGGTATGGAACCTACACCCTACGGTGTAGTGTCAATAACCCTCGACTATCATAATCGAAGGAGGAAACCTGACCCACAATACGCTCGCTCTTCCGGTGTTCCTCCTTCATCACCTCTTGTTGGGCCTCTCGGATCCGCTCCAACAGCAGAGCCACCACGGTCATTCTCATATAGATACCCCTGATCAGCGCTGCCTTGAGGCTAAGCGAGTCGGCCACAACATTGGCCTTCCCCGGATGGTAGAGGATCTCATAATCATAATCCTTCACCACATCAAGCCACCGACACTGCCTCATATTCAGATTCGGCTGGTCCATGAGATACCTCAAGCTCGTGTGGTCTGTGTAGATGGTACAACGAACCCCATAGAGGTAATGATGCCAAATCTTGAGGGCAAAAACAACAGCCCCCAGCTCCAAATCATGCGTCGGATAATTCGTCTCGTGAGGCTTCAGTTGCCTCGAAGCGTAAGCAAAAACATGTCCTCTCTACATTAAAACTGCCCCCAAACTCGAGATGGACGGATCGCAGTATATGACAAAATCCTCCATTCCCTCTGGCAGAGCTAAGATTGGCACCTTGCACAATCTCTGTCTCAATGTCTCAAATGCAGCTTGCTGCTCAGGCGCCCAACAAATGACCACAACTTTCCTCGTCAGCCTGATCAGGGGTACGACTATCTTGGAGAAATCATGGATGAATCCCCGATAATAGCCGACTAATCCTAGGAAACTCCGAATCTAAGATGGAGACCTCGAAACCTCCCATCTCATCACGGCCTCCACTTTGGCCGGGTCAACCGATATCCCGTTCTTGTTGACAAGGTGCCCAAGGAACTGCACCTCGCGCAACCAGAACTCACATTTGGAGAATTTAGCATACAAGTTCTCCCTCCTCAAAGTATCCAGAACCTCCAACAAGTGTTCCTCATGTTGCTCTTACGTCTTGGAATAAACCAAGATGTCATCAATGAAAATTATCATGGACCGATCCAACATCGGTCGCACACGCGGTTCATCAGATCCATGAACACGACAGGAGCATTGGTGAGCCCGAAAGACATCACCACGGACTCATAGTGACCATAACGCGTCCAAAAGGTTGTCTTCTGTATATCCTCCTCTCTGACCCTCATCTGATGATAACCATAACGCAAATTGATTTTGGAGAAGTAAGATGCTCCTTGTTGCTAGTCAAAGAGGTCATCGATCCTCGGGAGTGGGTAACGGTTCTTCAGCGTTACCTTATTCGGATCCTGATAATCTATACACATCCGATGCGACCCGTCCTTCTTCTTTACAAACATAATCGGAGCTCCCCAGGGTGAACTTCTCGGTCTAATGAATTGTAACGCCTATAGATCCGGGCTTGTCAATTCAGAGATAATAGGGGTCGAAAACGACTTTTCGACAAAATATTATTTAGAATAAATAATCTTAACCGAGTTGTAGAATATGAATTTTCTATGATTTGGCATAACACTACACGGCCCAAAACTCGAATTTTACTTCGAGCAGTTTTTGGCCTATGCGACCTAATTGAGAATTGAAGATCTCATTAATAGGAACTCAACAGTAAAAAGACAGACGAAAACGGAGTCGGTATGAAAGAATTACGAATTTTTTGAAGTCATTTAACAATATAATTTCCTCCTACTGTTAAATTTAAGAGGTGTCGAGAATTAGTTGACGGAGTCTAAATGAAAGTTGTAGATCTTATTTTTACCTACGGGTGGGTATAACGAACGTTGAAAACGGAGCTCGTATGTGAAAGTTATGAATTTTTGAAAATCGGCTGATTTCCACCATGTGTGTGATGCCACGTGTTAGCACCAGGCTTTGCCTTGGAGCCTAAGAAATCTCCCAAGGTGAACACTAAAAAACTCACGAGGTGAGTAACCCTAATTCAGCCTATAAATACTTTGCGAAGGCAACCTCTTTTCTTCACAAATTCACCACAACTTTCTCTCTCTAGACTCTCTCTCTAGCCCCCTAACCCCCTAAAAGCCTAGGTAAACCCCCTAGCACCCGAAGGAAGCCCCAAGGCTCCTGGAGTCCCGAGAAAAGAGCCTTTTGGCTCGGGAACGCTGCTCCAACTAAGCTCGGTTTTCTTAAAAAACCCGCTGTAAGTGAGCTACGCCTATGGAATTTTTAATATAACTTTTATTTAATTATAGTAATTTTATTAGGGCCTTATAATAATTATTTGAGCTATTATTATGAGTTATATAGTGTTTTTTAATGCTTATATAATAGTAATAATAGCTAGACTATCAATTAGTCTTGGTGAATATGAAACTAAACCCTAGTGGTAATGATACTAGGTTTTGTCAGAGGAAATTGTTTTGAGATAACGAAGTGTTGTCCGAGTGCCGAGTCACCACCTTATCGGGTGAGTGCATAGTCAATTTCATCTTACACATAGATATGAAGTATGTTATATAAACTACGTTCTATGTGTGCATATTATCTGAGTACTTGCTGTCTATGCTGGATGAACGATTTTATACACATTTTAAATGATTTAAACTGTATATGTATTTTATATCTATGAAAATGTTGGGGTAAAACGTGGGTAGATGTAATAGATGAAATATGAGTTGGATGATGAGTTGAGAGGTGATATAGACCATGATGTGACGGTGAGAGGTGGACGATGTGAGAAGCCTTTCCCAAGTGATGGCCCCGTCATTCAGCAGTATATGGATGACAACCACGGACTATTCTAGACAATCCAGTGGAACACTAGCAGGCCCACAACTTATAGGTGTTGTGAACGATGTGTTCACCGGTGTACACTAAAAACCCATTGACATGTATTGCGTGTGGATTCTCGGAAACGATACTGTCGAGAAATGAGATAACCCTGGCAGCTGCGCGTAAAGGACAATACTGGGAGATGTGCCTCGTAGAGAATGTCACAATTTTGGTAGTTGCGCCTAAGTGAAAGAACTAGGAGATGTGCTTGACAGATGTGTCATTGACTGTCACACCCCGGCCGTCGGCGGAAACACCGGGCGGTGTAACGTCATTTCTCGTATCATAGTTATCAACTTCCTAAAAACACATACAATTTAAAATACGTCAACATAAAGTTGGTGAGTCCACAGGTTTTGACTCCATATAAAATAATACATATTTCGAGTTTCAAAAGTATATTTTTGAAAGTATAATTTTTACTCTCCAATGTTTACTATATATATCCTAGGTATAAAAGTTTACTACCAAATAAGTAGTTTACCTATAAGTCTCAAATACTATGGATATAAGTGTTTGTAATTCCATACAAACGAGAGTTGCTACGTATAAATCTTATTTCAATTTTATACGAGTAAAACCACTGCGTATAAATCTATTTCAATTCTATACGAGTATGTGTGCTAGGTATAATTATCTACTTAATATACAAGTAGTACCTAGGGTATAAGTAGGGGAAACTTATACTAAACAGCGACGAAGTATAATGTTTCTAACAAGTTGCTACCATGAGCCTGTATTTGTGACTGTATGACATAGTCATATACATCCTATTATTATCACAAGAATCACACATTGCGGTAGTACAAGGATTCCACCTTGCGGTGGTCCAAGGATCACACCTTGCGGTGGTACAAGGATCACACCTTGCGGTGGTACAAGGATCACACCTTGCGGTAGTACAAGGATTACACCTTGAGGTAGTACAAGGACCACACCTTGCGGTAGTTTCCGCACGTTTCATCGACGCCAGAACAATAACAAATAAAAGGATAGTTCATCACTCGCTTTTGGTTGAGTGTAGCTAACAGTCACAAGTGGGGTGGTCAACCCGTATACTAATTGTACACGACTTCCTCACTCACACGAGATTAACGAATACAGGTTAGAGGACTTTCACTAAGATCCCCAATCTTAGATGATGAATACATTAGCTCGGGTAGACTTTGATGACGTTCTATAGTTCTAACAACAAAAGCATTTTCATGTCTAAAATCCTAAGTTACTAGACTATTCTTTTAAACATTACTCCAAATTTCATAACATTTAGGCAGTATAACAACTATAACTTGAAGTAAAACCAGGTTTTATCTTGACATAAAACCAATAATAACAACATATAACGTTTGTAGTTTTATCTTGACATAAAACTAACAATAACAACATATCCAGTTTTATCTTGACATTAAACTAATAATAACAACATATAACATATCTCGTTTTATCTTGACATAAAACTATTAATAACAACATATAACATATCTAGTTTTATCTTGACATAAAACTATTAATTGCAACATACTATATAACTTAACATATAAAACTTCTGAATATAACTTCAGAACTATATCGCACACAATATATATATATATATATATATATATATATATATATATATATATATATAGAATCCTAAGTATAACTCAGGATCTATATTAATATATTAACATACCGATAAGTTGATAATAGTTGTATATATTCAAAATATTATATTTAGAACAACTATACCCCGGCTATTATAACTATATATTATCATATAGACATAATAATAACATATATACAATGACTAGCATGCGTTTTCCCTTGAAATATTAGAAAGTGGGGCCGTGAAACTGACCTTAGTAGCGTGTTTATAGAATTAAATGGTCAAAGGTTCGTCATAGTCAAGCTCGGGAAGGGAAAACGGCCTTCAGAAATGAGAGAGAATGAAAGAAATGGTGTACTAAGCCTTGGGGTCGAAATGGCTATTTATAGTAAGATTTTATGACACTCATGTCGTGAGTGTCGTAAAACTCACGTCGTGAGTGTTGTAAAACTGACGTCGTGAGTCTCATGATTCACTCCGTAGACTTGCCATTTGCGTCCCTAGCTTCGAAAGGTGGCCATGTGACACCTCACCTCGTGAGTGTCATAAAACTCGCGTCGTGAATTTTGGATCTTATCCTCTCGTAGCTTCTAGATTCCGATGTATGACAGAATTACTCCTCACGTCGTGAGTGTCATAAAACTGACGTCCTGAATTGATTCTTATCTTCTCGCAGCTTCTAGATTCCGAATTATGACAGAATGTCGTAAGCGTCATAAAATCACGTCGTGAATTAGCTAGTTTAGGGTTAAAAGCTAAATCTTCGGAATGCCATAACTTTTGCATACGAACTCCATTTTTGGCGTTCTTTATATGAACGCGTAGGTATTTACGAGCACTACAACTCTCTTTTAGACTTAAATAGCTAATTCTAAGTCTATTTTAAATTCCTCTTATTATAGAGATTTATAGTGTTTGGTTTCTCATAACTTCTTCATGCAAAGTCAGATTTAGATGTTCTCTATATTTTTGGAATCGTGTGGATGTATACTTTGAGTTGTATCATAAATTATGTATGAAAGTTCATACTTTATCATGAATTGTATAACATTCTTACCACATTACTAGGTTAGCATAATCACATTACATGATTGGCATAATCACATGTGATTGTTATTGACCTAATTTTGACGGGTGTTACATTGACAAAGATGAAATTGTACCTATTCCTTAGGATAATCCTTAGGAATGAATGAACGAGAAATAACTGATTCTTTGGGTAGATCCTTAAGAATAAAGAAGATAATGGGGATGGGTAATTGGGTTAACTCTTTGATGATCAAACATAATAATTATATTATTGTGGGTTGAATACCCTATGTACTCACCAGGTTTCCCAACCTGACCCACTCAGTTTATTTGTATTACAGGTGTCAATATGAAGTTACATTACACTGAGAGATTAAGGAGATATAAATCACTAGTGTAAATGAATGTAAGTTCTGTTTATGCTTATGTTTCTATATTGACGATGACATCCCAAATGTTTTAAAATGAATAAAATATGTTTCTTCGGAAATGCTTTAATAACGTATTTATCATGTTTTTCTGGGAACAAATTCCACAACATTTTTATTAAAAGAGGTACTCTGATTTTCATAAAGCATAAACAAAATTGGTCTTTTGTGGCCGTGAAAATAGGGATGTCACATGAATCCCTTGTCTAACAGCTCCTGTAGCTGTGTATACAACTCCTGCATCTCAGGAGGAGCCAACCGATATGGTGCCTTGGCTATCGGAGCCGCACCAGGGACTAGCTTGATCCTGAACTAAACTTGCCTCTCAGGAGGTATCCCGAGCAACTCCTCGGGGAATACATCTACAAACTCTCGTACTACTGGCACATCACCCACCGTCGCCCTTCCCACCTCCCGGGTGTGCGTAACATAAGCGACGTATCCTGTGCAACCTTACTGAATGTAGCGGCCAACCCTCGCTGCCAAGCATAAAGCTGGTCCTCGTTATGGCCTCTCGCCCTGTGTCACACCCCCAAACCAAGGATGGCGGAAACGTCCGGGGGTGGAGGACTTCATGTATAGTATCACAACAATGAGTATAATAGTGCTCAAAGTAAACACAACCATCATAAATATAATTGAAAAAGTTACACCAAAGTATATATTTACATGTTTCAAATCAATTACATTATGATGATAAAATGAACTGTTTGATGATTTAATGTCCCATCCTCAAAATGCTGTTGGCTTTCCTGTTTCACGGATTTCCTGAGAATACAAGTAGTTTTGAAAAAGTGTCAACAATTAAGTTGGTGAGTTCATAAGCTTTTGAAAGTAACAGTTTAAAAGCCAATCTTTGCAATGAGTTGTATGTTACCAAAAAAAACCAATATTTTTCTTATAAAAACGATATGTAGTCTTAAAACCCAAGACTGGATGTGCGTGTGAGTTTTGTGTTATGTGATCTCAAGTACCGAGACCGAAAGTGTACAAGTAAAATCTGTAGCTATTGTTATTAAAGGTGGTTTTAGATCAACATGAAAACCCTTTTTGATTTATAAAATCCTGTATACTTTAAGTTTTGTTAACTCCCTATGTGGGTCACTATAACTATACTAAGATTAACCGACACTTTATAATGTACCCCTTTTTGTATAAACCCGGTACTTTGTATTCGTACCACATTTATATGAAGACCTGGTACTTTGTGATGTACCCCTTTTTGTATCAACCCAGTACTCTGTATTTACACCCCAATTATATGAAGACCTGGTACTTTGTGATGTACCCCTTTTTGTATCAACCCGGTACTTTGTATTCGTACCCCATTTATATGAAGACCTGGTACTTTGTGAAATACCCCTTTTTGTATCAACCCGATAATTTGTATTCGTACCCCATTTATATGAAGACCTGGTACTTTGTGATGTACCCCTTTTTGTATAAACTCGGTACTTTGTATTTGTACCTCATTTCGTATGAACACCTTTTGTAATGTAAATGAACATAAACTATACCTAGTATGTTTTTTATGGTGTATGAGAACCCTTTTTGATGTAAGTCAAATGTATGACAAAATATAACTATGTTTATCATTCTTGTTTTGTACTAATGGTAATAGAGGTGGATTCTTACACTTCAGTGAGTATTTATCTGTTATGTAATCATACCACCTCATGAAACACATGTAAAATATGAAATCTTCAATATTAACACTTTGCTCAACAAGTTACAAAGTGCGATGAAAGTTATAAACTGTTATCTAGATTTTTACTTTCCTACACTATTTTACAAAAATCCTAGAAAAATTATTATAAGTCTAAAACTGATTCCATAAATTCTGGGAGTTCACAAATTGTGTCTCGTTTATTCATAATTTTTCTCATGATTTTTAGTGGTCTCCAACATGTGTGAAAATGTCCATGATCACAGACTGGTCTGGATTGGTTCTTGAAATGATAGACAGTTTTGTAAAAATCACCATAAATTGTAGAAAAATCGTGTGGAGATGTGAAAGTATTCATTTTAAAGCTAAGAACTGTAACTACTAGCACCTAAAACATTTTTGAAAACTAAAATTCTTAAGTTGTCCAACACAGTCTGTGAATGGAGTTGAACGTTTTTTAGGAAGGCTGTTAAATGAGTTTAGTTGTGTTCTTGGTGTTTTAACTTGTCTTCCCCCCTTAAAACTTAAGAAAAACATGAAAAGATAGGGGTATGAACTCACCTTGAGTGATTTTAGTAGATGGATGATGGAGAAAAGAAGTGTTCAACTCAAGAACACTTGGGAGGTGCTTTGAAGATTTGAAGATCTAACACAATATGACGATATTTGTGTAAGCAATCTATGATTTGGATGAAGGATAGCAGAATATGTAAGTATAAGAGGAATATACTTACCAAATGTAGAAGGAAATCTTGAAGATTAGCCTTGAATCTCAAAATTTTTAGAGAGAGAAAGTGAGAGAAAATGAAGTTTGTTCTTTGGTGAAAATGAGAGAAATGTGAGGAGAGAGGAGGGTTTTCCAGCTAGACCAAGTGTGTGGCTGCAAAATGGTGGGAAAAGTACTATGGAATGACTAGGTATGGTGTAATAGTGACTGGGGGTTGTACTATGAAGGTATGGGGAGGTTGCTTGTGTCCTTGTCCAAAGGATAAGTCAACACTCCACCTAAATATCTCAACAAATAGATTTTCTAATTAGGCAATGATTTTCCCAAAAATATAGTTAAAATATGAATATTTAGGGTTTATTATATTAAAATACGAGTTTGGGTGAAAATCCCGCATTAAATCTCGAATAACGGGCTTAAAACAAAGTTTGGGTCAAAAACCGACAATCTGGACCGAACCTGGGAGGTTCGACTCTAAGGGAGTGAGAACCGAGAGTGGAGAAGGAAGGAACCGAGAGTAGAAGGGAGGACCGAAGGTGCGAGGCTTCTGTCGTGGCTCACATCTTGGAACCGAAGGTCAAGTCCTCGGACCGAAGGTCAGGTCCTCGGACCGAAGGTGAGAAGAGAAGAGCAAAAGGTCAGGCTCGGTTCGGAATGATCAGGTGAAGGATCCAATTTATGGTTTTGTCTTGGCTTTAATGTATTTTGGTTAAGTATGAGTCTGTAATAATGTTTAAGGGTTGTTTTTAGGGTGTTGGACATTTTTAGGTGTTTATGACCGTAAACTGAGTTTACGGCTGTAAACTCAGTTTACGGTAGCAAACTATGTTTACGGTTCATGTCTAGTATATATAGTGGAGGTGTTAGTCATTTGACGGTTGTTGATGCCATTGAGTCTTATCGAGTTGTACCAGATGATTTTTGAATACAATCGTGTGCAAGCTTGATTCCTTTTCATCTTTATTCTCTTCTTGTGATTGATTGTTGCTTTAACTATTGGTGAAGATCCATATTTGGACCTTACAATTGGTATCAGAGCAAGAACCGGTGTTGAAGCTTCTTTCAATTGACTTTTGGGTTATTTTTGGGGTATTTTAATCGTTTTCTTTGAAGATTGAACTTGATGTGACTGTTTTCGAGGTGAAGGGAAAGTTATTCTTCTGAAAAATCGTGTTTTTGAGGACTTCTATAAGTTTACGGTGAACCGTAATCTCCATTTATGGTTGTTGAATCAAGAACATCATAAACTGTAAACCTTAAATCTTCATAGACCGTAAACTAATCTTAAAGGACCACAAACGCATAAACCGGAATCTATCAAACTGTAAATTCAGATACCGTAAACCCTGTTTACGGTCGTAAGCTCTTGAACCGTAAACCCAGTTTACGGTAGTAAACTCCCAACCGTAAACTCAGTTTACGGTAGTAAACCCTTTCAACTATAAACTCAAAATTTTGAACCTAAATTGTTTAAAATTTAAAAGGATTCTCAAAGTCAAACTCAGTTTCAAGAACTTAACGCTGTTATGGGCACGACTACACGTATTCCAAGGTTGATGTCTGCTGAAGGTTTTCCCGAGTGGAAGTATAGGATAGAAAAATACATTGAGATGAAAGATTTCAAGATCTGGAGAAGCATTCTTAGAGATCCTGTCAGAATCACTGTGAATGTTGGAGGTCAAATGGTTGACAAATCTATTGACAACTACACTGATGAGGATTTTGAATTGATTGAAGAACAGGAAAGAGCACTATCCACTTTAACTATGGCATTATCTCCTGATATTCCTCAAGGTTTTCATGAGTACACTTCAGCTAAAGCTCTATGGGAAGCTCTCATTGAGGTCTATGAGGGAAATGAAGATATGAAAGAGAGTTGGCAGGACATGCTGAGACAGAAATTCAACATGTTCAACTACATTCCAAGAGAGACTCTTGAAGCTCAATTGCAAAGATTCACTACACTCACAACTGACATGCAAATTTCAGGGATTTTCTTGACCAAGTCAGAAATCAACAAGAAACTTCTGAATGCTCTTCCTAGGTCATAGGATAAGAATGTTGTTGTGATTAAGAAAACAAAGGATTTGAATCGCCTCTCTCTTGCAGAAGTCATGGCAGTTATCAAGGCATGTGACATTGATGACAAACAGAGAGAAATCAACCATGTGAATTCATACTCTACTGCAAATCTTGGAGTTTCATCCAATAATGCTCTATCATCTTTCATGACTCCCTCAGGTCAAGCTTTCACAGTTTAACAACCTCAGATTCATACTTTTAATGTTGTACCATCCATCCCTCACCATCAAACTCAAAATGTGCCATTTGCCATCCCTCAAACCATTTCTGCTCCCAATGAGTCAGTTAAAGCCTCTTCTTCGAACTCCAAAGAATCTGATGAAAATATGGCTCTAGCTACTGGGCTAGTCAACTTTTACAATGCCTTTGTAGCTGGAGATCTTCCACCTCAGCTATCATTTGCTGATTTGGACCAGATACATCCTGAAGATGTAGAGGAAATGGACATTACATGGCAAATTGCCATGGCTGTCTTCAGAGCCAAACAATTCGCCAAGAAGACCGGGAAAAACAACTAGGCCATGAATGCTGACAAGAAGGTGGGATTCAATAAAAGCATACTGAGATGTTTCAACTGCCACGAGCAAGGTCATTTTGCTCGTGATTGCCCGAAACCAGATTGCAGCCAGTGGAGAAACAACTATGGTTGCTCAATCATTTGACTGGGAGGACCAAATTCAAGCCTTGAATATCTCTGGGCCAGAAAATGCTCACCTAGCTCAAATTGATGATAATTCTTCAAAGAATACTGATGTTGACCCTGAAGCAGAGATGATGGAACTACAGCTTACCCTAATGGTATCTACCTCTTCCGAGCCTAAGAAAAGCGAGGTAAATCTATTGTAAAGAATATGTTAAACTTCTTTGTGATGAAGTGCAAGTCTTACGTAGGCAAGTAGAGGACCTTAAATATGAGGGCTATCAACTTAGGAAAGGACAAAAACCTCTTAAGGCCCAACTAGAAGCTAAAATAAAGGATTAAAAAAAATTCAATCAGAATACAGTGAAAAATGTGAACCGTATGATTATGTTAAGAGACAATTTGATGCAGTAACCAAAGAACTAGACGGTTTGAAAATTATGAATGATAAAATAGATGTTTGTTTCAAAAATTACACTGCATCAAGTAAGACAGTTGAGTCCTTGTGTGAAACCCAATTAAAATTCAAAGAAAATCAAAACAAGGGTCTAGCGTATGATTGTGTTCCTCCACCTTTCAATCATAACTACACATCCATCCCTATGACACGGGACAAAATTTACAAGGAGCCACATCTTCGATATGGCCAACCAGCCAGTTTTGTTTCAAGAGGTTTTATTAACATTGAAAGTACTAATGTTTCTACTTCCTCTGCAGATCAACCATTAGATCAGGCAAAGCGTGAAGCTGGAGAACCTAATTTTTTTTAAACCTGATGTTTCTATTATGAATAATTTAGAATGTGTTTCTGATGTTAAGGCTGAACGTGTTTCTTGTGTTGACCCTTCATCTGATACTGTTGAATTTAATTTTTTCGATATGTTTGATGAATTGTTTGGTAATTCTGATGCTTGTGATTCTCATGAAGAATCATCAATTCCACAAGTCAAAACGAATGAGGCACCTTCACTTATTTCTCAACCTAACTCTCATGCATTTTCTTCTGAGAAGAGTAAGAGTGTTTGTCAAGAAAATAAATCTGAAAAATGCAATACAAGTTCAAGTAATAAACATATTTGTTTTAATTATGGTGTTGGTGGTCACATAGCTAGGAATTGTCAAAATAGGATATTTGTAAACTATTTGTCACCAAGAGGGGAGAATGAATCTCGAGGAAGGTCTTTAATTAGAAAATCTTCGAGAGCTTGTTCTCGGAATAATGATCATAAAGATGATAAAGTCAGAAAAAGGGCTAGTTTTCAATCAAATAAAGAGGTTTTTACTAACAAAGCTCAAAACAGTTTCCCATAACCGAACAAGGCTCCGCCAAGATCGGTTTCGTCAAAAAGCAATTCTAGATCTTCAACCAGTTTTGGTAGAACATCCAGAAAGTTTGTGCAAACTTCTATGAAACCTACTTCAAAATCACCAGAGAATGTTGTAAAACCTAAACTTCAATGGAGGCCCAAATCACTTTCTAATCCATCGTTACCACCCTCTGAAGTGATTAGGAATGAAGATCCTAATTTGAAAATTTTGAAAATTAAATAAAAAAAAGTGAAAAGGAAACCCAGGACAGTGATGACCTGGGTTCTTAAATCTAAATGATTCCGCTCATTTTACAGGGACATTTGCGGAGGAATGTCGTTCGTCCTTGGTACGTCGACAGTGGCTGCTCCCGACATATGACGGGAGACATCTCCCAACTGAGCGAAATTCAATCTTTTAACGGGGTTATGTTTCCTTTGTGGGCGGAGATGGTGGAAAGATCACACTGCGTGGAACTGTTTACGAATGGAGTGCTGAGCTTTGAAAATGTCAACTACGCTCCCGAGTTAAAGCACAGCTTGTTGAGCATTTCCCAAATATGCGACAAAGGCTACTCTACCCATTTCACTGATAAAGAGTGTATGATTCTCAAGCCAGACATTGTCATCCTAGAAGAATGGATCCTAGTCAAATCTAAACGGGATGGGAATGCCTACATTATTGATATGAACAACAATCTCCCTGAACAAGTCACTTGTCTTTTCTCAAAGGTCTCCAAACAGAATGCAATGTTGTGGCATCGAAGACTAGGTCATGCTAACGCGAAAAACCTAAATCGTCTTGCGAAAAATGAGATGGTCCGAGGCCTTCCTATGAGAGACTTTATCACATTTGAAAAGTGTGTTTCCTGTACTCAAGGCAAACATCATCGGAAACCACACCTGCCCAAGCAACTCAACTCCGTAAGTCAAGTGCTCCAATTGTTACACATGGACTTATTTGGACCAGTCAACATCTTGAGCATTAACCGAAGCTCATACAGTCTCGTTGTGATCGATGATTTCTCTCGATTTACGTAGGTCTTCTTCTTATCCAACAAAGCAGGGGTTGTTGATCTGATAAAGAAGTTCATGGTGATGATTGAGAAGCAGACCAACAATCAAGTGAAGGCGCTTCGCACTGACAATGGAACTAAATTTAAGAATTCGGTTCTTGATCATTTTGCGCATAAAAGGGGATAGCGCGTCAATATAGCTCTGCTCACACGCCTCAACAAAACGGTGTTGCTGAAAGGAGAAATAGAACGTTGAAAGACGCCGCAAGGACGATGTTGTGTGATTCCAAACTACCTGTTTTCTTTTGGGCTGAGGCGATTAACACTGCTTGCTATGTGCATAACCGTGTTCTAATCAACAAAGCACAGATGAAGACTCTGTATGAAATTCTTTATGGACACAAGCCTTCTGTCAGCCATTTCTGTGTATTTGGTTGTCCTTTCACCCTTCTTCACTTAGAATCCAACCCTAAATTTAATGCCAAAGTTGATGACTGTTACTTCGTGGGGTATGTTGCGTGCACCGCATATTGGGTTTACAACAAAAGGACGAAGCAGATCGTTGAATCCTATGATGTGCGCTGGCTGGAGGAGAAAGAAACAGACGCTCAAGTGGGTCCCGAATGGTTATTTGATTACACATCTCTTTTCAAATAATTTAATGTGTCTTCATATAGTTCAAGTGGATCCTCTTCTGGTTTGAAGATTGTGTACGAAGACGAAGACGAAGAAGTTGTCTATAGACCCCCATCGGTTGAGGGGGAGTTCTCTACTCCACGTGATGGAGAGTCCTCTGTTACACTTGATGGGGAGTCATCTGCTCAACTATCTAGAACAAAGTCTAAAGTTCAAAATGCCACTCCTGATGCTGATGCTACACCTCTTACGCCTATTGAAACAGAGTTCATGTCTAGAGATACTTCCGCTGCCACTTCAACTTTTATGGAACTACTCTTTCCTGAAGAAATTCCAAATGAGTTTGTAGCAGAGTCATCAAATAGGACTCAATCAGCAGATGATGGAGGTTTCAACATTCACACTCTACCTGTTTCTCTTAGTGATATCAGCCAAGACATACCCTCCAGAATCCAACGCGATCATCCAATCGAAAATGTTATTAGCCAGTTGGGAGATGGAGTTAAAACCAGAAGACAGAGTGGAGATGTTAATGAATGTCTCTACTCTTTCTTTATATCTCAAATAGAGCCGAAGAACGTTGACATGGCTCTAAATGATCCCAACTGGGTGGATGCGATGCATGAGGAGCTTAATCAGTTTGCAAAGCTCGGGGTTTGGAAGCTGTTTGACTTACCAAAGGGCAAAAGGGCTCTTGACATGCGTTGGGTCTATCGTAATAAGCAAGATGATTCGGTAGTGATCGTCAGAAATAAAGCAAGGTTAGTGGTTCGTGGGGTTCGACAGATTGAGGGTCTTGACTATAGTGAGGTATTTGCTCCCGTGGCTCGGTTGGAGGCTATTCGCATCTTTCTCGCATATGCCTCTTACATGAATTTCACGGTATACCAAAAGGATGTCAAGACTACCTTCTTGTATGGCAAGGTGAATGAAGAAATCTATGTTGATCAACCCCTAGGTTTGTTGACTCAAAGTTCCCTAATCGTGTCTACAAGTTGGACAAAGCATTGTATGGGTTACATCAAGCTCCTCGAGCATGGTATGCGACTCTTACTAAGCATTTGCTCGAGCATGGATACTCTCGCGGCACTATTGATCAACCTTTATTCATTAAGCATGTGGGTAATGATCACATACTTTTTTAGATCTATCTTGATGACATTATCTTCGGGTCAACTTGTCCACAACTTTGTAAGGAGTTTGAAGGCGTAATGAAGAAAAGGTTTGAGATGAGTTCTCTTGGGGAAATGACCATGTTTATGGGGCTTCAGGTTAAACAATCTTCTACCGGAATCCTTATTCATCAAGCAAAATATGTGGATGATATACTAGAGAAGTTCGGGTTCAAAGACTCGAAATCTGCTCTTACACCCATGGCGGAGAGACCTCTACTGGCTCCTGATCTTGAAGGCGAATCTGTAGATCAGACGTATTATCGATCGATGATCGGTTCGCCAATGTATCTGACTGCTAGTCGTCCATACATAATGTTTGCCGTCTGTCAATGCGCACGCTTCCAGGCCAATCCTAAACTTTCTCATCTTATTTGCGTTAAACGGATTTTTCGGTACCTCAAAGGTTGCCCAAAACTGGTCCTTTGGTATTCGAAAATCCAGACTTTGACCTTTATGCTTTTGCAGACAACAACTACGGTGGGTGTGAGCTTAATAGAAAATCGACTTCAGGAGGATGCTAATTTCTTGGAGATAGAATGGTCTCATGGCAGTGCAAGAAGCAACAAACGGTCTCAACCTCAACAGTAGAAACAGAATATGTTGCTGCGTATGCCTGTTGTTCTCAAGTCATATGGATCCAACATCTGTTGTTGGACTACGGTTTGAACTTTCTAGAAACCCCAATTCATTGTGACAATGAGGCTGCTATTCAAATTGTTAAAAATCCAGTCCAACATTCCACAACCAAGCACATTGATATCAAAATTCATTTTATTCGAGACTGTTATGAACGTTCGCTCATTAGGTTAGAACATGTTCACACTGACAATAATGTGGCGGACCTGTTCACAAAGCCTTTTCACCAAGCTCGATTCGATGTGCTTGTGGATTTTTAAAAATGATTCGTTTTGTGGATTAAATTTTTTTTAGATTTTCTTAGTTTAAATTTGCACATTTTTAGTCATTTCATTCTCTTCCATGCACAAATTTAGGGGGAGAAATAATAAAAAAAAATCCAAAAACATAAAAAAAAATATTTTGTTTCTGTTTTATAACTTTAAAAAAAATCCAGAAACATAAAAATTGAAAATCCAAAAATATTGTTGCTAATAGTTGTGTTTCTTGTTGAAGGTCTGGGAAGTGATATGATCATGTGATAACAGGCAACCTGAGTCTGTGTAACGTACCCAAAGTTGAAGGGTCATTGCTCTGGTTTGATGCGCTGGTAGGCACGAAAGATTAGAATGGACTTGACTAGGCATAGATGAACTTAAGGAATCTAGAGGGTTGACAAATTTTGACCTAGTTAGATCCGTTCAGCCTGACAATACGACACTCGGATACGTTAAGCAAGCAGATATATATGGGAATCCACTCGTCACATTAAATGAACCCATACATTAAACCGTGGTTTAACTTTTCCTCGATGTGCGAATTCTGTCCTTAATTTCGGTTGGATGGGGCGACTAGTAAATTCCGATAAATTAGGTCTGTAGAAAATCGTTTTCTTTCTTTCTGTCTGTTAGTCAAATGTTGTTTCCTTTGCGTGACTTCTAATCCGACTTGGTACACAACATATGAAACTCTATTTCTCTGCATATTATATATATGAAATTCTTCTTATCTGTTAGCCATATGCTGTCTCCTTTGCGTGCCTTCCAATCCGACTTGGTACACAGCATATGCAACCTTCTACTTCTCAACCCCTCTGAAACAATAAGTAATAGCAATCTGAATCTGTTCTCTCTCTGAATGATTGTCTGCTCATCCGATGTAAGGAGTACTCTAGAAGTTCTTGATGGCTGGGGCATATCGGGAAGTGGGAAAAACGTTCTAGTACAATTAAAATTGAACACTCAAAGATTGTCTATAGATCTCGTTGCTCAATTTATGTGGACAACAATATCCCTTATCGTCGTCAGGTAAATGGTCCTTAAGATATAGTATCTAGGAACTTAGGATCACTTTGTCTTACAATTATTAGTATGTCCTAAAATTGTCACAAAATTTCTTTCGTGTTTAAGTGGAAAACAATATCGGCAATCGACCAGACAAAGTCGTGAAGATAGATGGTACCGACAAGCGGATGAAGGCTGTCTAAAAACTTTGATCCCGGTGTCACAAGAATTCGTCAGTAGTGTTGATATAAATTTTATCTTCTCGAAATTTAAATCTCCCATTATTTTATTTTTACTTTTATTTTTATTTTTATTTTATCTTATTTTTATAATCGTCAAATTTAAAAAAAAATTATTTTATTTTTTATTTTTATTTTTTCTTTTGGTCTATTTTTTTAAATTTTAAATTTTAAAATTTAAAAAATAAAATACTCAAATGTTTTATTCTTAAAAATTTACCGCGATAAAAGACTGTGTGGGAGACTGGTAAATTTGAAAGGAGTATAAAAGAAAAAGGGCTTACTTCCGTAAACCCTTCCTCTCCCTCTTCCTCATTACAACTGCATTTCACTTTCTCTCTCTACTCTCTCTCCTCGATTTTTTTTCTGTAAAATCTCGTGAAATCAATCGGTACACCTTGAAGGTATGTTGATTCAGACCAAGGATCTGCTATTTATTCACGATTTCGACCATAAACGAAAGAGTGATCGAAGATTAAAGTTTTTCGGCGTTTAATGTTCATCGAGGGGTTTACGGTTTCGGAACATTCAAGAACCGTAAACCCAAAGTGGCCTTACGACCGTAAACCCGGGTTCTGGTCTTACCGTAAACCCAAGTTTTGGTCTTACAATCGTAAACTCAGTTTACAGTCTGTTGACCAACTTTGACCGTAAACTCTTTGTTGACAATATTTGACCGTAAACTCTAATTTTTTTTGCAGTCAGAGGCCAAAATAAATTGTCGAATTAAGAAAACTTGATGTTTTGCACTATTATATTATGTGTTTTCTTACTTGGCTTGTTTAGTGCAGAAAAATGGCAAATCTTAAGTTCGCGGATATACACAACTTGGCGATCGTTCTGGATGATCCTCCTGCTCCTCATTCTGAATTCAAGTCAATGATCTACAAACTGAGAGAATGCTGTTTATCTTGTGCCATCACTGTAAATCCCATTATCTATCAGAATATCATCCGGAAATTTTGGCAGACAGCTTGCATGACCAAAGTCAAAGGAGAAATTACTATTGAAGCCGTAGTCAAGGGTTGCAAGATTAAGATTACAGAGCAGTACATCAGAGATACCCTGCTGGTTAACGATGGATCCAATTTCCCTAATGATATTGGAATTGATGATGTACAAGGGGTTCTTCAGAGGATGGGATATGAGGGTGTCCATCCTCCCACCATAAAGAAGCCCCTGCCTCCTTACTGGAGATTCCTGGTGCATGTGTTCGTAAGCTGCATTTCTGACAGGAGATCAGGAGCCGATGAGATCTCCTTCAGGAACACAGGGGTAATTGTCTCTTTAGCTGCTGGCATAGACTTTAATTTCTCAAAGTTCATACTTGATGAATTCTTAGTGAACATTAATGCCATTACTCGGGGGACCAGAGATGCATTTCTTCTTTATCCAAGGTTCATCCAAGTATTTGTCGACGATCAATTTCCAAAAATGGTGAAGGATGGTGACAAGTTGGATATTAAATCTTTGGGCCCTCACACAGTTGGTCTCATCAAGCAGAATAGAAAGGGCAAGGTTGTTTTTGAAGGCAAACATCCTCTGGACAAATTTGGAAAATTTGCTAAAATTGACGAGTCTTCTGAGTCGCATGGAACACCAGACAAAGTGTCATCTGAGCAAGTTTCATCTGAGAAGGTTGCCTCTGACAACGTGATCACTGTATCAGATCATGAAGAAGAAGATGTTCTAGCTGCTAACACATGAGTGGCTGAGGAACATGAATTGACTTCCGCACGAATAGAAGAAGATTTTCACAAGGGGTCGGGGTCAGCAACTGATTTATATGAAGGACTGGATCTCTAAGGATTTGACAATGATGAAATCCCTGTTGATTTTGGGGGTAACGAATATTTCATGACATGGATGAACATAAATGAGCTGCTTGACAATGTCGATGATGTTGCTGAACCGACAACTGAGACAAGGGAGGAAGAAGATGTTCTAATAGTCTCACCTCCTCCAACTAACACCACGGCAGAAATAGTAAGTCCTGTGGTGATAACGTCAGGGATTCCTTCCCTTGATGTTATTTCACCTACCTCTGAGCCTGTGGAATGTGATCCCACCACCATTCAAGTCACACCTCCTACAAGCAAAAGACGCAGACTTGATCCTAGACTGGTAACTCCTAGTGTTTCTGCTCCTCCAAAAACAACCCCAGTTATAGTCTCTAATGAACCGTTCACTGAAGGTACTAGTACCATCTACGAGACTGGTGACTCATCTTTTCCAACAAACTTCTCTCCTCCTAGGCCAGAGCATGATGCTACCTCTGCTAGACTAGCCTCGCTCTTGGCCAGAGAACAACTTTCAACACCCCCTGCTCATAGCAAAGGAATCTGTATAGAGGGTGGTAACTCAGGAGAAGAGATTCCTTCTCTCTCTGAACTTCAGAAGCAGGTCGTTGCTCTAAGTCAGAAAAATGTTGAGTTGGATCAGAGGAATACTAAGCTTGACATTAAGGTTGCGGGTCTTCAAGCTGAAAACACACAGCTCAGTATTCAAATGGCAGAACTTAATGAAGAAAATGCTGCAAAGACCAAACAAATTACAGATCTTCAGATCCATTTTGGCCTTCTGACCGCCAGTTACTATGACTTGAAGAAAAAGCTGGAAGACAAATTTAGCGACGAATTCAGATCTTCTGTTGATGAACCACTAATTTATCTTCCCAATCAAGATGTTCCCATTGCTCCTACATCTACCTCTGCAAATATCAGAACCACCACCATTGTAAACCGTTTCGAAAATGAACCGGAGCAAGCTCCACCTGGAAAGGCCTCAAAACACAAGAAGTCGGACAAGGAACCTGAGAAAAGTCAACTCCTATTCAAGCGGAGTGTAGATCACAAGGCACCCTGGGATCAACAACTAGTTACTGTCACTGATTTGGTTGTGCAACGCTTCAGAGACACTTATGGTGACAAATCTGGAATCATTGGGTGGGGATTCCATGATACAATGAATATGTTCATGGTGAGGAGAAAGAGCGGGAGCAAAGAATTATACAAAGATGCTCACGACTTTAATTATTTTACAAAAATTGATCTTATTGAGTTGTCTAAGGCTCCCTTCTCCAATCCTTCAAATAATCCCAGGGCAAGTCTGTCACACCCTGAAACCGAAGACGGAAACATTCCGGGGCGGAGGACGTCATGAATATCACAACCAATGTACATAGTAAGCATAGTAAACACAAAGCAATACATTACATAGATTCATTAGATCTATTTATAAGTAAAATGTTACAAGTTTCATAGATACATAAGTTTAAACAAAAGAGAGACGTGACTCCATACGCTCCGTCTTCTACAAAAGAACGCGGGATACCTGTCTAAGGAGAACCTGAGAATACAAGCAGTTTAAAAATCAGCATAAAGCTGGTGAGTTCATAAGCGGTTTGTTTTGTGAAAATGAACAAGATTCCTTTTGTTTTCTGAAAAAGTGGTAATCCAAGAAAATACCATATTTTCTTAAAAGTAATGTTTAGTTTTCCATTATGTTACACAATTCTGGTTATGAATAACTGTTATCCCAGGAAAATCCTATATTTTCCTAAAACGTTTGTGATTAGTTACCAAGTCTGAATGTAATATACAAGTATCTACCATACTTAAAATGTTTATGTAATGTTTCCTGAAATTTGATTACCAATCCGAAATGTAATGGAAAAGATGTATATTGAAAACCTGATTATCCTTGTGAAGTGTATGTTAGTTTCAACACGTATATAAAAACTATCATCATAGTAAACTAATTTCAAAGGTTATTAATTTACTATATTCATTATTACTAATAAGTAAATCTCTATTATCCAAATTGCGAGTTCTATAACCATACTAAAGACTAGATATGGCAAAGGAAGGCCAGTATCATTTATGACTTTCGTCACCCGTGAACCTTTCGGTTCGGCTGTAGCTAGCAGCCAGGTGCGGGGTAGTTAGCTCCGTATAGATCTATACACTCAAGTCACGCTCCCTCACATAGAGATTCTGGTTACGGAGGCGGTCCTCCACTCGCGTATCTTTGTGGAGTGTTCTCCGAGGATGTGTCTCCAATTTATAGGAATAACAAATCTACAAGTAATAATGCGGAAAATCCTGTTTAAATTCTATTTACAAAGACGATCCTCCACTCGCGTATCTCTGTGGAGTGTTACCGAGGACAAAACAATTGTACCAATCTAATGCTTTTAACAATAATGATATGGAACAATTCGTTTGTGAAATATATATAATATAACATTATATAATAATATATGAAATCGGTTTGTAAACTGATTCTGCAAATCAAATAGTTGGTTAATACGGTTTCAATTGTTAAAAGCAAGTGGAATATGAAACAATTCAATTGAAATAATAAATTTAAGCACAAGATATTCTTGTACTTTTGCTTGTATTCCCCCCCTGAAAACATTGAAAAACATTGAAAAAATAGCAGGGGTATGAACTCACCGGATGAGGATTGTGTCGATTTGGATGCTAAACGTTGGTTCGGGGCTTCAAAACATGAGAGGTTCCTATGTAATATGAAATGATACACAAATGTATCTAATTAGACTCTAAATCACTAATTAGATATTCTTGTACGCTCCAAGACGAGAAAACACTTTAATTCAAGTGTTAGGAGTAGGCCAGGTAGTATCTAAGGGTGTGTAGGGCCTAGATTACGAGTTTACTATTCAAAAGTAACTCCTTAAGGGAGTTTACGGTCCTAAGACTATATTCCCATGAGTTTACGGCCGTAAACTCATGGGTGGTGTGTTCTTGGATGTTAACTGGTCTTACAATGCACAAAGGAAAGTTCTAGGGTTGATTATATGGCTTAGGAAGTGATCAAGACTTGAAATGGCCTTGGAAAAGGAGTTTACGGTTTATGAAGATGTTCTTGGGGAGTTTAATACCTTAAACACATGATTTTACTACCTTAAACTCATGTTTGCCCATGAATCATGCATTTTTGTGGTTGTAGGTTAAGCATACAAGGTTCTAGGTTCAATTCCAAGCCATACAAGGTGTTAAAGGCACTTTAACACCCATTTGAAAAGTTTATGGTCTAAGGAGATGAGTTTAAAGTCTAAGAATGTTCTTGGACCATAAAATCAAGTTTGATCCATTTACATATGTTTTGGTGCATCACATGAAGTATTATAAGGTTCTACACTCTCATGGAAGCATTTGGAGGTGTTTAGGAGCATTTTGACACTTTAATAGGAGTTTACGGTCCATGAATGTGGGTTTATGGTCCAAGAATGTTCTTAGACCGTAAACTCATGTTCAATACTCAAATGGCACGATTTTGGGGTCCTAAGCTATTGCATGCAAGTTTCTAAGCCATATCTAAGCACTAGAAGGGGTTTGGAGGGGCTTTGGGGATTCAAAACCCTCTTAAGGGGTGTTCACGGTTTTGGGAGGGTCCCTAGACCGTAAACACTTGTTCTTGGGTATTTTTGGGAGTTTCAAACATGAATTTGCATGCCAATCAAGTTAAACAACAAGCTAGGATGGAGTACTTACCAAATTGAGGCTTGAAATGGAGTTTTTGGATCAATTTCGAATTCTAGAGAGATTAGTGAGAGAAAGTTTTTAGAGAGAGAGGAAAAAGCTTCAAAATGATGTCACTCAATCCCTTATATACGGGTTGAGTTTATGGCTTGGCGGAATTCTACCCGATACTGCCGTTAGACGGTGCTTTTGGTCGTACCTGATAAATTGCCGTAATCACGACTTAGATGAAACTAATAATTTTCCAAATAAATATGGAAAATATTTTAATGTTTATAACACATCCCGACACTTATGAAACCGAATTAAAGATCGCGATTACATTAATTTAATTCTAAGGTTAACGGAACAATTTGAATACGAACGGTTTTATTTAACGGGAATGGTTTGTAGTGACGGAATTTTTACTGGTTGTCACATTATCCCCCCGTTAGAGGGAATTTCGTCCCGAAATTCAAGAATTAAGATACAAGTTTTGGAAAGAGATACGGATAATTCTGCTGCATCGGGTCTTCGCGTTCCCAAGTGAATTCAGGTTCTCGCTTGGAATTCCAGCGAACCTACACTATCGGGACTCGGCTTAGTTTCGTACGTTTGATCGCTTGGTCTATGGTCTCGATTTGTTCAAGAGGGATTACTAGGGTTTCATCAGACAGGCACTTCTAAAGATTCGGGACGTGGAAGATAGGATGGATGTTTCTAAGTTCTGAAGGTGCTCGGAGTTTGAAGGTTACGGGGTCGATCCTAACGAGGATCTCGAAAGGTCTAATGTACCATGAGTTAAGTTTTCTGTGCTTTCCAAAGTGTATCATGTCTTCCCAGGGAGAGACCATTAGCAGGACACGACCTCCAACCTGGAATTCCAAAGTTTTCCGTTGTATATCGACATAATTCTTCTATCGATCTTAGTGAAGTTTTCAATCGTTCTCGGATCTGAATGATCTTCTCGATGATTTCGTGGATGATTTCAGGACCAGTGAGGGTACTACCAGGTAATCGACTCTTGGCTAACTGTGTGTCTCCTTCCTCAACCTAATACGAGGGAATCAGTACTTTTGACCGTAGAGGGTTTCGAACAATGCAATCTTGATACTGGTGTGATAACTGTTGTTATACGAGGATTCGATCAAAGGTAAATGGTTGTCCCAAATCGTTCTGCAATTGATGACACATGCTTTCAGCATGTCTTCCGTGATCTAAATAACTCTATCACTCTGTCTAATTGTCTGAGGATGATAAGTCGTACTCATGTCTAGCTTGGTTCTGTGAGTTTTCTGAAGGGACATGCTAAAACCTTGAGGTAAACCTGCTATCTCAACCAGAGATAATGGACATAGGTACACCGTGCAGTCATACTGTCTCTTGGATATGGGTTCGTGTAAGTCTTTCCATCATGAATGATTCTCTGATTGGAAGGAAATGAGTGGATTTTATCGAAGGATCGACATTTACCCCAAATGTTATCTTAACCACTCGGGAAACTGGGTAATCTTGACGATGCAATCCATGATAGTCATCTGCTATTTCCATTCGGGTATCTAGGCTGTTGGAACAGTCCCGAGGGTTTCTGACTAGTCTTCTCAGTTCTAAGCGAGTAAGAGGGGTTAGATGGTCATTGTTAACGTCTTAGTCTTGCTGTCTGAGCTTTCCTTTCGGCTAAGGGCACCTCATGTTTATGTCTTTCTGATCGAAGCTATGATGCAGTCTCTTATGGTTAGTGAAATTTGCGTCCTTGGTTCCATTGAGATCATGTCTCTCATTCTTAAGTGCAGGAACTGCTTCTCCTAATTCCAAGTCGTGAGTTGTGTAGTTAACTTCGTGTGCATTTTGTTTGTCTCGAAACGTGAACGATAACTTTTCCTTCCTGCCTAAGTACATAGTCTAAACTATGATTGAATGCACCGCAATGGACAACAAAATCCTTTGTTCCCTCTGGCAGAGATAGGATAGGTGTGATGCATAAGTCTTGCTTCAATGTGTGAAATGTTGTATCTCGCTTTTCACTCCAACAAAAAGGGTACACCTTTCTGTGTCGGAGTGATCAGGGGTTTGGCGATTCTAGAAAGATATCCTGAATGGTTCTGCAATAATAGTCGGCGAGACCCAAGAATTGACAGGTTTTCTGTGGGTGTTTTCGGTGCCGACCAATTCTCTATTGCTTCAACCTTAGTAGGATTCACGCGTATGTCTTCATCGCTCATTACATGACCAATGGAAAATGGTTTGACCGAAGGGTATCAATACAAACTCTTAGTGATCATATCAAATCTTGAATATTGTCTTGGAAACCTTATCCTTGTGAGCTAGTAGCTGATGGTATCTTGACCTAAGGTTTATCTGCGAGAAGTAGCTGGCTCCCTGAAGTTGATCGAAGAAGTCATCTATTCGGGAAAGAGGATATCGGTTTTTACGGTCAACTCATGAAGCCGACTGGATAACTCCTGCATTTCTGCTGGAGCAAAGCGATACAGAGATTTTGGCTACGAGGGTAGTTCCAGCGATTAAATTGATACGAGGCTCGACTTGAAGTTCGGGAGGAATTCCCATGAGCTCTTCGGAAAAGACATCAGGAAGAATTGCAGACTTCGGGGATGCAACTTCCTGTTTCTCGATGGTTACATGGGCTAGGAATACATGACATTTCTTCCGGGGAAAACTTTTGAGCTTTGATGCATGAAATAATGTGAAGGTTAGAGCTAAGCTTATCGCCATAGATCATAAGAGTCTGGTCAGCGGGAAGATTGAGACGAATAGCCTTTTTCGTAACAAAGTATATCAGCACGATCGGGACTCAATCGATACATGTCAAAGATAACATCAAAGTTCCTTATTGAAACTGATGTTAGGCCAATGGAGAAAGAATGGTTACTCAAAGTAAGAATACAGCTTAGGAATAAATCATTAGCACACTCATTCTCGCCACTAGTCATCCCGACGGTAAATGTTTCAGTTATTAGACAAGGACTATGTTTATGAAGATATTTGGATGAATGACTAATAACACTTTCTTGACACTAAATTCGAAAAGGATACGAGCATAAGAATTGTCGAGAAGAAACGTACCCGCGACGGTGGTGGGATTAGCGGTTGCCTCTTCCGGCTTTATAGACAGACTTATTCCAGCGTTGTTGGCGTTGCTGGTGGTTGTTGCTTTTGGGCAGTTTCGCTTGAAATGCCCGATTTCTCCACAACCAAAACAGGCCCGATCGTTACTCAATCCGGAAGCTTGATTGATTAGTTGGGCTGGTGTTTTGCAGTTTTGAGCGAGGTGGCCCTTCATGCCACATCTGATGCAAATCTTCTTGCGACATGGACCAGGGATAATATGGTGATAACTGCACCTGTTGCACCAAGGAAGGTTACCAACATACCTAGTGATAGGTTCTTGAGCTGTAGACACAGCAACAGGAGTAGTGGCAGCTTGAACTGCCACAGTTTCATGCCTTTTGGAGGGTCCTTGGGAACTCTGACCCTTTCGCTTTTTCCAGATAACCTTATTACTCTCATCACACTCATTCTGTTGCTCCTGAACATTTTCATGGTTTTGAGGGTAGGTTCTATATCCTGGTCCACCGAACCTGTCAGGGCACAATAGCTTCATTGTAGCCGTCACTGCAGCAGAAACGGCCAACTGGAATATCACAGGTTCGAATTGAGAAGGAGGTGGTGATGGAGGGTCGTTGTTCCTTGAGCTGGGTCCTTTCTTTGGAGACATTTCGATCTAAAATGATTAGGAAAAAGAGGATAGTAAATCCTCTGAATTAAATCAAGAGATATGAAACAAGGGATATCTCTTTATGACAAACATATAATTCTATTAAGCGATAAAGCAGGAATGAATTATCAAGGAAGATAAACTATCGCTAAAGGAATGATCGAGGGGAAACGCTTGAATGAGGATTTTCTACAACAAAGTTAGATCTAGAAATACTCCCATAGTATTTCATGATTCGCTGCGACGACGGCTCGTTGTCTGGGGTATTTGGATAAGTTTTAGGCATGCTGGACACCACAGTCACTCCCAGGCACATGTTGGCTGTGTCTCGAATGAATATAGTTGATCAGGCTATATTGACCCTAGACACGACTACATAACTGCCCAGGTTTAACCGCAGCGTACAACACCCATTTACTTATGTTTTGTTCTACTTGTAGTTACGAATCTCGATAGTTAGGTATACTTGTATACTTTTGAAAATACTTATATTTTAAAGTATACTTTTAGGTCAGAGCACTTAGCCCCCTTAGTGTTTATAATCTTATACCATGTAAGGTTTGGTATACTAGTTCACTATAAACAAGGGCTCTGATACCAATCTGTCACACCACGAAACCGAAGGCGGAAACGTTCCGGGGCGGAGGACGTCATGAATATTGCAACCAATATACATAGTAAGCATAGTAAACACAAAGCAATACATTACATAGATTCATTACATCTGTTTATAAGTAAAATGTTACAAGTTTCATAGATACATAAGTTCAAACAAAAGAGAGACGTGACTCCATACGCTCCGTCATCTACAAAATAACACGTGATACCTGTCTAAGGAGAACCTGAGAATACAAGCAGTTTAAAAATCAGCATAAAGCTAGTGAGTTTATAAGCGATTTGTTTTGTGAAAATGAACAAGATTCCTTTTGTTTTCTGAAAAAGTGGTTATCCAAGAAAATCCCATATTTTCTTAAAACTAATGTTTAGTTTTCCATTATGTTACACAATTCTGGTTATGAATAACTGTTATCCCAGGAAAATCCTATATTTTCCTAAAACGTTTGTAATTAGTTACCAAGTCTGAATGTAATATACAAGTATCTACCATACTTAAAATGTTAATGTAATGTTTCCTGAAATTTGATTACCAATCCGAAATGTAATGTAAAAGATGTATACTGAAAACCTGATTATCCTTGTGAAGTGTATGTTAGTTTCAACACGTATATAAAAACTATCATCATAGTAAACTAATTTCAAAGGTTATTAATTTACTATATTCATTATTACTAATAAGTAAATCTCTATTATCCAAATTGCGAGTTCTATAACCATACTAAAGACTAGATATGGCAAAGGAAGGCCGGTATCATTTATGACTTTCGTCACCCGTGAACCTTTCGGTTCGGCTGTAGCTAGCAGCCAGGTGCGGGGTAGTTAGCTCCGTATAGATCTATACACTCAAGTCACGCTCCCTCACATAGAGATTCTAGTTACGGAGGCGGTCCTCCACTCACGTATCTTTGTGGAGTGTTCTCCGAGGATGTGTCTCCAATTTATAGGAATAACAAATCTACAAGTAATAATGCGGAAAATCCTGTTTAAGTTCTATTTACAAAGACGATCCTCCACTCGCGTATCTCTGTGGAGTGTTACCGAGGACAAAAAAATTGTACCAATCTAATGCTTTTAACAATAATGATATGGAACAACTCGTTTGTGAAATATATATAATATAACATTATATAATAATATATGAAATCGGTTTGTAAACTGATTCTGCAAATCAAATAGTTGGTTAATACGGTTTCAATTGTTAAAAGAAAGTGGAATATGAAACAATTCAATTGAAATAATAAATTTAAGCACAAGATATTCTAGTGCTTTTGCTTGTATTTCCCCCCTGAAAACATTGAAAAACATTGAAAAAATAGTAGGGGTATGAACTCACCGGATGAGGATTGTGTCGGTTTGGATGCTAAACGTCGGTTCGGGGTTTGAAAACGTGAGAGGTTCCTATGTAATATGAAATGATGCACAAATGTATCTGATTAGACTTTAAATCACTAATTAGATATGCTTATACGCTCCAAGATGAGAAAACACTTTAATTTAAGTGTTAGGAGTAGTCCGGGTAGTATCTAAGGGTGTGTAGGGCCTAGATAAAGAGTTTACTCTTCAAAAGTAAGTCCTTAAGGGAGTTTACGGTCCTAAGACCATATTCCCATTAGTTTACAACCGTAAACTCATGGGTGGAGTGTTCTTGGAAGTTAACTAATCTTATAATGCACAAAGGAAAGTTCTAGGGTTGATTCTATGGCTTAGGAAGTGATCGGGACTTGAAATGGCCTTGGAAAAGGAGTTTACGGTTTATGAAGATGTTTTTGGGGAGTTTAAGACCTTAAACACATGAGTTTACTACCTTAAATCATGTTTGCCCATGAATCATGCGTTTTTTGTGGTTGTAGGTTAAGCATACAAGGTTCTAGGTTCAATTCCAAGCCATACAAGGTGTTAAAGGCACTTTAACACCCATTTGAGAGTTTATGGTCTAAGGAGATGATTTTACGGTCTAAGAATGTTCTTAGACCGTAAACTCAAGTTTGATCCATTTACATATGTTTTGGTGCATCACATGAAGTATTATAAGATTCTACACTCTCATGGAAGCATTTGGAGGTGTTTAGGGGCATTTTGACACTTTAAAAGGAGTTTATGGTCCATGAATGTGGGTTTATGGTCCAAGCATATTCTTGGACAATAAAATCTTGTCCAATACTAAAATGGCACGATTTTGGGGTCCTAAGCTCATGCATGCAAGTTTCTAAGCCATATCTAAGCACTAGAAGGGGTTTAGAGGGGTCTTGGGGCTTCAAAACCCTCTCAAGGGGTGTTCACGGTTTTGGGAGGGTCCCTAGACTGTTAACACTTGTTCTTGGGTGTTTTTGGGAGTTTCAAACATGAATTTGCATGCCAATCAAGTTAAACAACAAGCTAGGATGGAGTACTTACCAAATTGAGGCATGAAATGGAGTTTTTCTATCAATTTTGAATTCTAGAGAGAGAGTAATGAGAGAAAGTGTTTAGAGAGAGAGGAAAAAGCTTCAAAATGATGTCACTCAATCCCTTATATACGGGTTGAGTTTATGGCCCAGTGGAATTCTACCCGATACTGCCGTTAGACGGTGCTTTTGGTCGTACCTGATAAATTGCCGTAATCACGACTTAGATGAAACTAATAATTTTCCAAATAAATATGGAAAATATTTTAATGTTTATAACTCTTCCCAGCACTTATGAAACCGAATTAAAAGTCGCAATTACATTAATTTAATTCTAAGGTTAACGGAACAATTTGAATACGAACGGTTTTATTTAACGGGAATGGTTTATAGTGACAGAATAATTTACGGGTTGTCACAAAGTCAGTTCAAATCATTTTTGGAAGATCAAGTGGCCAAGGGGTTTCCGTCGATGAAGACTGCAGAGTCTGTTGTCAAGGTTCCCTCCAAGGTCTTTGATACCACCACAAAACAACCAATTACATCTGTAAAGTGGCCCGCTACAGCCCAAGTTAAACATGTCCCTGTTCTTCAAAATTACCCTGATGGTTCTCTTGCATCCATGCTTTGTTGGGTGTATGATGAAGCCACGGATGATGCGGTCATCAAGTTAAAGGAAGATTGCATCCGTCTCTATGAGAAAAGGGATTTACTCCAATTTAACAAATGGGACATTCATCATCTTGCTACTAAGCATATTGTGGTGGATGAGTCAATATTTGAGCCCGCTGCGAAAGAATATACTGCGATGGTAGCACAAATTATTGAGAAGAAGATGTGGAACGGAGCGACGGGGAGATCTGATGTACTGGTGGTCGACAAAGACTGAGTCAAAGCTAGCACCAAACAAAAGGGGAGATCGAAGGATCCAATTTAAGGTTTGGTCTACGCTTTAATGTATTTTGGTTAAGTATGAGTCTGTAATAATGTTTAAGGGTTGTTTGTTAGGGTGTTGGAAATTTTTGTGTGTTTACGACCGGAAACTGAGTTTACGGCCGTAAACTCAGTTTACGGTAGCAAACTATGTTTACGGTTCATGTCTAGTATATATAGTGGAGGTGTTAGTCATTAGATGGTTGTTGATGCCATTGAGTCTTATCGAGTTGTACCAGATGATTTTCGAATACAATCGTGTGCAAGCTTGATTCCTTTTCATCTTTATTCTCTTCTTGTGATTGATTGTTGCTTAACTACTAGTGAAGATCCATATTTGGACCTTACATCAGGGGACCTAACTAGACAGAGTGCTCGGTCCATTTCGGTTGAAAGGGTTTCGGTTCTTAGGAGGTTAGGCTCTAAGAGGTTCGGTTCCTAAGAGGTTCGGTTCCCAAGAGGAGTTTCGGCTCCTAAGAGGGGTTTTGGCTCCATAAGGCTGTTTTTCGCGTAGACTTCCGTTTTTGAGCGCTTTTTGACTAAATTAAGGGTCGAGATGCCCCGAGTGATTATAAAAAGTTGAGAGAGATTTTGAGAGAGATTTGGGAGAGATTTGACATACTTGGAGAGATTTGACATACAGAGAGAGATTTGGGAGAGATTTCACATACTTGGAGAGATTTGGGAGAGACTTCACATACTTCGAGAGATTTGACATACAGAGAGAGATTTGGGAGAGATTTGGGGTAGCGAGAGATAGAGCGAAAGAGATTGGGAGAGGCTTTTTTGTGACCTTTTTGAGTGCTTGGCTCCGCAACGCAAGGTCCGTAAGCCCCGTTAAGCCATGTTTAAGGATCTTACACACTCTCGATGAGTATGTAACATTGCTTTATCGGTTTGGTTCGTTACTTACAACAGTTTTAGGTTAAGGAAATCTAGATGTACAGACTTTTTAATTTATGATTTCTCATTAGAATAACGTGTTGTATAGTAATTACCTAACGTAAGCCCCAGTACCCAAGGGTTAATTGAGTTGACCGGTTTGACTTGTTGACTTTATTTGACTTTGACTTGACCGGAAATTGACGGTTGTCACATCATCCCCCCGTTAGAGGGAATTTCGTCCCAAAATTAGCACTTTGACCTGGACTTCAAGAATTTGGAGAAAAGATGTGGGTACTTCTCGATGTACAAGAAATTAGTATGGCGGGGACCAATCTGCCTGATGTTAAATGACGACCTTGGAATTTCTTATTGTAACTTGAGCTAAGTTGATTTAAAGGAGTTATTGTTTTTGAATGATTGTGTATTCTATGTGTGCTTTTATGCTCTCCGCTTTATACCTGGTATTACTACTATGAATATTTTGTAATATGATTTGCGAGTATGAGTATTATAAATGCTTCACCAAATTGTGATGAAACTCGTGTTATTAAGTCCTACCGGTTCTTTTATAATCACTTGATGTGATTAGTCGTATATCATCAAGATTACAAGGGTATTCGGGTGGGTGACCCTGCCTTAAGCCCACAACCAAACAAGGAATCAGGGAATGAGGCGGGATCATACATTCTAAATCCATAGAATCTTAATGATGTATGACCGTAATGTTTACACTTAGCCATCATAGATTCACTAATAAAACCCTATGTTTTTATAGAGACGATAAGACTTATTCAGGTTTTTCCGTGGTCTTGAGATGCTTCCAGCCTTTCTCGTATTTGTACTAAGTCATAAGTGATAGCTTCCCCTCGGTGCGTTGCATGGGTCTGCTTTAGTGTTTCTCGTTTGATTAGATCGGTGGGGAACATATGGGTTCGGGTTACACGACTAGACTTATCTGGATGATAGGACATTCACCCGTCCTCCTGGGTAGCCTTGACCTAAAGTTCATGGTAGGACTCGTACCTGGTCCATCTATCATTAACTTGTGTGTATAGGTCGCATGTACTTAAGGTTGACAAGACAGGTTGAAGGGTGACTCTGCCGCAAGTCCACAACCAGACAAGGAATAGGAAACAGGGCAGAATCACACATCTAACATCCGTGAAATCTTAGTTATACATTATCATCGCGTATAAACTTAGTAGTGATAGACTAACCGTATTCATCCCAAGCTTCTGTGCTTGAACTTTATCTGCTACTTGAAGGGTCTGCTGGGAGCACTTGTGCTAAGGTTTCGGAAGATATAATACTCCTCTGGTGAGTGTTCTAGGGTTTCACATCGAGAGATGACCCGGAGGTCCGTGCTGGATGTGTTTATGGGAGACAAAGGTTTTGATATTCGGTGGGTTAGGTGAACGGTCCTTTCGTAGCCGTTAAATCAGGAACATGAGGACGATACCAATCAAAATCGAATGATGACAACAGTATCTTTTCAGATAAAACATGTGTTAAGTTGTATTCGCATGAAGTGTTCATTAGGGTGATAGAGTATCTTGTGTTTCTTTTCAGTGTGTTTCGTTTCGTTTGATGTTATTATTACGGCAGATGATTCATACCCATTGTCTAGCACTGGTAGTGGGCGTGTTTCGATAGCTAGTAATGATACATGATATCATGATCCCTGACAGGTCACTCTATGATCGAGCGGTATATGCATGTTGTATGAAATTTGATATTGGTGAAATCGTCGAGTGGGTGGCTCCACTCTAATCCGGCTACTAGACATGGAACATGAGTCAGGTTGGAATTATTTGTTTCAAGTTTTTAGTATTTTGATTATAATTAACCCCGATGTATATACAAAGTCATCATAGCTTACAAGTAATGATCCTAAGGTCATACATGAGTGTCTTTGGTTTGATTTGAACGAGAGAGTATTTTAACTATGTAACGACCAAAATTTCAAAACAATTAAAACTTTTCAAAAGCCACTCATTTTAATAACATTGTTACAAAAAGGTTTTCAATACATTATTTAACAGAGTATTTCCCAGGTTCATTTCATAAAACACCAACGCGAGGAACGGTACGATCACGCCTTTGCCTTGCCACAGACTCCTGAGAACCTGAAACATAAAACCACAACTGTAAGCCCGAAAGCTTAGTGAGATACCCCCAAAATACCAACCACATATACGCTTTTCCAGGCCACGACCTTCCGGTCCCAAAACATATCGCCTTCCGGCCCATAACGCAATGCCTTCCTGCCCATAACATATTGCCTTCCGGCCCATAACATATCAGCATACATATCATAACAGAACATAGAACGACCCTGCATACCGGGTCACATCAGCTCTAGCAATCATACGCATAACACATAATCATATAACAGTTCACAATCAACAATCTATCAACAGACCACATAACATAACCTTACTCTATTCAAGATACCGGCCTAGCCGGTCACTAGCATAACATCACCCTACGAATCAATCAATATACTAAATGCACACATACGCCTTTCCAGGCCATGACCTTCCGGTCCACATAGCAATGCCTTCTGGCCCATAACATGTAATGCCTTCCGGCCTGAAACATATAACGCCTTCCGGCCCATATCATAGCAACTGACAACTACCCGGATTTCCATCCGATAAAAAGGTTGGCCTTGGTGCCATAAACCCTAGTGATATAGTGAGGATAACTCACCTCGAAACTGCCGACTGAAGAGATAACTCAAGCTGCTCCAATCACTGATACGATCTCCACCTCCGGACAGCCACCAATGCACTGAACTCAACAATAATCAACAATTACCAAAATACCCCTGGAACCACTGGTCAACCCTTGGTCAAAGACAAGGTCAAAGTCAACCCCTGACTGACCCTACTCGCCGAGTCAACCCTATGACTCGCCGAGTCCCCATACTCAGAACTTCACTTAATCCGCGATCTAACTCGCCGAGTCACCCCGAGACTCGCCGAGTTCAACAACTCTGAGTCCACTTGCCCTCAACTCACCGATTCTCTAAGGTTCCCTTTCTACTCGTCGATTATCCCCCTTGACTCGACGAGTTCCTCCTGGAAGAATCGCGGGGCCACCCCGACTCAACTCGCCGAGTCTGAAGAACAACTCGGCGAGTCCCAGTTAATCTTCAAGCTACTCGCCGAGTCTGTTCATCGGACTCGGCGAGTCCATGCCATGCAACCTCTCAAACTGCTTTCTAAGGTCAGATCTGCTCCGACAATTCATAGGTTTGGCCTTTCTAGACTGGTTCATCACGTAAAATCCTCATTTCGGTGCTCATAATACACTCCATGACTCATAATTCACATTTTGACCTAAGGCATAAGGATTCCAATCCAAAACCTCCATTGATTCCCGAAAAGCTCAGGCATGGGACACTCTGGACTTCCAAGAGTCCCAATATAGGGTTCCAATCGTTTGGGGGACTAAGGAAGCACTCAATTTAGCCACAAAAGGGTTCCATAAACCCTAAATCCATATAAACATCAACATAGAAGGGAACAACTCGAAAATATTATCTGAATAACGTTTCTCTGTGTCCCCAACCCTCAGAATATGGCTTCTCCTGTTGTTCTCTTAACCAAGCCTCCTCCTCCTTGCACAATAACACTTCCAAGATCAATAATGGTCTTCTACCTTGCTCCCGATGCTCACAATCGAATTAGGGTTTCTCTCAGAGGACTAGGGTGAACAATGACGGCCATAAGGCCCCTGATATATGTCCCAAACCTGGATGGTTAGGGTTTCGCTAAACAGCGCGGAATCGCCGAGTCCATATCCGGACTCGTCAAGTCCAGTCGCGAACCCGCGACCAGATCTGTGATCCTACTCGGCGAGTCTGATCTCCAACTCGCCGAGTCCCCTCTTAAAACACCCAAAATCATAAATATAACAATACCTGGAATTCCGGGCTGTTACAACTCTCCCCCACTAGGACCAGACTTCGCCCTCGAAGTCTCACTCTGAAAATAGCTCCGGATGCTTCTCCCGCATCTCACGCTCCGGCTCCCAGGTCATTTCCGATCCCTTTCGGTGCTGCCACTGAACTAACACTAGAGGTATCTCCTTATTCCTCAGAACCTTGATCTTCCGATCTCTGATAGCCACTGGTCTCTTGGCATAATTCAGGCTCACATCCACCTGAATGTCCTCTAATGGAACTACTGCCGTCTCATCGGCTATACACTTTCTCAATTGCGACGCATGAAAAGTGTCGTGGATCTGTCTCAATTCCGTTGGCAACTCCAAACGGTAGGCCACCCTTCTACCCTCGCAATCACATGAAAAGGCCCAATATACCGGGGCCCCAACTTGCCCCTCTTCCTGAATCGAATCACTCCTTTCCAAGGAGAGACCTTCAGGAGTACGAAGTCGCCGACCTGAAACTCAAGCTCGGACCGGCGTCTGTCTGCATAACTTTTCTGTCGGCTCTGGGCGGTCAATAACCTCTGTCTAACCTGCTGAATCTGCTCTGTCGACTGAAGCACGATCTCTGTACTGCCCATCACTCTCTGTAACCGAGAATTACCCAAGATGCAACTCTACTTTAAATCTCAACGATCACTCGACCCATAAGGGTTAGGAAAACCATGAACCACCGGATCCCCGATCCAAAGCCCACTTTGTCCATTCCGGACCGACTGAGAGACCCATTCTCACTCTCAGGGCAACTCTCACGAGTTCTCCTCTTGCAATCACATACACATGCTGAACTAGCCCTAACACCCACAGGTTGGAAGACCCGATACACTGATGATATCCTCGAACACCTCCCAGGATGAACAGCTAATATCCACCCTATACCCTGATCAGAATCACACTGAGAATTCAAGATTCTCTCTCCCCCTGCATCCCTTCTGAGCCTCAACAGACATCCCAAACCGGATGAGTTCCTACTTCACTGCCGCGAACACGATGCTCAAAACCATACTCAAAATACCCTAACCATAACTCTGCTCTGCAGCTTTCACTTTCGTGAACTTGCACTCCCCTTCGGAGTTACACACCTTTCTCTTTTCCTTTTCCAAGGAACCCTCTTGGCCATAATGCCACCCCCTACCGGTGCCACGGTGCTTGCCCGACGCTACACCACCCTTAGCGTGTCCGCTATCCATCCAATACACTTATTCTGACTCTCCTCGCGGGGACTCTCAAGCCCATGCACTACCTCAACTAAACAAGATCGCTACCCGGGGCCAGACCTTCCATTGCAAACACATTGCAACATACACAATCCGCAATCTCAAACTGATCCAACAATACCAGCAGAGTCTCCAGCATGACTGGACCGACTCACATAACACATATTAGCCACTCGAGGCTATATCTCTGTGGGTCCGTACACCCAACTCTGCGAACCCTCAGGTTCTAACTCTGGGAACCTTCCGGTTCCAACTCTAGAAACATGCACAACATCAATCCCGTGGGATTAATGCAGTACAACCCATCACGTACATCAAGCATACAAGTACTCTGATCACATAACCTCGGTTACTTACTCAAACTTGATCCCGGCCTGCTCCCAGGCCTCCACAATCAAATGCCCTAGGTCTGTATCCCGCTCCGCATACCCGACACTCGCTCTTGTCAGCCTATACTCTGAGCTGACAGAACACTGCTGAATCCCAACAGCTAAGCACCCTCACATACTCATCGATCTCCCGGAGAATTCTCCAATTCTCCCCCACTTAAAGCACTGGCTAACAACCACCAGTCGCCAACAACGACCTCCCAAAACAACCCTACACAAAGAGAACACTTACACACTGGCTGCTTCCCACCAGCATAAACAACCCTCAGCAAAACACATCTCCTCACTGATCAATCCGCTCAAAAGAATCCGATCTCCAATTATCCATTCCACGATTGTAGATGCTACCCGACACTCAACCCAATGCCGCATCTCCACTAATAACCCTCATGAACGATAACCAACGATAGCACAAAACACCAAACTATAATCATACCAACCCTCAGGGAACAACGGATACCAAAACGAAAACCCGAAACACAAATCCATAACCATGCCAAACCCTCAAGGAACAACGGATACCAAGACGAAAACCCGAAACATAAATCCACACAAGGATACCAGCACAAACAATACACCACCATAATCGCAAGATAGAAAAACATCAGGAAAGAAACATACCCGCAGCTTCCTCCGACACTGCTCTAACCTCCTCTGCCGCAAGCTGATAAGCACGACCCTGAGCCCTTGGGGCTCCGCTCCATCTTGACTTCCTCCTGGAATCCTCAAAGTGGCCGGTGCTGGAGCCTGCACCGGTCCTGCAGAAAACTGTGGACAGTTGACCCTCAAATGTCCAACCTAACAACAATGATAACAAATCCTCAAATCCCGAACCGGCACTGACTGCCGACAATCCCGCGCATAGTGCTCCTCCTTTCCGCACTTGCGGCATGCACCACCGGACCAACAAGCTCCGGTATGACCCATCCCACACTTCCCACAAGTGTGGCCGCTCAGATTTCCCCACTCTAACATCAACGGTCCTGGACTGTTTCGGCGCCGGCTGCGACTACATCGGTGCCTGCCTCAGCTCATGCAACTGCAACTCAACCTCTAACTCACGCCGCCTGGCGGCCTCCTGGAACTCCAACAAGGTCTCGCACCTCTGCGCAGGCACGGGCTGTCTGATATCCCCCTTGAGCATACTCAGATATCGGGACATCTGAGCCTGCTCTGAAGTGAACTCAGGGCAAAACATCGCCCTCTCAATACACATCCTGGTGATCTCAGTCACCGACTCCAAATCCTGCTTCAGCTCAAGGAACTCCTGAGCCAATCTCTCCCTCTCATCCCGCGGAACATAGCAAGTGCTGAACACCTCTCTGAACTGATCCCATGAAACTGCAGCCCTCTGCGCATCGGAATATGACCCCGTGGTCAATCTCCACCAATCCTTCGCCCCGAGCCTCAACAGGTTCAGAGCACCCCTCACCCTCTGATCAGCAGGGCATAAACGCGTGGAGAAACACCCCTCCACGTCTGATAACCATCTTATAGCAACAATCGGGTCCTGAACTCCATCGAATGTGGGAGGCTTCGTATAATAGAAATCCCGATACTGAAAACCCCGACTAGCTCCTCCCCTTGCCGCTGCTACAGCCGCTGTAGCCGCCGCGGCAGCCGTCTCTGCGAGAGCCGCATATCGCTCATCAAAATACTCAATCATGGCGGTCTTGATCGACCCAACCATTCCGGCAACTCAGCCCGGAACAATGCAGCAACCCCATCACGTAGGATCTCGCGAATCCTCGCGTCCAACTCGCTCGTGCTCGTCTGGTCGATAACCTCAGACGACACCGATCCACCCGGAACTCGCTCTCCAGCTCCCGATCCTGATCCGGATCCACTATGATCATGCCTCGAAATCTCTATACCGAAGACACCATACCAATCTCAGACACTTCCCACAATCCTGGGATCCAACTCTCGCAACCCCAACCCTAGAGATTATCGTTTCCCTGATACGCGTATGGGTCCTGTGCTTTCAGTAGTACGGGCCCATACTACCTTCCACACCTACCCATATTTGTATGAAGTACTACCACAATACCCTAGAGAACATGCATAACGACTATCAACCCTCACCACTAGAGGAACACTGAGAATCTCCCATAAGGGACCCTAGGCTACAGGCATCACAAATCAGGCAACATTATCATGAATTCCTGAAGATCCCTAGCCTAACTCTAGCATGCTGTTCTATCAAGCGCAATAAAACAAATATCATGTATGGTATCTTGGGGTTACTTACTGGCTCCGGCTGATCGTACCTCCGCGTCCTCCTTTTACTTAATTTGAAAACCATTTTAAATTTTCTCTTTTTAAAATCCTCCTCGATTTGAGACTGGAGTCACACGAATGTTTCCCCAGTTCACTCAAACCAAGGCTCTGATACCAACTTGTAACGACCAAAATTTCAAAACAATTAAAACTTTTCAAAAGCCACTCATTTTAATAACGTTGTTACAAAAAGGTTTTCAATACATTATTTAACAGAGTATTTCCCAGGTTCATTTCATAAAACACCAACGCGAGGAACGGTACGATCACGCCTTTGCCTTGCCACAGACTCCTGAGAACCTGAAACATAAAACCACAACTGTAAGCCCGAAAGCTTAGTGAGATACCCCCAAAATACCAACCACATATACGCCTTTTCAGGCCACGACCTTCCGGTCCCAAAACATATCGCCTTCCGGCCCATAACGCAATGCCTTCCTGCCCATAACATATTGCCTTCCGGCCCATAACATATTGCCTTCCGGCCCATAACATATAAGCATACATATTATAACAGAACATAGAACGACCCTGCATACCGGGTCACATCAGGTCTAGCAATCATACGCATAACACATAATCATATAACAGTTCACAATCAGCAATCTATCAACAGACCACATAACATAACCTTACTCTATTCAAGATACCGGCCTAGCCAGTCACTAGCATAACATCACCCTACCAATCAATCAATATACTAAATGCACACATACGCCTTTCCAGGCCATGACCTTCCGGTCCACATAGCAATGCCTTCCGGCCCATAACATGTAATGCCTTCCGGCCCATATCATAGCAACTGACAACTACCCGGATTTCCATCCGATAAAAAGGTTGGCCTTGGTGCCATAAACCCTAGCGATATAGTGAGGATAACTCACCTCGAAACTACCGACTGAACAGATAACTCAAGCTGCTCCAATCACTGATACGGTCTCCACCTCCGGACAGCCACCAATGCACTGAACTCAACAATAATCAACAATTACCAAAATACCCTTGGAACCACTGGTCAACCCTTGGTCAAAGACAAGGTCAAAGTCAACCCCTGACTGACCCTACTCGCCGAGTCAACCCTATGACTCGCCGAGTCCCCATACTCAGAACTTCACTTAATCCGCGATCTAACTCGCCGAGTCACCCCGAGACTCGCCGAGTTCAACAACTCTGAGTCCACTCGCCCTCAACTCACCGATTCTCTAAGGTTCCCTTTCTACTCGTCGAGTATCCCCCTTGACTCGACGAGTTCCTCCTGGAAGAATCGCGGGGCCACCCCGACTCAACTCGCCGAGTCTGAAGAACAACTCGGCGAGTCCCAGTTAATCTTCAAGCTACTCGCCGAGTCTGTTCATCGGACTCGGCGAGTCCATGCCATGCAACCACTCAAACTGCTTTCTAAGGTCAGATCTGCTCCGACAATTCATAGGTCTGGCCTTTCTAGACTGGTTCATCACGTAAAGTCCTCATTTCGGTGCTCATAATTCACTCCATGACTCATAATTCACATTTTGACCTAAGGCATAAGGATTCCAATCGAAAACCTCCATTGATTCCCGAAAAGCTCAGGCATGGGACACTCTGGACTTCCAAGAGTCCCAATATAGGGTTCCAATCGTTTGGGGGACTAAGGAAGCACTCAATTTAGCCACAAAAGGGTTCCATAAACCCTAAATCCATATACACATCAACATAGAAGGGAACAACTCGAAAATATTACCTGAATAACGTTGCTCTGTGTCCCCAACCCTCATAATATGGCTTCTCCTGTTGTTCTCTTAACCAAGCCTCCTCCTCCTTGCACAATAACACTTCCAAGATCAATAATGGTCTTCTACCTTGCTCCCGATGCTGACAATCGAATTAGGGTTTCTCTCAGAGGACTAGGGTGAACAATGACGGCCATAAGGCCCCTGATATATGTCCCAAACCTGGACGGTTAGGGTTTCGCTAAACAGCGCGGACTCGCCGAGTCCATATCCGGACTCGTCGAGTCCAGTCGCGAACCCGCGACCAGATCTGCGATCCTACTCGGCGAGTCTGATCTCCAACTCGCCGAGTCCCCTCTTAAAACACCCAAAATCATAAATATAACAATACCTGGAATTCCGGGCTGTTACATACTACTTTTAGAAAGACAGTGATTTTAGCAAGCATACCAAATTCATTACAAACATGTGGTACTTAAATGTTTTTGTCACTGGAAACATTACAAAAGTCCTAATAAGGTTCCCTTGTTGCTTCTACTGGTTCGTTCATCACATACCTCCTGCTCCCCCGTCATTCTTCTTTGTTGGACATTCTCTCTTGAAGTGTCCCATTTCACCGTATAGGTAGCATATTGGGCCTACCTTGGTGCTGGTGATTGAAGGGAGGTGCTGGGTCGGGGCCTTGCAGAAACGGACGATATGTCCTTTGCTGTGGCAGTTGTTACAGTGTAAAATTCGGCAAGCTCCTGTGTGATGGTAGCCACACTTGTTACACCTTGGGAGTGATCCCTTATATGGTATGGCCGGTGCTTGGGCGATAGATGTTGTGGCTAATGTCGAGGCATGTGCCGTGACTGCTGTCATAATGGTAGGGGTGGCCATGGGTTGTTGTCTTTTAGCGAATCTTTGAGATTGGTTGCGCTCCTTTTTGTCCCAAAACTTTTGCTTCTTGCTCGTAGGTTTCTATCGCACCCCGAAAACCGAAGGCGGAAACATTTCCGGGGTTGACTCCACGTTGAGTATCAAATCCAATGCTCATAGTAAGTAAAGTAAAACAACCATTACATTACATAAGAAAAGGGTTACAGTTGTTTTAAAAGTAAAGATTGTATAGTTGTGATACATAATATATATATATATAAACAAAATGAAACGGGTCTTCTGAAAACTCCGTCTTCTGACAAAAGGATCTTCGAGTACCTGTTCTATCTCTGACCTGAGAACACAAGCGGTTTGAAAATCAGCATAACGCTAGTGAGTTCATAAGCGGGTTTTGTTTGTGAAATTGTTCAAGTTTTCCTTTCTATTTCTGAAATGTTATGTACACCAAGAAAATCCCATATTTTCTTAATAAAGTTGGTTATCGTTTGTCAACATGTAAAGTAGAGTTGTACACTGAAAACATGTTTACTTTTTGTGAAAATATAACGTTAGGTTATCTGGTTTGACGTACTGTTCTGGTTATGTACTAATGTATTCCCAGGAAAGTCCCATACTTCCCTAATTGTGTTATCAATCGTGAAAGATGTAAAGTTATCCGATTTGTTATCTTTTCTGGTTATGTAAATGTTTTCCCCAGGAAAGTCCCATACTTGCCTGAATGTTTGTTACCATATGTAAAAGATGTATTAAGTTGTTCGTTATTACTATAAGTAAATCTCTGTTATCCTAATTGTGAGTTCCATAACCATACGATGGACTAAACCAGTGGCAATAACTAGTCCACATACTTATGACTTTCGTCACCCTTGAACCATTTCGGTTCGGCTGTAGCTAGCAGCCAGGTGTGGGGTAATCAGCCCCGTATATATCTATACACTCAAGTCACGCTCTCTAAATCCCAGATATTCTGGTTACGGGTGTAGTCCTCCACTCGCGTATCTCTGTGGAGTGTTCGCCGAGGACGTGTCTCCAATCATATAGGAATAACAAATTTACTAGTAATAATATGATAATCCTCCATTCGCGTATCTATGTAGAATGTTACTGAGGACAAGACAGTGTACAAATTGTATTGTTCATGTGTTCTAATGTCATGCTTTTAACTGATAAAATATGGAAAACCATTTATGAAATATATAAAACATAACAGTTTATAAAACCCATTTCACAAATAAATGTTTACGTGATCTGCATGTTCTACTGGTTATCAGTTGTGTATATCAGTATTAAAAGCATATGAAATATGAAACACACACATGAAAATAAGTTTTGAGTACAAGAAAAATCTTGTACTTTGCTTGTGTTCCCCCCTGAAAACAGTGAAAAAGGGTAGGGGTATGAACTCACCGCTTAATGTAGAGTTCGAGTGTCACCAGATGCCTTGAACTCCTATGGTCCTTATTTTTCATGTGGTGACACATAAATAAGTTAGAACTAAGGTGTTTCATGACTAAACATGATGGGAAAACATCCTCAAGGCTTGGAATTACTAAGAATAAGTGTCATATGATCCAAACTTAATGATTTATGCAAGTTTAGGACCAAATATGGGTATTAGAGTGGGTGTATGGTCTTGAAAATGAGTGTGCGGCTGGGGAGTGCGGCCAGGAGTGTGTGTGAGGCATCACACAAGAGTGTGTGGCCGTACAGAGGGTGTGTGCGGCCGTACACTCCTCATTTGAGTCCATATGTTGATTTTTGAAGTGTATACTCTTCATACTTGGAAGTTTTGAATGTGTGCTGCCCCCATATGAAGGTGTGCGGCTGTACACCTTCATGGGATGATAAATATGATGAACATAATGAGTGTTAAGCTTAGGATTCAAGTGTTTACCACTATACTTAGCTTGAAGATGAAGTAGATCACGATTATGAAGCCTTCCAAGTGTTCTTGGTTGATGATTTAGAGAGAGAAAGTAGAGAGAGGGAAGAGAACATCTAAATGAATGAATGAAGGGGGGGTATCCATCCATAAATTGAATTGGGTGTGAGGTTGAGGGTGTTTGCGGTTGGAATGTGGCCGTACACACAGGTGTGTGGCCGCACAGACCTTATTTGTTGAGATTTGGCCCTATTTTTGTGATACTAAACACTCTCCAACCCTCCCTAAGACTCATATCTAAATTATACTAAGTCTAAAGCACCCATATGAAATCACAAGATTTAATAAAAGACAATGAACTCAAATTTTGGTGCTGAAACACAGATCAATTACATGGGTTAGAAGTTTCCGGTTGTCACATTATCCCCCTGTTAGAGGGAATTTCGTCCCGAAATTCAAAATTAAGATACAAGTCAATATACAAATCATGGATCTAGAAAGAGATGTGGGTACTTCTGTTTCATCGATTCTTCACGCTCCCAAGTGAACTCCAGTCCCCGCTTGGCATTCCAGCGGACCTTCACTAACGGGATGCGGCTTTGTTTTGTACGTTTGACTTCTCGATCCATGATTTCAATCGGTTCCTCAACACAGTTGAGGTTTTTATTGATCTCAATCTCGTCTAAAGGAATCACAAGGGTTTCATCAGATAGGCACTTCTTGAGATTTGAAACATGGAAGACAGGATGGATGTTACTAAGCTCATGGGGTAAACGAAGTTTATAGGCTACCGGACCGATCCTGGCGAGGATCTCGAAGGGTCCAATGTACCTAGGGTTAAGTTTCCCACGCTTTCCAAAGCGTACCGTACCTTTCCAGGGCGAGACCTTCAACGGGACATGGTCTCCAACTTGGAATTCTAGGGTTTTCTGACGGTTATCTGCGTAACTCTTTTGACAATCACGTGAAGCTTTTAGTCGTTCTCGGATTTGGATGATCTTTTCGGTGGTTTCACGGATGATTTCAGGACCAGTGAGAGCACTGTCCGGGACTCGACTTTTGGCTAACTGTGTATCCCCCACCTCGGCCCAGCACAGAGGGGATCTGCACTTGCGACCGTATAGGGCTTCGAACGGGGCAGCCCTAATGCTGGTGTGATAACTGTTGTTGTACGAGAATTCGATTAATGGTAGATGTGTGTCCCACGACTTTCCAAAGTCAATGACACATGCCCTAAGCATGTCCTCCAGGGTTTGGATTGTTCTCTCACTTTGTCCATCGGTTTGAGGATGATACATTGTGCTCATATCTAGTTTGGTTCCAAGAGCTTTCTGAAGAGACTGCCAAAATCGGGAGGTAAACCTGCTATCTCGATCAGAGATAATGGACGCAGGTACACCGTGCAGTCGGACTACCTCATGGATGTAGATTAGCGAGAGTCTTTCCATCTTGTATGATTCTTTGATCGGAATGAAGTGAGCGGACTTTATCAAACGATCGACAATCACCCAAATGGTATCATACCCACTCGAGCACTTGGGTAGTTTGATGATGAAATCCATGGTGATCATCTCCCATTTCCATTCGGGTATCTCGGGTTGCTGGAGCAGACCCGAGGGTTTCTGGTGTTCAACTTTTACTTTGGCGCAAGTTAGACACTTGCCCACAAATGTAGCTATCTCAGCCTTCATACTTGGCCACCAGTATTGTTTCTTGAGATCTAAGTACATATTGTTAGAGCCCGGGTGAACAGAGTATTTGGTTCTGTGTGCTTCCTCCATGACTATCTCCCTGAATCCTCCGAATTTGGGAATCCAGATCCGATCCATGAAACAATGGACTCCGTCACCTCTAATCTCAAGTTTCTTTTCCATTCCTCTTAAGGCTTAGGTCAACATATTCTCGGGTTTGAGGGCTTCTAATTGGGCTCCTCGGATTTGTATGGGTAAATTGGAATGGATGATCATCGTCTGGTTCTTCACTTTACGGCCTGCACTCTCCTTTCGGCTTAGGGCATCTACTACCACATTGGCCTTGCCGGGATGGTAACGGATTTCACACTCATAATCACTGAGTAGTTCTACTCATCGCCGCTGTCTCATGTTCAAGTCCTTCTGGTCAAAGATGTGTTGCAGGCTCTTGTGATCGGTGAAGATCGTGCACTTGGTTCCGTAGAGATAATGTCTCCAAATCTTCAACGCAAAAACCACGACTCCTAGCTCCAAGTCGTGTGTGGTATAGTTGACCTCGTGCGTTTTCAACTGTATAGAAGCATAGGCGATTACTTTTCCCCTTTGCATAAACACACAGCGTAAGCCTTGATTAGGCACATCGCAGTAGACAACGAAATCTTCTGTCCCTTCGGGTAGGGATAGAACAGGCGCGCTGCACAAAGCTCTTTTCAGCGTTTGGAACGCGGTTTCTTGCTTATCACTCCAACAAAAGGGTACACCTTTCTGTGTTAGAGTGGTTAGAGGTTTGGCGATTCTGGAAAAGTTCTCGATGAATCTTCGATAATAGCTAGCGAGGTCCAAGAATTGCCGGATTTCTGTGGGTGGCTTCGGTGTTGACCAATTCTCTATCGCCTTTATCTTGGAAGGATCTACATGGATACCTTCCTCGCTTACCACGTGACCGAGGAAAGTTACCTTCCGAATCCGGAACTCGCATTTGGAAAATTTTGCGTACAACTTCTCGGATCGTAGGGTCTCCAACACTAGCCTCAAGTGTTGTTTGTGGTCTTCTTCGCTTCGGGAATAGACGAGTATGTCATCAATGAACACAATGAAAAACTTGTCCAGATAAGGACAACATACCCGGTTCATCAGGTCCATGAACACCGCCAGTGCGTTGGTTAGACCAAAGGGCATCACTACAAACTCGTAGTGTCCATATCGAGTCCTGAAAGCTGTTTTAGAAACATCACTCTCATGAACTCGTAGCTGATGGTACCCTGATCGAAGGTCTATCTTGGAGAAGTAACTGGCTCCCTGAAGTTGATCGAAGAGATCATCTATTCGCGGAAGAGGATATCGGGTTTTAACAGTTAACTTGTTCAGCTCGCGATACTCGATACACATTCGAAAGGATCCATCTTTCTTCTTGACAAACAGTATCGGAGTTCCCCAGGGCGAGGAACTCGGTCTAATGAATCCTTTACTGAGCAACTCATTGAGTTGACTGGATAACTCCTGCATTTCTGCTGGAGCTAAGCGATACGGAGACTTCGCTACGGGAGTAGCTCCAGGAATTAGGTCAATACGGAACTCAACCTGACGCTCGGGAGGAATTCCTAGAAGCTCTTCGGGAAACACCTCAGGAAAGTTACAGACTTCGGGGACGCTCGTGAGGTCTTTAACTTCCTGTTTCTCGTTGATTACAAGAGCCAAGAATGCAATACACTCCTTTCACAGGAGTTTCTAAGCTTTGATGCAGGAAATGATATGAAGGTTGGAACTGAGTTTATCGCCTTAGATTACGAGAGTTTGAACTGAAGGAAGGTTGAGACTGATGGCTTTTTCGAAACAAAGGATATCCGCATGATTGGGACTCAACCAATCCATGCCAATGATGACATCAAAGCTCTTTATGGATACTGGCATAAGATCGATAGGAAACGAATGGTCGTTCAGGGTAAGGGTAGAACCTACGAACACCTCCCTAGCGCTTTCCTTCTCTCCGTTAGCCATCTCGACGGTAAATATTTTGGTTAAAGGTTAGGAATTATGTTTAAGGTTATGTTTGAATGCATGACTAATAAAGCTCCTCTCAGCACCCGAATCGAAAAGAATATTAGCGTATGAGTTGTCGAGAAGGAACGTACCCGAGACAACAGTGGGATCAGCGACTGCTTCCTCCCGTCCCATGGCAAGGACCCTTCCGGTGTTGTCAGATATAGACTTTTTGGGGCAGTTTCTTTTAAAGTGCCCAACTTCACCACAGTTGTAACAGGCTTGACCGATTCCTGCTCCCGAAGATTGATTGGCCGATTGAGTTGGAGCCTTACAAAATCGGACAGTGTGCCCCTTCTTACCACAATTAGTACAGGAAAGTTATCGACAGGGACCAGGTTTGTGGTGATACTTGCACTTATCACAGAGGGGAAGATTACCAGCATACCGGCTGGTAGGAGTTGGAGTTGTGGATCCCGCGATAGAAGCAGTAGCAACGGGGGTAGTAGCAGCATGGACTGCTATTGTTTGTTGTCTTTTGGAGGATCCTTGGGAAGATTGACCCTTCTTCTTCCAGAATTTTCTTTTCTCACCACTGCTTTTAGTCAACTCAGGGGCGGTGGTTTCCTCGACATCGTCACTATGATCAATTATGGCTTGGGCTAAAGTCTTAGCACTATCATCTGTGTCCGGGCGAGCAGCTAAGACATGACCTTTGGTTGGATTGGTTAACCCCCATATAAACCACTCAATCTTTTTGTTTTCAGGAGTGACCAAACCAGGGCAGAGAAGGGCAAGATCATCGAATCGGGAAGTGTATGCAGAAACGTCGGAACCTTTCATCTTCAGGTTCCAGAGCTCATGCTCTAGCTTCTGCATTTCACCACGGGGACAGTATTCGGCAAGGAGGAGTTCTTTCATGGCGTTCCAGCCCATGGCATTGGCTACGGGTAGGGTCAAGGATTTGATTTGGCTATTCCACCAAGTCAAGGCTTTATTACTGAAGGTACAGGCTACAAATTTGACTTTATCGGATTCAGCACAGGCGCAGATTTCAAAGATGGATTCGATTTTCTTGAACCATCGAGATAGGGAAATGACACCTCCAGTGCCATCAAAGGATGTTGGTTTTGCATTCATGAAATCCTTATAGGAACCCTCTTTTCGATTTCCCTAGTTTTTTTTCTTGATCCTGAGTACCACCTCCTGAACCACCGGAACCACCGGTGTTCAAATGAGACATAGCAGTTGCCACTGCGGCGGTAACAGCTGCCTGAAATACCACGAGGTCAATTTCAGGAGGAGGTGGTGGCGGAGGGTTGTTAGTCTTTGAGCTGGGTCTCTTTCTGGGAGGCATCTTGATCTAATAAGATCAAGAATAAGAGGATGATAATTCCTCTGAATTGAATCGAGAGATATGATAGATATATATTCCGAATAAGTGATAAGGCAGGAAAAGTTATTAAAGCAGGTAAACTATCGCTAACAGAATGATCGAGGATCTATATGTGAACGAGGATTTCTACAAAGGATTGGTTCGAGAAATACTCCCATAGTATTTCATGATTCGCTACTATACTAGCTCGATGTTCGTGGTATTAGAGTAAGTTTTAGGCATGCAGCATACCACAGTTACTCCCAAACACATGTTGGCCGTGTCTCGAATGAATATAGTTGGGCAGGCTATATTGATCCTAGACACAACTACATAACTGTCCAGGTTTAACCGCAGTACACAACACCCATTTACTTATGTTTTGTTCTACTTGTAGTTACGGATCTCGACGGTTCGGTATACTTGTATACTTTTGAAAATACTTATAGTTTGAAGATACTTTTATTTCAGAGCACTTAGGCCCTTTAGTGTTTATAATTTTATACCATGTAAGGTTTGGTATACTTTATTCACTATAAACAAGGGCTCTGATACCAATCTATCACACACCGAAAACCGAAGGCGGAAACATTTCTGGGGTTGACTCCACGTTGAGTATCAAATCCATTGCACATAGTAAGTAAAGTAAAACAACCATTACATTACATAAGAAAAGTTTTACAGTTGTTTTAAAAGTAAAGTTTGTATAGTTGTGATACATAATATATATATATATATATATATATATATATATATATATATATATAAGAACAAAATGAAACGGGTCTTCTGAAAACTCCGTCTTCTGACAAAAGGATCTTCGAGTTCCTATTCTATCTCTGACCTGAGAACACAAGCAGTTTGAAAATCAGCATAAAGCTGGTGAGTTCATAAGCGGGTTTTGTTTGTGAAATTGTTCAAGTTTTCCTTTCTGTTTCTGAAATGTTATGTACACCAAGAAAATCCCATATTTTCTTAATAAAGTTGGTCATCGTTTGTCAACATGTAAAGTAGAGTTGTACACTGAAAACATGTTTACTTTTTGTGAAAATATAATGTTAGGTTATCTGGTTTGACGTACTGTTCTGGTTATGTACTAATGTATTCCCAGGAAAGTCCCATACTTCCCTAATTGTGTTATTGTCACACCCCCGAACCAGACGGCGGAAACGTCCGAGGGCTGTCGTGACTTAATTGAATACCACAACATTGAATATATATGAAACATAACATCGTTCATCACCATGCATTAATATAGTACAACCGATAAGATTTACACTAAGTACATTGTTTAGCATTACATTCCCAAAATAAATTGTTCGATCGTAGATAACAGACTGCAATCCATCACTGAATACAATTTTCTTCGGTTTACTTGTTACCTGAGAATACAAGTATTTTGAAAAACGTCAACATATGAAATGTTGGTGAGTTCATAAGCGGTATTTGAAATTTAACGTTTTGTGTTATTTGAAAACCACCAGAAAATCCGATATTTTCTGAAAAGAGTTTCTGAAAAAGTTTGTGAAGATCCATAAGTATGCTTGTTTGTTTCTATAGTTGTAAAAAAAAATGTTCATAAAACTTGTGTACATTTCGAAATCGTATGTATTGAAAACCCTAGGAAAACCCGATGTTTTCCTAACACCCTGAATCCCATGTAGTTGTGTACCATCGCGGCAAGTGAAGTCATTGATTCCAGGCGACGTCGGAATTATTGCGCATTGTGAATTTTTATAAACACACGTTACGCAAACGACCAGTTTACAATTATACAAACGATCCCGTAGGCGTCGTCCGTACTATTCACGTAATCCAACCGCCCTGACTTCTTGTAGTCCCGCATCCGAAGAGAAAGAGGGCCCGAAGACCTCGATAACTCCATTTGTCGGTCGGGGATAAAATGAGTACGAAGGGCCCTTGGCCCACTCGCATGTGAATAACCGACTTTACTAGCAGTACCAAAGGACCCTTGGGGACCAATAGTAAAAAGCCAGTGAAAGTCCTTTTACGCTGTGTTGGATCATGTATGACCCAACAACTCGTAAGGTTGGAGTCTTCGGGCCTAAAGATCAGGTCATTGGGCTAGCTAGGCCCAACAAACAAGATTTTACACTTTGGGGCCCAAAGATGGTGCGTCGACGTCTGTGCACTCTCACGTGTATATTGAATTCCCGAACGTTACTTCTATGAATCGAGTTATCGTCGTGTTAGTAGTTTCGGGTTGTTATTGATTCGAGACCGAATCAATTCGCTAAGTAGCGATTTTTGGTGTTGTTGTGGATTGAAATTCGTTGATAGTTGTAGTGCCATTATTTGATCACAATAGATGTATTGAATCAACATTGAAATTTTTCTGTTTACAGCCCCTCTTGGTTTGGTAAATTTACTTTTTCAACCCTTGGAATAAATAAATTTCCGGTTTAGTCCTTAAACCATTTTTGTTGTCATTTTAACACCAAAACCTATTGCATTTGACATTTTTCAGCATATTCTTAGTTGAAAACAGTTTTAGTCCTTGAAAATTCAGTTTTCTTGGTTGTAACCCTTCTTTTTCGCAGTTTTTACATTTTTGGCCCAAATTGGAAAATTTTTGCAACTTTGGTCCTTTTAAATTTTGAAAAGCATTTTAAACCTTAGAAAAGGACTAGGAACACTAGTAGTCCACTGTTTTACAGAAAAACACAGTTTTAGCCCTTCAAAACAGAAAATTTCGCATATTGGGCCCTATTGGGCCAAAAATGTCATTTTTAGCCCATTAAGCTTGAAATTTATATTTTTAATCCTCCAAAAGATTATATTTCCAGAAAACACTATATTGAAACTGTTTTGACTCTTCTCAACCATCAGAATTCGCAAATTGTCAATTTGGGCCCTTTAACTTTATTTTTTTAACATTTTTTTTGTGCCCAAAAATGAGTTTTTAGCCCAAAGAAGATGTTATTAAGCCACTTAGCTATTTTTCTTGGAATACTTTGTATGTTGTGATATAATTTACGCTAGTATCATTTAACATAAATTACATCTCGATTTTTAGGAGTATATGGCTAGATCCAACATCATAATCACACAAAAACGCACATATAAGCATAGAAATCATACAAGGCATACAAAACACATATAGATCTACACTTTCACTTGTATTCCCCCCCCCCCCCACCATAAAACTTATAAAACATAAAAATAGGGACTATGAAGCTCACCTTAGGGTGTTGTTTCGGTTTTTGAAGAAAAGATGGAAGAAAGTTTGGTGATTTTTGACCCTAGCACCCCTTGATGAAGATCTCGAGTTTATGGAGTTTTCTAGGAGTATATTCACCAAAATTGTTTAAGAGAAAGGATCTAATCATGAGAAAAAGAGTTATAAATTCCTTAGATATGTGTAACTTACCAAGAAGTGATGATATTTTCTTGAAATCCTCTTGATTCACAAGCAAAGTTTCGAAATTTTTGATGAAGAGGGAGGATGGTTTCTTGAGTAATCTAGAGAGAGTTTGTGAGAGATTTGTATGGGTGTGTGTGTTTCGGCCGAGAGTGAGAGAGAGGAAGAAGAAGAGAGAAACATGAAAGGATGGTGCATGGAAGTATGAGTCTCCTTGCATGGAAGTCCTTTGGTTAATTGTGAGGTGTCACTCACAAGGTGAACCCTTCCTCTTGGGCTTGTTTTGGGCCGAAAATATGGAAGGAAAAAGAGGGTGTTGGGCTTTAATGCCCACAAGCTCATGTGTAAGTTAAGTTGGGTGAGTTTTAATCTAAAAAAAATATAATATGATTTTAGCACTTAGTTGGGTTAGTTTAGGTTAATCATGGTTCAAAACTTTTAACTTATTTCATTCTAGGCCCAATATGGCCCAAAATATTGAAATAAATGAATGTGGGTCCAATTAGAGCCCAATTAAGGGTTCTAAGCCCATGATAGTCAAATTGGAAGCTTATTGGTCCATTTGGGCCCAATAAGGAAGTCCTAGTCCAAAATGGACCTAAACAAGAACTTCTAGGGTTTCCAATTGTTTGTTGACTATTTGTAGTACTTGTATGATGTATTTGATTGAAGTTTTTGATGTCATATAATAAGCATCACACATGCTTTTAAATTTTTGATTCGACATTTTACTTAAGTATAGTTATTACAAGACACAAAATTTCTGGTTGTGACAGTTATCAATCGTGAAAGATGTAAAGTTATCCGATTTGTTATCTTTTCTGGTTATGTAAATGTTTTCCACAGGAAAGTCCCATACTTGCCTGAATGTTTGTTACCATATGTAAAAGATGTATTAAGTTGTTCGTTATTACTATAAGTAAATCTCAGTTATCCTAATTGCGAGTTCCATAACCATACGATGGACTAAACCAGTGGCAATAAGTAGTCCACATACTTATGACTTTCGTCACCCTTGAACCATTTCGGTTCGGCTGTAGCTAGCAGCCAGGTGTGGGGTAGTCAGCCCCGTATAGATCTATACACTGAAGTCACGCTCTCTAAATCCCAGAGATTCTGGTTACGGGTGTAGTCCTCCACTCGCATATCTTTGTGGAGTGTTTGCCGAGGACGTGTCTCCAATCATATAGGAATAACAAATTTACTAGTAATAATATGATAATCCTCCATTCGCGTATCTATGTAGAATGTTACCGAGGACAAGACAGTGTACAAATTATATTGTTCATGTGTTATAATGTCATTCTTTTAACTGATAAAATATGGAAAACCATTTGTGAAATATATAAAACATAACAGTTTATAAAACCCATTTCACAAATAAATGTTTACGTGATCTGCATGTTCTACTGGTTATCAGTTGTGTATATCAGTATTAAAAGCATATGAAATATGAAACACACACATGAAAATAAGTTTTGAGTAAAAGAAAACTCTTGTACTTTGCTTGTGTTCCCCCCCCCCCTGAAAGCAGTGAAAACAGTGAAAAAGGGTAGGGGTATGAACTAACCGCTTAATGTAGAGTTCGAGTGTCACCGAATGCCTTGAACTCCTATGGTCCCTATTTTTCATGTGGTGACACATAAATAAGTTAGAACTAAGGTGTTTCATGACTAAACATGATGGGAAAACATCCTCAAGGCTTGGAATTACTAAGAATAAGTGTCCTATGATCCAAACGTAATGATTTATGCAAGTTTAGGACCAAATATGGGTATTAGAGTGGGTGTATGGTCTTGAAAATGAGTGTGCGACTGGGGAGTGCGGCCAGGAGTGTGTGTGAGGCATCACACAAGAGTGTGTGGCCGTACAAAGGGTGTGTGCAGCCGTACACAGGAGTGTGCGTCCGTACACTCCTCATTTGAGTCCATATGTAGATTTTTGAAGTGTATACTCTTCTTACTAGGTAGTTCTGAATGTGTGCTGCCCCCATATGAAGGTGTGCGGCCGTACACCTTCATGGGATGATAAATATGATGAACATAATGAGTGTTAAGCTTAGGATTCAAGTGTTTACCACTATACTTAGCTTGAAGATGAAGTAGATCACGATTATGAAGCCTTCCAAGTGTTCTTGGTTTGTGATTTAGAGAGAGAAAGTAGAGAGCGGAAAGAGAACATCTAAATGAATGAATGAAGGGGGGGTATCCATCCATAAATTGAATTGGGTGTGAGGTTGAGGGTGTTTGCGGTTGGAATGTGAACGTACACACAGGTGTGTGGCCGCACATACAAGTATGTGGCCGCACACACCTTATTTGGTGAGATTTGGCCCTATTTTTTGTGATACTAAACACTCTCCAACCATCCCTAAGACTCATATCTAAATTATACTAAGTCTAAAGCACCCATATGAAATCACAAGATTTAATAAAAGACAATGAACTCAAGTTTTGGTGCTGAAACACAGATCAATTACATGGGTTAGAAGTTTCGGGTTGTCACAGGTTTGTGGCCTAAGGCATTTCCGTTGGTAGACGCCCGCTGGTGTTCTTGATTGTTATTGCAGTTAGTATTTCTGACACCATCCCCGTGCCTGCTGATGTGGTTAGCATTGAGCTGCGCCATGACGGCTGCCACGGCTGCCGTGACTGCAACTTGAAAAGTAGCAGAGTCTATCTGCAGGGTTGGGGCCTTGCTATTTGGTTGGTTGCCTCTTGGTGAAGACATAGCTCTGTTTCAAGATGAAAAACGACTTCGTGAGTGGGGATAATTATCTCAAGTGCATTCTTACGATTTATATTCACATATATAAATTTTTGCACATTACTGTACTATTCCTAGTGTTTCTGCTAACGTTCCTAAGATGGAGTTATGGTAGTGGGTAGAAGTAGGTTCCGTACATGCGTTAAGCTTTACTCATCTTAGGATCATGTTTGTCCAAACATACTTAGCTGAGGAGTTTTGATGGGATCCGGTGTATTAGTGTTGGTATGATCGCACCCTATAGGTCTACGAAGAAGGCACCTCTCAACTAAGGTGTTTACAGTTGAGACGGTAATGAGTTTTTAGAATGGCTATACATCACACGTTTTCTAACTAATTTTATCTTAGTTCAATTTGTAATGTATTTCGGTTGTTTTATGGTGTTCTGAAAACAATTCATGACGAGAGTCTATATATGATAAACTCATGTATTTTAGTAGTTCTGAATCCAAGTGAAACCTTGAAATTTGACCCAAGCTAGCTCCTTATTATGACCGATTGATGTATGCTTAGTTATACAATTAAGACTAAATAGACCTTCGAGTCTGTTAGGTATGTCCTAAGCCCATCTTGTTAATATGATTCTAGTAATTATGGTTTCAGCGAAAACTTTTGACCTCGATGCAGGTCTTTCTAACATCTATGCAAGGAGAAGTTTTGATAGCAACTAGATCTCTCGATTAGTATGACTACTTAAATTGCAGTGTTGTGCTTTCACCTATAATATAGTAGCACCAACGCATACTCATGAACTTAGTTTACAAGGTATTATGAGCGGTATGAACTCACTCACGAAGACCCGTCCCTTGTGATGCTTGAGGCAAAGTTGATGCACCTTGTAGCTTTGTCATTCGACGCTTGGCTGCAAGCATCCTCTCTTTGAATGTCGTGTGTCTTCCTTGTTACTCTCTTACCTCTTCTTGAGCGGCGATAAGGTCCTAAAAAGAGAGTTGGTCTCTGAAATAGTTGTCTCTTTCCGAGTCTTGGGTACGTGAGATGGTGGGGTATGTAGTAGTGCATAGTTTTCGAACTCGGTTTGCAGTCTCCTTGTTTTAATCCCCGGTGTTTGTGATGTGTTGGGTCTTCGCCGGGAGGGCACTGTCAGTCAGTCCCCCGTGGTTGAGGTCTGTTGGGTCAAAATATGGTTTATACTTTGCTTTTCTGGGCAATTATATTTTTCTGTAATATTTTTGGAGTTTACGGTCATGTTTACGGTTGAGTTTACGACCGTAAACACCTTACGGCCGTAAACCCATTTACGGCCCATGTCCACCAAGCCCATATTCTCCAAGTATAAATATAGGTGTTAGGGTGAGGAGTATAGATTGATGAACCCTAGAGAGTTTACGGCCAAAGAGACAGAAGAACTATTGTGTGTTAGTGTGTGTGTGAATTTCTTGTATTCGGATCATCATTCTATTCATTGATACATTGAGATTCATCTTATTCCTCTTCTTCTTCTCTTCTATTTTATCTGACATCATCCGTTTGATTGGGATTCTACACCATCAAACGGATTTGATTGATACACACGCAAATTAGGGACTTTACAATTGGTATCAGAGCCTGGTTGTATCAGTCAAAAGGATTTATTGTTTCGTCTGGAATCTGAATAATTGGTGTTTCCGGTCCAAGCTTACGACCGTAAACACCGAGTTCACGGCCGCAAACCAGTCAAATTCATCAACCGTGAAGTCTAGATTCTTGGGCCGTAAACCCTATTTTGGAGCTTTATTTGATCTTATTTTCGAAATATTCTTGCGTTTTTGGATAGATCTCTGAAAAATAAGGGGGTTTGTTCTTCGTGTTTTTCATAAAAAAGGGTTTTTGATCGAGTTTTGGAGCTTCAAAGTCAAAAAATCGGTGTTTTTGGTCGGAGTTTGCGGCCGGCGCCTAGGGTTTCTGAGTTCACGGCCGGAGTTTGCGGCCTCGGCTCGGCTCGGATCACGGCTCGTAATTTGTGGCTCGGCTCGGCAGTATCAGTACTACACGAAGCTTGGGGGAGGCGGGAATCGAACCCACGACCTCCCATTCATCAACCAACGCACTTAACCAACTCAGCCAGCCAATCCCTTGTGATATTACTTCAAATCTTTAAACTTAACCCATCCCTGTCGATTCCAACTTTCACATTTTTACACTTTTAACCCCAAAACTAAATTTCTTTTAGTTTTATATTCTATTTTCATATAAAATAAAATATAATAATAATAATAATAATAATAATAATAATAATAATAATAATAATAAAATAATAAATAATAAAATAATAATAATAATAATAATAATAAATTTGTTTTTATTTTTTTACTTTTATTTTTGACTTTATATTTCAAATTTTGACTTTGACTTTCAAGTTTGACCTTTGACTTTAAACTTTGACTTTTTCGTTTAATTTTTAAAATTTTCAAATTTAACTTTTCGGTTTGACTTTCAAGTTTGACTTTTTCAAGGTTGACTTTTTCATGTTTGACTTTTGAGTTTGATTTTTTAAAAATTTGACTTTTAAGTTTTATTTTAGCTTCTAGTTGTGCTTTTTAATTGATTTTAAGACAAAATTTCAACATTTTCGATTATATCCCTGGAGAAACCCTCGAAACTCAGTTGCAACGATTTACCACACTCACTACTGAGATGAATATTGCTGGGATCTTTTTGACCAAATCTGAGATAAACAAAAAGATATTGAATTCACTTCCGAAATCGTGAGATATGAACGTGGCTATCATCAAGAAGACAAAAGATGTCAATCATCTTAGTCTTGCTGATGTAATTCAAGAACATGATACTTTGAAGTGTAGAGAAACAATGAGTTCTGAAAACATTCCGGTCACTGAAGTTACATGTACTCCAGCTTGTGAAGCCACGATTAAATTTCTTCGAGAACAAATTGATTTATTTAAAAGAGAAGTTGAGGACCTGAGATATGAAGGATATCAACTCAGGAAAGGAGAAAAACCCCTGAAGGCTGAGTTAGAAGCAAAAATCAAGAACTTTAGGAAACTTCAGGAAGAGTATAGCAACAAGTGTGAAAAGTATGATTATGTGAAGAGACAACTTGCTGTTATAACTGAAGAACTTGACGCTTTAAAAATTAAGTGTGGAAAAACTGATGTCAGTTTCAAAAATTATACTGCGTCAAGTCAGACAGTCGAGTCCTTATATGAAACCCAATTAAAATTCAAAGAAAATCAAAACAAGGGTCTAGGGTATGATAGTGTACCTCCTCCTTATGACATAGGACGAAACTGACAGGGAGCCACATCTTCGATATGGCAAACGAGCTGGATTTGTTTCAGGAGGAGTTATTAACGTTGAAAATACTAATGTTTCTACTTCATGTGCAGGTAAAGTAGCAGAAGATGAGAACAAGGAGAGCACTAATGAACAAACCAATGACTCCTTGAAATTTGAATCTGTTGTTTCGAACTCAACTTCTGCTGAACAACCTGCCGTTGAGAAATACAGGCCACCAATTCCAGCGCAACATAGTGCCTGTTGCAATTGTGCATGTGGGAACAACAAGAGACAATGCAAGGATACGCCACCAGGGGCAGGAATAAATAACTTCACAGTGAAGAAAAAGACTTGCTTTCACTGTGGAACACCTGGACACATTGCCAGAAATTATCCTAATCGTGCATACGTTCCCTACTATGCACAAGGATTAAAAAACGCGCCAAGTGGGAGATACTTCAAAAGAAACTCTTCCAGGTCACGTTCAGACAATGGTGATTGGAACGCGTAGAAGGCCAAGAATCAAACCTACAAGGCCAAGCATCCAACTCCCAAGGTCAAGCATCCAACTCCTAAGAACAAGAAGGGAATGCTAGCCCAGAAGTCTAGATCAAGAGATGCTCCTGTGAAGCCAAGACCGGTTGGGTGAAAGTCATCTCGGCAACCGACTTCAAGTTCCAAAGCAAGTGCCAAGGCACCCATCTGATCGAACAAGTAATGGGTTAAACCTGAATATAGATGGGTACCAAAGGTGAAAACTCCCAAATCTTCTAACGATTCTAATATTTCTATATCTTCTGTTTGTGATAAACAGGATATGTCATGGGAGAGAATACCCTGCATTGATGACAAAGGTCGACCCAGTTTCAAAATGGACTGGGTTCCAAAGACCAACTGATCCCGCTCTGTGTCGGAGCAGCTATAGAGGCATGTCATCAGACTTCGGTTTGTTTGTAGTGGCTGTTCCTGGCACTTGATAGGAGACATCTCTCAACTGTACAACACTCAGAGCATTATTTGGGAGAATGTGTCCTTTTGCAGGAAAGGAAGAAAGGAAGAGATCACAAACGGGGTTAGTGCTTAATGACATGAAGAATTTTCGGATCTGTTCTGAGATTACGCGTGCTGTTCTCAGACCTTCTGGATGCAAATTCAATCGGTGACTTACGGTTTGAGTTTTCTTCTCTATACTTCTGAGTTTATCTTAAGCTGATTCGCTTTAAAGACTAATTTTTGTTTTAGGATAGTTTAAATTTGCGCATTTACTTTCGTTTCTCACCTATGCACAAATTTAGGGGGAGAAATAAAAACAAAACAAAAATTAGAAAACTTAAAAAAAAATCCAAAAACATTAGAAAATCAAAAATATGGTGTTAGTGGAATGTGCTTAAGGGAGATGTTTTGGGAAATGAAATTGGCAAGTGATAACGGGCAATTTGAATCTGCGTAACGTACCTAAGTTGAATCATCTACGCTTTGTGTTCGATGCATTGGTAGGCACGAAAAATTCTTAAATGGACTTGACTAGGAAAGTTGAACCTAATAAATTTAAGGACTTGACAAACTTTGACCTAGTTAGATCGGTTTAACCTGATGTCACGACGCTCAGATAGGTTGAGCAGGGAGATATACATGGGAGTCTACCCGTCACATTAATTGAACCCGTACATGGAATCGTGGCTTAACTTTTCCTCGATGTGCGGATTTTGTCCTTAATTCTGGTTGGATGAGGCGACTGGTAAATTCCGATAAATTAGGTCTGTAGAAAATTGTTTTATTTTTTTCTGTCTGTTAGTTATATGTTGTCTCCTTTGCGTGACCTCAAATCCAACGTGGTACACAACATATGCAACTCTATCTCTCTGCAAGTTATATATATGAAATTTCTCTTATCTGTTAGCCATATGCCGTCTCCTTTGCGTGACTTCTAATCCGACCTGGTACACATCATATGCAACCTTCTTCTTCTCAACCCCTCTGAAGTGATAAGTAATAGAATTTTGAATCTATCTTCTCTCTGAATGGTTGTCTGCTCACCCGATGTAATGAGTATTCTAGAAGTTCTTGATGGGTGGGGCATATCAGGAAGCGGGAAACACGTTCCAGTACACTTAAAATTGAACTCATACAGATTGTCTATAGATCTCGTTGCTCAATTTAGGTGGACAACAATATCCCTGGTCGTCGTCAGCTGAATGGTCTTTAAGATATAGTATCTAAGGAATTAGGATCAGATAAAATTTCTGGGAACTTAGGATCACTTTGTCTTACAATTATTAGTATGTCCTAAAATGGTCACAATTTTTCGTGTTTAAGTGGATCACAATACCGGCGATCGACCAGACAAAGATGTGAATATGAAAGGTACCGACAAGTGGATAAAGATTGTCTAAAAACTTTGATCCCAAATCACTCTTAAAATTAGCTATTATTTTTGTTTTTTTTAAGTTTGTTCATAGTGTTCTTCTAATTTAAATAAAAGGGGAGAATTAAAAATAAAAAAATAATAAAAAAAAACAAACAAAAATCAAAATACAAATAGTGTTATTTCTGTTTTACTTTTGTTCTAAGTTTTATTTTAGTTTTTTTTTTTGTCTTGAAAAGTGATTTCAAGTATAGATAAGACTCATGGAGTTTGTGTTGATGATTTCTGAGCCAAAGGCTTCGTCCGTGAGCATCGAAGAATTCTCATTCGAAGGAGCAAGAAATGAAGATTATTCTTTCAAATTCAATCTTTCAACCCCAGAAGCAAGGTAAAGCTGAAATTGAAGATTATGTGACGGATTGCATTGAAGCCTCCCCAATCAGTCTGCTGCTATCTTAAACCTGCTGAAGTGATCCAAAAGATTTGTTCTCTCTGATGTTCTCTCTGAAGATTCTCAAGCGGAAAATGCTATCTTTCAAGAATCAGTACGTCAAGCCTCCTCATCCAATGTGCATTCAATGCCAAATTCTGAAGAAAACCTCAAGTGCTCAAGATGAAGTCATTCATTGAAGGTTCATATGTTCATCCTGATGCTGTGATGAAATCGAAGGTTAAAGCTGAAGCCAAGCTCCCATTAAAGATTAACAAGAAGAGCCAGCTACTTTTTAGGGGGAGCTTGTTCGGTCATTAAGAAAAGAAAGCTATAAACCAAGGGGGAGATTGTTGGGTCAAAATATGGTTTATACTTTGCTTTTCTGGGCAATTATATTTTTCTGTAATATTTTTGGAGTTTACGGTCATGTTTACGGTTAAGTTTACGGCCGTAAACACCTTTCGGCCGTAAACCCATTTACGGCCCATGTCCACCAAGCCCATATCCTCAAAGTATAAATATAGGTGTTAGGGTGAGGAGTATAGATCGATGAACCCTAGAGAGTTTACAGCCAGAGAGACAGAAGAACTATTGTGTGTTAGTGTGTGTGTGTGAATCTCTTGTATTCGGATCATCATTGTATTCATTAATACATTGAGATTCATCTTATTCCTCTTCTTCTTCTCTTCTAATTTATCTGACATCATCCGTTTGATTGGGATTCCGCACCATCAAACGGATTTGATTGATACACAGGTAAATTAGAGACTTTACAAGGTCATAGCACCCTTGTTGGTCTCCACGTAGTGATTGTTGTCATTGCTGTTGACTCCAACCCTCGATCACGGTTGCCCAACGGGGCACAGGTTCGATGTTCTCGAAACGGTTCGTCGAAACTTGGAGGGTTGATTACCTCCGCTTCCGCTTCTAATTCTTCTCATAACCATTCACGATTTCTCGGGTTGGGAAAGTAGGGGTCGCCTGGTAAGTAGGATCTTGCTATGTTATACGTGTGAGAATAGGAGTGGAAAAGATAATTACTAGGCATCTAAATCTATAATTAATTTCTCATAGGGGGTGATCCTTATCAGTCATGTCTATAATCACTTAGTGCATACCAGTTACACATAATCTGAGATAGAACAGACCTTCGAATAAATGACTCTACTCTAAATCCACAACCAAACAAGGAACAGGAAGTAGAGCAATAGTCATAGATTCTGAGTCTATAATATCTTCAATATGTATAACCTTAGCCTACGCACTCAGTCGTTAAGGACCTACTAATAGGGGTCTTTAGTTTTCACATAAGTTGGTTATAGTATTACAAAATACTCCTATAGTATTTTAATGTTTGACTTATGTTTTTCAACGTTTGTTTGTAAATAGAATTGGTAAGTTTTTAGACTTGTTGCAGCGCTACAATCATTAACGGGCATATGCAAATCACTTTTGGGTTAGACATATTGATCAGGCTATGTCCTTCCTATACCTGACTATACATCCCCAAGCCTACTTGTGCCATTCAACAATCATTACTTTTGTTTTATTTTAGAATGATGCTGACCTTCATATGTGTAGTGGTGTTGATTATGATGGCATATGCGGAATTAGAAAGATCTAGTGAATCATCATGTAAAATCAAGAACACAAGGAGTAAATAAATCTTTGTAAGCTCTTATTAGATCTAGAAAGAATATACAAATGGGTTTGTACAAAGTTTCTCTCTCTAGTCTAACACTCCAAATGGATTCACTTACATAATGGGAGTCACTCACTTCCTATTTATAGGAAAGACTCAACCTATTTACACATACAAAGAGGAAAGCCTAAAACACTACATCCAAGAGTGACTTTGCACCCTAACATTCTCCCACTCAAAGTTAGGATTGGATGTTCGGCTTCAATCTCCAACGAGCTAGCGCAATCAAGACCAAACTCCCCCTTGAAGTAACACCGGTCTTCAAATCCGCAAATGAATATTCGACAAACCCGAGAAGCTTCGAATACCAATCATTCTCCCCCTTTTTATAATCAAAAAATGATTATAAAACCTATTAAGGATGAGAAGCGCCCGGGGTATAAACTTCACAATACTCCCCCTTGATGTGTACCAAAAATGAATCACCAAAAATCTTGCACGAAAAAACAATCACGAAAAAGCCACAAAAAAATTTCCGATTTATGAAATTTTTTGACTTTTTGGGTGAAAGTTGCAAGATTTTTCAAAATCCGGGTAGAAATTGTCACTTTCTGAAACTTGCTAGGACCCGTTGCACCAAAAACAGCCAAATATGCGAAACTCTAGCCCATTTGTGAACCCGGGCATAAAGAGTAAACTCGCACAAACTGCATGGACCAGAACTGAAAATTCTGCAATTTCTCAGCTTTTATTACCCATTTGCGAAGTTGGGTATAAACTGTCATTTCGTGAAAAGATTAGGGACCCAATTCAAAACTATTTGTTTTCTTCTTCCTAATTCGTGAATGTTTCACGGTAACACGCTTCACACATTCAGTCAAATTCTTCGCACGCTAATCTTCGCAAATCACTTGCAAAAACAGATGGGAATGAACAAGTTCCGCACACTGAAACATGGATGCGATCCATGGATGCGCAGACTTCGCATCTCTAACCCAATTAACCAAATGCGAACATTCATGACCTTATATGCGAACTGCTTTTGAAACCCAAATGCGAACTCGCACAAATCAATCTTGCGAACTCATAGAATGAACCAAATCAATAAACCAAACTTGAACCCTTTGTAAATCAACGATCAAAATCAACCACAAAATTGTCGTCATTCGCATTTTATTCACAATCCAAGGTTCGTTTGTCCCTAAACCAAATGCTTCGTCCATTCATCAAACAATTTTAACAAAGATCAAAAATCCAGACATCGAGCCTTCGTACAAAACACCAAAAACATGAATTTGATTTATCAACTTCAAATCGATCAGAAATCAAAGGCCAAACAGCCAAACCAAATCATCGACCATCGTTCTTGACTCCAACTCCTCTTGTTCATCAATCGATTGAGCTTTGACACCAAAAATTCAATATCCAAACCCAGTTCCTCAATTCGTTCCCAAATACAGACTAAATACAGACAATAATTAATTTCGATCTTCAGAATACATCAACAAACACCAATCGACAGTAAGAATCAGATTGTCGATTTCAAACGACTTCACAAATTTATGAATCCAGATTCTTGACTCTTAACATTTGTTCATCGCTTTTCAATCATGAATACTCGATCGTTAATAGAATATATCACCTGATTTCGTTGCCTTTATAGTATTCAATTTCCGAAAATCATTGAAGATGCAAACAAGAACTTTATTCGATGTCAAGAACATAACATCAGTTTATCATCGAGTTCAAAATTCGATTTTGTGGATCAAGTACAAATAGAATATTCAATGGATAACTAACGATCAAGCAGAAACCGAATCAAACAATCAGATATGAAATAATGTGATTATACTTCAAGAACAATTTTGATTAAGATCTGAGATATAAGTCGTCGATTGTACAACATGATAAGCCAGAGTACAATTTGATCTCAAAACAGTGTTCTGTAGAATAAACCCAATTGAATACTTCCAGACTTACGATCTCAATCAAAGATATCGGATCTATTAAAAGAATGATTGGGCGATTGGGCTCACAACTTTTAAGATATCAGATCAAACACATTTGGGCTCAACATTTGTATTTATTAATAGTGAAATTAGACAAATGTTTAGGATAGGGTTTTGAACAATAATCGAATTTGATGAACAGTAAAGTTCGAGATTAAATGAGAATTTGGTTTTGATCTAAACAAAAATACTTGGATCAATTAAAGTGATTGAAACGGATTTGATTCAATGAGGCAAATCGATCAAAAATGAAAAACGCAAAATATGAATCGAACTCATGGACGTTTTGGAATCAATTTGAAAATTTGAGATACCTTTTTGACGAATCAATTTCCGTTTTCAACGAACGAATCAAATTTAGAAGATCTTGGTTCGTTTGTCGGAACGAGAAAATCTTCAATTTGAACATTGTACCACCCATTATGCGAGATGTACAACTCGTTCTTTGTGTTCTTCGTGTTCTTCAACGATCCAAGAACATCTTCAAAAGAACCACCAACACATTTGGGTTTTGACTTCAAATTCAATGCAACATTTGGAGATTGTTGCTTTGGAACCCAAATTTTCTTCACGGATTTTGACTTCACAACATTTGACGATTTTTGTGAGTAAACCCGCTTGTTTTTGTGATTGATCTTCTTCTTCTTTTTCTTTCTCATCTTTTTGCATCTTGAAGACTTGAATCCATGAACAAACCCACTTTCCACAACATCAACTTTGTGAATTTGAATAAAATCTTTTGGAGTTTGATACTTGTGATTTTCTTGGATCACCGGCTTCCGATAAGGAATCATTCCTTCAAATGAATCACAAGAACACAAAATATCATCAGTTTGAACTCCAATTCAGCAAAAAACTTTTTCATCTTGAAAATCAACTTGAACTCCTTTTTCTTAAACATCATCATCATCAAGAACACCATCCCGAGCTTCACGACAATCTGCATAATATTCAAGTTTATTGCTTCCATATTTGCATTCAGCATGAGAAATTCCTTTTATGACTTCTCCATCTCTTCTATTTCTTCGTCTCTTTTGATATGTTGTAACCAAACAATCAAAAAAATGTTTGGTTCGAAAAATTAGACAACTAATTAATTCTCCAACTTCATTCTTTTCTCCATTTACAACAATATCACATTTACTTTTCAATCCAACAGTTAAGCTATAAATAAGATATTCAAATGAGCATTCACTTTGAACATCTTCACTATGTATCATCCATTTCTCCATAATTGTTTCTTTTCTTTCAAATCAAATGATATGAACTTGGGTTTTCTAGAGAGAGAAAGAGGCACAACAAGAATTTTAGAGAGAGAAAGTGAAACAAACAAGTATTCTAGAGAGAGAAAGTCGAATTATGGATCAAATCAAAGAAAAATTCGATTTCTAGAACACAAAACACTCTCTAAACACGAAGATCCATGATCAAAAAATGAATCAGTAAATCAAGATTGCCATCAAGGATCAATTCTTAATGAAAATCAAGAACACCCACTCTGATACCAATTGTAGTGGTGTTGATTATTCTGGCATGTGCGGAATATGAAAGATCTAGTGAATCATCATGTAAAATCAAGAACACAAGGAGTAAATAAATCTGTGTAAGCTCATATTAGATCTAGAAAGAATATACAAATGGGTTTGTACTACAAAGTTTCTCTCTCTAGTCTAGCACTCCAAATGGATTCTCTTACATAATAGGAGTCACTCACTTCCTATTTATAGGAAAGACTCAACCCATTTACACATACAAAGAGGAAAGCCTAAAACACTACATCCAAGAGTGACTTTGCACCCTAACAGTATGTATGCATGCATGTATACTTTTAATTAAGAAACTATTTATTTCTAAAAGTATAGTTATTTGGAAAATGTTAAATCAGAGACCTTAGTCCCAATGCATTTATAGTTTGTATATCTTATGTGGTTCGATATACTTAGTTCACTATAAACAATGCTTTGATACCAATCTGTCACACCCCAAACCAAGGATGGCGGAAACGTCCGGGGGTGGAGGACTTCATGTATAGTATCACAATAACGAGTATAATAGTACTCAAAGTAAATATAACCATCATAAATATAATTGAAAAAGTTACACCAAAGTATATGTTTACATGTTTCAAATCAATTACATTATGATGATAAAATGAACTGTTTGACGATTGGACATCCCATCCTCAAAATGTTGTTGGTTTTCCTGTTTCACTGATTTCTTGTGAATACAAGTAGTTTCGAAAAAGTGTCAACAATTATGTTGGTGAGTTCATAAGCTTTTGAATGTAAGAGTTTAAAAGCCGATCATTGCAATGAGTTGTATGTTACCAAGAACATCCAATATTTTTCTTATAAAAATGATATGTAGTCTTAAAACCCAAGACTGGATGTGCATGTGAGTTTTGTGTGATGTGATCTCAAGTACCGAGACCGAAAGTGTACAAGTAAAATCTGTAGCTATTGTTATTAAAGGTGGTTTTAGATCAACATGAAAATCCTTTTTGATTTATAAAATCCTGTATACTTTAAGTTTTGTTAACTCCCTATGTGGGTCACAATAACTATACTAAGATTAACCGACACTTTGTAATGTACCCCTTTTTGTATAAACTCGGTACTTTGTATTCGTACCCCATTTATATGAAGACCTGGTACTTTGTGATGTACCCCTTTTTGTATAAACCCGGTACTTTGTATTCGTACCCCATTTATATGAAGACCTAGTACTTTGTGATGTACCCCTTTTTGTAGAAACCTGGTACTTTGTATTCGTACCCCCTTTATATGAAGACCTGGTACATTGTGATGTACCCCTTTTTGTATCAACCCGATACTTTGTATTCGTACCTCATTTATATGAAGACCTGGTACTTTGTGATGTACCCCTTTTTGTATAAACCCGGTACTTTGTATTTATACCCCATTTCGTATGAACACCTTTTGTAATGTAAATGAACATAAACTATACCTATTATAGCTTATCAAAATGTTTGTAATGTATATGCGACCTAACTATACCTATTATAATGTAGTATGTTTGTTTTTGGTGTATGAGAACCCTTTTTGATGTAAGTCGAAAGTATGGCAAAATATAACTATGTTTATCATTCTTATTTTGTACGAATGGTAATGGATGAGGATTCTTACACTTCAGTGAGTATTTATCTATTATGTAATTATACCACCTCAAGAAACACATGTAAAATATGAAATCTTCAATATTAACACTTTGCTCAACAAGTTAGAATGTGCGATGAAAGTTATAAACTGTTATCTAGATTTTTACTTTCCTACACTATTTTACAAAAATCCTAGAAAAATCATATGAAGTCGAAAACTGATTCCGTAAATTGTAGGAGTTCACAAAATTTGTCTAGTTTATTCATAATTTTTCTCATGATTTTTAGTGGTCTCCAATATGTGTGAAAACGTCCATAATCACAGACTCGTCCGGATTGGTTCTTGAAATGATAGATAGTTTTGTAAAAATCACCATAAATCGTAAAAAAATCATGTGGAGATGTGCAAGTAGTCATTGGAAAGAAAACAACTGGAACTACATGCACCTAAAATAGTTTTGAAAACTAAAATGAGTTTAGTTGTGTTCTTGGTGTTTGAACTTGTATCCCCCTCCCCCCCCCCTTAAAACTTAAGAAAAACAAGAAAAGATAGGGGTATTAACTCACCTTGAGTGATTTCAGTAGATGGATGATGGATAAAAGAAGTGTTCAACTAAAGAACACTTGGGAGGTGCTTTGAAGATTTGAAGATCTAACACAATATGACGATATTTGTGTAAGCAATATATGATTTGGATGAAGGATAGTAGAATATGTTGTTGGATTATTGTCTAAGGTTGTAACTATATTTGGTAAGTACTTAACTCGATTGTGCATGGTCCTTTTGGGTTGCCTTCACCATAGCAACTTGATAGGATGATTTGTTAATAGAGGGAAGAAATATTATTGTTAATATATTATAAGAATAATATATTAAAGGAATGATAATATTATTTGATTAATATAAGTCATAAATTAATTAGGAATTAATTTGGTGACTTAAAGAGATTAATTAAATAAAGGGGTATAAACTATCAAGTGTATGAAAGTTGTATTTTGAGCTGATAACCCTTATAGACATAGGGTTGGACGATTTTAGAGATATGGATCACCTAGAAATCGTGCAAGGCCTTATCTAGGAAGGGATTTGGATTGCTTTGAGGCTTAGTTATCCAATTAGGGTTTAAGGGTGAAACCCTAGAAGCTCACAGTATAAATAGACCCATAGGATTGAGGAAATCGGCCATCCTTGTGATTGGAAAAACCCTAGAGCCGATTTCCCTCTTCCTCACCTCTCTCAAATCATCTTCTTGCTAGTTGGTGTTTGTAAGCCATAAGAGGAGTGACATTTGTGACTCTAAGCTCTAAGAAGAAGAAGGTTTTCACGCAAGTAACTCAAGGTATTATTCTAGATCTGTTTTCATATGTTTTTATTGTTAGTTTACATTAGATCTAGCCATGAAAGTCTTGGATATGTTGCATGTTCAATTAGTGAAACCTAGATCCAAGCTATAGGGTTGTATGTGCACATAAGTAAAGTTCTTATGTCCAAAACCCATCAGTGGTATCAGAGCCATGATTGGTTTCAATTGAATATGATGCTTCACTTTTTTACTTGCTGAAAATCATTTTTTCTTGTCCTCTGTCGACCCAACTCGGCGAGTCAGTGTTTGGACTCGGTGAGTTATCGCTACTCGGCGAGTCCAAAGCTTGACTCGGCGAGTCCAAGCGTCAAACAGAGGATAATTTGGGATTTTCTTGTTGTTTTGTCTTGGATTGATACCTAAATCGTTTTATTATGTAAAAATCCGAATTTTAACTTAATTTAATGATTATCCTTGACAAAAATATAGATAATTTCAAATCATTTAAATATTGTTTATTTATGTGATAAATATGGACTATTTAACATTATTTGGTAATTATCTAACGGCTAAAATTGGATTAGGTCAAATATAGATAATTATGAAATTAATTGTTTAATTTGAATTATTTGTTATTTGATCCCTATTGTTTGAAAAAGTTCAATTTCTATCCCGAAGTTTTGATATTTGATTTTTATGATTAATAGTTTAATTTAGAAGAATTTAAATTTCAACCCCTAGAGTTTTACAAGTTTAAAATTCAACCCTATACTATTATATTATTAAAATCTTAATAAATATATAAGTAAAATTAAAATGCTAGTCTTACCATTAGTAGGCCTCATTCACGAAGCTGGTCTATAAGGAGGGTATAAGGTTGCTGCCTATAAAATGGCTCTTAATGGGTGTACACTCACACCCACCGCTTGCTTGACCGGTGGAGGGTCGTTAGCCGAACGGGTAGGATAGGGCAACTTTCTCTCCTCATTAATAAGTAAAATGAAACTATAAAGTAACTTAACTATTTTATAAAATTCCCAATCTTAGTTACTTTAGGAAAAGTGAATTGATGCAATCCCATGAAATTTCACTTTGCACCCTTGCTAAGAAGTTAGTGGAGCGTGTGTGGTTTACCGGCACACTAATTGGTTCTAAGCAAAGGTGGAAAAGGGTGATTCATTGTTTATCATAGTTCGATGGAGAGTGTGTGGTTTACTAGCACATCGAATAGATGATTGTTACAATGAAGGCACCATGTAGATTTGCATGTTAATTCACACCCGCTTTGTGATCCTTGGTATCCCAGTCACAAACAAGAGGGACATATCGAGATTTAAACATCTCATTGAAAGGTTCAATGAATCTCTTAAATCTAGGAATTCTTAATAAAACTTAAGGTTATGTTTTCATGGTGAAGAATTAGTGAATCGTCATTCACTTACCTCCAAATTATTTGCATGATTGGATTACGGCATCCCTTTTCTAGTATGTAAATAATGTTGTTGGGTACTAGCCCTAATTTTTCATTTTTGGGTGTTTAATTAGGGATCCAAATTCTAATCAAACTTTGTCCTTTCTATTTGTAGATGTCGAATGCAAACAACGTTGCTGCTAACTCATTCACGTTAATGAGTCTTTGCCAAAAGGTGACCTTCGATGGTACCAACTTTAGCGAATGGATAAGATACATTCGCACCATTGCGCGCTACGAGGAAAAAGAGTATGTCCTTGACGAAAAGCTCGAGAAGGTCAACCCAGAAATCGCTACTCCCGAAGAAATGGCTATCTTTGAGATACACGAACGTGATGCAACGAAAGTCCATTGCATCATGATAGCCACTATGAACCAAGAATTCCAAAAGTCCTATGAGGACATGTATCCGTATGAAATGCATCAAGACTTGATGGAGAGGTACCACCAAAGCGCGAGGCAAGAGCGCTACGAGATCATCACTAACATGATCACCGCTAAGATGTGAAATGGAGAATCGATGACTGTCCACTTGCAAAAGATGCAACGATATGTTGATCGTCTTCACAAGTTAAATGTTAACTTTGGGGAGGATTTGTCCATCGACATTGTTCTTCATTCCTTGCCCTCATGCTACAACCAACTTAGGATGACCTACCAAATGAACAAGGAAGAGGTCACCCTAAGCAAACTCCAAGGACTCCTAAGGACTGTTGAGAGCAACCTAAAGGACAAGTCTGTTGCACCAAATCCCGCACCAACTGCTGGTCATGTTTTGGCTATAGGGCAGGGAGGGGACAAGAAGAGGAAGGCTCCGTCCAAGAGCCACCGCAAGGGAAAGTCCCAAGATGGTTGCTCTTCTAGTGGGACCAAAGTTGATCCCGCTAAGCCCAACCCTAACCCGACGGAGGCAGAGTGCCATCATTGCCACAAGATAGGGCATTGGAAGAGAAGCTGCCCGGAATATCTGCAAGCCATCAAGGATGGAAAGATCAAGCCATATTTTGCAGGTATATACACAATTAAATCTAGTAATTCATCTCACACTATTTATTGGGTTCTTGACACAGGATGTGGTTACTACATTTGTTCTAACTTGTAGGGACTAAGAAGAGATAGAGATGTGGAGCAAGGAAGAATAAATCTAATCATGGGAAACAGAAGATCGTCGCCTGTCACCAAGATTGGAGTGTATTCTTTATTGCTAAGTAATGGATTAGGTCTAGATTTAAATAATTGTTGCTACTCGCCAGATATGGCAAGAAACATCATTTCATTTCATGGTTTGTTTAGACAAGGATTTAGATATTCGTTAAATAATATGAATGGTTCTATTTATGCTTATCTAAATGGTGTTTTATACTTCGAAGCTATGCCTTGTAATGGAATTTATGAAATTGTTATGGTTGTAGATAACCTAGGAAATGATGTGTTGTGTATAGATTCTTCCAATAGTATGGATAAAGCATCTTTGTGGCATTGTCGTCTTGGACATGTCAACAAGAAGCGCATAGCCCAACTCCAAAAGGATGGAGTGTTGGAATCATTCGACCTTAGGGAAGACGACACGTGCGAATCTTGTTTACTTGGAAAGATGACCAAGTCACCCTTCACTGGTACATGTAAGAGGGGTGAGGGTTTATTGGACCTCATACATACCGATCTATGTGGACCCTTTAGATCCACCACAAAGGATGGAAACCGCTTCTATGTGACTTTCACCGATGATTATAGTAGATATGGGTATATTTACTTAAGCAAGCACAAGTCTGAAACGTTTGAAAAGTTCAAAGAATTCAAGAATGTAGTGGAGAATCAATTGGGCAGGAAAATCAAGATGCTTCGATCCGATCGAGGAGGAGACTACCTAAGTCTTGAATTCCACGACTATCTCAAGGAATGTGGAATAGTTTCACAATTGACGCCACCTAGGACACCGCAGTTAAATGGTGTGGCAGAAAGGCGCAATCGAAACCTGTTGGACATGGTTTGTTCTATGATGAGTTGTGCTTCACTACCTATCTTATTTTGGGGGTATGCCTTAGAGACTGCCGCCCATATCCTTAACCGAGTCCCTATAAAGAAGGTTGCCAAAACACCTCACGAGATGTGGACGGGGAAAGCTCCCTCGTTGGCACATATCAAGGTTTGGGGTTCTTAAGTTTTCGTAAGACGAGAAACTCATGACAAGCTTGAACCTTGTAGTGAGCGATGTATTTTCATCGGCTACCCGCAGAAATCCTTTGGATATCTCTTCTATAGACCGAGTGACAATGTTGTCTTCGTTGCGAGGAGAGGGGTTTTCCGAGAGAGAGAACTCATAAGCCAAGGAGATAGTGGGAGGCAAATTGATCTTGAAGAGATTTAAGAATCAAGCAATGAAGGAACCTCTACTGCTGGCGCTCAACCTGAGGAGGAAACTCCGGTTGAACCAATTGACAAATCATTACCTCTTAGATGTTCCGAAAGAGTTAGAGTTCAACCCCAGTTGTATGGTTTTCATATTATTACCAAAGGGGACACGTATATTAGTGATAGTACACTAATAAATCTAACTGAACCTACTTGCTATAAGGAAGCCATGGCAGGCCCGGAGTCTTCAAAATGGAAAGAGGCAATGGATAGCGAGATTCAGTCCATGTATGACAACCAAGTTTGGAATTTGGTTGACAATGTGCCCGGACGTAAAACGGTTGGGTGCAAATGGATCTTCAAGAAGAAGACCGACATGGATGGAAACGTGCACACGTACAAGGCGAGATTGGTGGCGAAGGGCTTTAGTCAAACTCCCGGAGTTGACTATGATGAGACCTTCTCACCAGTTGCAAAGATAAAATATATTAGGGTGATGCTAGCTATTGCCGCATTTCATGATTATGAGATATAGCAAATGAATGTCAAGACCACTTTCCATAATGGGAAGTTGGCTGAGGATGTTTACATGGCTCAGCCAGGGGGTTTCGTCGATCCGAAGCATCCAAATAGAGTGTGCAAGCTTGAAAAGTCCATTTATGGACTTATGCAAGCGTCTCGCAGATGGAATCTTTGCTTTGATGAGAAAGTCAAAGAGTTTGGATTTGTACGAAGCGAATATGAATCATGTGTATATGTCAAAGTCAGTGGGAGCATAGTTAGCTTTCTCGTTTTGTATCTCGATGACATACTACTGACGGGAAACGACATCCCGAATCTGCAGGAGGTAAAGTCCTGGCTCGGGTAGTGCTTCGCTATGAAGGACCTCGGAGAGGCTTCCTATATATTGGGAATAAGGATAGTGAGAGAAAGAAGTAAGAGACTAATAGGACTTAGTCAAAATACTTACTTAGGTAAGGTACTAAAACGTTTTAGTATGGAAAAATCGAAGAAGGGAGAACTACCGATACAGAGTAATACCAAGTTGAGTAAGACTCAAAGTCCGAGTACCGAAGCTGAGATAGTTGAGATGAGTCGAGTACCTTACGCTTGCGTAGTTGGCTCGATCATGTATGCTATGACTTGTACTCGACCTGATGTGGCCTTCGCTTTGAGCATGGTCAGTAGATATCAAGGGATTACTAGTAGAGCGCATTGGATTGCGGTCAAGAACATCCTTAAGTACCTTAGGAGGACCAAGGAATGGTTTCTAGTCCTTGGAGGGAGTGATCAATTAAAGGTGCGAGGGTATAGTGACGCCAGTTTCCAGACTGACAGGGACAACTACCATTCACAGTCGGGATGGGTCTTTACCCTTAATAGAGGAGCAGTAACTTAGAAAAGTTCCAAACAGGAAACTGTAGCTGATTCAACGTGCAAATCAGAGTACATTGCAGCGAGCGAAGCATCTAAGGAGGCAATATGGTTGAAGAACTTCATTGGCGATCTTGGAGTTGTGCGTGACATAAAGGAGCCCATGGAGATTTTCTATGATAATGAAGGAGCGGTTGCCTTGACCAAGGAACCGAGGGATCATGGTAGATCTCGGCATATAGACAGAAAATATCACTTTATTAGACATCGATTAGCAGAAGGACACCTCGTGGTTAAGAGTATATCATCAGAAGATAACCCAGCAGATCCGCTTACGAAGGGACTGAGCAGGGTTAAGTACTTGCAGCATGCTAGGAGTATTGGGGTGAAGGATGATATTAGCTTAGATTAGATAGTATTAGAAACGTGTAATAGATAAATGTAATTGACATTTGATGATTAAATAAAGGAGTATTATTTATAAGTATTGTTATTGTCTTATGTTAATTGTTTAGCTATTGTTTCTCTTTGCATGTTTTGACTTCCAAAATAATTGAGTTTATTAAAAATAATCGAATTATTCGAATTGTCCACAATCGTTCATATGTTGGAAGTAGGTATGAATGAAGATTGTCATGAATTGGTGTTTAGATTGTCTAAATGGTATTAGACATAGCAAAGGTTTGCTACAACGTTCATGAGTACTTATGAACAAGTTTTGAGCATTGGAATAAACCCGCACTTGCTGGAATCACTTTGAAGTGATCGCAAGATGATAATATCATGTGGTCTTAAAAGCTGGATATATGGTTTATTATTTACTAATTGGTTGTACATTGATAATGCGAAACCGCATCAATAAATTGATGTCATAAAACGCATTGTTGTGTATAGTTAGTTAGTCGATAAGTAAATGCATATAAGTCGAAGTTTATCTGTTACTTTTATCCTAAGAGGGTAAAAGCGATATCACGGCCGCTCGATGATTTGTTTTGACTTATGTGCCAGTCCCGGTTAGGACTGAATTGATGTGTTCAATTAAGTTGTATGTCAAATAAATCTGAGATCGAGAAAATATGTCACACCCCGAAAACCAAAGGCGGAAACGTTCCCGGGGTTGACTCCATGTTGTGTATCAATTCCAATGTACATAGTAATCACAGTAAACAACCATTACATTACATAAATGTGAAAGTTTACATTTGGTTCAAAAGTAAATTGTACAAAGTTATACATATATCATATGAACAAAAGAGACGAGTCTTCGGAGCACTCCATCTTCACCAAAAGATATCGCCGGGTACCTGTCTAACTTGGACCTGAGAATACAAGCAGTTTGAAAATCAGCATAAAGCCGGTGAGTTCATAAGCGGTTTTGTTTTGTGAAAATGTATCGGTTTCCTTCAGTTTTCTGAAAAGATTTGATATCCAAGAAAATCCCATATTTTCTTATGTAAAGTAGTTAAGTTATCTTTCGTTACAGTTCTGTTACAAGTTATAAGTTAACCCCAGGAAAATCCCATATTTTCCTAATTGTAAGATTGATTGGATAACACATAGTATAGTTTAATACACAAAACTATAATTTAGATGAACTGTAAAATAGAAATTATTTTGAAAACCTTGGGACTACATCCCGAACTAGTTATAAGGTAATTCGATAAAAACCATGGGATCACTATCCCGAAAGTAGATATAAGATAGCTCGATAAACCATGGGATCACTATCCCGAAACTAGATATATGATAGATTGATAAAATCATGGGATTATCATCCCGTATAAGATTTAGTTTCAATACCATGGGATTGCCATCCCGAACGAAATATGGACACAAGATCATGGGATTATCATCCCGAACGAGATATAGACATAAAACCATGGGATTACCATCCCGAACGAGATATAGATTACAAAACCATGGGATTACCATCCCGAACAAGATATAGATTCTAAACGAAATCCTAGCTGTGAATAAGTTTATATTAATACGTATTGTGAGTCGGGTAACCATACTGATATGACCACGAGACCTCCTTGACGTTAGTCAGACGTCGAATGATATATAGAATTTGTCACCCCAGGCTTGCCCGCCTAACTGTAGCTAGCAGTTAAGGTGTGGGATTGTCAGTCCCGAATAGATCTATTCACAAATTCCTCGCTCTCCCTCCAGGAGACTCTGGTTACACTTCCGGAGAGGATTTACTTGATCATCCATAAAGGGTAGTGACTATCTCACAAGCTAGTATTAAACTATTCACAGGATTTTCATACGATAACAGACATACAAAGATTTTAAGACATGATACAATGAAAATAGATACATACAACGAAACTATCTGGTAAAACATTTGAATTATACGAAGATAAACTGAATCGGACATAGTTTATCTAATAACTTAATACAGATATCAGTAAGTGATATAATGAGAAACATAGAACCCCAAATTATTCCCATAATAATTTGATTAGTTTGATTATTTTCTTAACTAAAATCCATTTAGTTGTAATTGGTAAATCATTCCTTATGCTCAACATAATACATAAGGAGTATAAGAATTTATAAGTTTGCCAGATATTATTTGAAACACATAAATGTTATGATTTGAAAGCAGTTTTGGTTTGCTTGTATTCCCCCCCTGAAAACAGTTAAAAACAGTGAAAAAGGCGTAGGGGTATGAACTCACCGGACGAGATATGAGACGGTTTGGATGCTAAGAGTCGATCTGGGGCTTGTAAATACGCGAGGTTCCTAATTATAATGTAAAGATACACATTTGTATCTAATTAGGACTTAGATTGATTGTTGGATAGGGACCATTGCTTCTAGTCGCGAAAACACTCCGATACGAGTGTTTGGAGGGACCCGGGTGGCGTTTAAGGATGTGAAATGACACTAGGGACTTGGGACTTGAGTTTACTCCCCATGAGTAAACTTTTAAATGAGTTTACAACCACAAAACACACATATACATGAGTTTACGGCCGTAAACTCATGTGGGTGTGGTTTTGGGTGTTTAAATGGCTTAAATGGCTTACATGGACATGGGAATTGTTTCTAGGTTTTGTTCTAAATGCATGGAATGGATTAAAATCACCAAAATGATTAATTTATGGGAGTTTACGGCCTAGTATAGGCTCCTGGCCGTAAACTCCTTAATCCTCATGAAAATGGTGCTAAATGTTGTTAAAACCAATCACATGTGATTCTAAAAATTCCCACAAGCCTAGAAATGAGTTTATATGGGACATATGAGGGATTTATGGAGTTTATGGCCCATAAAACCCCTTTCATGGCCGTAAACTCTAATATATGAAGCTACAATGTGTTTCAAGGTCTAAAACTTGCATGAAAGGACTTCTAAAATTCATCTAAAGGCTTTAGGGGTGTTTAGTTTGCATTCTAACACCAAAAATTTTGGAGTTTACGACCCAAGAACAGGTCTTAGCCGTAAACTCTTAGAAATCCCATAAAAGATGTGTTTTAGGCCCTTAAAGTATTTTTGGTTGGTCCTTTGATTTATTCCAAAGCTTTTGGTGGTGTTGGATGGCTTTCTAACACCTGAGAATTGGATTTATGCCAAGTTTTGGGGACTTTACGGACCAAGCACTATCCTTGGCCGTAAACTCATCTAAGTTCCCTAAATATCATGTTTCAAGTGTCCAAATGCTAATACCAAGGTCCTATAATTCATATCTAAGCCATAAAGGTGATTTGGAAGGGTTTAAAGGCATGAAAAACCCCATTAATATGAGTTTACGGCCCAAGCTTATGCATTGGCCGTAAACTCCTTCAAAGTCCTCAAAATCATAGTTTTAAGTGTTCTAAGTCCATATCTTGAAGTCCCTTAGCCATATCTAAAGTCCAATTGAGTTAAGGAAGGAGTTTAAGGGCTAAAAACCCTTCAAAATGGTGTTTACGGCCTAGGCAGCCTCCTGGGCCGTAAACTCACATATATTGTCCAATTTCATGATTAAGTGTCTAATTTGGAAGCTAAACATGCTATAGATTAAGGCTAGGAAGGTACCTTAAGGATTTGAAGCCTTAAATTTAAGTTTTGGACACTTAATCTTTGGATTTAGGAGAGAGGTTAGAGAGAGAGTAGAGAGAGAAGAAAAAAGCTTCAAATGAGTGCTTAAACATGTTTATATAGTCCCTAAAACTTGGACACGGTGGAATTCTACCCGATACCAGCCTTAAACGATGCTTTGGGTCACACCCGATTAAGTTTTCGTCACCCGACGAGGATATTTCTAAAACTTATGAAATAAATGTTTTGGGCTAAATTCATGAGTTCCTAAATGATTTGGACCCTCATTGAATGAAAATAAACATATAATTTTAGTTAACTAGACCCAAAAACGATAACAGGACATTTCGATTTCTGACGAGTTATTCGGGTAGAACGGGTTTTCGGCGATGAACAACTTCGGGTTGTTACATTATCCCCCCGTTAGAGGGAATTTCGTCCCGAAATTCAAAGAATAAGATATAGGTCATGCATTGGAATGAGATACGGATGGATTTGTTGCTTCGGATCTTCACTTTCTCAAGTGGAATCAGGTTTCTATTGGGCGTTCTAACGAATTCTCATTATCGGGACTTTTCTTGGTTTTGCTTCTTGACTCTCTCTCAATCTACGATATCAATCTGCTTCCTCGTGGAAGTTCCAACCTTGAACGACTTCGGTTTCTTCAAGGAATCATTAGGGTTTCGTTGGGCAGAAGCTTCTAAGGATTCGAGACATGATGGTCTAGATAGATATTACCAAGCTCTAAGGGCATCCGAAACTTGAAGGTTACAGAATTGATCTCTACGAAGATCTCGAAAGGTTTGATGTGAGACTAAACTGGATGCTCGAAAGAAACTCCCGGGAATCCTTCGGGATAGACATTTAGAGGGAATAGTTGTTAACTTCCCGTTTCTCAATAATCACAGAAACGAGGGATGCGTGATAATTCACATTGGGAAAACTTTTGAGTTCTAAAGTATAAAATGATACGGAAGTTTGATGTCGAAGATCACGAGAACCGGGTCGAGAAGGAAATCTAGACGAGCGACCCTTTCGAAAGTAAGGATAACAATATGAATGAGACTCGGTCATTTCTGGTTAAACGTGGCATCAAAGTATTTTCATGGAAAGTTTCCCCCTTTATAAATCGAATGGAATAGAATAGTCCTCCGGACCGAGGATTCAATCTATAGGTACGAAGTTAGTGTTCTCTATCTCACTAGTTAGTCGTCTCAACGGTATTCATTTCGATTACATGCGAAGCATTGAGTTTAGAATACGTTCGAATAGATAGATAACTGGTTTCCCTTTTGCACCCAAAATCGAAAAGAGTTGCAAGTATAAGAATTATCAAAGAGAGATATACCTGCGGCAGCAGAGGGATTTGTGGTTGTAGCTGTCTTGGGACAATTCCTTTTGAAGTGCCCAGCTTCACCACAATTGTAGCAGGCCGGACTGATTCCTGCTCCGGATGATTGGTTTGTTGGCTTGGCTGGTTTTCTACAGGTTCGCGCAAGATGGCCCTTAATGCCACAATTGTCGCAGATCCTTTCGCGACAGGGACCAGGAATGCGGTGGTGGTAGTTACACTTACCACACCAAGGAAGGGTACCGGTGTATCCACTGGCGGGAGTTTGGGCTGTGGAACCTACAGCTGAAACAGCAACAGGGGCAGTAGCAGCATGGATTGCTACTGTTTGCTGTTTCTTAGAAGACCCTTGCGTACTCTGGGCCTTCCGCTTGTTCCAGGATTTCTTTTTACTTCCGCCTCCACTAGCGACTGGCTCAGGGGTAGTAGCTTCTTCATCAGAGTTGTCTTCGTGATCTATCAGGATTTTCGCAAGGCACTTAGCACTGTCATATGTGTCTGGCTTCGCAGCCAAGACATTCCTCTTTGTTGGCTGGGTCAACCCCCAGATGAACCTCTCTATCTTTTTACCTTCCGGGGTAACCATTCCCGGACAAAGTAATGCCAAATCATCGAATCTTGAGGTATAAGCAGCTATGTCGGAACCCTTCATCTTAAGGTTCCAAAGTTCATGTTCTAGCTTCTGAAGTTCGCCCCGAGGGCAATACTCAGCGAGAAGAAGCTCCTTCATAGCTTCCCAACCCATAGCATTGGCTACAGGTAAAGTTAAGGATTTGACTCGGCCATTCCACCAAGTCAGGGCTTTGTCTAGGAAAGTGCAGGCAGCAAACTTGACTCTATCAGACTCCGAACAGCTGCATATTTCAAAGATTGATTCGATTCTCTCGAACCATCGGGTTAGGGAAATGACACCCCCTGTTCCATCGAAGAATGTCGGTTTTGCGTTCATGAAGTCTTTATAGGAACCCCCTTTTTGGTGTCCCTGACTATCTTCTGGGTTTTGGGATTGGGGACCACCTCTTGAATTACTAGAGTTCATTTGCGACATGGCTGCTACCATTGCAGTAGTCAGAACTGTCTGAAGCGATACAAGATCAAGTTGAGGAAGAGGTGGTGGCGGAGGAGGATTGTTGTTGTTTCTTGAGCTGGGTCTCTTTCTTGGAGGCATTTTGATCTAAAAAGATCAGGAAAGAGAGGATCATAAGTCCTCTGAATTGAATCAAGAGATATGGGACAGGAGATATCTCATCAAGGCAAATATAGCATCATACAAAGCGATAAAGCAGAAAGGACTTATCAAGATAGAACATTTTCATCGCTAGAGAAATGATCAAGGAATAACGCGTATACAAGAATTTCTACAAAGGATCGGCTCGAGAAATACTCCCATAGTATTTCATGGTTCGCTGCAGCGTCGATTTGTTGTTTGGGATATTGGGTAAGTTTTAGGTATGCCGCATGCCACAGTCACTCCCAAGCACATGTTGGCCATGTCTCGAATGAATATAGTTGGCCAGGCTATATTGACCCTAGACACGACTACATAACTGCCCAGGTTTAACCGGAGTGTACAACACCCATTTACTTATGTTTTGTTCTACTTGTAGTTACGGATTTCGACGGCTCGGCATACTTAAATACTTTTGAAAATACTTATATCTTGTAGGATACTTTTAGTTCAGAGCACTTAGGCCCCTTAATGTTTATAGTTTTATACCATGTAAGGTTAGGTATACTCTGTTCACTATAAACAAGGGCTCTGATACCAATCAGTCACACCCCGAAAACCAAAGGCGGAAACGTTCCCGGGGTTGACTCCATGTTGTGTATCAATTCCAATGTACATAGTAATCACAGTAAACAACCATTACATTACATAAATGTGAAAGTTTACATTTGGTTCAAAAGTAAATTGTACAAAGTTATACATATATCATATGAACAAAAGAGACGAGTCTTCGGAGCACTCCATCTTCACCAAAAGATATCGTCGGGTACCTGTCTAACTTGGACCTGAGAATACAAGCAGTTTGAAAATCAGCATAAAGCCGGTGAGTTCATAAGCGGTTTTGTTTTGTGAAAATGTATCGGTTTCCTTTAGTTTTCTGAAAAGATTTGATATCCAAGAAAATCCAATATTTTCTTATGTAAAGTAGTTAAGTTATCTTTCGTTACAGTTCTGTTACAAGTTATAAGTTAACCCCAGGAAAATCCCATATTTTCCTAATTGTAAGATTGATTGGATAACACATAGTATAGTTTAATACACAAAACTATAATTTAGATGAACTGTAAAATAGAAAGTATTTTGAAAACCTTGGGACTACATCCCGAACCAGTTATAAGGTAATTCGATAAAAACCATGGGATCACTATCCCGAAAGTAGATATAAGATAGCTCGATAAACCATGGGATCACTATCCCAAAACTAGATATATGATAGATTGATAAAATCATGGGATTATCATCCCGTATAAGATTTAGTTTCAATACCATGGGATTGCCATCCCGAACGAAATATGGACACAAGATCATAGGATTATCATCCCGAACGAGATATAGACATAAAACCATGGGATTACCATCCCGAACGAGATATAGATTACAAAACCATGGGATTACCATCCCGAACAAGATATAGATTCTAAACGAAATCCTAGCTGTGAATAAGTTTATATTAATACGTATTGTGATTCGGGTAACCATACTCATATGACCACGAGACCTCCTTGACGTTAGTCAGACGTCGAATGATATACAAAATTTGTCACCCTAGGCGTGCCCGCCTAACTGTAGCTAGCAGTTAAGGTGTGGGATTGTCAGTCCCGAATAGATCTATTCACAAATTCCTCGCTCTCCCTCCAGGAGACTCTGGTTACACTTCCGGAGAGGATTTACTTGAGCATCCATAAAGGGTAGTGACTATCTCACAAGCTAGTATTAAACTATTCACAGGATTTTCATACGATAACAAACATACAAAGATTTTAAGACATGATACAATGAAAATAGATACATACAACGAAACTATCTGGTAAAACATTTGAATTATACGAAGATAAACTGAATCAGACATAGTTTATCTAATAACTTAATACAGATATCAGTAAGTGATATAATGAGAAACATAGAACCCCAAATTATTCCCATAATAATTTGATTAGTTTGATTATTTTCTTAACTAAAATCCATTTAGTTGTAATTGGTAAATCATTCCTTATGCTCAACATAATACATAAGGAGTATAAGAATTTATAAGTTTGCCAGATATTATTTGAAACATATAAATGTTATGATTTGAAAGCAGTTTTGGTTTGCTTGTATTCCCCCCCTGAAAATAGTTAAAAACAGTGAAAAAGGCATAGGGGTATGAACTCACCGGACGAGATATGAGACGGTTTGGATGCTAAGAGTCGATCCGGGGCTTGTAAATACGCGAGGTTCCTAATTATAATGTAAAGATACACATTTGTATCTAATTAGGACTTAGATTGATTGTTGGATAGGGACCATTGCTTCTAGTCGCGAAAACACTCCGATACGAGTGTTTGGAGGGACCCGGGTGGCGTTTAAGGATGTGAAATGACACTAGGGACTTGGGACTTGAGTTTACTCCCCATGAGTAAACTTTTAAATGAGTTTACAACCACAAAACACACATATACATGAGTTTACGACCGTAAACTCATGTGGGTGTGGTTTTGGGTGTTTAAATGGCTTAAATGGCTTACATGGACATGGGAATTGTTTCTAGGTTTTGTTCTAAATGCATGGAATGGATTAAAATCACCAAAATGATTAATTTATGGGAGTTTACGGCCTAGTATAGGCTCCTGGCCGTAAACTCCTTAATCCTCATGAAAATGGTGCTAAATGTTGCTAAAACCAATCACATGTGATTCTAAAAATTCCCACAAGCCTAGAAATGAGTTTATATGGGACATATGAGGGATTTATGGAGTTTACGGCCCATAAAACCCCTTTCATGGCCGTAAACTCTAATATATGAAGCTACAATGTGTTTCAAGGTCTAAAACTTGCATGAAAGGACTTCTAAAATTCATCTAAAGGCTTTAGGGGTGTTTAGTTTGCATTCTAACACCAAAAATTTTGGAGTTTACGGCCCAAGAACAGGTCTTGGCCGTAAACTCTTAGAAATCCCATAAAAGATGTGTTTTAGGCCCTTAAAGTATTTTTGGTTGGTCCTTTGATTTATTCCAAGGCTTTTGGTGGTGTTGGATGGCTTTCTAACACCTTAGAATTGGATTTATGCCAAGTTTTGGGGAGTTTACGGCCCAAGCACTATCTTTGGCCGTAAACTCATCTAAGTCCCCTAAAAATCATGTTTCAAGTGTCCAAATGCTAATACCAAGGTCCTATAATTCATATCTAAGCCATAAAGGTGATTTGGAAGGGTTTAAAGGCATGAAAAACCCCATTAATATGAGTTTACGGCCCAAGCTTATGCATTGGCCGTAAACTCCTTCAAAGTCCTCAAAATCATAGTTTTAAGTGTTCTAAGTCCATATCTTGAAGTCCCTTAGCCATATCTAAAGTCCAATTGAGTTAAGGAAGGAGTTTAAGGGCTAAAAACCCTTCAAAATGGTGTTTACGGCCTAGGCAGCCTCCTGGGCCGTAAACTCACATATATTGTCCAATTTCATGATTAAGTGTCTAATTTGGAAGCTAAACATGCTATAGATTAAGGCTAGGAAGGTACCTTAAGGATTTGAAGCCTTAAATTTGAGTTTTGGACACTTAATCTTTGGATTTAGGAGAGAGGTTAGAGAGAGAGTAGAGAGAGAAGAAAAAAGCTTCAAATGAGTGCTTAAACATGTTTATATAGTCCCTAAAACTTGGACACGGTGGAATTCTACCCGATACCGGCCTTAAACGATGCTTTGGGTCGCACCCGATTGAGTTTTCGTCACCCGACGAGGATATTTCTAAAACTTATGAAATAAATGTTTTGGGCTAAATTCATGAGTTCCTAAATGATTTGGACCCTCATTGAATGAAAATAAACATATAATTTTAGTTAACTAGACCCAAAAACGATAACAGGACATTTCGATTTCTGACGAGTTATTCGGGTAGAACGGGTTTTCGGCGATGAACAACTTCGGGTTGTTACATTATCCCCCCGTTAGAGGGAATTTCGTCCCGAAATTCAAAGAATAAGATATAGGTCATGGATTGGAATGAGATACGGATGGATTTGTTGCTTCGGATCTTCACTTTCTCAAGTGGAATCAGGTTTCTATTGGGCGTTCTAACGAATTCTCATTATCGGGACTTGTCTTGGTTTTGCTTCTTGACTCTCTCTCAATCTACGATATCAATCTGCTTCCTCGTGGAAGTTCCAACCTTGAACGACTTCGGTTTCTTCAAGGAATCATTAGGGTTTCGTTGGGCAGAAGCTTCTAAGGATTCGAGACATGATGGTCTAGATAGATATTACCAAGCTCTAAGGGCATCCGAAACTTGAAGGTTACAGAATTGATCTCTATGAAGATCTCGAAAGGTTTGATGTGAGACTAAACTGGATGCTCGAAAGAAACTCCCGGGAATCCTTCGGGATAGACATTTAGAGGTAATAGTTGTTAACTTCCCATTTCTCAATAATCACAGAAACGAGGGATGCGTGATAATTCACATTGGGAAAACTTTTGAGTTCTAAAGTATAAAATGATACGGAAGTTTGATGTCGAAGATCACGAGAACCGGGTCGAGAAGGAAATCTAGACGAGCGACCCTTTCGAAAGTAAGGATAACAATATGAATGAGACTCGGTCATTTCTGGTTAAACGTGGCATCAAAGTATTTTCATGGAAAGTTTCCCCCTTTATAAATCGAATGGAATAGAATAGTCCTCCGGACCGAGGATTCAATCTATAGGTACGAAGTTAGTGTTCTCTATCTCACTAGTTAGTCGTCTCAACGGTATTCATTTCGATTACATGCGAAGCATTGAGTTTAGAATACGTTCGAATAGATAGATAACTGGTTTCCCTTTTGCACCCAAAATCGAAAAGAGTTGCAAGTATAAGAATTATCAAAGAGAGATATACCTGCGGCAGCAGAGGGATTTGTGGTTGTAGCTGTCTTGGGACAATTCCTTTTGAAGTGCCCAGCTTCACCACAATTGTAGCAGGCCGGACTGATTCCTGCTCCGGATGATAGGTTTGTTGCCTTGGCTGGTTTTCTACAGGTTCGCGCAAGATGGCCCTTAATGCCACAATTGTCGCAGATCCTTTCGCGACAGGGACCAGGAATGCGGTGGTGGTAGTTACACTTACCACACCAAGGAAGGGTACCGGTGTATCCACTGGCGGGAGTTTGGGCTGTGGAACCTACAGCTGAAACAGCAACAGGGGCAGTAGCAGCATGGATTGCTACTGTTTGCTGTTTCTTAGAAGACCCTTGCGTACTCTGGGCCTTCCGCTTGTTCCAGGATTTCTTTTTACTTCCGCCTCCACTAGCGACTGGCTCAGGGGTAGTAGCTTCTTCATCAGAGTTGTCTTCGTGATCTATCAGGATTTTCGCAAGGCACTTAGCACTGTCATATGTGTCTAGCTTCGCAGCCAAGACATTCCTCTTTGTTGGCTGGGTCAACCCCCAGATGAACCTCTCTATCTTTTTACCTTCCGGGGTAACCATTCCCGGACAAAGTAATGCCAAATCATCGAATCTTGAGGTATAAGCAGCTATGTCGGAACCCTTCATCTTAAGGTTCCAAAGTTCATGTTCTAGCTTCTGAAGTTCGCCCCGAGGGCAATACTCAGCGAGAATAAGCTCCTTCATAGCTTCCCAACCCATAGCATTGGCTACAGGTAAAGTTAAGGATTTCACTCGGCCATTCCACCAAGTCAGGGCTTTGTCTAGGAAAGTGCAGGCAGCAAACTTGACTCTATCAGACTCCGAACAGCTGCATATTTCAAAGATTGATTCGATTCTCTCGAACCATCGGGTTAGGGCAATGACACCCCCTGTTCCATCGAAGAATGTCGGTTTTGCGTTCATGAAGTCTTTATAGGAACCCCCTTTTTGGTGTCCCTGACTATCTTCTAGGTTTTGGGATTGGGGACCACCTCTTGAATTACTAGAGTTCTTTTGCGACATGGCTGCTACCATTGCAGCAGTCAGAACTGTCTGAAGCGATGCAAGATCAAGTTGAGGAAGAGGTGGTGGCGGAGGAGGATTGTTGTTGTTTCTTGAGCTGGGTCTCTTTCTTGGAGGCATTTTGATCTAAAAAGATCAGGAAAGAGAGGATCATAAGTCCTTTGAATTGAATCAAGAGATATGGGACAGGAGATATCTCATCAAGGCAAATATAGCATCATACAAAGCGATAAAGCAGAAAGGAGTTATCAAGATAAAACATTTTCATCGCTTGTGATTGGAGAAACCCTAGAGCCGATTTCCCTCTTCCTCACCTCTCTCAAATCATCTTCTTGCCAGTTAGTGTTTGTAAGCCACAAGAGGAGTGACATTTGTGACTCTAAGCTCCAAGAAGAAGAATGTTTTCACGCATGTAACTCAAGGTATTATTCTAGATCTGTTTTCATATGTTTTGATTGTTATTTTACATTAGATCTAGCCATGAAAGTCTTGGATATGTGGCATGTTCAATTAGTGAAACCTAGATCCAAGCTATAGGGTTGTATGTGCACATAGGTAAAGTTCTTATGTCCAAAACCCATCATATGTAAGTATAGGAGGAATATACTTACCAAATGTAGCAGGAAATATTGAAGATTAGCCTTGAATCTTGAAATTTTTAGAGAGAGAAAGTGAGAGAAAATGAAGTTTGTTCTTTGGTGAAAATGAGAGAAATGTGAGGCGAGAGGAGGGTTTTCCAGCTAGACCAAGTGTGTGGCTGCAATACGGTGGGAAAAGTACTATAGAATGACTAGGTATGGTGTAATAGTGACTGGGGGTTGTACTATGAAGGTATGGGGAGGTTGCTTGTGTCCTTGTCCAAAGGATAAGTCAACACTCCACCTAAATATCTCACCAAATAGATTTTATTATTAGGCAATGATTTTCCCCAAAATATAGTTAAAATATGAATATATATAGGGTTTATTATGTTAAATTACGAGTTTTGGTGAAAATCCCGCATTAAAATCTCGAAAAACGAGCTTAAAACGAAGTTTGGGTCAAAAACCGGTAATCTGGACCCAACCTACGAGGTTCGGCTCTAAGGGAGTGAGAACAAAGAGTAGAAGGGAGGACCGAAGGTGTGAGGGTTCGGTCGTGGCTCGCATCTCGGAACCGAAGGTTAGGTCCTCGGACCGAAGGTGAGAAGAGAAGAGCAGAAGGTCAGGCTCGGTTCGGAATGCTCAGGGGACCGAAATAGACAGAGTGCTCGGCCCATTTCGGTTGAGAGGGTTTCGGTTCTCAGGAGGTTAGGCTCTAAGAGGTTCGATTCCTAAGAGGTTCGGTTCCCAAGAGGAGTTTCGGCTCCTAAGAGGGGTTTCAACTCCTTAAGGCTGTTTTTCGCGTAGACTTCCGTTTTCGAGCGGTTTTCGACTAAATTAAGGGTCGGGATGCCCCGAGTGATTATAAGAAGTTGAGAGAGATTTGGGAGAGATTTGACATACTTGGAGAGATTTGACATACAAAGAGAGATTTGGGAGAGATTTCACATACTTGGAGAGATTTGGGAAAGATTTCACATACTTGGACAGATCTGGGAGAGATTTCACATACTTGGAGAGATTTGACATATAGAGAGAGATTTGGGGTAGCGAGTGATAGAGCGAAAGAGATTGGGAGAGGCTTTTTTGTGACCTTTTTGAGTGCTTGGCTCTGCAACACAAGGTCCGTAAGCCCAGTTCAGCCATGTTTAAGGATCTTACACACTCCCGATGAGTATGCAACATTGCTTTATCGGTTTGGTTTGTTACTTACCACAATTTTAGGTTAGGGAAATCTAGATGTACGGACTTTTTAATTTATGATTTCTCGTTAGAATAACGAGTCGTATAGTAATTACCTAACGTAAGCCCCAGTACCCAAGGGCTAATTGAGTCGACCGCTTTCACTTGCTGACTTTATTTGACTTTGACTTGACAGGAAATTGACGGTTGTCACACCCTGAATCACCAGCTCTCCCCCACCTGCGGTTATGATCCGAACCAATTGTTGCGCGCAGTCAATCACTGCTCCATTGGGGCTTAGCCAATCCATACCAATAATAACCTTTTCCCCCTCAACGGTGTGGGAACCAAATCCACTAGATAATGCTCTTCGAACAACCTCAAAACACAATTCCGGAAGACCTTTGATGCTCGTACAGAACTATCGTTCGCAATCTCGACCTCTATAGGGCAATCCAACATGCCCGAGGACTCAGGAAACTTCTTGCTAAGCGCAAGAGAAACAAACGATCGGGTAGCGCCCAAATCAAACAACACCTGAACTAGGATATCGTTCACATGGACCGATCCTAAACATATATATATATATATATATATATATATATATATATATATATATATATATATATATATATATATATATATATATATATAGCATATATCAATCTCATAAGCATTATATGAATAAATCAGGGAGAAAGAATCATACCCGTCACCATATTGGGTGCAACGCGTGCCTCCTCGGTAGTCAACTGGAAGGCCCGGCTCCTCACCACTGGAGCTTCTGACTTGCCTTGCTGGCCATCCATAATCCGCAGGGTCGTTCGAGCTGGCGCCTTCACTGGCCTTGCTTCTGTCTACAGGGGGCAATTGGCCCTCTTATGGCCCCTCTCGTTGCAGTGGAAACACAACAACTCGGATTTCTGAATAGTGGGTGTAGGGGCGGTACAATCCTTGCTGAAATGCCCTAACTTTCTGCACTTATACCAGTCCGACGATCCCAACCTGCACGCTCCCTTGTGTGACTTGCCGCATTTCCTGCAGTGGCCTCAGCCCTGCTGGCCTTTTGGCCCAGCGTCTGATCCCTTGGGATTCTTCCCTGAAGCCTCAGTTACCTGTCCCTCCTCGGCCTTCCTCTTCCGAACAAGCTCCAGGTCAATCTCCCTCTCCTTTTCCCTGGTAATCATGGAATCCAGAGTAGGGCAAGCTGAAAAAATGACATGCTCCCGAATGTCGGCTCGTAGCATGTTAGGGTAGTGGGTTCTCCTCATATCCTCATGTCACATATACTGGGGCACCAGTAACGTCCTCTCCCGGAACATGGCGGTGACCTACGCCACTATGTCAATCGTTTGTCTCATATCCAGGAACTCTCGGGCCAACTGTTGGAGCTCCACCGCAGGCACGAACTCAGCTCTGAACCGGGTCAAAAAATTCAGCCATGTCATAGCCTCAATAGCCGATGGTCCTAGAGAGTCACCAACCGACTCCCACCAATCCCCGGCCCGGTCTCTTAAGCGTCCTGCTGCATATCGCACCTTCCACCCCTCGGGGCATAATCTAGTCAACCGTGTAGACTCAATGTATGCAATCCATCGTCTGGCAGCAATGGGGTCCTTCGCCCCATGGAAATCCGGCGCACCACTGCCCCTAAAATCCTTCAAGAATAGTGTACGTGATCCTAACTGGCTGGTCGCCATGTCACCACTGAACGCCCTGAGGCGATCTTCCATCAGCTCGATGATCCCTTCCTTGATCGACCAAATGTTGTTCGAGGCCGCATAAAGGATGCCTCTAGTGATCCCGGATGCGATGAAATCGCGTAGCCTCTCATCCACTGGTTCGAAATGTAAACCCGAACCCGATCCCTCTCCTGAACTGCCAACTGCTAGCCTCGGTTGTAGTACCACCATTCCGCAATACACAATGACAATCGTTAGTGATACTGATACATCTAGAGGTATCACATCTATCACAAGTTTCCTTGTCTCGTCTCAGCCTTCCTCGACTCAAGTACGGATCCTCTGCTTTTAGTAGTACAGGCTGTAACAACCTGATTCCCAGGTATTAATTAATCATTATTTCTCTTGTAATTTGTAAGTGGACTCGGCGAGTTGGAGCCTAGAACTCGCCGAGTATGATCGCGGATTTGGACGCAGGTTCGCGGCCGGACTCGGCGAGTCCAAGAGTGGACTCGGCGAGTCCACGCTGTTTAATTAAACCCTAATTTCCCGGCCCTGAGCCCTATTTAAAGGGCCTTATAACCCTTCATTGCGGCTACCTTCGACCTTGAGAGCACCAGAGCATTTGAGAGTCCTTGTGAGTGAGAAAATAGGCCATTATTCACCATCTTTGTGTGTGTTTGCAAGAAAGGAAGAGGAAGCCTTTTGTGGTAACATTCAGAGCTTATTCTCGTGTTTTGTTGATATGGCCAAATCTAGGGTTTCTTTATGCCTTGTTTGCCTTGTATTTGGAGTGTGAGAGCTCCCTTGGGGAAATGGTACCTAGATCTAGACCTTAGTAGGTCCAGAGAGTCCCAAATGCCCTGCTTTATGCCTTTCCTTTTGAGTTGGGGATTTAGGTTACCATTTTAGAGGTCATTTCACCAAATGGAGCCTTGTAAGCGTTGCATGGTAGCCAAGATTGTGAATTTACGTGATGAATGTGCTTGGAAGGACTGGATCTATGAGTTAATGGAGCGGATCTGACCTTACGAGCGAGTTTGGGTTAATGCATGGCATGGACTCGCCAAGTCTGAAGAACAGACTCGGCGAGTAGCATGAAGATTTTCCTTAACCACTCAGCGAGTGGTCTTGCCGAGTTAAGGTGTTGACTCAGTGAGTCAGAGAGGGTTGTCGAGTGGACTGGGTCAGATGGGACTCACCGAGTTGTTCTTGAGACTCGGCAAGTTGAGTCGTGGTGGTCCCGCGATTCATGCCAGGTAGAACTCGTCGAGTCAGGGAAGTACTCCACGTGCCAGGAGGGGATCCGAGGGAGTCAGTGAACACGTATAGACTCGCCGAGTCGCTCTAGTGCACTCGCCGATTCCGGTCAAGTTGACCGTTGACCGTTGACCAGGGTTGACCAGTGTTGACTTGATAGGGGTAGACAACCTTAGTTGAGAAAGTGTTAATTAGAGATATATTGTATTATAGGAGGATTATAGCTCGAGGATCGAGCGCGAGTGATTCCGGGACTTACGAGTATCGAGATACACGAGGTGAGTCTTCTCACTATACTTTACCTTGAGTAGGTAACCAGAGTTATGATATAGTGTTTGTATACTATATATGTGTTATATGTTGCATTGCATTATTCTATGTGATTTATGCTGTGTATGTTTACAGAGTTAGAACTTGAGGGTTCATAGAGTTTGGGTGTACGGACCCACAGAGTTATAGCCTCGAGTGGCTAATATTTGTTATGTGTGGTATTTTGGGGAACTCACTAAGCTTTGTGCTTACAATGTTGGTGTTATTTGTTTCAGGTACTAGTGATGACTGTGGGAAGGCGCCGGCTTGATCAGTACACACACATGGGATTTTATCATACGTGATCTTGGGATGCTTTGTATGACATTGATTGGAGTTTCAAACATTGATGTTTTATGAAAATTAAATGAAAATGTTTTTATATTATGCGAAAAATTGTTTTGAAATTTACGTTGATACAAGTTGGTATCAGAGCCTTGGTCTGAGGGATTCGGGTACACCTTCGGGGGTATTTGAACTCAAACTGAGGATTTGGAAAACATTTTCAAAAGAGAATCAAATTTTATAAAAGAAGTAAAAGATTTTTAGAGAAACTCAGAGCAGAAACGTGTGTACAATCAGTCAGCGCCCGAACGGTGATTTCCCAAAATACCCTTATATTATATGTTTGTGAGATTGATATGATGTATTTTCTTGCTAGAGCAGGCTAGGTATTCCTATTAGGACTAGACTCCCCTGATTTGTGATGCCTTAGCCTAGGAAGGTGAGCTGCTATGAGATGCTTAAGAGTGAATAGATAGCGGCGAGGAGCTTATGAGAGATCTGTTAGAGAATGATGGAGTACTTGGGACTTGGAGTCCGAAGAGGAAGATTTGGGGTGTATACTGAGACGGTGCGGACAGTAGTATTGGGCCCATACTACTGAAAACACCGGAGCGGTGTACATTTCAGATAAGAACCTTCGGAATGCCAAGGATCAAGGAGGGAAGAGTTGTTGAGTGTGAATATGCTCGAATGGGTTCTAATATATCGTATGTTGTATTTCAGAGGTTGATCATGGTGAGGACACGTCATATGCCAGAGAGCAGTGGGGCTAGTGATGAGGAGATCCATCAGATCATCCACGAGGAGGTGGATGCGGCTATCAGGGCAGAGATACCAGAGATGTTCGGGTCTATTAAGACCACGCCGATTGAGACTTTCGACGAGCATTATGCTGCTCTTTCTGAGGCTACAGTTGCGGCAGCCACTGCAGCTGTTGCTGCTGCGAGGCTGCAGGGTGGTGATGCGTTGCTGTTTCGAGAGTTCAGCAACACAAAACAACCAGAGTTCGATGGGACCCAGGACCCGGTGGTAGCTATGAGATGGATTTATGATATAGAGGGGTGTTTCTTCACTTGCTCATCGCCTAAGCATTTGAGAGTTCGGTTCGCGCTGAACTAGCTTTGCTTGGGAGCGAAGGACTGGTGGAAGTTTGTGATGGCACACTTTACGCCTGCTGAGCTTGCGGCAGTGACTTGGGAGAGGTTCACTGCCATGTTCCGAGACGAGTACGTTCCCCAGGTGGAGAGGGAGCGTTTGGACCAGGAGTTTCTGACCCTCAAGCAGGATACTGAGTCAGTTACGGTGATTACCAGGATGTTCCATGAGAGGGCGATGTTCTGCCCTGAGCACGTGTCTACGGAGCAGGCACGTATGAGCAGATATCTGAGTATCTTGAGGCGAGACATTAGGGAGTTCGTGGTGAACTCCTTGTACCGGACATTTGCCGAGCTTCAGGCAAATGCCCGAAGGAGGGAGATTGAGCTAAAGACTCGGTCCAGAGAGGAGGCGGAGTCTCAGGGGAGGTATCGGCGACCGGCACAGTCTCAGCCGGCAGCCAAGCGGGCCAAGCCCGCTGATCCCAAACCAGGGAGCCAGAAGGGCCGCACTTGTGGAAAGTGCGGCAAGGGTCATGATGGGGTTTGTAGAGCTGGGTCTTGCTACAAGTGTGGCAAGGAGGGGCACATGGCCAACGACTGCCCCAAGGGGTTTGCAGTGTGTTTTCACTGCAATCAGACCAGACACCGGAATGTGGAGTGTCCACAGTTGCCGGGATCAGCTCAAGGTACACCTCAGGTATTTGCCCCTGCCGCCATCAGGGCTACCGAGGTTCGGCCAGTGAAGGCCGAGGCGCCGAGGGCACGAGGGAGAGCTTTTCAGTTGACCGCGGAGGAGGTCCGCGCAGCGCCCGATGTCGTGGCTGGTATGTATTCTTTCGTTTATTTATTTTGATTTTGAAATAGTACGCTTATATTATGTTATGCGTAGGTACTTTTCTTGTGAATTTTGTACCTGCATTGGTGTTATTTGACTCGGGTGCGAGTCGGTCTTTTGTATCTTTGGCTTTTAGTCAGCATATCAGTGTTAGTCGTGAGGCGTTGAGTCGGCCTCTGAGAGTTTCCATAGCTAATGAGAGGGTGATATATGCCACGGAGGTTCTCCGAGGGTGCGTGGTCGAGATTTTTGGTGTTGAGTTCCCGATTGATCTGGTTCCTATTGCGATGGGTAACGTCTGTGTCATTGTGGGCATGGACTGGTTAAGCAGATTTGGTGCGGTTATCGACTGCGAGCGGCAGCTGGTGACCATACGAGACCTTAGTGGGGGAGTTCTTACGATGTACGGCGAGGGCACCCATTCTGGATCAGGGTTTTGTTCGGCTGCTAGGGTGAGACAGTGTCTACAGCAGGGCTGTAAGGGTTTTGTGGCGTACGTATCAGATACGCGGGTTGACTCCGAGAGGCCGAAGTCAGTGGAGGAGATTCCGATAGTGCGTGAGTTTCTGGATGTCTTTCCAGAAGAGTTGTCGGGGTGTGCCTCCTGTGAGGCAAGTGGAGTTCAGCATCGATTTGGTTCCGGGGGCCGCACCAATCGCTAAGGTGCCTTATCGCCTTGCACCTCCAGAGATGCAAGAGTTATCCTCGCAGCTTCAGGAGCTGCTGGGGAAGGGGTTTATTCGGCCGAGCAGCTCACCGTGGCGAGCGCCTATCCTGTTCGTCACGAAGAAGGATGGTTCACATCGGATGTGCATTGATTACCGGGAGTTGAACAAGCTGACGGTCAAGAACCGTTACCCGTTGCCGAGGATCGACGATTTATTCGATCAGTTGCAGGGAGCATCTTGGTTCTCCAAGATCGATTTGAGGTCTGGATATCATCAAGTGAGGGTGCGAGACGAGGACTTCCAGAAGACAGCATTCAGGACACGTTATGGGCATTACGAGTTTGTCGTGATGCCTTTTGGGCTCACCAATGCCCCGGCAGTGTTCATGGATCTAATGAACTGAGTGTGTAGGCCGATGCTGGATCGGTCGGTGATTGTATTTATCGACGATATTCTGGTATATTCGAGATCTAGAGAGCATCATGAGGAGCATTTGAGAGAGGTTCTCGGAGTTCTGAGATCGGAGAGGCTTTATGCCAAGTTCTCCAAGTGTGATTTCAGGTTGCGGGAGGTCCAGTTCTTAGGGCATCTCGTTAACCAGCAGCGGATATTGGTCGACCCGGCCAAGGTTGAGGCAGTGATGAGTTGGGAGGTGCCGAGGTCACCCTCCAAGATCAGGTGTTTCCTAGGGTTGGCAGGGTATTATCGGAGATTTATCAAGGATTTCTCTAAGATCGCAGTGCCACTCACCAGGTTGACCCGGAAGGGTGTTGCTTTTTCATGGGGCCCCGAGCAGCAGGCCTCCTTTGAGACGCTTCGCCAAAGGTTATGCGAGGCCCCGATGTTAGCCCTCCCGGAGGGAATGGAGGATTTTGTGGTATACTGTTATGCGTCGATCTTGGGGTTGGGAGCGGTGCTGATGCAGAGAGGGCATGTGATAGCATATGCATCGAGGCAGCTGAAGCCTCATGAGGCGTGATATCCCACCCATGATCTAGAGTTGGGGGCAGTGGTGTTCGCCCTCAAGATTTGGCGTCACTACTTGTATGGGGTTCGGTGTACGATATACACGGACCATAAGATTTGAAGTATTTGATGGATTAGCCCAACCTAAATATGCGTCAGAGAAGGTGGTTGGATGTGGTCAAGGATTATGATTGTGAGATCCTGTACCACCCAGGCAAGGCTAATGTGGTAGCCGATGCACTGAGCCGCAGGGTGGAGAGCACCCCGCTATGGGATGTATGTTTGAGATTGACCGTGATAGCTCCAATGTTGGACGCCATTCGTGGGGCGTAGGCCGAGACTGTGCAACCGGAGATGCGGAAGAGGGAACGGGTTGTTGGTTTGGTTTCAGAGTTCGTTACCGATGGTCGGGGGCTTAAGACATTTCAGAGGCGTATCTGGGTGCCGATTGTGGGAGGAACGCGTACCATTTTGGTGGAGGAGGCTCATCGGTCGAAATTTTCGATCCATCCGGGAGCCACAAAGATGTATTTGGATATGAGAAAGGAGTATTGGTGGCCCTGTATGAAGAGGGATGTTGCGTGGTTTGTTGAGAGGTGCTTGACCTGCCGTAGGTTCAAGGCCGAGCACCAGAGGCCGCATGGTAAGTTGCAGCCATTGGAGGTTCCCGAATGGAAGTGGGAACAGATCACTATGGATTTTATCACCAAATTGCCAAGGACTGCTAGGGGAGTCGATGCAATTTGGGTGATTGTGGATAGATTGACGAAGAGCGCTCACTTCCTTGCCATCAGTGAAAGTTCTTCCACAGAGAAATTAGCAGAGATATATGTGAGGGAAGTGGTATCTCGGCATGGGGTGTCGACCTCGATTGTTTCAGACCGTGATGTACGTTTCACTTCCAGATTATGGAAGAAGTTTCATGAGGAGTTGGGTACTAGGCTGCATTTTAGTAGCACATATCATCCCCAGACAGACGGACAGGGTGAGCAGACGATTCAGACGCTCGAGGATATGCTTCGGGCGTGTGTGTTGGATTTCGGGTGGAGTTGGGATACGTACTTGCCCTTGGCATAGTTTTCCTACAACAACAGCCATCATTCGAGCATTGGTATGCCGCCCTTTGAGCTGTTGTATGGGAGGAGGTGCAGGACCCCCATTTGCTGGGGAGAGGTGGGTCAGCGCGTGATGGGCAGTACAAAGATAGTGCTTCAGACGACAGAGCAGATCCAGCAGGTCAGACAGAGGTTGTTGACCGATCAGAGTCGTCAGAAGAGTTATGCAGACAAACGCCAGTCCGAGCTTGAGTTTCAAGTCGGCGACTTTGTGCTCCTGAAGGTCTCTCCTTGGAAAGGAGTGATCCGATTCAGGAAAAGGGGCAAGTTGGGGCCCCGATATATTGGTCCATTCCGAGTGATCGCGAGGGTAGGCCGGGAAGCCTATCGTTTGGAATTGCCAGCAGAGTTAGGGCAGATTCACGACACTTTCCATGTGTCGCAGCTGCGGAAGTGTATAGCCGATGAGTCGGCAGTGGTTCCATTAGAGGATATTCAGGTGGATGCGAGCCTGAATTATGCTGAGAGACCAGTGGCCATTAGAGATCGGAAAATCAAGGTTCTGAGGAACAAAGTGGTTCCCCTGTTTTTGGTTCACTGGCAGCATCGGAAGGGGTGCGAAATGACTTGGGAACCGGAGCGCGAGATGCGTGAGCAGCATCCAGAGTTATTTGCGGAGCAAGACTTCGAGGGCGAATTCTAGTTCTAGTGGGGGAGAATTGTAACAGCCGGATTCCCAGGTATTAATTAATCATTATTTTTCTTGTAATTTGTAAGTAGACTCGGCGAGTTGGAGCCTAGAACTCGCCGAGTATGATCGCGGATTTGGACGCGGGTTCGCGGCCGGACTCGGCGAGTCCACGCTGTTTAATGAAACCCTAATTTCCCGGCCTTGAGCCCTATTTAAAGGGCCTTATAACCCTTCATTGCGGCTACCTTCGACCTTGAGAGCACCAGAGCATTTGAGAGTCCTTGTGAGTGAGAAAAGACGCCATTATTCACCATCTTTGTATGTGTTTGCAAGAAAGGAAGAGGAAGGCCAAGCTAGGAGAGTTGGGGAGCTTGGATCTACTTCTATTTCAGCAGAGGAAGCCTTTTGAGGTAACATTCAGAGCTTATTCTCGTGTTTTGTTGATATGGCCAAATCTAGGGTTTCTTTATGCCTTGTTTGCCTTGTATTTGGAGTGTGAGAGCTCCCTTGGGGAAATGGTACCTAGATCTAGACCTTAGTAGGTCCAGAGAGTCCCAAATGCCCTGCTTTATGCCTTCCCTTTTGAGTTGGGGATTTAGGTTACCATTTTAGAGGTCATTTCACCAAAAGGAGCCTTGTAAGCGTTGCATGGTAGCCAATATTGTGACTTTACGTGATGAATGTGCTTGGAAGGACTGGATCTATGAGTTAATGGAGCGGATCTGACCTTAGGAGCGAGTTTGGGTTAATGCATGGCATGGACTCGCCGAGTCTGAAGAACAGACTCGGCGAGTAGCATGAAGATTGTCCTTAACCACTCAGCGAGTGGTCTTGCCGAGTTAAGGTGTTGACTCAGTGAGTCAGAGAGGGTTGTCGAGTGGACTGAGTCAGATGGGACTCACCGAGTTGTTCTTGAGACTCGGCGAGTTGAGTCGTGGTGGTCCCGCGATTCATGCCAGGTAGAACTCGTCGAGTCAGGGAAGTACTCCACGTGCCAGGAGGGGATCCGAGGGAGTCAGTGAACACGTATAGACTCGCCGAGTCGCTCTAGTGCACTCGCCGATTCCGGTCAAGTTGACCGTTGACCGTTGACCAGTGTTGACTTGATAGGGGTAGATAACCTTAGTAGAGAAAGTGTTAATTAGAGATATATTGTATTATAGGAGGATTATAGCTCAGAGGATCGAGCGCGAGTGATTCCAGGACTTACGAGTATCGAGATACACGAGGTGAGTCTTCTCACTATACTTTACCTTGAGTAGGTAACCAGAGTTATGATACAGCGTTTGTATACTATATATGTGTTATGTGTTGCATTGCATTATTCTATGTGATTTATGCTGTGCATGTTTATAGAGTTAGAACTTGAGGGTTCACAGAGTTTGGGTGTACAGACCCATAGAGTTATAGCCTCGAGTGGCTAATATTTGTTATGTGTGGTATTTTGGGGAACTCACTAAGCTTTGTGCTTACAGTGTTGGTGTTATTTGTTTCAGGTACTAGTGATGACCGTGGGAAGGCGCCGGCTTGATCAGTACACACACATGGGATTTTTATGATATGTGATCTTGGGATGCTTTGTATGACATTGATTGGAGTTTCAAACATTGATGTTTTATGAAAATTAAATGAAAATGTTTTTATATTATGCGAAAAATTGTTTTGAAATTTACGTTGTTACACAGACCCATACTACCTTCCACATTTATCCGTACTTTCTCAAGAACTGGCTCGACTCCACCAAGTCCCTTCTACTGCTACTGATCTTTTCTACTCGCATCCTAGGCTTGCCCTAGGGTACCTCTATCTCTACCCAAACTAGTCCTTAGCTACTGAAGGCCTCTTTGCAACGCCAATTAGCCACCATATGGATACAATCACATGCCACAAGGCTCAGATAATCCTTTGAGTAAGGGACCCATCTCTACAATGGTTAAGACTCAAACAAGAGTTACGCAATAAGGTCAAATCCAACACTCTGAGATTATTCAACCCTGATTTCATGTAACCTAACGTACCCACCTAATAGCTATCTCCCATCACTCCGAGTCCCACAAGGCACAAAGCAAGCAGCATTTAGACAAAAAAGAAACAAGCTCGAGCAATTTTATCCACATAAAAAGAATTTGTACTAGCATGTGATATAAGCTCATATAATCAGGCCTAACCTAAATAGGCAATCCTATCTCTGTCTAATTACCACAATCATGCAGCTCAAAAACACATATAATAGGCACATAAGGCATCCTTCCTAAATCCTTAGTCCTAATCTAGCATGTTGTTCTACTGAAACTGATAATCATAACACAAACTTGTATGGGTACTTTGCGGAAAAACTTAATTGAGCTCGGTTGGTCGTGCACATCACAAACCTTGTTATTTCTTAACACTTTTTAACTTAGGTTTTAGAAAACCTTTTTCTTTGTAAAAATCTTTTAATCCGTCGGTGTGAGTCCAAACATCCCCGAGGGTGTGTCTGAATCCCTCAAACCAGGGCTCTGATACCAACTCGTAACATCCAAAAGTTTGAGTCCAAAAATTTCATTTTTAGTTAATTGATTTATAAAACTTCCATAAGAAAACATAGTGAAAACATATCCTTTTATAAAACTAATATCTGATGTATGAAAACCAAACCATAAATATAACAATGTCAGAGTACAATCCCAATTAGTATGAATCCTTCGTAAATTATAAAATATAACATGAATTATAATATTTTATAATGAGATCTACAATTAGTTTGAAAACTAACCCTGCAAGTTAAACGGTTGGTTAAAACGGTTTCCAGTGTTAAAAGCATATGGAAAATGAAACATTACAATCGAAATAATAATTTTGAGTACAAGATATTCTTGTACTTTTGCTTGTATTCCCCCCCCCCCCCCCCCCCCCGTGAAAACATTGAAAACACAAAAAAAAGTGTAGGGGCTTGAGTACACATGAGGTTCCTATGTAATATGAAGATATACATAATTGTATCTAGTTAGACTTTGAACTACTAATTAGATAAGACAGTACACTCCGAGGCGCGAAAACACTATAATTCAAGTGTTAGGAGTGATTCGGGTAGTATCTAAGGGTGTGTAAGGCCTAAATATGGATTTTGCTCTTCAAGAGTAAACTCTTAAAGGAGATTACAACCCTAAGACCACATCCCCATGAGTTTACGGCCGTAAACTCATGTGGTTCTTGGTTGCTAAATGGTCTTATAACACTTGAGGGATGATGCTAGATTTGGTTCTAAGGCATTGGAAAGGGAATTGACCAACATATGGACCATTTAAGGAGTTTATGGCAGTAAACTAGCCGTTTATGGCAATAAACTCTCAAGTACCCATTCCTTATGTGTTTTGCTGTCCCTAGGTTAAGCACAAGTGTTTCTAGTCCAAAGTACAAGCCATGGAAGGAAGTTAGGGCATCATTTGACCAACATAAAGGAGTTTACAGCCCAGGAACCATTCCTTGGGGGTTTTACGGCCGTAATCTCCTAAGGGGATGGTTTCATGTATGTTTAAGGTCCCTAACACAATGGAGGATGGTTCTAGACATTATTCCAAGGCTTATGGGGTGTTTAAGGGGCATCTTAATACCTTAAAAGGTGTTTGCGGCCTAAGAAAGGGTGTTTACGGTCCAAGCATGTTCTTGGGCCGTAAACTCATGTTATCCCCTCAAATGTTAAGGTTTTTGTGTTATAAGTCCAATCTTGTAAGCCCTTAGTCATATCTAAGCTCCAGAAGTGGTTTAGAAGGGTTTTGGGGCTCCAAAACCCCATTTATAGGTGTTCACGGTTTGGGGAGGTTCCTGGACCGTAAACACAAGTTCTTGGTCCTATTTCATGATTTAAACATGAATTTGAAAGCTAAATATGTTACACTATGAGTTAGGATGGATTTCTTACCAAAATGGAGCTTGAAATGGGTGATTTTGGATCAAGACTTGGATTTGTAGAGAGATAGAGAGAGTGGAAAAGCCTCAAATGAGGTCCACTCAACTTTATATATGGATTGAGTTTGAGACCCGGTGGAAATCTACCCGATACTGACGTTAAATGAGGTTTATGGTCGTACCCGATTTAGTTGTCGTAACCCGACGTGGTCAAAACTAAAAAATTTTCCAATTAAAAATTGAGTATGTTTTCATTTGTTTTTAATGGGTTTGGACACTCACAAGGTCAAAATAAGAGTCTTAAATTAAATGACCTAATCCAAAATGTTAACGGAAAATTTTTTAAGATAACTAGGTTTTACTGATGGGAAAGGGTTATCGTGAAAGAAAAATTTTTGGATTGTCACAAAACACATGTTAAGTATTGAAGAAGGGCTTTCATAATTTCCATAAGCTTAGTTTTTTTACTAGCATTAATCTAAAGTTTCAATTTAGGATTAAAGATTCAGAGAATCAATGTTAAAATGGTGATGATGGCAACCATACATATGTTCATCACTAGTGGTTGTTTGGTTGTTGTAACACTCGTTTTCAGGTATTTTGATTTTTAACCTAAAAATGAAATTTTGTGCAAAATAGGTCCTGGGTGTACGCGAAGTGTACGCCGAGCGTAAGTCACTAAATGGATCACAAACTTTGTTGAGTACGCAGGACATACATGTTGAGTACGCAAGACGTACTCGTCGTGTTCCAAAACCCTAAAATTTGGGGTTGTAACCCCTATTTAAGGACATTAAATCCTCTTGGACCTTCTTATAACCAACCTTCATTCCTCTTAGCCTTGATATCGATACCCTAACCCTTGAGTGTGAGTTTTGAAGCTTTTGAGTGATTTTTGGTGTTCTTGGTGGTGAATGAAGATTTAAGAATTGGTGGTGCATTCAAGCTCTTGGATCCAAAATCTACACCTCATTGTTCATCTATATAAGGTATAAAGACTACTCGAAAAATGGCTTTTCTTGACAATCAAATTACGACATAAAGCAGTTTTATGACAGAGATTAACGTCTGTCATAAATTTTATGTCATATTTCGTAAAATATCAATGATTTACCACAAAAGGAAATGTTTGTTGTAAATTTATGTCGTATTTTAATGTCTAAAAATTAAATTAAAAGAAAAATATGGACACTAAATTAATTTGTTTTATCGGTTAATACGATAAGTAAAATTTGAAATGCAAATGACATATTATTTAACTTATTTATAAGAGAAAGGAGTGTTTTTGAAAACTAAAGTTCAATAAGAAATATAGCAATGACGTTTTTAAAATAATACAAAATAATTTTAAATATGTAGATATTGTTATAGATTCAACGTGATTAAGATAATTTAAAACAAACTAAACTAACAACATACGTAAAGAAACTTGATGGAGAAGAAGATTTAGAAAAGATATCAGATATTTTATCTGTATGAAATTGTCTACTCTTATTCTTGCAAGAGCAGGTTATATATACAATAAAAACTACCTATCATACGTCATGTAAATAGTATGATATGATATCTTTCACAAATTCACCAATTATTGGTGTCACTCACAATAATTTACATCACTCTCCCTTGGATGACACCATTTCTGATCTAGAATTCAGTTTTGAAGTACTGCCTCATTAAAAACCTTGGTAAAAAAACCCAATGGGAAAAAACTTTAGCGAAGGGAAAAAGAGTGCAGTGTATAGTTGACTCCCCGTTATTTAGACATTTGTTACATTATATTCTATGCACATGTCGAATTCCAATTACATGTACATGCTTCATGAAGGTTGCAGTAGGAAGTGCCTTCGTAAAAAGGTCTGCTACATTGTTGCTTGATTGAACATATTTGATTTCAACTTGATGGTTCTTTATAAGTTCTTGAGTGTACTCACAAAACTTTGGAGGTATATGTTTTGTCTTGTCGCTCTTGATATATCCTTCTTTCCTTTGAGTGACACATGTTGAGTTATCTTCATATAATAAAGGTTGATGTATATCTTTTTCAAGTCCACATGAAGTTAAAACTAGTTGTGTCATTGATCTCAATCATTTACATTCTCTACTAGCTTCATTTAGTGCAATTACTTCAGCATGATTTGAGGATGTGGCAATAAGTGTTTGCTTTTGAGAGCGCCAGGAAATTGCAGTACCTCCATTCATGAATACATATCCAGTTTGAGATGTAACTTTATGAGGATCAGACAAATAACATGCATCTAAATATCCAATCATGCCTTGTTTTGAATTGTTGGAATAAAATAATCCTGAATCACTAGTTCCTCGAAGGTATCGAAAAATATGTTTGATTCCATTCCAATGTCTTTTCGTTTGGGGCTGAACTAAATCTTGCTAGCAAGTTTACAGCAAAAGAAATGTCAGGTCTAGTACAATTGGTAAGATACATAAAAGCTCCAATTGAATTAAGGTATGGTACTTCTGGACCAAGAACTTCTTCATTTTCTTCGCATGGACGAAATGGATCATTGTCAATATTTAATGATCTAACAACCATTGGAGAACTTAAAGGATTATCATTGTCCATATTGAAACGTCTCAAGACTCTTTATGTGTAATTTGATTGATGTACAAGTATTCCGTTAGGCATATGCTCAATCTGTGAACCAAGACAATATTTGGTTTTTTTCCAAGATCATTCATTTCAAACTCTTTCTTTAAAAGTTCAATCACTTCATTGATTTCTTTATTCGTTCCAATGATGTTTAGATCATCAACATAGACTGCTATGATAACATACCCAACTGTTGTTTTCTTAATAAATACAGATGGACAAATAGTGTTATTTTTATAAACTTACTTGTCAAATAATCGCTCAAACGATTGTACCACATGCGTCCAGATTGCTTTAACCCATACAAAGATCTTTGTAATTTTATAGAACACATTTCTTTAGGTTTTGCACTTAATGCTTCAGGCACTTTAAATCCTTCAGGGATTTTCATATAGATATCACTATCAAGTGATCCATACAAGTAAGTTGTAACAACATCCATAAGACGCATCTCTAAATTTTTAGAGACTGCCAAGCTAATTAAATATCTAAAAGTGGTTGCATCCATTACCAGTGAATAAGTTTCCTCATAATAAATTCCAGGTCTTTGAGAGAAACCTTGAGCAACAAGTCTAGCCTTGTATCTTACAATTTTGTCTTTCTCATTTCTTTTTAGTACGAAGATCCATCTATACCCTAATGGTTTCACAACTCCAGGTGTGAGAATAATGGTCCCAAAAACCTTTCTCTTGTTACGAGAATTTAACTCAACTTACATAGCTTCCATCCATTTAACCCAATCATTTCTTCTTTGACATTCAATGACAGATTGTGGTTTGGGATCATCATTCATAATATCACATGCAACTGAATAAAAAAACATTGTACTTATATTTTCAGTTTCATTTTGGTCACGTATTCTATTTGCTTGACCATAATTTTGTGCATCATCCTCCTTTCCTGGGGGAATTTGAATAATTCGTGTCTCTCCAGGAACACTTTCCTCATGATCCAGTGCAGTTTCTGATCCTCTTCTTTTTCGTGGGTTCTTATCCTTAGAACCAAATAGCCTTCCACGCTTCAGGCGTGTTTTAGAATCTTGAGTGACTTTATCATCAGATTGTCCATGTGGAATTTCAATTCGAGCTGGAACATTGACAACCGGTATATATGATTTAGTCACCCTTTTTGTGTTAGGAAATGCATCAGGCAATTGATTTGCCATTTCTTGGAAATGCCTTATCCTTTGAATTTCCATGTCACATTGCTTTGTGCAAGGGTCAAGATATGATAAAGAAGGCTCATGCCATGACACATCTTTTTCCATAATCTTCTTTTCTCCCCTTAATGATGGGAAATTTGTCTCATCAAATTGGCAATCTGCTAGGCGTGTTGTAAAAATATCACATGTTAACGGTTCAAGATATCTTATAATAGATACTGACTCATAACCAACATATATCCCTAACCTTCTTTAAGGACCCATTTTGGTTCATTGAGGTGGTACAATAGGGACATATACTACACACCCAAAAATTCTCAAATGGGATATATTTTGCTCTTGACCAAAAGCAAGTTGTAGTGGAGAATATACATGATATAAACTCGGTCTCATGCGTATCAATGATCCAGCATGTAAGATTGCATGACCCCAAACAAATACATGAGTTTGGTCCTCATTATCAATGGTCTAGCTACCAGTTGGAGACGTTTAACCAGTGATTCAGCTAAACCATTTTGTGTATGTACATGAGCAACTGGATGCTCAACAACAATCCCTATAGACATACAATAGTCATTAAATGCATGTGAACTAAATTCACCAGCATTATCAAGTCTCACTCTTTTGATAGTATAATCAGGGGAATGTGCCCTTAATTTAATAATTTGGGCAATAAATTTTGCAAATGCCATATTAAGAGTTGATAATAGGCAAACATGAGACCATTTGTTGGATGCATCTATTAATACCATAAAGTATCTAAATGGTCTAGATGGTGGGTGAATCGGTCCACATATATCACCTTAAATTCTTTCTAGAAATATAGGTGACTCCCTTTCAACTTTCATTGGAGAATGTTTTATAATTAACTTTCCAAAGGAACAAGATGCACATGGTTTTATGCTGTTGGATTGAGGGAACTTTTGGTCCTTCAATGGATGCCCATTCGTATTTTCAATTATCCTTCGCATCATTATTAATCCTAGGTGGCCCAACCTATCATGCCATAAACTGAATGTCCCATGATCCAATGTTTTCCTTTGATTACCATAATTGATTCAATCATATGTATATATGTATAATGCAGACCATAATCAAGTGTTTGTAGTTTTTCAATGGTCACAGTTTTTGTATCATATCCTTTGAAATATACGTCATTGAAACTTAGTAAGTTTCTATTAGACTTTGGAGAAAATAAGGCATTTTCTATACAAAATCTTGTACCATTTGGTAATACAAAATGGACTTTCCCAGTTCCCTCTATCAAGTCTGCAGGACCTGATATTGTATGTATGATTGTTTTTGTTCGTACTAATTTTGAAAGATATTTATTTGATTTCAGAATAGTATGAGCACTACCACTATCTGATATACAAAGATCTCCAACCGTTTCTTGATGTTGTGCTCCAAGTGGACTCATATTAAACTTCACATATGAAAGAAATAATAAGCGAATAAACATAATCATAATAATTATTATAAAGAAAGTTCATTTATTGTAGGAGATACATTACATGAGAAACAAATAAAGGAAAACAAGTTTATTAGAACAATAATATAAATTTTTAGTTTAGTTTATCAACAAGGTTTGCTTCTTTCCTTTTCCTTTAATGGACTCTTGATAGAGTTGACAAAGATGTGCAGGTGTGCAATAGGTCCTTGACCAATGGCCTGTGCTACCACATCTATAACATGAACCATCAGATTTTTGTGATGTCCCAGTATCATGCCTTGCCACTTTGGCCTTATATTGTGTGTGGACATTGTTTCTTTGTGAAGATTGGTAATTATTCCTTTTCTAGCCACGATCACGATTATTACTTTGTCCACGACCAAATTTATATTTCTGATTATGGCTTTGGTTTCGATTAAAATAGCCACAACCTCGTCCTCAGCCCCGGCCTCGCCCTCGTCCACGTGTATTGTTTCGATGACCATCAGTATTTGTAGCATTTGCTTCAGGAAGTGCTACTGATCCTGTTGGAAGATATTCATGGTTTTTCATCAAGAGCTCGTTGTTTTGCTCTGCAACAAGCAGTCATGCATTTAGTTCATAATATCTTGTGAACCTTTGCATCCAATATTGTTGCATCAAGGTAATGTTTGTTGCATGAAATGTGGAGTAAGTTTTCTCCAACATATCTTCATTAGTAACTTCTTGTCCACAATACTTGAGTTAGGAACATATTCTGAACAGAGTTGAGTTGTATTCATTTACTTTCTTGAAGTCTTGAAACCTCAGTGTTCTTCATTCATCTCTATCATTCGGAAGTATAACTTCCTTTTGATGATCAAATCTTTCTTTCAAAAGATTCCAGAGAATACTTGGATCAGTATGTCACACCCTGAAAACCAAAGGCGGAAACATTTTCGGGGTTGACTCCATGTTAAGTATCAAATCCAATGTACATAGTAATCAAAGTAAACAACCATTACATTACATATATTTGAAAGTTTACATTTGTTTCAAAAGTAAATTGTGCAAGTATGATACATAATATATATATATATATATATATATATATATATATATATATATATATATATATGAACAAAATGAGACGAGTCTTCTACACACTCCGTCTTCACAAAAAGAGATCACCGAGTACTTGTCTAATGCGGACCTGAGAATACAAGCAGTTTGAAAATCAGCATAAAGCTGGTGAGTTCATAAGATGTTTGTTTTATGAAAATGTACTAGTTTCCTTTAGTTTTCCGAAAAGATTTGTTATCCAAGAAAATCCCATATTTTCTTATGTAAAGTTAGTTTAGTTATCACTTGTTACTAATTCGATTTTGTGTTATATTTTACCCCAGGAAAATCCCATATTTTCCTAAATGCAAGAACGATTGAATATCACAGAGTATAGTTTAATACGCAAAACTATATATTGAAAATCATGGGATTACTATCCCGAATTAGATATAAAATACTTCGATATACGTGAATTATAGATGGAAAGTAGTTTGAAAACCATGGGACTATCATCCCGTACTAGATACAAGATAGATTGATATGCATGAAAATATAGATTGAATACCATGGGACTACCATCCCGAACTAGATACAGATTCAAAACCATGGGATTATCATCCCGTACTAAATATAGTTTCAAAACCATGGGATTACCATCCCGTACAAGATATAGATTGAAATCATGGGACTAACATCCCGTACTACATATAAGATATATATACATACTGAAAACCATAGGAATAACATCCCGCATTAGATACAAGATCAATAGACCGAAAACCATGGGACTACCATCCCATACTAGATATGGAGAGTATAGATAGAAAGTAGGTATGAAATCGAATCAAAGTCAAAACCAAACCCAAAGCGATACCGTAAATAAACTTATATTAATACATATTGTGAGTCAGGTAACCATGCTGATACGACAACGAGACCTACTTGACGCTTGTCAGACGTCGGACGATATCTAGAATTTGTCACCCCAGGCGTGCCCGCCTAACTGTAGCTAGCAGTTAAGGTATGGGATTGTCAGTCCCCAATAAATCTATTCACAAATTCCTCACTCTCCCTCCAGGAGACTCTGGTTACACTTCCGGGGAGGATTTACTGATCCTCCAAAAAGGGTAGTGACGAACTCACAAGCTAGTACTAAACTATTCACAGGGTTCTCATACGATATCAAACATACAAAAGATTATGAAACATATTATAGTGAATACAAATACATACAAGGAAACTATCTGGCAATACATTCAAATGATACGGAGATAAACTGAATCAGACATAGTTTATCTAATTACTTTATATACATATCAGTACCTGATTAAACAAGAACTAAAGAACCCCAAATTATTCCCATAATAATTTGATTTATTTGGTTATTTCCTTAACTGAAATTCATATAGTTGTAGTTGATAAATCATCCCTTATGCTCAGCATAATACATAAGGGGTAAAAGTATTTATAAGTTTGCCAAATATTATTTGAAATACATCAAGGTTATGTTTTGAAAACATTTATAGTTTGCTTGTATTCCCCCCCTGAAAACATTAAAAAACCATTTAAAAAGGGTAGGGGTATGAACTCACCGGACGAGAAACGTGACGATTTCGGATGCTAAACGTTGGTTCGGGGCTTGCAAACGTACGAGGTTCCTATGTATAATGAAAAGATACACATTTGTATCTAATTAGGACTTAGATTATTTAATTTTTAGGGACAAACACTTTTAGTCGCGGAAACACCCCATTGCAAGTGTTTGGAGGGACCTGGGTGGCGTTTAAGGACTTGTATGACCGGGAAATGGAGTTTACTCTTCAAGAGTAAACTCATACAAGAGTTTTTGGCCCATAACACCCATTCCCCATGAGTTACGGCCGTAAACTCATGGTGGGGTGGTTTATGGTGCAAAATGGCTTGAAACAATTAAGAGGGAATTTCTAGGGTTTGATTTAAGGCTTGGAAATGTATTTTGAACAAAGTAAGGGCCATTTGAGGAGTTCACGGCTGTAAACTCTATGTTTACGGCCGTAAACTCGTATATACATACTCAAAGTGTTTCTTGGTGGCCTTAAATTAATCACATGTGATTCTAATGATTTTTCCTAGCCTTGTATGGATTTTTGAGGGACTTTGGACAAGGTTTTGGGAGTTTACGGCCCATGAACCCCACTCATGGCGATGAACTCCCTTGATGTGTGATTTATTATATTTTAAGATCCAATACTTGTTTGTAGACACTTCTAGAATTATCCCAAGGCTTTAGGTGTGTTATAGTGGCATTATAACACTTTTAGAGGAGTTTACTCTCCATGTTTGAAGGGTTTACGGCCCAAGCATATACATTGGCCGTAAACTCTCAAATGTTCGTCAAAATTTATGATTAGGATACTCTAAGGCCAAAACCAATATTCTAGAAGTCATATCTAAGTCTTGTTGGTGTCTTGGAAAGGGTTTAAGGGCTTAAAAACCCCATTTATTAGAGGTTACGGCCCAAGCATGCTCTTGGGCAGTAAACTCATGTTTAATCATCAAATTCCATGTTGAAGGCATTCTAAGTCCATTCCTTTAAGCCATTAAGCCATATCTAAGCTCCAAAGGTCGATTGGAAGGGTTTTTGGGCTCTAAAACCCAATTTATGTGAGTTCACGGCCTAGGACTGTTCTATGGCCGTAAACTCATGAATATGGTCCTATTCCATGATTTGAAATCGAATTTGAAGGCTTAAGATGATATACTAGAAGTTAGGGTAGTTACCTTGGTGATTTGGAGCTTAAATTTGATGATTTTGCACCTTTAAACTTGGTTGAGGAGAGAGGTTAGAGAGAGAGTAAAGAGATGAAGCAAAAGCTTCAAATGAAAGCTTAAACATGTTTAAATAGATCTCAAATCTTGGACATGGTGGAATTCTACCCGATACCGGCATTAAACGGGGTTTTTGGTCACACCCGATTAAATTTCCGTAACCCGGCGGGGATGTTTCTAAAATTTCTGAAATAAATATTTTTTGGGCTAATTTCATGAGTTCCTAAGGGGTTTGGACACTCATTAGATTATAATAAACATATAAGTTTAAACGATTTAGCCTCAAACGAAATCGGAACACATTGGTAAACAGCGAATCTTTACAGGTAGAACGGTTTTCGGCGTTGGACAACTTCGGGTTGTTACATTATCCCCCCCCCCCCGCCCCCGTTAGAGGGAATTTCCTCCCGAAATTCAGAGATTAAGATACAGGCCATGAATTGGAATAAGATACGGATGGATTTGTTGCCTTGGATCTTCATGCTCCCAAGTGGAATCGGGTCTCCGCTTGGCGTTCCAGTGAACCTACACTATCGGGACGCGTCTTTGTTTCGTACAGCGACTCTCTCAATCCATGATCTCATTTGATCCTCCCATGGAGGTTCCGACCCTTGATGACTTCGGTATCCTCAAAGGAATCACTAGGATTTCGTCGGGTAGGTACTTCTAAGGATTCGAGACGTGAAGTACCGGATAGATGTTACCAAGCTCTAAGGGCATCTGAAGTGTGAAGATTGCAGAATCGATTCTACGAGGATCACGAAGGGTCTGGTGTATCACCACGTAAGTATTTTACACTTCCCAAAGCGTATCATGCTTTTTTGGGATACAACCATCAACAGGACACACGCTCCAATAGGAAAGCACGTCTTCATGGAGCCGAGTAGTTAAGGGTTTGATGGCTTTTAGAAGAAATTTATAGGTAAGTCGGTGATATTACTCAATGGGACCCAAGAATCGACAGGTTTCTATGGGTATTTTCAGTGCTGACTAATTCCCTATCGCCTTAGATGTTGGAAAAGTACACGGTTACGACTGCTTTGCTTGGCTACATGATCAAGGGAAAAAGATTTTACCGAAGGATACCACTATTAATCCGTAGCGATCATACCAGTTCTTGGTCATCGTATTGAACACGTCATTCTCACTGAGGTTCGGTCACGAGGTAGTTCCAGAGATTAGGCCGATGTGGGACTAAGCTAGACGTTCGGAAGGAATTATCGGGAATCCTTTCGGAAGGACATTTAGGGAAAAGAGTTGCAGACTTCCCGTTTCCCAATGATCAAACGAACAAGGGATGCATGGCAATTCCTATTGGGAAAACTTTTTGAGCCTCGATGCACGAAATGATGCGAGGATTGGATTTAGGTTGGATGCCGAAGATCGCGAGAGTCGGGTCGGGGGAAAGATTTAGACGAGCGACCCTTTTGAAACCAAGAATAACAACATGAATGAGACTCGGTCATTTCATGTCAAACATAGCATCAAAGCATTTCAAGAAAAGTTTGCCATTTAAATCGAATGGAACAGAATAATCCTCCGGACTGAGAATACAATCTATAGGTACGAAATTAGCGTTCTCTATCTTATCGGTTAGCCATCTTGACGTTACACCTTTTCGATTACTAACGAAGGATTGATTTTAGAAAGAAGTTTGAACGGATAGATAACAAGTTTCCCTTTTTGCACTAGAATCGAAAAGAGTTGCAGGCATAAGGGTTGTCAAAGAGAAGTATACCTGCAGCGACAATGGGATCGGCGATTGTCTCCTCTCGTCCTATTGCTAGGACTCTTCCAGCGTTGCCAGTTGTTGCTGCCTTGGGGCAATTTCTTTTGAAGTGCCCTACTTCGCCACAACTGTAGCAGGCCGGACTGATTCCCATTCCGGATTATTGGTTTGTCGATTTGGCTTGTTTTCTGCAGGTTCGAGCAAGGTGGCCCTTATTTCCACAGTTGTCACTGATTCTTTCACGACATGGACCAGGAATACGGTGATGGTAGCTGCACTTACCGCACCAAGGAAGGGTACCGGTGTATCCACTGGAGGGAGTTTGGGCCGTGGATCCGACAACTGAAACAGCAACAGGGGCAGTAGCAGCATGGACTGCTACTGTTTGCTGTTTCTTAGAGGAACCTGGCGTACTTTGGGCCTTCTGCTTGTTCCAGAATTTCTTTTAACTTCCACCTCCACTTGTGACTGGCTCAGGAGTGGTAGCCTCCTCATCAGAGTTGTCTTCGTGATCGATCAGGGTTTGTGCAAGACATTTAGCGCTGTCATAGGTGTCTGGCTTCGTAGCCAAGACATTCCCTTTGGTTGGCTGGGTCAACCCCCAGATGAACCTCTCAATCTTTTTACTCTCCGGGGTAACCATTCCCGGACAGAGTAATGCCAAGTCATCGAATCTTGAAGTATAAGCGGCTGTGTCGGAACCCTTCATCTTAAGGTTCCAGAGTTCGTGTTCTAGTTTCTGTATTTTGCACCGAGGGCAATACTCAGCGAGCAGAAGCTCCTTCATAGCTTCCCAACCTAAAGCATTTGCTACAGGTAGAGTTAAGGATTTGACTCGGCCGTTCCACCAAGTTAGTGCTTTGTCAAGGAAGGTGCAGGCGGCAAACTTTACTTTGTCAGATTTCGAACAGGCACATATTTCAAAGATTGATTAGATTTTCTCGAACCATCGAGTTAGGGAAATGACACCTTAGTGCCATCAAAGGATGTGGGCTTCGCGTTCATGAAGTCTTTATAGGAACCGTCTTTTCGGTGTCCCAGGCTATCTTCTGGGTTTGGGGCTGGGGACCACCTCCTGAACTACTGGGTTTCATTTGCGACATGGCTGCTACCATTGCAGCAGTCAGAACTGTCTAAAGCGATGCAAGATCAAATTGAGGAGGAGGTGGTGGCGGAAGAGGATTGTTGTTGTTCTTTGAGCTAGGTCTCTTTCTTGGAGGCATCTTGATCTAAAAAGATCAGGAAAGAGAGGATCATAAGTCCTCTGAATTGAATCAAGAGATATGGATCAGGGGATATCTCATCAAGACAGATAAAACATTATATCAAGCGATAAAGCAGGAAAGAGTTATCAAGGCAGATAATTTTATCGCTAGAGGAACGATCAAGGAACAACGCATATACGAGGATTTTCTACAAAGGATTGACTCGAGAAATACTCCCATAGTATTTCATGATTCACTGCAACGACGACTCGTTGTTTGGGGTATTGGGTAAGTTTTAGGTATGTTGCGTACCACAGTCACTCCCAAGCACATGTTGGCCGTGTCTCGAATGAATATAGTTGGCCAGGCTATATTGACCCTAGACACGACTACATAACTGCCCAGGTTTAACTGCAGCGTACAACACCCATTTACTTATGTTTTGTTCTACTTGTAGTTACGAATCTCGATGTTTCGGTATACTTGTATACTTTCGAAAATACTTATATTTTGAAGGATACTTTTAGTTCAGAGCACTTAGGCCCTTTAATGTTTATAGTTTTATACCATGTAAGTTTTGGTATACTCCGTTCACTATAAACAAGGGCTCTGATATCAATCTGTCACACCCCGAAAACCAAAGGCAGAAACATTTCCGGGGTTGACTCCATGTTGAGTATCAAATCCAATATACATAGTAATCAAAGTAAACAACCATTACATTACATATATTTGAAAGTTTACATTTGTTTCAAAAGTAAATTGTACAAGTATGATACATAATATATATATATATATATATATATATATATGAACAAAACGAGACGAGTCTTCTACACACTCCATCTTCACAAAAAGAGATCACCGGGTACCTGTCTAATGCGGACCTGAGAATACAAGCAGTTTGAAAATCAACATAAAGCTGGTGAGTTCATAAGATGTTTGTTTTATGAAAATGTACCAGTTTCCTTTAGTTTTACAAAAAGGTTTGTTATCCAAGAAAATCTCATATTTTCTTATGTAAAGTTAGTTTAGTTATCACTTGTTACTAATTCGATTATGTGTTATATTTTACCCCAAGAAAATCCCATATTTTCCTAAATGCAAGAACGATTGAATATCATAGAGTATAGTTTAATACGCAAAACTATATATTGAAAATCATGGGATTACTATCCCGAATTAGATATAAAATACTTCGATATACGTGAATTATAGATGGAAAGTAGTTCGAAAACCATGGGACTATCATCCCGTACTAAATAAAAGATAGTTTGATATGCATGAAAATATAGATTGAATACCATGGGACTACCATCCCGGACTAGATACAGATTCAAAACCATGGGATTATCATCCCGTACTAAATATAGTTTCAAAACCGTGGGATTACCATGCCGTACAAGATATAGATTGAAATCATGGGACTATCATCCCGTACTACATATAAGATATATATACATACTGAAAACCATAGGAATAACATCCCGCATTAGATACAAGATCAATAGACCGAAAACCATGGGACTACCATCCCGTACTAGATATGGAGACTATAGATAGAAAGTAGTTATGAAATCGAATCAAAGTCAAAACCAAACCTAAAGCGATACCGTAAATAAACTTATATTAATACATATTTTGTGTCGGGTAACCATGCTGATACGACAACGAGACCTCCTTGATGCTTGTCATACGTCGGACGATATCCAGAATTTGTCACCCCAGGCGTGCCCGCCTAACTGTAGCTAGCAGTTAAGGTGTGGGATTGTCAGTCCCGAATTGATCTATTCACAAATTCCTCGCTCTCCCTCCAGGAGACTCTGGTTACACTTCCGGGGAGGATTTACTGATCATCCAAAAAGGGTAGTGACGAACTCACAAGCTAGTACTAAACTATTCACAGGGTTCTCATATGATATCAATCATACAAAATATTATGAAACATAATACAGTGAATACAGATACATACAATGAAACTATCTGGCAATACATTCAAATGATACGCAGATAAACTGAATCAGACATAGTTTATCTAATGACTTTATATACATATCAGTACGTGATTAAACAAGAACTAAATAACCCCAAATTATTCCCATAATAATTTGATTTATTTGGTTATTTCCTTAACTGAAATTCATATACTTGTAGTTGATAAATCATCCCTTATGCTCAGCATAATACATAAGGGGTAAAAGTATTTATAAGTTTGCCAGATATTATTTGAAATACATCAAGTTTATGTTTTGAAAACATTTATAGTTTGCTTGTATTCCCCCCTGAAAACATTGAAAAACCATTTAAAAAGGGTAGGGGTATTAACTCACCGGACGAGAAACGTGACGATTTCGGATGCTAAACGTTGGTTCGGGGCTTGCAAACGTACGAGGTTCCTATGTATAATGAAAAGATACACATTTGTATCTAATTAGGACTTAGATTATTTAATTGTTAGGGAAAAACACTTTTAGTTGCGGAAACACCCCATTGCAAGTGTTTGGAGGGACCCAGGTGGCGTTTAAGGACTTGTATGGCTGGGAAATGGAGTTTACTCTTCAAGAGTAAACTCATACAAGAGTTTTCGGCCCATAACGCCCATTCCCCATGAGTTTACGGCCGTAAACTCATGGTGGGGTGGTTTATGGTGCAAAATGGCTTGAAACAATTAAAAGGGAATTTCTAGGGTTTGATTTAAGGCTTGGAAATGTATTTTGAACAAAGTAAGGGCCATTTGAGGAGTTCACGACTGTAAACTCTTATATACATACTCAAAGTGATTCTTGGTGGCCTTAAATTAATCACATGTGATTCTAATGATTTTTCCTAGCCTTGTATGGATTTTTGAGGGACTTTGGACAAGGTTTTTGGAGTTTACGGCCCATGAACCCCCCTCATGGTCGTGAACTCCCTTGCTGTGTGGTTTATTATGTTTTAAGATCCAATACTTGTTTGTAGACACTTCTAGAATTTATCCCAAGGCTTTAGGTGTGCTTCAGTGGTAGTATAACACTTTTAGAGGAGTTTACTCTCGATGTTTGAAGGGTTTACGGCCCAAGCATATACCTTGGCCGTAAACTCTCATTTGTTCCTCAAAATTTATGATTAGGATGCTCTAAGGCCAAAACCTATATTCTAGAAGTCATATCTAAGTCTTGTTGGTGTCTTGGAAGGGTTTAAGGTCTTTAAAACCCCATTTATTTGAGTTTACGGCCCAAGCATGCTCTTGGGCAGTAAACTCATGTTTAATCATCAAATTCCATGTTTAAGGCATTCTAAGTCCATTCCTTTAATCCATTAAGGCATATCTAAGCTCCAAAGGTCGATTGGAAGGGTTTTTGGGCTCTAAAACCCAATTTATGTGAGTTCACGGCCTAGGACTGTTCTAGGGCCGTAAACTCATGAATATGGTCCTATTCCATGATTTGAACTAGAACTCGAAGGCTTAAGATGTTAGACTTTCGGGGTATTGATATACTTGGATCAGTGAGAGTTGTGAAACACTTTCAGATTAAAGCATTTCGAGGGTACACTCAAAATCTCTAATCGGATGAAACTCACTAATTTTGTAGAATATAGAATGAAGAAGATGTTATGAATCTGTACCCAAAAGAGAATCCGAAATTGATCATATATAACAGAAAACTAACTTTCTGTCTTAAAACTGCCATATGGTAGTTATATATCTAAATAACTTCATGTCCAAAAACGGTCATATTACCTTTCATAAACTACCATAAAACCGGGTCTATTAAAAGGATCACAAAACCGGGTGTTTTTAACAAAATACGGATTTCTTAAAACAGCAAGACCCCAGCCAGGGGCTCTCCCCTTGGACCCCGCCAGGGGCTGCCGCCCCTTGGACCCCGCTCCCAGGGGCGCTTCCCCCGGACCCCCGTCAGTTCAGGGGCTGCACCTCTAAATAGCAGTATACTTTCAAGAATGACAAAATCAAACAAATGTCCACTCTGCACCATACTAATTTGTTCGATAATTGTCAAAGTGACATTGATCAACAAATTAACCCCATTACACTTAAATAATATTAGTGATATTAAATCACCAACAAACCTCCCCCATTTAAGTGTAATCTTGATTAACTTAAAATAAATCATAACAACAATAAACTGATGCATAAATGAAATATCGTAACGATTGAATTTCACATTAGTATAGTATTCATTCCAAATATTCGAATATCAGGGTGTGACTTAGGATTGAACCCTTTCTATTCTAAGTGAACACATGAAGATAATATACACAACAGTTTTCATTCTCAAAATTCTAACTTGACACTATATTTTACTAGCTTGTGTCCCATCCTTCAATAAGCATATCAAAGTCAAGTCCCAACTTCTTGAAGTAGCTAAACTTCATGCTTATATAGGTACTTCTTTTGTTCTTGCACCTGCATATGCAATTTTTCAAAGAACTATTAAGAAATTAAATTTCAACCTCCTTAACTTGCAGTACTGAACACATACCTTGGGATGATGATAACAATGTGTTCCAATCTTCAAATATCAAGCTTTCCACATTGAATTCAACATCTAATTGTATTAGATGGGAATTGGGTATCTTAATATAATAGATTTTAGGTGGAATTTAAACCCATCCCTACAACCGCCTTGTGCACAAGATCTCTAGCTAACCCTTTGGTTAAATGATCGGCTAGGTTCAACTGAGTTCTCACAAACTCCACAGATATCACACCAGTCATGATGAGCTCACGAATCATGCTATGTCTAACACCTAAATGTCTAGACTTCCCATTATACACTTGACTATAAGCCTTAGCCAAGGTTGCAGCACTATCACACCTGATAGAAATGGTAGATATCGGTTTTGGCCAGAGTGGAATTTCATAAATCAAATTCCTTAGCCACTTAGCTTCTTTACCAGCAGCAGACAATGCAACAAACTCAGATTCCATGGTTGAGTTAGTAATACAAGTCTGTTTCTTGGATGCCCAAGAAATAGCACCTCCTCCAAGAAGAAACACCCAACCACTTGTAGAGGAGTGATCCTCTAAGTTGTTAATCCAGCTGGCATCTGAATAACCTTCCAAAACAGAAGGATATCCACTATAAGTTAAACCATAATTCATGGTCCCTTTCAAGTACTTGAACACTCTACTCATAGCTTGCCAATGATGTGAATTGGGATTACTAGTATATCTACTAAGCCTTCCCACAGCATATGCTATATCAGGCCTAGTACTAATCATGGCATACATTAGACAACCAATAGCCTTTGAGTATTCAAGTTGAGACACTGGAGATCCTTTATTAGGTAGAAGCTTAAGACTAGGATCTACAGGAGTGCTAACAGGAGAACAATTCTCAAAGTTAAACTTTTTCAATATCTTCTCAATATAATGTGATTGAGAAATTGAAATCCCATTGTTTCCTTTTCTAATTCTTATACCAAGAATTACCTCAGCCTCCCCTATGTCTTTCATATCAAAACTAGATGATAAGAATTTCTTGGTTTTATCAACTTCTTCTAAATCAGTACCAAAAATCAACATATCATCTACATATAAACAAATCATGACTCCTTTACCAGAAGTATCAAATTTGCTATATACACACTTGTCAGCTTGGTTTAATGCAAAACCATTAGACAAGACAACATCATCAAACTTTTGATGCCATTGTTTTGGTGCTTGTTTCAAACCATATAATGATTTCTTCAACTTGCACACTTTGTGTTCATTTCTAGGCATCACAAACCCTTCAGGTTGTTTCATGTATATTTCCTCATCCAAGTCACCATTCAAGAATGCAGTTTTCACATCCATTTGGTGAATTACAAGATTATGTATGGCTGCAAGAGCTAATAATAATCTAATAGTAGAAATTCTAGCAACAGGAGCATAAGTATCAAAGAAATCAATGCCTTCCTTTTGTCTAAAGCCTTGGATAACCAATCTGGCTTTGTACTTATCTATTGTGCCATCCACCTTCATTTTTCTTTTGAGGATCCATTTACATCCTAATGCCTTGCAACCAGGAAGCAAATCAACCAATACCCAAGTATTGTTATGCATGATAGAATCAATCTCATCATGAATTGCCTCTTTCCAAAAACGTACATCCCTAGAAGCCATAGCTTCACTGAAAGTCTTTGGATCCTCTTCAATATTAAAACAATATTGATGTTGAGAAATAGTCTCACTCCTTGTTCCTTCAACTAAATATAGTTGAAAATCAGATCCAAAAGACTTAGCTTTTCTAGCTCTGGTGCTTTTCCTAGGTTCAGGTACAAAACTTGCACCACCAGAAACATCTTCAGCTTGAGTAGCACTCTTGCTGGAAGATTGATGAATCATGTCCCTTGGTCTAGGTATAGATGTAAATCTTTCTTCATCAAAAATAGCATCTCTTGACTCTATCACTGTGTTTATAGACATAGAGTCATTAGATTCTAAAACATAGAATCTATATGCTTTGGAATGCTCAGCATATCCAATAAAGATACAATCTATACCTCTCTCACCCAACGTTTTCCTTTTGGGTTCAGTGAGCCTTACAACTGCTCTACATCCCCAAACTTTGAGATAACTCAAATTTGGTACCTTTTTACACCAAAGTTCATAAGGAGTATTCTTACTCCTTTTATTTGGAGTTCTATTCAAGATGTAACATGCAGTTAACATTGCCTTGCCCCAAAACCCTTCACTTAAACCAGAATACGACAACATGGAATTAACCATTTATTTCAAAGTCCTATTCTTCCTTTTAGCTACACCATTTTGTTGTGGTGTATATGGAGTTGTGGTTTGATGTATTATTCCAGTTGATTCAAAATAAAGTGGATCATAATACTCACCACCTCTATCAGTACACAATACTTTTATTAATTCATTTTTATGAAGCTTAACTTGTTGTTTATAAATTTTAAATTTATCAAGTGCTTGATCTTTAGAATGTAGCAAATAGATATAACAATATCTAGATGCGTCATCAATAAAAGTAACAACATACTTCTTGTTTCCAAGGGAAGGTGTTGCATGGAAATCACATAAATCACTATGTATAAGATCCAACACCTTGCTTTCCTTAACAACATCTTTGAAAGGTTGTCTAGTGATTTTAGTTAGCATGCATGTTTTACATTTTTCATTATTTTGCATATCAAAAGCAGGAATTAAACTCATTTTAGACATGTCTTTTATTCTCTTGTAATGAATGTGTCCTAGTCTAGCATGCCATAATTCAGATTTATGAAAATTATTGCTAGTACTACTAGAAACCATGCAAACAGAATTATCAATAGAAGGATAATTAATATTAAGCCTAATCATTCCATTACATATATAGCCAAATCCCATAAAAGAACCATGTCTTGACAAGATATACTTGTCACTTTCTAACACTTGTTTGTAACCACAATTATTTAATACAATTTCAGACACGAGATTCTTACGAATCCATAGAACATATAAAACATTGTTCAAACACAAACATTTCCCAGAAGTAAAAGTAAGTAAAACAGATCCTATGCCCTTGATTGGTTCAGTTGCAACATTTCCCATCTTCACAACAGATCCATCATTAATTGGTTGAAAGTCCTTGAACCAATATAGATCTTTGCAAACATGACTTGTTGCTCCCGAATCAACCCACCATGCAACATTATCATCCTGCACATAAAATGCTTCAAAAATCACAGAAATATAATTCTGAATATATTTAGAATTCTGCATGAATACAGAAATCTGACCTTGTTGCTTTTCTGGATCCTTGGATCCACTTGGTCCTGCACCATCCTTGTTCACTTTACGCAAACGAAAATCTTTATTGAAGTGACCCGGTTTGTTACAATTCCAACACACCACTTTAGCCTTCTTGTTGGAAGACTTGTCATCCTTTCCTTTAAACTTCCTTTTTCCATTAGACTTCTTTTGATTCTTTGATCCTTCTCAATCCACCATGTTCACAGAAGAGGAACTAACTTGGTTCTTTCCTTTGGGATTGTTATCAAGTTCTTGAGTCCTTAAGGACTCTTCAATCCGTAAATGGCTTCCAATTTGAGTCAAAGTCAATTCCTCTTTGTTATGTTTCAGATTATGTTTAAAATCCTTCCAGGAAGGGGCAGTTTGTCAATGATCACAGCCACAACAATGGCTTCATCCATTTTCAGATTATGTTGAGCAAACTGTCCCAGGATCCTTAACATTTCATGGTATTGTTCCATAACAGGCCTGGATTCAATCATCTTGTAACCCATAAATTTACTGACAATAAACTTCTTGCTAGAAGCATCTTCAGCCATATACTTGGATTCAAGAGAATCCCATAATTGTTTTGCAGATTCAAAATTTTGATAGATATCAAAAAGAGAGTCAGACATACCATTTAGAATATAACCACGACATATGTAATCATCATTTTCCCACTTTGATCTCCTTCTTGTTGCCTCCAAAGGTTCATCTTCAACAGATTCTGGTAAGACTGGCATGGGTGTACTCAGAACATACACCACTTTTAGAGTGGTAAGGAGAAACTTCATCTTCTTCTGCCATCTACGAAAATCTTGCCCTTCAAACTTGTTCAGTTTTTCAAACTTACTAGTCATTTCCTTCACAGAATCACCACTTGTCATGATCATAGAATGCTTTAATCTTTGTTAGATTTTCGGGGTATTGATATACTTGGATCAGTGAGAGTTGTGAAACACTTTTAGATTAAAGCATTTCGAGGGTACACTCAAAATCTCTAATCGGATGAAACTCACTAATTTTGTAGAATATAGAATGAAGAAGATGTTATGAATCTGTACCCAAAAGAGAATCCGAAATTGATCATATATAACAGAAAACTAACTTTCGGTCTTAAAACTGCCATATGGTAGTTATATATCTAAATAACTTCCTGTCCAAAAACGGTCATATTACCTTTCATAAACTACCATAAAACTGGGTCTATTAAAAGGATCACAAAACTGGGTGTTTTTAACAAAATACGGATCACAAAACCGGGTCTATTAAAAGGATCATAAAACCGGGTCTATTAAAAGGATCACAAAGCCAGGGGCTCTACCCCTTGGACCCCGCCAGGGGCTGCCGCCCCTTGGACCCTGCTCCCAGGGGCGCTGCCCCCAGACCCCCGTCAGTTTAGGGGCTACACCTCTAAATAGCAGTATACTTTCAATAATGACAAAATCAAACAAATGTGCACTCCGCACCATACTAATTTGTTCGATAATTGTCAAAGTGACATTGATCAACAAATTAATCCCATTACACTTAAATAATATTAGTAATATAAAATCACCAACATAAGATGTTATACTAGAAGTTAGGGTAGTTACCTTGGTGATTTGGAGCTTAAATTTGATGATTTTGGACCCTTAAACTTGGTTGAGGAGATAGGTTAGAGAGAGAGAGTATAGAGATGAAGCAAAACCTTCAAATGAAAGCTTAAACATGTTTAAATAGATCTCAAATCTTGGACACGGTGGAATTCTACTCGATACCGGCATTAAATGTGGTTTTTGGTCACACCCGATTAAATTTCCGTAACCCGGCGGGGACGTTTCTAAAATTTCTGAAATAAATATTTTTTGGGCTAATTTCATGAGTTCCTAAGGGGTTTGGACACTCATTAGATTATAATAAACATATAAGTTTAAACCATTTAGCCTCAAACGAAATCGGAACAAATTGGTAAACGGCGAATCTTTACGGGTAGAACGGTTTTCGGCGTTGGACAACTTCGGGTTGTTACACAGTAACATCAAGATGTTCAAATCTTAACATTTCATTAATATGCTTACGAAGAAAAACTTGTGCTTTTGCTTTGTCTTGTGCCAAGCAATTTTTAAATTTATTTATAGCATTTGAGATTCCCATGGACTCAAGATGCCTTTTTACATCTATCATCTATGACACATAGTTTTTCCCACTAACTTCAAGTGTTGCAAATTCGAGCTTTGCAATGTTGGACATATTGTAACTATAAATTTTAACCAAAATAAAACAAAAATTAAAATCCATTTATTTCAATAAATATTACACAAAAAAGAAGTGGTAAAGCTAGCATTGCATACAAGCCTAAAAGTAGATGAAATTTCATATTATCTTCGATGTTAAGAATTTGGATGAAAAGTAACATGACTATTATAGTCATGATTATCACAAACGGGTGAATCATCCTGAAGCTTGATTTCTTGAAATTGATTTGTTTGATAGAAGAGAGAAATATTATTATGTGTAAAATAAGCAGGGTAAATATGTTTATCTATAGTAAAAAAAATATAGTCGTTGTTTTTGCTGTTTATAATCGTTGCATATATATATATATATATATATATATATATATATATATATATATATATATATGTATATCCGTTGTGTATATTTATAAATCATTTAATAGGATTTATAACTAATACATAACTTTACTTGGTATAATTTTACTAATTAGAAGTATAAATAAATATTGTTAAATAAAATTATGAATAGTATCTAAAATATGAATAAACATTGACATGTATAAATAAACGTTGGTATATATAAATAAAAATTAGTTGCATAATTTAAATGTTAGTATGCATAAATAAAAGTTAGTTGCATAATGTAAATGTTAGTATGCATAAATAAAAGTTAGTTGCATAATGTAAATGTTAGTATGCATGAACAATTAGAATACATAAAGAAATGTTAGTATAAGAAATAAAAATCGTTAGTGGTCCATAATGTCCATAATGTATAAGTTTTATTAGTTCATTAGTATTATTATTATTTTAATATGATGAAGGTTTTTATAATTAATAATGTTTTTACTAAGTAATACATACATTGATTAAGATAGATGTGATTTCCACTTCTAAATAACCTTGGTTTGAGCTTTCGTTCTGATAACGTGTTATAAATTCAATGTGATTAAAATAATTTAAAACAAACTAAACTAACAACATACATAAAGAAACTTGATGGAGAAGAAGATTTAGAAAAGATATCAGATATTTTATCTTTGTGAAATTGTCTACTCTTATTCTTGCAAGAGCATGTTATATATACAATAAAAACTACCTATCATACGTCATATAAATAGTATGATATGATATCTTTTACCAATCCACCAATTATTGGTCTCATTCACAATAATTTATAACAAATATCATTTTTTTTTAGAATGGCTATATGAGATGGATAATTGTAGAAACTAACATTTGACAAAATGTTATCTCCTGTAGATAAGAGCACATCACTCTATAGTGATATTACTGTGCTTTACCACAGGCATCTTGACTTTTAAGAATCCCCCTCCATGAACTCGCTGCATATTCTTCATTTCTCTCCTATCTTCCTTCTCCACCACCATCATTAGATAACTAGAGCACCACCTCCGAATCGTTGCCCTCTAGAACCATGACCTTGCCTTACCTCACCAACTTGCACTTTTGGATTTGATTTTTTCGGTTGTTAGTACCTTTTATAATGTTTTTTCTTCTGTTTTTTTTAATCGTTTTCAAGTTCTGTTTGATTATTTTAAGTCTGACCCAACATGGATTGTTTTTAGTTTGTTTCTTTGTTCTCAGGTGAACAGATCGAGAAAGAATCGACTATATAACATCTCACAGACCTTCACCCATTCTCCTCTTCTACTGAATTGTTAGGAGCCAAAGAGGTCTTGCATTTACTGCTAGCCCAGGTAAACCAAATATGTGAAAACCCAAGCGAAAGGAAAATATCAATTTGTTCATCATTTTTGCTTAACAAGACTTTTAGCTGTTTTGGTTGATAATTTACTTTCCGTACTTAGAAGATGATGTAGATATGGATTTCATATTCATCTCGAATCCATGAAGATTAAAGTTCAAGAAGTTAAAATCTATGAAAAAGAAAGAATATTGGAGTAGTGTGCTTCTAATCAGGGAACCGGTGGTACAGATAAACCCTAAATATAACTGGGCACATTTACGCATCGGCTACCAGTACCACTATTTCTTCTCCTCTTTTCACAGTGCACTTTCCTTTTTCATAGATCACTTTATTTTTCTTTCTACAAACTAACTAACACCTGAACCGCTTATTTCCAATATTTCTCATATCGATATCGTTTATTCTGACATCCAATGGCCCAAGAACTTACCACTCACCACCGTCATCATGAACTTCGCCACATTCAAGCACCATTTTTTTGACCCTTTTTTCTAATCTTTCTCTACATAAGCTTTAATTTCATTTAACAAGTATCATGTGCAGGTACATGAAGAATCATAAATCAAAACTTAAAATTGTAATGTGAAATTAGGGGAAAGAGGATCTACGTTGATCATTGATCAAGTTCAGGTACCATTTATTTTTATTCATATATTTCACGATTTATTCCGAAAAGATTTGTGGTTTTTTTGGGTTTTTTTTTTGGTTTTTTTTTTGTTATTTGAGGGTAAAATGATCATTTAGTCATGGGTTTGTAAATATTTCATTTTGTTGATTTTTGTGGATTTATCATAGCTTATTGTGGATTTTTTGTTGTTTTTTATTCACAGATTAGTTATGTTGAGTGGTTCATGCAAGGAAGTATCAAGTAGACATCCAGGCGATCTATGATGAAAACGACATCTTAAAATAAATTTGATAACAATTTTTATATAAAGATCAGCGGAAAAATCTGATGATACAAGACTTAAACATCTCCCAAAGAAATTATCATTTTTAGCCTATCTTAATTAGCTTAAGAAAAAGACCAATTATCATTTTTAGCCTATCTTGATTAGCTTAAGACAAAAGACCTGTTGTTGTAGTTTTATGATAATATGCTATTTTCTTTCGTTTTTTGGCCAACCATCCAATTTTTTTTATAATGATCCCTACAAATGTCTTCATTATGATCAACATCATTCATGGCCAACCCCTTCTGAGGTAACATCATCTTAACATCTCTCTCATGTCTCTTTTTAAGTCTTGAGTGTGGATGTTGAAGATTTCAAGACAAGTATGACTGGTTTACTAATATACTTAAGGGTTATGATCTACATGATGTTTCTTGGCTTTCTTGGTGAATTTAAAGGCGACACATTCTCCCGAATTTTCAATAATTTATATCTTTTTAGCCAAAACATTTGTGTATTTCTAACACTCTTCAATGGTAATTTTTTCCCTCTAATTCAATAATTTATATCTTTTTAGCCACAACATTTGTGTATTTCTAACACTCTTCAATGGTATTTTTTCCCCTCTAATTATACCTGATTATACTCATCTGAACTTTTATTACTGCTTTAATTTTATTTTGAATCGTTTATTATAGTTGTTGAGCATGATTTTAATTTGGGGAATGTCACTAAAAGCAAGCTTATCTTATGGAATAATACGCTGCTCAACAGAACAACTATTCCTTTAATGTATGTTTTTATTTTATTAATAATAATAATTTATATGAGATTAAAGTTTTCCACATTTCTTATGTGGCATTATTAATGCATGTTGGAATTGTATGCTAGAGGAAGACCACAACTATAAGTTCATTATTATTATTACTTTTTTTTGTAAAACTTGACAATTATAGTCTTCGAGAAAAGAGTTTGGGTTAATGATTAACTAGGGGACATGCATCGAGTAAGATATATTTTTTTAGAGCATACTTATGTTGTAGGCCTTAAAATATGTGATTTTTGTCATTTTAATGATTTTGACATTCAATATCTATAACTCAAACAATATGTACCGATAAATCTACCTGTAAAGTATTGCCTGTAAATCAATTTCAAAAAAGAAGCTTAGAACAAGGGCGCATATTGAAGATGTAAGGAAGTAAGTTGAGATTATGAAACATATGTCAGTAATGCCACTACATCAAAATATTGGGGGCTTATAAGACACTTATGAAGATGATAATGTTGTTCCTTTGGTTATGGAATTATATGAAGGTGAGATATGATGGTTACTAGGGGCCATTAAATAGAGAGGGCTATTGAAGACATGATTCACACCAATGTTGAAGTGATTAAAGTGAAGATTTATCCATCTCTATTTTCATTTATAGAAAGCATGCAACTTGGATCTTGATTGTTCTTGAGTTATTTATTGTATGCAAAAATAATTATAGGATAAATTACAAAAAAAAAAAAAAAAAATCTTGATTTTGGACACCTTTTGCGGTTTAATATTAGCTCTTTTTTTCCGATCAAACTCTAAAGTTTTAAATATTTTTAAATTATGCATTTTGATATTTCACCAATAATTCCTTTTTTGAATTAACCATTGGATAATCTTACGGTTTACTTTGCTTTACGATTCCAAACAATTTTCTAAATTAAAGCAAAAAAAATAATAATAAATAAAAAAATGAAAATTGTGATAAAAAAATCATGTGTGAATTTTTTTTTTGACACAACTAAGGCTCTTTGCTGTTGTGTTCCAATATGTAATTTGTTCATGAAGAATTTAACATTATTATTTGTTTTTTGCAGCCTACTTATGGAGCACAAGTTGAGAAAGTAATACTTTTACTAATGATACTATATTTAATATTTCTAAAACTAGGGTTCAATACAAGAAATAACAATTGACTTTCATTAAGCTGTTAATATATCTATTGTAAAACATATCCATACGGTTAAATAAGTTGTGCAGAGGTGACTGTATGTATATAGGTGTATTTGTATATATGTAAATATGTAATTTATATTTGTCATTGATTTTCCATTAGTAGCAATGTACTTCCATTAAATTTGCAAAATGTACTAAAAATGTATTAAATTTGCATAAACTCCTGCAGCAACGCGCGGGCCTAAAAACCTGATTTTAAATATTAATGTATATACGACAAGTTAGGTGACGGTTATATATAGACATTAGTCGTTAACAGATGTTCACAAAAAAAATTATATGATTTCTGAAAAATGTAAATTTTAGGATAAATTTAAATATAAGGCTAATGATTTATATTTATGCGGCAAAGAAGTGATATTTCTCAACAATTTATATAATGATATTTTATCTATTTAAAAGCAAATTTATTCCAAATGATATTTTCAATTCTATTTGTTTTAAACAATTAAACAATTATTAATTTTGTCTTTTTTAATAACATTAATTTAAAACACAAACTTTTTATATTAATACTTCATTGGCCTAATTTTTTATATTAATACTTCAATCTTCATTTTGATTAGTTTTGAAACTTGTATTAATTTGTGAATTGTTTTGTTTCATTTGGATTATAATTTAAAGCTCATTAATTGAGTCCAACTCATTTAAAGGATTTAACCCATATATAAACTTATAAGCTAAAGCTAATATTCACAAGAAAAATTATGTTCAACTCCTTCACATCCGATCGACGACTTCATCTCCAAAAGAAGTTTGGTAGTCTAAAACACACACATACACACATATATGATGGAGATAACGTCGAGCTTCGATCACGATAATCGAAATCCAAGGGCTTTGATTGACAACAAACTTATTGTTCGAGGCTTGTCGTTTTCATATCACAGGGTTCCTAAACAGCTTCTCAGGTTATCAGTTCTGAAATTAGACGGTTCTTCCTTTGGTAAACCTTCGATTCTTCTGTTTATTACATAATGTAATTTGTTTTCACGCTCAATTTCGGTTGTTTAAAGTGTGATTTTTTTTTCTTTGACTATTTAGGCATCGAGGTTTCTATGAATGCTACCATAGCATATCTTAAATTCGTATTAGAGGACTTTTTCACTTCTTGCCTAAGGAGAAGAGATGCATTCTTATCTTCGATTCGCTGTTGTTACTTGTTACATATAAATATTTTGGTGCAATTCACATTAACACGCTATAATTTTTAACTTATAAAATCGTTTTTTCTTGATTGCAATGAACTCGTGTAAGCTTTTACGTTGAATTTCCTTCCCTTGACCACAAATCTAGGTCAAACTGCAACTTTTTCCTGACTATGAAGATCATTCCTAAAAGCGATACATCAAACTAAACTGAAACTGATTTCAGTGAAGGAAACAATTAGACTTGATAATGGTTGGATCAACGCATGTGAAGACTGAATTAGACTTCAATTATTTGTTAGAATTCTAAAATTGTTAATGAATTAATGCTATTGAAATTGTCTTCAAATTTATTATTACAATATCTCAAGAAACTTCATGATATGAGGTCACATACATATATAGGGGCATTTTTGTCTGTGCTATAAAGGGCAAAAGGTGCAGAATGATAAATGTGCTTTAAATTTTTTTCATTGAAAACATAAAGCCTATTGTAAGCCATGTTTCCTTTTTTTTTCCTTGAATTTCAAAACTACCCTTTTTATATGGAATTTCAGTTACATATATTTTACTTTCCATTTAAAATTGATTCAATCATTACATATGAAACTTTATTTGGAAAGACATGTTTAGTTCGTCGGTTTTGGCAAATTCCGATGAAATCAGAATACGAGATCTCATTCCATGGCTGCAAAGTGGACACATGTTAGTTCCATTCTTACTAAAAGACCAAAATACCCTCAACACTAGGCATAAGCAAACGGTCCGAACCGGCCCAACCCGAGAACCGGCTTCGGCAAAAATCAAGAACTGAACCGGCCCGACGGTTCTATCGGTTCGGTTCTACGGGTTCCGGGTCCGGTTTTTGCCTGGTTTTCGATTTTCGAACCGGTCTGATTTGATATGTTTTCTTGCGGGGCTTGTAACTCATTCAACTTTAAACCAAAACAAACGTTTTTATAGTCTAAACTTAACTACAAGTCATAATCTACATGTAGGAAAAAGATTCAGCTCAAAACAAGTTAAATTGAATGAGTTATGCACATCCTACTCAACACACACACACACGCACACACACACACACACATATATATATATATATATATATATATATATATATATATATAGGGTTAGGTTATTTTGTTTTCACTATCTATTGTGTGCATGTATGACTGATTCTGGACCAATCATTTTAGTTATTTTAAGAAAACAATTAATGCATATTACATGTTGAAGATATAATAGGTATTAATTACATATTCAGCATTTAATATGCATTAATTACTTTCTTAAAATAACTAAAATGATTGGTCCAGAATCAATCATACGGGCACACAATAGATAGTGAAAACATTTGAACCTAACTCTCTCTCTCTCTCTCTCTATATATATATATATATATATATATATATATATATATATATATATATATATATATATATATGTTGAAATAAGTTTGAATTATATTCCATTCTTTCTATATCTCAATTTGCTCATATTCCGATTCCATTGACAGATTCCATTCCTTTGAAAATCATTACACAAACCAAATGCTCTTTAATTATTCAAATTTCCACATAATCTTAGAGATTCTTATTTCTAAATTTAGGACCTTGGTGAATCATTAGGTGGAGATGCTGCAACCAGAAGATGAGTACTTGTTGCAATAGAAGCCCTTCTTAATGACTACAGAATGAGTATTTCCGGTCAAAAATTTGTAATACAGGTATATGCATGGTAATTCTTTACAAAATATATTTGTAATTTTGTCGATATTTTTATTTACTTAAAAAGTGTGCTTTTATTTAGAGAATCGGGACATCGGGAAAAGGAAATTCCACATGGTGTGGTCTTTGGTGGGCTGAAATGTAAAAAACAAATGGTAATAATCATTTACCTTATGAATAACAAGTGTCAATTCCTTCACTTTTGCTACCATTAAGAAGTCATATGACACAAAACTGAAGGTATATAATATATTACATGTTTTATACATGGTTAAGTAGAACTCTAAATTCTACCTTTTTGTTAATTTGTTTTACTTTCCATCACATGAGAGGATGCAAAGATTCTTATTCCAATATTACCCTTCCTACCGAAATATGAGGTTCTCTTCCCTTCTTGCTATAACAAGCTCTCTAAAAAAACAATAAAAGCACTTACCAGTTACCATATCTCTTACTTTTAAAAAGTTCATCTTCACCTGTTTCCTTTTTTAAAAAGTAAATTGCCAACTTTTTTTTTTATTTATTCATACTTTTGATCTTCTTGGAGAAAAAGAAAAGTTTCAATTGGGTAAATGAACCATATATATATATATATATATATATATATATATATATATATATATATATATATTAAAAAAATTATTACCTAAATGGTTTTTAGAGCCTAAAGTTGGTTCAAACTCAAATTAGCTCAAAAGATAAAGAATTTGGTTTGTTTATTATTGCAAATTAAACATGTCTATAGTGAAGAGTAAATGATATTTTTTTGAATCTTTATTATATTTGTCTTTGAGGGGCCCATTTTTTTCTTTTCGCCCCGAGGCGGTATATGTTTGGACCAGCCTTGAAATCTTCCATCAGATATAAATTCCAGGTTGCTCTTACACGTACCTTGGAGGTAACTTTTACCCACTAATTAACTTTGTTATTTTCATTGTCATTTGACCTATATGTTCATGTTGTTGTAATAGGATATAATAAACAAGTAAGTTAAAGGTACACTGGTATTTCCTGATTTTAATTTTAATTCTAATTTATGACCTGTTATTACAGGAATCATCTCAAGTTTGTCAAGGTTCAGTTCTTACTCCAATTGAAGTAGTAATTTGTATTCATGGCATTGATCCCAAGAAAGATTGAATTCCCTTAAAGAAGGCATGTATTTGTATTCTTTAATTTTTCTTTCCTCCTTTTGTCCCTTTTCCACACATTATTCATCCAAAAAAGTATTTTGTTTAATTATTTACCGGTTATTTGCATTTGATAAATATTCTTTGATGAATTTAGAACACACTTTCGAATTTGACACTAGAGTTTGTGCAATGGGTTGCAATTTTGTATATGTATGTTGTTTTATTTTGCATTATTAGATATTAAATGTGAAATATTGTTTGATTAAGATTTAGATTAAAGATTTGGCAAAAACTTAGAATATATATATATACATATATATATATATATATATATATATATATATATATATATATATAAAACCATCACATAAATTGCATGTCATAAAACAATGTAAACAATCATAACATAAATATGTCGTAAATGTTTGTCAATAACTACAAAATGTTACGAGTTATGACATACAAAGTCAATCGTAAATGTATGTCAAAATGGCATGTTGTGTATGTATGTCTTAATTTTAGGTCATAAAGGTTTGTCGTAAATTTTAGGATAGACCAAATGTCTGTCATTTTTATTTATAACATGACTTTCAATGACATACATTTGTCTATCATGTATAGGCATTTATGACCGACATTGTCTGTTAAGGAAAACCTTTTTTCTAGTAGTGAAAGTTCATACCTTGAGGCATGCTTTGCTAGATCTTGCTAGGGTTTATGTTTATGTTCATTTTGTCCCCAAACCTTGGTCTTTGTGAGTATGGACTACTCTAGACCATTTGAGATGTTTTTATTGACATTTTTTAGTGCATGGTGTCATAAAAATGCAAGCTTGGCCATTTCCTTTCATCCATGAACGAGTTATGGGGTTTTTAGTAATGTTAGAAGTTAGGGTTTTGGGTTTGAGCTCTCTTTAGCCATGCAAAGGCATAAAGTGGGAGACTTTATGGATTAGAATGCTTCTTACGGTCAGATCTAAGGTTGGGGTGAAGTGTCTTAATGATTAAGAGCTTAAAAGTTAAGAATGGAGTTTAGGATGTGTACGACATGCATAGCTTACGCCATGCGTAGAGCCTTGGTACGCAACACGTAAGGTCATCTATGTTGACCTTTAACTTTTTGACTGAGTTTGACATTTGGTCAACTGTGAGGTTTTTAGTGTTGGAAAATGGTATTTTTTCCCAAATTGTGGATTAGACTTGGCTTAGGACTTGTTGAGTTTGGATAATTACCTTAATTATTAATTAGGGTTATTTGGTGCGATTAATAAAAGGAGTCTAGTTTCGGCAGTTTGGGTATGTTTTATTAGTGTTTTGTACGAGGTGAGTTTTCTCACTATACTTACCTATGTGGCAGAATATATGTGTTTACCAATTGGGTCTATTTGCTGTTATAGTGATCTGTATTACTATGTGTGCTGAGACTTCGGGTAGTCTCCAACGCCCTCTAATATTTTAATTTCAAAAAACATTAAAAATTAGATTAATGAAGAAATTTCAATTTATGGGTTGGGTTTGGGGCTTCTTTGTCGTCGGCTAGGGTTGTGGATGGCGGAATAGTAGAGTAACCATCGACATCAGGCATCAACTTTTGATGAAGAAGAAGAAGAAGTGGCGGAATAGTAGGGTAATTTGATTTCTCCAGAGGAGGTAATTTGATGATGTTAATTTAATGGTGAGCATATGGATGAGAGTGTTTACGGAAAAAGAAGATTCCGAAGAAGACATCATGAGATGAAGATAGAAGATGAAAGGCACAAAGAAGAAAGCGGCGAGGGTTAGGGTTAGGATTGATATTTAGGTTGATACCATGTGATAATGGGATAATTGTTCCCAATAAATTTTATTGAACAATAGAGGAAAAAATATATAAAAGATACAACATTAATATAGGAGATATACAAGGTAAATAATCATTTATAATAAGGAACTAAATAAACTAATTATGTATACGATTTAATCTCCAATTTGTAAGACCGGTACGAAGATGGTAGAGTGTATTATGTATATACAACACCATAAAACCTAAAGTCAAGAAAGGCAAGTTTGTGATGGGTACTGGTGTTGGGAAGAGATGTGTATATGATGTGGATGCAACATGAAGGTAACATATTTGTTAATTACATTTAAATTTATCTAATATTCATTCTAAACAATAAATGATTGATAATTTTGAAGTAGAAAGGACATCTTACTTTTATAAATTTATAATTTTCATACAAATATAATAAAAAAATAAAAATTAATATTAAATAAAATTAATAAAGGGATATTAGTCTTTTTAGTTCAATCAAGGACCACACAACATAAATATATACTACAGATTGTCCGATTTAAGAAAATAAGTTAGAGATCAAACGCATAATTTATCCCGAACCATAAGGACCATTTGTGTAATTTATTCTTTAATTAATTAGTTACGTCATAATTTGATGTATATAAATATATGGCATAGAAAAACTATTGTTTTTACCTTACAGTTAACATACTGTTTATGTGCAAATGATACAATAGATTTAACATATGAACACATTGTTTATGAGAATAAGTGTTTAGATAAGAAGCTAAAAGCTAATTAACTAATGATACAATGTAATCTAAGTGTCATTACATTAGCTTTTATTGATCGATGGTTTAAGTTTTTATATAAGTTGATTAAGCCTAAACTAATGTATTATATAATATATAATTAGCATTTTGTGCATGGATTAAAGGAGAATACAAGAGTACCAAGTAGGGTAATTTTTACAGCAACCAAATGTGAGTAAGATTTTTTTGAACACACATCCCTAAAAGATTTTATTTTTGTGTTTACGTGGTATGTGTTATGATTTTTTTATTGATTATATGATATGATTGATATTTTATGATCTAATTAGAAGATTTTTATGAATTTATGTGAATATATATGTTTTTCTTCTTTTATTTCTTTAATATATATATATATATATATATATATATATATATATATATATATATATATATATATATATATAACTCTTTTAAAAAACATAGTTTTTCATGTACACTAATGGATTTAATTACTTCTGTTAAACACATGTTAAGTATTGAGGAAGGATTTTCAAAATTTTCATAAGCTTGGTTTTTTTACTAGCATTAAGCTAAACTTTCAATTTGGGATAAAAGATTATGAGAATCAATGTTAAAATGGTGATGATGGCAACCGTACATATGTTTATCAGTTGTAGTGGTGGTTGTTTGATTGTTGTAACACCCGTTTTCAGGTATTTTGATTTTTAACCTAAAAAAGACATTTCTTGTAAAATAGGTCCTAGGTGTAGGTGATGTGTACGCCGAGTGCAAGTCACTAAATGGATCATAAACTTTCTTGAGTATGCATAACATACATGTTGAGTACGCAAGACATACTCGTCCTGTTCCAAAACCCTAAAATATAGGGTTGTGACCCGTATTTAAGGACATTAACTCCTCTCGGACCTTCTTATAACCATCCTTCATCCCTATTAGCCCTAATATCAAAACCCTAACCCTTGAGTGTGAGTTTTGAAGCTTTTGAGTGAATTTTGGTGTTCTTGGTGGTGAACGAAGATCATTTGAGAATTGGTGGTGCATTCAAGCTCTTGGATCCAAAATCTACACCTCATTCTTCATCTGTATAAGGTATAAAGTTCATACCTAGAGGCATGCTTTGCTAGATCTTCCTAGGGTTTATGTTTATGTTCATTTATCCCCAAACCTTAGTCTTTGTGAGTATGGACTACACCAGACCATTTAAGTTGTTTTTATTAACATGTTTTAGTGCATGGTGTCATAAAAGCAATCTTGGTCATTTCCTTTCATTAATGCCTGAGTTATGGGATTTTTAGTAATGTTAGAAGTTAGGGTTTAGGGTTTGATCTCTCTTTAGCCATACAAAGGCATAAAGTTGGCGACTATGTATTAGAATGCTTCCTACGGCCAGATCTAACGTTGGAGTGAAGTGTCCTAATGATTAATTTCTTACAAGTTAAGAATTGAGTTTAGGATGAGTACGCCATGCGTAGCCATGCTTTGTGCTCTAAGCCATGGGTAGAGCCTTGGTATGCAGCACGTAAGGTCATCTGTGTTGACCACTAACTTTTTGATTGGGTTTGACATTTGGTCAACTGTGAGGGTTTTGGTGTTGGAAAATGGTCTTTTTCCCAAATTGTGGATTAGACTTGGCTTAGGACTGGTTGAGTTTGGATAATTACCTTAATTATTAATTAGGGTTATTTGGTGCGACTAATAAGCGAAGTCTAGTTTCAGCAGTTTGGGTGTGAGTTTTATGAGTCTTTCTTGCGAGGCGAGTCTTCTCACTATACTTACCGATGTGGTAGAATATATGTGTTGACCAACTAGATCTATTTGATGTAATAGTTATGTGTGTTACTGTGTGTGCTGAGACTTCAGGTAGTCTCCAGCCCCCCTCTAATATTTTAATTTCAAAAAACATTAAATATTTGATTAGTGAAGAAATTTCAATTTGAAGTACTCTTAACGCTTGATACTTAATTTCAATTTGAATAACAACGTCATCAATAACAAAACATTATCAGTGGTGGTTGTTGGAAAACATGGACATAGAGGAGGAGGGGGATATTAATCCTATGGGGAGAGGGTAAGAGGATGTTTGGGTCTCTTCTAATATTTTAATTTCAAAAAACATTACAAAATTGATGAAAGAGGAAATTTCAATTTGAAGTGACCTTAACCTGTGACACTTAATTTCAATTTAAATAAGGACCTCATCTACAACAAAACATTATCAAAATGACCGAAATTTACAAGTTTAAAACCTTTTACCAGTTTAGTCAGATAAACCATTTGTACCATATTTGCACTTTACTTTTTAAAGATTGACCCTAATAGACAAGAGAAGAAACGGCTTTTCTAGAGAAAGGTAGAAAAAAGGACATTTTTTTTTGTCCGTCTCACCAAAAAAATGATTAACATGTTAAAAATCCAACAAACGATAAATGTTTTTCTAATTAAATGAAAAACATGTTAAAAATCCAACGTAAGCTCAGAAAACAAAATTGATGTTGAAAATGCATCTGAGCTTAACGAGGACGACAACATGAGTGAAATTTCTGTAGAGGACACGGTTGACTGCTCAGAATTTATAAAAAGCGAACCTGAAAACCACAAGAATCTAATTTCTGAAAATTCAGTGGAGTTCGCTGGATTGTCCCAACAAAAGTCCCCGATCTTAGCAGAGAAAGCAGTTGTGTATCAAAAGGTCAGGACCACTCCAAATCAAGTATACAAGGTCACTGGAGTTACCGAACATCAGACGGCTGAACTCACAGCTATTGTAAACGAAGACAATGCTGATGGCTGTGATGAGTACTTCTGGTAAGCTCCAATAGATAATGCAAACGAAACGGTAGGCTTATCTGAAAAGACCTCCTGGATGAGTAAAGGTAGATACATACCTGAACCCTTGAATAAGCCAGATAATTTCGATGAGCCAAGCACCAGTGGTACGAAAGACATTCCTCAGGAGAATGAAAGTTCGGCAAAAGAAGACGTTCCCTCTACTTCCTCAGTTCAAAGTGAAACTCCTACAGTTCAAAATGAACCAGCCAAGGAGAAACCGAAAATGAAGGCTAATATTCATCATCAACCGAAGCAGATGAGGAATAAGAAACGTGAAAGGAATCAAAGATACAGGAAGAATCTCTCCGAAAGGAGGCAATTCTGGCAATCCCAGAATGCATACTTCTCACATCAAGACAAGAATCTGAAGTATGAAAACAATCCTGTCGGAAAGCCTGAGAGCCACAACAACCGAAAGCCAAGGTTCGGCTCACAAGAGAATACCAACCGAAAGCAAAGGTTCAGTTCTGAGAATGACTTCAACCGAAAGAAAAGGTTCGGTTCAAAGAACGATTCCAACCGAAAGCAAAGGTTCGGTTCTGAAGTCAAAAGAGATCAAAACTCTAAGGTCATTCCCTCTAATGATCAAAAGCAAAAGGGTCACCTAGAGTCTCCAGCCAAGAAGTCCTCTCAATCTAAACCCACTCCTTCTAGGTCATCTAATTCTTCTACTTCTAACAACTCATCTCCATCTTGCTCTAAAGCTCATTCTGTTCATTCTCAAAAATCTCATTCATCGGCTGAACAAAAAGGCAAACAGAAGGTTTCTACATCCACACCAGAGTCTAAACCGACCGCACCCAATCTTAATAAAATAAAAGTTTTTACCATTAAAAAGAAAGATGAAACAACACTTATAAAACGAACATATCTTGTTGACATCTCTCTTACTGTTCCTGTTCCCATGAAAGGCTCACGTGGACCCAAGAAACTTTGGGTTCCTAAATCTGCTTAATTTTTGCAGGTTATAAGTGACGAGCAGTTCGACGAAGAATGGTACATCGATAGTGGCTGCTCATGTCACATGACAGGGAGGAAAGAGGAGGTCAGGGAATATAGATCTCTTACAAATGGTGGCAATGTCAAGTTTGGAAACAATTCTTTCGGCACCATAAAGGGATACGGAATGATTACTAATGGTGATTTCACTATAAGGAAGGTGGCTTATGTGGAAGGACTCCAACACAACCTCATCATTGTATCTCAGCTTGTTGGAGGTACAGGTCTCAAAGTCTCATTCGATGATGAAGGTTCTGAAATTATTGAGAAAAAGACAAAGAAAGTAATTCTCAAGTCGGAGCGAAAGGGTGAAATGTTTCCTCTAAACCTTAAACCCATCAAAGGAAACCCGGATATATGCTTGTTATCAAAAGCTCAATCTGACGAAAGCTGGTTGTGGCACCGAAGATTCTCTCATCTCAAATTTAAAGATATCAACCGACTTGTCACTGGAGGTCATGTTAGGGGTCTTCCATTGCTCAAGTTCGATAGAGATCATTTGTGTGCTGCATGCGAAATTGGGAAGCAGAGTCGTCAAAGTCATCCATCTGTAATTAACACAAAAGTTGTTGAACCACTCGAATTACTTCATATTGATTTGTGTGGTCCTTCATCTATCGAAAGCATCGGTGGTAGCAAGTATATTCTTGTTATTGTTGATGACTTTTCACGATTTACATGGGTGTTCTTTCTAAAGCTCAAATCTGAAGCGACTCATAAGTTGAAAGTGTTTATCAAGCAAATTGAAGTACAGCTCAAAAAGCTCGTTCGCAACATCAGGAGCGACAATGGTCTGGAATTCAAGAATAGGGAGTTTGAAGAATTTCTAGCAGAAAAGGGAATAAGTCACAACTTCTCAGCTCCTTACACACCTCAACAGAACGGAATAGTCGAAAGACGAAACCGATCGTTGTGTGAAGCTGCCCGAACTATGCTAAGTTTCGCTTCCTTACCTCTTTATTTTTGGGCTGATGCTATTTCTGCTGCTTGTTTTACACAGAACAGGTCTTATCTCAACAAACGATTCACGCTCACACCTTGTGAGATACTAAACAACAGAAAGCCTAATGTGAAATTTTTCCATGTGTTCGGCTCACGGTGTTTCATCTTTAACTCTAAAGAACACCGCAACAAGTTTGATGTCAAAGCCGACGAGGGAATCTTTCTGGGCTACTCTCTCACACCCAAAGCATACAGGGTCCTAAACAAGCGTTCGAGAAAAATTGAAGAGACATATTACGTGACCTTTGACGATAGCTATGTCAAAAAGCTGCAAGCCAAAGAAGACATTGCTGGGGAAATCTTTCCTCAAACTGGCCAAGTCACAGTCTCGATCGCTAATCTATACGAGAAATTTCTGGAGCTCTTTGACGAACCAGAGAAAGCTTCTCTCTCAGAAGCAGGTGCAGCAGACAACAAGGTAGACCACATGAAGCAAATTGTCGAAGAAGCTGCCAGGAGAATGAATGAAGGAGGATCGACTTCTGATGAACCTCCATCCAACGATGCTTCAGTCGAGGGGGAGCCAAGCTCACATGTCGAGGGGGAGCCAAGCTCTACAACTCCAACCGAAAGTGCTTCTCCAACCGAAGGTGCTTTAACGCCTGAAAGTCCTGGACCACAAGAAACCTCTGAACCTCAAGTTTCTCAAAGCTCATCAATCGAGGGGGGGGGGCATGATGATATGACGCTTGACTACGATAGCCAATCCGAGCCAGAAGAAATGATCAATGCTGAACTAGACCCAACCTATAATCCAAACTATCCTCCTCTTACCAAATGGACCAGAGATCATCCTATCTCTCAAGTGGTTGGCGATGTCTCTGAAAAGGTTCTGACCCGATCACAACTGAAGGCAAAACAAACATCCTTATTTTCAAAGGTTGAGTTTTGTATGTTTACCTCATTCGTATCAAAAGTTGAACCGAAGACAGTTAACACTGCCCTCGATCACTCTGATTGGGTTCAAGCAATGCAAGACGAACTAAACGAATTTGAAAGGAACAAAGTCTAACGCCTCATTCCAACTCCTCCAAATGCTTCGGTTGTTGGTCTCAAATGGGTCTTTAGGAACAAAATGGACAAGGAAGGGAATGTAATAAGGAACAAAGCTCGCCTGGTAGTAAAGGGATACTGTCAGGAGGAAGGGATTGATTATGAAGAGACTTTCGCTCCTGTAGCTAGGCTGGAATCTGTAAGAATATTTCTTGCTTATGCTGCCCACAAAAACTTTGAAGTTTTCCAAATGGACGTCAAGTGTGCATTTCTTAATGGAGAACTCGAAGAAACCGTGTATGTGGAGCAACCTCCTGGTTTCGTGAACGAAAAGTATCCAAACCATTGCTATATTCTGGATAAAGCTGTGTATGGCCTTAAACAAGCTCCGAGAGCCTGGTATGAAACGCTGACTAAATTCTTAAAGATGTCTAAATTCAAACAAGGTTCGGTTGACCCAACCTTCTTTCGCAAAAAGGAAGGTAACCACCTTATGATAGTTCAAATTTATGTCGATGACATTATCTTTGGCTCTACGAATCCCAGCTTAACAGCTGAATTCAGAAAGTTGATGGAGACTAAATTTGAAATGAGCTCAATGGGCCCTATTAACTTTTTCCTTGGTTTAAATATTATACAGGGACCCGAAGGCATCTTTATCAATCAGGAAGCTTACACGAAGACTCTCCTAGCAAAGTTTGGTATGATGGGAGACTCCAAAGTCAAAGTCCCAATGGCATTCGGCACCAAGCTAACTCCATCCCTAGACAAACCGGCTGTCGATATGACGCTCTATCGTCAAATGATAGGCTCACTAATGTATCTTACTGCTAGCATGCCTGACATCATGTTTTCAGTGTGTTATTGTGCTCGATTTCAGGCAAACCCACGCGAACCTCACATGCTTGCAGTGAAGAACATCTTACGCTATCTCAAGCGAACCACCTCCTTAGGTCTATGGTATCCATCCAACTCAGGCTTCTTCGTTCAAGCCTATTCTGATGCTGACCTTGGAGGATGTGGACTCGACAGAAAAAGCACTACTGGTGGTTGTGAATTCCTTGACAGGAAGTTGGTCAGCTGGCAATCCAAGAAACAAACGTGTGTGTCGTTGTCTACTGCCGAAGCGGAATACATAGCCGCTGCTTCTTGCACCTCACAAGTGATTTGGATCCAGAGTCAACTTCAAGACTATGGACTCAATATGAAGAAGATCCCACTATATTGTGACTCTGAAAGTGCAATTAGGATCTGTCATAACCCAGTGCAACACTCTAAAACCAAACACATAGCACTGAGGTATCACTTCATCAAAGATCACGTGGAAGATGGAAACGTCGAAGTTCACTTCGTAAGAACCACTGATCAACTGGCTGACGTATTTACCAAAGCTCTTCCTGAAGCATCATTCAACAGAATATTGCAAGGGCTAGGTATGATGGAATCAGAGTCAGTACCTCACACTACCTCTCAACCTCAAACGTAAGAAGCGAAACCAACCGAACGTTCGGGTTCGGTTAAACCATCTGACTCGCTCATCACTTCAAAGGTAGTTTTTCTTTGTTGTATATTTCTTGTACAAAATTGTTTTTCTTAGTGTTGAAAATATTTTCCAATTGCATGTCTAAAATCCTTGGTTTCTTAAAATTTTCCAAAACCGAAACCAACCGAAGGTTCGGGTTCGGTTTCTTAAAATTTTCCTAAACCAAAACCAACCGAAGGTTCGGGCGGTTTCTCAAAATTTTCTGGAACCGAAACCAACCGAACGCTCGGGTTCGGTTTTTCAAAATTTCCTGGAACCGAAACCAACCGAACGTTCGGGTTCGGTTTTTCAAAATTTTCTGGAACCGAAACCAACCGAACGCTCGGGTTCAGTTTTTCAAAAATTTTCCCAATCGAAACCAACCGAACGTTCGGGTTCGGTTTTTCATTTTTTTTTCCAAAGTTTTTTTTCTAAGTCTTATTTTTTTTCTCTTACTTATTTTTTTTTCTACTTATCTTTTTAATTTTATTACTTTTATTATTTCTTTAATAAATCTCAAAAACTCCAAAAATATTTTTTTTCTTGTTGTGTGTTCATCCATTTATGGGGGTATAAATGTTGGATTACTTAAGTGTCCCTAGAAGCATGCTGTTGCATGTGTCCCAAGCCTCATAAGATTTTGAATAATAGCCTTCATGACCTGGTATAAACAAACCTTGTCTTCCCAATAAGTCTACCACATTTATTCTAATCATGAGCTACCTCACTCTTTTCTCACATGAGTTAAGAGTTTTTCTGCTTGGTCCTTATTTTCGCAGCAGAGGTACTTTATCTTCTTACACCATCTCCATTACACTTCTCCATTACATTCGTTTCATAACATCTGTGTTTATGATCTTAGTTTCGTGTCACTACGAGCTGAGTGAAACCCAACATTGAACACCAAATCTGAATTGACGGTGATCAATTAATTTGCTCAAGTTTTCACCAAAGAATTGACGGATGTACTTTCATGAAATCTCAAATTTTATTTTTTGTGATTCCTATGAAATTGTTAAATACCATAACATTTCTTCCCTTGGGATCCAGTTTTTATTTTTTTTTGAGATTTTATATTTTCCACGCCCATTTCAAATAAATTCCTACCTACCTGTTCAACAGACGACACCGGTCTCACAAGTACTTTGATCACTTTCTTTCTTATTTCAAGATTAGAATTGTTGCATCAAAGCGAAAGCCACCCTAAAGTAGCCTAATTAAAAGAAGTCTTTCAACTTTTCTTAAAAAGTGATTGATCGTAATTCAACGGGAATCCACATTAACACTTTAAGGTCTCTCTTGATCTTGAAGGAAGAGATTCGTGCCCGGGATCATTAGTTTCGTGTCATTATTGACATCACAGTTAATCCTAAAAAGAGTTGCTTTATTTCTTTTCTTTTTACACTCCTTGCACGAAAATCTTTGATTTTCCAAAATTCCGTTTCTAATTAATTTCAGGCTGATTTATTGCGTTGGTGGTTAATAATTAAGACGTGGTCAACAATCCTCCACGTGGGCAGTTTAATCAAAAGATGTGATTCAAAAAGATAACATGAAGGGTTGCTGACTCAGGCGGGAAATAAAAGGATTGAATTTCAACCGGTAGTAAAAAGGGGCGCGTGTGAATTTGAAACGTCCACTCTTTTACTGACAAAGTGGACGCGTGTGCGAATCCAAGCGTCATCTCTCTGGCACTTAAAGGCGCGTGAGGAATTGAAACGATTCTTTCTCTGAAACGGCGCTTGTTGGGCGGCGTGATCCTAGGAATCTGACACTCTCTCTCCTACGTGATCATCGCACGCCTCAACTGTCGCACATCTGTCATTCAGGAAACATTTTCGTATTTCCATAGAAGATTTGAAACGATTTTTCTCTCTCCTATCACCCACTATAAAAGGCAGTCTTCACCACCATTTACCTCTTTACTGCCTCGTAAAAAGCTTTCCTGTTCATCATCTTCTTTAATCTTCAACAATGGCAGAATCATCTTCCGTCCATGCTACCTCACAAATCCTTCCTATTCATCCACAACAATGCCTGGTGATTGACCTCAACCCTCTGGCGTACGACTCTTACATGACGCCGATCATCGAGTGCCTAAAGTACTCCCAAATCGCTCCAGCTCTCTCCAGGATTGAGTCTGTGCCAATGGTGGTTCTCTCGCAAGTGTATGCGACTGCTTATTACGACAAAGCAGTTGAGCGGGTGTTCTTTGAGGTTGATGATCACAAGACCTCGATTTCAAGGCAGTGATTCTGCACTCTGCTAGGGTTTGGTGCTGACTCTTCAAGAATCAATCCGGAAACGATTCCGGTGGGCCATCTTTACAACATGTTTTATAACATGGGGTACACGGAGGCGCTCGTCTCCGTCGCAAAGTTCAAGAAGTCCTGCTTGCCGCCGCAGTGGAACGGCATGTTCACAGTCCTCTTCAAGGGCTTGTCGGAACGGAGCTCAGGATCCGACGGTGCTAGTCGACTTTTCTTGTCGATCATGTATGCAGTCTACAACGGGATCAACTTGGATTTTGGGTTGGTCCTCTAGCAACAGCTCATCCAGAGCCTTTCTTCTTCATCACGGCATTCGGAGGTGTCGCTTGCCCGGTTCTGGATTCTTATCACCAAGTGGGCAATGAATAAGCTGGATATACCTACTGCTGCTGGTGCGGTGATGTCTTCGGTCGGTACTTTTCATACTACCAAGATAATCGTTTCTGATGCATCCAAATTTTCCTTCATTGGCTCTATTCCAGAGACAATGTACGGCGATGTTCCTTCTGACAGCAGGATCATCAGGACGATCAAGGAGTTCAAACAGTCAAGGCCAAGGGAACTCACACCGGAAATGCTCAAGTCCATCCACGATGCTGACAAACCGGTGCCAAGGGGCAAAAAGGCGGACAAAGGGAAGCAAGCGACCAAATCTCCTAAGGGTCCTTCTCCCAAGAAGAGGAAACAGACAAAAGCTGCACAGTCCCCACAGCCGAAGAGGAGGAAGACTCAACCGAAGCGCAAGCTTGTCATCCCTTCCTCTTCAAGTGACTCAGAAGGTGAGAGTTCGGGTTCGGACGGCTCTCAAGGAGGCGAAACCCCTCAAAGAGGCAACACCCCACCCCGATCTCCTACTCCAGACATGGAAATCCATCATTCACCCATCCCTTCACCCACACAAACTATCCCTACTTCCATTCCGACCATAAACCCTACTACCACTATTCCCCCAACCTCTTTTCCTATACCACCACCCATTTTCACTGATACAACAACAACCACTGCAAAGGTTACAACCAACGTATCTGATACGGGGGTTCATACCAGTGCAACCGAAACCCCACCCGTAACCGAACCACCTCAAACCGAAACCCATACAACCGAACCTACCCACACTCAACCATCACCCGAAACTACCCCACCCCATACTCAACCTGAACCTACCCAAACTACTACACCCCCAGCTTCACCACACCCACCATCTCCAGATAATGCCTCTGATGGAGATAACTCGTTCCTTGGCGGTGATAACATGACCTTCGATTCGGTCTATTTTAGTCCGTTTCAGGTTTAGAGTGATGAAGAGGATGATGCTCCAGTGACAAAGAAGCATCTTAAGGAGCTCAACGAGAAGGTTGACTTACTTCTCGCCTCATCTTCCAACCAACAATCCTCCTTATCTGAAGCTGCACTTCAGAATATTGTTGATGCCTTCTCCAGGGCTCAGCATGATTCGGTAGCCTCAGCCACTGCCGCCATCGACGCCTCTACCAAAGCCTGTGAGGCTGCGACCGCAAAAGTCGATAAACTATTCTCCGATGCCTCTTCTCTGTTGAAGTCATTACAGGAGAGTGCGGATTCTACCAAGATAACTTTGGAACCGATTGTTCAGCAATTGGCAAAGTTCATCTCAACGGAGTTGACCTCGTTCGCCAACCTTCGCCAATCAATAAGCGACGACAACTCGGTCCTTCGTGCCTCCATTGATGAGCGCCTCACTAAGCTTCAGGAGGATCTCGCTGCTGAGAACTCATTGATGGACGTTCTGGCAAGCAAAACCACCGCCCTAAAGGTCAAGAGCACTCAGCTATCAAACTCTCAACAACAGCTTGAAGCTCTTCGATCCGAAAGGGAGGTCATCAAGACATGTGTTTCGGATGTACACGCTGCCTTATCAAACATCCTTGAAGCACACGATCCCATTCTAAACCATTCGGTGAGGCGAACCCTTGCTGAAAAGCTCTCTCCTGCCATGGACCTTCTCAGCAAAATAGAAGGCTTACCTAGTTTCGTGTCCAATCCAAAACAAGGGGGAGAAGAGCAGAAGACCGGATCGAAACCACCTCCTTCCTCCAAAGCTACTCACACAACCGAACCTCCTCCAACTGGTCAAGCTTCGGGTTCGGGTGTGAAGGACAAAGGGAAAAATATAGCTCGAGGAAGAAGATGAAGATGAAGACAAGGAAACCATTGCGGACATGTTGAAACGAAAGAACAGTCGCAATGTTGATGAAGATGTAAATCGTGTGGCGCGAGAGGCTGAAGAAGCCGAACGCAAGCAAAAGGAAGCCAACGATCTCCTTGAGAGCAGGAAGACTCTTTTCCCTGCATGGACTCGGGAGCGAATGATCAAAGAGGCCATAGACACTCCCAGCATCTTATGGCTCGAGCCGGTGATTTCGTTCGACTGCGTTAATTCTGTCGATTCGCAGTTCGACATGTCGTTGACTCGAAAGGCGTTTATCTTCCACGCCTTCTCAAATATCTTTGAAGTCCCTCATCCGAACGCTGAGCTTGATAGGGAGCTCATCGACTTCTATCTGAAGGCTGCTCGTCCTCAGTATCTAACTTGAAGCGCCCAGAAGATAGTGAACGTTCGGGTATTGAAGCCTTATACCGAAGGGAGATTCATTAATGTTCGGTTCAAGGTGATTCGAGGATCTGCAAGAACTGCACATCATATCTCCCTGGCAGATCTACCGAACTTAAATCCTCATGATTGGATCGTTCTGCATAACATCCTCTTGACAAATGAAGCTGAATATGGTCCGATCATAGACCATCTCAAGAGGATGATTGTCTGTTATATCATGGAGGTAGCCCTTATGGATCAGGAGGTAGCCACTGTCTTCAAGAAGAAACCGGAGATAGCTCCTGTGGGATTGGCCAGTGATCTCAATCAGATGAAAATGGGCAAGATCGACCCGAGAAGCAATTCGGTTATGTTCACTAGAGCAGAAGGACAAAAATGTCTCTTTGCTTTACCTGACAAACATCTTTACACCACTACTTGTCTAGAGCACGTGCTGTCAATCGTTCGAAGGTGTAAAGAGAATGCAGCGGATGATGTTAAGTACTTCAATGACATGATCCAGTGGTACATCAGGTTTAGGCAGACGATTCTGGCTCTTATCTCTCGTCTGTTTAACACCGTGAAGAAGAAGGTACCTGCCTCCGCTGCTGGCCCAAGTAACAAGTGAAGATCTCGCTCCAATTGAGGCAAAGGGGGAGATTGTTGGGTTGAAGATTTGTTCAAGGGTTGCGTCTTTGGGCTCGGCTATTTGTTTATTTATTTTGTATTCCGGTTTGGGCATGTCCAACCGAGAGCCCATTATGTTTATTATATAAGTATATGCTTGCATGCATATTAGGTTAACGATTGATCTAGAGCATAACGATAGTATTTACAGATTTCTTTGATCATTCTTGTGACCTACCAATCCTCTACAATTGATGTTCTTAATCGAGCTCTTCTAAGGATTTTGTTTTAATCATTCGACACATTTGATTCAATCTTGTCTTGTTCTTATTTTCGTGTTCTTGCTGTTTTATATTTACTTACCTGTTTAAGATCTAATCGATCTTCAAAGATTAAAGTTTTAATCTCATCAACATGTTATTTATCTTTTCATTATATTTATCCACATAAGTGATTCATTTATATAATGGGAGCTCCATGTTATAACTTTGGCACACAATTCTGATACCTTATTTCTTTTCAAACAAAAATATATATATTTGGAGCTTCTTCTAATGGCATTTTCTACATGTTATTTGTCCATTACAATCTTCTTAATGATTTTGCAGGTGTTATGGAATACTAGCGTGTATGCGAATGGATGCTATACGTCCATCTTTAGCTTTGGAGACTCCTTGCCCGACACCGAAAACATTAAGCAAATCGCCTCCATAACCCACACAGACGTTGAGGCTCTACGGTGGCTTTACAGAGAAACATTCTTTGATCAACCCACGGTTCGTGCCTCCAATGGTCGCCTCCTCATTGATTTCCTATGTAACTCCTGTGTGTGTGTGTGAAAGTAATAACTATTAAATGTGACTAGTAATGGTTGATCCCTAGCTAGAACAACTTAAATATTGCAGTAAACAGCAAGATTTGATAGGACGTAGTTAAATTTGTTTGTCCCGGATTAGACTTGACTTAGAGTAGTTTTGTTTGATCGAGGATTAAATTTGACTTATGGTTTAAGGTATGTCTTATATGATAAATGAGATTCTAGTTGTCAGTACCATTGCATAGATACATCGAATTTCGTTCATGCATTGACAAATACCTAAAGCAGTTCACCGACCACGTTCCTCATATCATGTACATGTCTGGATAAGCCAAATCCATATGTGTAATTCTACGAGCGCATTAAAAATTGACCTAGATCTTGGAGAGAAACATTATTTTTGTATCAATCCTAGTGGTGGGTTTAGATATTTGACATCTTGTAAACAATATCTAATAAACTATGTAGTTCATGTTCTAGGTGAATAAATTTTGATATTTTCTTCTTCCAAAAGCTGAGAGTCTTGGGTTGCCATTGATACCACCGTTTATGCATGACAAGGAGGATGACAAAGTGGTGGAATTTGGACAAGGAGTTAATTACGCGGTGGTGGCTACAACAACATTGGATACATCGTTTCATGAAGTAAGAGGGACTGTTAATGCGGCGGCAAATGTTTCTTTAGGAGATCAATTGAGATGGTTTAAACAATCATTGCCTTTTATTTGCAGCAACACTTCAGGTAATCAAACATACATATGTGCTTCTACTGTATACAGTTGTGCTAACCATAATGCGGCAACAAAGATTCTTGTTTATAATTTTGAGATTCAATTTACAGTTTTTAGTGAGTACTTGTATTTATTATAATTGTTGGCAGACTGTAGAAACTTAATTGGGCGTTCTTTGATCCTAATGGGAGAGATTGGTGGAACTTGTTAGGGTAAAAAGTTATTCATTCATGACTTTGTAAATGTTTGACTTTTGTAAAACTCACTTGCATGTGGTGCTTTAGCCTTTAGACCTATTTGTTTGTGAGAGTGAGAGAGAGACATATAAACACCTCTATAAATAGTGGGTTCTTACCACTTGTAGAGGTGTGCTTGAGAGATGTAAAAGTGAGTGTGTAAGTGTGTGTTATTTATGTAGTCTAGATCTAGATCCTTTTTGTGTAACACCATATACATTCAATATATCTCTTAAACACCCAAATCACTATGTTCAATTGTGCAAGCTTTAATTCTGCATGCCAAACCATGTTCGTTGTCACTTTAATTGGTATCAGAGCTTGGTTTTCACGATCAATGTGACTTTTGAAGAACGATTCATGGTTTGGCAAATTTTTGTCGCAACTTGAACAATTTTGGTGAGTCTCTCTCTATGATCTCTCATAATATTTGATTCGTGCGTTGCGTTTTTTATTTTTGATGGTTTTGATTCATTGGATCTAATTCATTTGAAACCTCATTATTGATCCAATTAATTTTTTATTAGATCAAATTCAAACCAAAAACAAAATAAAATTTACTGTTCATGTTCATCCATTGAGCCCAAATTCGAATCTATTATTGTTCACAATTCTTTGAGCCCAAAATCTCGTATGGTTACTGTTCTTCATTCCAATTTGAGTCCAATTAATTTTTTTTCGATTAAATGAGCCCAAAATATAACAGATGTATTTGACTCAATTCGCAGTTCCTCACTCTGCGTTCACTTTATCTGTTACATATACTGTTCTTGATTCACGTTTTGTTCAACTTGATCTCATAGATTTGATTTTGTTTCTTCATCTCTAACATTTGATTAACTTTGATTCTTGAGTTAGAATTGTGAATCGGTTGTGTATGATAAGCCGATAATGATTAATTAATCGTCAATCCATTCTTTGATTTAGATGAAATTGATCAGCTTCTAAGTTAGAAGAATAAATTATTATCTGTTTGACATGAGAATCAATGATAGATTCATGGATTTATGTTTGTCGATTGATGAATTGAAGAATCAAAACAAAAAGTGTGAGTCGTTGTTCTTGGTTCAACTTGTACGTGTGCATCACTGTGTTGTACAATTGGATTATCATTGTTTGAATTCAACTACGTATCGTTCTGAATCAAACCGAGTTGCTTGGTGCTTTTAATTGATATCTGATACTTAGAGTCAAGTATCGATATCTTGGAGACTGATCAATTTCGATGAATTGGAGCATTTTTGTTATTGTCGATGGTTTTAGATCGATTTGGGTTGTAAACTGAAAGCAAAGATTGAGTCTTGGAGTCGTAATTTGGATGATTCGCTTTTTAGCTTTAGCTGTCATTGTTGAAGAACTGGAAGAACGAATTTTTGGGAACGAATTTCTTGAAAACAAACGAAGCCATGGATTTAGAAAGCAAATGACTTCGCAAGATTTTTGTTTTTGGATTGTATGATTATTGATAGTCGATTTTGGTATCATGAATGGGTATAAGGAGGATGCGAAGGTGATTAAGGTTGTTATTCACTTCGCATTTGGTGAATAAATTTAAAGATCAAAATCGGGTTCGCATAAGGTGATTTGGTCAGTTCGCATATAAGGTCAAAAGCTGTTCGCATTTGATTAACTGGATTGAATGTTTTGCAAATAATGATATGGTTCGCATCCATGTTCGCATATGCGAAAGTTGTTCATTCTCATTTGTGTTGCAAGTGATTTGCGAAAATAACGATGGGAAGAATTTGACTGAATAAGAATATGCGAAGCGTTCTTGTTATAACCCGTTCAATGAAGAAGAAAACAAATATTTTCGAAATTGGTCCCTGATCTTTTCACGAAATGACATAATTGGTCCAACTTCGCAAAATGGGGTTATAAAATGACAAAAATGCAGAATTTTCATTTCGCATCCCTGCAGTCTTTGCAAAATGGCAAATTTTACCCAGTTTCGCATTTAGGGTAAAAAATTTGAGAAAATGGAATATTTTCAAATCTGGTCCCTGCAGTTTGTGCGAATTTACACATTCTACCCAGTTTCGCAAATGGGAGTGTGTTTCGCATATTTGGCTGTTTTTGGCGCAACGGGTCACTGCAGAATTTTGAAATTGACAATTTCTACCCATTTTTGAGAAATTATGTCAAAGGCGATCCGTGAACGATGATAAAAATTGATAATTTTTTGATTTTCCGGATTGAAGCACAAAGTTTATGCCACATGTTAAGGGGGAGTTTTGACACGAAAAATTCCGAATAGAGCACGTTCTTTTTCCTTGGAGTTTTATAATCAAATTTTGATTATAAAAAGGGGGAGAAGTTTTATATGGAAATTCGAACTTGAATTTTTCATATTACGCGGATTTGAAGACCGAAGTGATCTTGAAGTTTTAAAGCTACGAGATGATGCAATTGGAAGTTCGGAAGTGATGTATTCGAAATAGGTTTGGATTTATTGAAGATTTTTGGGGTGTGTTTTTATGCGCAACTTTTGGGTGATTATTTGGAGTTTAGAATACTCTTGATCATTCGTTGCTGCTTGGATTGTATGGTCTCACATCCTAGAGCCCAAATTGAAGAATCATGGAAGAATTGAAGATTGAAGTTCGTTTCAACATGTGTCACCTTTGAGGCTCGAACCACGTAGTGCTTGATTTTGGAAGATTTGAAATGGGTCATTCATTCCTAACTTTGAGGGGGAGAATGTTAGGGTACAAAGTTATTCATTCATGACTTTGTAAATGTTTGACTTTTGTAAAACCCACTTGCATGTGGTGCTTTAGCCTTTAGACCCATTTGTTTGTGAGAGTGAGAGAGAGACATGTAAACACCTCTATAAATAGTGGATTCTTACCACTTGTAGAGGTGTGCTTGAGAGATGTAAAAGTGAGTGTGTAAGTGTGTGTTATTTATGTAGTCTAGATCTAGATCCTTTTTGTGTAACACCATATACATTCAATATATCTCTTAAACACCCAAATCACTATGTTCAGTTGTGCAAGCTTTAATTCTGCATGCCAAACCATGTTCTTTGTCACTTCAATCGATTACAACAATCCAATAGTTGGTAATAAACCAATCGATGAGCTCAATTCAAACGTTCCACTTGTTATTGATACCATCATCTCAGCAGTTAGTGTAACTACTCAAATCATTCATATTATATTTTAAATTTCTTTTCCTAGTTTGTGATTTTCTGTTGGAGTTGAATCTAATAGTTTTAAATACAGGAACTAATTAATATGGGCGCTCAAACACTGGTTGTTCCAGGAACCTTTCCAATTGGGTGTTCTGGTATGATTCTAACAAGCCATTTTTTTGAAAAAGAAGAAGAGTATGATAACAGAACCGGTTGCCTCATCAAGTTCAATACACTTGCTGAATACCACAATGAACTGCTGCAATCCAAACTAAACCACCTTCGAGAGCTTCATCCGAATGTCACCATCATCTATGCTGACTACTACAATGCTGCCATGCAGATTATCTATTCTCTAGATAAATTCGGTACTTTTTTTTTCTTGAACGGCCAGAGTTATATTAAAATAGGTGATAGCAACCAGAGACCAATTTGAGACTCTACTCAAGTAAGCCAGTAGGTATATATATTCACCCAATCTTTTCACGTAAAAGGAATATACACAACACCAAGTTTTCCCAATTTCAAAAATCTTCCCAACACAAACAAAACACGTTTTTAACATCGAAATTATCTCAATCACACCAACACCCTTTGATCTCACAGTTAAGATTGCACCCCAAAAACCTGAACACATTCTATGAGTTCCCATGCATCCAATCCACCACGATCCGTGTTCCAAATAATGATTGTTCGACATGCATGCTCTTTCCTTTCTTCATCATTCTTAGACAAAGGGCAAACTATGATCATCAAGTTATACGCCAATATCAAATTGACAATAGTAGGAAGTCGTTTTTTAGGAGTTCCCTAGATCAAGACATTAATTTTTCCAGAGATCAGGTTATTCCACTTCCACTTTGCGCAACAACCACGGAAAATCATGTCATTTCATATGCCTTAACGGTCCAACCTTGAATCTTTTCGAAGGACCTAGAGACCATTTCACGCAATCTGTGTCTCTAGATAGCCTTACATTTATGTAAATGTCAAACAGATTATCGAATTCCTCGGTAGTCCTTCCAGCCACCTTTTCTTGAATCCCCTCCCAGGAGAATTCTACCCCCTCACTATATTATTTTAATCTTTGGCTCACTAGAAAATCTCTTTTAGTTTCAATTGCCAATACTCTTGGAAATGGATCTGCAAAGGCTGTTTTATCACACAATGTTGTTAGCGGGTAATATAGCAAACCCCTTGTAATTGTGTTCACAGCCCTTGTATAAATAGCCCAACAGTATGTTGTATTTTGTTACATATTTCTGTTGTAATCCCTAATATCAGCAACGAGAGTGAACCTTTCAAACAAGGTATCAGAGATGGTATCTTCTCCTAAAAATCCACACTTTCCCTTCTTTCTCGACAACTTCCTTTCTTACTCAAGGCGGCACCACCTGCTCCACCTCCGGCTACCATCCTGTGGTTTGTCTTTTTCTTCTTCTTCTTTTCCAAAAAAGGTCTTTGGTATCAGCAATATCAAAACTCACATACCCTTGATCATGCACTTAGATCGATTGAACTTTGACGGTTGGAAAGAACAATTTTCAGTGGACCCATGTGGACAACACCATGCCTAAGCCAACAGATGTAGAAGGGAAGATGATTGATGCTACTGTGAAACTCTGGACATATGGCAATGTCTTTCAAAACCTATCGCCGATATTTTGAAGATTGGCTTCACTGTTAAAGATGTGGGTGAATCTAGAAGGCTTATTCCGAGTCAGTAAGGATGCAAAAGGTATGGAGTTGGATACTAAATTGCATAATGTGTCCATTATTGATATCTCGGTCACGAGATCTTCACAAAAATCAAGACAATGGTTGATTTAACTGAAAATGTCGGATCCCCATTACTAGACAAAAACCTAGTCTTCTTTGCTATTGAAACATCCGATATCCCAAGCTAAACCTTTCATTTCAAAATAATAAAACATCCAGTTTAGCAAAGTTACATTTAGGGAAACCTATTTTTTCATAAACCATTATTCATAAATCGGAGTTAATAAGAAGACAATGCGAAATCTCAAATCATACATCTGAAGATGTATATGTATAGTCTCGCCTTTGCAATCGGATAACTCCATGCAAAATATTTAATCCACAACTGTAAGCACAAAATTTAGTGAGTTCCTAACATATCGCATACATCACGGGTTATCAGCAATCCTGGGGACTATCAACAGTCCTAGTGGGCTAACGGTATGCCATGTAGATTCCACAGCACACCTCATGGGTAATCAACAACCCTGGGGACTATCAACAGTCTCATGGACTCACAACAGTCCAAAAGTTATCAACAAATCAGTTCCCATATAACAGAAATCAATAAACAAGACCCAGCTGGTCCACATTCATATACTACCACACATGTAAGTATGGTGAGATGGCTCACCTCGCAAGTAGTGGCTAAACACCACAACTCTCACCCGAAAAAGATTGATCCTACATGGCACCTAACAGCTATAAATAGTACCCTCTCAGTCTACACTCCAAAACCCTTAGTTTGACCAAAACGTAACAAATGTCGAAATTCAATGGTGAAAGTCAAAATCAACAACCACCAATATTAACAGTTGACCCTCATGTCGTGACCAACCCTTGGTCACATTATGAGAACGCACCACGATGTGAGCCTTCCTTGTTCATGTCGTGAACATATCAGGACAAGATAATCACGAGAACTTCCATCGTCATGTCATGACACTCTCTTAATCACGACATTACCACAGTCTAAAACATAATCCTAATGGTTTGAGTCCTTAATCTTAGAAACCATCAACTCCAACTTTCTAAAAGGTTTTCCCCAATCCAATGGACCATAAAAATCATAGTTTTTTAGTCATGAATGTCCAATGCATGACATGAATGCTAACTAGATAAAAAAAAAAGGAAAATGAGGCCATGACTGATGCTTGGAATCCAATCCACTACCAAACTTCAGATCTGATACTTATGATTAACAAATGAAACCATGTTCGCTATCCACTTCCTGAAAACAATGGGGTCTTTCACCCCGAAGAACTTTGGTGCCCCACATCCCCAAAAACCCTTAAACGTGAGGGTACGATCTTCATACTGCCCGTCAAACATATTGGCTAGATAAATGTTGGATTAGTGTCTAAGTCCATAACTATTTTGGTATGTACTTGACCCGATGGTGCATGGTCCTTTTGGGTTGCCTTCACCAAAGCAACTTGATAGGATGAATTATGGAGAGAAAGGATTAAATATGATTTATTAATATATTATGAGAATAATATATTAAAGGAGAAATCATATTGTTTAATTAATATTAGTCAATAATTAATTGGTAATTAGTTTTGTGACTAAAAGAGATTAATTAAACTTAAGGGACTAGAATTGTAATTATAAGATAATTGAAATTTGGGCCATGGATTGCCTTGTATTAAGGAGTGGACGAATTCTATTGGGAAACCCATAAGTAAATCGTCCAAGGCCTTAAGGAAAGGGATCCATAGGTTACTTAGGGCTTAAGCATCCAAATTAGGGTTTCCTTGTTAGATAACCCTAATAGCCTCACTATATATAGACCCTTAAGGACCAAAAACGTGGCTAAGCTTTGTTCTAGAGTTTCACACGTTTTCTGGTAGCCTCCATCCTCTCTCCTCTTCATCCTCTTGCTTATGGTGTTTGTGAACCATTAGAGGAGTGACATTTGTGACTCTAAGCTTTCTAAAGTCAATACAAGGATATTTGGATTGTTATTACTACATAACAATCAAGGTAACATCTTAAACCTATTCTTATGTTAATATGATTACTTGAATGCTAGAATTAGGGTTTATAGTCTTGGATAACTTGCATGTACTATAGAGAAACCTAGATCCAAGCATTAGGGTTTGTATGAGCACATAGGATGTTCTTAGGACCAAAACCCATCCGTGGTATCAGAGCCTAGATTGGTTTCTATTGTACTGATGCTTTGTATGATTGATAAATTCAATTTTTGTGTTTCTAGAGGCTGGACTCGCCGAGTCCATGCTGACACGACGAGTCCATGCCTGACTCGGCGAGTAGACTCATCAGAACGAGGGAAAACTGGGATTTCTTGCTGTTTTTGCTTAAGAATAGTTGCCTTATCATATTAGATCAATATAAATCCGATTTTATGAAATACTTGACTATATTCTTGATCTAATTGAAGATATTTATCAATTAATAAAATAGTTGTTTCCTTATGCGATAATTGATTAATTATTTTGATTAAATTGGTAAATTGTTTTGCAAGAAATCATTAAATAAATCAAATATGGATAATTATGTGATTAAATGTTAATTTAGATTATTTGTTATTTGATACTTGTGCTTTGAAAAGTTTCATATTTTCCCCTTTAGGTTTTATAGTTTAAATTTCAACCCAAAAGTTTTGTTGTTTTGAAATTTAAATAGTTAAAACCCTAATGTTTGGAAAAAGGTTTCAAAACTTGCCCTCAAGTTTTGGACTTTAAATTTTGATTAATTGTTTAATGTTGATGTACATTTAAATTCTAAACCCTAATGTTTTGAAATGTTTCAAAACTTGCCCTCAAGTTTTGGAATTTAAAAGTTGATTAAAAGTTTAATTACAAATGTTAAATTCTAAAACCCTAGTACTATTTTGAAAAAGTTCAAATTACACCCTTATGGTTTTATTAATTAATTAAGGTGTATAATTAAAAGAGGTTTAATAAATCCATAAAAATTTTGGTTTACAATTTAATTGAATTAAAAGTATAATTGTTAAATTTGACCACCTAGTATTTTAAAAGTATAAAATACATCCTATACTATATATAACATTAAAAGTCTAACATTATATATATATATATATATATATATATATATATATATATATATATATATATATATGAGTAAAAGTCAGTCTTACCGTTACTAGGCCTCATTCACGAAGCTAGTCTATAAGGGGTGTTTAAGGAAATTACCTATAAAATGGCGATTGAATGGGTATCCACTCTTACCCACCGCACTCTTGACTAGTGGAGGGTCGTTAGCCGAACGGGTAGGATAGGACAAAACCTTCCATTATAAGTATAATGATATACAAAAGTAACTAAATGTTTTACAAATTCCCAATCTTAGTTACTTAGGCAAAAGTGAATTGATGCAATTCCATGAAATTACACTTTGTGCCCTTGCGAAGACGTTAGTGGAGCGTGTGTGGTTTACCGGCACACTAAATGGTTCTAAGAAAAGGTAGCAAAGGGTGACTCAATGTTTGTCATAGTTCGGTGGAGCGTGTGTGGTTTACCGGCACATCAAATAGGTGATTGTAACATGTGAGGGCACCATGTAAGTTTGCATGGTTATTCACACCCGCTTTGCGATCCTCAGCATCCCAATCACAAACAAGAGGGGCATATCGAGAATTAAACATGCCACTAAAATGTTCAATGAATCTCAAAGGATCTAGGAGTTTTCATAGATTTAAAACTTAAAGTTCTTTTTCGTTTTTCATGGTGGAAATTAGTGAATCGTCATTCACTTACCTTCAAATATTCTGCAACTAGATTACGACATCCCTTTTCTAGGTTGTAGCATATTGTGTTGGGTCCCAGCCTTAGTATCTCATTTGGGTGATTTACTAAGGACTCAATCAATCAACTAACTTGAATTTGTTTTCTCCCGTTTTGTAGATGTCAAAGTTCGACAACTATGGTCTTCCCAAATCCCGTGGAACAAGCTTTCCACATGAAGATGGTATTCCACGATTCGATCAAGGAACAAGAAATCATGCTTCACTTCATCCACCTCCTCCAATTGTTCTCCCCAACCCACAAGTTCAAAGGCTTGAAAAGTTCAAGATTACTCAAGCCCTTTTGGCAAGTAAACATAAAGAAGGAAAGCCGATGTGTGCACACGTCCTAGGGATGAAGTCACACATTGATAGGTTAAGAATGTTGGGATCCGTTGTCTGTGAGGAAATGGCTGTTGATTGGGTTCTTCAGTCACTTCCTAACTCGTATAGTGAGTTCGTAAGAGAGTACTGTATGATGAACCGCGACGTAACCCTTATAGATCTCACCTATATGCTTATTGCTGCTGAATCAGCAATGGTTTGGCGCAATAGAAAAGCAAAGTTGATTGGTGAATCTGCCTTCAAGACCTCTATGGATATAGACAATGGCAACGAAAGACAGGCTATGATCGAAAAGTTTGATCGTAAGAGAAAGGCAATGTCTGAAGTAGTTCCATGGCATGTTCCAAAAGAGTCAATTTGCTTTTATTGCCAAGAGAAAGGGCATTGGAAACGAAGCTGCCCCATTTACCTAGGAGATCTAAGAGATGGGAGAGTCGAAACGATGGCTCTAATATAGGTAAAATCCATTAACTAACTCTTTTAAGTTTCTATTCTAGATTCTTACTACATAATGTGATAAGATTACAATTGATGTTTTGTAGGATCGAAGAAAAGAAAGGAAGCTTAAGGGAAGAAGTGAGCAAAATCTAACCGTGAAGGAATGGATTTCGATCGCATTTCTTGAAGATTAGATTCTTGAGCTACTACTTAGAGTTAGAATTAGATTGCTAAGAAAGATGTATTAGCATAGTTTTTCAATGAATTGCATTGTAAGGACAAAATTTTTCCGCAATAAAATAAAATTTGATTTTATATCCTTGCAATGGCGTATATGAAAAATTGATGTTTGAATGTTTCTATTATTAGCAATAATGGATTTGGTTCTTATTATGTTATTTATGGAAAGTCGAGAGTTTACCAAATAGGGAGAGTTTCTCATCGCCCAAGTTTCAATTAGACATAAACTTGGAATCATGCAATTTGGTTGCACGATGAATGAGGAATTTCATATTTGGAAATTAGACTATTTCATTGACAAAGTGTCAGGTGAAAGAATAGGAGATCGAGTACACAAAGTTGCGTGTTGATCAAGTTCACCATAAGAGTAACAAAGAATAAGAAGAATCAAGTGAATAAGAAGAATCAAGTAGGCAGAAAGATAAAAGTTTCTCCATTCTAAGAAGAAGGGAGAGTACCTTTTATGCTTTATGATAGGTCTTAATGATTAAGAACCATATCTCAATTGATCCTCTAAGTGAGTCTTAGTACAATTGTATGTCTAAGAAGAGGAATCAAGAATTGAAGAAATGGTTAAATCAAGAAGTCAATCATACTTCGTTCCAAAACAAGTCTTAGAGTTAAGATTGCGACATTGAGTGATAAGTATTAAGAAGGCTTATAGCATTCATCAAATATGGAAAAGTTGTGATGTCTTGGATAAGATAAATACCAACTAGGACCAATTTATGAAATGTTTTGATAAAAACTACGCTAACTCTTGAATATTTGTTTGTCAAGAAATGGTTATTGACAAGAGAATCCTATATGTCAAGGAGTAAGTGGGAGTCTTAATGGTCTTGAAGGGTTTCAAGAACAAATCAAATAAACCTTATCGATCATCACTAGGACACAATTTGAGGTTTACCACCTATCGTGTTGACATTATTTTGTTTCTGTGCCAATCCAATCGAGTTAATTATGCATGGGAGTCCTATGAGTTCTCATTTGAATGCATAAAAGGCAAGGACCTTGATCAATGGAAAGTACATTGATAAGAAAAGGTGAGCTGCTTAACTACTTGGAAGACATGGTGGGCAGTTGTGCTACCATAAGGCAACAAATCGAGATTAAGAAAGTTCGATCCATATGAGTTTGAATTTGCCATAAACGTTAGTTTTAACAAATTCACATGGATAGGAGTACATAAACCGTTTAAATCTAAGTGTCATAAGATTTCCTCCTTCATGAAAATGATTGTGAGGAAATTCTTTCACTAAGAAAGATTTTGTAACAACCCGAAGTTGTCCATTGCCGAAATCCGTTCCGCGCGTAAAAATCCGCCTTTATCGATTCGTTCCGCTTTCGTTTTTGGACTAAGATATATAAACTATAAGTTTATTTTAATCTCGTAAGTGTTCAAATCCATTTAAAACTCATAAAAATGGCCCAAAATCATTAACTTGAAATTTCTAAATTCTATCCCGTCGGGTAACGGCAACTTAATCGGGTGTGACCAAAAACCCCGTTTAATGCCGGTATCGGGTGAATTCCATCGTGTCCAAGTTTTTGGACCTATTTAAACGTGTTTAAACATTCATTTGAAGCTTTTTCTTCCTCTCTCTACTCTCTCTCTAACCTCTCTCCTAAATCCAAGTTTAAGGGTCCAAATCTCAAATTTAAGGCTTCTAATCACCAAGGTACCTTCCCTAACTTGTTATGCAACCCCTCTAGCCTTCAAATACGAGTTCAAGTCATGGAATAGGCCCATATTCATGAGTTTACAGCCCTAGAACAGTCCTAGGCCGTGAACTCACATAAAATGGGTTTTGGAGCCCAAAAACCCTTCCAATCGACCTTTGGAGCTTAGATATGGTTTAATGGCTTAATGGACCGGACTTAGAACACCTTGAACTTAATTTTTGGAGAGTAAACATGAGTTTACTGCCCAAGATCAAGCTCGGGCCGCAAACTCCATATCATGGAGAGTAAACACATATTAAAGGGGTTTTTAAGCCCTTAAACCCTTCCAAAACACCAATAAGGCTTAGATACGACTTGTAGAATTATGGAATTGGCCTTGGAACACATTGGACATCAATTTAGAGGAGTAAACTTGAGTTTACTACCCAAGAACAAGCTTGGGCCGTAAACTCATTAAAATGGGGAGTAAACTCCTCTAAATGTGTTAAAATGCCACTTTAACACACCTAAAGCCTTGGGATAAATTCTAGAAGTGTTTACAAACAAGTATTGGACCTTAAAACATATAAAATCACCCTTTCATAAGAGTTCACGGACATGAGGGTGTTCATGGGCCGTAAACTCCTAAAAACATGCCAAAAGTCCCTTAAAAATCCATATAAGGCTTAGGAAAAATCATTAGAATCACATGTGATTGATTTAGGACGAAAACATCAAGGATCTTGTGTGAGGGGGGAGTTTACGGCCGTAAACTCCATGTTTACAGCCGTAAACTCCAATAAATGGTCCCTTTGTGAGTTTTAATCCATTCCAAAGCCAAAAATCCAAGTCTAGCAATTATTCCCGATTGTTATGAAGCCATTTTGCACCCAAAATCACCCTCCATGAGTTCACAGCCGTGAACTCATGTGGATGGGGTGTTTATGGAAGTAAACTCCTTTTGGAGTTTACTCTTGAAGTGAAACTCCATTCCCTAGTCATACAAGTCCTTAAACGCCACCCGAGTCCTTCCAAACACTCAAAATGGGGTGTTTCCGCAACTAGAAGTGTATGTCGTTGGCAAATAAATTAATCAAGTCCTAATTAAATACAAATATGTATCATTTCATAATCCATAGGAAACTTGTGTGTTCGCGAACCCAGAACTGACGTTTAGGATCCAATCTGACGCGTTTCTCAACCGGTGAGTTCATACCCCTACCCTTTTTCATGTGTTTTTCAAATGGTTTTGAACGTTTTCAGGGGGGAGAATACAAGCAAAAGTTCAAGAAACCTTGTACTTTAACGTATTTTCATTTCAAATGTTTTCTTTCATGTATGATTTTAATAATGAAAATTGTGATAACTAATGGTTCGAATTGCAGGTTAAACAGTTAGACTAAACATAGATTTCTTTTAAAAGTGTTATAACTATATTCTCTTTGAATAAGAAATCATACTAATCATAACTAAGATTAATACTAAACAAATGCGAATACGATTATAACTAATAGAACAGAACGAATACGAATATATAACTATTAGGTTAGTACGAATATGAATGTGAATACGAATATAACTAATAGGATAGAACGAATACGAATATAACTATTAGGTTAGTACGAATACGAATGCGAATACGAATATAACTAATAGGATAGAATGAATACGAATCTAACCAATAGCATAGTACAGATACGAATAGAAATAGGAATACGAATGCGAATGCGAATTAACGCCTTTGGATGACACCAAGACTTCGAACACACAGCTAGTGTACCCCTTGAGTGTCACCAGAGTTTCGAATTAAGTATGAAAATACGCCTCTGGACCTCTTCTGAGTTTCGAATATATCCGCCTCAAAATGTCGACAGAGCTTCGATTATACAACTAATATACTCTTTTGGAACTCAACAGAACTTCAAAAATACTGTAATGTACGCTTCTGTATGATTCAAAATATTCGAAAATACAACTAAGTTAGTAGATAATAGTCATTCGAATGTAGAATAACTAAGGGTTTAGAATACTTAACTAATACTATACACCTGGTAATTACTAGTACTTCGAAATCAAACCTAAGAACCAACTCAACACATAGGAAAATATGGGATTTTCCTGGGATAACATAACAACCAGTAACGAACTTAGATAGAAATAGGCAACTCAACACATAGGAAAATATGGGATTTTCCTGGGTAGCACATCAACTCATAAACGGATAAAGTAACAAACGAATAACTAAAACTATAAGGAAAATATGGGATTTTCTTGGAATGACATAACCAACCGTTTTCGAAATTGTAACAAAGGAAACTTGATCTTTTCAAAACTAAACCGCTTATGAACTCACCAGCTTTATGCTGATTTTCAAACCGCTTGTATTCTCAGGTCAGCGTTAGACAGGTACACCGCCACCTTTTGGAGAAGACAGAGCCTTCCGAGGACTCGTCTTTACTTTTGTTTATATTACATATGTAAAACACTTGTACAACTTTACTTTCAAACAGATGTAATCAATATTATGTAATGTAATGTTTTGTGATTACTGCTTTACTATGTGCATTGGATTTGATACTCAACATGGAGTCAACCCCGGAAATGTTTCCGCCTTTGGTTTTCGGGGTGTGACAGATTGGTATCAGAGCCCTTGTTTATAGTGAACTGGTATACCAAAGCTTACATGGTATAAGACTATAAACATTAAAGGGCCTAAGTGCTCTGAACTAAAAGTATACTCTACGAATATAACTATTTTCTAAAGTATACAAGTATACCGACCGTCGAGATCCGTAACTACAAGTAGAACAAAATATAAGTAAAGGGGTGTTGTACGCTGCGATTAAACCTGGGCAGTTATGTAGTCGTGTCTAGGATCAATATAGCCTGGCCAACTATATTCATTCGAGACACGGCCAACATGTGCTTGGGAGTGACTGTGGTACGCAACATACCTAAAACTTACCTAATATCCCAAACAATGAGTCGTCGCTGCAGCATACCATGAAATACTATGGGAGTATTTCTTGAGCCGATCCTTTGTAGAAATCCTCGTATACGTGTTGTTCCTTGATCATTCCTCTAGCAATAAAATTTCCTGCCTTGATCACTCTTTCCTGCTTTATCACTTAATATAATGTTATATCTGTCTCGATGAGATATCCTCTAATCCATATCTCTTGATTCAATTCAGAGGACTTATGATCCTCTCTTTCATGATCTTTTTAGATCAAGATGCCTCCGAGGAAAAGACCCAACTCAAAGAACACCAACAACCCTCCGCCACCACCACCTCCTCTTCAAATCGATCTAGAAACACTTCAGGCAACCATTTCTGCCACCATATCAGCTCTCCTACCTCAACTAAAACCCAACGGTTCAGAAGGTGGTTCCCAAAACCAAAACCAAGAAGGTAATCAGGGACACCGGAAGGAGTGTTCCTATAAAGAATTCATGAACGCAAAACCGATATTCTTCGATGGCATAGGGGGTGTCATTGCTCTAACTCGGTGGTTAGAGAAAATCGAATCTATCTTCGAGATTTGTGCCTGTTCGGAATCCGATAAGGTAAAATTTGCCGCCTGTACGCTCACCGATAAGGCTTTGACTTGGTGGAACGGTCGAGTCAAATCCCTGACTTTACCTGTAGCCAATGCTATGGGATGGGAAGTTATGAAGGAACTACTACGTATGGAGTATTGCCCTCGGGGTGAAATCCAGAAACTGGAACATGAGCTATGGAACTTGAAGATGAAAGGTTCTGATATCGCCGCTTACACTTCAAGGTTTGACGACTTGGCACTTCTCTGTCCGGGAATGGTTACCCAGGAGAGCAAAAATGTAGAAAGGTTCATCTGGGGATTAACCCAGCCAACAAAAGGGAATGTTATAGCAGCGAAGCCGGATACCTATGACAATGCTAAATGTCTCGCGCAAACCCTGATCGATCACAATGATAACCAAGAAGAAGCAGACACCACTCCCGAGCCAACAGAAAAGAGTGATGAGAAAAGAAAGTTTTGGAGAAAGAAGAAGAAGAGTCAGCCTTCCCCAGAGCCCTCGAAGAAACAGAAAATAGTGGCAGTCCACGCTGCCACTATTCCTGTTGCTGTTTCTGTTGTCAATTCCACATCCCAAGTACCTGTCACCGGATATGTCGGTATCCTCCCGTGGTGTGACCGATGTAACTACCACCATCGCATCCCTAGTCCTTGTCGTGCAAAGTTTTGTAGAAGTTGTGGCCAGGAAGTTCACCTTGCACGAACTTGCAAAACCCCAACCCCGTCAACTAGTCATGCTTCCGGAGCTGGTATCGGTCAAATCTGCTACAACTTTGGAGAGGTCGGACACTATAAGCGAAACTGTCCAAAGACAGTAACGTCTGGCAACACCGGGAGAGTCCTAATTATGGGGCAAGAAAGGACAGTCGCTGATCCCGCCGTTGCCACTGGTATACTTCTTCTCGATAAATCTTGTACTTGTGATCCTTTTTGATTCTAATGCTGAAAGAATTTGCTAACCATTCATTCAAAATATCTTTCTAAACTAAATCCTTCGTTAGTAATCGAAACGTGCACCATCGAGATGACCAACCAATGAGAAAGAGAATGTTAATGTCATACCTATGGATCGTATCCTCAATCCGGATAATTATTCCTTTCCATTCGATCTAATGATAAACTTTTCATGAAAAACTTTGATGCAAACTCGACATGGAATGCTTTAGAAAAGCGAAATCCTTCCCTCATGGTACATTAGACCCTTCGCGACCCTTGTGAAATTGATTCCGTAACCTTCAAACTCCGATTACCCTCGGAACTTAGTAACACCCATCTGATACTTCACGTCTCGGTCTTTGAGAAGTATCTACCCAACGAATCCAAAACGCGTCTCGATAGTGAGGGTTCGCTGGAACGTCAAGCGGAGACCCGATGCCACTTGGGAGCGTGAAAACCCGGAGCAACTGATCCACCCGCATCTCTTTTCATTTCATGAGCTGTATCGTAACCTTTGAATTTCGGGACGAAATTCCCTCTAACGGGGGGATAATGTAACAACCCGAGGTTGTCCATCGCCGAAATCCGTTCTGCGCGTAAAAATCCGCCTTTATCGATTCGTTCCCCTTTCGTTTTTGGACTAAGATATATAAACTATAAGTTTATTTTAATCTCGTAAGTGTTCAAATCCATTTAAAACTCATAAAAATGGCCCAAAATCATTAACTTGAAATTTCTAAATTCTATCCCGTCGGGTAACGGCAACTTAATCGGGTGCGACCAAAAACCACGTTTAATGCCGGTATCAGGTAGAATTCCATCGTGTCCAAGTTTTTGGACCTATTTAAATGTGTTTAAACATTCATTTGAAGCTTTTTCTTCCTCTCTCTACTCTCTCTCCAACCTCTCTCCTAAATCCAAGTTTAAGGGTCCAAATCTCAAATTTAAGGCTTCTAATCACCAACGTACCTTCCCTAACTTGTTATGCAACCCCTCTAGCTTTCAAATTCGAGTTCAAGTCATGGAATAGGCCCACAATCATGAGTTTACGGCCCTAGAACAGTCCTACGCCGTGAACTCACATAAAATGGGTTTTAGAGCCCAAAAACCCTTCCAATCGACCTTTGGAGCTTAGATAGGGCATAATGGCTTAATGGACCGGACTTAGAACACCTTTAACTTAAGTTTCTGGAGAGTAAACATGATTTTACTGCCCAAGATCATGCTTGGACCGTAAACTCCATATCATGGAGAGTAAACACATATTAAAGGGGTTTTTAAGCCTTTAAACCCTTCCAAAACACCAATAAGGCTTAGATACGACTTGTAGAATTATGGAATTGGCCTTGGAACACATTAAACATCAATTTAGAGGAGTAAACTTGAGTTTACTGCCCAAGAACAAGCTTCGGCCGTAAACTCATTAAAATGGGGAGTAAACTCCTCTAAATGTATTAAAATGCCACTTTAACACACCTAAAGCCTTGGGATAAATTCTAGAAGTGTTTACAAACAAGTAATGGACCTTAAAACATATAAAATCACCCTTTCATAAGAGTTCACGGCTATGAGGGTGTTCATGGGTCGTAAACGCCTAAAAACATGCCAAAAGTCCCTCAAAAATCCATATAAGGCTTAGGAAAAATCATTAGAATCACATGTGATTGATTTAGGACCAAAACATCAAGGATCTTGTGTGAGGGGGGAGTTTACGGCCGTAAACTCCATGTTTAAAACCGTAAACTCCAATAAATGGTCCCTTTGTGATTTTTAATCCATTCCAAAGCCAAAAATCCAAGTCTAGCAATTATTCCCGATTGTTATGAAGCCATTTTGCACCCAAAATCACCCTCCATGATTTCACGGCCGTGAACTCATGTGGATGGGGTGTTTATGGCAGTAAACTCCTTTAGGAGTTTACTCTTGAAGAGTAAACTCCATTCCCTAGTCATACAAGTCCTTAAATGCCACCTGGGTCCTTCCAAACACTCAAAATGGGGTGTTTCCGCAACTAGAAGTGTATGTCGTTGGCAAATAAATTAATCAAGTCCTAATTAAATACAAATATGTATCATTTCATAATCCATAGGAAACTTGTGTGTTTGTGAACCCAGAACTGACGTTTAGGATCCAATCTGACGCGTTTCTCAACCGCTGAGTTCATACCCCTACCCTTTTTCATGTGTTTTTCAAATGGTTTTCAACGTTTTCAGGGGGAGAATACAAGCAAAAGTACAAGAAACCTTGTACTTAAACGTATTTTCATTTCAAATGTTTTATTTCATGTATGATTTTAATAATGAAAATTGTGATAACTAATGGTTCGAATTGCAGGTTAAACAGTTAGACTAAACATAGATTTCTTTTAAAAGTGTTATAACTATATTCTCTTTGAATAAGAAATCATACTAATCAGAACTAGGATTAATACTAAACGAATGCGAATACGATTATAACTAATAGAATAGAACGAATACGAATATATAACTATTAGGTTAGTACGAATACGAATGCGAATACGAATATAACTAATAGGATAGAACGAATACGAATATAACTATTAGGTTAGTACGAATACGAATGCGAATACGAATATAACTAATAGGATAGAACGAATACGAATACGAATCTAACCAATAGCATAGTACGAATACGAATAGAAATAGGAATACGAATGCGAATGCGAATTAACGCCTTTGGATGACACCAAGACTTCGAACATACAGCTAGCGTACCCCTTGAGTGTCACCAGAGTTTCGAATTAAATACGAAAATACGCCTCTGGACCTCTTCTGAGTTTCGAATATATCCGCCTCAAAATGTCGACAGAGCTTCGATTATACAACTAATATACTCTTTTGGAACTCAACAGAACTTCAAAAATACTGTAATGTACGCTTCTGTGTGATTCCAAATATTCGAAAATACAACTATGTTAGTAGATAATAGTCATTCGAATGTAGAATAACTAAGGGTTTAGATACTTAACTAATACTATACACCTGGTAATTACTAGTAATTCGAAATCAAACCTAAGAACCAACTCAACACATAGGAAAATATGGGATTTTCCTGGGATAACATAACAACCAGTAACGAACTTAGATACAAATAGGCAACTCAACACATAGGAAAATATGGGATTTTACTGGGTAGCACATCAACTCATAAACGGATAAAGTAACAAACGAATAACTAAAACTATAAGGAAAAGATGGTATTTTCCTGGAATGACAAAACCAACTGTTTTCGAAATTGTAACAAAGGAAACTCGATCTTTTCAAAACTAAACCGCTTATGAACTCACCAGCTTTATGCTGATTTTCAAACCGCTTGTATTCTCAGGTCAGCGTTAGACAGGTACACCGCCACCTTTTGGAGAAGACGGAGCGTTCCGAGGACTCGTCTTTACTTTTGTTTATATTACATATGTAAAACACTTCTACAACTTTACTTTCAAACAAATGTAATCAATATTATGTAATGTAATGTTTTGTGATTACTGCTTTACTATGTGCATTGGATTTGATACTCAACGTGGAGTCAACCCCGAAAATGTTTCCGCCTTTGGTTTTCGGGGTGTGACAGATTTTAAGAAGATAGTGATTGTAAAATTGCATTCTCGAATTCGATCATGGTTACGGTATCCCTTTCCATGATTTGAATTGTGAGGTTTGGCAATTAGTCTTAATTGTTTAGACACAAATATGAACTATCTAAGGGAAAGGTGTATAAGTTCAAGAAGCCTTGATAAAATATTATCAAAGCACTAAGTATTAGAAACATGAACTTAACAAATTCAATAGGTATTGTTTTCTGAAAGTTAAGATGTTTATGAATACATGTCGAAGCTAGTGGGAGCATAAGTGTCATGTTTATAATAATCATCATGATAGTGGGAGCATAAATGTTATGATTGTATGATTATTAAGGCACGTATTTCAAGTTGGCAATATTAATTATAGAAAACAAGAGTTATACCTTGCAAAGTAGTAAGGGTTGTAAAGTTGTTTTGCTATAATTAAGGGAGAGAATATTATGCTTCATTTCAAATCTAAAGGCTTAGGTTGTGGAATGTTAATAAATTTAGTCAAAGGTACATAGTGTGTTCTTAAATTTCGATTATGATTACGGCATTCCTCTTCATAATTCGAATTTTGAGAACATAGCAAATGAAATATTATGGCGGAAGATTGATAAAGTATCAAATCTTTATGTAAGACATTATGCATTGTGTCCCATACGCTTCGGGTATAGGATCGATTGCAAATGCTATAATATTTGACCATTCTAAAATTTTCCAAATGTCTAGCGCATTTAGAGGGAAAAAGGACAAGAATCGGTTTTGACTAATATAATTAAACAACTATCAAAGGATAATCCAAAGTTCGCCGAGGATTGGTCGCTTGTGAGTAGTTGGAAGTATACTATTGGAAAATATGGAAATGTTTCCATATTGGATGGACCATATCGATATTATTATGAATAGATAAGATTCTATTAAGAATAACTTGTCATATGGAAAATATGGAAACGTGTCCAAATTGGGAATTGAATATTGAAAATATATGTCTAGATTAGAAACTTTTATGCAAAAGGATGTTCAAAGGAAAGTACTTTGAGCGAGAGACATCATATCTAAGGAATTGTCTTGTAACAATCTCCGATAGAGGACTTTGTAATATCATTGGGAATAGTCTTTGTGACTTTGGTGCGGTGATATCACGAAAGGATCATTGCATAAAATGTTAGAATCTAGCATAATCTATAAGTAGAAAGAATTTGATATTCTTTCACTTATGAAAAAGGATTTGGGATTGTGAAATGAGAATGACTGGAAAGGTGCTCAATTTGGTCTATTTCACAAAGTAAGAACCATACGTAAACATTGTGTGCATGCTAAGAGCATGGGACAAGTGTAATAATTCAAATAAGAAGTTGATTACCCGAAACGACAAATAATGAGTAATCGATATGGTGATAAATAAAAGGTGTTTTATTTATACTCAAAGGTTTGAGGCCATATGGGATTAGTATTCTTCTTGTGTTTCACTTTGCATGTTTTGACTTCCTGAATAATTTAATTGGTTAAGAACAGTCAAATTATTCGAACGGGCCACAGTCGTTCATATGTTGGAAGTAGGTATGAATGAAGACTATCGTGAATTGGTGTGTGGATTGTCTAAAGAGCGTTAGACATAAGCAAATGTTTGCTGCAATGTTCATGAGTGCTTATGAATATGAATTTGAGCATTGGATTAAACCCACGCTCACTTGGATCACTCCGTGAATTGTATCACGAGTGATTGGTGAGACGATAACATCTTATATTCTTAAAACCGAGATGTGTGAGTTGTATCTTGCAAATCGGTTGCACATTGATAATATGTAAACGCACTAGTAACTTGGTGTTATAAAACATATTGTTGTGTGTGATTCGGTGAGTGAGTGCAAGAAAGCATTGTATCAAAGTTTATCCGTTCCTTTTATCCAAAGTAGGATAAAAGCGATATCTTTGGGCCCCTCGATGATTTAGTGATGACAAACGTAAATGCTCGGCCGGGCTAGCCCTAATTTGATTTGTTCAATTAGTCAGTCGTCATAAATCGGGAATCGAGATATAGTACAAGGAGAATGATTTGAAATCATATCTCATATGATATCTAGAATGGAGGAATATATGATCCCTTATCTAAAGGAAACGCGTATCTGATAGGATCAGAGTTGACAGCGGCTTCGGAAAGCTACGATTGCAGATCAGGATCTGAAGTCATACGCATAATAGTTATTAGACTTATCCAAGTGGGAGACTGTTGGATTAGTGTCTAAGTCCATAACTATTTTGGTATGTACTTGACCCGATGGTGCATGGTCCTTTTGGGTTGCCTTCACCAAAGCAACTTGATAGGATGAATTATGGAGAGAAAGGATTAAATATGATTTATTAATATATTATGAGAATAATATATTAAAGGAGAAATCATATTGTTTAATTAATATTACTCAATAATTAATTGGTAATTAGTTTTGTGACTAAAAGAGATTAATTAAACTTAAGGGACTAGAATTGTAATTATAAGATAATTGAAATTTGGGCCATGGATTGCCTTGTATTAAGGAGTGGACGAATTCTATGGGGAAACCCATAAGGAAATCGTCCAAGGCCTTAAGGAAAGGGATCCATGGGTTGCTTAGGGCTTAAGCATCCAAATTAGGGTTTCCTTGTTAGATAACCCTAATAGCCTCACTATATATAGACCCCTTAAGGACCAAAAACGTGGCTAAGCTTTGTTCTAGGGTTTCACATATTTTTTGGTAACCTCCATCCTCTCTCCTCTTCATCCTCTTGCTTATGGTGCTTGTGAACCATTAGAGGAGTGACATTTGTGACTCTAAGCTTTCTAAAGTCAATACAAGGAGATTTGGATTGTTATTACTACATAACAATCAAGGTAACATCTTAAACCTATTCTTATGTTAATATGGTTACTTGAATGCTAGAATTAGGGTTTATAGTCTTGGATAACTTGCATGTACAATAGAGAAACCTAGATCCAAGCATTAGGGTTTGTATGAGCACATAGGATGTTCTTAGGACCAAAACCCATCAATAAACCCAAAAGCGCTCCTCCATCATTTCAATGATCCCTTCCCTGATCGTCCCGAACATCACCGGGTCGCATCAATGATACTTCGCGTAATCTCCGATGTGATGAACTCAAGTAATCCCTCATCAATTGGTTTGTTACCATAACTAGATCCTGAACCTCCTTCCCCACAATGTGTCATCACTATACTTAAACACAATACACAAACAATTTGTATACAAGCGAAGAGGTTCACACTCTACAAGTTCCACAGAATCATCATGACTATCCTCGATTTGAGTGTGGATCCTATGCTTTCAGTAATACGGGTCTAATATTACCTTGCACACCTATCCATACTTTTTCATACCGATACACATAGGTACCCCGCTAAACAGCACAACAATCACACTAAAGTACTTGCTAAGCACTCCTAGAATTCCCACATCACCCTACCATCAGTTGCTGAAAAACTCCTACTAATGTTAGGTAACTACTTCATGAATAAAATTACATGAAACAAAGCTTAGATAATCCTTCCACTAAAAGACTCAACCCTACAATGGTTAGAATCAAATGAGAGATGTGCAATAGGCTCAGATCAATCACTATTAGATTATCTAACCTTTGTAGCATGTAACTTAACATATTCTTGTAATAATTAACTCACATCAATATGAGTCCCAGAAAGCACAAAGAAAGCATCATTCAAGCATCGAGTAATCTAAACTAGGGATCCACTAAGCAGGGAATTCTATCCAATATCTGAAATCCATACTAGCATGCAGCTCTGAAATCTCAATCAACAAGCATATAAAGGCATATCTGCTAGTATCCTATCATGCAATCCCAAGGAGATTCTTAGCCCTAACCTAGCATGCAATTATCATATACTCATACCAGAACAATAAACATAACACATGTATGGGTATTTTGGGAAATACATACTCGAGCTTGGCCGATTGCACGCATCACACCCCTTTTCTTTGAAGAAATACTTTTAGAAAAGTTATTTTCATTCAATAATTTTACAAATTCCTCAGTTTGAGTTTAGACACACCCAAGAGTGTGCCCGAATGCCTCAAACCAAGGCTCTAATACCAACTTGTAATGTTCCAAAAATTCTAAGTGATTTTTTTTTCCTTTAAATCAACCAAAAACAACCATTCAATAAATTTTAAATCCCATCAGAAAATGGAAAATAGTCATTAGAGTACAAAACAAATCAAATCATGCGGAACACTAGTGGATGTGGTACAATCATGTTGAGCTCTTCCCTTTGGAACTGGATGTATCTGAAACCATAAACATAAAACCATAAGCAACAAAGTTTAGTGACTTCCCCAAAATACCCTATACCATACATAATCTCGGGCCCCGTCCACCCATGAGGTCCCGCCTATCATAATGGACCCAAACAACATATAATTTGGCCCTGTCTAGCGCACATAATATGACCCGCCAACATACATAATGGGCCCCGCCCAACAAGCAAAATAGGCCCAACCCATCATACACATGCAAGGTCACCCAAACAGTTAGCATCAAACCTATCACAATCCAGTGGGCTGGTATTGGTGCCTTCGACCCATGAGTATAGTGAAGAGACTCACCTCGATCGATAAACGATAGATCTCACACACAAGCTGTTGGTGTTAAAGTCACTCCCACTAAACATATTAAAACGAAACCCTAATTAGTAATTAAGATAATACCCCCACATAATTGATCCAAATACCAAGGCTAATCTCCGTTTGAGAAAAAGACCATTTTCCTGTTCTAAGTCCTCAACCCTTCATAGTTGACAAAAGGACAAACTGGTCAAAAAGTCAATGGTCAATGCTCAATTGTTTTACCCCCTGTAACCAATCTACACCCTATGTAAAGCTACACGATGCATACTTAGAATATGCCCTGCGTATCACACAATTAAATCAATTCCATTTTTTACTCTTAATCCATATAGACTACCCATCTATTGCTTAGATATGGTCCTAATAAAGGTGTAGAGTGATAAAGTTCCTAACTTTATGCCTTTTCATGGCTAAATATAGCTCAAATCCAATCTCTAGTTTCCTAACACCTTCTAATGTCCAAAAGCTCTTGCATGGGTGAAAGAAGGCAACCAAGATACCATTTTTATGACATAACAACCTTCGAAACATAAGAAAATAGCTACCCTAAGGTCTGGAGTAGCTCATACTCTCAAGAACCAAAATCATGGGACAATAAGCATGAAAACCAAGAAGCTAATGAGATTTAACCTATAGACCAACAAGATTCAAGCATTATACATTTTAGATTTGTGAAAAGCAATGTAGGCTATGGATCCATAAGCTTGAGCTTCAACAATCAATAAGCTTGGGCTTCTAATTTTTCCAAAATACTCCGAAACACACAAAAAGGCTCAAGATTTGATGTAGGGGATTAGGGTTTCAGGTTAGATGCTCAAAAGGGTGGATGTTGATGATAAGAAGGGCCTAAAGGGGTTAGAGTCCTTGGATAGGGCTCAAAACCTTAGAATTATGGTTATTGACAGCCGCAGTTATGCCCATGTGTAGCTTATTAATAACGCATCCCTTCATCAGCTACTACGCCATTCGTAGCTGCCTTACGCATTGTGTAGGGTAAAAATCCCTTCTTCCATCTCAATTTCAAACATCCATAATATCTTCGTTTAAACTCTATTTTCGGCGTTCTTTATATGCACAAAAAGCTATTGAACAGCCCACAATCGTATTTAGTTACTTTTATCTTAGCACATGTCGAACTAAAACCCTAATCCATGCAAGAAACCCGACATATAACTTTTACCTTTCTACCCTTCGGTTCCAACACACAAATCAAGGGCTTAGATCTCACACCTAACGCCTTTACATGATCTAAATTTTGGTCCACAACCCTGAATTAAGAAAAAAATCAAAACAGTGTGTTTCACTCCAAACCTAAGATCACTTTAAGTCTCTCGGACGAGACATTCTTAATGATTTGATAGACACAACCAATAAGATCAGTTGGTCTATATGTACTCACTAAGATTTGATAGTTCATCAACCTTCGAGATTAAGGTGATGAATGATGAAGTAGATCCTTTGTCAATGGATGAATCTCTTTCAAAGTGGGTAACTATATCATTACCCTAATGAGGTAGATCTTTTGCCAATGGATTAGTAGTGACTAACTGTTTTAAGAAAGCAAAGGAGAAGCCATCGGGCGAAGTGCGGTATCTCTACTATACACTCGTACCGAATTTTTGACTTCGTCAGCTGATAGTAAGTTTTTAGAGTTGTAGGTTATGATCTGGAGAATTTCCTGAGCTTACTACTAAAAAATATAGGTCTTGAAAATTTATTGTCCAAGAATTTGGACTTAAATAATTCAAACATGGACACCTTAACTGATGGATAAACAATGCAACTTCTGCTAATGGTAAGTTTGTGAGGACTATTAATCCTTCTTTTTTTGTTTCTAACTCGATGAAAAAAAGTGAACTTTTTGTCCCCCTCGACCCTTATTTCACCCTCTCCTTTTGTTTCAAGTCAAACACCGACTTCCTCCTTATGTATACGCTTTTGATATGGTGAAGCTTTCTCTCTAGTGAATTCGTTTCTTATTTTATATCACTCGACACCATGAGGAATCTCATCCATCATATTCTATAACTTCATTTTTTCTACCTGATTCTTTATATTTTTTAATTTTCCAAGACGATGTCGAAATCTGTCACACCCCAAAACCACGAACGGCGGAAACATTCAGGGGTGGAGGACGTCATGTACAGTATCACAACAGTGTAATATAATAAACAAGCAACAACATCATCCATTGAATTATAAGTAAAGTTTTAATACATGTGTGTTCTTTATGTAATAAGACACCAAAAATATACAATCAAAATAAAAGACGAGACTTGTCTGCTCCGTCTTCTCAAAACCTGGCCATCGTACCTGTCTACTGTTGACCTGAGAATACAAGTTATTTTGAAAGAGAGTATCAACTTTAAAGCTGGTGAATTCATAAGTAATTAAGTGTCATTGTCTTGCTTATGAAAATTTGTTATGAAGGCCATGTAAACCTTTAAATGAAAATGTTGATGTAAGTAATAAAACCCTAGAAAATCCCTTATTTTCTATAAGTATGAAACGTATTCTTCTACCAAGACCCAAATGTTTTGTTATGACAATGTAGTCTTCTACCAAGACCCGAATGTTTTGTACGTAAAATGATAGTTTTTCCTTTCTATTGACTAGTACTAAAAGTACTTAGTCTAACTCATCGTTTATGTGAAAGTATCACAAAATAAAGTTAACATGAAAAATTACTAATGTAAGTGTTATCCCGAGGTACTAGGGCTAACACGACGTATGTAACTATTATCCCGAGGTACTAGGGCTAACACAACATATATAACCTAATGAACATCCGAAGATTGTCCAATTGTCCTCTGTAGCAGCAGCAGGGCGGAGGAAGGGTTAGTCCCTGTAAAGGTACTCCTAGTATAATTAATAACCGTAGACATCCGTAGATGTTCATCACCCACTGTTGCTAACAGCTGGGTTCCGGAATGGTTAGTCCCGTCCATATATCCCGAGGTACTGGGGATAGGGTACCGACTAGATATCCCGAGGTACTAGGGAGATGCAGGAAGATTTACATAGAAGGTACTAATAAATCATCCTCGCAATTCGAGATACAAGTATTCATGTTAATATACACAGGTAAGTGTATCTACGTAAAGGTACTCATGTAATGTGTTCGTGTAAGCGTTTTCATGTATCATGTATCATGTACTCAAATGTAAATGTACTCATGTATCAGGTAATGTACTGGTATAGACTCATGAATGAACTGACTCCTGTGTGATTCCCTGTAATAGGAATTATGTTTGATATCTAAAAATTGTCCCTATGATAATTTACTGAAAGGTAATTGGTTGTTCAAGTAGGTTTATACACGCTTAGTACTCAAGGGTGTGGGAAACTAAATGAAAGGTGTAAACTATAACATCAATACATATATTAGAATATAAGTGTATATACATAGTTTAGTTCAAGAATGTAAAATGGTTTTGTAAGATATCTTATGGGTTTTGAACAATAATTAACAATGAATTGATGTCATTTTAATAAACATTTCAAAAGTAACACCTTTGATAATAAGGTATTTTTAAGATTTAAAACCATTTCATGCATCACATTTTGTAGTATGTGAAATCTGTTAAATGACAAACACTGTTATAAAATACATATCAATGATTTAATAACATGTTTTTTTCTACTTGTATTCCCCCCCCCTTTTAAAGCATTTAAAATCATTTAAAACATTGATTAAGGGGTATGAACTCACCTGTAGATGGTGATTCGGATGAACCGGACGGTGTAGAATTGTTAGGTGTCAAGTGAGGACTTGTACACACACTACGATCCTAATGAACATATAATCACACATATATGCATTCAATTAGTCTTAAATCACTAATTGATAATGTTAAGACATCCTAGACACAATAAACACTTTATATAAGTGTTTTAAGCCCTAAGGATTGCATCTAAGCTATTGAGGGACAAGGCACTTGTGTTTAGGGTTCCAAAGGACCCAATATATGAGTTTACTCCCCATATACCATCACACATGGAGTTTACGGTTGTAAAATCTTGAGTTTACGGCCGTAAACTCCCAACCATGTGGGTATTGTTTGTTTTGAAGTCCCAAATGATTCCTAGAATTATTCCAACTTGGTGGTTAAGTCCTTGGAAGGATTTAAGGCCTAGAAACACTCCCTACAGGAGTTTACAGCCCCAAGGCCATTTCCTTTGGAGTTTACGGCCGTAAACTCCCTTGGAATGGTGTTTTTGTTGTTTTCAAGTCTCTTGCATATGAAGGATAGGTTCTAGACTTTTACCTAAAGCATATGAAGGCATTTGGCACACTTTGGTGCCCTTCATTCATGTTTACGGCCCAAGAACCATGTCTTGGCCGTAAACTCACTTTGGAAGGTGATTTTGATGTGTTTAAGGCCCTTGATTTATTGGGAACAAGTCTAGGTAAAAGCCTAAGGCCTTAGGTTCCTTGAAAGCACCATTTTGAGTATCATTGTGGAGTTTACGGCCTAAGAAACTCTTGGGCCGTGAACTCCCAAACTTGGGTGGTTCTTGCTTGATTTCATGTCCCTAACACATCCTATACAAGTCCAAGGCAGTTGTATATCACGGGGGACAGTGTAGGCTTCGTTTCGGGAGTTTACCGCCCAAGAACACCTTGGGGAGTAAACTCTTAAATTTAGTGATTTAGCCTTCTAAATCATGTTATAACTACATATAAAGCTTTCTAACACTACTAGAAAGAGTTACTCACGTTTTGGTATAAAAACCCGAAGATCCGTGAGAGAGAAAATCGCTTTTCTCTAGTTGGAAATGTGAATAATGAATGAATTTGGTTCAGAATTCTTTTTATAGGTCTGAGATATTTTTGGCAGAAAATATTTTTATTCCTGAAATGACCTCTAATCTAATAGAGTGATGGAATAATAGAGTTGCACTAAACCCTAGTGCATCCACTCTCCTAATATCTCCTGAAGTGTAAACCCTGAATTACTCAAACTTAAACGAAAAAGTATGAAAATTAGTTGTGACTGCTATAACTTCTATTGAAGTGATATAGTTTGTACAAAATGGAAATTTCGGGTTGTCACATCATCCCCCCGTTAGAAGGAATTTCGTCCCGAAATTAGAATTTAAGCAATCAAGAAGTTACAAATAACTAAGCGAAAAGATGAGGGTATTTATGTTTCATATGATCCTCACGTTCCCAAGTGAATTCCGGTCCACGCTTTGCGTTCTAGCGCACCTTCACTATCGGGATACAACTCTGCTTTGTTTGCTTGACCTCTCGGTCCATGATCTCTACTGGTTCCTCCACGAAGTTGAGGCTCTCGTTGATCTCGATCTCGTCGAGTGGAATAACAAGAGTCTCGTCGGACAGACACTATTTCAAGTTCAAGATGTGGAAGGTAGGATGTACGTTACTGAGTTCGTGCGGTAGGTTGAGTTTGTAAGCTACAGGGCCGATTCTCGCAAGAATCTTGAAAGGCCCTATGTATCTTGGATTTAGCTTCCCACGCTTTTCAAAGCGTATCAATCCCTTCCAGGGTGAGACCTTCAGTAGGACTCGATCGCCCACCTAGAACTCCAATGGTTTCCTACGCTTGTCGACATAGCTTTTCTGTCGGTCTCTAGAGGCTTTCAATCGTTCAAGAATTTGAACGATCTTCTCTGTCGTTTCCCGAATGATCTCCGGACCCGTGAGAGTGCTTTCGGGAACTCGCCCCTTAGCAAACTGGGTATCACCCACTTCAGCCCATCATAGACGGGATCTACACTTATGGCCATAGAGGGCCTCGAATGGAGCTGCCTTTATGCTCATGTGATAACTGTTGTTGTAGGAAAATTCGACAAGGGGTAAATGGGTATCCCAAGCTTTTCCAAAGTCAATCACATAGGCACATAACATATCTTCTAAGGTTTGGATAGTTCTCTCACTTTGCCCGTCGGTCTGTGGATGGTAGGCTGTACTCATGTCCAGCCTAGTTCCTAGGGAACTTTGTAATGACTGCCAGAACCTCGAAGTGAATCTACTATCTCGGTCCGAGATGATAGATAAAGGAACACCGTGCAGCCTTAAAATCTCCCTAATGTAAGTTCTGGTAAGTTTCTCCATCTTTTCTGTTTCTTTGATTGGCAAGAAGTGTGCAGACTTGGTCAGTCTATCGATGATGACCCATATGGAATCAAGTCCAGCCGTCGCCTTGGGCAACTTGGTTATGAAGTCCATAATGATCCGCTCCCACTTCCATTCTGGTATCTCCGGTTGCTGTAGGAGGCCGGAGGGTTTCTGGTATTCGACCTTGACCTTTGTGCAAGTAAGGCATTTACTCACGAAGGTAGCAATATCTTCTTTCATGTTAGGCCACCAGTATAACTTTTTAAGATCTAGATACATCTTATCTGAACCTGGGTGGACGGAATAACGAGTGTTGTGAGCTTCGGTCATGACCAAGTCTCTGAAGCCACCATGTTTCGGTGTCCAGATCTGATCCATGAGGTATAAGTGTAACAGCCCGGATTTCCAGGTATCTTTATTGTTTTGATTTTTGGTGTTTTGAGAGGGGACTCGTCGAGTTGGAGCTCATACTCACCTAGTAGGGTCGTGATTCTGGACGCGGGATTCGTCTGGACTCGGCGAGTCCAGGATATGGACTCGGCGAGTCCATGCTGTTTAATGAAACCCTAATTTCTCGGGTTTGGGACCTATTTAAAGGGCCTTATGGCCGTCATTTGCTCCCAACAGTCCATAGAGAGAAACCCTAGAGTGCTTTAGCAATTTGAGAGAGAAAGGAAGCATTTCTTGACATTTGTGTGTTGTTTAGCAAAGAAGAGGGAGGTTCTAGCCAAGAGGAGACAAAGGAGATTGCTATTCTATGGATTTGAAGCTTAGCCCTTCAATCTAAAGGTATGATTTCGGCTCATCTCCTGTTTTGTGAAGTATAATTGATTTTAGGGTTTCTTGTGACCTTGTTGAGTTGATTGGATGGCCAAATAGTCCCTTGCTAGTGATGAGACTTTGGATCTGGATCCAGAGAGGTCCAGAGAGCCTCATTCATCAAGCTTTATAGAGAGCAATGGAGGTTATGACCTTGAGTAGTGAGAATTGTTGATAATTCTTCATATATGGTCATATAGAGGTTGTTTATGCACCAAGTCTGGGGATTTACGTGGTGAATCAGTCTAGGAAGGCCAGATCTATGAATTGTTGGAATAGATCTGACCTTAGAAGCAAGTTTGAGTGATTGCATGGCATGGACTCGCCGAGTCCGATGAGCAGACTCGGCCAGTAGCTTGAAGATTGCCTTGGACCGGCCAGTGAGTGGTCCAGTCGAGTCATGGGTTGACTTAGCGAGTCAGGGCGAGTTAGAGAGGGTTGTCAAGTGGACTGAGTCGAGCTGGGACTCGCCGAGTCGTTCTTGAGACTCGGCGAGTTGAGTCGGGGTGGCCCCGCGATTCTGCTAGGTGAAACTCATCGAGTCAGGGGAGTACTCGACGTGTAGAAAGGGAATCCGAGAGAGTTGGTGAGAACGTCTAGACTCTCCGAGTTGCCTTGTGCACTCGCCGAGTCCGGTCAAAGTTGACCGTTGACCTGTGTTGACTTCTTAGGGATAGTCAAACTTAGAGATATAAAGTGTTAATAAGAGTCATGTGATGCTATAGGAGGATTAGAGCTCGGAGGATCGAGCACGAGGGATTTCCAGGATTCGTGAGATACCGAGATACGCAAGGTGAGTCTTCTCACTATACTTTACCTTGAGTAGGTAATCAGAGCTATGTGTTAGTGTATGTATGTTATGTGTATGCTATGTGTTGTACTGCATTATTTCTATGTGATTTATGTTGTGCATGATTCCAGAGTTGGAACCGGAAGGTTCCTAGAGTTAGAACCTGAGGGTTCACAGAGTTGGGTGTACGGACCCATAGAGTTATAGCCTCGAGTGGCTAATATGCGTTTTATGTGTGGTATTTTGGGGAACTCACTAAGCTTCGTGCTTACAGTGTTAGTGTTATTGTTTCAGGTACTAGCGATGACCGTGGGAAGGCGCCGACTTGATCTGTACACACGCAGGGGACTTTTGATATATTTATGAGATCATGGGATTTGTATGATACAGATTGGAATTTGAAACTTAATGTTTTTATGAAATTGAATGAGAAAATGTTTTTATGTTGCGAAAAATTATTTTGAAATTCACGGTGTTACAAGTTGGTATCAGAGCCTTGGTTTGAGGGATTTGAGTATACCTTCGGGCGTATTTGAACTCAAACTGAGGATTTGAGATGTATTTTCAAAAAGAGTAAAAGATTTTTGAAAAACGCAGAGCAAGAGATGTGTGTACGATCAGTCAGCGCCCGAACGGTGATTTCCCAAAATACCTTTATATTATGTGATATTGATATTGATATGATGTATTCGCATGCTAGAGTAGGCTAGGTATTGCTATTAGGACTAGAGTGGCCTGATTTGTGATGCCTTAGCCTAGGGAGAGGTGAGCTGCTATGAGATGCTTGAGAGTGAGTAGGTAGCAACGAGGGGCTTATGAGAGATCTATTAGAGAGTGGTCTACGCATGATAGAGTACTTGAGACTTGGGATCCGAAGAGGAGGACTTGGAGTGTATTCTGGTGCGGTGCGGACAGTAGTATTGGGCCCGTACTACTGGAAGCACCGTAGCGGTGTGCAGCCCAAGTAAGAAACTTTGGAGTGCCAAGAATCAAGGAGGGAAGAGTTGATGAGTGTGAGCATGCTCGAGTGGATTCTAATTTTTCATATGTTGTATTTCAGAGGTAGATCATGGTGAGGACACGTTTGATGCCCGAGAGCAGTGGTACCAGTGAGGAGGAGATCCGCCGGATCATTCAGGAGGAGGTGGCTGCGGCCATCAGGGCAGAGATACCGGAGATGTTTGGGTCTATAAAGACCACATTGATTGAGACGTTTGATGAGCGTTATGCCGCTCTTTCTGAGGCTGCTGCTGCAGTGGCTACCGCAGCGATTGCTGTTGCGAGGCCGCAGGGTGGGGATGCGTTGCTGTTCCGTGAGTTCAGCAACACAAAACCACCAGAGTTTGACGGTACTCAGGATCCGGTGGCAGCTATGAGGTGGATATCTGATATTGAGGGGTGTTTCTTCACTTGCTCGTCTCCTGAGCATTTGAAGGTCCGGTTCGCGCTGAACCAGCTTCGCTTGGGAGCGAAGGACTGGTGGAAGTTTGTGACGGCGCATTATACGCCTGCTGAGCTTTCTTCGGTGACCTGGGAGAGGTTCACCACCATGTTTCGGGATGAGTATGTTCCCCAGGTGGAGAGGGAGCGTTTAGCATAGGAATTTCTGACCCTCCAGCAGGGTACTGAGTCTGTTACAGCGATCACGAGGATGTTCCATGAGAGGGCGATGTTCTGCCCTGAGCACGTGTCCACTGAGCAGGCACGTATGAGCCGCTACTTGAGCATCTTGAGTTGGGATATTCGGGAGTTCGCTGCGAACTCCTCGTACCGGACATTTGCCGAGCTTCAGGAAAATGCCCGGAAGAGGGAGATTGAGCTTGAGACTCAGGCCAAGGAGGAGGCGGAGTCTCAGGGGAGGGATCGGTGACCGGCACAGTCGCAGCCGGCCGCCAAGCAGGACAAGCCTGCTGATCCCAGACCAGGGAGCCAGAAGGGCCGCACTTGCGGAAAGTGCGGCAAGGGTCATGACGGAGTTTGCCGAGCGGGGTCTTGCTACAAATGTAGCAAAGAGGGGCACATGGCCAAGGACTGCCCCAAGGGTTTTGCAGTGTGTTTTCACTGCAACCAGACCGGACACCGGAAGGCCGAGTGTCCGCAGTTGCGCGGAGCATCTCAGGGGTCTGCTCCTGCCGCCATCAGAGCTACAGAGAGTCGGCCTGTGAAGGCCGAGGCACCGAGAGCTCGAGGGAGAGCCTTCCAGCTGACTGCGGAGGAGGTCCGTGCTGCGCCCGATGTTGTGGCTGGTATGTTTCCTTTCATGTATTTATTTTTGATATTGAGATATTATGCTTATATCATATTATGCGTAGGTACCTTTCTTGTGAACTCTGTGCCTGCTTTAGTGTTATTTGACTCGGGTGCGAGTCGGTCTTTTGTATCTTTGGCCTTTAGTCAGCATATCAGTGTTAGTCGTGAGGCATTGAGTCGGCCTATGAGAGTTTCCATAGCTGATGATAGAGTGATTTGTGCCATGGAAGTTTTCCAGGGATGTGTGTTAGAGATTTTCGGGGTTGAGTTTCCGATTGATCTGATTCCTATTGCGATGGGTGATGTCTGTGTCATTGTGGGCATGGACTGGTTGAGCCGATTCGGCGCGATTATCGACTGTGAGCGTCAGCTGGTGACCATACGAGACCCTTGTGGGGGAGTTCTTTCAGTGTACGGCGAGGGTACACGTTCAGGATCAGCTTTTTGTTCGGCCGCTAGGGCGAGGCAGTGTCTACAGCAGGGCTGTAACGGTTTTGTGGCGTATGTGATGGATACGCGAGCGACTTCTGAGAGACCGAGTTCAGCTGAGGAGGTACCGGTGGTGCGTGAGTTTCCAGATGTTTTTCCCGAGGAGTTGCTGGGTGTGCCTCCTGTGAGGCAAGTGGAGTTTGGTATTGATTTGGTTCCGGGGACCGCGCCTATCGCTAAGGTGCCTTATTGTCTTGCACCTCCAGAGATGCAAGAGTTATCCTCGCAGCTTCAAGAGTTGCTGGGAAAGGGATTCATTTGGATGGTTCACCTATTCTGTTCGTCAAGAAGAAGGATGGTTCACACCGGATGTGCATTGACTACCGGGAGTTGAACAAGCTGACGGTCAAGAACCGTTACCCGTTGTCGAGGATCGACGATTTATTTGATCAGTTGTAGGGAGCATCTTGGTTCTCCAAGATCGATTTGAGGTCAGGATATCATCAGGTGAGAGTGCGGGATGAGGACGTCCAGAAGACAACATTCAGGATGCGATATGGGCATTATGAGTTTGTGGTGATGCCTTTTGGGCTCACCAATGCCCCGGCTGTGTTCATGGATCTCATGAACAGGGTATGCAGGCCGATGTTGGATCGGTCGGTGATTGTATTTATCGATGATATTCTGGTGTATTCGAGATCTAGAGAGCACCATGAGGAGCATTTGAGCGAGGTCCTTGGGGTATTGAGATCGGAGAAGCTTTATGCAAAGTTCTCCAAGTGTGATTTCTGGTTGCGGGAGGTCCAGTTCCTAGGACATCTCGTTAACCAGGAAAGGATTCTGGTCGATCCGGCCAAGGTTGAGGCGGTGATGAGTTGGGAGGTGCCGAAGTCACCATCTGAGATCAAGAGTTTCCTTGGGTTGGCAGGGTATTATCGGAAATTTATCAAGGATTTCTCCAAGATCGCAGTGCCGCTTACCAGATTGACCCGGAAGGGTGTTGCATTCTCATGGGGTCCCGAGCAACAGACCTCCTTTGAGACACTTCGCCAAAGGTTGTGCGAAGCCCCGGTATTAGCTCTCCCAGAAGGGATGGAGGATTTTGTAGTATATTGTGATGCATCGATTTTGGGGCTGGGTGTTGTGTTGATGCAGACGGGACATGTGATAGCATATGCATCGAGGCAGCTGAAGCCTCATGAGACGAGATATCCCACACATGATCTAGAGTTGGGGGCAGTAGTGTTCGCCCTCAAGATTTGGCGTCACTACTTATATGGGGTCCGGTGTACGATATACACGGACCATAAGAGTTTGAAGTACTTGATGGATCACCCCAACCTAAATATGCGACAGAGGAGGTGGTTAGATGTGGTCAAGGATTATGATTGTGAGATCCTGTACCACCCGGGCAAGGCCAATGTGGTGGCCGATGCGTTGAGCCACAGGGCGGAGAGCACTCCATTGCGAGATGTATGTTTGAGATTGACCATGATAGCTCCAGTATTGGATGCCATTCGTGGGGCACAGGCCGAGGTTGTGCAGCCAGAGATGCAGAAGAGGGAACGGGTCGTCGGTTTGGTTTCAGAATTCGTTACGGATGGTCGAGGGCTTATGACTTTTCAGGGTCGGATTTGGGTACCGTTCGTGGGTGGTACGCGCACTTCTTTGATGGAGGAGGCTCATCGGTCGAAATTTTCGATCCAGCCGGGGGCTACGAAGATGTATTTGGATTTGAGGAAAGAGTATTTGTGGCCCTGTATGAAGAGGGACGTCGCATGGTTTGTTGAGAGATGCTTGACCTGCCGCAGGGTTAACGCCGAGCACCAGAGACCGCATGGCAAGTTGCAGCCATTGGAGGTTCCCGAGTGGAAGTGGGAACATATCACTATGGATTTCATCACCAAATTGCCGAGGACTGCCAGAGGAGTTGATGCAATTTGGGTAATTGTGGATAGGTTGACGAAGAGCGCTCACTTCCTTGCCATCAGTGAGAGTTCTTCAGCGGAGAAGTTGGCGGAGATATATGTGAGGGAAGTGGTATCTCGGCATGGGGTGCCGATCTCGATTGTTTCGGACCGTGATGTGCGTTTCACTTCCAAATTCTGGAAGAAATTTCATGAGGAGTTGGGTACTAGATTGCATTTTAGTACCACGTATCATCCCCAGACAGACGGTCAGAGTGAGCGGACGATTCAGACGCTTGAGGACATGCTTCGAGCATGTGTGTTGGATTTCTGGGGTAGTTGGGATGCGTATTTACCCTTGGCAGAGTTTTCCTACAACAACAGCCATCATTCGAGCATTGGTATGCCACCCTTTGAGCTGTTGTATGGTAGGAGGTGTCGGACCCCCATTTGCTGGGGAGAGGTTGGGCAGAGAGTGATGGGCAGTACAGAGATCGTGCTTCAGATGACAGAGCAGATTCAGCAGGTCAGACAGAGGTTATTGACCGCCCAGAGCCGACAGAAGAGTTATGCAGACAGACGCCGGTCCGAGCTTGAGTTTCAGGTCGGCGACTTCGTTCTCCTGAAGGTCTCTCCTTGGAAAGGAGTGATTCGATTCAGGAAGAGGGGCAAGCTGGGGCCCTGATATATTTGGCCATTTCGTGTGATTGCGAGGGTAGGCCGGGTAGCCTATCGTTTGGAATTGCCAGCAGAGTTGGGGCAAATCCACGACACTTTTCATGTGTCGCAATTGAGGAAATGTATAGCCGATGAGTCGGCAGTGGTTCCATTAGAGGATATTCAGGTGGATGCGAGCCTGAATTATGCCGAGAGACCAGTAGCCATCAGAGATCGGAAGATCAAGGTTCTGAGGAACAAGGAGGTACCTCTGGTGTTGGTTCAGTGGCAACACCGGAAGGGATCAGAGATGACCTGGGAGCCGGAGCGCGACATGCGGGAGCAGCATCCGGAGCTATTTTCAGAGCGAGACTTCGAGGGCGAAGTCTAGTTCTAGTGGGGGAGAGTTGTAACAGCCCGGATTTCCAGGTATCTTTATTGTTTTGATTTTTGGTGTTTTGAGAGGGGACTCGGCGAGTTGGAGCTCAGACTCGCCGAGTAGGCTCGCGATTCTGGACGCGGGATTCGTCTGGACTCGGCGAGTCCATGTTGTTTAATGAAACCCTAATTTCTCGGGTTTGGGACCTATTTAAAGGGCCTTATGGCCGTCATTTGCACCCAACAGTCCATAGAGAGAAACCCTAGAGTGCTTTAGCGATTTGAGAGAGAAAGGAAGCATTTCTTGACATTTGTGTGTTGTTTAGCAAAGAAGAGGGAGGTTCTAGCCAAGAGGAGACAAAGGAGATTGCTATTCTGTGGATTTGAAGCTTAGCCCTTCAATTTAAAGGTATGATTTCGGCTCATCTCTTGTTTTGTGAAGTATAATTGATTTTAGGGTTTCTTGTGACCTTGTTGAGTTGATTGGATGGCCAAATAGTCCCTTGCTAGTGATGAGACTTTGGATATGGATCCATAGAGGTCCAGAGAGCCTCATTCATCAAGCTTTATAGAGAGCAATGGAGGTTATGACCTTGAGTAGTGATAATTGTTGATAATTCTTCATATATGGTCATAAAGAGGTTGTTTATGCACCAAGTCTGGGGCTTTACGTGGTGAATCAGTCTAGGATGGCCAGATCTATGAATTGTTGGAATAGATCTGACCTTAGAAACAAGTTTGAATGATTGCATGGCATGGACTCGCCGAGTCCGATGAGCAGACTCGTCGAGTAGCTTGAAGATTGCCTTGGACCGGCCAGTGAGTGGTCCAGTCGAGTCATGGGTTGACTCAGTGATTCAGGGCGAGTTAGAGAGGGTTGTCAAGTGGACTGAGTCGAGCTGGGACTCGCCGAGTCGTTCTTGAGACTCGGCGAGTTGAGTCGGGGTGCCCCGCGATACTGCCAGGTGAAACTCGTCGAGTCAGGGGGAGTACTCGACGTGTAGAAAGGGAATCCTAGAGAGTTGGTGAGAACGTCTAGACTCGCCGAGTTGCCTTGTGCACTCGCCGAGTCCGGTCAAAGTTGACCGTTGACCGTTGACCGTTGACCTGTGTTGACTTCTTAGGGATAGTCAACCTTAGAGATATAAAGTGTTAATTAGAGTCATGTGATGCTATAGGAGGATTAGAGCTCGGAGGATCGAGCACGAGGGATTTCCAGGATTCGTGAGATACCGAGATACGCGAGGTGAGTCTTCTCACTATACTTTACCTTGAGTAGGTAATCAGAGCTATGTGTTAGTGTATGTATGTTATGTGTATGCTATGTGTTGTACTGCATTATTTCTATGTGATTTATGCTGTGCATGATTCCAGAGTTGGAACCGGAAGGTTCCTAATTTTAGAACCTGAGGGTTCACAGAGTTGGGTGTACGGACCCATAGAGTTATAGCCTCGAGTGGCTAATATGCGTTTTATGTGTGGTGTTTTGGGGAACTCACTAAGCTTCATGCTTACAGTGTTAGTGTTGTTGTTTCTGGTACTAGCGATGACCGTGGGAAGGCGCCGGCTTGATCTGTACACACGCAGGGGACTTTTGATATATTTATGAGATCTTGGGATTTGTATGATACAAATTGGAATTTGAAACTTAATGTTTTTATGAAATTAAATGAGAAAATGTTTTTATATTGCGAAAAATTATTTTGAAATTCACGGTGTTACAATAAGGCTCCGCCACCCTTGATTTCTAGGTTCTTATCGATCCCTCTAAGGGATTCACCCGCCACGTTTTCAGGTTTCAAAACGTCGAGCTGAGCCTCCTTTATTTGCGTAGACAAGTGTAAATGGATAGTTAGAGTCAAAGATTTGACTCTACGACCAGTATATTCTTTCCGACTTAGGGCGTCGGCTACTACATTGGCTTTACCCACCGTCGTTGTCTCATGTTGAGCTCTTTCTGGTCGAAAATGTGTTGTAGACTCTTATGGTCTGTAAAGATCGTGCTTTTTGTACCGTACAGGTAATGTCGCCAGATCTTCAGAGCAAACACAACTGCTCCTAGTTGAAGATCGTGGGTTGTGTAGTTAACCTTATGTGTCTTCAGCTGTCTCGAGGCATAGGCGATGACTTTACCTCGCTGCATCAGAACACATCTATGTCCTTTATTGGATGCATCGCAATAGACAAAGAAGTCTCCTATCCCTTCGGGGAGGGATAGTATCGGGGCGGTGCACAAGGCTCGTTTGAGCGATTGGAACGCTCTTTCCTGTTTCTCTTCCCAGTCAAAGGCCACGCCTTTCTGGGTCAGGGTTGTAAGAGGTTTCGCTATGCTGGAGAAGTTCTGAATGAACCTGCGATACTAGCCACCGAGACCTAGAAATTGACGAATTTCGGTAGGTGTCTTCGGTGCTGACCAGTTCTCAATGGCTTTGATCTTGGAGGGGTTCACGTGTATTCCCTCTTCACTAACAACATGGCCCAAAAATTCGACTCGCCGAATCCAAAATTCGCACTTTGAGAACTTCACGTAGAGCTTCTCCGATCGCAATGTTTCTAAGATTTTATGGAGATGTTGACTATGTTCCTCCTTACTTCGAGAGTAGATGAGTATGCCATCAATGAAGATGATGACGAACTGATCCAAGTAAGGACGACACACCCTATTCATCAGATCCATGAATACTGCGGGCACGTTAGTTAATCCGAACGGCATCACTACAAACTCATAGTGCCCATAACGAGTTCGGAAGGCTGTCTTGGGAACATCCTCCTCTAACACTCGTAGTTGGTTATATCCGGATCGCAGATCTATCTTCAAGAAGTAGTTGGCTCCTTGAAGTTGATCAAATAAATCGTCAATGCGGGGCAAGGGATAACGATTTTTAATGGTAAGTTTTTTGAGTTCTCTATAGTCAATGCACATGCGAAACGATCCATCTTTCTTCTTGACGAACAAGACCGGTGCTCCCCAGGGTGAGAAGCTTGGTCGAATGAATCCTTTCTTGAGAAGTTCGTTAAGTTGACTGGAAAGTTCTTGCATTTCAGCTGGTGCCAGACGATAAGGAGATTTGGCTACTGGGGTAGCTCCTGGCACTAAGTCGATTCTAAACTCAACTTGGCGTTGTGGTGGTAAACCGGGAAGTTCTTCTAGGAAGATGTCGGGAAAGTCGCGTACTTCTGGGATGTTCTGGATGTCTTTCAGTTCTTGACTAGTATCAACGACGTGTGCGAGGAATGCATGATACTCCTTCCGCAAGCACTTCTGGGCTTGAATACAGGAAATGATGCGAAGACTCGTACTAGGTTTGTCACCGTAGATAATTTGAGTTTCGTTGTTAGGAAGGTTAAGACACACTGCTTTTTCAAAGCACATGATGTCGGCGCGAAGAAGACTCAACCAATCAATGCCGATGATAACGTCGAAACATTTAATTGGGACTGGCATGAGATCTATCTTGAAGGTATGGCCATCTAAAGTTAAGGTACAACCTACGTATATGCAGTTAGTACTCTCTGTTTTCCCGTTAGCCATTTCTACTATGAATGAACTATCTAATGCACATGGTTTTTGTTTAAGCAGGTGTGCAAATTTTTGACTTACAAAACTTTTCTCTGATCCCCTATCGAAAAGTATGCAAGCATATGAGTTATCGAGGAGAAACGTACCAGTAACTATTGTAGGATCAGCTACCACTTCCTCGTGGCCTAGGGCCATAACTCTTCCTACCCCTCCAGCCATTCCTTCTTTAGGGCAGTTCCTCTTGTAGTGATCACTTCACCATAACCGTAGCAAGCTTGGCCCATACCGGCGTTAGGAACTTTGGCGGCCTGAGTTGTTGGAGCCTTGCAATAACGAGCTATGTGTCCCTTCCTGTTGTAGTTAGAGCACTGCATCTCCTTGCAAGGTCCGTGGTGGTGGAAGCTGCATTTGTTGCACTTCGGAAGAGTTCCATCATAAGTTTTTGCTGGTAAGGGGTTCACAGGGACAGCGGGAGTCACTGTGGTAGCATTGATCGCCAGAAGTTGTTGTTCCTTGGAGGATCCTTGCGAAGCCCCTCTTTTCCTCTTATTCCACCCCTTCTTGTTGTTGTTGGCCTTTGGTGGTACAGATGCAGGGATTGTTGGGTTCTGAGGTTTCCGGTGATCGATGAGAGATTGTGCCAGTTCCTTGGCACTATCGAAGGTAATAGGCCTGGAAGCTATCACACTTGACTGGATCTGGGGCGACAGTCCCGAGATATATTTCTCTATCTTTTTGCTCTCAAGAGAAACCATATCAGGGCATAAGTTTGCCAGATCACAGAACCTATTTGTGTAGGTCGTGATGTCGGATCCAACCATTTGAAGACCCCAGAATTCTTGCTCGAGTTTTTGTATTTCACCTCGAGGACAGTATTCATTCACCAGCATGTCTTTAAACTTTTCCCAGCCGATGGAATACGCCACCACCAAAGTCAGATAGTTAACATGGCTGTTCCACCATGTTAGTGCTCTGTCAGAGAAGGTAAAAGCTGCAAACTTGACCTTGTTGCCCTCCTGGCAAGCACAGATGACGGATTCCATCTTTTCAATCCATTGTCTCAACACCATAACACCCCCAGTTCCATTGAAGTTGCGGGGTTTGGCATTCGTGAAGTCCTTGTAGATGCATCCCCGAGGATGTCCATGGCTTTCGCCGTGGTTCGAGGGTGGTGCACCTGTTCCTGATCCACTAGGGGCAGGAGCGTTGATTGCTGACACAACAGCTGCAACTGCTGCTGTGAAAGCTGCCTGGAACATGTTGGCATCGAAAGGATTAGGTGCTTGAAGAGGTTCAGGTGGTGGTGGAGGTGGTGGTATCAGTGTTTCGATGTTTGGGTTACACCTTGGATTCCTGCGTGGTGGCATCTTTAACTATAAGTTTTAAAGATGACGACATGGATAAGAATAAATGATTAATGAATGTGTCTCATGGACTAACTCCCCATAGTCCAACAACAGAATGAATAGAATGGTTAAATGAAGATGACAACATTTAGATAATGATTTCCATAAGATTAGATATCTGTCAATAATACTGGAATTACAGATGTAACAAGTTCGGGAAAATGGCCTAGAAGTAGGCCTCATCAACCAAGATGGAAAATTTTGACAGAATTAAGACTAGATCAAGACCTAACAGGTCTAAGATTTATACAGATAGGAAATTAGACCAACGTTTTACATAAACTAGGTTATATCCAAAAGATGAGTCGACGATATTCTATCGGCGACGAGAACTGCTAGCATGAGTCCTTGATCCCGACAGTAGACGTTCAATGTCCCTTATATGCCTGTCCGACCTTGCTTGCTGAGCTCGAAGTTCTCTAACTTCAGCTCGGGTTTCAGCAAGTTCCCTCTGCGGATTTGCATTGCGGACCAGAGTCCTTTCATGAGCAGACTCTAGTTGGCGAATGTGGACAGTGTTAACACCAGAGTTGGCGTCAACTTCCAAGACTTGATTGATAGTTTCCTGAGCCATTATCGTGTTCCAAGAAATCCTACGCACCATGATTGGTAGGACTCTATCAGCAGAACCTCCTTCAGTGAGGTTGTAGAAACTTCGGTCTCCATTGTAGGGAATGGGCTGACCCTGTTCATGACTCCATGTATTCAAGTTAGTGGCCCACAGAGGTGTGGGTCCTTGAAATATGGGAGGGGGGTTCAGGTTTGGGTTTTGAGCATTTAGGGGTAGGTTGTTGACTTCCGGCTCCGAGTCAAAACTATTAGAAAAACCTTCAGCATGGTGATCATCCAAAGGGATTGGGTGATCATCTTCTGGTTCTGCCTCTAGCCAACCAGCATTGCCTTGGTTTGGGAATTACGTGTCGCCATGATGAAATCCAACCATTTTAATCTACGTGAGAAAAGGGATATAAGACGTAGCTAAAATAGATGAACTAACTAAGATAATTACAGTAAGACCAAATACCCCTATGGTATTTCTTTATGGTTGTGTTGGTAAGTTTTTAGACTTGTTGCCATATCACAACCATTCTTGGGCATATGCTAATCACTCCTCGGACCAGCATAGTTGATCAGGATATGCCATTCCCAAGACTGACCATATATCCCCAGGCTTACTTGTGATATTCAACAATCGTAATACTTTTGTTCTTGTCATTGTGACACTGATTTTAGTATGAATGCAGGCACGTATACTTTGTTAAATATTTTATTATTTAAAAGTATAACTCTTAGACAGAGTGATTTAATCCCCATGTATTTATTGTTGGTATATCTTTTATGGGTTGATATACTTTATTCACTATAAACAATGCTCTGATACCAATCTGTCACACCCCAAAACCACGAACGTCGGAAACGTTCAGGGGTGGAGGACGTCATGTACAGTATCACAACAGTGTAATATAATAAACAAGCAACAACATCATCCATTGAATTATAAGTAAAGTTTTAATACACGTGTGTTCTTTATGTAATAACACACCAAAAATATACAATCAAAATAAAAGATGAGACTTGTCTGCTCCGTCTTCTCAAAACCTGGCCATCGTACCTATCTATTGTTGACCTGAGAATACAAGTTATTTTGAAAGAGAGTATCAGCTTTAAAGCTGGTGAATTCATAAGTAATTAAGTGTCATTGTCTTGCATATGAAAATCTGTTATGAAGGCCATGTAAACCTTTAAATGAAAATGTTGATGTAAGTAAGAAAACCGTAGAAAATCCCTTATTTTCTATAAGTATGAAATCTAGTCTTATACCAAGACCCAAATGTTTTGTTATGACAATGTAGTCTTCTAACAAGACCCGAATGTTTTGTAAGTAAAATGATAGTTTTTCCTTTCTATTGACTAGTACTATAAGTACTTAGTCTAACTCATCGTTTATGTGAAAGTATCACAAAATAAAGTAAACAGGAAAAATTACTAATGTAAGTGTTATCCCGAGGTACTAGGGCTAACACGACGTATGTAACTGTTATCCCGAGGTACTAGGGCTAACACAACATATATAACCTAATGAACATCCGAAGATTGTCCAAATGTCCTCTGTAGCAGCAGCAGGGCGGAGGAAGGGTTAGTCCCTGTAAAGGTACTCCTAGTATAAGTAATAACCGTAGACATCCGTAGATGTTCATCACCCACTGTTGCTAACAGCTGGGTTCCGGAATGGTTAGTCCCGTCCATATAGCCCGAGGTACTGGGGATAGGGTCCCGACTAGATATCCCGAGGTATTAGGGATATGCAGGAAGATTTACACAGAAGGTACTAATAAATCATCCTCACAATTCGAGATACAAGTATTCATGTTAATATACACAGGTAAGTGTATCTACGTAAAGGTACTCATGTAATGTGTTCGTGTAAGCGTGTTCATGTATCATGTAAGTATATGTAAACGTACTCATGTATCATGTACTCAAATGTAAATGTACTCATGTATCAGGTAATGTACTGGTATAGACTCATGAATGAACTGACTCCTGTGTGATTCCCTGTAATAGGAATTATGTTTGATATCTAAAAATTATCCCTATGATAATTTACTGAAAGGTAATTGGTTGTTCAAGTAGGTTTATACACGCTTACTACTCAAGGGTGTGGAAAACTAAATGAAAGGTGTAAACTATAACATCAATACATATATTAGAATATAAATGTATATGCATAGTTTAGTTCAAGAATGTAAAATGGTTTTGTAAGATATCTTATGGGTTTTGAACAATAATTAACAATGACTTGATGTCATTTTAATAAACATTTCAAAAGTAACACCTTTGATAATAAGGTATTTTTAAGATTTAAAACCATTTCATGCATCAAATTTTGTAGTATGTGAAATCTGTTAAATGACAAACACTATTATAAAATACATATCAATGATTTAATAACATGTTTGTTTCTACTTGTATTCCCCCCCCCCCCAATGTATTTTATAACATGTTTGTTTCTACTTGTATTCCCCCCCCCCTTTTAAAGCATTTAAAATCATTTAAAACATTGATTAAGGGGTATGAACTCACCTGTAGATGGTGATTCGGATGAACCGGACGGTGTAGGATTGTTAGGTGTCAAGTGAGGACTTGTACACACACTACGATCCTAATGAACATATAATCACACATATATGCATTCAATTAGTCTTAAATCACTAATTGATAATGTTAAGACATCCTAGACACAATAAACACTTTATATAAGTGTTTTAAGCCCTAAGGATTGCATCTAAGCTATTAAGGGACAAGGCACTTGTGTTTAGGGTTCCAAAGGACCCCATATATGAGTTTACTCCCCATATACCATCACACATGGAGTTTACGGTTGTAAACTCTTGAGTTTACGGTCGTAAACTCCCAACCATGGGGGTATTGTGTGTTTTGAAGTCCCAAATGATTCCTAAAATTATTCCAACTTGGTGGTTAAGTCCTTGGAAGGGTTTAAGGCCTAGAAACACTCCCTAGAGGAGTTTACGGCCCCAAGGCCATTTCCTTTGGAGTTTACGGCCGTAAACTACCTTGGAATGGTGTTTTTGTTGTTTACAAGTCTCTTGCATATGAAGGATAGGTTCTAGACTTTTACCTAAAGCATATGAAGGCATTTGGCACACTTTGGTGCCCTTCAATCATGTTTACGGCCCAAGAACCATGTCTAGGTAAAAGCCTAAGGCCTTAGGTGCCTTGAAAGCACCATTTTGAGTATCATTGTGGAGTTTACGGCCTAAGAAACTCTTGGGCCGTGAACTCCCAAACTTGGGTGGTTCTTGCTTGATTTCATGTCCCTAACACACTCCTATACAAGTCCAAGGCAGTTGTATATCACGGGGGACAGTGTAGGCTTCGTTTCGGGAGTTTACCGCCCAAGAACACCTTGGGGAGTAAACTCTTAAATTTAGTGATTTAGCCTTCTAAATCATGTTATAACTACATATAAAGCTTTCTAACACTACTAGAAAGAGTTACTCACGTTTTGGTATAAAAACCCGAAGATCCGTGAGAGAGAAAATGGCTTTTCTCTAGTTGGAAATGTGAATAATGAATGAATTTGGTTCAGAATTCTATTTATAGTCCTGAGATATTTTTGGCAGAAAATATTTTTATTCCTGAAATGACCTCTAATATAATAGAGTGATGGAATAATAGAGTTGCACTAAACCCTAGTGCATCCACTCTCCTGATATCTTCTGAAGTGTAAACCCTGAATTACTCAAACTTACACGAAAAAGTCTGAAAATTAGTTGTGACTGCTATAACTTCGATTGAAGTGATATAGTTTGTACAGAATGGAAATTTCGGGTTGTCGTAAAATGTGATTAGGAAGTGGGATCCATCTCCCTAATAAATCATCTATTTGAATCCATCACAACTAAATCCTTATATGTTAACCAATAACTAAAATTATTAAAATAATTAGTACTGAAATCTACCTTATCAATATGTCAACATGATGATCGGGAAATGATCTTATAGATCTGTTTCATGGAAGTGGATTATGCATCCGAGAATTCTAAAGAAAAAACTCAAGAAAGAAAGACTTTGTCTTACTTAATTTAACTCTATAGCGACATTCTTGTAAAGCCCTTCCTCCCATCTTCAGATCTACCAAAACAATATTTTCTATGAATTTATCAAAGTAGCATACACCAGCCGGGCAATACAATTAGCATTTCCTTTCATTGACTTTTCTAACGTCTATAAATCGTTGAATATTATCCATCAACCTTCTTTGTTACTCTCAATCAGCCTATTAATTTCTCCCCATAATAATTTTTTATCAGATCAAGCTTGTGGAGCATATACATGGATGAGCTAATTATCCATTTTGATGTACCCATATGCTTTTTATTGCTAGGAAGAATTCTTTCTTTATACCAATGACTTTGTGGAATAACAGAAGGTTTAAATTGAAAATAGACCACCTAGTTTCCAGTTTAGAATTACAAGGTAAAATTGCATGTTATGTCTCCCCAAATAGATCTATAATGCTTAATTCAACCTTTGATGTGATAAGTTCCTGAACCCCCATGAATTGTACCCTATTTTCTCTACATAACTCAGTTATCCAATTTATTTTGGATGCATAGCCCACTCCTAGTTCCAATAAAAAGGGTATTCAGAGGTGAATGTTTAGCACAACTCCTTTTTCACAATTTCTAATATATCATTTTCATTACTACACATAGTGAAATGTTCTTGAGTACCAATTTCAATTATTCTTCTAACTTCTACATCTGCGTCATAAATTGAGATTTTGCAATTAGCCTTAGATGGGACTATCAAGTTTTCTATGTCATTGGCCTTATTTATTTTGTTGATTTGAACGATCTTTGAGTCACTTAGAGAGTCAGACCATATCTCTATGGACCTAGAAACAACAATAATTCATCACGTTTTCCATTCTTCTTCTTTTATCTCCTATCCTTGTTTAATGTTAATTCACTAGGTTTTTTTCTTTTTCTTCTCTTTGTACCCCTATTCTTTTTTGTTTTTTATTTATCTGTTTTTCAATAAAACGTAGGTCACCATACAAGATATATGAAAGGGTTGCCATCTTTAGACTTGTACTGGATTTCTTAGCTCAACTTCGTTTAATTTTTCATGAATGATCTGAGTTAGTTGAATAGGGATTTTGATTACTACTTCCATATCCTAAACTTGTACATAATATGTTATAAACTCAAATCACTTTCTTTTTCATCAATGGGAGCCTAGTGGTTGAGGTCCAAAATTCCAAAAAGGAGATCTGATGTTTAAATATTGCAACAACCAAAATATTGCTAGTGCTACACGATTACCTTATTATTTGTTAATTTAGGATCTTGATTTTCTTCTTCTGATGGAATTAAAAATATTGTAGGGTTCACAAAAATGGTTTTGAAGTCGTGTTGTGGAGGAGGACGTCCATATAATTACAATCCCTTGGCACAATGTGGATATGCATTTGCGACTACGTGTGATGATCCCAATATGTACGCTTATTGGGATGGAATACACTTTACAGAAGCAACATACCTAATAATCTTCAAGAGTTTATTTCAGGGCCCATATACTACACCCCAATTTAATTTGTTGTGTCCTTCATCAACATTAAAAGTTAGAGTTGGGTTATCGGGTTCACAAATGCAACACAAATGCAACAGAGACCTATTAGAACTGGAGTAGAAAAGAGAGATGTGCATTTGCTAGAAAAAAAATGTAATGTATAGTTAAAATAAAAACTGGAAACATGTCATCCACAGTCTACAATTAGTGGAAATGTGAAGGGGTGCAGTGTATTATAAGGAATAAATCGTTATCGAGTTCAATGGTAATAGCATCATTCATTGAGAAATAATAAATTTTTTTAAGGGAACGTTTGGATTGTTAGATTATTTTTGTGGGGTATGGAATCTGTCAAACCATTAGGAGTTAGATGGATTTAAACTTACAAAGACTGAGATGGTATTGTGTGTTTGTATAATATTTTGAACATAATTAAAATTTATTATGTTTACAGTATCGTTTGGTTTGCCAAAGATTTTGAATGTATTTATGCTATAGTTCTAAAGTGCTCGTCATGATGCGTCATCGCTACAAGGCTTATACTTGAAGAGAGGCATTGAAAACATGTCACGTTAATTTATTTATGTATATAAAACGAATCATAGTAAAATGTGTGTGTGTGTTTGTAGATATATATATATATACATATATATATATATATATATATATATATATATATATATATATATATATATATATAAACTACTGCTTTTAGTCATGTCTTAATAGCAGTCGTGACTGGCCACGACTAATAAGCTTGAGGGTTCACATTTCCATCATGACACGCCTCGCGTTAATTAGAATCTTTATTTATGTTAGACATAAGTAATCTTTAACTTTTTTGAAAAAAAAAATAATAGATATTATTTATATAACCTATAAAATATATTTCAAATTTGTTGTGGAGAACATAAATGATCAGGAAAAAGCTTTCGTGGACAAGTGGCAGTGTTGGGATACATATTTGTATAAATTTGAGGATGAAAAATATATACATTATAGTTATAGTTTATCTGCTCATTGTAGATAATCATTATTGCCTAAGTGTAAATAATATAACTTAGACAAACTGATTTATCAGAGTTTATTTATATGGTTAATCTGAACATGCTGATGGAAGTTCATTTTTCGAAGATTGAAGTTCATCCCCTGATGACGAAATGACACTGAGGAGACTATCAACACCAAAGGCACTGAAAGTTATCAACACTAAGAGCATTAGTCACTATAGATTGATGAATGTGTCCATAGGTTGAAGTACTTACACTGATGACACAATGATTATATGATACGCTGATACTCTACAGACTGATGCACTACGATGGTCACACACTATTTGCTGAAGTTGAAGATGCATGAGGTGTAGCTGAAGCTGATCAGTGGATGGCTCCCCGACAATGATGTTGATGCCGTGATTAGCGTGACTTCGATACGCTGATGCTCTGATCAACGTATGACGTGTTGATGTCCAAATATGGAGTATAGAAAATTTACTTACTGAAGAAGCATTTTGAGGATCTAATCTGATCCATTCCTTAAGTACCATATTTGCATTTATCATTGAAGATTCAATCCTATCAAATCAAGGATTTGATATTAGAGAAGTGTAACGCCTCGATATCACGTTATGCATTTATTCTTTTATATTTTTATTTTATTTATTTATTTTTTAGTAATTAAAATATATAAAATAAAATAAATTAATAAATAATTAAAAATATTAGTAAATTGGTTAGAGAATTAATTATTTAAGTGGGAGGGTCCTCTTTGCCAAAACCTAAAACTAGTAATGCTAACATCTTTGCCTTTTGGGCTAATATTGTCGTTATGAGGACTTGAAGGGCTATTTTTGCTATTTTCGAATTTCTTGCATGGCAGCCCACACCTACGAGATTCTTCCCTCTATGCAGCCCAATAAAACCTCTATAGGATCGGCCCTCTCCCCAAGCCTTGAGCTCCACATAATAAACCTAATCTAAGTGTGTGAGTGTGGTTACGGCTACAAGATCAAAAGAGAGAGAGAGAGAGAGAGAGAGAGAGAGAGAGACGAGAAGGGAGTGATGGGAAAGAGGAGGCATAGATTGATGTGGTGCTCATACCTGTAAAGGGAGTGTTGCAGGGGCTTGGCTGGAATCGGTTTCTCCTTAAGTAAGTCATAGAGGTACTCCTTTCTTCCTCCTCCCTTTCTTATGGTTCAACCGTGCACTCTCCACCATAAATCACCATGATTGGCTTGCCTTTACTTTCCTTGCCGACAACCACTACCACAATTCTAGGTGGCAGTGGGTGGTGTCCATAATTGACCCCTTTGACACCTTGAATCATTCTTGAAGGTTAAGACGAACTGCTTTTTTGAAGCACATAATGTCAGCACGAAGAAGACTCAACCAATCCATACCGATGATAACATCGAAACATTTAATTGGGACTAGCATGAGATCTATCTTGAAAGTATGGCCATCTAAAGTTAAGGTACAACCTACGTATTTGCAGTTTGTACTCTCTGTTTTCCCGTTTGCCATTTCTACCGTGAATGAATTATCTAATGCACATGGTTTTTGTTTTAGCAGGTGTGCAAATTTGTGACTTACAAAACGTTTCTCTGCTCCACTATCGAAAAGTATGCAAGCATATGAGTTATCGAGGAGAAACGTACCATTAACTATCGTAGGATCAACTACCGCTTCCTCGTGGCCTAGGGCCATAAATCTTCCTACTCCTCCAGCCATCCCTGCCTTAGGGCAGTTCCTCTTGTAGTGGCCCACTTCGCCACAACCGTAGCAAGCTTGGCCCATACCGGCGTTAGGAACCTGGGCGGCTTGAGCTGTTGGAGTCTTACAGAAACAGACTGTGTGTCCCTTCCTGTTGCAGTTAGAGCACTGCATCTCCTTGCAAGGTATGTGGTGGTGGAAGTTGCACTTGGTGCACTTCGGGAGAGTTCGAGCATATGTTTTTGCTGGTAAGGGGTTCGCAGGGACAATGGGAGTAATTGTGGCAGCATTGATCGCCACAAGTTGTTGTTTCTTGGAGGATCCTTGCAAACCCCTCTTTTCCTCTTATTCCACCCCTTTCTGTTGTGGTCGGGGTTGGACTTTTGTGGTACGGGTATAAGGATTGATGGGTTTTGAGGTTTCCTGTGGTCTATGAGAGATTGTGCTAGCTCTTTGGCGCTATCGAAAGTAATAGGCCTGGAAGCTATCACACTTGACTGGATCTGGGGCGACAGTCCCTAGATATATCTCTCTATCTTTTTGCTCTGGAGAGCAACAATGTCAGGGCATAAGTTTGCCAGATCACAGAACCTATTTGTGTATGTCGTGATGTCGGATCAAACCATTTGTAGACCCCAGAATTCCTGCTCGAGTTTTTGTACTTCGCCTCGAGGACAGTACTCTTTCATCAGCATGTCCTTTAACTTTTCCCAGCTGATGGAATACGCCACCACCAAAGTCTGATAGTTAACATGGCTGTTCCACCATGTTGGTGCTCTGGCAGAGAAGGTACAAGCTACAAACTTGAGCTTGTTGCCCTCCTGGCAAACACAGATTTCAAAGACGGATTCCATCTTTTCAATCCATTGTCTCAACACCATAACACCCCCAGTTCCATTGAAGCTGCGGGATTTGGCGTTCGTGAAGTCCTTGTAGGTGCATTCCCGAGGGTGTTCATGGCTTTCGCCGTGGTTCGAGGGAGGTGCACATGTTCCTGATCCACTAGGGGCAGGAGCGTTAATTGTTGACACAGCAGCTGCAACTGCTGCTGTGAAAGTTGCCTGGAACATGTTGGCATCAAAAGGATTTGGTGGTTGAAGAGGTTCAGGTGGTGGTGGAGGTGGTGGTATCGGTGTTTCGTTGTTTGGGTTACGCCTTGGATTCCTGCGTGGCGGCATCTTTAACTATACGTTTAAAAGATGACGACATGGATAAGAGTAAATGATTAATGAATGTGCCTCATGGACTAAATCCCCATAGCCCAACAACAGAAGGAATAGTATGACTAAATGAAGAAGATAGCATTTGGATAATAATTTCCATAAGATTAGATATCTGTCAATAATAATGGAATTACAGACGTAACAAGTTCGGGAAAAATGGCCTAGAAGTAGGCCTTACATCAACCAAGATGGAAAATTTTGACAGAATTAAGACTAGATCAAGACCTAACAGGTCTAAGATTTATACAGATAGGAAATTAGACCAAAGTTCTACATAAACTAGGTTATATCCAAAAGATGAGTCGACGATATTCTATCGGCGACGAGAACTGCTAGCATGAGTCCTTGATCCCGACAGTAGACGTTCAATGTCCCTTATACGCCTGTCCGACCTTGCTTGCTGAGCTCTAAGTTCTCTAACTTCAGCTCGGGTTTCAGCAACTTCCCTCTGCGGATTTGCATTGCGGACCAGAGTCCTTTCATGAGCAGACTCTAGTTAGCGAATGTGGACAGTGTTAACACCAGAGTTGGCGTCAACTTCCTAGACTTGATTGATAGTCGCCTAAGCCATTATCGTGTTCCGAGAAATCTTACGCACCATGATTGGTAGGACTCTATCAGCAGAACCTCCTTCAGTGAGGTTGTAGAAACTTCGGTCTCCATTGTAGGGAATGGGCTGACCCTGTTTATGACTCCATGTATTCAAGTTAGTGGCCCACAGAGGTGTGGGTCCTTGAAACGCGGGACGAGGGCTCAGGTTTGGGTTTTGAGCAGTTGGGGGTAGGTTGTTGACTTCAGGCTCTGAGTCAGAACTATCGAAAAAACCCTCAGCATGGTGATCATCCAAAGGGATTGGGTGATCATCTTCTGGTTCTGCCTCTAGCCAACCAGCATTGCCTTGGTTTGGGAAGTACAGATCGCCATGGTGAAATCCATCCATTTTAATCTACGCGAGAAAAGGGATATAAGAAATAGCTAAAATAGACGAACTAACTAAGATAATTCCAGTAAGACCAAATACCCCTATGGTATTTCTTTATGGTTGTGTTGGTAAGTTTTTAGACTTGTTGCCATATCACAACCATTCTTGGGCATATGCTAATCACTCCTCGGACCAGCATAGTTGATCAGGCTATGCCATTCCCAAGACTGACCATATATCCCCAGGCTTACTTGTGATATTCAACAATCGTAATACTTTTGTTCTTGTCGTTGTGACACTGATTTTAGTATGAATGCAGGCATGTATACTTTGTTAAATATTTTATTATTTAAAAGTATAACTCTTAGACAAAGTGTTTTAATCCCAATGTATTTATAGTTAGCATATCTTTTATGGGTTGATTTACTTTATTCACTATAAACAATGCTCTGATACCAATCTGTCACGCCCGAAAACCACGAATGGCGGAAATGTTCAGGGGTGGAGGACGTCATCTACAGTATCACAACAGTGTAATATAATAAACAAGCAACAACATCGTCCGTTGCATTATAAGTAAAGTTTTAATACATGTGTGTTCTTTCATTGTAGTAAGACACCAAAAATATACAATCAAAATAAAAGACGAGACTTGTCTGCTCCGTCTTCTCAAAACCTGGCCATCGTACCTGTCTACTATTGACTTGAGAATACAAGTTATTTTGAAAGAGAGTATCAGCTTTAAAGCTGGTGAATTCATAAGTAATTAAGTGTCATTGTCTTGCTTAAGAAAATCTATTATGAAGGCCATGTAAACCTTTAAATGAAAATGTTGATGTAAGTATGAAAAACCCTAGAAAACCCCTTAGTTTCTATAAGTATGAAATGTAGTCTTCTACCAAGACCCGAATGTTTTGTTATAACCATGTAGTCTTCTACCAAGACCCGAATGTTTTGTTATAACAATGTAGTCTTCTACCCAAACCCGAATGTTTTGTAAGTAATATGATAGCTTTTCCTTTCTATTGACTAGTACTAGATTACTTAGTCTAACTCCTCGTTTATGTGAAAGTATCGCAAAATAAAGTAAACAGGAAAAATATAATCATGTATGTGTTCTTATCTTGGGTTACCAGGACAAACACGACATCGCCGAAGCGAAAGATAGACCCTATGGACATCCGAAGAGTGTCCCCTCATCCTCTGTAGCGGCAGCAGGGTGGAGGGAGGGTTAGTCCCGATATCGATCTCTTAATACAAATCGTTAACCTAATGATCCTCCGAAGATTCACATCTCATCCACTGTTGCAACAGTTGGACAAAGGGATGGTTAGTCCTGTCACTGACTACTAAATAAGTAACAACCTTAGACATCCGTAGACATTCATCGACCACTGGTGCTAATCAGTGGAGTTCGAAATGGTAAGTCCCGCCGAGATATCCCATTGAACCAGGATAGGGAAGATAATTTACATAGTAAGTACTAATAAATCATCCTTGTAGTTCTAAGTACAAGTATCCAGGTAAGTAAATACAGGATAATGCACCTATGTAGAAGTGTTCATGTATGGTATTCATGTAAGTGTGTTCATGTAACAGGTAAGCATATGTAAACATATTCATGTATCATGTATTCCTAAGTACGTGTACTCATGTATCATGTAAGGTATTGGTATAGACTCATGAATGAACTGACTCTTGTATGATTCCTTGTAGTAGTAATAATGTTTGATATCTTCTAACTATCCCTATGATAGTTAACTGGAAGGTAATTGGTTGTTTACGTAGGTTTATGCACTCTTGCTACCCAAGAGTCTTGGAAACTAAATGAAGGGTGAAAACTATAATCTCTAACATATAAATGAACATATACGCATAAGTATAGTTTGATTCAAGAAGGTAAAATAATGGTTTTGCAAGATATCTAGGAGTTTTGAACAATAATTAAGAATGACTTGATGTCAATTTAATAAACATTTCAAAACTAATACTTTTGTTATCAAGGTATTTTAAGATAGAAAACCACTTCATGTGTCACCTTTTGAAATATGTGAAATCAACTGAGTGAAAACACAGTTATAAAATACATAAGATTGATTTAATAACATATTGTTTTCTACCGTATTCCCCTCGTTAAAACATTTAAAATCATTTAAAACATTGATTAAGGGGTATGAACTCACCTGTAGTTGGTGGTTCAGATGAACTGGACGGTGTAGGATTGTTAGGTGTCAAGTGAGGACTTGTACACACACTACCATCCTAATAAACATATAATCACACATATATGCACTCAATTAGTCTCAAATTACTAATTGATAAAGTTAAGACATCCTAGACATAATAAACACTTTATATAAGTGTTTTAAGTCCTAAGGATTGCATCTAAGCTATTGTGGGACAAGGCACTTGTGTTTAGGGTTCCAAAGGACCCCATATATGATTTTACTCCCCATATACCATCACACTTGGAGTTTATGGTTGTAAACTCTTGAGTTTACGGCCGCAAACTCCCAACCATGGGTGTATTGTGTGTTTTGAAGTTCCAAATGATTCCTAGAATTATTCCAACTTGGTGGTTAAATTCTTGGAAGGGTTTAAGGTCTAGAAACACTCCATTTTGGAGTTTACGGCCCTAAGGCCATTTCCCTTAGAGTTTGCGGCCGTAAACTCTTAAGTATGGGTGTTTTTGATGCTTTCAAGTCTCTTGCACATGTGGTATAGGTTCTAGGCTTTTATTCCAAGCATATGAAGACCCTTGACACACTTTGGTGTCCTTAAATCATGTTTACGACCCATGAACCATGTCATGGATGTAAACTCATCTTTACATGTGTTATTGATTTGTCTAAGGCTTTAGGTGCCTTAAAAGCACCATTTGGAGCTTGAATTTGGAGTTCACGGCCTAAGATATTCTTGCGTCGTAAACTCCAAACTTGGGTGATCTTTGCTTGATTTCATGTCCCTAATACACTCCTATACAAGTCCAAGGCAGTAGCATAACACAAGGGTCGGTCTAGGCTTTGTTTCGGGAGTTTACCGCCCAAGAACACCTTGGGGAGTAAACTCCTAAATCTAGTGATTTAGCCTTCTAAATCATGTTATAAACACATATAAAGCTTTCTAACACTACTAGAAAGAGGTACTCACGATTTGGGATAAAAACCCGAAGATCCGTGAGAGAGAAAATGGCTTTTCTGTAGTTGGAAATGCGAATAATGAATGAATTTGGTTCATAATTCTATTTATAGTCCTGAGATATTTTTGGCAGAAAATATTTTTATTCCTGAAATGATCTCTAATATAATAGAGTGTTGGAATAACAAAGTTGCACTAAACCCTAGTGCATCCACTCTCCTGATATCTCCTGAAGTGTAAACCCTGAATTACTCAAAATTACACGAAAAAGTCTGAAAATTAACTGTGACTGCTATAACTTCTATTGAAGTGAGATAGTTTGTACAGAAGGAAATTTCGGGTTGTCACAATAATGGAATGAAGTATAATTAACTTCATGATTTAACCATTTCCACAATTCCCAATTCCTATTCTTAGATATACAAATGTACTAAGACTCACTTAGAGGATCAATTGAGATATATTGTTCTTAATCATTAAGACGTATCATAAAACACAATAAAAGGTACTCTCCCTTCTTCTTAGAATAGAGAAACTTTTATCTTTCTGACTACTTAATTCTTCTTATTCGTTCTGCTATTTATTGAAACCTTTTCAATCAACTCAGAATTACACTTAATCTTATAAGTATAATCATATTTACTAAACTTTAGTAAATCATGACGAATATCTTTATCACTCTTGTGGTGGACTTGATCGACGCACAACCTAGTGTACTCGATCTCCTAGTCCTTCACTTGACACTTTGTCAAAGAATTAGTCTAATCTCCAAATATAAAGTTTCTCATTCATCATACAACCATGTTGTATGATTCCAAGTTTTTGTCCACTTGAAACTTGGGCGATGAGAATCTTTCCTTATTTGGAAAATTCTCGACATTTCCACAGATACATTATTAAGAATCAAATGCATCATTGCTAATAATAGAAATATTCAAACATCAATTTTTCATACATGCCATTGCAAGGATAAATAAATAATACAAAATCAAAATTTATTTTATTGCGGAAAATTTGTCCTTACAATGCAATTCAACTGAAAACTAAGTTATTACATATTTCTTAGCAATTTACCCCAACTCTAAAGTAGCAGCTCAAAACATCCGATCCTCAAGCAATGCGATCAAAATCCATTTCTTCACGATCAGATTCAGCTTACTTCTTCCCTTAAGCTTCCTCTCTTTTCTTCGATCCTACAAAACATCAAAATGTAATCTTATCACATCATGTATTAGAAATCAAACAATAGGGACTTATAGAGTTAGTTATTGGATTTTACCTGAAGTAGAGCCATACGTCTTGACTCTCCCATCTCTTAGATCTCTCAGGTAAACAGGACAGCTTCGTCTCCAATGCCCCTTCTTATAACAATGAAAGAAAATGGACTCCTTTGGCACAGCACATTGGAAAATCTCAAACTTATTCCTTTCTAGACTTCCAATGTTACCAGTGTCCATTGAAGTTTGGGAGTTTGATTGACCAACCAAATTTGCTTGACCAGCACACCAAATCATTGTTGATTCAGCAGCTATAAGCAAATAAGTCAAATCCATGAGGGTCAAATCGTGAACCATCATATAGTACTCTCTTAAGAACTCACTATATGATTCAGGAAGCGACTGAAGAACCCAATCAACAGCCAGCTTACCTGAAATCTCGACACCCAACATCCTTAACCTATCAATGTGTGACTTCATTTCCAATATGTGTGCACACACAGGTCGGCCATCTTCATGTTTCATTGCCAAAAGGGCTTGAGTGAGCTTGAACTTTTCAAGCCTTCAAACTTATAGGTCAGGGAGAATAATTTGAGGAGGTGGAGGAAGTGAAGCATGATCTTTGGTTCCTCGATCATATCGTGGAATATCATCTTCAAATGGAAAACTTGTTCCATGGGATTTGGGAAGACAATTGTTAGATTCAGACATCTACAAAACGGGAGAAATTCAAGTTAGTTGATAAGAATCCTTGATGTAACACCCAAATGAAACATCAAGGCTAGGATCCAACACAATAATCTACAACCTAGAAGAGGGATGTCGTGATCTAGTTGCAGAATATTTGAAGGTAGGTAAATGACGATTTACCAATTTCCACCATGAAAAAACAGAAAAGAATTAAGTTTTAAATGTATTGAAACTCCTAGATCTTTTGAGATTCATTGAACTTTTCAATGGCATGTTTAATCTCGATTATGCTCTTCAAGTTTGCGACTGGGATGCCAAGGATCACAAACAAGGTGTGAATAACCATGCGAATCACGTGGTGCACTCAATGCTACTATCACCTAATCAATGTGCCGGTTAACCTTACACGCTCCACTAATCTATGATAAACATCGATCCACCATTCACTATCAATGTCAACCCCAAATTAGTGTGCTGGTTAACCACGTACGCTCCACTAACGTTTGGCAATGGTGTGAAGTGTAATTCCATGGATTAGAATACAATTTCACATTTTGCCTAAGGCATGTAGTTACTTTGTACCTCGTTATACTTTTAATGGAAGGTTTCGTCCTATCCTACCCGTTCGCTAACAACCCTCCACTAGTCAAGAGTGTAGTGGGTAAGAGTGGATACTGAAGAGGCCTTTAGATCAATCAATATATCAAACAATGACAATAAACAAGAACAAAAGGAATTCATGAAGAAAAACTTTCACTAAGAAAGATAACCTCACAAAGAGATTATCGTGTGCACAAAGCAGTGATTAGGGTTTGTGAAAGGCGTAACCATTCACAAACCTATACAAAAGATTATATACTGCTATTCTAGACAATCCCTACAAATCAGGGATACGCTAGCTAACAAATTAATCTAACTATGGAAATAGGATAACTACAAGATTTGTTACAATGCACTGAATAAACTAAACTATTACAAACTGAGCTGCTGACACGCTGGTGCTGATACTGAGATATGCGCTGATGCTGAGTCTGTTTGAAACATAATCATATTTCAAGGTTTGACCTTACAATCTCCCCCAATATGATGATGTTCAAAACAAACTAAATTAAAACACCTCTGGAAAGTAACTCTTCATACTCAGCTTCAGCTTCAATTTTGACTGGCCAGTAAGGACTATCCAGCAACTCCTGTCTTCTGTTCAGCAGCTCCATGGCAATAAGAATGTGAAACTCTCCGGATAGATCTTGATGACTCATGCACATTTGCCTTAAGCCAACAAGATGAGTGGTTGGAGCCTTTGGGATCTCAGCAGTTCGCTGAAAACACATCCTCCTATTTTTATCAAGATAGAACATCCCGTGTTCAGGAGCTGAGATAAACTTATGCTGAACCGGATCAACACTGATAGAAAGAGAATTGTTAATTTCACCAGCACCAAAGTCCAGAACCAATACATCTTCACCATCAACTTGAAACTTGGTTCTTCGAGTTCTAGGAACAGACAACCTTTGGCCTTGATGCTGAGGTCGTTCTTTAGGAACAAGATCCAAGCGCTGAACTTTCTTGACCAGCAGATGAAGAGCACAAGTCATTTCCAAAGAGTGAGTTGAGGTTTGCTTGGATGCTAGTTCAAGTAGTTCCATCCATTCAGAATATCCATACCTGATCAGCTCATCGCTCTTGACAACTTCAGTGTATGAATGTTGAGGACCATGACGAGTGATCAACAACGTAAGGATTTTCTCATTTCGTGGTTTGGAAGCTTTGACTTTGATGATCTTATCACCACACATTTGCCGATTAAGAACGTCTTCAAACCTCTTTCGATCAATCCGGTCAAGAACACTGTCAGTCTTAGGCTTACTATGGCCAGGAGGAGGTTGAGAAGACTGAGCCTTGGACTGAAATTCCAGGAATTTCTGCATCTGAGCTTCAAAAGATCCTTGGCCTGAAGTTTTTGCTGAATAAGAGATTCATCAGCTTAAGCAATGTTCTTTAGAAGCTGAGCTCGATTGGCTTCATCAAGAATTTTCTTAACTTGATCAGGAGACATGTTCCATTCAGCGGCAAGATTTGAAATACTGACTATGGACTTGGGTTTCTTCCCAGGCAGAGAAGTATCAGTTTGAGAATGAGCCAAGTCAGTATCTGCTACCTTACACTTTCGAGATAGCAGATGAGATTCTTCACTGGCAACGTCTGAATCCTCTCCTTGGACCGAAATGATGGGATCAGCAATAGGATCGACTGATAGCGGATGAGATTCTTCAAGGTCATCTGAACTTTCTTGCTTAACTGGAATAAGAGGATTAATGAAGTTCATATCCAGTATTTGACATTCATCATCTGGTTCATCATGCTCTTCATCATGCTCACTATCTTCAATCAGATTTTCAGTAGCTGCTGGACTATTATGCCCCGCAGAGTCAAACTCATGCATTGGCGTTGGTGATTCAGGCTGAACAGGAGTGTTGTCAACAGGTTCGGTGTCTCTCTCATTCGGTTCACGGTCAGCATTATCATCAGCATCATCATCATCATCATCATCAGTATCTCCCCCTTTTGAGCATCATCAGATTGGGGACTAGAGGGGGGAGTTTGCAGGAGCACTTCCTTTAGCTGGTAAACATCAGCCTCAATGCGTAGAAGACGCTGATTCATGTCCCGAGTCAGTGTCAAAAGTTCAGTAAATGCTGAGGCCGGAATCTGGACAACTGAAGTAGCTGGAGCAGCTGGAGAGCTAGGAGGCATTACCAGAGAATATTGGTCCCCATGAGGTGGATTCTCCCCCTGAGAGGGATGCTCCCCCTGGGATAGTTTCTCCTCCTGAAATTGTTGCTCCCCCTGACTCAGTGAATCCTTTTGAGCTGAGGGAACATTAGCAACTGAGTCGATATGATGAGAAAGTTGAGGAGAGAAATGACCACCATCATGTGGTTCATCCTCTTGACCAGATTGATCTACATGACTACCATCAGCACCTCCTTCATCAGTGTCAGCGGTGAGAGAAGGAACAATGTATGGATTTGCAATCCTTTCTCTCATCCTATCAGAGATTCCAATGTCAGTATCCAGAGGATCATCTTGATACATGCGAACAGACATGCGAGGGCATTGGATGGGATTTCCAGAATGCGAGAAGTAGTCTGCAGCAAAGAATTGGTCGAACACAAGAGCAATCCAGCGTGGAAACGGAACGTGATCAGCGCGTACATTTGCATGAAGAAGCTGAACAAGCTGATCAAAGAATAGAGCTCCATAATCCAATCTTTTGTTGAGAATAAGTGAGCAGACGACTTGTTACTCATAATTACTCAACTGATCACCACTTCGAGACTTATGACCCACACACTTGCACAGAGCACCGGTGAAAAATTTCCAACCTGGGGTCATACATTGGCGCAAGATAAGAGCTGATCGAGTACCAGCCTTTGAGTGATCATAACCCAGTTGATCAAACATACATCTACACCGTTCAATAGTGGGAGGTTCAGAGAAAGGTTCAAAGATAGGTAACCTTAGGGCAGCACTGAGAAGTTCTGCAGTGATGAAGACAGAGTGTCTTCCATGGCCAATGGTCCCGGTGATGGCATTGTTGTCGTCATTGACAGATGCAATGTAGTAGAACTCACATACTTGTTCAGGGAAGAACTCGGATGGAACATCACTGATTGCGTATCGTAGACGGCAGGAAGGAGATTGGTACAACTTGCTTAAAAGAGTCGTTGACTGAAGGTGAAACGTCAATCAGTGTTTGCGGAAGCGCTGAGATCAGTGTCACAAAAGTTAAATGCTGAAAATATTTCTCCGTCAATTCAAGGTACAACTTGCTTAATCGGGGCTAGCAAGGAGATTGGTGCGTGTGATAGATACTAGTTACATTATCTAACCATCGGCGCAGAGTGCTGTGACTTTATCAGTGAGTGGTTTATCTTACTGAATTATTAAACACTGAATAAGAAGAAGGTAGAGAAAGGTTTGTTGCGTGTGATAAACCTTGGTGTTTTGTTCTAACCATCGGCAAAGATTTTTAGACTCTCATCAGCGTGTGTTTTGGCACACTGAATCACAGAATCAGTGTAAGATTGGTAAGAAGGGATAGTTGCGTGTGATAGATCTTGGGGTTTTGATCTAATCATCGGCAAAGATTTTTAGATTCTCATCAGCGTGTGTTTTGTCACACTGAATCATTGAATCAGAGTAAGATTGGTAAGAAGGGATAGTTGCGTGTGATAGATCTTGGTGTTTTGATCTAACCATCCGCAAAGAGTTTCAAGTTGTTATCAGTGTATGGTTTAATACAGTGAATCATTCAACTTTAGTTTAGAAGACTTGAAGAAGAGAGAAAGATAAGAGATCAAACCAAAGTACTCAGTATGCAAATATCACCAGTATGTCATCATCAGCACAATGTACATCAGCTTATAAGACAATACCAAACATTAGCACAATTAAACAGCAAAATTAATTACAAGGTAATCATTCCAAGTTCTCCAATAATGTAAGCAGTTGTTTGAGAATCCAGTGCCTTAGTGAAGATATCAGCAAGTTGCTCCGAAGTCTTGACATGTTCAAGAACAACCTTTCCCTTTTCAACATTATCTCTGATGAAATGATGTCTGATTTCGATATGCTTCGTCTTTGAGTGCTGAACAGGGTTTTGTGTGATCTGAATGGCACTGGTGTTATGACAATATATGGGAGTCTTTGAGAACTTGATCCCATAGTCGAGAAGCTGATTTTGAATCCATAAGAGCTGAGCACAACATCTCCCAGCTGCAACATACTCAGCTTCTGCAGTTGAGGTGGCTACTGATGTTTGCTTCTTGCTAGACCAGCTGATGAGACGATTTCCAAGGAAGTGACATTCACCAGACGTACTCTTTTTGTCTAAATTGCATCCTGCATAGTCTGAGTCAGTGTATCCATAAAGTTCAAATGCTGAGTCGCGAGGATACCACAGTGCAAGGTTTTGAGTCCCTTTCAAGTATCGAAAAAATACGTTTGACAGCCATGAGGTGAGATTCTTTGGGATTAGCTTAGAATCGAGCATAGAGAATGGTTCCAAACATGATATCAGGACGACTTGCTGTGAGATATAAGAGAGATCCAATCATTCCTCGATACAGAGAGTGATTGACATCAGTTCCAGTTGGATCAGCGTGTATCTTATCAGTCTTGGACACTGGAGTAGAGGCTGGTTTGCAGTCACTGAGAGAATACTTAACAAGCAAGTGAGAAATATATTTACTTTGGCAAATGGAAATACCTGACTTTTGTTGCTGAACTTCAAGACCTAAGAAAAAGGTCATCTTCCCCATCATGCTCATTTCGAACCTTTGAGACATGATCTCTGCAAATTCCTTGCTCAGTGTCTCATTTGGAGAGCCAAAAATGATGTCATCGACATAAATTTGAACAAGAACCATATCTGAGCCTTTGTTTTTGATGAAGAGAGTATTGTCGATTGCTCCTCGTCTGTATCCATTTTCAAGTAGATACGATGTCAGCGTCTCATACCAAGCCCTGGGTGCTTGCTTCAGTCCATAAACAGCTTTGTCTAATCGGTACACGTAATCAGGATGATCTTTGTCCACAAAGCCTGGGGGCTGATTGAGGAATACTTCTTCTTATAACAAACCATGGAGGAATGCTGTTTTCACATTCATCTGATAGACAATGAAATTCATGTAGGATGCGTATGCGAGAAACAGTCTGATTGCTTCAATGCGAGCAACTGGAGCAAAAGTTTCCACGTAGTCGATGGATTCAATTTGAGTAAACCCTTGATCTACAAGCCTTGCCTTGTTGCGAGTGATGATTCCATCTTTATCAACCTTGTTACGATAGACCCAGCGAGTTCCAGTGATAGTCTTCCTGGATAGTCTTGGGACAAGAGTCCAAACTTTGTGCCTTTCAAACTCATTCAGTTCTTCATGCATGGCTTTGATCCAATCAGCATCTTGAAGAGCTGTGTGTATCTTGTCAGGTAAGATCATTGAAACGAAGTTAACATACATGCAAAAATTATTAGATACACGAGATCTGGTACGGACACCATCATGAATATTCCCTATAATTTGATCAACAGGATGATATCGATGTTCAGAGACTAATGCTGATTCCGGAGAATTTGACACTGACAGGTTATCAGTTGCAGGAGAGTCTTCAGCTTCAAGGATTTCATCAGCACCTAATGAATTATCTGCTGATCTGGTTGCAGTATCTTGATTCGAGGAACATGGAACCGGAACAATAGAATCAGAAGAATCGGCTTCATCTCCAGCAGGAGGGACTCCGTCAAATGGACAAGAGAGAAGCTCTTGAAAAATAAAAGAAGAATGAGTGACCTTTTCATCAGTGTATGATTCCTCATCAAACTTCACATGAATGGATTCTTCAATGCATTGCCTGTTCACATGAAAAACACGAAAAGCTTTTGAAATGGATGAGTACCCAACGAAAATACCTTTATTAGCCTTAGGTTCAAACTTGGATCTTGGGTCACGCTGATTTAGAATATAACAAATACATCCGAGTACATGAAAAAAGGATACATCTGGCTTTCGATCTTTCAGCATTTCATATGGTGTCTTCTTATGAATCCTGTGAATTAGAGATTGATTCTGAGTAAAGCACGCTGTATTGACAGCTTCAGCCCAAAACGACATAGGATAACCAGCATGGATCATCAAGGTCCTTCCTACCTCAATCAGTGTTCTATTTCTTCGTTCAGCAACTCCATTTTGTTGAGGAGTACGAGGAGATGAGAAGTTTTGCCCAATTCCTTTGTGATCACAAAATTCTTCAAGAGTTGAGTTTCGGAACTCAGTACCATGATCACTTCTTAGCTGCTTAACTTTGAGACCTGTCAATGTCTCATTTTTACGAGTCAGTGAGATAATTTCCTATGCAACATGACTTTTCTTCTTCAGGAAAACCACCCATGTAAATCGAGTGAACTCATCCACAACCACTAGAGTATACTTATTTCCACCTAGAGAACGGACAGGAATAGGTCCAAACAAGTCCATGTGGAGTAAATGAAGAGGGACTGATATACTGGAACATGACTTGGGTTTGAAAGAGGACTTGGTTTGTTTTCCTTGTTCACAAGCTGAGCACATCTTGTCTTTCACAGCACTGAATTTTGGGAGCCCTCTAACTAGATCTTGATTGGATATTTTGGATAGGTTCTTGAAGTTCAGATGAGAAAACCTTTTGTGCCAAATCCAGCTAAGATTCGTCTGAGACTTTGTAAAGAAGCATTGCATCAGTGCCTTGTCACTCGAGAACATGTCAAGAACATATATATATATCATCTTTTCTACTTGCTGAAAGTACGATGTTCTTATTAGTATTTACAACTCTGCCTTCCTTCTTTGTAAAGTGAACTTCATAGTCAGCATCACACAATTGACTGATGGAGATAAGGTTGTGTTTGAGACCCTTTACATATGAAACGTTTTGAAAAACCACGTTATTGCATTTGATATTTCCATATCCCTTAGTGAACCCCTTTCCGTTGTCTCCATAAGTAACTGCAGGACCAGTTTTCTTGACATAGTCTTCCAGGAGAGACTTTGATCCTGTCATATGCCTTGAGCAACCACTATCTAAGTACCAAAGATGCTCCTGACCCTGCAGTGCTGAGAAACTAGTTAGAACACACTGACCCATTCGAGGATGGGTTATTCACAAAGTTATTTGATAATAAATTATAACACTCCTTAGGAAGACAGTTTAAAGAATTTGACTTAAGAGTCCATTTTTCATTTCTAACTTTAATATTATCAGCTCCTGAGGATGATTTATCAAATGAACATTCACTGATCTTGTGAGAGGTATCACCATATTTGTAACAAACTCTAGTACCAAAGTTCTTCTTGGTGAGCAAATTTCTAGATTTAACACATTTCGACATGTAAGATTCACCAAGAGAGCTTTGAGTCCTTTTGTTTATCATTGAGTCACAACTGAATTCAATGTCAGAAGGAATTTGATCAGTGTTAGATAATGAGCTATCAGTGTCTAATTTTGACTTATTCACAGATGAATTGCAATCAGGAAAATGCTTAAGTTGTTCATGAATAGCATGAAACACTCCATTTGAGATAGGAAAGGCAATAATATTCTCAGTGAGTGGAGTTGGTCTTACAAGATGTGCAGGGTAAGAGGTTGGATCAATTCCGGTAATTTCAACATTACACTCAGTAATACCATCAGAATTAGTAATACAGTATTCATCAATTAAACTCTGATTAACAAAAGAATTACTGACAAACTTATTTTTGAAATTGTTTTTCATCTCATTCATGGAATAAAACTCAGATTCCTTTTCTTGTGATTTAAAAACTTTTTCAGCTTCTGCAAAATTACCCCCAAGAATTTTTTCACATGAATGTGGAATTTGAGCAGAAAAAATATAATTTGCATTCTTATGAGATTTTGCTCAAGTGTGAAGCACAATTTGTTCTTTGATCAAAAGATTTTTAACATTGTCAATTTCAGCAGACAAAGATGAACTTGACAAACTAGTGATTCTAAGATTTTCCTGAGTGGACTGAATAATGTTATTTTTCATGGATATATCAGTTTCAAGAAGATCAATTTGATTTTGCAAATATCTTACTGTTTGATTCTTCTTAGAATTAATGACGCCCAAATACTCAAACATTTTGATTTTTTCATTCATTGAATAGGAAACAAAGTTTTTAACCTGGTACATAGAAGGAGAGTCAGTGTTGTGCTTCCTGTAATTTTCAACAGCATCAGACATATCAGCATCAAATGTACTTTTGCCTTTTTCAGAAACATCCGTGTCTTCCATCGTTACCATTAGACACTTCACTTCATCATCTAATGACTCCTCATCAGTCTTCCATTTTTCTTCTTCAGCAACAAGAACTTTATGTTCCAAGTTCTCTGCTTTCAGCTTTTCAATCAGCTTGTTGTACTTCTGCTTCCAGTATTCATCCGAGCCTTGTTTCTTTTGTTTACACTCCTTTGCAAAATGATCAGTGCTCCCACAGTTAAAGCACTGAGCCTTCTCTTTCTTATCAGTACCATGCTTTTTATCAGCTTCTGATCTTTTTGAAAACTTTCCACCCATCTTCTTTTGAAACTTTGAGAAGTTTCGGGCAGATTTCTCAAAGGTCTTTACAATCAAAGCTGCACTCGCCACAACCTTTTCGACATCATCAGTGTCAGTTTTATAGGAATCAGTGTCTGAATGGCAATCAGTGTCTGAATCTGACACTAGCCTTTTGTTAGAGAACAAGGCTATAGATGATTCACGCTGAGAGTCTTTCATCAGCTCTTTTCTTTGAAGCTTGGATTCCTCATAGTATCGAAGATTTCCATATAGACTTTGTAAGTCCATAGAGTTGATCTTCTCACTATTTTTCAGCACATCAACATGGTTCTCCCAACCTGCACCCAGAGAATCCAAAAACTTCTGCACTAGAACAGTTCTATGCTTCAACTGATCTAATCTCCAAAGATCATTAACAAGAGTATTGAATCTGTTAAAGGTTTAAGTCAAGGTTTCACCTTTCTTAGCAAAAAAATGTTCATACCTTCGATTAAGATCATTTATTTGAGTAGCCTTGACTTCTTCAGTGCCTTCAAAGGATACAGTCAGAGTATCCATCATCTCTTTTGCTGAGATGCAATTTTGAACTAACCCAAAAATGTTGTATGGCAGAGCGTAGCTGATTCCGGCACGAGCACGAACATCTAGACCATGTTTTCTTTTATCATCTGCCGTCCAGATTTCTTTAGGAGTTTTCTTCATAGTACCATCAGGAACATTATTTTTTTGGAAGCTGATACATCGGGACATATGGACCATTTTCGACGATGTCCAACATGTCTTCATCTACTGAATCTAAGGCATATAGGGCCTTTATTTTCCACATAGCAAAGTTTGTTTCATCAAAAGGAGAAATTTTAGCGGAAGGATGATTTGATGAGTTCGACGAAGAAGAAGATGAAGCCATTTTTTTGATAAGAGAAACCTGCTCTGATACCAATTGAAGAGGCCTTTAGATCAATCAATATATCAAACAATGACAGTCAACAAGAACAAAAGGAATTCACGAAGAAAAACTTTCACTAAGAAAGATAACCTCACAAAGAGATTATCGTGTGCACAAAGCAGCGATTAGGGTTTGTGAAAGGCGTAACCATTCACAAACCTATACAAAAGATTATATACTGCTATTCTAGACAATCCCTACAAATCAGGGATACGCTAGCTAACAAATTAAGCTAGCTATGGAAACAGGATAACTACAAGATTTGTTACAATGCACTGAATAAACTAAACTATTACAAACTGAGTTGCTGACACGCTGGTGCTGATACTGAGATGTGCGCTGATGCTGAGTTTGTTTTAAACATAATCATATTTCAAGGTTTGACCTTACAGATACCCATTCAATCGCCATTTTATAGGGAATTTCCTTAAACACCCCTTATAGACCAGCTTCGTGAATGAGGCCTACGAACGGTAAGACTGACTGTTTACTTATACATATATAATATTAGACTTTTAATGTTATATATACATAGTGTAGGGTGTATTTTAAACTTTTAAAATACTAGGTGATCTAATTCAATTAATTATACTTTTAATTTAATTAAATGTAAACCAAAACTTTATGGATTTATTAACTCTCTTTTAATTATACACTTTAATTAATTAACAAAACCATAAGGGTGTAATTTGAACTTTTCAAAATACAAGGGTCTTAGAATTTAACATTTCAAAATTAAACTTTTAATCAACTTTTAAATTCCAAAACTTGAAGGCAATTTTTGAAACTTTTCAAAACATTTGGGATTAGAATTTAAATATTTCAAAATTAACTTTTAATCAAAAATCTAAATTCCAAAACTTGAGGGCAAGTTTTGAAACTTTTCAAAACATTATTAGGAATATTCTAGATCACAAATTCAAATAAATCACTTAACAATTAATTGGTGATTATCTAATTTTGAACTAGTCCAATTACATGCAAGATAATACATCAAGTAATTCAAATAATCCAATTTTATCATATAAGGAAGTAATTATTCAATTAATATGACATTATCTGTTATTTTGGCAAGGATAATCACCCAATATCATAAAAATCTGATTTCTATCAATAAAAAACGTTTTGGTAATTATGCCACAACAAAAAGGCAAGAAAATCACGAAATTTACTCCATCTGCGACTCTAATAAAATATAACTGAAATTAGGGTTTAGATCTTACCTTTGATTGTTATATAACAATAATAATTAATCCTTGGCTTCAGAAAGCTTAGTACCTCAAGTGTTGCACCTCTAATGAAGTCACAAACACCACTAAGCAACTTGGATGAAGAGGGAGGAGAGAGGAGGCACCAAAAATGTCTGGAAACCCTAAAGGAAGTATTCACCACGTTTTTGGGGCCATAAGGGTTCCTTATATATGTTGGCTATTAGGGTTACAGCTAGGAAACCCTAATCTGACTTCTTAAGCCCTAAGCAGCCCATGGACTCCCTCTTTAGAAGCCTTGGATGATTTCTAATGGGTTTCCCCATAGAATTCGTCCACTCCAACTTCTATGGAGTCCATTAGCCCATCAATGTAATTATCTTATAATTACACAATAAGTCCCTTAAGTTTAATTAATCTCTTTTAGCCACAAAATTAATTCTTGACTAATATTAATTAAACAATATGATTTCTCCTTTAATATATTATTCTCATAATATATTAATAAATCATAATTAAACCTTTCTCCTTAATTCATCCTACATATTGCTATGGTGAAGGCAACCCAAAAGGACCATGCTCATAATCGGGTCAAGTACATACCAAAATAGTTATGGACTTAGACACTAATCCAACAGGTTTGACATTAGTGTGCCAAGAATTTAAGGTTAGAAGAACCACGAAATCTGTGGTAAGGGTGGGAGGACTCACGTGTTCGCGCCCTACAAGTCTAAATACAGTTGACACATACAGAGAGGACATGTTCATCAAGATTGCATATTGGAGATGAATATATATCACCATGATCATTATTATGATCAAATTAATCGAGATGTTCCTAGTATGTTTTCTTTATGTTAGTGTGGTTATTATATCCTAATTACATACGTTCGAGTATGAATAACCAGCCTTGTAACATTTAAAGCACGACCAAGTTAGGAAGTTGTACGTGTAGGGTGCATAACCTTTAAATTATGCATATCTATTTGATCTTATATTGTGTGCAAGTGCTTAAACCAATTTTGACTGGGGAATGAATTTCTCTTAGGATCGTTTACATTCAGCAAGGATCTGATGTTGTGGTGGGAGTTTTGGAGCATCTTAAGAAGTAAGAGGTGGCCGATCGACTTGGCTCCGATAATGATGCAGGAACTGCCTATGACAGTGAAGATGGATTTTCATGTCACGATTGATGCTTAGTTTGTTTGTTGTCACGAACAGGTCTGAGTTCAAAACCTTGTGGGAGAAGACAATTAGTATAAGGTGATTTCATAGGTAGGGCATATCATTATGTCTAGTCGTAAGCACTCGCGGTGGATATTTTCAACAATGTAGAAAAGAAGATATATGAGGATGTGTCGGTTGTATAGCAGTCTGTAGGAGTTTTCCTTGAGAAGCTCTGAGATATTTTCATAAATAAAAAGCTCTACCAAGTTTCATATTATGCATAGTCACATAGAATCTAAACCATATGGTCCATGAGAATTAGGATTCGGTCAGTCAATAGCAACATCAATTGTTCGTTGGATCCCAAGTGGGGGAGAGTTACCCATCTAGGAAACAGCCTAACAACTGTACAAACCTCTGTATAATAGGGAAGACTTAAGTCAGCTACGATTCGACTCAAGAATGGATTATCACTGCCACCTGCTATGTATTCAAGAATATTGGGGGTTTGTTCGTATTTAGCAGGTTTAGCTTATTGGAGTAATTTTTCATCAGATGTTTCGATTCATCAACATTTATTCATGTATTAGGTATTTGAATAGGTTCTGGTTTAGGATCGTGGTGAGGGTCTCGTTGCATGTTCTTATCCGATGACGTCTTGTTTATTCATGATATGGTACGAAAACAGATAGGTTTAGATTCCTGGGTTTCAATATATCAATATTTCTTTTTTGCTATTTCAAGGGGATGTTTGGATGATAGTTTTATACCTATAGGCTCATTAAGGTTTCTTCGTCATTCTTTTGGGATGATATCAAGACCAAAGAATTGTCATGGACTAAAGGAATGGTAATAAAAAAACCTATAAGTCTATGGGAGGATGGTCACAAGTCTATAGACCCACAATGGTGGGGTGTGAGATTACAATTTGTAGGAATTGTATACAAGTTTCGCCTAGTTAATCTGATTGTTAATGATGGTACCATAGTGGAGGGTTCGATGCATGGTACGAGACCTGGGGTGTAAAGAGGAACAATATAAGAGTATGAGTTGGGCATATCAATGAAAAATTCTTAGTCAGTGTATAGGATACACCTTTTTCCATGTAGTTGGAAGTGTTGATAAAAAGTTTGCTTTATTTGGGAGGGGTGGAGTTCCTTGTTAAAGGATTAGCTATTTTTGTACGTAAAGGAGTAGGAATGATCATCGACTTAGAGGATTGCTATCCGGAATTTCAGAACATATATTTTAGAGTTATGAGAGCCTTGCAAGGAGTTGAATTCTGATGCTATACATGGTTAAGGATTACGATGGTAAAGTTCTTTATCATCCATGTAAAGTAAATGTAGTTGTTGATACCTTTAGTTGGAAGTTGGTTGATGATCCCCTTAGGTAGTGTTGTCTGTGTATAGCAATGTTTACTCCTCTGTTGGAGTTGTTGGAAAAGATTCTGGAAGTGACGTTATTGGAACAAAATGTAAAATGCGAGAGATTTTCAAGAAAGATTTCGACTGTTAATCAGGACATTCGAGGTTATTTTGACATGTTGGTCAGTCTGTGTCCGTATACTGGAGGTATGAAAAAGATGTCTACGATAGGGAGGTCATAGCCATGCGCGGGGTGCCCGTTTTTTTGTCTCTAATAAATACTTGTGGTTCATGTCTCCATTTTGGAGAAAGGTTTCAGGAGGAAATACGTGGTGTGATAAAAAGTGTAGGATGTCTATGTGTTAGGCGAGATTGGGTATCGAGTACTAGGGAGCACGAATATCGTGCTTAAGGAGAATGAATTGATTCAGGTGTCACAGTCGCAGATGGAAACCACACAGAGTATACATGAGGGTTACGCTGATATGAGATGTTTAGAGTTAGAATTTCAAGTAGGAGACTATATATTGTTGATAGTATCACATGGAAGGGGGTGATCCGGTTCCGTAAGAGGGGAAAGTTTCGACCTCGACACATAAGCCCTTATATAGTTATAACATGAGTGGGGAAGGTGGCATATCGACTAGACTTACCGGAAGAGTTGAGCTTGATTCATGACACCTTAAATGTGTCTCAGTTGAGGAAGTCTATGGTAGATGAGACAACTGTAGTCCCCCTAGAAGATATTCAGATTGATGAAAAGTTGACCGACTTGGAAAAGCCTATTGCCATTTTGGAAAGGAAGACGAATACTCTACGAAACAAAGAAATCAAATTGGTGAAGGTGCAATGGAAGCACAGAAAGGGCTCTGAATGGACCTGGGAGCAGGAGTCTGAGATGCAGATTCATTACCCTGAGCTTTTTGCAAGAAACGACTTCGAGGACGAAGTCTGATTCATCTGGGGGAGAGTTATAATGCCTCGATATCACGGTATGCATTTATTCTTATATATATATATATATATATATATATATATATATATATATATATATATATAGCAATTAAAATATATTAAATAAAATAAATTAATAAATAATTAAAAATATTAGTAAATTGGTTAGAGAATCAATTATTTAAGTGGGAGGGTCCTCTTTTCAAAAACCTAAAACTAGTAATGCTAACCTCTTTGCCTTTTGGGCTAATATCGTCATTATGAGGACTTGAAGGGCTACTTTTTCCATTTTCGAATTTCTTGCATGGTAGCGGAGAAAGAGAGAGAGAGAGAGAGAGAGAGGAGAAGGGAGTGACGGGATAGAGGAGGCATAGATTGCTGTCGTGCTCATACCTGTAAAGGGAGTGTTGCAAGGGTTTGGCTGGAATCGGTTTCTCCTTAAGTAAGTCATAAACATAATCCTTTTTTCCTCCTCCCTTTTCTTGTGGTTCAACCTTGCACTCTCCACCATAAATCACCATGATTGGCTGCCATTACTTTCCTTGCCGAAAATCATTGCCACAATGCTAGGTGGCAGTGGGTGGTGTCCATAATTGACCCCTTTGACACCTTGAATCATTCTTGAAGGATTAAACTCAAACCTTGATGATTTGCCCATTCTAGCATTACACTTCGTTCTTGTTCTCCTACAAATTACATACTTTGGGGACCTACCCAACAATCATGATTTCTAGTCCCAAACCTTTAAGTCACTATTAATAATTCATACTACAGTAATTTAGTCATTCACCTCATGACTTAATGGGTTAAGTAGCCTCATTAACCCTAAAAAGCCAAGCTGAGAATTTCTGGAAAACGTCCTAATTTGTTCCGATCTTTGAAAGACCATATCTTGGTCATGAGAAACCCTTTTTATTTGAAAACAATGCACAAAGTTTCCTAATTTAGTCCTCTAGACTTCATTAGTTTCGACCTAAATCCAGAAATGCCTCTAGCTAGGGTAGAAATTACTATTTACCCGTAAAAATGACTATTTACCCAGACTGGTCCGGATTGAACCGTTATGCGAGACAGTTTTGTAAAATTCACCATAAATCATAGAAACATAATTGGGAAGTGTTCAAATACTACTTTTAAATATAAGAACTAGATCTATCACCATATTATAGAGTTTTGAAAGATACGGAGTTTAAGGTGGGAAAAACAGGTCCCATACAGTCCCTAATTTTTATGTAGAAAGCTGAAATTTAAACCCTTAGTCTATTTGCATGATTAGGGAAAATAATTAAATAAACTTGACTTAAATCATTATTAATAACAAGTTTGAGGGGAAAGAAGGTGTGATTAAGTCTTGGGTTGCTTTGGAGGTGGCTTTGCTCTTGGAGGTGAGTTCCTTACTGCATGGTCTTGTGTTATATTTTCCTTATGTTAGCTCGTGTGTGTTATGTGTGTATTGTTTGCATGGAGAGTACTAGGTTGGGTAGAGTCTAGTGGTTTGCCTCATGTATTGAGAATATGCATGGTAGGACTCGGCGCATCCGAGTGGGGATCGGGCGTAGCCAATGTGTCCCAAAGGCTCAACAAAATGAGCAAGGGGGGTTGGGCATGGCCAATGTGTCCCAATGGGTTTGGGTACGGGGGATCGGGCTTAGCCAATGTGTCCCCAGGGCTCGATGCATTGAGCAAGGGGGATCGGGCATAGCCAATGAGTCCCAGTAGGAGTATGTTTGTTACTGATTTGTTCTTTGACATGCATGCATGATTATGTGTTTGATATAGTTTGTATCCATGGGTAGGGGTAAGGTTGATATGATATGATACTATGTATGTTTGGAATTCACTAAGCTTTGTGCTTACCCTATTTCCCTTAAAAAACTATTTCAGGTACACAAGATGGTCGGTCGTGATTGTACACATTGGCTTGAGGCAGATGTTGTTTCTATTTTTGAACTTGAATAAACGTTTCTTCTAAATATTTTAGTACATTGATTGACATTGGTTTAAGAATTTTGAATGGATCTAGGGTTTTGCTTAAACTTAATTTGAATAAATTTATTAAAGTGGAAGAGTTATATTTTTTTAAAAGAAACAAAAAAAAGGTCCAAATTTATTGTAAATTTTGGGATGTTACAAGAATATCTAGAGAATCTGCAGAACTCTTTTTTCCTAGGTTTAGACTAGTTTTTATACTAGCCACTCTCTTTAGGAGTGTTGATGATTTATATTGTATTATGAGAGTTAGAGTTTATGTAGAGACATGTCTAACAGTTCTTAGTGAATTCTTAGATTGTACTTGTTCTTTTTGTAAGAGCATTATTCTTTTTGAAAAAACTTGTTAAATAATATTGGTTATTATTTGTCAAATACTTGTGTTACTATTCTGCGTTTCTTTTAGATTCATACCCAAGTGTTAGGGTTTGGGACCATCAAGTGGTATCAAAGCAGGCTAGATCATTCGTTCTAGGATCTGTTAAAAATTCATAAGTTGAATCTCTATTAAAAAAAACTAGAAAATAAGAAGAAGATGAAGAAGATATCTTATACAATCATCAAGTTATGAAGAATATTTTAGAAACAAAGAAGAGAGAGTATGGTATGTTTTCTTATCTTTGGTACTAACTAACTGCATTATGTATGTCTTGTCCTTATAATGTCTCTCATATGTGAGAACTATTAAGTGGAAGGATCAACAAAGATACAAATGTTCTTGATGATGAAGAACAAAAGATTAGTTCGAAAAATAAAAGGGTTATTGATGCAAGTCCTTTATCATGTTTTCCTGAACTGATGTATGATCTAAAGGCACTTATATCTATGTTCTTTACTGCTGAACTTGATCTGAAATACCAAATCATCAATCAAAATCAAGAAGAATAGAAGTGTTGAAGAAGAAACTGATAGAAAAGGAGAAAGATATTTTAGATTTAAAGGAAAAGATAAAAGAGAAAGATGTACCTAAAGAATGTTTATCATCAAGAAACCCTATCTTTCATTCTGATGAACATCACAACATCTCTTGCACTAACATGTCTCACTCTGATAAGTTTCATGTTGAGAAACCTCAAGTTGCTAGAAAAAACTTCATCAGAACCGATTACCATTCCCAAAAAACCCTCTCCTTAAGCTTCTTCTCACATTAGAATGACTTCAGTTCACTCTCTAGAAAAATCTCACCCTAATAATTTTATTCACACTACAAAGAATTTTGCCAATGTGAAACCTTTTAAAATTGTGAAGAATCCATCTCACCTTGTCAAGGCTCCAACTCCATCTCAAACTTCGATCATCAAAAAAGCTAAAAACATGCAAATTTTCTGATGTATGTTTTTGTTTTAATAATGCTTCTTATAGGGAAAAACAAACAAAGAAAAGGAAACAGAGGTCACAAGGTAAGAAATATTAGGTTCTAAAGAAGCTGAAGATAAAGCAAGTTTGGGTTCCAAAGATTTCATCTCAACAGTCTGAATAAAAGAAAACAGTTAGAGTTAGAAAGAAGCACTATGATCAAAAGTCTCCAGGAAAGAAGAAGAGGATTCTGAAACCTCAAATTGGTTTTTCTTCATTTGATCAGAAATTCTCAGAAGAAAGGTATGTTGCAAAGACCAATCTCAAATGAGTTCCTAAAATTGTTTGTTAATTTCTAAGGATGTGAGAGAGTGAATTTTTGTTTTTTTAAATAAAAAATATCTATATTTGTTGTCTCTCTCATTGAAGAAATGTTTAAAAAGGGTGTGTATATGGTTAATGTTTAAAAAGGGTGTGTATATGGTTATTTTTACTAATGATGTTGAAACAATTTTAATGGTTGTCTTGTAAAATCTTTGTCACAAGATGTGTCAATTCATTTGATCAAAAAGATGCTAGCTGTATTTTGTCTTTTGTCATTATTATTACAAACCACGACAAGTGTGTACGAAAAAGCATGGGTACTATATTTACTATCAAATGAAAAAGAGCATGGTTTTTATTTCCTTATGTAGCATGGGATGTCACAGGGTTCAAATAAGTTTGCTAAAAAGGGGTAGTTTGGTTATTATACTTCAGGTGTTGATGACTAAGAAAAGGCAATTGACGAGAGTGGTGGCTGTGTAAAGCTTAAAAGCTACTAATACACATTAAGTAGTGTTTTGATGGTATTCTCTTACATTGACTACTAAAGGAAAATGCAATTTTATTATTATCCAATGGATATAAGGTATTATTTTTGACTTTTTAGGCAAATGTAGTGATTGTGTGGTGAAGTTACAACAATGGTCATATAGAATGAATGGGTTACAAAATAAAGACATATGTTTTTGTATAAAACCCTTCGATAACTACCCTCATATCGCCAATACCACTAGAGCCTACTCATACTTTAAGCTTTTCCAGAATCCTTAAACAAGCCACCGGTATCAGTGCATCACCACCATGAGATTCTTCATCTTCCCGTTGCACATATCAGTGTCATACTCACATATCATAGTTCAATGACACTCTCTTTGATCTCAAGGTCTTGTTGAATGTTTATTATGTGTTGAAGATTCAATATCATACTGTTTCTAATAAAGATAATGTCATGATTTTGGAAGGAACACCTCATTTCCTTGCGTCTCATAGAAAAGTTTGGGTTGATTCTATTTTCTCACTACAAGGAAAAAGGTCATTACCGGCGACAAAATTCGCCGGTAAAAGTCCCAAAAGTTGACGGTAATACTATTAGCGGCGACGCGTCACCGGTACTGAGTTGCCGCTACTGCTTCGTCGCTATTGATCAGTTTGTCGCCGCTAATGATAAAAGTCGCCGCTATTGACTCTGTCGCCGCTAATGAGTATTGTCGCCGCTAATAAGCTAGTCGTCGCTAATGACTTCTGTCGCCGGTAATAACTTCTGTCGCCGGTAAAAAAAAAATTCAATTTTTTAGTTTTTTTTTAATTAATGATTTTGGTTGCCGGTGATAATGTCGCCGGTAAAAGTGTCGCCGGTAATAACAATATTCGATTAAATATCAAAACCAATAGTGTAGATGCTAATTACAAAACAAACATCCTGTTAAATATCAAACATGATAGTGTCAATGCAAATTACAAACAAACATCCAAATACAATTAAATATCAAAAGTCATAATATCCGAGTAGCAAAACAACAAAATTTTTACAATCTACCAAGTAGCAAAACGTGACAACATATGCAAATAAAACCCATCCTTACATACCATCATCGTCGTTCCGATCGTTTCCTTGATTATTTTGGGATTGAAAAAAAGAATAAAGCTCATCCCTACATGTCGGGTCGGCGAGCATTACACGAAGATTTTCCAACTACATAATTAATAACAATGTATATAAACTTATAAGTTAGATCGTCAAACATAATCAAAAACTATCAAAATGCATTGATATTTTTAAACTAAGTAGAAAACCATAGTACATTGCTATTTCTTGCACTTGGGACAAAAACCAAATTACCCAACTTTTTAGCAAATAATCACCACAAAACCAAAACTACCAAATCAACATGCATTTTACGATGCTAAAGTAGATTGCTATTTTACCTGTAATGGTTGTGATAGTTGCGAAGGCTATGGAATCGTCGGGAGACCAGAAGGTTTGCGGCCAATGCCTCTAATGTGGCCACGTCGCTCTCCTAATACTTTCTCGAACGTAGCTCTTTCTTGAGCGAGTTCTAACTCACTTTCACCTTGAGTTTATTCTAACAGCTCTTCTCTAACTCCCCGGATTCCCAAGTATTATTTTATTCTTTATTTTTGGGTGATTGTGAGGAGACTCGGTGAGTTGGAGTCCAAACTCGCCGAGTAGGATCGCGGTTTTGTACGCGGGTTCGCATCTGGACTCGGCGAGTCCACGCTGTTTAATGAAACCCTAATTTCCAGGGTTTGAGAACTATTTAAAGGGGCTTATGGCCGTCATTTGTGGCCACCAACCCCAGAGAGAAACCCTAAAGAGATTTTGAGCGTTTTGGGAGAGAGAAGAGGCCATTGTTGACCTTTGAAGCTTTGTTTGGCAAGGAAAAGGAGATTCTAGCTAAGAGGAGGCAAGGGAGGTGGACATCCTTCGATTTTGGGAGTTTTGACCTAGAGTTATGAGATATGGGGCTAAAACATCATCTAGGAGCAAATAGTTGTTGTTTGAACACCAAGGTTTGGACTTTACGTGATTATCATGCCTGGGGAGGCCGGGTCTATGATTGTATGGAACAGATCTGACCTCAGAACTGAGTTTGAGTTATGCATGGCATGGACTCGCCGGTCTGAAGAACAGACTCGGCGAGTAGCATGAAGTTTGCCCGTAACCACTCAGCGAGTGGTCTTGTCGAGTTGAGGGGTCGACTCAGTGAGTCAGGGAGAGTCAGGGGGGACTGAGTCAAGCCGGAACTCGCCGAGTTGTTCTTGAGACTCGGCGAGTTGAGTCGTGGTGGCCCCGTGATTTATGCCAGGTGAAACTCATCGAGTCAGAGAAATACTTGATGTGTCAAGAGAGGATTCAAGGGAGTCAGTGGACGTGTATAGACTCGCCGAGTCGCCCTAGTGCACTCTTCGAGTCCAGTCAAAGTTGATCGTTGACTTTTGTTGACTTTTAGGGTTTGGTCAGCGATGTGGCCTTTGGGCCAAGAGAGGGGTAAAATGGTCTTTTACCCTTAAGAGGGTGCCAAGAGAGGGTTGATTCTAGTCTCGAGAGTTATATTCATGAGAGTATTTGCCTTATGTGTTAGGCGGTGGCGAGTTCGAGATTCAAGTGTGGGGATATCTGCTTTCTGCTTGCCAGGTGAGTATTCTCACTATACTTTACCTTGAGTAGGTAACCAGAGTTATGTGACAGAGTATTTGTATGCTATGTATGTTATGTGTTGTACTGCATTATTTCTATGTGATTTATGTTGTGCATGTTTACAGAGTTAGAACCGGAAGGTTCCCAGAGTTAGAACCAGAGGGTTCATAGAGTAGGGTCCACGGACCCACAGAGTTATAGCCTCGAGTGGCTAATATGTGTTATGTGTGGCATTTTGGGGAACTCACTAAGCTTCGTGCTTATAGTGTTTTGTGTTATGTGTTTCAGTTTTCTCTCTAGATCACGGGACGGCACCGGCTCGAGCCTACACACCAGAGAAAGAGTCATGTTTTGAGGATCCTGGTATATTAAGCAAGTGAAAATGGAGTTATGTTGTTGTAATTCGATTATGACTGGAATTTTAAGAAAAGTATTTTTAAGAATTAACGATAATTTTTAAATGAATAATTGTTTTGAAATTTACGGTGTTACAAGTTGGTATCAGTGCCTTGGTTTGAGGGATTCGGATGCACCTTCGGGTAAATCTGGACTCAAACTGAGGATTTAAGAAAATTTTCCAAAAAGAAATGTGTTTTTATAAAGAGAATAAGAGTTTCAAAGAGAAAGCAAAAAGTGCAGTGTGTACAATCAGCCAGAGCCCGAACGGTGATTTCCCAAAACACCCTTATTTTGTGTTATGAGATATTTGTGATATATTTTATGAGATAGTGTGCATGCTAGAGGCAGGCTAGGCAATTCATATTTTAGGACTAGAGTGGCCTGATTTATGATGCCTTAGCCTAGGGTTGCTGATATATGTGATGTGTTTTTGAATATTTGCTGAGCGAGAGTGTCCAGCATGAAATCTTTAGGGGATTTGAGCAGGGAAGTAATATGGAAAAGGTATCTATATGAGCATATAAGGAGCTTGCCGAGAGGGTAGCCAGATGCCCACGTGGGGCGGAGTTGTTAGAGTTCAGTGATATCCATCATGAATGAGGAAGGTGAGTGGATAATAACCTAAGGAGGTTTTTCATACTGAAGGGGACGCTTCAATGCCCGAATGCTGCTTGCTTCGTGCTTTGTGAAAGTCTTGATGATGGGAGTCAGCTACTAAGTGAATATGACGATATTCAGGAGGTAGATGGTTGGCATCATTAGGAGCTCTTCAGCAGCTGATGGCAGAGAAGTGTGGGAATCTAGGAAGAGCCTAGGGAGTAACCTTAGCCAGATGAGTGCACTGGCAGAGTAGAGAAATTTGCTGGGGAGCGAGCACACGCGATGGGATTGGTGAAAGAGCAGGTCGAGTAGCTACTGAGGAGCTCCGGGATAGTCCATGTGGAAAGTATGGGTAGATGTGGCAGGTAGTATAGGCCCGTACTACTGAAAGCAGAGGACCCATACTTGATACAGGGAGTATTTTGGAGGTTCTAAGGAGCAGATTGAGGAGTGATGTTATGGTTCGAGTACCATACATCGGAGCGAATTGAGGAGTGATGTTATGGTTCGGGTACCATACATAGGAGCGGATTAAGGAGTGATGTTATGGTTCGGGTACCATGCATCGGAGCGGATTGAGGAGTGATGTTATGGTTCGAGTACCATACATCGGTGCGGATTGAGGAGTGATGTTATGGTTCGAGTACCATACATCGGAGCGGATTGAGGAAGTGATGTTATGGTTCGGGTACCATACATCGGAGCCGATTTCGGAGTGATGTTATGGTTCGAGTACCATACATTGGAGCGGATTGAGGAGTGATGTTATGGTTCGGGTACCATACATCGGAGCGGATTGAGGAGTGATGTTATGGTTCGAGTACCATACATCGGAGCGGATTGAGGAGTGATGTTATGGTTCGGGTACCATACAATGGAGCATATTGAGAAGAAATGTCATGGAATGAGTACCATGGTTCGTAGTGAATGATGCTTGTGGTTCCCCGGTTATCCGATCATGATTGAGTTCGAAGAGGCATCCCTTGAGAAGGAGATCGAGAGCCTCTCAGAGTCTTTTAGTAAGGAGTCAGAGAGAGGGGAGAATTTCGGTATGAGTTGAGCAATCAATCGATAGAGGAGATGTCACCTTCTATGATATGGGTGGTACTAATTATGTTCGTGTGCAAAACATGAGAAGCATGATGTTTAAGTTTTGGGTTTGGGGGTAAACCCTGCAGGTTGTCATTGATGATGATTTTCCACCAGAGTATCAGGTAGCATGTGTGCCGCAAGGCAGTGATTTATCACGAACAGATAGTCAGTTGGGACTGAGATAGTCAAGGACTACATTACACCTGTTTGAGTATAGTAGGGTGTATTGTAGTCGTATTAGTGGGGAGTTTAGTCGAGTTTAGCAGTGCAGTGGGTTTTCTATCTATGTTGGGTATTAAATATGGGAGTGGGTCCCTGTTCTTGGGATGATCCATGTGTTGGAACATTGGTTGATGAGTTGAAGTGGGGGAGTACGACGATTTTGTGGTTCATTCTATGAGCCAGTGATGTTAATTGTCAGTTGAGTTGTTTGGTATTGGATTGGTACGAGACTTGGAGCGACTATAAGCAGTCGTGACGAGAAGTTCTTGAGGATTTCATCTGAGGTTCAGAGTATATGAGGTCGATTGATTTCCTTAAAGGGGATTATCGGGCGTTGTGTAGCACTTTCCAGGGGCAGGTGCGATTTTGCTGGTGAAAATAGTTTGTAGGATGGTTGTGTGCCAATTGGTGATGGTTCGAACCCTGAGTAGGGGAGAACCGGGTACCGTATGGAAGAAAGCAGAGATTTGTCAAGAGTGGTTATAAGTGGGTATAGAGATTTGCGGTAAGAATTCATGAGACCATAGATATTGGTGATCGAGGAAAGGGGTCAGAGTGAGTTAATGCAGGAATTACTTGTTTGAGAAGGATGAATGTCTCCACGGCAGGTGGTTAATGGTCAAGAACCTGGTAGTGGTCAGTATTGTTACAAGTAGGTAGAGAATGATTGGGCAGCCAACTCCCGCGTCGGTATGCGTATTCTTGCTTGGATTTTGAGCGATAGGAAAAAAAGGGTTTCGGAGAATTATCAGCGTATTCCGTAGCGTTAGCGTTTTCTCGTATTCCAATTGGGTAATTGGATACACCGAAGTCGCACTTTGGGAAAAATGAAGATCTAATTATGGGGTACAGAGGAAAGGTATTATTGTATCTATATGATGCTTGGGGCAGGAGATCAGTGGTTGTGGCAGGATCTTGTGATGTTCTGTTGGGGTGTTCCGAGGTATCTGGGTATGATATCTTGATTTCGGAGTTATTCGTGAATCTTGAGCTGAGATGACTTGTGGTATATCAAGTATCTATGGTTCTAGTGGGAGCCCTTCGAGTATTGGCATCCAGAGGGATTATTTAAGAGAGTGGATCTCCGCAAGGGTAGGCATTTTGATATGTCGATTGCCTCTAGAGTCTGTGATGCATATTCGGGTCGAGTATGGGTAGCTACCTATGATAGTCTGTGGAGCATGAGTTAGTGGAGGTAGAGAGTGTTGTGATACTGCGGGGAGCCGTAGTACTCACTAGTCAGAGGGTGTTGTGATACTACAGGGAGCCATAGTACTCACTAGTCAGAGGGTGTTGTGATACTACGGGGAGCCGTAGTACTCTCTAGTCATTGAGAGGTCATCATGATGTTGCGGGAAACCATAGTACTCACTAGATGGCAAGAGAATGTGATGATGGATTGTTCTCTGATCAGTGTATGATGTGGAAGAGTTTTGGGCTTGAGTAGCCCTAGTATTGAGTTTTTGGAGCCTGGTTGTCGAACCGGGGGCGAGACGGGGGTCTCCGTCTCTGTCGGGAGATTCGACGAAATGCGCAAGGGATATGCGCAGCAGACACCAGAGATCAGAGTTGAGACGATCCTCGGTTGGACTGTATTTTTTTGCCCATAAGGAAAAGAGAATTTCGTGACTTGCGTGTCACTGGGCCAGGATAGTGGTCACGGGGAGGAAGTTAGTGGGATATATGGATCATCATATGCGTGACCTTTGGAGGCTCGGCTGTGCAGTCAAAAGCTGACCTGGTGCTCAGTCTCGAAGAGGGATTTCAAAAATGAGCTAGAGCTTATCATGGGGATGTCTAAGGACACTTCAGAGTGAGTGAACGATTCAGACGCTCAAAGACATGCTTCGGACATGTGTATTAGATTTTGGAGGGAGTTGTGGCACGTATTTACCCTTGGTTGAGTTTTCCCATATCAACAGCCATCATTCGAGCATTGGTATGCCACACTTTGAGCTATTGTATGGGAGGAGGTGTCGGACCCCCATTTGTTGGGGAGAGATCGGGCAGCGTGTTATGGGTAGTACAGAGATTGGGTTGCAGACGACTGCGCAGATTCAACAGGTCAGGCGGAGGTTATTGACCGCTCAGATTCGTCAGAAGAGTTATGCGGACAGGCGCCGATCCGAGCTCGAGTTCCAGAACGGCGACCTTGTGCTCCTGAAGGTCTCTCCTTGGAAAGGAGTGATTCGATCCCGGAAGAGGGGCAAGTTGGGGCCCCGATATATTGGTCCATTCAGGGTGGTTGCGAGGGTAGGCAGGGTAGCCTATCGTTTGGAGTTGCCAGCAGAGTTGGGTCAGATTCACGACACTTTCCACGTGTCGCAGTTGTGAAAGTGCGTAGCCGACAAGTCAGCAGTAGTGCCACTAGAGGATAGTCAGGTGGATGCGAGCCTGAATTATGCTGAGAGGCCAGTGGCGGTCAGAGATCGAAAGATTAAGGTTCTTAGGAATAAAGAGGTGTCACTGGTGCAGATCCAGTGGCAGCATCGAAAAGGGTCAGAGTTAACTTGGGAGCCGGAGCATGAGATGTGTGGTCAGCATCCGGAGTTATTTGCAGAGTGAGACTTCAAGGGCGAAGTCTAATTCTAGTGGGGGAGAATTGTAACACCCCGGATTCCCAAGTATTATTTTATTCTTTATTTTTGGGTGATTGTGAGGAGACTCGGCGAGTTGGAGTCCAAACTCGCCGAGTAGGAACGCGGTTTTGTACGTGGGTTCGTGTCTGGACTCGGCGAGTCCACGCTGTTTAATGAAACCCTAATTTCCAGGGTTTGAGACCTATTTAAAGGGGCTTATGGCCGTCATTTGCGGCCACCAACCCCAGAGAGAAACCCTAAAGAGATTTTGAGCGTTTTGGGAGAGAGAAGAGGCCATTGTTGACCTTTGAAGCTTTGTTTGGCAAGGCATAGGAGATTCTAGCTAAGAGGAGGCAAGGGAGGTGGACATGCTTCGATTTTGGAGCTTAGAGCATCATCTTGGAGGTATAGTTTGGCTTCCTTTTTTGTTGTCATGATAAACATGGGGGTTAGGGTTTCTTGACTCCTTTGTTGGTTAGATTTGATGTCCATTTCGTCCCTATTTGTGATGAGGCTTGGGATAAGATCCATAGAGGTCCAGAGAAGCTTTATTCCTTAAGCTTTATGAGGATTCATGGGAGTTTTGACCTAGAGTTATGAGATATGGGGCTAAAACATCATCTAGGAGCAAATAGTTGTTGTTTGAACACCAAGGTTTGGACTTTACGTGATTATCATGCCTGGGGAGGCTGGGTCTATGATTGTATGGAACAGATCTGACCTCAGAACTGAGTTTGAGTTATGCTTGGCATGGACTCGCCGAGTCTGAAGAACAGACTCGGCGAGTAGCATGAAGTTTGCCCGTAACCACTCAGCGAGTGGTCTTGTCGAGTTGAGGGGTCGACTCAGTGAGTCAGGGAGAGTCAGGGGGACTGAGTCAAGCCGGAACTCGCCGAGTTGTTCTTGAGACTCGGCGAGTTGAGTCGCGATGGCCCCGCGATTTATGCCAGGTGAAACTCGTCGAGTCAGAGAAATACTTGATGTGTCAAGAGAGGATTCAAGGGAGTCAGTGGACGTGTATAGACTCGCCGAGTCGCCCTAGTGCACTCGCCGAGTCCGGTCAAAGTTGACCGTTGACTTTTGTTGACTTTTAGGGTTTGGTCAGCGATGTGGCCTTTAGGCCAAGAGAGAGGTAAAATGGTCTTTTACCCTTAAGAGGGTGCCAAGAGACGGTTGATTCTAGTCTCGAGAGTTATATTCATGAGAGTATTTGCCTTATGTGTTAGGCGGTGGCGAGTTCGAGATTCAAGTGTGGGGATATCTGCTTTCTGCTTGCTAGGTGAGTCTTCTCACTATACTTTACCTTGAGTAAGTAACCAGAGTTATGTGACAGAGTATTTGTATGCTATGTATGTTATGTGTTGTACTGCATTATTTCTATGTGATTTATGATGTGCATGTTTACAGAGTTAAAACCGGAAGGTTCCCAGAGTTAGAACCAGAGGGTTCATAGAGTAGGGTCCACGGACCCACAGATTTATAGCCTCGAGTGGCTAATATGTGCTATGTGTGGTATTTTGGGGAACTCACTAAGCTTCGTGCTTATAGTGTTTTGTGTTATGTGTTTCAGGTTTCTCTCAGGATCACGAGATGGCACCGGCTTGATTGTACACAACAGAGAAAGAGTCATGTTTTGAGGATCTTGGTTTATTAAGCAAGTGAAAATGGAGTTATGTTGTTGTAATTCGATTATGACTGGAATTTTAAGAAAAGTGTTTTTAAGAATTAACGATAATTTGTAAATGAAAAATTGTTTTGAAATTGTTGTTCCGATTCAGCAGTAACATATACACCATTCTTATCGGTCTGAGCTTTGCGAAATGTTTCCACTCTCTTAAGGTTCTGTTTAACTTTAAAAATTATATTATATTTTAAATAAATAATTACATGTATCGTAGGGTACCTTCTTATAGCAAGTACTGCTATACGAGCTCGAACCCCTACGATTCACATTTGTTTGCTTTTAACTAGTTTTTTTTGTTCCTTTCTGAAGCAATTATGTGTTCGTCAGTTAGAAAATACTCAACTGCCTTCGCCCAGTTATCAACAAGCATACCATCCGGAGGATTGACCAATGCTCTCGGGATATCTTCATACCCTCCGACCATCTTGAAATATTCTTTTGCGTCGGCTGTACGCTCTCGATAACCTTTTAACAAGGCTGCTTGAAAACCCTTTGTCAATAGATTAGCTTGTGCATCCTGGTACATTTGATTGAGATCAAACTTCGTCTACAAAAAAAAAAGTTAACCAAGTAAAATACAATTATAGTTAACCCTATAAAATATATTTAAATAAATAATTACCGTTAAATGTTGTAATACAGTGTCCTTTAAATCAGGGGAAACTCTTTTCCAACTCCATTTGTCAAAAGGGAACATTTGCCACATTGTTTTTCCAACTTCTTGGGAAAACATGTCTCCCGGCTCTCCTACGGGATTAAATGTGATATCCCTATCATATTGCATGCCAATTGGTTTCCCCTGGTTCTGTAAGATTGCTTTTTCAAGCATTATATTTTTAGTTTTTCCTCGAACTTTCCTTCGGGCACGTTCCTCAACTACAAATGTAATTAAAAATTATTAGAAACGATATTTAATTTATGATAATTGAACGAAAATAGTAAATAAAAATTCATGATAAGACTTACCGTCCTGCTCGTGCTGGCCAGGACCTCTACCACCTGGGAAAGGTGGGTCCTCAGCTCCGTCTCCCCCATGTCCACGACCCATGACAGCAGCCATGGTAAACATAAACAAAAGCCACACTCTCATCATTTCCTGAAAAATTATAAGATATATAAATACAATTTTTATTACAGATACACATTACTTGTAAGTTTTTAAACAATTTTATATTAGACATTATGTTGTTGTGTTGTTATTTTTTATCGTCGAGATTAAAATATATATATAAGTTTTTAAACAATTTTATAATTTTTTTTTTGTGTTTTTTTTTTCCAATTATAACAATAATTTTTTTTTATTTTTTTTCAATTATAGCATCCTTTAACCTATTTTTATGGTAACCGATTATTATTGGTTATAGAAATATAATCTTATGAATTAATTTGAAGATTATAAGTTAACTATATCACTTAGTTAATTAATTTGGAGTTAGCTTGAGTAAAAACTAGAAACTTTCTAGTTTTTGTATATAAGTTTTTAAACAATTTTATATTTTTTTGTGTTTTTTTTCTTCCAATTATAACAATAATTAATTTTTATTTTATTTTCAATTATAGCATCCTACTTATAAGAAAACCACATAATTTTACATAATACATAAGAACATGAAATTCACATACTTCTGCATACATATTATGTTGTTGTGTTGTTCTTTTTTACCGTCTAGATTAAAATACTCATATACCACATATACATCAAATACACATACATTGGCATATATACAACAAATCCACATATATTCAAATTAAAAGTGAAATTAGCAAATGAACTTACCTTTCTTCAAGAAATGGAGTTAGAAATTGGTCCCAAAAGCTTTAACCACACCTAGAGAAATTTGCTTGGAACAATGTGAGGAGAAATTTGCTTCTAATCCAAAACAACACCACCAAAAACAAATATATGAACAATTTATTACCATTCAATCACTAGATGAAGCTAAAAATCGAAATTAACATACAAATTGAAAAGGAAATTACAAAATCAACTTACCTTTGTTGAAGAAATGGAGTTAGAAATTGGTCCCAAAAGATTTAACCACACCTAGATTCTTAATAGTACACAATATGGGAAGAAATTTGCTTGGAACAAGCAAATAGAAGTGAAAATCGGAAGAAGCTGGAAATGGAGAAGGAAAGAAGCGCAACAAACAGAAAGCAAATGGAGAAATGAGGGTTCCTCGTGCGTTTTTTTTTTATCTGCGAGAGGCAATAGCGGCGACAGGTAGAGCTTTACCAGCGACTTTTAGCAATAGCGGCGACAAACTGGAGGGAAGGATACCACGTGTTTTTTCGTTAACTATTAGCGGCGACTTTTTTAACTCTTTAACGGCGACAAATATGTCGCCGGTATTAGGTTAGATAGGATAAGACACCCCACCCATTGGATTAGATATCTCATCGAACGGTTCAGATGTAACAGAGGGGGAAAGCGTGGATCCGGGTGCCAACCCTTTACCGGCGACACTATTACCTGCAACAAAGGGCTTTAGCGGCGATAATATCTAGAGTCGCCGCTAAAGCCCCTTGTCGCCGGTAATAGTGTCGCCGGTAAGGGTATATTTCTTGTAGTGTCTCGAGAGTTTGATATTGTTAAAAGAAGAAAGTGAAAGCATGCACATGGGTAATTTGATCAATGCATAATTCAAACAAAAGTTGCCAATTAGATATAGGGACCTGCGTAATTGGTCTCAAAATTGAACCTTGATGATTAAAAGAAACAATATTTGTTGCATGGGTGCATGAAACGAATGGAAGGATTTTTTTGTCTTGTTCTTCACGTGAGTTGGTTGGGTGTTCAAGCATGGTGAGTTTTCTTGTCGGTTATTGTCATTGAGGAGCGGGTGTAAGTATTGGCTGTAATTTTTTTGTGATAAAAGAAGGATATTGTGTGTGCTTTTACTTTTGCAGTTTAAATGTTTAACTAAAGGAATTCATACAACAACAAAATATGTCAAGACAAAAGGTTCACATTGATAGTCTCTCATGTGATGTGCTTTCTGGATATCTCTCTAAAAGGCAACAGCATAAAAGCATTTAAAAGTCAAAGTAAAAAAAAGGTCATCTTTAATTAAGTTTTCTTTTTAGTCATTTATTTTTCAAATTCTCAATTAGCTTCTGTCTCTAGTTTTTGCATTAGTTTATATATATATATATATATATATATATATATATATATATATATATATATATATATATATATATATATATATATAGCTTAAAATAAAAAATAAAAAAATAAAAATAAAAATAAAAACTAAAAAATAAAAAATAAAAAATAAAATAGTTCTGTTTTCTAAAAGTTTTTACTTAAATTTCTTTGAGTAAAATTTTCTTTCGTATTTTCGTTCATAATTTTTAAATTTATTTAATTTTGGTTAGTTTACATTTTTTTTTTCTTTTATTTTTATTTTGCTTTTGTAACTATGGTTTAACTATAAATTTCAAAAAAAGTGTTGTGCAGGTCTTATCATATTATCTATGAACATCATAAATTATTTACCCCCTAAAGTTTAATGTTGTGCTTGGCGTTCCAATTATCTATGAACATCAGAAATTATTTACCCCCTAAAGTTCTAATAGTCATGTCATTATTGTGTGTATAAGGTTCTTCGGTTTCATGCACTGATTTACAGATTGAGTAAGAGATAGCATGGAAGTTTGATCACGTGATGTGTCTTTTTCTTTGAAAAGAAAGTTTCAAGTTGGTCTTGGTGACAATATATATAATGTGTCAATACACATTTGGTTCATGATTTGCATAAACGTTGCTCCACTTTCATAAAATCGATGAGAAATTTCATTCTTTATGATCAATCATTGTGCTGACAACGTGTCTCAAGAAGGTGCAAGAAATGAACCACAAAATTAGGGGGGGGGGGGGCAATTAATATTGACACAGACATTTCATAATCCAAGCATGTAACTTTGAATGATAAATTGTTCTTAGAAGCATGTTAATGTATGTGCCTAAATCTCTCTAAGTATCTCATCAGCATGACCAAGACCGTCTGCTGAGATGTCATTGAGTCACCCACTCATACTAATTGTTATGCATTTACATACCCTTTAACATGAGATTGCCTAGTCTTGATCAAAAAATTATTATAAGTCTTGGGTGTTTATTTCCTGATTAATTGTTTTATCCAAACCTTGTCCCTGGAAGCATGCTTGTCGTATGCATCAATCTCATTGTCTGCTAAAACATTGAACATTGCCCAGTAGCTTAACCTGATTGCGTTGTCATCAGAGAAAGAGATACTTATCTGGCCTTTCAATGACAAATGGTTATTTATGTACTTTACCTACTAGATTGAGGTATGACATGGTACGAATATGAATTAACTATGAATATATTCCACGGTTTTGACTAATCCGCCCAACAAATCTTCTAATATAGAACTTGATGATTCATTATATGATACCATACACTAATAAAGTTCGAAACTCTGTACCAATGATTAAGCTATGTACCGTAGTTTATCACACGCACCAATCCACTCGTGTCGTTAAATTCTTCTTAAAATCTTTATGATTCAGTGTCAACTACCAATCACTGATGAGAACTTGAAAAATTTGTGTCAATGGGTATATCATATACGGTGATATATTATTAACACCTACCCACTCTTGCCCTCTTTCTTCTAATAAAATTGGTTAATGATTCAACATATAAAACCATACGTTGATGAGACTACCCAAAATTGTGTACATGATCTACTATTGCAACAACACAATAGTGTGATACACCAAATCCTCTATTATCCTTTAACTTTTTTTGATGTTATCTTTCATTTCAAGTTACTTACTATCTTCTTAACAAACTCAAAAAAATAAATAAATAAATAAATAAAAGGCAGTGATCATTGATGCTATCAAAAAAGGGGAGAAATGTTTAGTTCTGCTATGATGTCACTTGATCATTCACATAATTGCAGATACTCTTATAAGAAGAAGGTTATTTATCTAAGGGCGACCAGACCTCAGATGTTGTTTATCTAAGGGGGAGAAAAATGTAAGGGGAGCAGATATCAGCATATTACTTCATCTATATATTTATTCATTATTTCATTCTTTATTAATTTGGTTTTGATATCATCAAATAAGGGAGATTATTGGGAAACACATTTGTATAGAATTGATGATGCAAAATATATACATTATAGTTATAGTTTGTTTGCTCATTTTAGACAGTCAGTCTTGTCTAAGTAAGTGTAAATGAAATAACTTACACAAGTTGATATTCCAGAGTTTGTTTATATAGTTAATATGAAGATATGCTGATGGAAGTTTATTTATCGAAGATTGTAGTTCATCCCTTAATGACCAAATATCACTGGAGACACTATCAGCACCAAAGGCACTTAAAGTATTATCAACAAGAAGAGCATCATTCACTGCAGACTGATCAATGTGTCCATATGTTGAAGTACTTACACTGATGACACACTAATCATATGATCATACATGTTGAGTATGCAGGATGTACGTGTTGAGTACGCAGGACGTACTCGTCCTGTTCCAAAACCCTAAAATCTAGGGTTGTGGCCCCTATTTAAGGACATTAACTCCTCTTGGACCTTCTTATAACCAACCTTCATCCCTCTTAGCGTTGATATCAAAACCCTAACCCTTGAGTGTGAGTATTGAAGATTTTGAGTGAATTTTGGTGTTCTTGGTGGTGAATGAAGATCATTTGAGAATTGATTGTGCATTCAAGCTCTTGGATCCAAAATCTACACCTCATTCTTCATCTATATAAGGTATAAAGTTCATACCTTGAGGCATGCTTTGCTAGATCTTGCTAGGGTTTATGTTTATGTTCATTTATCCAAAAACCTTAGTCTTTGTGAGTATGGACTACTCCTGACCATTTAAGCTGTTTTAATTGACATTTTTTAGTGCATGGTGTGATAAAAGCAAGCTTGGTCATTTCCTTTCATCCATGCATGAGTTATGGGGTTTTTAGTAATGTTAGAAGTTAGGGTTTTGGCTTTGAGCTCTCTTTAGCCATACAAAGGCATAAAGTTGGCAACTATTGATTAGAATGCTTCTTACCGTCAGATCTAAGGTTGGGGTGAAGTGTCTTAATGATTAAGATATTAAATGTAATGCCCCGTCTCTGGTATGTTGCTTCCGTGGCATTTCTTTAGAAGTTTTATTGAGGGACTCGGCGAGTCTATGGCCTGACTCCTTGAGTAGGGTCAAGTTTTTGTGCACGTGTTAGTCAGCGACTCGGCGAGTCTGCCTGCCTGGAAGAAACCCTAAATCCCCGGGTTGCTCACTATTTAAGCAATGCCATGAGCCCTAAACTCGCCTCCTTCACCCTCAGAGAGCTGTGAGAAAACCCTAATCCATCCCTTATTGTTTTAAGTGCTTTTGTGTGTGGATTTTGAAGGCTTAAAGAAGAAGAAGAAGAAAGGAGCAAAGAGAAGAGGTGTAGAGCAAAGATTCAAGGGCAAAAATCAGAGTTCATTGAGGTATTCTCGGATTCCTTCTGTTTTATGCTTTAGACCTCCATTAGAACTCTTCTAGGGCTAGTTTGATGCATTTTCCAAGCCTCATAGTTGTATGGATGCCTTAATAGGTCGAGATATCCCTAGATCTGTTCATTTAGGAGTTGTAGAGCCTGGATCTATTGCCTTTTTGAAGATGCTTTGCATAAGGACCCTAGATCTAGCCTTTATTATGCTTTTTGAGCCTTATTATCTTCTTGGTCACTTATGGGCACGTAAAGATAGAATCTTTACGTGCTAATCGAGTTAAGGAAGCCCATATCTATAAGTTTCAGCCGCTGGATTCAAGCAGAATCGAGTTTAGAGTAGCTGCATGGATGTGACTCGGCGAGTCGGAAGAATGACTCGGCGAGTCAAGTCGCGAGTCCCGTTTCTCCCCTTTTTGAGTGATGACGAGTGGAAGCCTATGAGTAGTAGAGTGGACTCAGTGAGTTGGAGGGCAGACTCAGTAATGTAGAGACTCGACGAGTTGTTCATACAACTCGGCGAGTCCAAGACAATCTTCTTAGTTCAAGAACAACTCGTCGAGTTGTTCATATAACTCGGCGAGTCGGATGCAAATTGTCTGAGTTTTTGCATCGAGAGGGTACTCGTCGAGTCGATGTCATGCTCGACGAGTAGCCACGAGTAGGGTTGAGAAGTGAGACTAGGGACTCGGCGAGTTGGCGGCCCAACTCAGCGAGTCAGGTCAACTGTGGGTTGACATTGACCGAGAGTCTTAACTTTGACCAGGGGTAAAAAAGTCATTTTACCCAATGCAATGATTAGCATCTGATTGAGTGTGTTATGGAATTGTAGCCGGGGAGATACCGGAGCAGCAACAGTTAGTTTCCAGAGCCATACACACAGCAGCCAGTTCTCAAGGTGAGTTTCCTTCCAGTTGGAACGGGTCTAAGGCCACAATGCCGGCCCGTTCAGTTAGTTGTAGTTTCAGGACTTCGGTTCAATGTAGTAGTTAGTATGTTTGACACCTCCGTGGCTCAGACAGGATTTATGTGTTTATGCTAGTTGTTATGTTACGCGATGTTGTGGTCAGTCAGTCAGCTTCGGACTTCGGTCCGATGTAGGGGACAAGGTCCCAGGCAGCCAGCTTCGAACTTCAGTCCGATGTAGGGGACAAGGTCCCAGTTAGTCAGCTTCGGACTTCGGTCCGATGTAGGGGACAAGGTCCCAGTTAGTCAGCTTCGGACTTCGGTCCGATGTAGGGGACAAGGTCCCAGTCAGTCAGCTTCGGACTTCGGTCCGATGTAGGGGACAAGGTCCCAGTCAGTCAGCTTCGGACTTCAGTCCGATGTAGGGGACAAGGTCCCAGTCAGTCAGCTTCGGACTTCGGTCCGATGTAGGGGACAAGGTCCCAGTCAGTCAGCTTCGGACTTCGGTTCGATGGAGGGGGCGAGGCCCCGTATGTGTTTTATATGTTATTGCATGCTATGTGGTAGTCTGGGGGAGCTCACTAAGCTTCGTGCTTACAGTTTCAGTTTTGGTTTCATGTACTTCCGCAAGCAAAGGGAAGAGCTCGGGATGATGGCATCACACATACCACAGCTTCAGTTTTTGTCCTGGGAGTTGATTCAGTTTTCTTGTTATGTTTGGATACATTGTGATACAGTTTTCCTCACAGTATTTTATCGTGGTTTTTGAAACATGCAACGTATGGTTTTATTATAATAAAAGTCGAAATTTTTGGGTTGTTTCATTAAAAGTTATGAATTGAGTTTAGGCTGAGTACGCCATGTGTAGCCAGGCTTTGTGCTCTATGCCATGCGTAGAGCCTTGGTACGGAACACATAAGGTCATCTGTGTTGACCTTTAACTTTTTGACTGAGTTTGACATTTGGTCAACTGTGAGGGTTTTGGTGTTGGAAAATGGTCTTTTTCCCAAATTGTGGATTAGACTTGGCTTAGGTCTAGTTGAGTTTGGATAATTACATTAATTATTAATTAGGATTATTTGGTGCGATTAATAAGCGGAGTCTAGTTTTAGCAGTTTAGGTGGCAGTTTGGGTGTGAGCTTTATGAGTCTTTCTTGTGAGGTGAGTCTTCTCACTATACTTACCTATGTGGTAGAATATGTATGTTGACCAACTAGGTCTATTTGATGTTATAGTGATGTGAGTTACTGTGTGTGTTTAGACTTCGGGTAGTCTCCAACCCCCCCCCCCCCCTAATATTTTAATTTCAAAAAACATTAAAAATTTGATTAATGAAGTAATTTCAATTTGAAGTACTCTTGACCCTTGATACTTAATTTCAATTTGAATAACGACTTCATCCATAACAAAACATTATCAGTGGCGGTTGTCGGAAAACATAGACATGGAGGAGGAGGGGGCTATTAATCTTATGGGGAGAGTTTAAGAGGATGTTTGGGTCTCTTCTAATATTTTAATTTCAAAAAACATTACAAACTTGATTAAAGAGGAAATTTCAATTTGAAGTAACCTTAACCCCTGACACTTAAATTCAATTTGAATAAGGACCTCATCTACAACAAAACATTATCAAAATAACCGGAATTTGCAAGTTTTAAACCTTTTACCGGTTTAGTCAAATAAACCATTCGTACCATTTTTGCACTTTACTATTTAAAGATTGACCCTAACAGACAAGAGAATAAACGACTTTTCTAGAGAAAGGTAGAAAAAAGGAGATTTTTTTGTCCGTCGACTTTTCTAGAGAAAGGTAGAAAAAGGGACCTTTTTTTGTCCGTCTCACCAAGAAAATGATTAACATGTTAAAAATCCAACAAACGATAAATGTTTTTCTTATTAAATGAAAAACATGTTAAAATGCCAACAATTTAATTGAATAACATGTTATTTATCATTTCATTATATTTATCCACATAAGTGATTCATTTATATAATGGGAGCTCCATGTATAACTTTGGCACACAATTTTGTTACCTTATTTGTTTTCAAACAAAAAATATATATATTTGGAGATTCTTCTAATGGCGTTTTCTACATGTTCTTTGTCCATTACAATCTTCTTAATGATTTTGCAGGTGTTATGGAATACTAGCATGTATGCGAATGGATGCTATACGTCCATCTTTAGCTTTGGTGACTCCCTGGCCGACACCGGAAACATTAAACAAATCGCCTCCATAACCCACACAGACGTTGAGGCTCTTCGGTGGCCTTACGGAGAAACCTTCTTTCATCAACCCACAGGTCGTGCCTCCAATGGTCGCCTCCTCATCGATTTCCTAGGTAACTCCTCTCTGTGTGTGTGTGAAAGTGATAGCTATTAAATGTGACTAGTAATGGTTGAGCCCTAGCTAGAACAACTTATATATTGCAGTAAATGGATAGATTTGATTGGACGTAGTTAAATTTATTTGTCCCGGATTAGACTCAACTTAGAGTTGTTTTGTTTGATCGAGGATTCAATTTGACTTATGGTTTAATGTATGTCTTATATGATAAATGAGATTCTAGTTGTAAGTACCATTGCATACATACATCGAATTTCGTTCATGCATTGACAAATACCTAAAGCATTTCACCGACCACGTTCCTCATATCATGTACATGTCTGGATAAACCAAATCCAGATGTGTAATGCTACGAGTGCATTAAAAATTGACCTACATCTTGGAGGAACATTATCTTTGTATCAATCCTAGTGGTGGATTTAGATATTTGACATCTTGTAAATAGTATCTAATAAACTATGTAGTTCATGTTCTAGGTGAATAAATTTTGATCTTTTCTTCTTCCTGAAGCTGAGAGTCTTGGGTTGCCATTGATACCACCGTTTCTGCATGACAAGGAGGATGACAAAGTGGTGGAATTTGGACAAGGAGTTAATTACGCGGTGGTGGCTGCAACAGCATTGGATACATCGTTTCATGAAGCAAGAGGGACCGTTAATGCGGCGGCAAATGTTTCTTTAGGAGATCAATTGAGATGGTTTAAACAATCATTGCCTTTTATTTGCAGCAACACTTCAGGTAATCAAACATACATATGTGCTTCTACTGTATACAGTTGTGCTAACCATATGTGTGCAAAATATTTGTTATATATTGGGATTATAATATTTTCTAAAAAGTCGAAGATTCTTGTTTATAATTTTGAGATTCAATTTACAGTTTTTAGTGAGTACTTGTATTTATTATAATTGTTGGCAGACTGTAGAAACTTAATTGGGCGTTCTCTGATCCTAATGGGAGAGATTGGTGGAACCGATTACAACAATCCAATAGTTGGTAATAAACCAATCGACGAGCTCAATTCATACGTTCCACTTGTTATTGATACCATCATCTCAGCAGTTAATGTAACTACTCAAATCATTCAAACTATATTTTAAATTTCTTTTTCTAGTTTATGATTTTCTGTTGGAGTTGACTCTAATAGTTTTAAATACAGGAACTAATTAATATGGGAGCTCAAACACTGGTTGTTCCAGGAACCTTTCCAATTGGATGTTCTGGTATGATTCTAACAAGCCATTTTTTTGAAAAAGAAGAAGAGTATGATAATAGAACCGGTTGCCTCATCAAGTTCAATACACTTGCTGAATACCACAATGAACTGCTGCAATCCAAACTAAACCACCTTCGAGAGCTTCATCCGAATGTCATCATCATCTATGCTGACTACTACAATGCTGCCATGCAGATTATCTGTTCTCCAGATAAATTCGGTACTTTTTAATTTCTTCAACGGCCAGATTTATATTAAAAGGAAAACGAACCAATAACAAAAACAAAAATTACAAAACCACACCACCTACGAAGTTAATGTTGGATTTAATGCCTCAAAATATGATTAATAGAAACTCACAAATATATGTATGTGAATTTGATCAAAAATATAACTCACTTTTCGGTTATGAATTTTATAGAGGGTAAAGGAGCTAAAAGATACTTCTATTATAATAATGAAACAAAACAGGTAGCAAATGAAAGAAAGCTACTACTACAACTCTACTACTCTATGTTATCTATTTAAATAAAAAAAAATATATAAAAAAATAATAAAAAAAAGATACCCACGTTTTGAAAATTACTCCTAAAGCAAAGCACATATGGGGATGAAACCCCTCGAGAATCCGTCCCCCTTTGAACATATAAACCTTTCTTATTTTCAACGTTTATTATTTGTGGATATGTTAACGTAAACTCCAACTAGAAAACTGATACCGACCCGTACCCGTGACCCGATAAATAAACGATTATCCTAACAGTTAAACAGTCCAATAGGAATACAAATACACGACTGATAGACTAACATATCATTCACCTATGACGACATAATCCAGTACTATGCAAACCCCAAACCTTTTCTTGTTGCCAGAATCCAGTCTCCCCCCTGTTTCGTGCATCATGATGCCCAATCTAGTGATCGGCGTACCCATGATAACCCAAAATCTTGTTGACGTAAAGAAACTTTTTATCCAATTTGAGACTCTACTCCAGTAAGCCATGAAGTATATTCAACCAATCTTGTTCACGTAAAGGAATATACACAACAGCAACTTTTCCCAATTTTCAAAATCTTCCAAACACAAACAAAACACCTTTTTAACGTGAAAAATATCTCAATCACACCAACACCCTTTGATCTAACAATTAAGATTGCACCCCAAAACCTAAACAAATTCTATGAGTTCCCATGCATCCAATCCACCACGAACCATTTTCCAAATAATGAATGTGTGTCCTATGACACGAAGAATCAATCCTTTTACATTCCCAAATAGATGAACTTCGCTTTACCCTTAAAGTGATAACCACTTACAATTGTTGAGACGTTGAAACTATAATCGAACGAATCCACATTAGCTGGAAGGAAATTAACCCCAACAATTTGACACCTATGCCCACATATAATTTTGCCACCAAACGTTTTACTAGTGCATGCTCCTTCCTTCTTCTTCATTCATACACAAAGGGCAACTATGATCATCAAGTTATACGTCAATTTCAAATTGACAATAGTAGGAAGTCCTTTTTTAAGAGTTCTCTAGATCAAGACATTAATTTTTCCACGGATCAGGTTATTCCACTTCCAATTTGCACAACAACCACGAAAAATCACATCATTTCATATGCCTTTACGATCCAACCGTGTCGAGATAGCCTTAAATTTATGCAAATGTCAAGCAGATTATCGAATTCCTCATTGGTCCTTCCAGCCCACCATTTGTTGAACCCCCTCCCATAAGAATTCTACCCCCTCATTATATTATTTTAGTCTTTGGCTCACCAGACAATCACTATTAGCTTCATTAATTGCAAAGACTCTTGGAAATGGATCTGCAAAGGCTGGTTTTTCACATATACCGCACTAGTTGTAATTGTGTTCACAATCCTTATATAAATGGCCCTACAATATGTTGTATTTTGTTACATATTTCTCTTGTAATCTCTAATATCAGCAATGAGAGTGAACCTTTGAAACAAGGTATCAGAGCTCGTATCTTCTCCTAAAAATCCTCATTTTCCCTTCTTTCTCGACAACTTCCTTTCTTACTCAAGGCGGCACCACCTGCTCCACCTCCGCCCACTATCCTTGGGTGGACTTATTCGTCTTCTGTTCCAAACAAGGTGTTTGGTATTACCAATATCAAAACTCATATACCCTTGATCCTGGACATAGATCGATTCAACTTTGATGGTCGGAAAAAACAATTTTCAGCACACTGTAGTTTTGATGTACTAACCCATGCGGACAACACCATGCCTAAGCCAACTGATGTATAATGGAAGAAGATTGATGCTATTGTGAAACTCTTGTACGGTCTTTCAAAACCTATCGCCGATGATTTGATGATCGGCATCACTGTTAAAGATATGGGTGAATCTAGAAGGCTTGTTTCAAGTCAATAAGGATGCAGAAGCTATGGTGGATAATAAATTGTGTAATGTGTCCATTAGAGATATTTTGGCCACAAGATCTTCACAAAAATCAGAACAATGGCTGATTTAACTAAAAATATCGGATCCCCGATACTAGACAAAAACCTAGTCTTCGTTCCTATTGAAACATCCAATATCCCATGCTAAATTTTTCATTATTAAAAATAATAAAACATCCATTTTAGAAAAGTTACATTCAAGGCAACCCATTTTTTCATAAACCATTATTCATAAATTAGAGTTAATAAGAAGACAATACGGAATCTCAAATCATAAATCTACAGGTGTATGTGTATAGTCTCGTGTTTGCAATCCGATAAGTACATGCAAAATATTTAATCCACAAATATAAGCACAAATTTTATTGAGTTCTCCAAAATATCTCATACAACACAGCATAATAATCAACTAAGGGTTAACAACAACTTTGGGGACTATCAGTGGTCCCAGTGGGCTAACGACATGCCCTGTGGATTAACAGCACACCTCACGGGTTATCAGCAACTCTAGGGATTATCAGTCGTCCCATGGACTCACAACAGTCCAAAAGTTATCAGAAAACTAGTTCACATATAATAGAAATCAATAAACAATACCCAACTAGTTAACATGCATATACTACCGCACATGCAAGTATAATGAGAAGATTCACCTCACAAGTAGCGCCTAAACACCACAACTCTCTCCTGGAAAAGATTGATCCTACACGGCACCTAACAACAATAAAGAGTACCCTCTAAGTCTACCCTCCAAAACGCTTAGTTTGACTAAAACTCAACCAATGCCGAAAGTCAATGGTCATAGTCAAAGTCAACCTATCACTAAACTTGTACACAATATGTTATAAACTCAAATCACTTTCTTTTGCATCGATGGGAGCCTAGTGGTTCAGGTCCAAAATTCCAAAAATTAGATCTGATGTTTAAATATTGGAACAACCAAAATATTGTTACTGCTACAAGATTACCTTATTACTTGTTAATTTAGGTCTTGGTTTTCTTCTTCTGATGGAATTCAAAATATTGCAGGATTCATAGAAATGGTTCTGAAGTCATGTTGTGGTGGAGGAGGTCCGTATAATTATAATCCCTTGGCGCAATGTGGATATGAATTTGCGACTACGTGTGTTGATCCCAATATGTATGCTTACTGGGATGGAATACACTTTACAGAAGCAGCATACCTAATACTTTTCAAAAGTTTATTTCAAGGCCCATATACTACACCCCAATTTAATTTGTTGTGTCCTTCGTCAACATTCAAAGACGGAGTTGGGTTATCGGGTTCACAATTGCAATAGAGACCTCTTAGAACTGGAGTCGAAAAGGGAGATGTGCATTTGCTAGAAAAAATGCAATATATAGTTAAAATAAATAATAAGGACATGGCATCTACAATCCACATTTAGAGGAAACGTGAAGGGGTGCAATTAATGTATTATAAGGAATAAATGGTTATGGAGTTCAATGGTCATTGCATCATTCACTGAGAAATAATAAATTGTTTTAAGGGTATGTTTGGATTGCTAGATTCTCTTTGTGGGATATGTAATCTATCAAACCATTTGGAGTTAGATGGATTTAGACTTACAAAGACTCAAATGGTATTGTGTGTTTGTATAATATTTTGAACATAATTAAAATTCATTATGTTTACAATAATGTTTGGTTTATAAAAGATTTTGAATGTATTTCTGCCATGGTTCTAAAGGGCTCTTCATGATGCCATTACTACACAATACCCTTTAATGTCATGCACTGTGTGTCATAAAACCCACATACAACACGCAAATGTGTGTCAAGGAAGGCTCTGTCATAAAGGAAGACGACACACATTTACGTAACATAAGCTTACAACATGCATTTACGACGTGCATAGATGACACACAATGTGTATCAAGGAAGCCCCTGACATAAAGGAAGAGGACACGCATTTGCGTGTTGTAACCTTTTGACACGCATTTACCACACACACTGTGTGTCATAATTTTAAACGTTTTAAAAAAAAATCTATCTATATATATATACATATATGTGTGTGTGTGTCTGTGTGTGTGTGTGTGTATATATATATATATATATATATATATATATATATATATATATATATATATATATATATTATAGATTTAGTAATTTTCAAATTAAATGACAATTAATGTCTCATAACACAACATAAAATACATTATATAATTAAAAAAAAAATTCTTACCATAAATGTAGCAACACAATTCATCTAATTTACTTTGTGTTTCATACAAAAAATCTATTTCATACAATAAATGTATCATAAAAAAAGAAACCATTTCCTTAAGAAACCTAGGAAGAGCATAAGATAATAAACCGGCTTTAAATAAGTGGAGCTTTCTTAACACATTTTCAGCATCTTCCATGGCTTCTTCCATTTCCTTTATTAGTAGCTTCCATCTTCAATAGTACAACTAATAGGAAGTCATTTTCTATTCCCTTCTCAGTATGTGATGCTTGGGGCCATTAATTGCAACAATTAAGCATCTACTTGTAATGAAAGTAGATACCATTTTCACAAAAGAGTTGCCTTTATGCAACAACAATACAGATATCATAACCTTGGAAGATCACATGTAATTTTAGTGTAGATTATAAAATAACTATCCAAGAATAGCTAACAAATTTGGTACCTTCTTCATATGAATTTTAGTAGTCATGGAAGCTGCATTGTATGACAATTTTTCATCAGGGAGTGTGAATAAATATTCATAATACATATCCAAGATGTTAGCCAAGCATACCTGAAAATAAAACTAAGTTATATCTTTCATTTATCCAAAAATAAATATACATAAAATAAAGGAAGAACTAGAAAATCCCTTTTGGTGATTTCAAGGGCAGAAATGGAAATCACTTCTGCAAAGTATGGACCTTGCTATAGGAAAGGACTGTTATAGTCTTCTATCTAGATACATGTTTGGATTAAGAGTAATCGCAAAGAGAAGGGTGTTTAACCTCTCTTGGGTTTGCAAGATCTTTCAGATATATTGTGGTTCCAAGTGTAAACAAGACAAAAAAAAATTAAAATATTTGGGTCAATAGTATTCCAATAGTGATAGAGAGATAAAAATAGGTAAATTATATTAAAATGTTTAAGTCGGTTCACAAAATAATAAAAAGATAATAGATGACAAGTTTTCATGATGAAAGAAAAAGAATCATAAGTAACCTGGTTAACAGATCCTAAGCTATCTCTCATGTTTTGAGGTGAGATCTCATAGCAAGAGAGGGGATTCTAAATACACCATAACTAAACCATTTTTAATCAAGTCAATACCACTAGTAATTAAGTCAAATAAAAAAAATATTAAAAAATGCAATAATGGTTAATGAATGATGCGATCGTAAGTGCGTGACTTTTCAAAACTATTTTCGTTATTTTATTGAAAATAATTAATTTTCATATTAATATTTATAATTATAATTATGTAATTTCATTTTTTAATCATCATATATATATATATATATATATATATATATATACACACACACTAGCTGTTTACCCGCACTAAGTGACAGGTACAAATTTTTTCTTTCAAAAATTAGTTTCTAGTGGTGATTAGTTATTTTATGCAAATAGTGTACTACATCTAAACAATTATCAATAAGACTGATGCCAGAAGAAACGAAATCAATAAAAAATGAAAATGAAAAGTTGGTATTATTTACAAGTGTATATGAACATGTGATTGATTATGCATTATTAATCGCCCAACACTTTTTATACACTACGTTTGATGTATAGACTTCATTGTCATTGTATTGTTCTTTAGACTTCACTTTTGCTTTCGTTGTCTTTTTATATGTTGGAAAAGAGTTATCATGGATAGCATATTTGATTCCAAAGAACACAAAATCAACTATAAATATTATTCACTATTTAAATATATGGTTAATGTATGTAAATAAGTGTATGTCCTTTTGGATTTAAATTGTTCATTCAAATTGAACACCATAACCAATTAATATATCACTAATATATGTAAAGAAATTACTTTTGGCATACTTTCTTTCAAAGAATAGTTAATTATTTATTTTTAAGAATAGTTACTTATATGTTTTTAGATAAGTCATTTAAAAATATAAACTTAAAGAATAAATGTACTTATCAATATAACTTATTATCATAAAGACAATAAAAAGTAGTAATTCTTTTATGAAAGTTAAAAATAGCAATTGACAACTTTTTTATTTTTTTTACGAAGTGCAAAATAAATAATAATAATAAAGGATAAAATTAGTTTTAGTGGTTTATTGTTAATTTATGTTTCGGGGTTTTTGTATTTCAAAAAAAAGCAGTTATAACAATACTAATATTAAAATTATCGGTTTTAAATTTTTTTTTTTGAAAACCATATAATCAAAATTTACAAACCATTATTTCTATCAAATTGTCATGCTGTAAAATTTAGATTGTACAGTGGAAATACAAAATTGTATATTGATCTAATCTTGTAGGTGAAAAAAAACTGCGATTTGTATATTGATCTAATCTTGTAGGTGAAAAAAAACTGCGATATCAACATTGTCTAATTAACTTAATACAATTTATAGACTAAATAACATAAAAGAGTTGCGATTTTTTATATTTAAGTAGGTAATTAATTATTTTCAAATGATAAGATATCCATCTTTCGATGCACACAAATATATTTTATTTACATAATACAATTTCAAAATCAATCAATTCCCAATTAACTGTTGTAACTAATGCCATGGTTGCAGCCACAAATACTTAAAAACAACATCCCTTTGTTCGAGCAATACAAATATTAAAAAGATTAAAGTACCTACAACAATAACAGATTACCATTTCAAAAGTATTAAATACTGAAGAGAGTTTAGATACATAAAAATATTACAAATACAATCCATAATGATATATCCATACTTCTATTCACATACCAAACTAAAAAGTTAACAAAATTGAAATATCATTGCATAATTGATTGTTTAGAAGTAGACAACATGAAGCAGACACATAATAGAATCTATGTTTCATAACACCGCAAGATTTTTGATGTGTTAAGAGGTTTAAATGTAAGCAATACCAATGTAGTTGAAGTTATTTTCTTTTATTATAACAATCTACTCTCATTTCCGAAATACAGATTAATGAAATTAGGATGCTAAAATATACAAATAAATGAAAGTATGTTGTCATTTCATGCAAGATTGCACTGTTTTGTCATTTCTTTTGTATTATAGCAATGACAAATCAGGGCATTGCAATCTCAAAATTATTGTGTATTATGGCATCATACTTTCTTATAATTATGTATTATAGTATCATACTTTCATTTCTTTTCATTACAATATTATTTCCATTTTTTTCTTATCATAGCATCTTACTTTGAAATTTCTTCCCACTCATGGAATTGTACTCTCCTAATTATTTCTTAGTAAAACATTATACTTTGCAAAACCTACCCAAATTATATTTTATTAATTGAAAGTACAATGCTATTTTTTCAAAGTACGATGCAAAAAAAGTGAAAATACAAATGCTATTTTTTCAAAGTATGACGAAGACAAAACCAAGAACGTTTCGAGTGAGGGAAGAAAGAAAAAACCATGATATGGAGATCGGATCTGAAATGCCTTTTAGTAATCAATGCAAAAACATAGTACCATTTCAATGACTGTAATTCCTAGAAAGAAAAATTCCAACCACTTCAAAACAATATGGTTAGATCGAGCTATATATATATATATATATATATATATATATATATATATATTTGTCATTCAAAGATATTGCTAAACATTTAAAGAAAAATTAACAGTAAGATTTAACTATAAGGAAAGGGTGCAAACTCACTTTTCTTCTTTAACTATAAGAAAAAAAAAGGGCAAACTACCTTCCATTCCAAATTCTCCATACGCCCTCCATGCAGAGTCATCCCATCTTTGAACCATTAGCTAAATAATGACATCAATGAGACAAAAAGTAGAGAAACGGAGGGATATAGCTTTAAGAATACAACCCTTTAAAAGAAAATAAATTGAATGTACACATGACAAATAAAAAGAAAAATGTTTTATTCAGTAGCTCTAGTAAAATACATGAAGATCTGTTTTTCTTCTTTTGGAATGCCATTTCAATTCCTTTCTTTATCCAATCAAGACCTTTAAGAATGCCATCCTTATCCCTAAAAGTAATTAACATTTTTAAAAACATGAATTCCAGAATTCTAAGCATATAAAATGTTGGGTTTTGAGAATTCTAACACTCCTAAGTGTACATGCAACCCTAAATACCTTGGATCTAAGTTTTCTCTATTATACATGCAAATATGAATATCCAAGGTATTACCCAAACTAGCATACAAAACATTGATACTTGGGTAATAAACTAGATAGAAATACATACCTTGTTGATGTAGCTTGACTCCATGTAGCTCGAGAGCCTAGTGCCCCAAGTGTGACACCTCAAATGGTTTACACAACATCACCAACACATGGAATATCCAAGAGAAGAAGACATACATGTTCAAATCGGCTAGCCCTCTCACATATGTATCACTAGTGCCAATTTCTTGAAATAAAGGGGTTCTTATATAGTGTGCACACTAGGGTTACACCATGTAACCCATGACTTTACCCATTCCTTATGCTGCATGGGTTTTAACCTCCATGGAGTATCCATGGATCACCACATAGGTTAAACCCAATATAAGGAATCATGGATCATAAGCCCACATATATAAGAATGAATGATTTACACAATCAATCCCCATATATTTAATTAGTCTCTTTTTGATCACTAAATTTATTCCAAATTAATTCTTGATCAATACTAATTAAATAGCATGATTTCATATTAATATATTAGAACTTATAATATATTAATATGTCACAAATGTCCTCTCCTCATAAACGGTCTATTCAAATGTTCTGATGCCATGCAACCCAAATGGACCATGTTGAGTCGGGTCAAGTACATACCAATTTTAGTTATGGACTTGGACACTAATCCAACAGTCTCCCACTTAGATAAGTCTAAAACTATTATTGCGTATGACTTCAAGAACCAACTGGCAATCGTAGCTCTCAAAAGTCGCTGTCGAACTCTGATGTTTTAACTGAACTCTGATCTCGTCAATGACTTGTCCATTGGATAAGGAATCATATATTCCTCCATTCTAGATATCATATGGACTAAGACATGGATTATAAATCATTCTCTCTGTCCATTTGTTATTTCCTGATTTCCGATTTATGACGACTGACTAATTGAACAAATCAAATCAGTCCAGGCCCGACCGAGCACTTACATTTGTCATCACAAAATCATCGAGGGGCCCACGGATATCGCTTTTATCCCGAAGGTAAAAGGAATGGATAAACTTTGACTCATATGGATTGTTCTACTACTTGTTGAATCATCCACAACGACACGTTTTATAACATCGAGTTACTAATAGGTTTCACGCAATCAATGTACAACCAACTCATAGTAACAACTCATATCTCTAGGTTTGAAGAATATAGGATATTTTTGTCTCATGATCACTCGTGAGAGAATCCATAAAGTGATTCAAATGAGCGCGAGTTGAATCCAATAATCATAACTTATGTTCACTCATGAGTGTTGTAGCACCGCTTTTTCCAACATCTTAGACCTCTACAAGCCAACCCATGACAATCTTGATTCATATCTACTTCCAACATATCACCCGACTGTGGATGGTTTGAATAACTTAGTTATTCGGGACGATTGACCTAGTTTATTCTAGAAGTCAAAACATGCAAAATGAAACACAAGAATAATTGAATCTAGTATGGTATCAAAACCTATGAATATAAGTAGAACACTTTTTATTTATCACCATACTGATTACTCATTATTCATTGTTTCGGTTTTATTAACTTTATAGTTGAATTAAAAGACACTAGTTTTCCCATGCTCCAAGCATGTACACTATGTTCTTCTAAATAATAGCTTTGTCATACACCAAGTATGCACTCTATGTTTGTCTATGATCTTTACTTTGTGAACTAGATCGATTGAATATAACTCTAATGATTCTCTTTTCACACTCCCAAATCCTTGTCGAAAATGTAAGAATTCCAAACTCCTATCATTTACCGAAATTTGTTAGATTTTAAACTTATATGCATGATCCTCTTGTAATGATTATGCACAAAGTCACAAAGACTTGTCAACAGACATTACAGAGTATTCCAATGGAGATCAATTCCATGGAAACATCCTTCTTGCATTAAGTATTTCTAATCCTACACAAATTGAATAACTTCCGACTATGAAACATTTCCATATTCCCATTTTGACTGTCACTAGAGTTGCCTCCTTTAAGAGTATGTCAATATGGTCCTTCCAAAATTAACATTATACTTCCAACTGTCCTTGACCAACCAATCTTTAGTAAACCTTAGATTGTCCTCGACAATTGCTTAATCAGTTTAGTCATATCCAATTCTAGACTTTTCCCCTCTTAATGCCCTGAGCATTTAGAAAATTTAGAAAGGATGAATATTATAACACATGCAATCGATCCTATATCCGAAGCATATGGGACACGATTCATGATGTCTCACGTAAAGACATGATACTTGACCAGTCCTTTTGCTATAATATTTCTATTTGCCAAGTTCTTATAATTCAGATTATCAAAAGGGATGCCGTAATCATAATCGAATTTTAGAACGCAAATAATGGAACCATATATAGAATTTCCTTATGTTGAGCCATTCCAACATAAAATTCATATATATATATATATATATATATATATATATATATATATATATATATATATATATATCCTTGACTAAAGATTATTAAAACCTCAATCTAAGCTTTTAGAATTGAAATTAAGTACAAGTTCCTCTCCGTTAATTATAGCAAAACAACTTTTTTTCCAATTGAAACTTTGTTTTTCTATAATTAACATTAATAACTTGCAACACTTATCATAATTATCATGCTCCCACAAACATGAAATTTATTAGCATAACAGTTATGCTCCCACTAGCTTTGACGTGTATCCAGAAATTAGCTGGACATCTAGAAATCAATACTTTATTGACTTTCTTACCAAAGTTCAGATTTCTGATACAAGATTACTTTGATAAGACTTTATCAAAATCATACACCTTATCTTAGATAGCTCACAGATGTGTCTAAAAAATTTTAGAACTATGAAAAAGGGATGTCGTAATCATAGTCTCAATTGTTTAGACCTTTACCATTCCTCACAAGTCCATGTTAGTGTGCCGGTTAACCACACATGCTCCACTAACGACTTTGAGAATGCAAAGATCACAATTGCTATCTCACTTAAAATCTACTTGGTGGAAGTCTTTCCTCACCATCCTTTTCATCAATCGGAGAGAAACCTTATGACCTTTAAATTTTATCGTGTATGTGTTCTTATCCACATGAATTTTTCAAAACCACAATCACAAGACTAGGTTAGCGACAAATCCAAACTCATATGGATCGAACTTGTGCAATCTTAACTTCTCGCCACCTGGCAGGTTAGGGCCTGCCATTGCTTCCAAGTAGTTATGCAAACAATTGATAACATGTAGAGCTCAAACATATAGTCAACTTTACTGGAATGGGCACAGAAATGTCAACACAATAGGTTATAAACCTCTAGTCGTGTGCTAGTGATGAAATACAGGTTTTTATTCTTGATTAGTTCTTGAAATACTTTCAGAATCTTTTTAGACTCCTGCTGACCTCTTGACAAATAAAACTATCTTGCCAAATATTCAAGAGATAGTGCGGATTCTTTATCAAGACATACACTTCACACAATTGGTCGTAGTTGGTCTTTGTTTTATCCAAAACATCACAACTTAGCAATTTCAGATGTACAAGAGTAGGACAATTTTACTCTTACATTTGACAAGTGTTTTAAACCTTTCTTTAAGATATGCCACTCAACTTACAGTCTTGGAGTATGACTCTAAGACTTGTTTTTGGAACGAAGTATGACTCATTTTCTTGATTTAACCATTCCAACAATTCAAGATTCCTCTTCTTAATCATAAGAATGCACTAAGATTTCCTTAGAGGAATAATTGTGATATGATTTCTAAATCATTAAGATGATCACAAAACCTGATACTAAAGTACTCTCCCATCTTTTTAGATTTGAGAAACTCTTATCTTTCTGCCTAATTTGATTCTTCTCATTCGTTCTGCTATACATCAAAACTTTTCCAATGTTTCAGAATTATACTTAAGCTTTTAAGTATAACCATATTTACTAAACTTTAGTAAATCATGACGAATAGTTATATCAATCTTTTGTGGTGTGTCACACCCCGAAACCGAAGGCAGAAACGTTCCGGGGCGGAGGACATCATGTATATCGCAACCAATGTACATAGTAAGCATAGTAAACACAAAACAATACATTACATAGAGTTATTACATTTGTTTGAAATCAAAGTGTTACAAGTGTCATACATATATATCATATGAACAAAAGTAAAGACATGTCTTCTGCATACTCCATCTTCGCCAAAAGGATCGATGGGTACCTGTCTAATGTGGACCTTAGAATACAAGCAGTTTGAAAATCAGCATAAAGCTGGTGAACTCATAAGGTGTTTGTTTTCTGAAAATGTACAAGTTTCCTTTGGTTTTCCGAAAAGTTTGATATCCAAGAAAATCCCATATTTTCTTATAATTATAGTTGAGTTATTTGTTTAGTTACTCGGTCTAGTTAAGAACAGTTCAGTTATCCCAGGAAAAACCCTTATTTTCCTAAAAGTAAAGTTTAGTTAAAGTTATGAATTTCCATTAAATACAACTGTGTATAGTTTAATACGTAAAACTATATATTGAAAATCATGTGCTTACTATCCCGTACTAGACATAAGATAGCCTTAATACACAAAAACTATAGATTGAAAGTCATGGGATTACCGTCCCATACTAGATATAAAACCATGGGATATACCATCCCATACTAGATATAAGATAGTTTGATATACGCAAAACTATAGATAGATATAGATTGAAAACCATGGGACTACCATTCCGTACTAGATATAAATTGAAAACCATGGGAATACCATCTCGTACTAGACATAGATTGAAAACCATGGGAATAGCCTCCCGTACTAGATATAGATTGAAAACCATGGGACTTCCATCTCGTACTAGATATAGATTTAAAACCATGGGACTACCATCCCGTACTAGATATACGAACTATAGATAAAAGATAGATATAAAATCAAATCCGTGAATAAACTTATATTAATACGTATTGGGAGTTGGGTAACCATGCTAATACGACACCGAGACCTCCTTGACATTCGCCAGACGTCGGACGATATCCAGAATTTGTCACCGCTGGCGTGGCCGCCTAACTGTAGCTAGCAGTTTAGGTGTGGGATTGTCAGTCCCGAATAAATCTATTCACAAATTCCACGCTCTCCCTCCAGTAGACTCTGGTTACAGTTCCGGGGAGGATTTACTGATAACCCAAAGGGTTTAATAAAGACGAATCTCACAAGCTAGTATAAAATTATTCACGGTGTTCTCAGACGTTATCAAACATACTAACCGTTTTGAAACATAATACAGTGAAAATAGTTAAATACAATGGAATTATCTGGCAATTTAATCTAAATTAAACAGAGATAAACTGAATCAGACATAGTTTATCTATTAATTTTATATAAATCTGTGCTCGTAAAACAAGAACTAAGGATCCCAAATTATTCCCATAATAATTTGATTGATTTGATTGTTTCCTTTACTGTAATTGAAATCCATGTATTTATATTCAAATAAACATCCCTTATGCTTTGCATAACACATAAGGGGTAAAGATATCTAAAAGTTAACCAGATATTTATAGAAGTACATCAGTTTTAGGTTTTGAAAACATTTATAGTTTGCTTGTATTCCCCCCCCCCCCTAAAAACACTGAAAAACACGGAAAAAGCGTAGGGGTATGAACTCACCGGACGAGGAATGTGTCGGCTAGGATGCTAAACGTCAGTTCAAGGCTTAAAAACGAGTGTGGTTTCTATGTAATGTGAAATAATACACAATTGTATCTAATTAGACCTTGAATCACTAATTAGATGAGATTATACACTCCAAGATGCGAAAACACTTCAAAATAAGTGCTTGGAGTAACCCGAGTGACATCTTGGGACGTATATGGCTTGGAAATGGAGTTTACTCTTCAAGAGTAAACTCATAAGAGAGTTTACGGCCCTAAAGACCCACTCCCTATGAGTTTATGGCCATGAAATCATGGTGGGGTGTTCTATGGTGTTAAATGGCCTTATATCACTTGGGGAAATTAGCTAGGATCAAATCTAGGGCATAGGAATGGATTAAGCCCTCACATGGACCATCTAATGGAGTTTACGGCAGTAAACTAAGAGTTTACGGCTGTAAAGTCCCCCACACACCCTCCTTTGATTTTTTGTTGGTCATAGGTCTTTACAAGTGTTTATAGCTAATTCTACAAGCCATGGAATGAGTTTAAGGCACCATTTGACCATGTTTTAGGAGTTTACGGCCTAAGAACCCATTCTTGGGGGGGGGGGGTGGGCCGTAAGCTCCTATGGGGGTAGTTTTTGCATTTTTAAGGTCCTTAACTTGATTGTGGTTGCTTCTAGACTTTATTCCAAGGCTTATGGTGTGTTTAAGTGGCATCTTAACACTTTAAATTGAGTTTACTCCCCATGAATAGGTGTTTACAGTCCAAGCATGTGCTTGAGCTGTAAACTCATGTTTATACCCTAAATGATGAGTTAAAGGTGTTCTAAGTCCAATTTGGTAAGCCCCTAAGTCATATTTAAGCTCCAAATGAGGTTTGGAAGGGTTTTATGGCTCAAAAACCCCATTTACATGTGTTCACGGCCTAAGGATGTTCTAGGGCTGTAAACACATGTTTATGGTCCTATTCCTCATATAAATCACGAATTTGAAGGCTAAAGGTGTTATACTAGGAGCTAGGATAGTTACCTTGATGATTTGGAGCTTGATTTGGATGATTTTGGCTCAATTTCGAGTTTTAGAGAGAGAAAGTAGAGAGAGAGAGTGGAAAAGGCTTGAAATGAGGCTCTCTCAACTTTATATATGCTTAAAGTTTGGGACACAGTGGAATTCTACCGGATACTAATGTTAGACGGGGCTTTTGGTCATACCCGATTAAGTTACCGTAATTACGACATAGATGAAACTAAATATTTTCTAAATGAAATTAGAAAATATTTTAATGTTTTAAAATGTATCCCGACACTTATGAAACTTAAATAGAAGTTGCAATTAAATTAAATTAAAACAAAGTTAACGGAAAAATTGGAACGTAACGTCTTTATTAACGGAACTGGGTTACGATGACGGAACGAACTTTGGGTTGTCACATTATCCCCCCGTTAGAGGGAATTTCGTCCCGAAATTCAAACTTTAGATGCGACTCGCGGATTTGGAAAGAGAATACGGATACTTTTGTTCTATCAGAATACGCATTTCCAAGTGAATTCGGATCCTCGTGTGACATTCCAGGGAACCTTTCTCTTATCGGGATACGGCTTGTTTCATAGGTTTAACCTCTTGATCTATGTTTTTGATTGGTTCTACCATGAAGTTCAGACTTTCGTTGATTTCGGTCTCATCAAAGGGATTACTATGGTTTCATCGGGTAGGCACTTCTTAAGGATAGAGACGTGAAATACTGGATGGATGCTGCTAAGTTCTGAGGGTAGTCGGAGTTTGTATGCTACAGGATGGATCCTAATGAGGATTTTGAAAAGTTCTATGCACCTCGGGATACGCGTTTCAGAATGTGACATGCCTTCTTCCATTGCTACATGGTCAAAGAAAAAGATTAGACCGAAGGCCATCACTACATCTTCGTAGTGACTATATCGAATTTTGAATGCTATTTTGGAAACATCATTCCTGTGAGCTCGTAACTGACTGGGCAACTCCTGCATTTCTGCTGAAGCCTATCGATACGGAGATTTGGCTACAAGGTTTGCTCCAGGGGTTAGATCGATGCGAAACTCTACTTGACGTTCGGGAGAAATTTCCGGAAGCTCTTCGGAAAGACATCAGGAAAATTGTAGACTTCGGGGATGCAACTTCCTGTTTCTCGATGGTTACCTAGACTAGGATTTTATGGCACTCCCTTCGGAGAAACTTTTTCAGCTTTTATGTACGAAATGATGCAACAGCTGAAACTAAGTTTATCGTCGCTGGTTATAAGTGTTTGATCAGGGAAGGTTGAGATGGATAGATTTTTCGGAACAAAGGATGTCAGCACGATTGAGACTCAATCAATCCATGCCAATAAATACTTCAAAGCTCTTAATTGAAAAACCGGTATAAGATTGATGGGAAAAGGATGATCGCCGATGGTAAGGGTTCAACCTATGAATATATCGCTAACGTCCTCTTTCTCGTTGTTATACATTTCGACAGTAGGCATTTCGGTTACTAATGGAGTACAAAAGTTAAGATAATGTTTGATTGAATAGATAACAGATTTTCTTTCAGCAATATAATCGAAAAGGTTTGCAAGTATAAGGGCTGTCGAGGAAGAATATATATACCTATGGCAACGGTGGGATCGGCGGCTGCCTCAACTTGTCCCATAGCTAGGACTCTGCCAGTGTTGCCAGTTGTTGCTGCCTTGGGGCAGTTTTGCTTGAAATGCCCGACTTTGCTGCAACCGTAGCAGGCCGGACTAATTCCCACTCCGGAAGCTTGATTGAGTTGGTTTTCTACAGTTTCGAGCAAGGTGGCCCTTCTTGCCACAATTGTTGCAGAGTCTTTTGCGACATGGCCCGGGAGTACGATGATGGTAGCTGCACTTGTCGCACCAAGGGAGGGTACCGGTATATCCGCTGGTAGGAGTTGAGATGTGGATCCGATGGCAGAGACAACAGCAGGGACAGTAACAGCGTGGACTGCTACCGTTTGCTACTTCTTAGAGGATCCTTGTGTACTTTGGGCCTTCCGCTTGTTCCAGAATTCCTTTTTACTTCCACCACTACTCTTAATCAGCTCAGGAGTGGCGGTCTCCTCATCAGGGTTATCTCCGTGATCGATCAGGGTTTGCGCCAGACATTTAGCGCTGGCATAGGTATCTGGCTTCACAGCCAAGACATTTCCTTTGGTTGGCTGGGTCAACCCCCAGATGAACCTCTCAATCTTTTTACTCTCCGGGGTAACCATTCCCGGACAGAGTAACGCCAAGTCATCGAATCATGAAGTATAAGCGACTATGTTTGAACCCTGCATCTTTAGATTCCATAGTTCATGTTCTAATTTCTGCATCTCATCCCGTGGGCAGTACTCGGCAAGAAGAAGATCCTTCATGGCCTCCAAACCAATGGCATTGGCTACGGCTAGGGTTAGGGATTTGACTCGGCCGTTCCACCAAGTCAAGGCTTTATCGGTGAAGGTACAAGCGGCGAACTTAACTTTATCAGATTCCGAACAAGTACAAATTTCAAAGATAGATTCGATTTTCTCCAACCATCGGGTTAGGCAAATGACACCTCCAGTGTCATCGAAGGATGTGGGTTTCGCGTTCATAAAATCTTTATAGGAACACTCTTTCCGGTGTCCTTGGCTATCATCTTGGTTTTGGGGTTGGGGACCACCTCCTGAACCACCGGGGTTCATTTGAGACATAGCGGCTGCCACTGCAGCAGTAATAGCTGCCTGAAACATCACATGATCAAATTGGGGAGGAGGTGGTGGCGGAGGGTTGTTGTTGTTCTTTGAGCTGGGTCTCTTTCTTGGAGGCATCTTGATCTAAAAAGATCAGGAAAGAGAGGATCATAAGTCCTCTGAATTGAATCAAGAGATATGGAACAGGGGATATCTCATTAAGACAGATATAGCATTCTATTAAGCGATAAAGCAGGAAAGAGTTATCAAAGCAGATAAACTATCGCTAAAGGAATGATTGAGGAGCAATGTTGGAATGAGGATTTCTATAACAGATTTGGCTCGACAAATCCTCCCATAGTATTTCATGATTTGCTGTGACGACGGCTCGTCGTTTGGGTATTGGGTAAGTTTTAGGCATGTTGCATACCACAGTCACTCCCAAGCACAAGTTGGCCGTGTCTCGAATGAATATAGTTGGCCAGGCTATATTGATCCTAGGCACGACTACATAACTGCCCAGGTTTAATTGCAGAGTACCACACCCATTTTATTATGCTTTGTTCTAGTTGTAGTTACGGATTTCGACGGTTATGTATTCTTGTATACTTTTGAAAATACTTATATTTTAAGGCATACTTTTAGTTTAGACTACTTAGGTCCCTTAGTGTTTATAGTCTTATACAATGTAAGGTTTGGTATACTAGTTCACTATAAACAAGGGCTCTGATACCAATCTGTCACACCCCGAAACCGAAGGCGGAAACGTTCCGGGGCGGAGGACATCATGTATATCGCAACCAATGTACATAGTAAGCATAGTAAACACAAAACAATACATTAAATAGAGTTATTACATTTGTTTGAAATCAAAGTGTTACAAGTGTCATACATATATATCATATGAACAAAACTAAAGACATATCTTCTGCATACTCCGTCTTCGCCAAAAGGATCGTTGGGTACCTGTCTAATGTGGACCTGAGAGTACAAGCAATTTGAAAATCATCATAAAGCTGGTGAGTTCATAAGGTGTTTGTTTTCGGAAATGTACAAGTTTCCTTTGGTTTTCCGAAAAGTTTGATATCCAAGAAAATCCCATATTTTCTTATAAGTATAGTTGACTTATCCGTTTAGTTACTCGGTCTAGTTAAGAACAGTTCAGTTATCCCAGGAAAAACCCTTATTTTCCTAAAAGTAAAGTTTAGTTAAAGTTCTGAATTTCCATTAAATACAACTGTGTATAGTTTAATACGTAAAACTATATATTGAAAATCATGGGATTACTATCCCGTACTAGATATAAGATAGCCTTAATACACAAAAACTATAGATTGAAAGTCATGGGATTACCGTCCCGTACTAGATATAAAACCATGGGATATACCATCCCATACTAGATATAAGATAGTTTAATATACGCGAAACTATAGATAGATATAGATTGAAAACCATGGGACTACCATTCCGTACTAGATATAGATTGAAAACCATGGGAATACCATCCCATACTGGATATAGATTGAAAACCATAGGAATACCCTCCCGTACTAGATATAGATTGAAAACCATGGGACTACTATCCCGTACTAGATACAGATTTAAAACCATGGGACTACCATACCATACTAGATATAAGAACTATAGATAGAAGATAGATATAAAATCAAATCCGTGAATAAACTTATATTAATACGTATTGTGAGTCGGGTAACCATGCTAATACGACACCGAGACCTCCTTGACGTTCGTCAAACGTCGGATGATATCCATAAGTGTCACCCCAGGCGTGCCCGCCTAACTGTAGGTAGCAGTTTAGGTGTGGGATTGTCAGTCCCGAATAAATCTATTCACAAATTCCACGCTCTACCTCCAGGAGACTCTGGTTACACTTCCGGCGAGGATTTACTGATAACCCAAAGGGTTTAATAAAGACGAATCTCACAAGCTAGTAATAAATTATTAACGATGTTCTCATACGTTATCAAACATACTAATCGTTTTGAAACATAATACACTGAAAACAGTTAAATACAATGGAATTATCTGGCAATATACTCTAAATTAAACAGAGATAAACTGAATCAGACATAGTTTATCTATTAACTTTACATAAATCTGTGCTCGTAAAACGAGAACTAAAGATCCCAAATTACTCCCATAATAATTTGATTGATTTGATTATTTCCTTTATTGTAATTGAAATCCATGTATTTATATTCAAATAAACATCCCTTATGCTCCGCATAATACATAAGGGGTAAAGATATCTAAAAGTTAACCATATATTTATAGAAGTACATCAGTTTTAGGTTTTGAAAACTTTTATAGTTTGCTTGTATTCCCCCCTGAAAACATTGAGAAACACGGAAAAAGCGTAGGGGTATGAACTTACCGGACGAGGAATGCATCGGCCAGGATGCTAAACATCAGTTCAAGGCTTGAAAACACGCGTTGTAACAGCCCGGATTTCCAGGTATCTTTTATGCTTATGATTTTGATGATTTGTGAGGGGACTCGGCGAGTTGGAGCTCAGACTCGCCGAGTAGGATCGTGGTTCTGGACGCGGGTTCGCGACTGGACTCGGCGAGTCCAAAGTATGGACTCGGCGAGTCCGAGCTATTTAATGAAACCCTAATTTCTCGGGGTTGGGACCTATTTAAAGGGCCTTTAGGCCGTCATTTGTGCTCACCAGTCCCTTGAGTGAAACCCTAGCGAGTGTGAGCGTTTGGAGCAAAGTAGGAAGCCATTATTGACCTTGGAGGTATCATTTTGCAAGGGAAAGGAAGAATTAGCTAAGGGAAAACAAGAGGAGCCACTTCCTAAAGGTTTGAGGTCCAAAACATCACATTTGAGGTATTATCTTCGAGCTATTTCTGTTATGTTGAGGTTTATATTGATTTAGGGCTTATTGAGCCCTTTTGTGGCTAGATCTAGTGCTTCCTTGGTCCCTTAAGCAATTTAGATTATAGATCTGGACCCTTGGAGGTCCAGAGTGTCCCTTTGCCCAAGCTTTTTATGAATGCATGGGGGTTTTGGATTGAGATCCTTATGCCTAAGGTCAAAACACCATTTATGAGTCATGGGGTGCGTTATGAACACCAAGATAAGGACTTTACGTGATGAATAAGCTTAGGAAGGCCAGATCTACAAATTGTTGGAGCGGATCTGACCTCAGAAACAAGTTTGAGTTGATGCATGGCATGGACTCGCCGAGTCCGACGAATAGACTCGGCGAGTAGCATGAAGATTTCCCTAAACCACTCAGTGAGTGGTCCTGCCGAGTTATAGGTTGACTTAGTGAGTCAGGGCGAGTTAGAAGTTGACAGGTGGACTGAGTCGAATTGGAACTCGCCGAGTTGTTCTTGAGACTCGGCGAGTTGAGTCGGGGTGGCCCCGCGATTCTTATCAGGTGGAACTCGTCGAGTCAGGGGAATACTCGACGTGTCAAGAAGGGAATTCTAGAGAGTTGGTGAAAACGTCTAGACTCACCGAGTCGCCCTAGTGCACTCGCCGAGTCCGGTCAAAGTTGACCGTTGACCATTGACCAGAGCTGACTAGTGTTGACTTGATTGAGGTAGTCAACCTTAGTGGTGAAAGTGTTAATTAGAGACATATGATTGTTATAGGGGTTTGTAGCTCGGAGGATCGAGCGAGTGATTCCAGGATTTGCGAGCTATCGAGATTCACGAGGTGAGTCTTCTCACTATACTACACCGGGAAGGGTTTTTGACTGTGTGACCAGAAGGTCGGATATGGTGTGAGACATATGTGTTGTGTGTGATAAGTTAATTGTTATATGTGCTATGTATGATATGCTTGATATGGGCCGGAAGGCATTATGTTATGGGCCGGAAGGCGAATATTTTATGGGTCGGAAGACGTTGTATTGTGGACCGTAAGGTTGGCGTGGGTAGGGCCGGAAGGTTTACCCAGTCAGGACGGAAGTCCCCTGAGACACATGGACCGGAAGGTCAGGGCCTGGAAAGGCGTATGTGTGTAGGTTGTATTTTGGGGAACTCACTAAGCATTTACGCTTACAGTTGTTGTGTATGTGTGTCAGGTACTAGCGAGGACCGTGGGAAGGCGCCGGCGTGATCTATACACACTGATGGAGGATTTATGATCTTGGGATTTATATGATTTGTATTATTGCATGATACATTGGATCTTTTATGCCTATTTTTGGATGGAAATACCTTTTTAAGAAATGAAAAATTTGTTTTAAAATTTCCGTTGTTACACGCGTGGTTCCTATGTAATGTGAAATGATACACAATTGTATCTAATTAGACCTTGAATCACTAATTAGATAAGATTATACACTCCAAGACGCGAAAACACTTCAAAATAAGTGTATGGAGTGACTCGGGTGACATCTAGGGACGTATATGGCTTGGAAATGGAGTTTACTCTTCAAGAGTAAACTAATACGAGAGTTTACGGCCCTAAAGACCCACTCCCTATGAATTTACTGACGTAAACTCATGGTGGGGTGTTCTATGGTGTTAAATGGCCTTATATCACTTGGGAAAATTAGATAGCATCAAATCTAGGGCATAGGAATGGATTAAACCCTCATATGGACCATCTAATGGAGTTTACGGCAGTAAACTAAGAGTTTATGGCCGTAAATCCCCCACACACCATCCGTTGATGTTTTGGTGGTTGTAGGTCTTTACAAGTGTTTCTAGCTAATTCTACAAGCCATGGAATGAGTTTAAGGCACCATTTGACCATGTTTTAGGAGTTTACGGCCTAAGAACCCATTCTTGGGGGGCTTATGGCTGTAAGCTCCTATGGGGTTAGTTTTAGCATGTTTAAGGTCCTTAACTTGATTGTGGTTGCTTCTAGACTTTATTCCAAGGCTTATGGTGTGTTCAAGTGGCATCTTAACACTTTAAATTGAGTTTACTCCCCATGAATAGGTGTTTACGGTCCAAGCATGTTCTTGGGCCGTAAACTCATGTTTATACCCTAAATGACGAGTTAAAGGTGTTCTAAGTCCAATTTGGTAAGCCCCTAAGTCATATCTAAGCTCCAAATGAGGTTTGGAAGGGTTTTATGGCTCAAAAACCCCATTTACATGTGTTGACGGCCTAAGGATGTTCCAGGGCCATAAACACATGTTTATGGTCCTATTCCTCATATAAATCATGAATTTGAAGGCTAAAGGTGTTATACTAGCAGCTAGGATAGTTACCTTGATGATTTGGAGCTTGATTTGGATGATTTTGGCTCAATTTCGAGTTTTAGAGAGAGAAAGTAGAGAGAGTAGAGAGAGAGTGGAAAAGGCTTCAAATGAGGCTCTCTTAACTTTATATATGCTTAAAGTTTGGGACACGGTGGAATTCTACCTGATACTGACGTTAGACGGGGCTTTTGGTCATACCCGATTAAGTTACCGTAATTACCACTTAGATGAAACTAAATATTTTCTAAATGAGATTAGAAAATATTTTAATGTTTTCAAATGTATCCCGACACTTATGAAACTTAAATAGAAGTCGCAATTAAATTAAATTAAAACAAAGTTAACGGAAAAATTGGAACATAACAGCTTTATTAACGGAACCGAGTTACGATGATGGAACGAACTTCGGTATGTCACATGGTGGACTTGATCAGTGCACCAAAATGTGTACTCGATCCCTTAGTCCTTCAATTCACTCACATGTAAATATGAACAAGGAATTAATCTTAATTTTCCAAAGATGGAAATTCTCATTCATCATACTATACAACTTGCTTGATTTCCAAGTTCCTATCAAACTGAAACCTTGGGTGATGAGAATCTTTCCTTATTTGGTAAATTTGACATTACCACAAATGAAATCCATTTTACAATATTGCTATCAATGGAATCATATAAGCAACAATTTTCTGCAAATGCCATTGTAAGGATACTTAGAATAAATCAAAATTTTCTTGTTATGTTTTTTTAAAAAAAACTTTGCGGAAAAACTTATCCTTACAGTGTAAAAGCATATGAAAAACCTTATTATTATCTATTCCTAAGCGATATATCATAACTCCTAAGCAACAACTCAAAATTCTGATCATTGAACCATGCGATCGAAATCCATCTTCGCGATCAGAATCAGCATATACTTCCTTTAAGTTTCTAGATTTTTCTTTCATTCTTAAAACATCAACATGTGACCAAGTCACATCATGTAATGAGAACCTCAGAACAGAAACTTAACAGAGTTAGATAGTGGACTTTTACCTAAAGTAGAGTCAAACTTCTTGACTTGATCGACCTTATGATCTTTCAGGTAAATAGGCAGCTTCACAATCAATTCCCCTTCCTTTAGCAAGAGAAACATATGGACTCTTTGGGAATGATGTATCGGAGTATCACAGACTTGTCTTTCTCTTTACCATTTGGTCAACCGAGTTGACTATGGCCAATCCCTTTCCATTGGGAAGAGAAGGATTTTCTAGATATCCAATGTTACCATTTTCAAAGTCCATGGAAGTTTGGGAAGTTGATCGTCTAAAAAAATTTGCTCTACCAGTGCTTCAAATCATTGCTGATTCAGCAACACAAAGCAAATAGATAAGATCATTAAGGGTCATGTCATAGTTTGTTTCATAATAGTCCCAAAGAAACTAACTATTTGACTTAGAAAGTGATTGAACATCTGAATTTCTTAAGACTTAGACACCCAACTCTCCTGGCTTGTCAATATGTGACTTCATCTCCAAGATGTGAGCACACATAGACCTTGCTTGCCAAAAGGTTGTGGGTTAGGGAGAATAATTGGAGGACGTGGATGAAGTAAAGTTCCAAGAGATTTGGGAAGATCATAGATGTCTGATCTAGACATCTGTTGGGAGATATTCAAGATAGTTGATTTAAAGTCCTTAACATAACACCCAATATGAAATATTAAGGCTAGGACCCAACACAATATTTTATAACTTGGAAAAGGGATGTCGTAATCCAAGCTATAGAATATTTGAAGGTAGGTGAATGACGATTCACCAATTTCCACCATGAAAAACGAAATAATTTATTAGGTTTTAATTGGATTTGAAACTCCTAGATCTTTTGAGATTCATTGAACTTTTCAATGGCATGTTTCAATCTCGAGTGTGCCCTTCAGGTTTTATGACTTGGATGTCGAGGATCACAAAACAAGGTGTGAAGTAACCACACATGCTCCACCGGCCTATGATAAACTTTAAGAGACCCTTTGCCTGCCTTGTTAAATCAAGCTAGTGTGTCGGTTAACCACACGCACTCCACTAACCGATTTAAGCAAAGTGCAAAGTGTAATTTCATGGGTTAGCACCTTATTTACATTTTCCTAAGTAACTAAGATTGGGTATGAATAAGAGTTTAGTTACTTAGTATTTATGATTAATACTTTTAATGAAGGGAGAATTATAGTCCTTGTCCTACCCGTTCGGCTAATGACCCTCCACCAGTCAAGGAAGCGGTGGGTGAGAGGGGACACCTATTAAACTGTCATTTTATAGGCAGTAACCTTATACCCTCCTTATAGACCGATTTCGTGAATGAGGCCTACTAACGGTAAGACTAACTTGCTCTTATATATATATATATATATATATATATATATATATATATATATGTGTGTGTGTGTGTGTGTGTGTGTGTATATATATATATATATTATTTAATTATAATATTATAAAGTATAAGGGTTGAATTTTAACTTTTAAAATCCTAAGGGCTTAATTTGGAATTAAATATTCATGAAATAAAACTTTTCAGATACCAAAACTTGAGGGCAAGTTTTGAACTATTCAAAAACTTTTCTATTCCATAACTTATGTGTTTTAAGTAGTTTTAATTCAAAAAACTCTTCAAGTTCCATAACTTGAGGACAAGTTATGGAAGACTTTAAACCATTAAAAGAATTTGACTCTTCCGTATTCATAACTTATGGAAAACATTATGAGTTTTATGAAACTTAAATGTGACTTTTCATATAACTTGAGGACAAGTTACAAAAACACATGTTAGAATCAACTATTAGATTAATTTGGATTGAAAACACATATTTCATATAACTTTCATATTAATCTAAGCAAACTCATAAGAACAAGATAATTTAATCAAACTTCTTCATGTAATTAGCCTATCCTTTAAACTAATACAAAACATGAATCTAATGACAACTATCTTTGAAATTGGATTAGAATGAACATTACCATATCGAAAACAGGTTTATAAGTTCAAAAACAGCTTAGGGTAATGTTTCTAGTCCAATTCCAGCTAATAACCTCGAAAATATGTTGTTTGGGGCTCCTACTCGTTAAGTGTATTAACCTACTCGACAAGTAGGATGATTTTCTTCACGGACTCGGCGAGTTAATCAGTGGACTCGGCGAGTCCATTGCCCAGACAGCCCGAAAATCGATTTTTTCAGCACTTTTCATCAAGTATAATTGAAAACATGCCTAGGCTCTGATACCACTGTTGGGTTTTGAGCATTCTAACACTCCTAAGTGTACATGCAACCCTAAATACCTTGGATCTATGTTTTCTCTATTATACATGCAAATATGAATATCCAAGGTATTACCCTAACTAGCATACAAAACATTGATACTTCGGTAATAAACTAGATAGAAATACATACATTGTTGATGTAGCTTGACTCCATGTAGCTCGAGATCCTAGTGCCCCAAGTGTGACACCTCAAATGGTTCGCACAACATCACCAACACGTGGAATATCCAAGAGAAGAAGACATACATGTTCAAATCGGCTAGCCCTCTCACATGTGTATCACTAGTGCCAATTTCTTGAACTAAAGCGGTTCTTATATATTGTGCACATTAGGGTTACACCTTGTAACCCATGACTTTACCCATTCCTTATGTTGCATGGGTTTTAACCTCCATGGAGTATCCATGGTTCACCACATAGGTTAAACCCAGCATAAGGAATCATGGATCATAAGCCCACATATATATAAGAATGAATGATTTACACAATCAATCCCCATATATTTAATTAGTCTTTTTTTGATCACTAAATTTAGTCCAAATTAATTCTTGATCAATACTAATTAAATAACATGATTTCATATTAATATATTAGAGCTTAAAATATATTAATATGTCACAAATGTCCTCTCCTCATAAACGTCTGATGCCATGCAACCCAAATGGACCATGCCGAGTCGGGTCAAGTACATACGAATTATAGTTATGGACTTAGAAACTAATCCAACATAAAACTCATCTCCTCCAAGATCAATTGTGTTTGTATATAAACTAAGAAAACTAGAGCAGTTAACCTTTTTGACACGGTTAAGCGCATCAGCCACGACATTGGCCTTCTCCGGATGGTTGAGGATCTCACAATCATAATCCTTCAGCACATCAAGCCACCGACGCTGCCTCATATTCAGATTTGGCTGGTCCATGAGATACCTCAAACTCTTGTGGTCTGTGTAAATCGTACAACGAACCCCATATAGGTAATGACGCCAAATCTTAAGGGCGAACACAACAGCCCTCAGCTCTAAATCATGCGTCGGGTAGTTTGCCTCGTGAGGCTTCAACTGCCTCGACGCGTAGGCGATGACATGCCCTCTCTACATCAATACCGCTCCCAAACCTGTGATGGATGCATCGCAGTACACAACAAAATCCTCCACGCCCTCTGGCAGGGCTAAGATTGGTGCCTCGCACAATCTCTGTCTCAGCGTCTCAGATGCGGCCTGCTGCTCAGGCCCCCAGCGATACACCACCGAATTCTTAGTTAGTCGGGTGAGCGGGACTGCTATCTTGGAGAAGTCCTGAATGAATCTCCGATAGTAGTCTGCCAATCCTAGAAAGCTCAGAATCTCAGATGGAAACCTTGGAACCTCCCAATTCATCACGGCCTCTACCTTGGCCGGATCTACCGAAATCCCGCTCTGGTTGACAAGGTGCCCAAGAAACTGCACCTCGCGCAACCAGAACTCACACTTGGAGAACTTAGCATACAAGTTCTTCCTCCTCAAAGTCTCCAGAACCTCCCGCAGATGCTCCTCATGCTACTCCCGTGTCTTGGAATAAACCAAGATGTCATCAATAAATACTATCATAGACCGATCCAAAATCAGTCTACACACGCGGTTCATGAGATCCATGAACGCCGCAGGAGCATTGGTGAGTCCGAAAGGCATCACCACAAACTCATAATGACCATAACGTGTCCGAAATGCAGTCTTCTACACATCTTCCTCTCGGACCGTCATCTGATGATACCCTGAACGCAAATCAATCTTGGAGAACCAAGATGATCCCTGAAGCTAGTCAAAGAGGTCGTCAATCCTCAGGAGTGGGTAGCCGTTCTTCACCGTTACCTTGTTCAGCTCCCGATAATCTATACACATCCGATGCAACCCGTCCTTCTTCCTCACAAATAGAATCGGGGTTCCCCAGGGTGAACTGCTCGGTCTAATGAAACCCTTGTCTAACAGCTCGTGCAGCTGTGTAGACAACTCCTGCATCTCAGGAGGAGCCAACCGATACGGTGCCTTGGCTATCGGAGTTGCACCAGGAACTAGGTCGATCCTGAATTCCACCTGTCGTTCTGGAGGTATCCCAGGTAACTCCTCGGGGAATATGTCCGCGAACTCCCATACCATAGGTACATCATCCAACGTCGCCTTACCCATTTCCTGAGTATCCATAACATACGCGACATAACCTGCGCAACCCTGCTGAAGGTAACGCCTAGCTCTCGCGGATGAACATAAAGCTGGTCCTCGCCATGGCCTCTCGCCCTGAATCACCAGCTCTCCCCCACTTGGGGTCCTGATCCGCACCAATTGCTGTGTGCAGTCGATCACTGCCCCATTAGGGCTGAGCCAATCCATGTCTATAATCACCTTGTTCCCACGCAATGGAATGGGAACCAAGTCTACCAGGTAGCGCTCCTCAAATAACCTTAGCACAGAATCTCGAAATACCGTCGACGCCGACACCGAACGGTCGTCTGCAATCTCTACCTCTAGAGGGCAATCCAACATGCCCGAAGACTTAGAAAATCTCTTGCTAAGCGCAAGAGACACAAATGATCGCGTAGCACCCGAGTCAAAAAATATCATAACCGGGATGACGTTCACATGGAACGATCCTGAACAGAGCACATATTAATAACACAATCACAACAAAAGAAGATCAGCGGGAAAGAATCATACCCGTCACCACATCGGGTGCAGCGCGTGCCTCCTCGACTGTCAGCTGAAATGCTCGGCTCCGCACCACTGGAACATGTGCTTTGACCTTCCGGCCATCTGTAACCCGCGTCGTCGCTGTGACCGGTGCTGCCGCTGGCACTGCTGCTGACGCTGCTGTCAATCTCGGGAAATTGGCCCTTTGTGGCCTCTCTGATTGCAATGCAATCCCTGCCAAAATGCCCCACCTTGCTACACTTATAGCAGCCCGAACCCGGCCAAGTGCGACAAGCGCCCTCGTGTGACCGACCGCATTTCCCACAGCGGTCCCGTCCTGCCTGGCCTTTCAGCCTACCATCAGATCCCTTGGGCTACTTCCCCGAAGCCCCAGTCGTCAGCCCCTCCACTGCCTTCCTCTTCTGGACGTGCTCTAGATCAATCTCCCTCTCCCTAGCCCTGGTAATCATGGAATCCAAGGTAGGCCAAGCTAAAAAACTAACATGCTCCCGAATGTCAGCTCGTAGCATGTCATGGTAGTGGGTCCTCCTCATATCCTTATCACCCGCGTACTGGGGCACTAGCAATGCCCTCTCTCGGAACTTGGCGGTGATCTCCCCCATAGTCTCTGTAGTTTGCCTCATATCCAATAACTCCCTGGCCAGCCGCTGAAGTTCCACAGCTGGCGCAAACTCCGCCTTGAATCTGGTCACAAAATCTGACCAAGTCATAGCCTCAACAACCGAGGCTCCCAATGAGTCACCGACGGACTCCCACCAATCCCTAGCCCTGTCTCGCAAGCATCCTGCCGCATATCATACCTTCGACCCCTCAGGGCAGAAGCTCATCAGCAAGCATCCTAGCAGCAATGGGGTCTTTCACCCCATGGAAATCCGGCGCACCACTTCCCCGAATGTCCTTAAAGGATGGTGTGCGCGTACCCATCTGGCTAGATGCCATATCACTCCTGAATGATCGGATACGATCCTCCATTAGCTCAATAATCCCCTCCTTGATCGACCCGAAAATGATAGGGGTCGACTCAAGGATGCCTCTCGTGATCTCAGACGCGATGAACTCGCGTAGCCCGTCATCAACCTGCTCGGATTCCGAACCCGAGCCCAATCCTGATCCTGATCTGAAACCTCCTGCTCCAAGTCGTGTGGTCAGCATACTGAAAACACACGCATAAACGTCAGGATCATACATATACTCGAGAGTTCTAACACGCTCCCCAAGGTTCCCGATTTCATCTAGGCCCTCCTTGATTCGAGTATGGGTCCTCTGCTCTCAGTAGTACGGGCCCATACTACCTTCCGCATCTACCTGTTCTTTCCACAAGGATTGCTTCGACTTCACCAGGTCCCTTTATCGATACCCCTTCCCACTAACTTCATCCAAGGCTTCCTTAGGGCACTCTCCGACCTACTCTCCGCCATCAGCTGCACAGGAGCCCCTACCATCTCCCCCTAACTAACTTGAAGGTACTATTACATATCCGCTCCTTCGTTAGTTGAAAATAGCCAGAACCCCTATAGCACGAAGCAAGCAGCATTCGTGCATCGAGTAACCAAATCAGGCATCACCTATACAGGCCATCCTACTACTGACTAAACAACCCTAGCATACAACTCATACAATAGGCATATAAGGCATCCACCTAGATCCTCAACCCTAACTAGCATGCGATTATCAGAATCATATATCAGGCACACAAGGCATGTTCCTAGATCCTTAGTCCTATTCTAGCATGCAATTCAGAAACAAGCCATATAGCATAACATAACATGTATGGGTATCTTGGGGAAACTTACTTGAGCCCGGCCGGTCGCATGCATCACACACCTTGTCTTTCGTAAAATCCTTTCGCTTATATTTTTAGAAAACCATTTTATTGTAAAAATCTTTTAGCCCCTTAGTTTGAGTCCAGACACCCCCGAGGGCGTGTCCGAATCCCTCAAACCAAGGCTCTGATACCAACTTGTAACATCCCAAAATTCAAGCCCAAAAATTTCATTTTTGATTAATTAATTCATAAAACATTTATTAGAAAATACTGTATAAACACATCATCTCAAACCAAGTATCATATTTGAAACCCACAACCACGAACAAATGTCATATCAGAGTACAATCCTAGAAAACATCGTGCGGAAATCATATGCAAGTGTGTGTGATGCCATGCAACGTCGCTGGCTCCTTCCCCTTGGATGAAGAGGTACCTAAAACCAAAAAATGAAACCGTAAGCACAAAGCTTAGTGAGTTCCCCCATCACCACATACCATACAATACCATCGGTATCTTTCAACCGGTAATCGTCATCGGTATCTTCCAACCGGTAATCATCATCGGTATCTTTCAACCGGTAATCATCATCGGTATCTTTCAACCGGTAATCATCATCGGTATCTTTCAACCGGTAATCGACATCGGTATCTTTCAACCGGTAACTGGGGACTATTCCACCCCTACCACTAGCATACAATAGCAGATATAAGCACACATTCAGACATATCCGGGTACTGATCTACCCCTTGGTCCTACGGACCACTATCAGGGAATCTATCCCTATCATGCAACATATCATACAGATATAACACATAACCAAACGCATACCAAACCAAGATAGATTATCACAAAGACAATTATCTTCTAAAAACTCCTCAATGGTGGGCCAACATTGTGGCCTTAGACCCACCCCTACTGGAAGCTGACTCACCTCGTAGTTGTTGAACTGTGCGGGAATCCTCTGACTGCTGCCACTACTGCTCCGGAAATCCTCCGGCTAAAATTCCAACAAAACACTTAGTCAAAAACTAACATCTACCCTTAGGGAAAAATGACCATTTTACCCCTTGACCAAGTCAAAGTCAACTTCCAGTTAACCTGACTCGCCGAGTTGACTCGTCAACTCGTCGAGTCCTAATCCTTCCATCAGACCTCATAACCGTTTATACTCGTCGAGTTAGGCGATGACTCGACGATTTTTCCAGAAGAACACCGACTGAATCCTCGTCCGAATCGCCGAGTTGTATGAACAACTCGTCGAGTTCATCATCAACTGATACTCATGTCCTGCCCTGACTCGCCGAGTTGTATGAACAACTCGTCGAGTTACTCATCATCCTATGAACACGTTCTGTCCTCGACTCACCGAGTTGATGAACAACTCGCTGAGTTCTATGAAGATTGCCTTGGACATGCCGAGTCCACTCATGCACTCGCCAAGTACCATGAATTCCCAGAACACTTTGCTTAGTCCAGAATGTTGGGTCACTCCCCGGGACTCCCTAAAACCCTTCCACACTCAACTGGTCCTTACGACCCTCACTGATATGGGACCAAAGCCCTTGGACTCGCCAAGTCCAGGAATGGACTTGCCGAGTCTAACACATTCCTTACTAAGAACTTTGATTTCTGATGTACAACAATTAACCAAATGATAGATCCAGGCCCCTAAACTCGATCTAGCATGTAAAGCTACAAACTTTATGTGCATGCATGGGACATTAGAGCTTAAAAGGCTCTAGAATGGTTCTTTTGTTGCATGGGGCCTTCCTTGGTGCAAAAAGCAACCTAGATCTGACTTGTGGCTCATAAAATGACATACTACATAAGCCCAAACCCCCAACCATGTTTGCAAACATGGTTCGCCACTAAAAATGGCTTATAAAAGCACTAAATCACCCCAAAGAGGGATCTAACAAAAGAATGAGCAAGGTTCAGACTTTATACCTTCCAAATACTGCAAATAATGAACCAAACTCGAATCCTTCAGTCCCCTCTTGATCCTTCTATGCTCTTCATTCCTCCTTGAGACCAAAACTCACATGAATCACTCAAAAGGCCTTAGATCTTCACAAAAATGGCTAGGGTTTTCTATGAGGAGTGTTTGGGAGCATAAAGGGAAAAGGAGGCTGCATAAGGTCGTTTAAATAGGGTGCAAACCCCTAGATTAGGGTTTTGTCCAAACAGTGGCTACTCGCCGAGTCCGCAACTTAAACCCCGCGCCTCATCCCGCTTCTACTCGGCGAGTCAGTCCTTCGATCGCCGAGTCCAAGGCCAAAAATACAAAAATAAGGAAGATTTAATAACAAAACACGTACCAAGAACCAGAGGGATCTAACAAAAGAATCAGCAAGGTTCAGATTTTATACCTTCCAAATACTGCAAATGATGAACCAAACTCAAATCCTTCAGTCCCCTCTTGATCCTTCTATGCACTTCATTCCTCCTTGAGACCAAAACTTACAAGAATCACTCAAAAGGCCTTAGATCTTCACAAAAATGGCTAGGGTTTTCTATGAGGTGTGTTTGGGAGCATAAAGGGAAAAGGAGGCTGCATAAGGTCGTTTAAATAGGGTGCAAACCCCTGGATTAGGATTTTGTCCAAACAGTGGCTACTCGTCGAGTCCGCAACTTAAACCCCGCGCCTCATCCCGCTTGAACTCGGCGAGTCAGTCCTTCGATCGCCGAGTCCAAGGCCAAAAATGCAAAAATAAGGAAGATTTAATAACAGAAGACATACCAAGAACCAGGTGCTACACGATGATCACCAATGCGAATCTTAAATTATTAAGGTTTTTAAAGTTTAGTGATTGTAGTTAAATATTGAATTCAACTTACAGATCAAAATAATGAAGCGGTAGTAACACGATTAGTTTCAATCTACAATCCGATAGGAAGGACATTCCGTTAGCGTAGTCGAATAACTCATATGTGTCGCCTTACGTCGGTTGACCATTTGTCGACTTGATTCATTAATATTGTATATTTAATATTTACTTAATGTTGGAAATATATTGTTTTCGTTTGTAAGTAAACTTTGTCTTAAAAATACATACACATTATTTATCGACGATATTTTTGTATCATACCATAGTATATAATTATTTTTGGTTTATTTTCATACTGTAGATACACTAAATTATATTTATCTTTATAATTTTGTTTAATACTTTCATATTAAACTTCAAAAAAAAGTTGAATGCGCTAATATGCACAAGTCATGTGATTATACATATCATATTAATGAAGATGACAAGTTAAAAATGTTCATCTATCCAAATTTCAACGTAGTTTCTTAACGGTACTTTTATTTGTTGTGACAAATACTATAACACTAATTTCATCAACTTACTCTTATCTAACATTGTTACTTTCACAAGTGCTTGCAAATATGTCTAACATTTTATAAAACTCTTATGTTTGTCAATTACTAACCTCAACATTTTGAACAAACGTTATTTGTTAAAATAGTATTTAAAATTAACATAAACGTTTATAATTTTTGTATGTAGCATTAATGTTGCATGCATGTAGCATATAAAATTTTTAACCATCAATTTATATCAAAATACTCAAGTATGTATCTCCCCCCCCCCCCAAAAAAAAACGAATAAAAATGTAAAACAGGGCCATAAAGACTCACATTTGGTGCATGATTCTCGAGTTTAGACGGAAGATTCGGTGAAGTTTTGCATCGTTCAAGACCCGGTATCTTCACCAAACAATAAACGAATCTAGATTTAGATTATTGAACTTCAGAAAGATGTTCAAAACAGTAAGTTTTTAGATTTTTAAGGTGAGCTAGACTCACCAAAACATCTCCAGGGGCTGTCGACAAAAATTGGGTGGTCGGGGGTGTTTCCGGCAACTTTCTCGCCCCTTTTCTTCATGTTTTCGTAGCAGCGCTTGAGGGGGATAATTGGGAAGAAAAAAACGACTCCAGGGGTATAATTGGCACGTTTGTTGGCTGTAATAGGTGGCTGCTCCCTTTTGCCTCCCAAAATCACAACAGAAAACACCTCCGATGGAGGTGTTCTTGATGAACTGTGGACACGAGAGACGAAGAAGAGGGGAAAGAGGGTTGAGGCTGAACTTTTCTGGATTAAAGGTCTCTAATAGTGCCCTTTTTATACTCTCTTAATGTAACATCCGTAAATTTTACACCAAATTTAAACTTTTTTCAATCATAAAAAAAAACCAAATAGCATTGTTTACAAAATGTTTTCAAATAATTTTCCATCAGAGTGTCCCAAAAATCATAACATAAGGATGAGGAGCGGTACGGTCACGCCTTTGCCTTTCCATGATCTCCTAAGGTACCTGAAGCAATAAACGGAAAACTATAAGCCCGAGGGATTAGTGAGCTACCCCCAAAATACCAATACCACACTGACAATACCATAACAATAATAATCAATCAGTCAACATGCATACTAGGCCATCAGCCTGACTGGACCGCCCTACCGGGCTTACAGTCTGTTGAATCTATCCCGAGCCTTCGGTATTGTTGGGTTGAAGATTCGTTTGAAGATTGCGTCATTGGGCTCGGCTTTTAGTCCATTTATTTTGTACTCCGGTTTTGGGCCTGCCCAACCGTGAGTTTGCTAGGTTTATTATATAAAGATATGCTTGCATGCATATTAGGTTAACGCTTTAGAGAATAACGATAGTATTTACAGATTTCTTTATCGTTCTTGTAAACCTCCAACCCTCTACAGTTGATGTTCTTCATTGAGCTCTTCTGAGGGTTTATTTTTAATCATTCGACTCGTTTGATTAATCGTTGAGTTGTTCTTTATTTTGCATTCATTCTTACTGTTTAAATATTTATTCACCTGTTTAAGATCTAATCGATCTTACAGATTAAGTTTTAATCTCATCAATTGGTATCAGAGCAGGAGGCTGTGTAATTGATACACTTCTTTTCTGTGAAAAGGTTTCAATTAGGGTTTTTCCGCAATTGCTGATATTTATTGAGCCGTCATCTAATTATTGACGTATCTTGATATTTATTATTTTGCCCTAATCTGAGTTATTACAAGTCTGATCTTTGAACAGGTTTTTCGATCATAATGGACGAGTCGCAATCGAATCCCATCAATATTTCCAACAACATCGGTTCTACCACGAAGATTCCCATCCTATATACCCATGACTATGAAGTCTGGGCGCATCACTTCGAAGATACGTCATAGGATCTGAGGATAATGGATACCTCATATGGGAAGCAATCATTAATGGACCTTTTTCTCACTCTACAACGTCGAGGATTATTAAAACTCAAAAGGAGTATAATGATCTGCTGAAGGATGTTAAAGATATTGTGCAAGATGAAAAGGACAAATTCCAGTGCAATATTAAGGCGTTACGATTGATCAGATTCGCCCTTCAGTCCGACACCTTCAGGTTGGTAAGCTCATGCACGACGACAAAGGAAGTTTGGGATAGACTTCGTGAACTGTACTCTACAGACGAGGATCTTGAACACTCTATCCAAACCTTGCTCTTATCTAAGTTTGGAGAATTTAGGCAAGGAGCCGACGAAACTGTGACCCAGAAGGTTACGTTTCTAAATGGTCTAAGGTCAGAGTGGAGAGCAGTGGTGTCCACGGTTAAAGCCCATGAACAGTTTAAATCTTATTCTTTGGCAAAACTAGTGGGTATTCTCAAGTCCCAGGAGAAGATTGTGCTGCAGGAAAAGAACGTTGTTTCAAGCCTAGGTTCGCTGGCCCTCCTTTCAAAAAGTAAAGTTGTGATGGAGGATGAAGACTTCAACTTGGAGGAGTATGACCTCACGTCTGAGGATTATGCTATGATGGTATCTAACCCCAAGAGGTTCTTTAAGAAAAGATTCCCCAGCAACAAAAATCGAAACTGGCAGGGGAGTTATAGTTCAGAAAAGGTTAACAATGAACTGAAGGTTGAAGAGCCCAAGAAGGAACCAAAGGCAGATGGTGATTCTGGAGTGAGCTGTTACTACAGTGGTGGGAAAAACCACTATGCTAAGGATTGTGTCCTCAAAAAGATGGCTGAAAAAGAGGAGGAAAAGGATGAGGAAGCTTTGCTGTAGAAAAAGCTTGATGAGATGAGGAAGAAGAAAACTACCGCTAACCCTTCCATGAATGCTCTAATTGTGTAGGGTTCGGTTGCTGATGACGAGTTCGGTGGAGTGGAAGTTTGGTTAACCGACTCCGAAGACGATGAAGTGAGGAAGTCGTCGCATGGAAAGGTTTGTGTGGCTAAAGAGGAAAGCAGTGGAGGCAGGTGCTTGATGGTGTTTGAAGTATCTCAGATGAGGGGATACAACACTGATGGTGGAAGCAATGAACCGAAGGAGCAGCCGGATATGTGCTTTACGGCCAAACCGCTCAGCGTGCAGTTCAACGAACTCGATGAACTGATCAAGAAGGTACAATCGGTTTTTCTTTCATTTAAAGTACCACAAAGCTCCTATGAAAAAGAACTAAAAAGTGTTAATTCACGAATCTCACATCTAGATAGTAGTTTAACTCAAACTCGAGTCACCAATTCTAACCTAACTGATCAATTAAGCAGGGTGTCTTCGAAGAGTGAGGAGCGGCGCATGTGGATCGAGTTGAAGGAGTCTGAATTAGTTAAAATAAAAGACGAAAACATTTATTTACAGAGAGACAATTTAAAGTTGTTAAAACAGCGTAATGTTTTTTGTTTGATTGCAAAATGTCTTTACACTAATATTACTCAGCTTCACTTGGATTGTGAGATAGGACAAAAGATCCATCGCATGATTTTGCCCTTCCTTGAGTTTAAGGAGGATGAAATCGATGCTGAAGCTTATAATTGTGAGAGTGTGATATCATCTGATGACGTCAATCCGACCTATATGTATGGACTGGACAAAATTGTATCTTTCATTAAATCCAAGGACCACAAGGACATGCTCAAAAACCTTTTGGATGAAAATGATAGACTTAAACTGAGAACCGAAACCATACAAAAATTTGACTCTTTAAATGCCAACTTGAGCTCAGAAAATAAAATTGATGTTGAAAATGCATCTGAGCTTAATGAGGATGACAACGTGAGTGAAATTTCTGTAGAGGAGACGGTTGACTGCTCAGAATTTGTAAAAAGCGAACCTGAAAACCACAAGAATCTAATTTCTGAAAATTCAGTGGAGTTCGCTCGATTGTCCCAACAAAAGTCCCCGATCTTAGCAGAGAAAGCGGTTGTATATCAAAAGGTCAGGACCACTCCAAATCAAGTGTACAAGGTCACTGGAGTAACCGAACATCAGACTGCTGAACTCACAGCTATTGTAAACAAAGATAGTGCTGATGGCTGCGATGAGTTCTTTTGGTCAGCTCCAATCGATAATGCAGATGAAACGAAAGGCTTGTCAGAAAGGACTTCTTGGATTAGTAAAGGTAGATACATACCAGAACCCTTGAACAAGCCAGATAATTTCGATGTACCAAGTACTAATGGTACGAAAGACATTCCTCAAGAGAATGGAAGTTCGGTAAAAGAAGACATTCCCTCAAGTTCCTCAGTTCAAAGTGAAACTCCCACAGTTAAAAGTGAACCGGCCAAGGAGAAACTGAATATGAAAGCCAATATCCATCATCAACCGAAGCAGATGAGGAATAAGAAACGTGAAAGGAACCAGAGATACAGGAAGAATCTATCTGAAAGGAAACAATTCTGGCAATCCCAGAATGCATATTTCTCACATCAAGACAAGAATCTGAAGTTTGAGAACAATCCTGACAAAAAGCATGAGAGCCACAACAACCGAAAGCCAAGGTTCGGTTCGGAAAAGAATACCAACCGAATGCAAAGGTTCGGTTCTGAGGATGACTCCAACCGAAAGCCAAGGTTCGGTTCACAGAACGACTTCAACCGAAAGCAAAGGTTTGGTTCTGTTATCAAAGGAAATCAAAACTCTAAGGTTAGTCCCACCAATGATCAAAAGCAAAAGGGTCACCTAGAGTCTCAAGCCAAGAAGTCATCTCAATCTAAGCCCACTCCTTCTCATTCATCTAATTCTTCTAATTCTTCCAATTCATCTCCATCTTGCTCTAACGCTCATTCTGTTCGTTCTCAAAAATCTCACTCGTCAGCTGAACATAAGGGCAAACAGAAGGTTTCTGCATCCACACCAGAGTCTAAACCGAACGCACCCAATCCTAATAAAATAAAAGTCTTTACCATTAAAAAGAAAGATGAAACAACACTTATAAAACGAACATATCTTGTTGACATCTATCTTACTATTCCTGTTCCTGTGAAAGGCTCACGTGGACCCAAGAAACTTTGGGTTTCTAAATCTGCTTAATTTTTGCAGGTTATAAGTGACGAGCAGTTTGACGAAGAATGGTACATCGATAGTGGCTGCTCGCGTCAGATGACAGGGAGGAAAGAGGAGCTCAGGGAATACAGGTCTCTTGCAAATGGTGGCAATTTCAAGTTTGGAAACAACACTTTCGGCACCATAAAGGGATAAGGAATGATAACTAATGGTGATTTTACTATAAGGAAGGTGGCATATGTGGAAGGACTGCAACACAACCTCATCAGTGTATCTCAGCTTGTTGGAGGTACAGGTCTCAAAGTCTCATTCGACGATGAAGGTTCTGAAATTATTGAGAAGAAGACGAAGAAAGTAATTCTCAAATCTGAACGTAAGGGTGAAATGTTTCCTCTAAACCTCAAACCCATCAAAGGAAACCCAGCTATATGCTTGTTATCAAAAGCGCAATCTGACGAAAGCTGGTTGTGGCACCGAAGACTCTCTCATCTCAACTTTAAAGATATCAACAAACTTGTCACTGGAGGTCATGTTCGAGGTCTTCCATTGCTCAAGTACGCCAGAGATCATTTGTGTGCTGCATGCGAAATGGGGAAGCAGAGTCGTCAAAGTCATCCATCTATAATTAACACTAAAGTTGTTGAACCACTCGAATTACTTCATATTGATTTGTGTGGTCCATCATCTATCGAAAGCATCGGTGGTAGCAAGTATATTCTTGTTATTGTTGATGACTTTTCGCGATTTACATGGGTGTTCTTTCTAAAGCTCAAATCTGAAGCGACTCATAAACTGAAAGTGTTCATCAAGCAAATTGAAGTACAGCTCAAGAAGGTCGTTCGCAACATCAGGAGCGACAATGGTCTGGAATTCAAGAACAGGGAATTTGAAGAATTTCTAGCAGAAAAGGGAATAAGTCACAACTTCTCAGCTCCCTACACACCTCAACAGAACGGAATTGTCGAAAGACGAAACCGATCTTTGTGTGAAGCTGCCCGAACTATGCTAAGTTTCGCTCCTTACCTCTTTATTTTTGGGTTGATGCTATTTCTGCTGCTTGTTTTACGCAGAACATGTCATATCTCAACAAGTGCTTCACGCTCACGCCTTACGAGATTCTCAACAACAGAAAGCCTAATGTGAAATTTTTCCACGTGTTCGGCTTACGGTGTTTCATCTTTAACTCTAAAGAACACCGCAACAAGTTCGATGTCTAAGCCGACGAGGGAATCTTTCTGGGCTACTCTCTTACTTCCAAAGCATACCGAGTCCTAAACAAGCGTTCGAGGAAAATCGAAGAGACCTATTACGTGACTTTTGATGATAGCTATGTCAAAAAGCTACAGGCCAATGAAGACACAGCTGGGGAAATCTTTCCTCAAACTGGCCAAGTCACAATCTCGATCGCTAATCTATACGAGAAGTTTATGGAACTCTTTGACGAACCAGAGAAAGCTACTCTCTCAGAAGCAGGCGCAGCATACAACAAGGTAGACCATATGAAACAAATTGTCGAAGAAGCTGCCAGAAGAATGAATGAAGGAGGATCGAATTCTAATGAACCTCCATCCAACAATGCTTCAATTGAGAGGGAGCCAAGCTCACATGTTGAGGGGGAGCCAAGCTCACATGTTGAGGGGGAGCCAAGCTCTACAACTGCTACAGAAAGTCCAAATCCAACCGAAAGTACTTCTCCAACTGAAAGTGCTTCACCAACCGAAGGTGCATCAACGCCTGAAAGCCTAGCACCAAAAGAAACCTCTGAACCTCAAGTTTCTCAAAGCATTCCAGAAAGCTCATCTATCGAGGGGGAGCATGCTGATATGTCACTCGACTACGAAAGCCAATCTGAGCCAGAAGAAATGATCAATGCTGAACTGGACCCCACCTTTGATCCAAACTACCCTCCTCTCACCAAATGGACCAGAGATCATCGTATCTCTCAAGTGGTTGGTGATGTCTCTGAAAAGGTTCTGACCCGATCACAACTGAAGGCAAAACAGACATCCTTATTTTCCAAAGTTGAGTTTTGTATGTTTAACTCTTTCGTATCAAAAGTTGAACCGAAGACAGTTAACACTGCTCTCGATCACTCCGATTGGGTTCAAGCAATGCAAGATGAACTGAACGAATTTGAAAGGAACAAAGTCTGGCGCCTCATTCCAACTCCTCCAGATGCCTCGGTTGTTGGTCTCAAATGGGTCTTTAGGAATAAAATGGACAAGGAAGGGAACGTCATAAGGAACAAAGCTCTTCTGGTGGTAAAAGGATATTGTCAGGAGGAAGGGATTGATTATGAAGATACTTTCGCTCCGGTAGCTAGGCTCGAATCTATAAGAATCATTCTTGCTTATGCTGCTCACAAAAACTTCAAAGTTTTCCAAATGGACGTCATGTGTGCATTTCTTAATGGAGAACTAGAAGAAACAGTGTACGTGGAGCAACCTCCTGGGTTCGTGAACGAAAAGTATCCACATCATTGCTACATTCTGGATAAAGCCGTGTATGGTCTCAAACAAGCTCCGAGAGCCTGGTATGAAACGCTAACTAAATTCTTAAAGATGTCTAAATTCAAACAAGGTTCGGTTGACCCAACCTTCTTTCGCAAAAAGGAAGGTAACCACCTTATGATAGTTCAAATTTATGTCGATGACATCATCTTTGGCTCAACGAATCCCAGCCTAACAGCTGAATTCAGAAAGCTGATGGAGACTAAATTTGAAATGAGCTCAATGGGTCCTATTAACTTTTTCCTTGGTTTAAATATTAGACAGGGACCCGAAGGCATCTTTATCAATCAGGAAGCTTACACGAAGACTCTCCTAGCAAAGTTTGGTATGACGGGAGACTCCAAAGTCAAAGTCCCAATGGCATTCGGCACCAAACTAACTCCATCTCTAGACAAACCGGCTGTTGATATCACACTCTATCGTCAAATGATAGGCTCACTAATGTATCTTACTGCTAGCAGGCCTGACATCATGTTTTCTGTGTGTTACTGTGCTAGATTTCAGGCAAACCCACGCGAACCTCACATGCTTGCAGTGAAGAACATTCTACGCTATCTCAAGCGAACCACCTCCTTAGGTCTTTGGTATCCTTCCAACTCAGGCTTCTTCGTTCAAGCCTATTCAGATGCTGACCTTGGAGGATGTGGACTCGACAGAAAAAGCACCACTGGCGGCTGTCAATTCCTTGACGGGAAGTTGGTTAGCTGGCAATCCAAGAAACAAACGTGCGTGTCGTTGTCTACTGCCGAAGCGGAATACATAGCCGCTGCATCCTGCACCTCTCAAGTGATTTGGATCCAGAGTCAACTTCGAGACTATGGACTCAATATGAAGAAGATCCCACTATATTGTGACTCTGAAAGTGCAATTAGGATCTGTCATAACCCAGTGCAACACTCTAAAACCAAACACATAGCACTGAGGTATCACTTCATCAAAGATCACGTGGAAGATGGAAACGTCGAAGTACACTTTGTAAGAACCACTGATCAACTGGCTGACGTCTTTACCAAAGCTCTTCCTGAAGCATCATTCAACAAAATATTGCAAGGGCTAGGTATGATGGAATCAGAGTCAGTACCTCAAACTACCTCTCAACCTCAAACGTAAGAAGCGAAATTGACCGAACATTCAGGTTCGGTTAAATCATCTGACTCGCTCATCACCACAAAGGTAGTTTTCTTGGTTGTATATTTCTTGTACAAAGTTGTTTATCTTATTGTTAAAAGTATTTTCTGATTGCATGTCTAAATTCCTTGGTTTTCTAAAATTTTCCAAAACCGAAACCTACCGAAGGTTCGGGTTCGGTTTTTCAAAATTTTCTAGAACCGAAACCAACCGAACGCTCGGGTTCCGTTTTTCAAAATTATCTAGAACCGAAACCAACCGAGCGCTCGGGTTAGGTTTTTCAAAATTTTCTAGAACCGAAACCAACCAAACGCTAGGGTTCGGTTTTTCAAAATTTTCTAGAACCGAAACCAACCGAACGCTCGGGTTCGGTTTTTCAAAATTTTCTAGAACCGAAACCAACCGAACGCTTGGGTTCGGTTTTTCAAAATTTTTTGCAACCGAAACCAACCGAACGCTCGGGTTCGGTTTTTCAAAATTTTCTGCAACCAAAACCAACCGAACGTTCGGGTTCGGTTTTTCAAATTTTTCCCAACCGAAACCAACCGAACGTTCGGGTTCGGTTTTTCAAATTTTTCCAACGTTTTTTTTTACTTACTCTTTCCAAGTCTTTTTTTTTGCTTATTTATTTTATTTTATTTTATTTTATTTTATCTATTTCAAAAACTCCAAAAATATTTTTCTCTTTTAATTTTGTTTGTGTGTTCGTTCATTTATGGGGATATAATTGTTGGATTACTTAAGTGTCCCTAGAAGCATGTTGCTGTATGTGTCCCAAGCCTCATAAGATTCTGAATAATAGCCTTAATGACTTGGTATAAACAAACCTTGTCTTCCCAATTAGGCTATCACATTTATTCTAATCGTGAGCTACCTCACTCTCTTCTCACATGAGATAAGAGTTGTTCTGCTTGGTCCTTATTTTCGCAGCAGAGGTACTTTAATTTCTTACACCATCTTCATTACATTTCTCCATTAAATTCGTTTCATCATCGTAACCCTTGAGACTCTCAGAAATTACCACTGAGGTTTATGGTTACACAACAACTGTGTTTATGATCTCAGTTTCGTGCCACTACGCGCTGAGTGAAACCCAAAATTCAACACCAAATCTGAATTGACGGTGAACAATAAAATTGCTCAAGTTTTCACTAACGAATTGACGGATGTATCCTACTGAAATCTCAAATTTTTCTTTTTATGTGATTCCTATGAAATTGTTAAACACCATAACATTTCTTCCCTTGGGATCCAGTTTTTTTTTTTTTTTTTTGTTGAGATTTTATATTTTCCAAGCCAATTTAAAATTAATTCCTACCTACTTGTTCAACAGACTACACCGGTCTCACAAGTACTTTGTTCATTTTCTTTCTTATTTCAAGATTAGAATTGTTGATTCAAAGCGAAAGCCACCCTTAAGTAGCCTTATTAAAAGAAACCTTTCAACATTTATTAATAAATGTTTGATCGTCATTCAACGGGAATCCACATAAACACTTTGAGGTCTCTCTTGATCTTGAAGGAAGAGATTCGTGCCCGGGATCATTTGTTTCGTGTCATTGTTGACATCACATTCATTCCTAAAAAGAGTTGCTTTATTTCTTTTATTTTTACACTCTTCGCACGAAAATCTTTGATTTTCCAAAATTCCGTTACTAATAATTACAGGCTGTATTATTGCTTTGGTGGTTAATTATCAAGTTGTGGTCAAAAATCATCCACGTGGGTATTTAATTCAAACGATTCCATTTAAAAGATAAGACAAAAGGTTGCTGACTCAGGCGGGAGTTAAAAAGATTGAATTTCAAACGACGGTAAAAAGGGAACGCGTATGAATTTGGAACGCCCATACTTTAACTGACATCATGGACGCGTTTGCGAATTTCAAGCGACACTTCTCTGGCACTTAAAGGCGCGTCAGGATTTGAAACGGTATGTTCTGAAACGGCGCTTGTTGGGCGGCATGATCCTAGGAATCTGACACTCTCTCTCCTACGTGATCATCGCATGCCTTAACTGTCACGCATCTGTCATTCCGGAAACCCTTTCGTATTTCCATAGAAGATTTGAAACGATTTTTCTCTCTCCTTTCACCCACTATAAAAGGCAGTCTATACTCCCATTTACCTCTTTACTGCATCCAGAATTTCCAAGAGAGCAAAAACTCCCAAAAGCTTCACTGTTCATCTTCTTCTTCTACCTTCAACAATGGCAGAATCATCTTCAGTCCATGCTACCTCACATATACTACCCATTCGCCCTCACCAATGCTTGGTGATCGATCTAAACCCTCTGGCGTACGACTCTTATATGTCGCCAATCATTGAGTGCCTGAAGTACTCCCAAATCGCTCCAGCTCTCTCCAGGATTGAGTCTGTGCCCATGGAGATTCTCTCACAGGTGTATGCGACTGCATATTACGACAAAGCAGTTGAGCGGGTGTTCTTCGAGGTTGCTGATCACAAGACCTCCATTTCTCGATAACGATTCTGTACACTCCTAGGGTTGGCTGCTGACCCATCGAGAATTAATCCGGAGACGATTCCTCTTGGCCATCTGTACAACATGTTCTATAATATGGGGTACACGGAGTCGCTCACCTCCGTCGCAAAGTTCAAGAAATCCTGCTTGCCGCCACAATGGAACGGCATGTTTACAGTCCTCTTCAAGGGCTTGTCTGAACGGAGCTCAAGATCCGATGGTTCTAGTCGACTGTTCTTGTCGATTATGTATGCAGTTTACAACGGAGTCAACCTCGACTTTGGGATGGTCCTCTGGCAACAACTCATCCAGAGCCTTTCTTCTTCATCACGACATTCTGAGGTGTCGTATGCCCGGTTCTGGATTCTTATTACCAAATGGGCGACGGACAAATTCGATATTCCAACTGCTGCAGGTGCATCGATGTCTTCGGTCGGTACCTTTCATACCACGAAGATTATCGTCTCTGATGCATCCAAGTTCTCGTTCATTGGCTCTATTCCGGAGACAATGTACGGCGATGTTCCCTCCGACAGTAGAATCATCCGGACCGTCAAGGAATTCAAGGCATCTGGACCTAGGCAACTTACTCAGGAAATGCTGAAGTCCATTCACGATGCTGACAAGCCTGTTAGGGGCAAAAAGGCGGAAAAAGGGAAGCAAGTGACCAAGGCTCCTAAAGGTCCTTCTCCCAGGAAGAGGAAACAAAGAAAACCGGCACAGTCCCCGCAACCGAAGAGAAGGAAGACTCAACTGAAGCGAAAGCTTGTAATCGCTTCCTCTTCGAGTGACTCAGAAAACGAGAGTTCGGGTTCGGACGGCTCTCAAAGAGGCGAAACACCTCCCAGAGGCAACACCCCACCCCGATCACCTACCCCAGACATGGAAATTCATGTCTCACCAGTTCCTTCACCTCCTCCAACCATCCCTACTTCCATTCCCACCATAAACCCCGCCACCACCATTCCTAAAACCTCTATCCCTATACCACCACCCATTTTCACAGATACAACTACAACCACTGCAAAGGTTACAACCAACGTATCTGATACGGGGGTTAATACCAGTGCAACCGAAACACCACCCGTAACCGAACCACATCAAACCGAATCCCAACATACAACCGAACCTACCCATACTCAACCACCACCCGAAACACCACCCACAAACACTCAACCTGAACCTACCCAAACCACAACACCCCCAGCTTCACCACCCCCACCATCTCCAGATCATGCCTCTGATGGAGATAACCCATTTCTTGGCGGTGACAACATGACCTTCGATTCGGTCTACTTTAGTCCGTTTCAGGTTCTAAGTGATGATGAGGACGATGCTCCAGTAACGAAGAAGCATCTAAAGGAGCTAAACGAGAAGGTTGACTTACTTCTTGCGTCATCCACCAACTCTCAGTCCTCACTCTCTGAAGCCGCTCTTCAGAAGATTGTTGACGCCTTCTCCAGGGCTCAGCATGATTCTGTTGCTTCAGCCACAGCTGCTATAGACGCCTCCACAAAAGCCTGTGAGGCTGCGACCGCAAAAGTCGATAAACTATTCTCAGATGCCTCTTCCCTGTTGAAGTCCTTACAGGAGAGTGCTGATTCTACCAAGACAACTTTGGAACCAATCGTTCAGCAATTGGCCAAGTTCGTCTCAATGGAGTTACAGTCATTCGCTACATTACGCCAATCCATCAGCGATGACAACTCGGCCCTTCGTGCCTCCATTAATGAGCGCCTCGCTAAGCTTCAAGAGGATCTCGCAGCTGAAAACTCATTAATGGACGTTTTAGCAAGCAAAACCACCGCCCTTAAGGTCAAGAGCACTCAGCTTTCAAACTATCAACAACAGCTTGAAGCTCTTCGATCCGAACGGGAGGTTATAAAAACATGTGTTTCGGATGTACACGCTGCCCTATCTAACATCCTGGAAGCACACGATCCCATTCTCAATCATTCGGTGAGGCGAACCCTTGCTGAAAAGCTTACACCTGCCATGGACCATCTTAGCAAAATCGAAGGCTTACCAAGTTTCGTGTCCAATCTGAAACAAGGGGAGAAGGGAAGAAGTCCGGATCGAAACCACCTCCTTCCTCAACAGCTACTCACACAACCGAACCACCTCCGACTAGTCAAGCTTCGGGTTCGGGTGTGAAGGATAAAGGGAAGAACATAGCTGAGGAAGAAGAGGAAGATGAAGATAAAGAAACCATTGCGGACATGTTGAAACGTAAAAACAGTCGCAATGTTGATGATGACTACATTTGTGTGGCGCGAGAGGCTGAAGAAGCCGAACGCAAGCAGAAAGAAGCCCACGATCTCCTTGAGAGCAGGAAGACTCTCTTCCCTGCCTGGACTCGGGAGAGAATGATAAAGGAGGCCATAGATACTCCTAGCATCCTATGGCTCGAGCCGGTGATCTCCTTCGACTGCTATAATTCTGTCGATTCGCAGTTCGACATGTCGTTGACTCGAAAGGCGTTTATCTTCCACGCCTTCTCCAATATTTTTGAAGTCCCTCATCCGAACCCTGAGGTTGATAGGGAGCTGATCGAATTCTTTCTGAAGGCTGCTCGACCTCAATATCAAACATGGAGCGCTCAGAAGATAGTGAATGTTCGGGTTTTGAAGCCTTATACCGAAGGAAGATTCATCAATGTTCGGTTCAAGGTGATTCGAGGGTCTGCAAGAACTGAACATCATATATCCTTGGCAGATCTACCGAACCTAAATCCTCATGATTGGATTGTTTTGCATAACATCCTTTTGACGAATGAAGCCGAATATGGTCCAATTATAGACCATCTCAAAAGGATGTTAGTCTGTTACATCATAGAGGTAGCCCTAATGGATCAGGAGGTAGCCACAGTCTTCAAGAAGAAACCGAAGATATCTCCTGTGGGATCGGCCAGTGATCTCAATCAAATGCAAATGGGCAAGATCGACCCGAAGCGCAATTCGGTCATGTTCACTAGAGCAGAAGGACAGAAATGTCTCTTTGCTTTAGCTGACAAACATCTTTACACCACTGCTTGTCTAAAGCACGTGCTATCGATCATCCGAAGGTGTAAGGAGAATGCAGCAGACGATGTCTAGTACTTCAACGACATGATCCAATGGTACATCAGATTCAGGCAGACGATTCTTGCTCTGATATCTCGTCTGTTTGAGACTGTGAAGAAGAAGGTACCTGGTGCTGCTGCTGGCCCAAGTAAAAAATGAAGATCTCGCTCCAATTGACGCAAAGGGGGAGATTGTTGGGTTGAAGATTCGTTTGAAGATTGCGTCATTGGGCTCGGCTGTTAGTTCATTTATTTTGTACTCCGGTTTTGGGCCTGTCCAACCGTGAGTTTGCTAGGTTTATTATATAAAGATATGCTTGCATGCATATTAGGTTAACGCTTTAGAGAATAACGATAGTATTTACAAATTTCTTTATTGTTCTTGTAAACCTCCAACCCTCTACAGTTGATGTTCTTGATCGAGCTCTTCTGAGGGTTTATTTTTTAATCATTCGACTCGTTTGATTAATCGTTGAGTTCTTTATTTTGCATTTGTTCTTACTGTTTAAATATTTATTCACCTGTTTAAGATCTAATCGATCTTCCAGATTAAGTTTTAATCTCATCAGGTATGACTGGTCCGCTATGTGGGCCTACAGTCTCCTCGGACCCCTCATAGGGTATTTTGGCCTACATCACAAAGCAGGACCGCCTCAACCCAGCCACAAGCAAATAAACATGTGCGCATACTATCATATACAGGCATATACAAACATCAAAGATATCTGTCACACTGATCATCAATCATAGAATTCTCCTGTAACTAGAGTACCGACCTAGCAGGTCACTAACATATCAATCCCTACGGATCATAAGAGCATAACATACCGTCTCCCCGATTCCGATCTAACAGATCATAACCACATGTAGCATACCATAACAATAACAACTAAAGGGCCGGCCTTGGTGCCGTAGACCCTATAGATATAGTGCGGATAACTCACATCGCAGATGTCGACACGAATGATAAAGTCCAACTCTCAGATCACTTGACAAAGGCTCCACCACTTATTATCATAGTACAACATACTAATAAGTCCTTAACCTTATAAGGTACCCCATAACCCACTAGTCAACCCCTGGTCAAAGTCAAAGTCCTCATTTAAGGTCAACAGTCCATGTTGACCTTAACTCGCCGAGTATCCTTGGCTACTCGCCAAGTTCCCTGAAGTACATTCCAACTCGCCGAGTCATCAGAGTGACTCATCGAGTTCCTTCGATTATCGATCAAACTTTAAGGTCATCCATTGAGTTCCCTCCTTGCAACTTGATGGATACACACTCATACATATCCAAGAGAAAACTCATCCGACTCACCAAGTTGTTCTTCAACTCGTCGAGTCTTATGACGATCTTCATTGGACTCACCGAGTTGTTCATCAACTCATCGAATTCACGACCATCTTCATGTGACTCGCCGAGTTAACCTTGCGACTCGCCTAGTCCATTCAGTCCTTTTTCCATACAGACTTGTTTTGAGCCATGCAACGACTCTAACTCATAGATCCAAGCTTCTAGGGCATGCTTATCACGTAAAGCTGGAAACTTTACGTGCATGCATGACCATAAAGGCTCTAAATATCTATTCTAAGTTCTTAATGGAACTTCATGATGGGTTTTATACAAAAAATCCTATGTGTGCATGCAACCCTAGAGTTGGATCTATGTTTTCACTATTAGTTATACAACTTTATGAACACAAAAAGAAACCTAGCATGCTACTACTATTTTCGAAATCCACATAAAAGAATATCATACATACCTTTTTTTATTATATAGTAATAACAACTAGTTCCTTGAATTTCCTTAGCTCTTGAAAGCAAGTACCACAAGTGTGGTACCTCTAATGGCTCACAAACACACTTTGGGTGAGAGGATGAATATGAGAGAGAGAGAGAGGAAGCAAGGCAAGAGGCTTTAAAATTCGACCCTAGTAGGGTTTCTCCAAGGGTCAGTCGAATTTAGTGCCTTAGGGTGCTATTTATACTTAAGGCTAACTAGGGTTTCAAGGTGGAAACCTTAATCCCTTAGCTTAGGGCCTAAGCAAGTCCATGAACTCCTTTCCTTAAGCCCTTGGACGAAAACTCCTAGATCCTTCTATGATTTTTGTTCAAGCCATAATAAAGGTGATCCAATAGCCCAAAGTCTCAACTACAAATAATTACAAAACAGCCCCTGTACTTTTAATTAATTCCTTTAATCCCAAAATTAATTCCTAATTAATTTCTGATTAAATACTAATTAATAATATGATTCCAAATTAATATATTATTCATATAATATATTAACAAATCATATTTATACCGCAATTTATTATTCTTAACAATAAACCAACCTCTCTCCTCAACAATCATCCTGTGTAGTCACCAGTGTGAAGGCAACCCAAAAGGACCATGGTCACAATCGGGTCAAGTACATACCAAAATAGTTATGGACTTAGACACTAATCCAACAGTCTCCCACTTGGATAAATCTAATAACTATTCTACATATGACATCAGAACCTGATTAGCAATCGTAGCTTTCAAAAGTCGCTGTTAACTCTGATCGTATCAGAAGCGTGTCCTTTAGATAAGGGATCATATATTCCTCCATTCCTGATATTGCATAGACGTGAGATATGGATTAAAGTCATTCTCTCAGTCTATGTGTTGTTTCCCGATTTCCGATTTATGACGAATGACAACAGACTACAATTTAACACATCCCGGCTTGGCCAAGCGCTTAGGGTGTCATTACTAAATCATCGAGGGGCCCACAAATATCGCTTTTATCCCACTTTGGGAAAAAGGAACGGATAAACTTTGACTCAATGCTTTCTTGTACTCACTCATCGAATCACACACAACAATAAGTTTTCTAACACAAAGTTATTGGTGAGTTTACTTTTCATCAATGTGCAACCGACCAACAAATAACAACTCACACATCTCGGTTTCAAGAATATACAATATTATCAACTCACAATCACTCGTGATAAAATCCATGAAGTGATTTTTGTGAGCGTGGGTTTAATCCAATACTCTAATCTTATTAAAGCAATCATGAACTCTGCAGCAAACTTGTGCTATGTCTAAACTCTTCAAACAATCTACAGACTCTTCATGACAGTCTTCCTTCATACCTACTTCCAACGTATGACCGACTGTGGAGGTTCGAATAACTCAGTTATTTTGGAAGTCAAAACATGCAAAGAGAAAAACAATGATAATACTTAATCCTATATGACCCCAAACTTGTGAGTATAAATAAAACACTTTTATTTAATCACCATATTGATTACTCATTATTCATTGTTTAATGTTTCAGATAATCAACTTTATAACTCGGCTTATAACCACAATTGTACCATGCTCCAAGCATGCACACTTTGGTTTCCTATGGTCCATACTTTGTGAAATAGATCAATTGAAAAATTTTTCTAATGAACCTCATTTCACAATCCCCAATCCTTATAATTAGTGTAAGAATACCAAATTCTTGCCACTTTTAGAATATGTTAAATTCTAATATTTTATGCAATGATCTTTTTGTGAAGTCACGACACAAAAGTCACAAAGACTCGGCCAATGAAATCACAAGGTACTCTATCAGAAAAACAATTCTATAGATGTGATGTCTATCACTTAAAGTACAGTCCTTTGAACATCCTTTTTGCATAAAATTTTCTAATCAAGACATAAATTCTTAATTTCCAACTCCAAATTATGGAAAAATTTCCATATATGCCATATGACAACTCATTCTAAATAGAATTTTATCTATTCATAATAATGTCGATATGGTCCATCCATTACTATACTTCCAACTACTCAGAAGCGACCAATCCTCAGCGAACTTTGGATCGTCCTTTGATAGTTGTTTAATTATTTTAGTTAAAACCGGTTCTAGTCCCTTTTCCCTCTTAATGTCCTTGACATTTGTAAAATTTTAGAACGGTCAAATATTATAGCATATGCATTTGTTCCTATACCCGAAGCGTATGGGACATGATGCAGAATGTTTTACATAAAGATATGATACTTTATCAATCTTCTGCCATAATATTTTATGTGTCATGTTCTCACTATTCGAACTATGAAGAGGGATGCCATAATCATAATCGAAATTTGAGAAGACACTATGTATCCTTTGACTAAATTTATTAAAATTTCTCAATCTGAGCTTTAGATTTTGAAACGAAGTACAATATTCTCTCCCTTAATTATAGCAAAACAATTTTTCAACCCTTACGAATTTGCAAAGTATAACTCTTATTTTCTATAATTAATATTGCTAACTTGCAATACTTACCATAATAATCATGCTCCCACTAACATGATGATTATTTTCTTATTGGCATAACACTTATGCTCCCACTAGCTTTGATATGTATTCAGAAAATAGCTGAACTTCCAGAAAAAAAATGCTTATTGAATTCCTTAAGTTCATATTTCTAATACCAGATGCTTTGATAATCCTTTTTGTAAGCTTCTTAAACTCACACACCTTTTCTTAGAAAGCTTACATGTGTGTCTAAACAAATTCAGAACTTATGTTACTAAGTCCCAAATGCTTTGATAATCCTTTATCTAAGCTTCTTAAAATCATACACCTTTTCTTAGAAAGCTTACATGTGTGTCTAAACAAATTCAGAACTTATGTTACTAAGTCCCAAATGTTCAGACTAATTGTCAAATCTCACAATTCGAACTTTGAAGATGGATGCCATAATCATAATCGAATTTGAGAATACAATTTACACAACCGGTATCTCCTCAAAATCTCTCTTGGTGAAAGTATTTCCTCATAATCATTTTCATGAAGGAGGGAAACCTTAGGACACTAAGATTTTATAATGTATGCGTTCCTATCCATGTAAATTTGTCATAAAAAAAATCATAAGACAATGTTTGTAACAAATCCATCTCATATGGACAGAACTTGTTCCATCTCAATTACCTGCCTCATGGCAGCACGAGTGCCTACCATTGCTTCCAGGTGGTTTAGCAACTTATCCTTACATATCAATGTACTTTCCATCGATCAAGGTGCTTTGTCTTTATGCATTCAAATGAGAACTCATAGAACTCACATGCATAATTAACTCAATTAGAATGGCACAGAAACAAAATATTATCAACACGATAGGTTGTAAACCTCAAGTCGTGTGCTAGTGATGATCGATAAGGTTTATTCTTGATTTGTTCTTGAAACCTTTCAATACCATTAAGACTCCCATTGACTCCTTGACATATAAGATTCTCTTGTCAAGAAACATTTCTTGACAAAACAAATATTCAAGAGTTAGTGTAGTTCTTATCAAGACAAAACACTGCACATAATTGGTCCCAGTTGGTCTTTGTCTTATCCAAGACAGCACAACTTACCAATTTCAAATGTGCAAGAATAAGAAAACCTTTTTCCAAATTCCACATTTGATGAATGTTATAAACCATCTTTAGACTTGTCACTCAATGTCACAATATTAACTCTAAGACTTTATTTTGGAACGAAGTATGATTGACTTCTTGATTTAACCATTTCTTCAATTCTCGATTCCTCTTCTGATACCACTGATGGGTTTTATACAAACAATCCTATGTGTGCATGCAACCCTAGAGTTGGATCTATGTTTTCACTATTAGTTATAAAACTTTATGAACACAAAAAAGAAACCTGGCATGCTACTAGTATTTTCGAAATCCACATAAAAGAATATAATACATACGTTTTGTTATTATATAGTAATAACAACTAGTTCCTTAAATTTCCTTAGCTCTTGAAAGCAAATACCACAAGTGTGGTACCTCTACTGGCTCACAAACACAGTTTGGGTGAGAGGATGAATATGAGAGAGAGGAAGGAAGGCAAGAGGCTCTAAAATTTGACCCTAGTAGGGTTTCTCCAAGGGTCAGTCGAATTTAGTGCCTTAGGGTGCTATTTATACTTAAGGCTAACTAGGGTTTCAAGGTGGAAACCCTAATCCCTTAGCTTAGGGCCTAAGCAAGTCCATGAACTCCTTTACTTAAGCCCTTGGACGAAAACTCCTAGATCCTTCTAGGATTTTCGTTCAAGCCTTAATAAAGGTGATCCAATAGCCCAAAGTCTCAACTATCAAATAATTACAAAACAGCCCCTGTACTTTTAATTAATTCCTTTAATCCCGAAATTAATTTTTGATTAAATACTAATTAATAATATGATTCCAAATTAATATATTATTCATATAATATATTAACAAATCATATTTATACCCCCAATTTATTATTCTTAACAATAAACCAGCCTCTCTCCTCAACAATCATCCTGTCTAGTTACCAGTGTGAAGGCAACCCAAAAGGTGCATGCTCATGATCGGGTCAAGTACATACCAAAATAGTTATGACTTAGATACTAATCCAACACTTCATGCTCAACAGGGACCTTAATCACAATCAAGACTATGACTTTATGCTTCTAGAATCCAAGGAGGGTCCAGATCTGAAGTTACAACTTCAGATCTAGCCTATAGCTCATCATACCAACTTGAAAATCCATAAAAAGCCCTAGAAACTTAACAAAAAGGGAAAAAAGGAAGTAAGAATGGCACTTTGATACCTCAAAAGGATGCTAGCTAAGGTAAATCCCGCTTCCCACTCCTTCCTTGCTTCAGTTTCCTTTGCACTCTTAGCTTTCTTCCTCTAAGATCCTCTTTTCCAAGCTTCAAACACCACACCAAGGCACACACACACGAATTAGGGTTTTAAGTGGATCTCAAAGACTGTAAAGAGGCCAAAGGAGTCTAAGGATTCTTTAAATAGAGGTGCAAACCCCGGGATTTAGGGTTCCACTGCCAGCTCCTATTCGCCGAGTCTAGCATGGACTTGTCGAGTAGGTCACTTAACACGCAACCCCACCCCGCTGCTACTCGACGAGTAGGTCAACCAACTCGTCGAGTAGAGCTTAACCCAATAAATCTTATTTAAGCAATACCTGAGAATCGGGGTGTTACACTGAAAAGCTATCAACTTTCCTCTAACATGTACCTTTGGCCATATTTAGAGCAACACTTTTCTTTTGTAGATGTTGGGAGCCTTAGACTTTTAATCATTTTTGTACTCTTAATGCAGAATTTTTGGAGTGTAAGAAGAGAGAAAAGAAGAAGAACGTGGGGGTTAGGGTTGTGTCTAGGGTGTAGGAGGCTCCATGTACTTGCACTTTGAATTAATACTTGTAAACAACCTTCTTAAATGAATGTACTTATACACTTAATGGGATAATGGGATGTGGTGGTTGAAAGCCTTAAACACACTAGTAGAGGAAGGATAGATTCATAGGAGTTGACATTTATGCTATTAAATTCTAGCTCTAAATTTAGTTGGAAACAAGTGGGTACAAGTCCTTATTGAGGTATAGTATGTCAAAAAAAATGGACATCTTATGTATTCATACACACATATACTGATGAGATATAATCTCTAGATCGTTTAGATCTTTCACAGGTAAATCAATAAAGAACAAAAAACTAAATCAAACAATAAAATGAACACAAGATAGAATCAATATAATGCTTATGATTCAAACGTATAGGCGAGCTAGGGTTTACAAATACTGTGATGAGAATCATAAAAGTGTTAATAACTAAGGATGCATGCATGCACCTTAAATACTAAAACGCTAGAATAAAATAATACACGGTTGGATAGGCCCAAACCGGTTACAAAACTGGGCTAACAAGAAACGAGCCCAAGACGCAACACCCAGATCCCAACAATCTCCCCCTTTGCGTCAATTGGGGCGAGACTAAGCTCATAAACACAGATCTTTTGGTAACCATAAAGCTCAATGGCAATGGCTGAGAATCTCAAGCATTACATGAACGAAATGAAGTGAGATGGAGAAAAATGTTGTAGATGGTTAAGGAACTGAATGTACCTCTACTATAAAAGAAGGACCAAGCAGAAAACTCTAAGCTCGATATGAGAAGAGTAAGGTAGCTCATTATTAGAGTGAATGTAATAGCCTTATTGGGAAAACTTGATTTGTATATATCACATTATTAAGGCTTCACTCAAAATCTATTAAGGCTTTGGTCGACATGCAGCAACATGCATCTAGGGACACTTAACTAGTCCATAGAAAAGAATTTATACCTGCTTCAGCTTCATCATCGAGAGTAACTTTTATACATAGAAAAACATGAGAAAAGTGAAATAAAACGAAAAATATTTTTGTATTTTTTGAAAAATTTCTAAAGAAAAAGAAATAAAAACAAAAAGAAAATTATTTTTGGATTATATGAAAATAATAAAATAAAAATGAAAAGAAAAACATAAAAATGAGTATGAAAAAGAGTGTACAAAAGAATACAACCAAAATATGTTTTAATGAAAATGAAGCGAACTGAGTTCAGTAGGACCGAACCCGAAATACACTGATCGTTCGGTTCATTTCGGTTCCCAGGTGAACCTAACCCGAAATAGACTGAGCGTTCGCTCTATTTCGCTTCTAATCTTTAATGAAGCGAAGGCGATTTCGATACTGATTCAGATTCCATCATTCCTAGACCTTCTAGGATCTTATTGAAACTTGCTTCAGGTAAGGTCTTAGTAAAGATGTCTGCTAATTGATCAGTGGTTCTGACGAAGTGAATTTCTACGTTACCATCTTCCACATGATCTTTGATGAAGTGATACCACAGTGGTATGTGCTTTGTCTTCGAGTGTTGCACTAGGTTATGAAAAATCCTAATTGCACTTTCTGAGTCGCAATATAGTGGGATTTTCTTCATGTTCAGCCTATAGTCTCTAAGCTGACTTTGTAGCCAAACGACCTGAGATGTGCATGATGTTGCGGCTATATATTCAGCTCCGGCTGTGGAGAGAGAAACACAATTTTGTTTCTTTGATTGCCAGCTTACTAATTTGCCATCAAGAAATTGGCATCCTCCAGTAGTGATTTTACGATCCAATCCACAACCCCCTAAGTCAGCCTCTGAGAATGCTTGGACAAAGAATCCTGAGTTGGCTGGATACCATAGACCGAGAGAAGTGGTTCGCTTTAAATAGCGAAAGATGTTCTTTACTGCCAGCATGTGAGGTTCGCGTGGGTTAGCTTGGAATCGGGCACATTAGCAGACTGAGAGCATTATATCTGGCCTACTGGCTATAAGATACATCAGTGACCCAATCATCTGACGATAAAGCGTCATGTTAGCAGCAGATTTCTCCAATGATGGTGTCAGCTTGGAGCCAAACGACATAGGAACCTTCACCTTTGAGTCGCCCAACATCCCAAACTTGGTAATGTCTTTGCGTACGCCTCCTAATTGATAAAAATGCCTTCGGGTCCCTGTCTAATATTCAAGCCAAGGAAAAAGTTAATCGGACCCATTGAGCTCATCTTAAATTTAGTTTCCATCAACTTCCCGAATTCAACTGTTAGGCTGGGATTTGTGGAGCCGAAGATGATATCATCAACATAAATTTAGACTATCATAAGGTGTTTACCCTCTTTCTTATGAAAGAAGGTTGGGTCAACTAAACCTTGTTTAAATTTAGACATTTTTAATAATCGAGTAAGGGTTTCATACCATGCTCTGGGAGCCTGCTTCAGGACATATACTGCCCTGTCTAGAATGTAGCAGTGAACTGGATACTTTTCGTTCATCAAGCCTGGCGGTTGCTCTACATACACTGTTTCTTCAAGTTCTCCATTGAGAAAGGCACACTTCACGTCCATTTGATAAACTTTGAAATTCTTGTGTGCACCATAAGCAAGAAAGATTCGAACCGATTCTAATCTTGCAACTGGAATGAAGGTCTCTTCATAATCTATGCCTTCTTCCTGACAGTATCCTTTCACAACCAACCGATCCTTGTTGCAACTCACGTTTCCTTCCTTGTCCACCTTATTCCTGAAAACCCACTTGAGACCTACAACCGAAGCATCCTTTGGAGTTGTAATTAATCACCATAATTTGTTTCTTTCAAACTCATTTAGCCTATCTTGCATGGCTTGAACCCAATCAGAATGATCAAGAGCTGTATTCACCATCTTCGGTTCAACTTTGGAGACGAATGAGTTGAACATGCAAAAATCTACTTGAGAGAATAATGCAGCCTATTTCGCTTTCAGCTGTGATCGAGCTAAGACCTTTTCAGAAGATTCTCCAATGATTTGACTTTTAGGATGATCTTTGGTCCATTTGATGAGAGGAGGGTAATTTAGATCACAAGAGGGATCCAATTCTGCATTTATTTCTTCTTCAAGTTCTGATAGAGTATCATCATCATTAGCATTCGTATTCTCCCCCTCGAATGATGATATGAGTTCGATTTTTGGATCAGAACACTCCCCTTCGTTTGGACTTTCGGTTGAACTTGATGATAATGATGATGGATTCTCCCCCTAGAATGATGAATCATGATTATTTGGAGGAGATGAACCCTCCCTCTAGAGATAAGGACTATCACTAAAAGGTTCGCTTGAGTCAGGCTGTTCGGTTGATTTCGGATGTTCTTCCGCCATTTTCTTTGCAGCGTCGTCAATGATTCGCAACAAATTGTCAACCTGGTTATCTTTAGCCTTGGATTCGGAATCAATATCCCTCTCCGGTTCAACGAAGAGTAGCATGTATTGCTCGAAAAGATTTGAAATTGGCACCGTCACTTGACCAGACCTTGGAAAGATTTCTTGCATCACACCTTCAGTTGCCTTCAACTTCTTGACATAGTTGTCGTCAAAAGTGACATAATATGTTTCTTCAATCTTCTTTGAACGTTTATTCAGAACTCTATATGCCTTTGAGTTCAAGGAGTAGCCTAAAGAGATCCCTTCATCAGCCTTAGCATCAAACTTGTTTCGGTTCTCCTTTGAGTTGAAGATGAAGCATCTTGAACTGAACACGTGAAAGAACTTCACATTTGGCTTGATGGTTGTTCAAGATCTCGTAAGGAGTCATTGAGAAGTGCTTGTTTAGATACGAGCTATTCTGCGTGTAACAAGCATCAACAATAGCGTCAGCCCATAAATACAAAGGTAAGGAAGCGAAGTTCAGCATAGTTCGGGCAGCTTCGCACAGAGAACGATTTCGCCTTTCGATGATTCCATTCTGTTGTGGAGTATATGGAGCAGAAAAATTGTGATTTATTCCCTTCTCTGCTAGAAAGTCTTCAAAATCCTTGTTCTTAAATTCCAAGCCATTGTCGCTTCTCACATTACAAACCACTTTTCGTAGTTGAACCTCTACTTGCTTTATAAAGAGTTTGAGCTTGGGAGTTGCCTCTGATTTTTGCTTCAAGAAAAATATCCATGTGAAGAGAGAGAAATCGTCTACTATAACAAGTATATACATGTTTCCACTAATACTTTTGATTAATGAAGGACCACACAGATTGATGTGTAGTAGCTCTAGTGGTTCTATCACCTTTGTACTGATTATAAAAGGATGACTTTGTCGACTTTGCTTTCCTATTTCACAAGCTGCACATAAATGTTCATTGTCAAATTTGAGAACTGGAAGACCTCGAACGTGATCTCCAAGCACCAGCTTGTTGATATCTTTGAAATTGAGATGTGAGAGCCTTCGATGCCATAACTAGCTTTCGTCTGAGTGTGCCTTCATTAACAAGAAAACAGCTGGTTTCCCTCGAATTGGATTGAGATTTAGACGGTACATTTCTCCCTTTCTCTTTGACTTCAGCAGAATATTATTTGACTTCTTTTCGACAATTTCTGAGCCTTCATCATCAAAGGAGACCTTTAATACAGTGCCAACCATCAGCTGTGAGACACTGATGAGGTTTTGCTGCAATCCTTTAACGTATCCTACCTTTCTTATCGAGAAGTCACCATTTGTAATCATACCATAGCCTTTGATTGTTCCAAACGAATTGTTGCCATATTTTACCGTTCCACCATCCTTGAGAGACCGAAACTCCCTCAGTTCTTCCTTTCTACATGTCATGTGATGTGAGCAGCCACTGTCAATGTACCATTCTTCGTCAAACTGCTCGACACGAATAACCTGCAAAATATCAAGCATATTTAGGAACCCAAAGCTTCCTGGGTCCTTGTGAGCCTTTTACAGAACATGGAATAGTAAGAGAAACATCAACTAGATAAGTTCATTTTATTAGTGTTGTTTCATCTTTTCTTTTTATGGTAAAAACTTTGATTTTATTTGACTTGGAATCATTTGATTTAGACGTAGGATTTGTGGTTTTGACGACTGCATGCTTTTGGGTGTCTTACGGGCATCTTTCGTCTTCTGGAAAGAGCTTTCCTTTCCCTTTTGAATCTTTAGATGAATGAGAATGAGAATGAGAAGAAGGAGGTTTAGAAGAAAGGTTAGAGCGTTGGTTCTTGCTCTTCATTGTATGAGAATGAAAGTTGTCTTCCCTTCAGTTCTTCTGACAAGTGGATTTGGAACCGAACCTTGCCTTTCGGTTGCTTACATGTTAAGGACCGAAACCTTCCTTTCGGTTTCTTACATGTTGAAGACCGAAACCTTCCTTTCGGTTGCTTACATGTTGTGACAACCTGAAATTTCCATCTTGTACAGTCAATCAATTCAATCAAAGTCAAACTTACTTCTGCTAATTTTTAGCAGTTTTGGAGTCAGTTTGGGTGTTTTAATCATAAGTACATCAGAGGTAATTATAGGAGGTATACTCTAAGGTTAATTGTACAACACTTAAGTCTCAAAAATCCAAGATTTTGGAGTTTACGACCATCAAATGGAGTTTACGGCCGTAAACTCTAGGGTATAAATGTGACACTTGGTCATTTTTTGTCATTTTTACCATTTTCAAGCCTAGAACTCATTCCCTCTCAAGTATCATACGAGTTCTTCACTAGATCTTCAACTTGGTAAGTGTTTCCTTCCTTGATTAATTGATATACTTCAATATCTAGTGTTTGTATATGATTTCATCCACGAAATATCTTCATTTGATAGATCTTCAACTGTTCTTCATTCCACCAAGAACGGCAAGAAGACACACTAGTGTTCTTGAGCCTTAAACACCCTTACAAGCTTCTATATTGTAAGTACTCTTGTCTTAGCTTGTTCTATACTTGAATCAACTAGTTTACACCTAGAAAACATCAAGAAAACAAGATCAAAAGGGAGTTTACGGCCAAGGAACCTCCTTGGGCCGTAAACCCTATTTAAGGGTGCAAATGAGCCCTAATCCCTTCCGAATCCTTGGACCAAGTGTAGAACACTTCTAACATGAGCTAAAGACCTTAAACTTTGAAATGGTACTTAATTCCATGAGTTTACGGCCGTAAACTCATGGAGAAATGGTCCTGAGGCCGTAAACCCTAGTTAGTGGTGTAATGGTGCCACCATTCCTTCCTAAGCCCTACACTTGATCATAGAACACTTCATTATGACTTGTAAGACCTTATAACACAAATTGGTACTTAATACCATGAGTTTATGGCCGTAAACTCAAGGGGAAATTACCCCTTGGCCGTAAACTCATGTGGTTATTAGCATATGGGCCATAAACTCCAATGAGAGGCCCTACACCCCTTATATGCAACCCTATGCGGTTTAACACTTCATGACCAGTGAATACTAGTCCCTAAGGTTGTTTCAATTCATAATTAGATGTTATAAACACTAATTAGATACATATATGTGTTATTATATGATAATTAGGATCCGTGTATGCTCAAGTCTTTACTTGACACTTAACATCCTTCACCGATCTGTCATTCGTATCACTCACAACAGGTGAGTTCATACCCCTTAAACTTATCTTTTAAATGATTTTAAATGCTTTTATGGGGGGTGGGAATACAAGTTAAACTTTATAGTTATTAATCAATTACATGTGCTTAATAACTAGATCAAACAGATGGATTCTTATACTGTAAAACTGTGTTACCAACCACCCTTTTCAAAACATCTTTATCAAACTCTTTTGTGTTGAATCTTTATCAAAATCTTTCCTATACTTCAAACTGTGTTTCAAACAAAGGATTTCTTATACTTTAGTTTGTCTTAGCAACAAACTAATTTTAAATCGTTTTATAAATTGACATCAAGTCATCAATATTTATTATTAAACTCTTCAAAGGTTTTACAAAACTTCTTTTAAACTAATAGATAGTGTCAACTTCACGTCTATATATGTGTAGTTATGTAATTAATGTTTAAAGGACTTAGGACTGATAACTTGCTTTATTTCCTTTTCCTTGTTTGGATGTGGCCTGAGAGTATCAGTTATTTGTCCGAATCTCGTTTAAGTATTAGTTATATATTATATATACATATGTATGTATAAAAGTTCTATCATTTAGTTAAATACCTTTTGGTAGCAAGGGTATACTTTCATTCATTCAACTACTAAAATTTACTAGTAAGCTATTATGGGTATAGTTTAGGAGAATACTATCATATACAAGTACATTAGGAGAATACTATCATATACAAGTACTATAACAGAGAATACTATAACAGAGAATACTAGACAGAGAATACTATAACAAAGAATACTATACAAAGGATACTATACAGAGAATACTATACATAGAATAGTATTACTATAACAAGATTCAGAGATAATATAATGTGAGATACTACTTCATGACACATTGACCATTTTGTTATGTCACGTTTTGTAACCAGAATCTCCTGGAGGGAGAGCGTGATTTTGTGTATAGATCTATACTGGATTCACTATTCTTCACCTTTGTTGTTCGCTACAGTGGAATTTGCAAATTTACGGTACCAAATGTCATTTCTTCCGACGTCTGTTGTCATCGTGTTATAGTCAGATTAGTATGGTAACAATCATATCACATTTTGCCTTAATTAAACCATTGATTTTAAGGTAGTTATTACTTCAGTGATTAATACAAATAATACTACAGTACACATATACATTTTCCCATTATATTCAAATTGTGATCTTCTCACATAAAGGGTAATATAACAACTATATTTTGGTAATATTAGTCATACTTGGGAAAAACATCCACTTTTACAGAGAAACAAACGTAGAAAATGGTCGGGTCTTTGTAGAAGACTACTTTTTATACTAGTAGGAAATATAGGATTTTCTAGGAGTTTTCAAACATATACAAACATTTACTAGGAACAATTACAACATTTACTAGGATCATTTACAAACATTTTCAGTAAACTTACACAAACATTGACACTAAATACTTATGAACTCACCAGCTTTAATGTTGATCCTCTTTTTCAAAATAACTTGTATTCTCAGGTCATTAGTGGACAGGTACAGTCGATCATGTTTTGAGAAGACGGAGCGTGTTCAAGACTAGTCTTTTAATTTGATTACTTGTTTTGGTGTCTTATTACTATTAAAGAACACACTTCTATGAAATCATACTATTAATGCAATGGATGATGTTGTTGTTTATTTACTACTTTGCATTGTGGTGATACTGTAGCACCTGGTTCCTGGTACGTAAATCTTATTTGAGAAATTTCCATTTTTAGCCTTGGACTCGGCGAGTCATAGGTCCGACTCGCCGAGTAGAGACGGGACCCGGGACATGTTTAAGTTGGCGACTCGGCGAGTCCATATCCTGGACTCGGCGAGTCACCGTTGTTTGATGAAACCCTAAGTTTCAGGGGTTTGCACCCTATTTAAGCCCTCATTTCCGCCCCAAGCCAGCCCCCTTCACCCTCAGGAGCTCTCCATACGTTCTAACCCCTTGTTCTTGTGAGTGTGAGACCTTTTGGGTGTTTTCTTGAAGATTTTGAGAAGGAAGAGGAGTAGATCAAGAGGAAGGGAAGGAAGTCAAGCATCTCCGTGTTCTCTCAGTAATTTCTGGGAGGTATAACTTGTTTTCCCTCTGTTTCTATGCTTGTTACTCCATTAAAGTCCTTCTTGAGCCCTTCCCCAAGCTTACATGTGCAATATAATTCGTAATAAGCTGGTTGGCCTCTAGATCTAGGCATGGTTGAGCTCCAGGAGCTCAGATCTACTGCCTTTATGGACCCATATTGCATGAAGACCCTAGATCTACTAATTTGGTGCATTTTGAACCCTAAAACTCTCATTGGTGAATAACTACACGTAAAGTTGGAAACTTTACGTGTTATTCATGCTCTAGGAACCCAGATCTGTGGATAGCATAAGCTGGATTCAAGCAGAATCCAGCATATAGTGATTGCATGGTAACGACTCGGCGAGTCGTTCATCTGACTCGGCGAGTCTGCTCACGAGTCTTCGAGTTTGTCCCCTTTTCGTTGTTTGAGTGGGAGTAGGAGTCACGGGGTGTGACTCAGTGAGTTGGAAGCCAAACTCATCCATGGAGGAACTCGGCGAGTCAATGCCCTGACTCGGCGAGTTCAGGGCAATCTCCTTAGATCAAGAACAAACTCGCCGAGTTGTTCATACAACTCAGCGAGTCGCAGCATAGGTGTTCTTCGGATGAAGATGAACTCGACGAGTTGTTCATACAACTCGGCGAGTAGGATGAAGGACTTGAACCTCAGTTTAGAAGGAGAACTCATTGAGTCAACGTCTAACTCGACGAGTAGGGACGGGATTCAGGGCTATCGATTGGATAAGGACTCGGCGAGTTCGAGAGCCAACTCGGCGAGTCGGGTCAACTGAGAAGTTGACTCTGACTTTGACTTAGGGCATGATCAGGGGTAAAATGGTCATTTTACCCAAAGGACAGTTAGCAGTGTATGACTGAGTATGTTGTGGGAATTACAGCCGGAGGATTTTTGGAGCAGCAGCAGCAGCAGTAGATAGTCAGTTCCCGATCAGATCAGCAGCTACTTCGAGGTGAGTTACCTTCCAGTAGTGGTGGGTCTACGGCCACAATGTCGGCCCACCAGTAGGAGTTGTATGTAGATGATTGTCTCTGTGATATTCATCTAGGGATTACTACTACCTGTGTTATGTTTATGTGCTAGTATGATATGATGCTATGTGCTAGTATGATATGATGCTATGTGCTAGTGACAGTAGGGGAGATAGTCCCCGAGATATCCGGTCGGTAGGGCCGAAGGGGTAGTCATACTCAGCCATGTTAGATAGATTCTGATATTGTGATACATCTTATGTGGTAGTAGTAGAGGGAGAAATAGTTCCCCAGTATCCGGTCGAGAGGACCGAAGGGGAGGGCAGCACCAAGATATGCTAGGCAGTATCCGGTCGAGAGGACTGTAACAACCCGAAATTTCATATCATTACTTGTAATCCTTTTCATAATCCATTTCGATCAACCAATCGTCATTTCCAAATTCGTTTCCGATTTAATCATTTAATTAAGTCATTAAATTTCATGTATCTAAAATGACTTAATGGGTGTCCTAATGCATTTAGAAATCATTCTAACACCCCATTCTAGTGATCGGAATATTTCTAGAATCGACCATATCGGGTTACGGCAACTTGGCCGGGTGCGACCAAAAGCCCCGTCTAAAGCCGGTATCGAGTAGAATTTCACCGTGTCCAAATCCCGAACACTATTTAAAGTGTTTTAAGCCTTCATTTGAAGTTTTTGCTTCATCTCACTACTCTCTCTCTAACCTCTCTCCTCATCCAAGAATCAAGGTCCAAAATCAAAGAATTTAGGCTCCAAATCATAGAGGTAACCTCCCTAGCTTGTTATTCAACCTCTTAGGCCTTCAAATCCGTGTTTAAATTATGATTTTGGACTTGGAACATGTGTTTACGGCCAAGGCGCATGCTTGGGCCGTAAACACATAATATTGGGGTCTTTGAGCAATTTAACCCTTCCAAATCATCATTGGGACTTAGATACGACCTTAAGGCTTACAAACCCGGACTTAGAACACCTTAGACATGGATTTTGAGGGATTAACATGAGTTTACCGCCAAGGTATGTGCTTGGGCCGTAAGCCCCTCAAACATGGGGAGTAAACTCACTTTTACATGTTAGAATGCCTTGTAACTTAACCAATAGCCTTGTGGTAAATCCTAGAACCATCTAAAAATAGTTTGGAGACCTTAAACATAACAAAACCTTACATATGAGAGTTTACGGGCATAGAACATGCTCCAGGGCTGTAAACTCCTAATTATATGTTGTTTGATGCCCTAAATTCACCCCAAGGCTTGGAAAATTAACTAGAATCACATGTGATTGCCCTAAACATCACAAATTAAATATGGTTTGAGCATGGGAGAGTTTACGGCCGTAAACTCCAAGTTTATAGCTGTGAACTCTCAAATGTGATGTATATGTTGATTCAATTAAATCCATGGCATTAGAAAAATCCATTCTAACATTCCCTTGTCCATTTAAGCCATTTTAGCACTCAAAACCACCCAAACATGAGTTCACGGCCGTGAACTCATGTATATAGGGGTATATGGCCGCAAACTCCATTAGGGAGTTTACTCTTGAGGAGTAAACTCAAATCCCAAGTCCCTCGCTTCATTTCAAGTCCTTAGATGTCACCCGGGTCACTCCAAACACTCGTTTGGAGGTGTTTTACCTCATTGGAGTGTAATGTTCCATCTAATTAGTAATTGTAAATCTAATTAGATATATATGGACATTATTTCATTCTACATAGGAACATCGCGAGTAATCAAGCCCAGAACCAACGTTTAGTGTCTGAAAATGTCGCATTTCCTCGTCTGGTGAGTTCATACCCCTACCCTTTTTCACTGTTTTTCATTGTTTTCAGGGGGGAACACAAGCAAAGTACAAGGGATTACTTGTAATCAAAACTTGTTTTCATGTTTGTGTTTCACATTTTATATGCTTTTAACACTGATTGATACAACTGACAACCATTTGAACATGCAGATCACGTAAACATATTATTTGTGAAATGGGTTTATAAACTGTTATGTTTTATATATTTCACAAATGGTTTCCACATTTTATCAGTTAAAAGCATGTCATTATAACTTTTGAAACATAAAACTTGTACACTGTATATCCTCGGTAACACTCCACAGAGATACGCGAGTGGAGGATTATCATATTATTACTAGTAAATTTGTTAGTCCTGTATGATTGGAGACACGTCCTAGGTGAACACTCCACAGAGATACGCGAGTGGGGGACTGCACCCGTAACCAGAATCTCTGGGATTAGAGAGCGTGAGTTGAGTGTATAGATCTATACGGGGCTGACTACCCCACACCTGGCTGCTAGCTACAGCCGAGCCGAAATGGTTCGAGGGTGACGAAAGTCATAAGGTGATGTGGACTACTTATTGCCATATCTAGTCTATCGTATGGTTATGGAACTCGCAATTAGGATAACATAGATTTACTTAATAGTAATAATGAATAACTTAACACATTTCACAAGATAACCAAGTTTCAGTATACATCTTTCACATTGGTAACCATTATTCAGGAAAGTATGGGACTTTCCTGGGGAAACATTGAACATAACCACGTTTTACAGAATACATCTTTTACATTGATAACCAACATTCAGGAAAGCATGGGGCTTTCCTGGGGAACGATTACATAACTAGAAAAGTATAACAAACCGGATATCTTTACATCTTTCACAATTGGTAATACACAATCAGGAAGGTATGGGACTTTTCTGGGGATACATTGGTACGTAACCAGAACAGTATAACAAACCAGATAACATAACTATACATTTTCACAAGAGTAAACGTGTTTTCAGTGTACAATTTTACTTTACCTACTATGTGCATTGGATTTGATACTCAACGTGGAGTCAACCCCGGAAATGTTTCCGCCTTCGGTTTTCGGGGTGTGACAAGGACCGAAGGGGAGGCCAGAACCCCGATATGCTAGGTAGTATCCGGTCGAGAGGACCGAAGGGGAGGCCAGCACCCAGGTATGCTAGGCAATGTCCGGTCGAGAGGACCGAAGGGGTAGGTCGGGCACCCAGATATGCCTAACAATCTATGTATGTTATGTGATTATATGGTATGTGGTACAGTGGGGGAACTCACTAAGCTTCGTGCTTACGGTTTTCAGTTTTGGTTTTCAGGTACCTCTTCTTCAAAGGGGAAGGAGCCGACGCGGTAGCGGCATATCACACACACTCTTGTTTCCGCAGTTATGAGTTTATTCTGGGATTGATACTCTGATATTTTGGTTGTTCAAATGTTGTGGATTTCAAATTTGGTTTTCGATGTGAAATGGTTTAATTAAACGATGTTTTAATTATTAATGTTTTCTGAGTAATGTTTTAAAAATGAAATTTTTGGACGTGAAAATTGTGTCGTTACAGATACTGTACATGACGTCCTCTGCCCCACAACGTTTCCGCCGTTCTTGGTTTTGGGGTGTGACAGATTAGTATCAGAGCACTGTTTATTTTGAATCGAGTATATCAACCCATAAAAGATATACAAACTATAAACACATAGGGATTAAAATACTCTGACCAAGAGTTTATACTTTTAACTGTTAAAATAGTTAACCTAAAAGTATACAAAATGACATACCTACATACTTACTATAGAAAAGTATCATACTAGAACATAACAAAAGTATTTAATTGTTGGACATAACAGTCAAACCTGGGCAGTTATGTAATCGTATCTGGGATGAATATAGTCTGATCAATTATATTTATTTGAGATATGATGAACGTGTGTTCAAGAGTGATTGGGGTGTTGCAACTAACCTAAAACTTACGAAATTCTAGGTCCAAAGAAGTCATTAGAACAAAACATAAAGTAAAATACTATAGGGACATTTTAGGAACTATTCATTCAAAGAACAAACTTAATAGGATTAGCAGTAAGTTTCTCTTAGGGAAACTTTTTAATTATTTATCGCTTTATTTTAGAATTGATAAATAAATTCCTTACTCTTATTTCTCGTTTAGACAAATTGTTGGATTCCACCTCCTCGGCGACCCTTACTTTCCCGGCCAAGAGAATGGAGAAGGGCTAAACGTAGAACCCGAAGCAGAACCTGAACTTCCTTTAAATGACGATCTGGCAGAAGATTTTTCAGAGGATCTAGATCCCGAGCCAGAAGTTGAGAATCTACCCCAGTGACTCCAATCCCAAATCCGAACCCTCGTCCGGTTTTTCAAGGCCCGACGCCTCTTTGGGTGGAAAGCTTCAAAACATGGAGCCAACATCAAAATCAGCCCATGCCATTCAATGGAGACCGAAGCTTTTATGACCTGAGCGAAGGAGGCTCAGCAGACAGAGTCTTGTGAATCTTAGTCCGCAGGGTTGCCCGAAACGAAATCCAGGGCAGGACAACTCTCTATCGCATCACGGAGGTTGATGCCAATGCAAGAATGCATACCGTCCGCACCATTCACCTTGAAGATGCTCGTGAGAGGTCTACGAGAGACCATGAGACCCTACTATAAGCAGTAGTTGAAACTAGAGCCGAATTCATAGAGCTCCGAGTACGCCAAAGGGTGTATGAAAGGCAACTGCTTGATATGGAGCGTCAACCGGCTGAACTAAGGGTTCATCTGAGGGATACCCGTCACCAGTAAGAGATGCTTTACTTTCCTTCCTTTTGGTTTAATGAATAGACTCTCTATCTATGCTCTATGTAGCACTTTCCTATGTAACTACCCCATGTATTGTAAGTAATTTTCGTAGGCCTTTGTTCTGTCTGTCACACCCCTGAACCGGACGGCGGAAACGTCTGAGGGCTTGCTTGACTTTAATTGAATACCATCACAATGAATATACATGAATTATAACATAAACGTCACCATGCATCAATATATTACAACTGAAATTGTTCACATCAAGTACATTGTTTTAATATTACACATCCATAACCTAAATAGTTTGAGTGATTTTAACAACATAACATCTAACATTACTTCAGATTACTCGTCCGCTTACCTGTTACCTGAGAATACAAGTTATTTTGGAAAAACGTCAACATATGAAATGTTGGTGAGTTCATAAGCAATGTTGTGATAAAAATGATTTGTATATTTTGTAAGACCCATAAAATCTGATGTTTTCTAAAAAGACTTTTATTTATCAAAGTCTGAGATCCATAAGTTGATGCATGAATGATTTTAAAAACATATATATATATATATATATATATATATATATATATATATATATGAAGGGTATTTTGTATTATAGTTATAATATTTCGAACGAGTAGTATTGAATTCCCCGAAAAACCCGATGTTTCCCGATGCTGAAATGTATTCGTGATTACTGATTTTTGTATTGTCTTAACGAATGAATATTGAATTAACCCGTATTGTATATCGTCCTAAGTATGTCTACTTTAATTTCGCGTAAGCCTTAACAAATGAAGAGAAGGGGAGTATTATGTCCCACTACTATCGTAAGTTCCTCAGGCTGTCGTGGATGCGAAAGACACGATGGTCCAACTCACATTTGATTACTGTGACCTTACTAACTTTTCTAGCGGGACACTTTGGCCCACTAGCACACAAAGCTATTGAAAGTCATTTTATAAAATATTGGGTCATTGAAGGCCCAATAATATATAAGTGTTATCCCTTTGGGCCCAAAGATCATGTTGGTGGGCTTGCAAGGCCCAACAAGCATAATTTGAAACGTATAAGACCAAAGTTTGTAGATTTACTCATTGTAGTCATCACGTATCTATTGAAATGTTTTGATTTAACGTTTGTTATTTTGTATTGATTCGAGACCGAATCAATTCATTTATAACGATATTTGGTATTGAAGGTGTATTTGTTTTTCATTTTGTCGCTAGCCGGATATTTTGTATTTTGTCTTAATGAATTAATTTGTTTAGAAGTATGACTTTGACCCTTTTCACTACCTCTTTTTTTTATAAAAATAACACTTTTAGTCCTTTATATAAAAGAATTTCATTTTTTAGTCCTTAAAAACATTTTCTTGACACTTTTGTATCATAAACTTGTTGAAAAGACATTTTTAACCCAAATTATATTTAGTAAACAGTTTTAGCCCTTCCAGAATGGTGTTTCTCGGTTAGAACCCCAAATTTTGCAATTTTTACAGTTTTTGCCCAAAATACAAAAAAGTTTACATTTTTGATCCTTTTTGGAGTTTAAAAGCATTTTTGACCTTAGAAATAGTTTTATTTCACTTCATGTCCCCTGTTTTACAGAATGTTACAATTCAGCCCCTTAAAAACTTCAATTTTCGCAATTTTGGGCTTGTTGGGCCGAAAAGCCCATATTTAGCCCAAAAACTCAAATTTTTGCATTTTAAGTCCGTTGAAAATTCTAATATTCAGAAAAATGATAATAAACTCAGTTTTGACTCTTTTGACGCTCAAGAAGCCGTGATTTGGCAGTATTTACCCCAAGTTTTGTATTTTTAACATTTTAAGTCCTAAAATGGGTTTTATGTTAAAGTATGTTCCTCATAACCTTATAAGCTATTTTTTTCTTAACTATTTTAGTGTATAAGAACTTAGTTTTTGTTTGTTTCCTTTCTAATGTCATAGATCTCGAATTATCACCCCTTTTTGTTACATATTTATCACAAAAAATACATAACATCACACATACATGCATAAAATCACACATAGCATACACATACACATAGATCTACACATTTTCTTGTATTCTCCCCCATAAAACATATGAAAACCAAAAACAGAGGGGTATGAAGCTCATCTTCAGTTGTAGTCTCGGTTTTGAAGAAGACTAGAAGAAGAAATTTCGATCCTAGCAAGTCCTCTTGGTAGATCTCGATTTTAGTGGCTTAGATGATGTAAGATCACAAGTTTGAATAGATTTAGAAGAGATTTTTGATGAAATGAAGTAGCTAGATTTTGGATCCAAGCAATATCTTACATTATATGATGTATTTTTGGAAAAATCTTCTTGAAAGCTTCCTTAATCTCGAAAATTTGATGAAGGAGTGTAAGTGTTCTTGAGAGGATTTGGAGAGAGTGGAGATGAATATTGTGAGTGTGTGTGTGTCTTGTTTCGGCCGAGAGAAAAAAAAGAGGAAGAGAGAGTGGTGATGGGTTTGTTGCATGGAGATATGAGGCCTTTGCATGGAGATCCAACTTGTAAAAATGAGGTGGCATAGGAAAAGTCAACCCTTCCTTTCTTTTATGGGCTTGGACCAAGAATGGAGAGGGGAGAATGAGAGAATTGGGCCTTGTATGCTTAAGCCCATTACATGGTTATGTTAGATGATTTTTGGCCCAATAAAAATCCAAGAATGATTTTTATGACCTATTAGGGCTAATATAAATTTGTTTTGGTCTAATAAGGCCCATTAAAGTTAACCTAGTTTATTTTGGGTTCATAAGGCCCAAAAATGTTAAGTTTGATGTATATGGGTCCAATTAGGGCCCATTTGAGAGTTCTAGGTTCAAGATAGTTAAATTGGAAGCTCATTGGTCCATTAGGTCCAATAAGGAAGTTCTACTTCAAAGTGAACTCAAATTGGAATTTCAAAGGTTTCCCATTCTTTGTTGACCATTTGTAGGCTAGAATGAAGTATTTGATGAAGTGTTGTGATTACAAGGTACCAAAATTTCTAGTTGTTATAAGTGTTGTGACCATCTTTGTTGACCATTTCCAATTCTTTGTTGACCATCTTTCATGCTTTCATGTTATTGATTCATAGTTGTTATAAGTGTTTTGATTACAAGGTACCAAAATTTCTAGTTGTGACACTGTCAAAACTTTTCTACTTAGGATATGATGTAAGACCTACTCCAAGGTCAATTTTTCCCAAACTTATTACATCTTAAATATCAATGATATTGACAGTCGGCTAATCCATGTGACAATCCTTGTCCAAATACCTTCATTCTACTATCGTTAAATTCCTATCTAAATCTCACTCTCATCGAATTTATTTGAACTATAGTAATTTAACTCGTGGATCATTTCCAGTACTTTTTCGAAAGTTGGATCTTGTTATCCACCAACCAATGATAGCTTAACTCAGAAATCAACCATCTTGAAACCCGTCTATGATCTTACATGTTTTGGATATGAAGTTTCATTCGAAGCTTTAGACAAAGGTGCTATTGAGATATTGGGCCCTTATGGTATCTCGTACATATTTACATGAATGATTAGAATACAACTAGGTTCAACCAATAACACTCATGAACTCATTTTCTTATCGTATAACAGAATCATGTCGTCATCCAGAAATAGTCTGCCAAACAACGAAACCCCGATCCTACATATAGATGCCACTAGTTTCCAAGCCACCGTAACAGCTGTCCTAACACAAATTCGCGCTAGTGACGCGAACAGAGATGGAAACGGGTTTGACAATTCAAATCGTTGTAACAATCCGGGAAATCAACAAATGATAACAATCTCAAATGCCTAAAGCCACAACTTTGAGTTTAAGAAACGAAAGCGTCAAGCCCAAAAGGAGCACAAGCGATTTCAAAAACTTTCCATGCAACAACAAGTGGCGACCCCTGCCACTTCAGCACCGATCAAACGGTATGAAGGAACACTCCCGAAGTGTAACCGATGTAACTATCATCATAACGGAGCTTGCCATCAATTGCAATGTAGCAATTACGACAAAATGGGGCACACTGCTCGTGCCTGTAGAGCGCTAGGACGAACCACCTCCCAAATCACTGGCATCGGAGCCAACCAGGCTTGCTATAGTTCTGGCGAGACCGAAAACTATTATAGGGATTGTCCAAAAAGGGAGATCAACGAAGGTGCTTAGATCCACATGACTCTGCACATCACTTCCACTACTGACGCTGGTGCAAGCCAGATATGTCATATATGCAGCAAGATCGGACATCTCAAGGAGGATTGTCCGATGATAAAGAACTCTGGCGCAGACGAGAAGATACTAAGGATCACCACCGCACGTTGAAATACTGATACATTCCGTAGCACCAAAAAAAGAGTTATAAACCTTTAAAAATTCTAGTGCAACTCGAGTCATATCATTTTGCGAGCTCCCATCAGTTCTAGGGACTCTCGTGCTGCTTATACTTGCTTTTTGCAGTATTCCTTGTTCACAGCAATATTATCGTAGGAAAAACTAAAGTACTAAATCTCGTTCATAAGTTGCACCGATGTATTCTTGAAACACTGCTCAAAACTAGTTTAACGCCAGTTATTCCGAGTAGTCCAACAATGTCATTTGACTTAAACCAATTTGATCCTCATAGTGTCAGTTTCGTGCGAAAACTCTTTTCCCATAATTGACTCTCTAGCGAACCCGTTGTTCGAGAACTCCGGAGTACTCATGCGTATAGTGACTTATGTTCGTATCCTTCCCAAAGTAACCTCAACAAACCTCCCCGGAATACCACTCGTACAGTACGTCAAGTTAAATCCAAAGACCCATACGGTTAATTTATCACGGAGGAACGTATACGCAAGAGTGGTACATAATCAAGGTTCTACAGGCTTATAATTGATGATTTCGCTTTAACTTCTTTTCCTTCTTTGGATGTGATCTTAGAAAAGAATCTTTTATTCGACTGCCTATTCAATATTAATTATATACGACTCGTATACGCAAGGTTGTGATATATGAACCAGGTATGAGTTCTAATATGAACTTCAGGACGGAGACTGCTCAAGACTACGAGTGATCGTGTAGCCATGCGAACGAATTTAGAAGCCAAATTAATGCCCTTTCAGCCGATCAGGACAAGAAATGCAGATGGAACCGAAGTACTTACGAAAGGAATATCATGCATTCCTTGCATATCATCGATACGAACCAAGAATTGAAAGAAATTCATAACATTTCAGAAGTATGCGACTTTCCTGACATCTTCCCAGAAGAACTACCGAGATTATCACCACAGCGTCAAGTCGAATTCAGAATCGACTTAGTTCCAAGGGCTACCCCAGTAGAAAATCGCCTTATCGTCTGGCACCAGCAGAGATGCAGGAACTTTCTAACCAGCTTAACGAACTACTAAGAAAGGGATTCGTAAAAACTAGGGCATAAATATGATACTTAGTCATTTTATGTCATTTTTACCATTTTCAAGCCTAGAACTCATTCTCTCTCAAGTATCATCCAAGTTCTTCACTAGATCTTTAACTTGGTAAGTGTTCCCTTCCTTTATTAGTTGATATACTATATCTAGTGTTTGTATATGATTTCATCCATGAAATCTCTTCATTTGATAGATCTTCAACTGTTCTTCATTCCACCAAGAACACACACTAGTGTTCTTGAGCCTTAAACACCCTTACAAGCTTCTATATTGTAAGTACTTTTGTTTTAGCTTGTTCTATACTTGAATCAACTAGTTTACACCTAGAAAACATCAAGAAAACAATATCAAAAGGGAGTTCATGGCCAACGAACCTCCTTGGGCCGTAAATCCTATTTAAGGGTGCAAATGAGCCCTAATCCCTTCCAAATCATTGGGATCAAGTCTAGAACACTTCTAACATGAGCTAAAGACCATAAACTTTGAAATGGTACTTAATAACATGAGTTTACGGCTGTAAACTCATGGGGAAATGGTCCTTAGGCTGTAAACCCTAGTTAGTGGTGCAATGGTGCCACCATTCCTTCCTCAGGCTTAGACTTGATCATAGAACACTTCATTATCACTTGTAAGACCTTATAACACAGCTTGGTACTTAATACCATGCGTTTATGGCCGTAAAATGATGGGCAAATTACCCCTTGGCCATAAACTCATGTGGTTATTAGCATATGGGCCATAAACTCCAATGAGAGGCCCTACACCCCTTATATGCAACCATATGCGGTTTAACACTTCATGACAAGTGAATACTAGTTCCTAAGGTTGTTTCACTTCATAATTAGATGTTATAAACACTAATTAGATACATATATGTGTTATTGGATGATAATTAGGATCCGTGTGTGCTCGAGTCTTCACTTGACACTTAACATCCTTCACTAATCTTTCATTTGTATCACTCGCAACAGGTGAGTTCAATCATATGTGATTAATAACTAGATCAAACAGATGGATTCTTATACTGTAAAACTGTGTTACCAACCATCCTTTTCAAAACATCTTTATCAAACTCTTTTGTGTTAAATCTTTATGAAAATCTTATATGTTAAATATTTATCAAACTCTTTCCTATACTTCAAACCATGTTTCAAACAAAGGATTTCTTAAACTTTAGATTGTCTTATCAACAAACTGATTTTAAATCGTTTTATAAATTGACATCAAGTCATCAATATTTATTATTAAACTCTTCAAATGTTTTACAAAACTTCATTTAAACTTATAGATAGTGTGAACTGCATGTCTATATATGTATAGTTATGTAAGTAATGTTTAAAGGACTTAGGACTGATAACTCACTTTATTTCCTTTTCCTTGTTTAGATGTGGCCTGAGAGTATCGGTTATTTGTCCGAATGTCGTTTAAGTATTAGTTATATATTATGTATACATATGTAGGTATAAAAGTTCTATCAATTAGTTAAATACCTTTGGGTAGCAAAGGTATACTCTCATTCATTCAACTACTAAAATTTACTTGTTAGCTATTATAGCTATAGTTTAGGAGACTACTATCATATACAAGTACATTAGGAGAATACTATGATATACAAGTACTATAACAGAGAATACTATAAAAGAGAATACTATAACAGAGAATACTAGACAGAGAATACTATAACAGAGAATACTATACAAAGGATACGATAACAGAGAATATTATGGATATAATAGTATTACTATAACAAGTATACTATAACAAGAATCAAAGATAATATAATGGGAGATACTACTTCATGACACATCGACCATTTCGTTATGTCACTTTATGTAACTAGAATCTACTGGAGGGAGAGCATGAGTTTTTGTATAGATCCATACTAGATTGACTATCCTACACCTTTGTTGTTCGCTACAGTGGGATTTGCAAATTTACGGGTGCCAAATGTCATTTCTTCCGACGTCTGTCATCATCGTGTTATAGTCAGATTAGTATGGTAACAATCATATCACATTTTGCCTTAATTAAACCATTGATTTTAAGGTAGTTATTACTTCAGTGATTAATACAAATAATACTACAGTACACATATACATTTTCCCATTATATTCAAATTGTGATCTTCTCACATAAAGGGTAATATAACAACTATATTTTGGTAATATTAGTCATACTTGGGAAAAACATCCACTTTTACAGAGAAACAAACGTCGAAAATGGTCGGGTCTTTGTAGAAGACTACTTTTTATACTAGTAGGAAATATAGGATTTTCTAGGAGTTTTCAAACATATACAAACACTTACTAGGAACAATTACAGCATTTACTAGGATCATTTACAAACATTTTCAGTAAACTTACACAAACATTGACACTAAATACTTATGAACTCACCAGCTTTAATGTTGATCCTCTTTTTCAAAATAACTTGTATTCTCAGGTCATTAGTGGACAGGTACAGTCGATCATGTTTTGAGAAGACGGAGCGTGTTCGAGACTAGTCTTTTAATTTGATTACTTGTTTTGGTGTCTTATTACTATTAAAGAACACACTTCTATGAAATTATACTATTAATGCAATGGATGATGTTGTTGCTTATTTACTAATTTGCATTGTGGTGATACTGTACATGACGTACTCCGTCTTAGAATGTTTCCGCCGTTCTAGGTTTTGTGGTGTGACACATGCTGAGGACCGAAACCTTCCTTTCGGCTGTCTTTGCTGCAGGGGTCAAAATTACCCTTTCGGCCTGTCTTTCTTTGGGGACCTCACCCATTCGTTCGGTTGTTTATCTCCTAATGTCCGACACTTTCCTTTCGGTTGTTGTGACTTTGTGAACCGAACCTTTGCTTTTGGTTGTTTTCATGGTAGTAGCCGAAATACTTGTTTTGGTTGTTCTTGCCATGTGACGGAGACTGATTTCATGAAGTGGAATTGGCTCTTGTTTGTCCTTGAGACTTATTTGTCTTTTCATACCTAACGTAATGAGGATTCTGGGATCACCAAAATTGTTTTCTTTCTATGATATTCTTCTTGTATCTCAGGTTACATTGGTGCTTTCGTTCTGCTACTTGTTTTGGATTTTTTTGAATGTTGGTTTTTTTCTTTGGTACTTGAGTATGACTTTCGCTCTGTAACGAACATGTCTCACTAAATGCCATGACTGGTTCGCCTGAAGATGTTTTGGTATCACTTGTGCTTGGCACATCATATTGGTGTTTTCTGGGATAGACCTTCTGTTTCATCGGTGTTATCTATCGATGTTGACCAGAAAAACTCATCACACCTATTTCCATTATCTTCTTCTACCAATGTTGTTAGTTCGGCTGTCTGTTGTGGTGTAACTCCTTGAACTGTGTAAACTTGATTTGGAGTGGTTTGAACCTTTTGATATACAAAAGCTATTGCTTTGAGGAATTTAGTCTTGTCTATTGATGAGCGAGCCAACTCAACATAGTTTTCAGAAATGAGATTTTTATTTGTTTCGGGTTCGATTTTGACAAATTCAGAACAGTCCACCTCATCCTCTATAGAGATTTCACTCATGTCATCGTCACCATTAAGTTCAGATGCATTTTCAACATCAATTTTATTTTCTGAACTTAATTTGGCATTCAACGAGTTAAATTTCTGTACAGTTTCGGTTCTCAGTTTTAGTTTGTCATTTTCATCCAACAGATTTTTGAGCATGTCCTTATGGTCTTTTGACTATATGTAGGACTCTATTTTGTCAAGACCAATTTTTTAGGCATGAGATATTTCATCAGAAGATACAACATTTTCACAGTTGTAAGCTTCAACATCGACTTCATCCTCCTTTAACTCAAGGAAGGGTAAAATCATGCGATGTAACTTCTTTCCTATTTCACAATCAAGATGTAACTGAGTGATATTAAAATATAATATCTTAGAAATCAAACAAAAAACATTTCATTGGTTTAAAAAGCTTAAGATTGTCTCGTTGCAAATAGATTGACTCATCCCTAGACCTAATTAATTCCTTCTCCTTTTGCTCAATCCAGATTCTCCTCTCCTCACTCTTCGACGATACCCTGCTAATTTGATCAGTCAGGTTAGAGTTTGTGACATGAGTTTGGGTAAGACTACTACTTAAACTAGAAAATTTAGTTTTTAATACATTTAGTTCCTTTTCATAGTTAGTAATAGGTATTTTCAAAGAAATGAGAATATTTTGTACCTTCTTGATCAACTCATCACATTCGTTGATCTGTGCACTGACAGGTTTCGCAGCGAAACATCTATCCTCTCGCTCCTTATCGCCATCTAGTCCACCATCTGTTGTGTATCCTCGCATCTATGACACACCATCCGTCACCATCAAATATCTTCCCTCAACCTTTTCTTCTTCACCAGCAGTGCCTTGCCATGAGTGGGCTTTCTTACTTCTTCGTCCTCTGATTCTGTGGACCACACCTGAACTCCACCAAACTCATCATCAACACTGGTACCCTACACAATTAAATAATTCATGGTGTTATTATTAGTTGTTGATTTCTTTTTCTTGATCTCCTCCAATCGTCTCAGGAGGTTCGCTTCCTCCTCGTCTTCATCAACTCTTTCCGACGTCTTCTTCAGCATGCAATTTTTGGCAAATGATTCTTGCCTCCACAATAATGGCAATCAAAACCTGAGTCGCCACTAATCTTCGTTTCCTTCTTATATTCTTCAGTCTTAGAATAAATCTTTGGTTCCTCCTTCACCTTTTCGGAACTATAACTTCCCAGCCAGTTTTGGTTCTTGTTGGCGGGGAACTTCCTCTTGATAAACTTTCTCGGATTGGAAACCATCAAACCATATTCTTCACCAGTTAGATCATAGTCAGCAAGATCTAATTATTCTTCTTCTTCAACTGTACTTTTTCCCTTGGAAATTAGAGCTAACAAACCCAAGCTGGAAACCACATTCGTTTCCTTTGACACAACACTTTCATGGGACTTCAGAATTCCCACCAGCTTCACCAGAGAATAGGATTTGAATTGTTCATGTGCCTTCACTGTTAACACAACTGTCATCCATTCTGATCTAAGACCATTCATGAAGGTAACTTTCTGCTCAATAACTTTCCTTTCAATCCCACGCTTTATCATCTTACTAAGAAGATGATTGAATCGATCAAAAGCCTGAATAAGTTTCTCTTCGAGCTTCTGTTTGAAGTCACCAAATTTAGAAAGTAATAGAGTTTGAATCGAATGCTCCAGATCTTCATCAGTAGAATATAATTCGTTTAGCTTATCCCATATCTCCTTCTCTGTGGTGCATGAACTCACCAATCGAGACGTGTCCGATTGTAAAGCAAACCTAATCATTCTTAAAGCTTTAATGTTGCATTGAAACTTCTCTTTCTCGTCTTGAGGAATGTCTTTCACATCATTCACGAGCTGATTGTAGTCCTTTTGAGTTTTGACAATTTTTAAAGTGCTTGAGCGAGCAAACGGACCAACTGTGATTGCTTCCCAAATCAAATACCCATTATCTTCTGAACCGATTACATAATCTTCGAAATGATGCTTCCAGACTTCATAATCCTGGGTATACAAGATTGGAATCCTTGTTGTCGATCCAATACTATTGGAGATATTGATCGGATTTGATTATGAATCATCCATAGACATTATGATGATGTTTGATAGATAACCTGTTTAAGATCAGACTTGTAATTTATTGTTAGGGCAACATCAACAATTAATGAAATGTGTCAATGAGGAATGACGACTCAATTAATATCAATCAATGCAGAAAACCCTAATAGGTTCTTCAACAAAAAAGATGTGTATGAATTACATAGCCTCCCGCTCTGATACCAATTGATGAGATATAATCTCTAGATCCTTTAGATCTTTCACAGGTAAATCAATGAAGAACAAACTGTTGGAATAGTGTCTAAGGCTGCAACTATATTAGGCAAGTATTTGACCCGGTTGTGCATGGTCCTTTTGGGTTGCCTTCACCATAACAACTTGATAGGATGATTTATTAAGAGAGAGTAAATATTATTAATATATTATGAGAATAATATAAAGAATAATATATTGTTATTTGATTAATATAAATCATAGAATTAAAGGGAATTAATTTGGTGACTTAAAGAGATTAATTAAATAAAGGGGTATAAACTGTCAATTGTTTGATAGTTAAGCTTTAGACTGTAAATCCTTATAGATATATAGTGGACGGATTCTAGAAGCTAGGATAGCTTCAAAATCGTCCAATGACTTATCTATGGAAAGGATTTGGATAGCATTAAGAGAAGATTATCCAATTAGGGTTTAGGTTGTAACCCTTAAGGAGTCTACAAGTATAAATAGACCCCATGGCTGAAGGAAATCGACACCTCACCTAAAGTAAGAGAACCCTGGCCGATTTCCTCCCCTCTCCTCTCTCCTAAATCATCTTTCTTGTTATTGGTGTTTGTAAGCCATTAGAGGAGTGACAATTGTGACTCTAGAAGCTCCAAGACAACAAGATCAACAAGGAATTCAAAGGTATGGTTCTAGATCTGTTTCAAAGTTGTTATTTAACCTAATTAGTCATTAGAAGTCTTGGATTCAAAGCATGTTTAATTAGAAATCCTAGATCCAAGCATTAGGGTTTTGCATGCGCACATAGGAAAGTTCTTATGGCTAAAACCCATCAGTGGTATCAGAGCCTAGCTTGGTTTTCATTAAATTGTTGCCTGATTAACTGAAACAAACCTGCAAAATTTGATTTTTTGGTTTCTGGGTCATGGACTCGGCGAGTTCCAAAGTGGACTCGGCGAGTAGGCCTGACTCAGCGAGTCCCTTTGTTCACTCGGCGAGTCCTGGCGTCAGGAATGGCCAGATTCGGGATTTTTTTCATAATTATCTTATGGAAACTTACCTTAATCATATTAGATCAACCCTAATCCGATTTTTTGATATATATGACTATTATCTTGATATAATTAAAGATATTTACCAACTAATAAAATATTTAATTTCCTTATATGATAATTAATTAATTATTTTGATTATTTTGGTAATTATCTTAAAAAGAAATCTTGAATAAAATCAAATATAGATAATTAGGATATTAATTGTTAATTGGAATTATTTGTTATTTGATCCTCCATGTTTTAAAATGTTTAAAACTTGCCCTCAAGTTTTGAAATTTATATTTTGTGATTAAAAGTTTTAATTTAGACAACTTAAATTTCAAACCCTAGATTTTAAAAGGTTTACAAAAAACAACCCTATACTAATATGATATTACTAGAATAATATATATATATATATATATATATATATATATATATATATATGTATAACTAAATGCTAGTCTTACCGTTAGTAGGCCTCATTCACGAAGCCGATCTATAAGGTGGGTATAAGGTTGCGGCCTATAAAATGGCGCTTAATGGGTGTACACTCACACCCACCGCTTGCTTGATTGGTGGAGGGTCGTTAGCCGAATGGGTAGGATACGGTAACCTCATCCTCTCATTAAAAGTATAATAAGTAATACAAAGTAACTACACATATTTTAAAACTTCCCAATCTTAGTTACTTTAGGAAAAGTGAATTGATGCAATCCCATGAAATTCCACTTTGCACCCTTGCTAAGAAGTTAGTGGAGCGTGTGTGGTTTACCGGCACACTAATTGGTTCTAAGCACAGGTAGCAAAGGGTGATTCATTGTTTATCATAGTTCGATGGAGCGTGTATGGTTTACCGGCACATCCAATAGGTGATCATTACAATGAAGGCACCATGTGAATTTGCATGGTAATTCACACCCGCTTTGTGATCCTCGGTATCCCAGTCACAAACAAGAGGGGCATATCGAGATTTAAACATGCCATTGAATAGTTTCAATGAATCTCATCCGAACCTAGGAATTCTCAAAAACACTTAGGACTAATAGTTTAAGTTTTGTGATGGAGAATTAGTGAATCATCATTCACTTAGCTTCAATTTATTTGCATGTTAGATTACGGCATCCCTTTTCTTGTATGTAAATGTTATTGTTGGATCCTAGCCCTAATTTTTCTTATTGGGTGATAATTAGGGATTCTTATTCTAATCTATCTTTGTCCTTTCTATTTGTAGATGTCGAACGCTAACAATGCTGCTGCTAGTTCTTTCACGTTGATGAGCCTTTGCCAAAAGGTCACCTTCGATGGAACGAACTTTAGCGAATGGATAAGATACATTCGCACCATTGCTCGCTATGAGGATAAGGAGTATGTCCTCGATGAGAAGCTTGAAAAGATCAACCCCGAAATCGCTACTCTGGCTGAAATCACCGCTTTTGAAACTCATGAGCGAGATGCAACGAAGGTACATTGCATCATGATTGCCACCATGAACTCTGAATTCCAAAAGTCCTACGAGGACATGTACGCCTACGAGATGCACCAAGACTTATTGGAGAGATACCACCAGAACGCGAGACAAGAGCATTATGATATTTTCACTAACATGATTTCCGCTAAGATGGGTCATGGAGAATCTCTTACCGTGCACCTGCAAAAGATGCAAAGGTAATTCAACCGCCTTCGCAAGTTAAATGTTGACTTTGGAGAAGACTTGGCGATCGACATGGTGCTTCACTCTTTGCCTCCGATGTACAACCAATTTAGGATGACCTACCACATGAACAAAGAAGAGGTCACCCTAAGCAAACTCCAAGGTCTTTTGAGGGTCGCTGAGAGCAACTTCAAAGACAAGTTTGTTGCACCAACTCCCAATCCGCCTGCTGCTCCTGTCTTGGCTATTGGTCAAGGAAAGGGAAAGAAGAGGAAGGCTTCATCGAAGAACTATCGCAAGGTCAAAGCCCGAGATGGTGCCTCTTCTAGTGGGACCAAAGTTGATCCCGCTAAGCCTTGTCCTAACCCGAAGGAGGCAGAGTGCCACCACTGCCACAAGATAGGACATTGGAAGAGAAGCTGCCCAGAGTACCTGCAAGCAATCAAAGAAGGAAAGATCAAGCCATCTTTCGCAGGGATTAAGAAGAAGTAGGGATGTGGAGCAAGGAAGAATCAATCTAATCATGGGGAACAGAAGATCGTCGCATGTGACCAAGATTGGAGTGTATTCTTTAGTGCTTAGAAATAATTTGTTTTTAGATTTCAACAATTCTTTCTATTCGCCAGAAATGGCTAGAAACATCATTTCATTTCATGGTTTATATAGACAAGGATTTAGATTTTCTTTTAATAATGAGAATGGTTCTATTTTGGCTTATCTAAATGGTGTCTTATACTTTGAAGCTATACCATGTAATGGAATATATGAAACTGTTATGATTGTTGATAACTTAGGAAATGATGTTTTGAATATAGATTCTTCCACTAGTATGGATAAAGCATCCTTGTGGCATTGTCGTCTCTGACATGTCAACAAGAAACGCATAGCCCAACTCCAAAAGGATGGAGTGTTAAAGTCATTCGACCTTAGGGAAGATGACACATGCGAGTCTTGTTTACTTGGAAAGATGACTAAGTCACCCTTCACAAGTACATGTGAAAGGGGTGAGGGTCTATTGGACTTAATACATACCGATGTATGTGGACCGTTTAGATCAACCACGAAGGATGGGAACCACTTCTACGTGACTTTTACCGATGATTATAGTAGATATGGGTATATCTACTTAATGAAGTGGAGAATCTTTTGGGCAGGAAAATCAAGATGCTTCGATCCGATCGAGGAGGAGAGTACCTAAGTCTTGAATTCCATGATTATCTCAAGGAGTGTGGAATAGTTTTGCAATTGACGCTTCCTAGGACACCGTAGTTGAATGGTGTGGCAGAAAGGCGTAATCAAACCTTATTGGATATGGTTCGATCTATGATGAGTCGTGCTTCACTACCTATCTCTTTTTGGGGGTATGCCTTATAAACTGCCGCCCATATCCTTAACCGAGTCCCTACTAAGAAGGTTGCCAAAAGACCTCACGAGATGTGGACAGGGAAAGCTCCCTCGTTGGCACATATCAAGGTTTGGGGTTGCAAGGCTTTTGTAAGACGAGATACTCACGACAAACTTGAACCTCGAAGTGAGCGATGTATTTTCATCGGCTACCCGCAGACATCCTTTGGATATCTCTTCTATAGACCGAAGGACAATGTTGTCTTCGTTGCGAGGAGAGGTGTTTTCCGAGAGCAAGAACTCATAAGCCAAGGAGACAGTGGGAGGCAAATCGAACTTGAAGAGATTCAAGAGTCGATAGATGAAGGAACCTCTACCGCTGGCACTCAACCCGAGGAGGAAACTCCGGTTGAACCGATTGACGAGTCCTTACCTCTTAGACGTTCCGATAGAGTTAGAGTTCATCCCCAGTTTTATGGTTTTCATATTACTACCAAAGGGGACACGTATATTAGTGATGGTACACTAATAAATCTTGATGAACCTAATAGCTATAAGGAAGCCATGGCAGGCCCGGAGTCTGCAAAATGGAAAGAGGCAATGGATAGCGAGATCCAATCCATATATGACAACCATGTTTGGAATTTGGTTGATTATGTTCCCGGACTAAAGACCGTTGGGTGCAAATGGATCTTCAAGAAGAAGATCGACGTGGATGGAAAAGTACACACATATAAAGCACGATTGGTTGCGAAGGGCTTTACTCAAACTCCCGGAGTTGACTATGATGAGACCTTCTCACCAGTTGCGAAGATAAAATCTATTAGAGTGATGCTAGCAATTGCCGCATTTCATGATTATGAGATTTGGCAAATTGATGTCAAGACCGCTTTCCTTAACGAAAAGTTGGCTGAGGATGTTTACATGGCTCAGCCAGAGGGGTTTGTGGATCCGAAGCATCCAAATAGAGTGTGTAAGCTTGAGAAGTCCATTTATGGACTTAAGCAAGCGTCTCGCAGATGGAACCTTTGCTTCGATGAGAAAGTCAAAGAGTTTGGATTTGTACAAAGCGAAGATGAATCATGTGTATATGTCAAAGCCAGTGGGAGTATAGTAAGTTTCCTCATTCTATATGTCGATGACATATTACTCATAGGAAACGACATCCCGACTCTGCAGGAGGTTAAGTCCTGGCTTGGGAAGTGCTTCGCTATTAAGGACCTCGGAGAGGCTTCTTACATTTTGGGAATAAGGATAGTAAGAGAAAGAAGTAAGAGACTAATTGGACTTAGTCAAAATACTTGGATAAAGTACTAAAACGATTTAGTATGGAAAACTCGAAGAAGGGAGAATTACCGATACAAAGTAATGCCAAGTTGAGTAAGACTCAAAGTCCGAGTACCGAAGCTGAGATAGTAGAAATGAGCCGAGTACCATACGCTTCCGCAGTTGGCTCAATCATGTACGCTATGACTTGTACTTGCCCTGATGTAGCCTTCGCTTTGAGCATGGTTAGCAGATATCAAGGGAACCCTAGCAGAGCACATTGGATTGCGGTGAAGAATATCCTTAAGTACCTTCGGAGGACGAAGGAATGGTTCTTAGTCCTCGGAGGGAGTGATGACTTGAAGGTGCGAGGGTATAGTGGCGCCAGTTTTCAGACGGACAGGGACAACTACCGTTCGCAGTCGGGTTGGCTCTTTACCCTAAATGGAGGAGCAGTGACATGGAAGAGTTCCAAACAGGAAACCATAGCTGATTCAACGTGGTGCATGAAATGGTTTTCTATCTTTAAAATACTTTGTTATCAAATGTATTACTTTTGAAATGTTTATCAAAATGACATCAAGTCACTTTTATATTTGTTCAAAACCCTTAGATGTCTTACAAAACCATTTTACATTCTTGAACTAAACTATGCATATACACTTATATTCTTATATATGTATTGATGTTATAGGTTACAACTTTCATATAGTTTCCCACACCCTTGAGTAGTAAGAGTGTATAAACCTACTTGAACAACCAATTACCTTTCAATAAATTATCATGGGGACAATTTGAAGATATCAAACATTTTTCCTATTACAAGGAATCACACAAGAGTCAGTTCATTCATGAGTCTACACCAGTACATTACCTGATACATGAGTACATATACATATGCTTACCTGATACATGAATATGTTTACATATACTTACCTGATACATGAACACACTTACATGAATACCATACATGAACACTGTTACATAGGTGCATTATCCTGTATTCACTTACCTGGATACTTGTACTTAGAACTATGAGGAAAATTTATTCGTACCTTCTGTGTAAATTTTCCTGCCTATCCCTGTTCGACGGGATGTCTAGACGGGACTAACCATTCCGGAACCCAGCTGTTAGCACGACTGGGTGATGAACATCTACGGATGTCTAAGGTTATCACTTATCATAGATAGATTGATATCGGAACTAACCATTCCTCCATCCTGCTATTGCAACAGAGGATGAGATGAAAATCTTCGGATGATCATTAGGTTACCACTTGTATTAGGAGTCGGCTATGGGACTAACCCTTCCCCCAACCTGCTGCTGCTATAGAGGACAATTGGACCATCTTCTGAGGTTCATTATTTTATACATATCGCTTTCTGTGATGGCGTGTTATTCCTAGTATCCAGGGATAACACTTACATGGTTATATTTTTCCTATTTACTTTATTTTGTGATATATTCACGTAAACGATGAGTTAGACTAATTATTGTTTGTAGTAGTCAAAAAGAAGGAAAAGCTATCATTTTACTTAAAAAACATTCGGGTCTTGGTAGAAGACTACATTATCATAACAAAACATTTGGGTCTTGGTAGAAGACTACATTGTCATAACAAAACATTCGGGTCATGGTAGAAGACTACATCTCAAACTAATAGAAAATAAGGGATTTTCTAGGGCTTTTCATACTTACATAAACATTTTCATTTAAAGGTTTACATGACTTTTTAAACAGCTTTTAGTAAGCAAGACAATGACACTTAAATACATATGAATTCACCAGCTTTAAAGTTGATACTCTCTTTCAAAATAACTTGTATTCTCAGGTCATCAGTAGACAAGTACGGTGGCCAGGTGTGATAACCCGATATTTCAACTCTTTGTAATGACCTAAAAAGTCAAGTATTGTAACCACCTTTGAGTTAATAAAATTAACTTTGATAATAAAATGTCCAAAAAGTTTATATTTAAACTCCTACTATGTTTAATGTCATTAAACCGTGATCGTACGTAAAAAGAATGCTCAAATCCGGCTTCGTATATTGAAGTTATGATTTTTCCAAGTTCGGCATAGCGACAGACTGCTAAAAACTCGAATCGGAGATCGAGCGACTTTTGGCCGGAATGACCTAAACGAAAATCGAAGGTCTCGACAATGGTAATTCAGCGGTAAAAAGTCTGGCAAAAATTGACGTCAGATTTAGAAGTTAAGAATTTCTAAAGAAATTCCTTAAACACGACATTTTAAAAATAAATAATAAAAATAATTTCAAAATTTGCCGACGGAGTCAGAACGAAAGTTGTAGAGCGTAGTCTCACCTATGCGTGGATATAAAGACTATCGAAAACGGAATTCTTATGAAAAAGATATGAATTTTAGAAGTTTATTATTTAAATTAAATATAAATTTAATTATAAACTCTTGGTATTATCCGAAGGGAGTCAGCAAATAGGGCCGAAGTACGCCCTGCATACCCTCGTACGCCCCGCATACTCAATGCCTAGGCCTCGGATCGTCCACGTCCCGACCTATGCGAAGCTACCCCTTATCCCATCCAAAGTCCGAGGCAGTCGAGGACTCGGTCATGCATGACGTACGCGTACACCCCGCGTACCCTCGTACGCCCCGCGTACCGAGGCGGTTCCAGCCCCTATAAAAGGGATGCAAGGGTTCCGAACAAAGGGCTCCATTTCTCTCCTTTCTTTTGCGTTCTTGCCTCCTTTTCCGTGCCCGTTCTAACCCGAAGCCCCGGTCATTTTGCTCAAGTCCCGAAGGTCGTTTTTACTCTCGAGATTCCCGAGAATCCCGAGAAAATCCGTTTCCCGAGACGAAATTCTTCTCGGTTTCCATCTCGCTTTTGTTCAAACTTTCAAGTGAGTTCATACCCCTTAATTAACCTTTTAAATGTTCTATAAATGCTTTTATATGCTTTCAAGGGGGGGAATACAAGTAAAACACATGAGTATCATCGTGTGTTATATAAACAATTTTTATATGTTTTTATTTAACCAAATCATATGTGATTTATAAACTTTATAGGGAAATATCGTATATAAAATACGTTACAATAGCATTCTATCTTTTGAAATATAAATTGTTGTAATGCATGTATAAACTAAACATTTTCTTAGATTATATGTATACTTGTCTATCTTAGGCTCTACAAAAATCTATACTTTCATAACAAGTGATTCCTTTTCTAGGTATTTCTAAACAAACGAGTCACACTTTTAGAAAATTATAATAGGTATAGTTTTATGAGGATATTGCTAACTTTTACACACTAGAAACACGATTTTCAAGAAGTCACTTTCATATACAAGAACAAACGAACACTTTAACACGTAAATCTGTTTTTATACCACGGTTTGTGAGGCATTAACTTCACGTACGTTCGAGTACACATTTCAAGTCCTGTATTATATACCAGAATCCCTTGGAGGGGGAGCATGGTGTTCGTGTATAGATCTATATGGGCTTGACAACCCGCGCCTTGACTGTTAGCTATAGTCCACCATTTGAGGTGACAAACGTCATAACATTCCAACGCCTGAAGAACGTTGTGTATAGGCATTCCGAGTCAATAGTATGGTTATAAAACTCACATGGGTTATTAAAAATGCATTGATTTACGAGGTTTTCAAACATATTGGTTATTTTACACTTACATACATTTTTAGAAACAAACATTAGTCTAGTAGAAAATATAGGATTTTCTAGAAACAAACAAACAAGGACAAAACATTTCATTTCTTACAAACATTGTCATTTAATACTTATGAAACTCACCAGCTTAAATGCTGATCTACTCTTTCAAAATTACTTGTATGTCCCAGGGATTCAGTAATTTCATGTATCAATATGCTTTTGAAGAATGGATGCTGCGGCGCCAGTTTAATCTCATATTTTGACATCATATTGTAATTGGTTTTGAACATGTAACTTTTGACAAATGTAAATTTTTAATTATATATATGATGGTTGTATTGCTTTCTTTACTATGTATTCATTTGTTACGTTACCACATGAAGTCATCCGCCCCCGAACGTTTCCGCCGTTCAGGTTTGGGGGTGTGACAGATTGGTATCAGAGCAATGTTTATAGTGAACTAAGTATATAGAACCACATAAGATATACAAACTATAAATGCTTAAGGGACTAATACTCTCTGACAAAACACTTTTCTTTTGTTTTTACGCTTAAGCAACGTTACGTGTAACTTAAATTGTTAGTTCATTTAAGTATAAATACATGCATACAACAAATTATTTTCATGATATCTAACTATACAACAAGTATTTAGACAAGTTGACACTACGATTAAAACTCGATATATATAATCAGATTTGGGACAAATATAGCGTGATCAACAATATTTGCCCGAGATCGGACCAATATATATCGAGGAATGCTCGTAGTAAGCAACAAGTCAAAACTTACCAAACCGTTACAAGAATCAAACACAAGAATTTAAATACTATAGGAGTATTTGCTACCTAAACTAGTTTAGCTTACATGTTTAATCTTGCATGTTTCAACTTTATTCAATTCTTATAACCCTATTTCTCGTACAGTCAAATGGCTGGATTTCACCACCCGGCGACCCCTACTTTCCCAACCAAGGCAACGGAGGATGGGTCGAAGATGATCCCGAAGAGGACGAGGAACCCATAGAATTGGATGATGACTCCGGTACCGACTCAGAGTCGGAGGTGATCAACCCACCACCCGTACAACCTCCCGTAAGGAACTTTCAAGGACCGACTCCCGTCTGGGGAAGTCATCTCCACCATTGGAGCCAACAACAAAACCTACGCCCTCCCTACGGTATGTGTCGGGACTTCTACGATGTCCGCGGAGGAGGTTCGGCTGATCGGGCACTCCCAGTAATGGTGGGCAAGCTAGCCAATCAGTCCTATCAACCCGGAGTTCAAGCTAGCCGGCTTTGGGACGTCAACGTGGAAGTACAGGTTCAAACTTCCGACATCTGTAGGCTGGACAGAATGCAAGACAATGCTCAACTCCAAACCGAGGCATTCCAAGCGCAAATGATTGCAACCATCGCCAAATTAAGGGAACAACAAGCCGCTTTTGATAGGCGTCTAATGGAGTCAAAGCAATCGGATGTGGAGTCAAGCTCCAAGCGCAACCTACGTCGCAAGTAGTGCTTGCAAAAATCTCAAATTTTTTTATAAGTTAGGACCTCGGCTAAAAGTCTTTAAATTTCTCAAACTTTGTAACCGGAGACCCTTATAGGGGTCAAATTTTCGTGATCATTGTATCAACTATTATAATAATATAAGTGGCACTATTATTACTACGTTGAGTATTTCTTTAAATCCTTGAAAAGTCATCGAGAAACCAAATGCTTGATTCATATTGTCAGTCTTACAAATAACTTTCATGCAACTATTTTAAGACTCATACTATCATCTGTTGTCGAACTATAGCAATTTGGTTCATAAGACACATTCAGTTTCTACTAAGTAATTCTTAACGTTATCTTTTCAAACCTTTAGTTGAAGGATGCCTCCGCGTAGGAATCTAAGGCGAAACAACGATGGGGAAGCACCTATACCACCACCACCTCCACCACCTCAATTTGATGCTGTCATGTTCCAAGCAGCAGTCACCGCAGTGGTAGCAGCTGCCATGTCACAGATCAATAACTCGAGTACTACTAGCTTGGGAACTGGCACACACCTATCCAACCATGGCGAGAGTCATGGGCAACCCCAAGAATGCACCTATAAGGACTTTACTAATGCCAAACCCCGGATGTTTTATGGAACTGGTGGTGTGATAATCCTAAGGCAGTGGATTGAAAGGACGGAGTCAGTCTTTGAAATCTGCTCTTGTCCCGAGCACAACAAAGTCAAGTTTGCAACTTTCACCCTTATTGATAGAGCTTTAACTTGGTGGAATGGCCACGTTAAGGTACTTACCCTGATAGTGGCAAACTCTATAAGCTAGGAGAACTTAAAAGTCATGCTGATGAGAGAATACTGTCCACGTGGAGAGATTCAAAAACTCGAGCACGAACTCTGGACTCTTGGAATGGTTGGTACCGACATCGCAACTTAGACCAACAGGTTCTGCGATCTAGCAATCCTTTGCCCAGATATGACTACTCCTGAGAGCAAGAAAATAGAGAGATACATTTGGGGTCTGTCGCCCCAAATTAGGTCGAGTGTGTTAGCTTCAAAACCTGACACTTTTGAAAGTGCCAAGGAACTGGCACAATCTCTTGTTGATTATGGAGGTCATCAGAACTCGACGGTTGCTACACCAGAACCACAAAAGGGAAACAACAACAACAACAACAATAACAAGAAGAGGGTATGGAATAAAGGGAAGGGTGGGTCTTCCCAAGAATCCGCGAAGAAACAACTGGTCTCAGTGAATGCTGCCACTGTACCTACTATAGTTCCTACAAATACCTACCCAACAAGGCCTTATGTAAGTAACCTTCCAAAGTGCGCCAAATGCACTTACCACTATCATGGAACTTGTCGGGAAATGCAGTGCGCCAACTGAAATAGAAAGGGGCACACTGTCCGTTTCTGCAAGGAGCTCGCAAAGCTGATCACTCAAGTTCCCAACGTGGGTGTAGGCCAGACTTGTTACGGTTGTGGCGAGGTGGGCCACTACAGGAGGAACTGCCCTAAGGCAAAAAATACCGGCAGGGTGGGACGAGTTTTAGCTATAGGCCACGATGAAGCCGTAGCTGATCCGACTGTAGTAGCTGGTACGTTCCTTCTGGATAGTTCATAAGCATGCATATTATTCGATAGTGGAGCGGAGAGAAGCTTCGGGAGTCAAAACTTTATTCACTTACTTAAACCTAAACCTAGCAAGTTAGAAAAATCATTCACTGTAGAGATGGCCAATGGAAAAACCGAAAACACTAACTGCATAAACATGGACTGTACATTAACTTTAGACGGTCATTCTTTCCCAATCAATCTCATGCCGGTCCAAATTAAAAGTTTCGAAGTCATAGTCGGCATGGATTGGTTGAGTCTTCTTCGCACCGACATCATGTGCTTTGAGAAAGCAGTTCGTCTTAATCTCCCTAACAACGAAACATTAGTGATTTACGGCGACAAATCAAGTACAAACCTTCACATCATTTCGTGCATCCAAGCTCGAAAGTATTTACGGAAGGATTGTCGAGCATTGCTAGCGCACATCGTCGATATAAGTCAGGAACTGAAGGACATCAAGAACATTCCAGAAGTACGCGACTTTCCCGATATCTTTCCAGAAGAACTACCAGGATTACCACCACAACGCCAAGTCGAGTTCAGAATCGACTTAGTTCCAGGGGCTACCCCAGTAGCGAAATCGCCTTATCGTCTCGCACCAGCAGAGATGTAAGAACTTTCTAGTCAACTTAACGAACTCCTTCAAAAAGGATTCATAAGACCAGGTTTCTCACCTTGGGGAGCACAGGTCTTGTTCGTGATGAAGAAAGACGGATCCTTCCGTATGTGCATTGACTACAGAGAACTGAACAAACTTACCGTCAAAAACCGTTATCCTCTACCCCGTAATGACGACCTATTTGATCAACTTCAGGGAGAAAACTACTTCTCAAAGACAGATCTACGATCCGGATATCACCAATTACGAGTACTAGAGGGGGATATTCCCAAGAGAGCTTTCCGAACTGTGGCAACCCGATATTTCAACTCCTTGTAAGGACCAAAATGGGTCAAGTATTGTAACCGCTTCTAAGTAATAAAATTTACTTTCATAATAAAACGTACAAATAGTTCTATTTAATTTCCTTCTATGATTAAATGTCTTTGAACCATGATCGTACGTGAAAAGAACGCCCAAATCCGACTTCATATAACGAAGATGTGATTTTCCAAGTTCGGCTTAGCAACAGACCGCTAAAAACTCGAATCGGAGATCGAGCGACTTTTGGCCGGAATGACCTAAACGAGAATCGAAGGTCTCGACAATGGTATTCCAGGGGTAAAAAGTCTGGCAAAAACCGACATCAGATAAAGAAGTTATGAATTTTCTAAGAAATTCCTTAAACACGATGGATTTTTAATAAATAATAAAAATATAATTTTGGAATTTGCCGACGGAGTCTAAACGAAAGTTGTAGAGCGTAGTCTCACCTACGCGAGGATATAAAGACCATCGAAAACGGAGTTCGTATGAAGAAGATATGGATTTTTGAAGTTTATTAAATAAATTAATTATTTATTTAATTCAAAATTCGGATATTATCCGAAGGGGAGTCAGCATCCTCCTCCGAAGTACGCGCTGCGTACTCCTGTACGCCCCGCGTAACCGAGAGGATTGGCCTCGGATCGTCCACGTCGCCATATCCGAGGAATCCGATCCATCCGACCCGTCCGACCCGTCCGACCCGACGTCCCATCCGACCCGGCGTCCCATCCGACCCACCTCCCCAGCAACCCGTCCCATCCGAACCGAGGCAGTCGAGGCTTCGGTCATGCATGACGTACGCGTACGCAGCGCGTACGAGCGTACGCCCCGCGTACCGAGGCAGACCAGCCTTCCTATAAATAGAATGCGAGGGTTTCCAAAGAAAGGGTTCATTTCTCTTCTCTCTCTCTCAACTTTGCCTCGTTTTCCGTGTCCGTTCAAACCCGAAGCTCTGGTCTTTTTGGCTCAAGTCCCGAAGGTCGATTTTACTTCCGAGATTCCCGAGAATCCCGAGGAAAATCCGTTTCCCGAGACGAAACTCTGCCCGGTTTTCCATCTCGCTATCTTCAAACTTTCAAGTGAGTTTCATACCCCTAAATCAACCTTTTTAATTAGTCTAAATACTTTATTATGCTTTCAAAGGGGGGGGGGATTACAAGTAAAACACACGAGTATTATCGTGCGTTACATAAAGAAATTCTTTTATATACTGTTATATATTCAAATCACATGCGATTTATAAACATTTAAAGGAACTTATATATATATGTATATATGTATATATATATAACATATGTCACAATAGCATTTTACCTTTTAAAATATAATGTTCTTGTAATGCATGTATAAACTAAACTATTCTTAGATTTTTCTTGTCTATCCTAGACTCTACACCCAAAAATCTATACTTTCATAAACAAGCGATTCCTTTCTCAATGTTTCTAAACAAACAAGACACGCTTTTGGGAAACTATAATAGGTATGGTTTTACGAAACAAATTTCTAACTCTTATGTAGTAGAATCACATATTTCAAGAAGTTCACTTTCGTGTACAAGAACAAACGTAACATTTTAACAAGTAGATCTGTTTTTATACCACGGATTTGTGAGACACTAACTTCATGTACGTTCGAGTACACATTTCAAGTCCTGTATTATATACCAGAATCCCTTGGAGGGGGAGCATGGTGTTTGTGTATAGATCTATACGGGCTTGACAAACCCGCGCCCTGACTGTTAGCTGCAGTCCACCGTTTGGGGTGACAAACGTCATAACATTTCAACGCCTGAAGAACGTTGTGTATAGGCATTCAGAGTCAATAGTATGGTTATAAAACTCACAAGGGGTATTAAAATGCATTGATTTACAAGGTTTTCAAATTCATTGGTTCTTTTACATTTACATACATTTTAGAAACAAACATTGGTCTTGAGTGAAGGCTACTTTTACACTAGTAGAAAATATTGGATTTTCTAACCACAAACAAACGAAGATAAAACATTTCAGTTCATTCAAACATTGTCACTTAAATACTTATGAAATTCACCAGCTTAAATGCTGATCTACTCTTTCAAAATTACTTGTATGTCCCAGGAAATCAGTAATTTCAGGTATTCATTTCGCTTTTGATGAAGGGATGCTGCGGCGCCAGTTTAATCTCGTATTTTGACATCATATTGTAATTGAGTTTTGAACATGTAACTTTTGACAAATGTAAACTTTCAATTATATATATGATGGTTGTATTGCTTTCTTTACTATGTATTCATTTGTTACGTTACCACATGAAGTCATCCGCCCCCGAACGTTTCCGCCGTTCAGGTTTGGGGGTGTGACAGATTGGTATCAGAGCAATGTTTATAGTGAACTAAGTATATCGAACCACATAAGATATACAAACTATAAATGCTTAGGGGACTAATAATCTCTGACAAAACAAATTTTCTTTTTTACACTTAAGCAGCATTTCGTTCAATTTAAATTGGTAGTTCATTTAAGTACAAATACATGCCTACCACGAACTATTTTCATTTTATACAACTATACAAGTATTTAGACAAGTTGACACTACGAATGGGACTCGATATATGTAATCAGATTTTGGACAAATATAGCGTGATCAACTATATTTGCCCAAGATTGGACCAACGTATATCGAGGAATGATCGTAGTAAGCAACAAGTCAAAACTTACCAAACCATTACAAGAATCAAACACAAGCACTTAAATACTATAGGAGTATTTGCTATCTAAACTAGTTTAACTTACATGTTTTACATGTTCCGGCTTTACTCGATTCTTATAACCCTTTTTCTCGTACAGTCAAATGGCTGGATTTCACCACCCTGGCGACCCCTACTTTCCCAACCAAGGCAACGGAGGATGGATCGAAGATGATCCCGAAGAGGACGAGGAACCCATAGAAGTGGGTGATGACTCCGGTACCGACTCAGAGCCGGAAGTTATCGATCCACCACCCATTCAACCTCCCGTCTTCGTAAGGAACTTTCAAGGACCGACTCCCATCTGGGGAAGTCACCTCCACCATTGGAGCCAACAGCAAAACCTACGCCCTCCCTACGGCATGTGCCGGGAATTCTATGATGTCCGCGGCGGAGGTTCGGCTGATCGAGCACTCCCGGTAATGGTGGGTAAGTTAGCCAATCAGTCCTATCAGTCTGGAGTACAAGCTAGTCGACTCCGGGATATCAACGTGGAAGTGCAGGTTCACACTTCTGACATCCGTAGGCTGGACAAGATGCAAGACAACGCCCAATTCCAAGCTGAATCGTTTCAAGCGCAAATGATTGCAGCCCTCGCCGAACTAAGGGAACAACAAGCCGCTTTCGATAGGCGTCTAATGGAGTCAAAGCAATCAGATACGGAATCAAGCTCCAAGCGCAACCTTCGACGCAAGTAGTGCTTGTCTAGGACTCAAATTTTGTTATAGCTTAGGACCTCGGCTAAAAGTCTTTAAATTTCTCGAACTTTGTAATCGGAGACCCTTATGGGGGTCAAATTTTCATGATCGTTGTAACAACTTTTATATTAATATAAGTGGCACTATTACTACTATGTTGAGTATTTCGTTCGAACATTGAATGGTCTTTGTGAACCCAAACACTCGTTTCATACCTTCAGTCTTACAAATAACTTTCATTTTTCTATTTTAAGACTTATACTTTCATCTGTTGTTGAACTATAGCGATTTAGTTCATGAGACACATACATTTTTCCATTCTATGAAATTCTTATCCTTGTCTTTTCAATCTATAGTTGAAGGATGCCTCCGCGTAGGAATCCAAGGCGAAACAACGGTGAGGAAGCACCTATACCACCACCACCTCCACCACCTCAATTTGATGCTGTTATGTTTCAAGCAGCAGTCACCGCGGCAGTGGCAGCTGCCATGTCACAGATCAATAACTCGAGTACTAATGGCTCGGGATCTGGCACACACCTATCCAACCATGGCGAGAGTCATGGACCACCTCGAGAATGCACCTATAAGGACTTCACTAATGCCAAGCCCCGGATGTTTTATGGTACTGGTGGTGTGATGGCCCTGAGGCAGTGGATCGAAAGGATGGAGGCAGTCTTTGAAATATGCTCCTGCCCCGAGCACAGCAAGGTCAAATTTGCAACTTTCACCCTTCTCGATAAAGCTTTAACTTGGTGGAATGGCCACGTTAAAGTACTCACCCTAATCGTGGCAAACTCCATAAGCTGGGAGAACTTGAAGGCCATGATGATGAGAGAATACTGCCCACGGGGAGAGATTCAAAAGCTTGAACACGAGCTATGGACTCTCGGAATGGTTGGTACCGACATCGCTACTTATACCAACAGATTCTGCGAGCTGGCAATCCTTTGTCCAGATATGATTGCTCCCGAGAGCAAGAAGATAGAAAGGTACATCTGGGGACTGACGCCCCAAATGCGATCAAGCGTGTTAGCTTCTAAACCTGACACCTTTGAAAGTGCTAAGGAACTGGCACAATCTCTGATCGACTACGGAGGTCATCAGAACTCAACCACTTCTGCAGCAGCCCCACAGAAAGCAAACAACAACTACAACAACTACAACAACAACAATGGCAGGAAGAGGGCATGGATTAAAGGGAAGGGTGGATCTTCCCAAGAATCCGCAAAGAAACAGCTGGTGTCAGTAAATGCTGCCACTGTACCTGCTACAGCCCCTACAAATACCTACCCAACAAAGCCTTATATAGGCAACCTCCCAAAATGCACCAAATGCAATTACCACCACCATGGACTTTGTCGAGCTATGCAGTGCGCCAACTGCAGCCAGAAAGAGCACACAGCCCGTTTCTGCAAGGAACCCGCAAAGTCGATCACTCAAATTCCCGGTGCGGGTGTAGGGCAGGCTTGCTACGGTTGTGGCGAGGTGGGCCACTACCAGAGAAACTGTCCTAAGGCAGCAGGCACCGGAGGTGTGAGACGAGTTTTGGCAATAGGCCACAACGAAGCTGTAGCTGACCCAACTATTGTTGCTGGTACGTTCCTTCTCGATAATTCATACGCATGCATATTATTCGATAGTGGAGCGGAGAGAAGTTTCGTGAGTCAAAACTTTATTCATTTACTTAAACCTAAACCTAGCAAGTTAGAAAAATCATTCACTATAGAGATGGCCAATGGAAAAACCGAAAACACAAATTGCATATACATGGGCTGTACGTTAACATTAGATGGCCATTCTTTCCCAATCAATCTCATGCCGGTTCAAATTAAAAGTTTCAACGTCATAGTCGGCATGGATTGGTTGAGCCTTCTTCGCGCCGACATCATGTGCTTTGAGAAAGCAGTCCGTCTTAACCTCCCAAACAACGAAACATTAGTTATCTACGGCGACAAATCTAGTGCAAACCTTCGCATCATTTCGTGCATCCAAGCTCGAAAGTGCTTGCGGAAGGATTGTCGAGCATTCCTAGCGCACATCGTCGATACAAGTCAAGAACTGAAGGACATCAAGAGCATCTCGGTAGTACGCGACTTTCCCGATATCTTTCCAGAAGAACTGCCAGGATTACCACCGCAACGCCAAGTCGAGTTTAGAATCGACTTAATTCCAGGAGCTACCCCAGTAGCGAAGTCGCCTTATCGTCTTGCACCAGCAGAGATGCAGGAACTTTCTAGTCAACTTAATGAACTCCTTCACAAAGGATTCATAAGACCAAGTTTCTCACCTTGGGGAGCACCGGTCTTGTTTGTAAAGAAGAAAGACGGATCGTTCCGTATGTGCATCGACTACAGGGAGCTGAACAAACTTACTGTCAAGAACCGCTATCCTCTACCCCGTATCGACGACCTATTCGATCAACTTCAAGGGGCGAACTACTTCTCCAAAATAGACCTGCGATCCGGATATCACCAATTACGAGTTCTAGAGGGGGACATTCCAAAGACAGCCTTCCGAACTCGTTATGGACACTACGAATTCGTGGTGATGCCGTTCGGATTAACCAATGCACCAGCAGTATTTATGGACCTAATGAATAGGGTATGCCGCCCTTACTTGGATCAGTTCATCATCGTCTTTATCGATGATATACTTATCTACTCTCGAAGTGAGGAAGAGCATAGTCAACACCTACGAAAAGTCCTAGAAACACTGCGAACGGAGAAACTCTATGCGAAGTTCTCTAAATGCGAATTTTGGATTCGAAGAGTCGAATTTTTAGGTCACGTTGTTAGCGAGAAAGGTATACACGTGGACCCTTCCAAAATTAAGGCTATTGAGAACTGGTCGGCAGCAAAGACACCTACAGAAATTCGTCAATTTCTAGGTCTAGCTGGCTACTATCGCAGATTCATAAAGAACTTTTCGAGCATTGCGAAACCTCTTACTTCATTAACCCAGAAAGGAGTGGCCTTTGACTGGGAAGCGAAACAAGAGAAGGCATTCCAGACACTAAAACAGGCCTTGTGCACCGCACCGATACTATCCCTCCCCGAAGGGATAGAAGACTTCGTAGTGTATTGCGATGCTTCAAATCAAGGACTTGGTTGTGTTCTTATGCAAAGAGGGAAGGTTATCGCTTATGCCTCCCGACAGCTTAAGACACACGAAGTGAACTATACGACACACGACCTCGAGTTAGGAGCAGTGGTATTTGCTCTGAAGATCTGGAGGCACTACTTATACGGAACAAAGAGTACTATATTCACCGATCACAAGAGCCTTCAACACATTTTCGATCAGAAGGAACTCAACATGCGACAACGACGATGGGTTGAGTTACTGAATGACTACGAATGCGAAATTCGTTATCATCCTGGCAAGGCCAACGTAGTAGCCGACGCCCTCAGTCGAAAGGAATACACTGGTCGGAGGGTCAAATCTCTGACCATGACTATCCATTCCCACCTATCCACACAAATTAAAGAAGCACAAATGGAAGCTTTGCAACCTGAAAATGTGGCGGGTGAATCCCTGCGAGGAATGGAGAAGAATTTAGAAGTCAAGGGTGGCGGAGCCTACTATCTCATGGACCGAATCTGGACCCCAAATCATGGTGGTTTCAGAAACGTAGTCATGACCGAGGCTCACAATTCAAGATATTCCGTTCACCCGGGTTCAGATAAAATGTATCTGGATCTTAAGAAACTATACTGGTGGCCTAACATGAAAGCATAAATTGCTACCTTCGTAAGTAAATGTCTTACTTGCGCTAAGGTTAAGGTCGAGTATCAGAAACCGTCAGGACTACTACAACAACCAGAGATACCGGAATGGAAATGGGAGCGGATTACTATGGACTTCATAACCAAGTTACCCAAGACGACAAGTGGACTCGATACCATATGGGTCATTGTCGACAGATTGACCAAATCCGCACATTTCCTACCCATCAAGGAGACTGACAAAATGGAGAAGCTTACAAGAACTTACTGAAGGGAAGTAGTGCGACTGCATGGTGTTCCGATATCCATTATCTCCGATCGAGATAGTAGATTCACTTCAAGGTTCTGGCAATCACTACAAAGTTCCCTGGGAACTAGGCTAGACATGAGTACAGCCTACCACCCACAGACAGACGGACAAAGTGAGAGAACAATACAAACTTTAGAAGACATGCTGAGAGCCTGCGTGATTGACTTTGGAAAGGCATGGGATATTCATTTACCCCTTGTCGAATTTTCATACAACAATAGTTATCATGCAAGCATAAAGGCTGCTCCGTTTGAAGCCCTCTATGGTCGAAAGTGCAGATCCCCTCTGTGCTGGACTGAAGTTGGCGATACCCAGTTAGCTAGAGGAAGAGTTCCTGAAAGCACTCTCACAGGTCCGGAGATCATACGTGAAACAACAGAGAAGATCGTTCAGATTCGTGAACGATTGAAGGCCTCAAGAGACCGACAGAAAAGCTACGCTGACCAAAGGAGGAAACCTTTAGAATTCCAGGTAGGAGACCACGTCTTATTAAAGGTCTCACCGTGGAAGGGTTTAATACGATTTGGAAAGCGTGGGAAACTAAATCCAAGATACATAGGGCCTTTCGAGATTCTTGCCAGAATCGGCCCTGTGGCTTACAAGCTTAACCTACCGCGCGAACTTAGTAACATCCATCCAACCTTCCACGTCTCAAACTTGAAAAAGTGTCTATCCGACGAGACTCTTGTTATTCCACTCGACGAGATCGAGATCAACGAGAGCCTCAACTTTGTGGAAGAACCAGTAGAAATCATGGATCGAGAGGTCAAACAAACAAAACAAAGTCGCATACCCATCGTGAAGGTTCGCTGGAACGCCAAGCGGGGACCCGAATTCACATGGGAACGCGAAGATCAGATGAAACAAAAGTACCCTCATCTCTTTCATGTTCACTAGTATCTTTACAACTTTAAATTTCGGGACGAAATTCTCTCTAACGGGGGGATGATGTGGCAACCCGATATTTCAACTCCTTGTAAGGACCAAAATGGGTCAAGTATTGTAACCGCTTCTAAGTAATAAAATTTACTTTCATAATAAAACGTACAAATAGTTCTATTTAATTTCCTTCTATGATTAAATGTCTTTGAACCATGATCGTACGTGAAAAGAACGCCCAAATCCGACTTCATATAACGAAGATGTGATTTTCCAAGTTCGGCTTAGCAACAGACCGCTAAAAACTCGAATCGGAGATCGAGCGACTTTTGGCCGGAATGACCTAAACGAGAATCGAAGGTCTCGACAATGGTATTCCAGGGGTAAAAAGTCTGGCAAAAACCGACATCAGATAAAGAAGTTATGAATTTTCTAAGAAATTCCTTAAACACGATGGATTTTTAATAAATAATAAAAATATAATTTTGGAATTTGCCGACGGAGTCTAAACGAAAGTTGTAGAGCGTAGTCTCACCTACGCGAGGATATAAAGACCATCGAAAACGGAGTTCGTATGAAGAAGATATGGATTTTTGAAGTTTATTAAATAAATTAATTATTTATTTAATTCAAAATTCGGATATTATCCGAAGGGGAGTCAGCATCCTCCTCCGAAGTACGCGCTGCGTACTCCTGTACGCCCCGCGTAACCGAGAGGATTGGCCTCGGATCGTCCACGTCGCCATATCCGAGGAATCCGATCCATCCGACCCGTCCGACCCGTCCGACCCGACGTCCCATCCGACCCGGCGTCCCATCCGACCCACCTCCCCAGCAACCCGTCCCATCCGAACCGAGGCAGTCGAGGCTTCGGTCATGCATGACGTACGCGTACGCAGCGCGTACGAGCGTACGCCCCGCGTACCGAGGCAGACCAGCCTTCCTATAAATAGAATGCGAGGGTTTCCAAAGAAAGGGTTCATTTCTCTTCTCTCTCTCTCAACTTTGCCTCGTTTTCCGTGTCCGTTCAAACCCGAAGCTCTGGTCTTTTTGGCTCAAGTCCCGAAGGTCGATTTTACTTCCGAGATTCCCGAGAATCCCGAGGAAAATCCGTTTCCCGAGACGAAACTCTGCCCGGTTTTCCATCTCGCTATCTTCAAACTTTCAAGTGAGTTTCATACCCCTAAATCAACCTTTTTAATTAGTCTAAATACTTTATTATGCTTTCAAAGGGGGGGGGGGATTACAAGTAAAACACACGAGTATTATCGTGCGTTACATAAAGAAATTCTTTTATATACTGTTATATATTCAAATCACATGCGATTTATAAACATTTAAAGGAACTTATATATATATGTATATATGTATATATATATAACATATGTCACAATAGCATTTTACCTTTTAAAATATAATGTTCTTGTAATGCATGTATAAACTAAACTATTCTTAGATTTTTCTTGTCTATCCTAGACTCTACACCCAAAAATCTATACTTTCATAAACAAGCGATTCCTTTCTCAATGTTTCTAAACAAACAAGACACGCTTTTTGGAAACTATAATAGGTATGGTTTTACGAAACAAATTTCTAACTCTTATGTAGTAGAATCACATATTTCAAGAAGTTCACTTTCGTGTACAAGAACAAACGTAACATTTTAACAAGTAGATCTGTTTTTATACCACGGATTTGTGAGACACTAACTTCATGTACGTTCGAGTACACATTTCAAGTCCTGTATTATATACCAGAATCCCTTGGAGGGGGAGCATGGTGTTTGTGTATAGATCTATACGGGCTTGACAAACCCGCGCCCTGACTGTTAGCTGCAGTCCACCGTTTGGGGTGACAAACGTCATAACATTTCAACGCCTGAAGAACGTTGTGTATAGGCATTCAGAGTCAATAGTATGGTTATAAAACTCACAAGGGGTATTAAAATGCATTGATTTACAAGGTTTTCAAATTCATTGGTTCTTTTACATTTACATACATTTTAGAAACAAACATTGGTCTTGAGTGAAGGCTACTTTTACACTAGTAGAAAATATTGGATTTTCTAACCACAAACAAACGAAGATAAAACATTTCAGTTCATTCAAACATTGTCACTTAAATACTTATGAAATTCACCAGCTTAAATGCTGATCTACTCTTTCAAAATTACTTGTATGTCCCAGGAAATCAGTAATTTCAGGTATTCATTTCGCTTTTGATGAAGGGATGCTGCGGCGCCAGTTTAATCTCATATTTTGACATCATATTGTAATTGAGTTTTGAACATGTAACTTTTGACAAATGTAAACTTTCAATTATATATATGATGGTTGTATTGCTTTCTTTACTATGTATTCATTTGTTATGTTACCACATGAAGTCATCCGCCCCCGAACGTTTCCGCCGTTCAGGTTTGGGGGTGTGACACGAACTCGTTATGGACACTACGAATTTGTAGTGATGTCGTTCGGATTAACCAACGCACCGGCAGTATTTATGGATCTAATGAATAGGGTATGCCATCCTTACTTGGACCAGTTCGACATCGTCTTTATCGATGATATACTTATCTACTCCCGAAGTAAGGAAGAGCATAGTCAGCACCTACGAAGAGTCCTAAAAACACTACGATCGGAGAAACTCTATGCGAATTTCTCTAAATGCGAATTTCGGATTCGAAGAGTCGAATTTTTGGGCCACGTTGTTAGCGAGAAAGGGATACACGTGGACCCCTCCAAAATTAAGGCCATTGAGAACTGTTCGGCACCAAAGACACCTACAGAGATTCGTCAATTTCTAGGTCTCGCCGGCTACTATCGCAGATTCATAAAGAACTTCTATAGCATTGCGAAACCTCTTACTACATTAACTCAGAAAGGCATGGCCTTTGACTGGGAAGCGAAACAAGAGAAGGCGTTCCAAACGCTGAAACAGGCCTTGTGCACTGCACCGATACTATCCCTCCCCGAAGGGATAGAAGATTTCATAGTGTATTGCGATGCATCAAACCAAGGACTTGGTTGTGTTCTTATGCAGAGAGGGAAGGTTATTGCTTATGCCTCCCGACAGCTTAAGACACACGAAGTGAACTATACGACCCACGATCTTGAGTTTGGAGCAGTGGTATTTGCTCTGAAGATCTGGAGACACTACTTATATGGGAAAAAGAGTACTATTTTCACCGATCACAAGAGCCTCCAACACATTTTTAATCAGAAGGAACTCAACATGCGACAACGACGATGGGTTGAGTTACTCAATGACTACGAATGTGAAATTCGTTATCATCCTGGCAAGGCCAACATGGTGGCTGACGCCCTCAGTCGAAAGGAATACACTGGTCGAAGGGTCAAATCTCTGACTATGACCATCCATTCCCACTTATCCACACAAATTAAGGAGGCACAAATAGAAGCTTTGCAACCTGAAAATGTGGCGGGTGAATCCCTACGAGAAATGGAAAAGAATCTAGAAGTCAAGGGTGGCGGAGCATATTATCTCATGGACCAAATCTGGACACCGAAACATGGTGGTTTCAGAGACGTAGTCATGACCGAAGCACACAAAACAAGATATTCCGTTCACCCAGGCTCAGATAAAATGTATCTGGATCTTAAGAAACTGTACTGGTGGCCTAACATGAAAGCAAAAATTGCTACCTTCGTAAGTAAATGCCTTACATGCGCCAAGGTTAAGGTCGAGTATCAAAAACCGTCAGGACTACTACAACAACCGAAGATACCAGAATGGAAATGGGAACGGATTACTATGGACTTCATAACCAAGTTGCCCAAGACGACGGGTGGACTTGATACCATATAGGTAATCATCGACAGATTGACCAAATCCGCGCATTTCCTACCAATCAAAGAGACTGACAAAATGGAAAAGCTTACAAGAACTTACATAAGGGAAGTAGTGCGACTGCACGGTGTTCCGATATCCATTATCTCCGATAGAGATAGTAGATTCACTTCAAGATTCTGGCAGTCACTACAAAGTTCCCTGGGGACTAGGCTAGATATGAGTACAGCCTACCACCCACAAACAGACGGGCAAAGTGAGAGAACGATACAAACTTTGGAAGATATGCTGAGAGCCTGTGTGATTGACTTTGGAAAGGCATGGGATATCCATTTACCCCTTGTCAAATTTTCATACAACAATAGTTATCATACAAGCATAAAGGCTGCTCCGTTTGAAGCCCTCTATGGTCGAAAGAACAGATCCCCTCTGTGTTGGACTGAAGTTTGCGATACCCAGTTAGCTAGAGGACGAGTTCTTGAAAGCACTCTCACCAGTCCGAAAATCATATAAGAAACGACAGAGAAGATCGTTCAAATTCGTGAACGGTTGAAAGCCTCCAGAGACCGACAGAAAAGCTACGCTGACCAAAGGAGGAAACCTTTGGAATTCTAGGTAGGAGACCACGTTTTATTGAAGGTCTCACCGTGGAAAGGTTTAATACGCTTTGGGAAGCGTGGAAAACTAAATCCAAGATACATAGGGCCTTTCGAGATTCTTGCTAGAATCGACCCTATGGCTTACAAACTTAACCTACCGCGTGAACTTAGTAACATACATCCAACCTTCCATGTCTCGAACTAGAAAAAGTGTCTGTCCAATGAGACTCTTGTTATTCCACTCGACGAGATCGAGATCAACGAGAGCCTCAACTTTGTGGAAGAACCGGTAGAAATCATGGACCGAAAGGTCAAACAAACAAAACAAAGTCGCATACCCATCGTGAAGGTTCGCTGGAACGCCAAGCGGGGACCTGAATTCAAATGGGAACGCGAAGATCAGATGAAACAAAAGTACCCTCATCTTTTTCTCTGATCCACTAGTATCTTTAGTACTTTAAATTTCGGGACGAAATTCCCTCTAAAGGGAGGATGATGTGACACCCGATATTTCAACTCTTTGTAATGACCTAAAAAGTCAAGTATTGTAACCACCTTTGAGTTAATAAAATTAACTTTGATAATAAAATGTCCAAAAGTTTCTATTTAAATTCCTATTATGTTTAATGTCATTAAACTGTGATCGTACGTAAAAAGAATGCCCAAATCCGGCTTCGTATATTGAAGTTATGACTTTTCCAAGTTCGGCATAGCGACAGACTGCTAAAAACTCGAATCGGAGATCGAGCGACTTTTGGCCGGAATGACGTAAACGAGAATCGAATGTCTCGACAATGGTAATTCAGCGGTAAAAAGTCTGGCAAAAACCGGCGTCAGATTTAGAAGTTATGAATTTCTAAAGAAATTCCTTAAACACAACATTTTAAAAATAAATAATAAAAATAAAATCGAAATTTGCCGACGGAGTCTAAACGAAAGTTGTAGAGCGTAGTCTCACCTACGCGTGGATATAAAGACCATCGAAAACGGAATTCTGATGAAAAAAATATGAATTTTAGAAGTTTATTAATTAAATTAAATATAAATTTAATTATAAACTCTTGGTATTATCCGAAGGGAGTCAGCAGATAGGGCCGAAGTACGCCCTGCGTACCCTCGTACGCCCCACGTACTCAAGGCCTAGGCCTCGGATCGTCCACGTCCCGACCTATGTGAAGCTACCCCTTGTCCCATCCGAAGTCCGAGGTAGTTGAGGACTCGGTCATGCATGACGTACACGTACGCCCCGCGTACCCTCGTACACCCCGCGTACTGAGGCGGTTCTAGCCCCTATAAAAGGGATGCGAGGGTTCCGAAGAAAGGGCTCCATTTCTCTCCTTTCTTTTGCGTTCTTGCCTCGTTTTCTGTGCCCGTTCTAACACGAAGCCCCGGTCATTTTGCTCAAGTCCCGAAGGTCGTTTTTACTCCCGAGATTCCCGAGAATCCAGAGAAAATCTGTTTCCCGAGACGAAATTCTGCCCGGTTTCCATCTCGCTTTCTTCAAACTTTCTTGTGAGTTCATACCCCTTAATTAACCTTTTAAATGTTCTATAAATGCTTTTATATGCTTTCAAGGGGGGGAATACAAGTAAAACACACGAGTATCATCGTGTGTTATATATAGAATTTTTATATGTTTTTATTTAACCAAATCATATGTGATTTATAAACTTTATAGGGAAATCTCGTATATAAAATATGTTACAATAGCATTCTATCTTTTGAAATATAAATTGTTGTAATGCATGTATAAACTAAACATTTTCTTAGATTATATGTATACTTGTCTATCTTAGGCTCTACAAAAATCTATACTTTCATAACAAGTGATTCCTTTTCTAGGTATTTCTAAACAAACGAGACACACTTTTAGAAAACTATAATAGGTATAGTTTTATGAGGATATTGCTAACTTTTACATACTAGAAACACGATTTTCAAGAAGTCACTTTCATATACAAGAACAAATGAACATTTTAACACGAAAATCTGTTTTTATACCACGGTTTGTGAGACATTAACTTCACGTACGTTCGAGTACACATTTCAAGTCTTGTATTATATACCAGAATCCCTTGGAGGGGGAGCATGGTGTTTGTGTATAGATCTATACGGGCTTGACAACCCGCGCCTTGACTGTTAGCTACAGTCCACCATTTGGGGTGACAAATAGTTGGATTAATGTCTAAGTCCATAACTTTAATTGGTAAGACTTGACCTGACCCGGCATGGTCCATTTGGGTTGCATGGCATCATGCACTTGGATAGACTATAATGAGAGAAATAAGACACTTATGGTTATTAATATATTATAATTTCTAGTATATTAATAATAAGAATAATAAGATTATTTAATTAGTATTGATCAAGATTTAATCTAGGATTAATTAAGTGATCAAAAGAAGACTAATTAGATATATGGGTTGATTGTGTAAATCATCCGTACTTGTATAGTGGGCTAATGCTCCATGGATAATCAAGTTGGGCTAAAACCCATAGGATGGTCCGTGGATGCTCCATGGTGTATTTGAACCCATGGATCCAAGGAAATGGAAAGTCATGACAATTAGGGTTTACCCTAATTATAACACTATATAAAGATCATATTATTGACAAAATCGGTCACTAGTATCATTCTAGAGAGGGCTAGCCGATTTTCATGAAGTGTAGAATTCTCTCAAGTTATTCCAAGCGTATTTGGTGTTGTGTGAACCATTTGAGGTGTCACACTTGGGGCACTTGGCAATCAAGCTTCATGAAGACTTTCTACATGAAAGAGGTATGTATTCTATCTTGTTATATTCATTATTTTATATGCTAGATTAGGATAATACCTTGGATGTTCATATTTGTATGTATAATAGAGAAAACATAGATCCAAGGTATTTAGGGTTGCATGTAAACTTAGGAGTGTTAGAATGCTCAAAACCCAACAGTGGTATCATAGCCTAGGCTTGTTTTCTTGTTATACTTGCAAAAGGAGCTGAAAAATCGAGTTTTGATGCTGTCTGGCCAGCAGACTCGTCGAGCCGATGAATGGACTCGCCGATTCCAAGGCAAAATGCATCCAACTCGTCGAGTTGGTTCGTGCACTCGACGAGTTGGACCCCCAAACAGCATAAATTCGACTTTTTTGGCTAGAATTGGACTAAGAACATTACCCTAAGATGTTTTTGGACTTATAAACTTGTTTTTGATGTGGTAATGTTCATGCTAATCCAATTTCAAAGATAATTGTCAATAGATTCATGTTTTGTATTAGTTTAAGGTTTAGACTAATTACATGAAAAAGTTTGATTTGAATTATCTTGTTCTTATGAGTTGCTTAGATTAATAGAAAAGTTGAGTGAAATAGTTGTTTTCAATCCAAATTAATCTAAGAGTTGATTCTAAAATGTGTTTTTGTAACTTGTCCTCAAGTTATATGAAAAGTCACATTTAAGTTTCATAAAACTCATAAAAGTTGGCAAAGGTTACAAAAATGAAGAGTCTAGTTCTAATTAAATGGTTTTATAACTCCATAACTTGTCCTCAAGTTATGGAGGACCAAGAGTCTCTTCATTAAATAATAAATAAAAAAAATGTAACCTTAATTAATTCCATAAGTTATAAAATAAAGAAAAGTTAATTCTTTTATTAGTTTAAAGTCTTCCATAACTTGTCCTCAAGTTATGGAACTTGAAGAGTTTTTGGATTAAAACTACTTTAAACACATAAGTTATGGAATTAATTAGTTTTGAATAGTTTCAAAACTTGCCCTCAGGTTTTGGAATTTGAAAAGTTTTCACTTATGAATACTTTAATTCCAAGTTAGCCCTTAGAATTTTAAAAGTTAAAATTCAACCCTTATACTTTATAATATTATAAGTTAAGAATATATATATATATATATATATATATATATATATATATATATATAAGAGTAAAGTCAGTCTTACCGCTAGTACGCCTCATTCATGAAGCCGGTCTATAAGGTGGGTATAAGGTTGTTGCCTATAAAATGGCAACTTAATGGGTGTCCACTCTCACCCACCGCTTGCTTGACTGGTGGAGGGTCATTAGTCGAACGGGTTTGACAGGACTATAATTCTCCCTACATTAAAGTATTAATGATAAATACTAAGTAACTAAACCTTTTATAAATACCTAATCTTAGTTACTTAGGAAAATGTGAATAAGGTGCTAATTCATGAAATTATACTTTGCACTTTGTTTAAGCCGGTTAGTGGAGCGTGTGTGGTTAACCGGCACACTAACTCGTATTTAACAAGGTAGGTAAAGGGTAACTTAATGTTTATCATAGTATCGATGGAGCGTGTGTGGTTAACCGGCACATCGATTGAGGGGTAAACACTTAAGGGTACCAAGTAGTTTGCATGGTTACTTCACACCTTATTTTGTGATCCTCGGCATCCCAGTCACAAAACCTGAAGGGCACACTCGAGATTGAAACATTCCATTGAACAGTTCAATGAATCTCAAAAGATCTACGAGTTTCAAAACCAATTAAAACCTAATAATACATTTCGTTTATCTTGGTGGAAATTGGTGAATCGTCATTCACCTACCTTCAAATATTTTATAGCTTGGATTACGGCATACCTCTTCTAAGTTATAAAATAGTTTGTTGGGTCCTAGCCTTAATATTTCATATTGGGTGTTATATTAAGGACTTTAGATCAACTATCTTGAATATCTCCCAAAAGATGTCTGGTTTAGACATTTATAATCTTCTTAAATCTCTTGAAACAAGCTTTCCTAAATGAAGATGATGTCCCATGGAAATCATACTTCTTTCACCTCCTCCAATTATTATCCCTAACCCACAAGTTCAAGGTCACTCAAGCCCTATTGGCAAGGCAAGGTCTAGGTGTGATCACATCTTGGAGATGTAGTCAAATATTGACAAGCTGGGAGAGTTGGGTGTCAAAGTCTTGAGAAAGTTGGTGGTTCAACTACTTTCTAAGTCACATAGTGAGTTCCTTTGGGACACCTATGAAACAGACTATGACAAGACCCTTAATGATCTTATATATTTGTTAAGATCAACTTCCTTAAAACTTGATGGACATTGACAATAGTGACACAGGAAATCCAGAAAAGCATTCTCTTCCCAATGGAAAGGGATCGGCCATAGTCAACTCGGTTGACCAAATGGTAAAGAGAAAAGCTAAGTTTGTGATACTACCGTGTACCATTATCAAAGGGTTCATATGTTTATATTGCCAAAGGAAGGGGAATTGGTTGCGAAGCTGCCAAATTTACCTAAGGATGTTAAAGTCAATAAGTTTGACTCTACTTCAGGTAAAATCCACTATCTAACTCTGCTAAGTTTCTATTCTGAGATTCTTGATACATGATGTGACTGGGTCACATGTTGATGTTTTAAGAATCAAAGAAAAAGTAAAGAAACTTAAAGAAAGAATATGTTGAATCTGATCGTCTAGATGGATTTCTATCGCATAGTTTGAAGATTGGATTCTTGAGCTACTTCTTAGGAGTTATGATATTTTTGGTAAGAAAGTCAATGAAGTATTGATTTCTAGAAGTCAGTTGATTTCTGAGTACATGTCAAAGCTAGTGGGAGCATAAGTGTTATGCTAATAATCATCATGTTAGTGGGAGCATGATAATTATGATAAGTATTGCAAGTTAGCAATGTTAATTATAGAAAACAAAAGTTTTAATTGGGAAAGAGTTGTTTTGCTATAATTAAGGGAGAGGTAATTATACTTCATCTCAAATCTATAAGCTTAGATCGTGAGGTTTTAATCATTTAGTCAAGGATATATATGAATTTCATGTTAGAATGGCTCAACATAAGGAAATTTTGTATATGAGTCCATTATTTGCGTTCTAAAATTCGATTATGATTACGGCATCCCTTTTCATAATCTGAATTATGAGAACTTGGCAAATTGAAATGGACATGTTATAGCAAAAGACTGGTTTAGTCTTTATGTGAGACATCATGAATCGTGTCCCATATGCTTCGGATATAGGATCGATTACATGTGCTATATTCATCCTTTCTAAAATTTTCCAAATGTCTGGGGCATTAAGAGGGGAAAAGGTTTAGAACTGGATATGACTAAAATAATTAAACAATTGTCGAGGACAATCTAAGGTTTACCAAAGATTGGGAGCTCAAGGACAGTTGGAAGTATAGTGATAATTCTGGAAGGACCATATTGACATAGTCTGTAAGGAGGCAACTCTTGTTCAGAAGTGATAGTCAAAATGGAATCTAGAAATATTTCAAAGTTAGAATTTTCAATCTGTTTAAGATTAGGAAACTTAATGCAAGAAGGATGTTTCCAAGGAGCTAATCTCCTTTGGAATACTCTGTAATGATTGTTGTCAAGTCTTTCTGACTTTGTGCATAATCATTACAAGAGGATCAATGCATATAAGTTTAGAATCTAACAGATTTCAATAAATGGCATGAGTTTGGAATTCTTGCATTTGCAGTAAGGATTTGGGAGTGTGAAAAGAGAATCATTGAAGTTATGTTCAATTGATCTAGTTCACAAAGTAAAGATCATAGACAAACATAATATGCATACTTGGTGTATGACATGACTAGTGTTTGTAAAACATAGTGCACATGCTTGGAGCATGGGACCACTATTGTTTTAAATTCAAGAATAAAGTTGATAGCTGAAACAGTATAAAAGGAATAATGTGTAATCATATGGTGATAAATAAAAGGTGTTTTATTTATGTTCATAGGCTTTGATACCATATTGGATTCAATTATTATTGTGTTTTGTGACAACCCGATATTTCAATTCTATGTAATGACCTAAAAAGTCAAGTATTGTAACCACTTTAGAGTTAATAAAATTAACTTTGATAATAAAATGTCCAAAAAGTTCTATTTAAATTCCTTCTATGTTTAAATGTCATTAAACCATGATCGTACGTGAAAAGAACGCCCAAATCCGACTTCGTATATTGAAATTATGATTTTTCCAAGTTCGGCTTAACAACAGACAACTAAAAACTTGAATCGGAGATCGAGCGACTTTTGGCCGGAATGACCTAAACGAGAACCGAAGGTCTCGACAATGGTATTTCAGTAGTAAAAAGTCTGGCAAAAACCGACGTCAGATAAAGAAGTTATGAATTTTTAAAGAAATTCCTTAATCACGTCATTTTAATAAATAAATAATAAAAATAATTTCGCCAACGGAATCTAAACGAAAGTTGTAGAGCGTAGTCTCACCTACGCGTGGATATAAAGACCATCGAAAACGGAGTTCGTATGAAGAAGATGTGATTTTTTGAAGTTTATTAATTAAATTATATATAAATTTAATTCAAAATGCTAGTAATATCCGAAGAGGAGTCAGCGTCCTCATCCGAGGTACGCGCCGCATAACCCCGTACGCCCTGCGTACCCGAGGGCCTTGGTCTCGGTCCGTCCACATCGCTCCTATGCGAAGCTATCCGACCCGCCCCATCCGATCCGTCCCATCCGAAGCCGAGGCAGTCGAGGACTCGGTCATGCATGACGTACGAGTACGCGCTGCGTACTACCGTACGCCCCGCGTACCGAGGCTTCTCAGACCCCCTATAAATAGAAATGCGAGGGTTCCGGAAAAATCAACCCATTTCTCTCCTTTCTCTCACGATCTTGCCTCATTTTCCGTGTCCGCACTACCCCGAAGCTCTGGTCTTTTTGCTCAAGTCCCGAGGGTCGATTTTACTCCCGAGGTTCCCGAGAATCCCGAGAAAAATCCGTTTCCCGAGACGAAACTCTGCCCGGTTTTCCATCTCGCTATCTTCAAACTTTCAAGTGAGTTCATACCCCTTTAATCAACCTTTGAAATGATTTTAAATGTTTTAAATACTTAATACTTATAGTTATTGCTTCAATCACATGTGATTGCATTAATCACATGTGATTAATAACTAGGGAAACCAGTGATTTTATCACTGTTCAAACTGTCTATCAAATTGTTTTACTTCAAAATGTTTTACAAACCCTTTTACTTTTCAAACTTATTTACAACTGTGATTCAAACAAATGTTCCTTATACTTAAACTGTTTTATCAAACCTATGCCTTCAAATTGTTTTATAGATTGACATCAAGTCGATCTTTTCTTAAAATAATACTTATGTTTCAAATGTCTTATAAAAACTTATTTATGCTTTTATATTATAAATTGCATGCCCATATATGTATAGATGTATAAATAATGTTTAAAGGGCTTAGGAAGGCCATCCGCCCTATTTCCTTTTTCTCGATTTGGATGTGGTCTAGTGGGATTTCGGGTGACCATCTGAAGGTCGTTTCAATATTAATTATATATCAAAGTACTTCCATATTTATATGTACTAGTCACACCATTAGTAAGTTACCATCGGGGTAACACAGGATCATACTATTACAACTGCTAGATAAATGAGTCAGTTCATTCATGAGTTCCATATACAACTATACTAGGAAGAGAACATATACAATTATACTATGAGAACATATACAACTATACTAGGAAGAGAACATATAGAACTATACTAGGAAGAGAACATATACAACTATACTATGAGAACATTTACAACTATACTAGGAAGAGAACATATACAACTATACTAGAACGAGAAACATTACCCTTACATTAATACATTAACAATTGTGATCCTTTGTATCGGAGCATGCCTTAAATGTCATGGCCCGAGTTGTAGCCAGAATTTTCTTGGAGGAGAGCGTTGAGTTTGCGTATAGATCTATACTAGATTGACTATCCTACACCTTGCTGCTAGCTACAGCCGGACATGCAGGTCTGCGGGTGCCAAACGTCATTCCGTTATTACGACCATTCGTATGTCGTTGTTACTAGTCGATAGCATGGTGCAATTATCACATTTTACCTTAATATAAATCCGGTTTAAGGTAGTTAGTACAGCAGTAGTTACTATAAAACTAAGCTACAGTATTACAATGATTTACCCATTACATATTTTTAGTGATAACCTCACTTGAACTTTAATGTACAAACTATATTTTGTAAAAAGATAGTTGCACTTGGGAAATTACGCACCTTTACAACAAACGAACATACAAAACAGTTAAGCCTTGGTAGAAGGCTACTTTAATAGAAAATATAGGTTTTTCTGAGAGATTCAAACTTTTACAAACACTTACATACATTTTACAAACTTATACTTGAGACACGTTCAAACGTTTTTTTTTATATAAAACACCGACACTAAAATACTTATGAACTCACCAGCTTAATGCTGATAAACTCTTTCAAAATAACTTGTATTCTCAGGTCATCAGTAGACAGGTACCGATGCCAGCTTTTGAGAGGATGGAGCGCATTCAAGACCCATCATATTATTATTTTGATTTACCTTATATTTTTGGTGTCTAAAACTGTACAAAACACGCTTGTATTAAAAATTATATATTTAATGCAATGGATGATGTCGTTTGCTTATTTACATTTACTGTGTTGTGATACTTTACATGACGTCCTCCGCCCCAGAACGTTTCCGCCGTTCTTGGTTTTGGGGTGTGACAGATTGGTATCAGAGCATTGTTTATAGTGAATCAAGTATATCAACCCATAAAAGATATACTAAACTATAAACCCATTAGGGATTAAACTCTGACCAAGAGTCTATACTTTAAATATTTAAATATTTAATTAAGTATACTAGTCTGCATTCATACAAAAATCAGTGTCACAATGACAAGAACAAAAGTATCACGATTGTTAAATATCACAAGTGAGCTCGGGGATGTATGGTCAGTCCGGGGAATGGCATAGCCTGATCAACTATGCTGGTCCTAGGAGTGATTAGCATATGCCCTAGAATGGTTGTGATAGGTTAACAAGTCTAAAAACTTACCAACAATACCACAAGAAGATCAGTAGAACTTAAACTTAAAATACTAGGTGTATTTTGTACTACTAGTTACACTTATACTATATTCTTATTGTGATTTCAAACACTCATTCAACTGTTGGGCTATGGTTAGTTAGTCCATGTGTCACTCTCACGTTGCTTACAAATTGATTCTTACCATTTTTCTTACCTTTATAAACTTATAGCTGAAAGATGCCTCCTCGCAAATCTCCCAGGAATAATCCTGCACCACCACCTCCTTCGCCTCCGGTCATCGATACTGTAGCCCTGAATGCTGCCGTAGCTGCAGCAATGGCAACTGCCATGGCTCAGTATCACTCTTCTGATGCCAGCAGAGGTGGAACCCCTGTGGAATCAACCCCGGTTGAAACCCATGTGCGCTCGAGAGAGTGTTCATACAAGGATTTCACAAATTGCAAACCGAAGCCTTTTTACGGCACCGGCGGAGTCATTTCCCTCTCGCAATGGCTCGAGAAGACTGAATCAGTCTTCGAAATTTGTTCATGCCCTGCGGCGAGTAAAGTCAAGTACGCCGCATGCACCTTTGAAGGAAAGGCCCTGACATGGTGGAACGGCCATGTTAAGGCACTAACTCTTGTCGTAGCCAACGACATAGGATGGGAAACAATGAAAGACCTCATGACTGAGGAATACTGCCCGAGGGGCGAGATCCAGAAACTGGAGCTGGAACTTTGGAACCTGACGATGAAGGGCACCAACATGGTCGCTTATATTGCCCGATTCAGCGAGCTGGTGGCCCTCTGCCCCAATATGGTTCCCACCGAGGGGAAGAAGATCGAGAGGTACATATGGGGGCTAGTGCCTCCGTATCAGGGGAATGTGCTAGCATCAAACCCCGCTACCTTCGACAGTGCCAAATGATTGGCACAACGACTCATTGACCATGGAGTCAAAACCCATGCAACCACAACCACCCTGGCCATCCCGGAACCCTCCAAACCCGCTGATACTAAGCGGAAATTCTGAGATGAAAAGAAGAAGCAACAGGCTGCCAAAAAGCAGCAAATTGTGGCAATACATGTCGCAATAACCCCTGCTGCTGCTACTACTGCTCCGGTGGGTCGGTATGCTGGAAGTTCGCCCAAGTGCAACAAATGCAACTACCACCACAACGGCCCCTGCCGCGAAATGCAGTGCTCAAACTGCAACAGAAAAGGGCACACCGTCTGTTTCTGTAAGTTCCCGGCACAACCTATCAACCAAGTCCCTGGCTCTGGCGCGAGCCCAACCTGCTATGGATGTGGCGAAGCAGGCCACTTTAAGAGGGACTGCCCCAAAGCGAGGAATGTTAGAGGAGCAGGGAGGGTACTAGCTATAGGCCACGGGGAAGCAGTTGCTGACCCGACCGTGGTGACTGGTACGTTTCTCCTTGATAACTCCTATGCATGCATTATGTTCGATAGTGGAGCGGAGCGCAGCTTCGTAAACCATAAATTTGCTCGCATGCTTAATCAACCACCGCACGCACTTAAAGAACTATTCACAGTAGAAATGGCTAATGGAAAAACTAAAAGTACGAGTAGCATATACTTGGGTTGTACCCTAACTCTAGATAACCATTCATTCCCAATCGACCTCATGCCAGTCTCAATAAAAAGTTTCGACGTTATCATTGGCATGGATTGGTTAAGCCTTCATCGCGCCGACATCATGTGCTACAAGAAAGAAGTCCGTCTAAACCTTCCGTCTAACGAAACCCTTATAGTCTACGGCGACAAACCCGGTGCAAGTCTTCGTATTATATCAAGTATTCAAGCACATAAGTATCTGCGTAAGGAATACCATGCATTCCTTGCTCATGTCGTCGACACGAGCCTCGAAACGAAAGAACTAAAGAACATCCCTGTAGTGAGCGACTTCCCCGACATTTTCCCAGAAGAACTACCCGGGTTACCTCCGCAACGATAGGTCGAGTTCAGAATCGACTTAGTCCCAGGAGCTACCCCAGTAGCCAAGTCGCCCTACTGCTTAGCACCAGCTGAGATGCAGGAACTCTCTGGTCAACTTAACAAACTGCTCAGCAAGGGCTTTATAAGACCGAGTTTCTCACCTTAGGGAGCACCGGTCTTGTTCGTTAAGAAGAAAGACGGATCATTCCGTATGTGTATTGACTACAGAGAACTCAACAAACTGACGGTCAAGAATCGTTACCCTCTGCCTCGCATAGATGATCTATTCGACCAATTGCAAGGGGCGAACTATTTTTCTAAGATTGATCTGAGATCCGGATATCACCAGTTACGGATGCTAGAGGAGGATGTGCCGAAGACAGCCTTCCGAATTCGTTACGAACATTACGAGTTCGTGGTGATGCCATTCGGATTGACCAATGCGCCCGCAGTCTTCATGGATCTGATGAATAGAGTATGCCGACCTTACTTGGATCAGTTCGTCATCGTTTTCATTGACAACAACCTGATCTACTCCCGAAGTAAGAAAGAGCATGGCGATCACCTGCGACAAGTTCTAGAGACATCACGAAAAGAGAAGGTTTATGCGAAGTTCTCGAAATGTGAATTTTGGATCCGAAGAGTCGAATTCTTAGGACACGTGGTAAGCGAAGAGGGAATCCACGTGGACCCATTCAAAATTAAAGCCATTGAGAATTGGTCAGCACCTAAGACGCCTACAGAAATTCGTCAATTTCTAGGTCTCGCAGGCTACTACCACAGATTCATTCAGAACTTCTCTCGAATAGCGAAACCTCTTACAACCCTAACCTAGAAAGGCGTGGCCTTTGACTGGGAAGAGAAACAAGAAAGAGCGTTCCAAACGCTCAAACGAGCCTTGCGCACCGCACCAATACTATCCCTTCCCGAAGGAATAGAAGACTTCGTAGTCTATTGCGATGCATCGAATCAAGGGCTCGGATGTGTCCTGATGCAGTGAGGTAAGGTCATCGCCTACGCCTTGAGACAGTTGAAGACACACGAGGTTAACTACATGACCCATGATCTTGAACTAGGAGTAGTGGTGTTTGCTCTGAAGATGTGGAGACATTACTTGTATGGAACGAAGAGCACTATCTTTACCGACCACAAGAGTTTACAACACATTTTCGATCAAAAGGAGCTCAACATGAGACAACGACGGTGGGTCAAGCTACTCAGTGATTACGAATGCGATATTCATTATCATCTGGGTAAAGCCAACGTAGTAGCAGACGCCCTAAGTCAGAAGGAATATTTTGGTCGCAAAGTCAAGTCATTGTCAATAACCATCCATTCACACTTGTCTAAGCAAATTCAGGAGGCTCAACTTGAAGCCATGAACCTGAAAATGTGACGAATGAATCCCTTAGAGGAATGGACAAGAATTTAGAAGCCAAGGGTGATGGAGCCTTATATTTCATGAACCGGATCTGGACACCGAAACACGGTGGTTTCCGAGACTTGGTCATGACCGAGGCACACAACACTCGGTATTCCGTCCACCCAGGTTCAGATAAGATGTATATGGATCTTAAATAGCTATACTGGCCTAATATGAAAGCAGCGATTGCTACCTTCGTAAGTAAATGCCTTACTTGTGCAAAGGTTAAGGTCGAGTACCAGAAGCCTTCTGGTTTATTGCAACAACCAGAGATCCCGGAATGGAAGTGGGAGCGGATCACTATGGATTTCATAACCAAGTTGCCCAAGACAACAGGTGGACTTGACACCATATGGGTCATCGTTGATAGATTGACAAAGTCTGCACACTTCCTGCCTATCAAAGAAACCGACAAGATGGAGAAACTTACGAGAACATACATTAGGGAAATCGTACGGCTACATGGTGTACCTATGTCCATTATCTCCGATAGAGATAGTAGGTTCACCTCAAGATTTTGGCAATCACTACAAAATTCCCTAGGAACAAGGCTGGACATGAGCACAGCCTACCATCCTCAGACCGACGGACAGAGTGAGAGGACCATCCAAACACTGGAAGATATGTTGCGAGCCTGCGTGATTGACTTTGGGAAGGCATGGGATACTCATTTACTCCTTGTCGAGTTTTCCTATAATAACAGTTATCACACGAGCATCAAGGCTGCTCCATTTGAAGCTCTCTACGGCCGAAAGTGCAGATCCCCTCTATGTTGGGCTGAGATGGGTGATACCCAATTAGCTAGGGGGCAAGCTTCCAACAGTACTCTCACCGGTCTGGAGATCATTCGGGAAACGACAGAGAAAATCGTTCATATCCGTGAACAATTGAAAGCCTCTAGAGACCGACAGAAGAGCTACGCTGATAAACGAAGAAAACCTTTGGAATTTCAGGTGGGAGACCGAGTCCTTCTCAAAGTCTCACCCTGAAAGGCTTTGATACGCTTCGACAAGCGTGGGAAGCTTAATCCGAGGTACATAGGGCCTTTCGAGATTCTTGCAAGAGTCGGCCCCATAGCTTATAAACTCGACCTACCAGACGCACTTCGTAACGTACATTCTACATTCCACGTATCTAACTTGAAAAAGTGTCTATCCGACAAGACTCTTGTTATTCCACTCGACGAGATCGAGATCAACGAGAGCCTCAACTTTATGGAAGAACCAGTAGAAATCATGGACCGAGAGGTCAAACAAACAAAACAAAGTCGCATACCCATCGTGAAGGTTCGCTGGAACGCCAAGCGGGGAGCTGAATTCACATGGGAACGCGAAGATCAGATGAAACAAAAGTACCCTCATCTCTTTCATGTTCACTAGTATCTTTACTACTTTAAATTTCGGGATGAAATTCCCTATAACGGGGGGATGATGTGACAACCCGATATTTCAATTCTTTGTAATGACCTAAAAAGTCAAGTATTGTAACCACTTTTGAATTAATAAAATTAACTTTGATAATAAAATGTCCAAAAAGTTCTATTTAAATTCCTTCTATGTTTAAATGTCATTAAACCATAATCGTACGTGAAAAGAACGCCCAAATCCGACTTCGTATATTGAAATTATGATTTTTCCAAGTTCGGCTTAGCAACAGACAACTAAAAACTCGAATCGGAGATCGAGCGACTTTTGGCCGGAATGACCTAAACGAGAATCGAAGGTCTCGACAATGGTATTTCAGCGGTAAAAAGTCTGGCAAAAACCGACGTCAGATAAAGAAGTTATGAATTTTTAAAGAAATTCCTTAATCACGTCATTTTAATAAATAAATAATAAAAATAATTTCAGAATTTGCCAACGGAATCTAAACAAAAGTTGTAGAGTGTAGTCTCACCTACGCGTGGATATAAAGACCATCGAAAACGGAGTTCGTATGAAGAAGATATGATTTTTTGAAGTTTATTAATTAAATTATATATAAATTTAATTCAAAATGCTAGTAATATCCGAAGAGGAGTCAGCGTCCTCATCCGAGGTACGCGCCGCGTAACCCCGTACGCCCTGCATACCCGAGGGCCTTGGTCTCAGTCCGTCCACGTCGCCCCTATGCGAAGCTATCCGACCCGCCGTCCCATCCGAAGCTGAGGCAGTCGAGGACTCGGTCATGCATGACATACGAGTACGCGCTGCGTACTACCGTACGCCCCGCATACCGAGGCTTCTCAGACCCCCTACAAATAGAAATGCGAGGGTTCCGGAAAAATCACCCCATTTCTCTCCTTTCTCTCACGATCTTGCCTCGTTTTCCGTGCCCGCACTACCCCGAAGCTCTGGTCTTTTTGCTCAAGTCCCGAGGGTCGATTTTAGTCCCGAGGTTCCCGAGAATCCCGAGAAAAATCCGTTTCCCGAGTCGAAACTCTGCCCGGTTTTCGATCTCGCTATCTTCAACTATACTATGAGAACATATACAACTATACTAGGAAGAGAATATATACAACTATACTAGGAAGAGAACATATACAACTATACTATGAGAACATATACAACTATACTAGGAAGAGAACATATACAATTATACTAGAACGAGAAACATTACCCTTACATTAATACGTTAACAATTGTGATCCACTGTATCGGAGCATGCCTTAAATGTCATGGCCCGAGTTGTAGCCATAATTCTCTTGGAGGGAGAGCGTTGAGTTTGCGTATAGATCTATACTGGATTGACTATCCTACACCTTGCTGCTAGCTACAGCCAGAACTGCAGGTCTGTGGGTGCCAAACGTCATTCCGTTATTACGACCATTCGTAGGTCGTTGTTACCAGTCGATAGCATGGTGCAATTATCACATTTTACCTTAATATAAATCCGGTTTAATGTAGTTAGTACAGCAGTAGTTACTATAAAACTAACCTACAATACTACAATGATTTACCCATTACATATTTTTAGTGATAACCTCACTTGAACTTTAATGTACAAACTATATTTTGTAAAAAGATAGTTGCACTTGGGAAATTACGCACCTTTACAACAAACGAACATACAAAACAGTTAAGCCTTGGTAGAAGGCTACTTTAATAAAAAATATACTTGAGACACGTTCAAACATTTTTTTTATATAAAACACCGACACTAAAATACTTATGAACTCACCAGCTTAATGCTGATAAACTCTTTCAAAATAACTTGTATTCTCAGGTCATCAGTAGACAGGTACCGATGCCAGCTTTTGAGAGGATGGAGCGCATTCAAGACCCATCATATTGTTATTTTGATTTACCTTATATTTTTGGTGTCTAAAACTGTACAGAACACGCTTGTATTAAAAATTATATATTTAATGCAATGGATGATGTCGTTTGCTTATTTACATTTACTGTGTTGTGATACTTTACATGACGTCCTCCGCCCCAGAATGTTTCCGCCGTTCTTGGTTTTGGGGTGTGACATGTTTCACTTTGCATGTTTTAACTTCCCGAATAAACTGGGTTATTCTTCCGGAATGACTAAGTTATTCAAACCATCCACAGTCGGTCATATGTTGGAAGTAGATATGAATTAAGACTGTCGTTGGTTGGCTTGTAGAGGTCTAAGGTGTTGGACAAAGGGCTACAACACTCATGAGTGCTCATAAGTTCTGAGTATTGGATTCAACCCGCGCTCATTGGAATCACTTCATGGATTTTATCACGAGTGATCATGAGACGATAATATCTTATATTCTTCAAACCTAGAGATGTGAGTTGTTACTATGAGTTGATAGTACATTGATTGCACGAAAACACATTTGGTAACTCGGTGCTATAAAACGTGTCTTTGTGTATGATTCAACAAGTAGTAGAACAAGACATATGAGTCGAAGTTTATCCATTCCTTTTACCTTCGGGATAAAAGCGATATCTGTGGGCCCCTCGATGATTTGATGATGACAAATGGAAGTGCTCGGCCGGGCCAGGACTAATTTGATTTGTTCAATTAGTCAGTCGTCATAAATCGGAAATCGGGAAACAACAAATGGACAGAGAGAATGATTATAATCCATGTCTCAGTCCATATGATATCTAGAATGGAGGAATATATGATCCCTTATCTAATGGACAAGTCACTGACAAAGGTCAGAGTTCATCTACAAGGTCAGAGTTCGACAGAAGCTTTTGATAGCTACGATTGCCAGTCGGTTCCTAAATTCATACGCAATATTTGTTTTAGACTTATCCAAGTGGGAGACTGTTGGATTAATGTCTAAGTCCATAACTATAATTGGTAAGACTTGACCCGACCCGGCATGGTCCATTTGGGTTGCATGGCATCATGCACTTGGATAGGCTATAATGAGAGAAATAAGACACTTATGGTTATTAATATATTATAAGTTCTAGTATATTAATAATAAGAATAATAAGATTATTTAATTAGTATTGATCAAGAATTTATCTAGGATTAATTAAGTGATCAAAAGAAGACTAATTAAATATATGGGTTGATTGTGTAAATCATCCATACTTGTATAGTGGGCTAGTGCTCCATGGATAATCAAGGTGGGCTAAAACCCATAGGATGGTCCATGGATGCTCCATGGTGTATTTGAACCCATGGATCCAAGGAAATGGAAAGTCATGACAATTAGGGTTTACCCTAACTGTAACACTATATAAAGATCTTATTATTGACAAAATCGGTCACTAGTATCATTCTAGAGAGGGCTAGCCAATTTTCATGAAGTGTAGAATTCTCTCAAGTTATTCCAAGTGTATTTGGTGTTGTGGTAACCATTTGAGGTGTCACACCTGGGGCACTTGGCACTCAGGCTTCATGAAGACTTTCTACATGAAAGAGGTATGTATTATATCTTGTTATATTCATTATTTTATATGCTAGATTAGGATAATACCTTGGATGTTCATATTTGTATGTATAATAGAGAAAACATAGATCCAAGGTATTTAGGGTTGCATGTACACTTAGGAGTGTTAGAATGCTCTAAACCCAACACAAACGTCATAACATTCCAACGCCTGAAGAACGTTGTGTATAGGCATTCCGAGTCAATATTATGGTTATAAAACTCACATGGGTTATTAAAAATGCATTGATTTACGAGGTTTTCAAACATATTGGTTATCTTACACTTACATACATTTTTAGAAACAAACATTAGTCTTGAGAGAAGGCTACTTTTATACTAGTAGAAAATATAGGATTTTCTAGAAACAAACAAACAAGGACAAAACATTTCATTTTTTACAAACATTGTCATTTAATACTTATGAAACTCACCAGCTTAGATGCTGATCTACTCTTTCAAAATTACTTGTATGTCCCAAGGATTCAGTAATTTCAGGTATCAATATGCTTTTGAAGAAGGGATGTTGCGGCGCTAGTTTAATCTCATATTTTGACATCATATTGTAATTGGTTTTGAACATGTAACTTTTGATAAATGTAAACTTTCAATTATATATATGATGGTTATATTGCTTTCTTTACTATGTATTCATTTGTTACGTTACCACATGAAGTCATCCGCCCCCGAACGTTTCCGCCGTTCAGGTTTGGGGGTGTGACACCAGGTTTTGAGAAGACGGATCAGACAAGTCTCGTCTTTTATTTTGATTGTATATTTTTGGTGTCTTCTTACAATGAAAGAACATGCATGTATTAAAACTTTACTTATAATGCAATGGATGATGTTGTTGCTTGTTTACTATTTTACACTGTTGTGATACTGTACATGACGTCCTCCACCCCTAAACGTTTCCGCCGTTTGTGGTTTTGGGGTGTGACAGATTGGATTTTCTAGGGCTTTTCATACTTACATCAACATTTTCATTTAAAGGTTTACATGACTTTTAAAACAACTTTTAGTAAGCAAGACAATGACACTTAAATACTTATGAATTCACCAGCTTTAAAGCTGATACTCTCTTTCAAAATAACTTGTATTCTTAGGTCATCAGTAGACAGGTATGGTGGCTAGGTTTTGAGAAGATGGAGCAGACAAGTCACGTCTTTTATTTTGATTATATATTTTTGGTGTCTTATTACAATTAAAGAACACATGTATTAAAACTTTACTTATAATGCAATGGATGATGTTGTTGCTTGTTTACTATTTTACACTGTTGTGATACTGTACATGACGTCCTCCACCCCTGAACGTTTCCGCCGTTCGTGGTTTTGGGGTGTGACAGAATGGAATGCATGGTCATGGTCAGTGCACGCACACGTCTAGGTTTCATATGCTCTTTCCGACTTAGAGCGTCTGCCACTACATTAGCCTTGTCAGGGTGATAACGAGCTTCACAGTGGTAATCATTTAGCAGTTCGACCCATCTTTGGTATCTCATGTTGAGTTCTTTTTGGTCGAAGATATGTTGGAGCCTCTTGTGATCTATAAATATTGTGCATTTAGTACCATACAAGTAGTGCCTCCAAATATTTGGGGCGAAAACTACTACTCCTAGCTCAATATCATGAGTAGTGTAGTTGACCTCGTGCACTTTTAGTTGTCACAAAGCATAAGCAATCACCTTGCCTCTCTGCATTAATACACAACCCAGTCCTTGATGAGACGTGTCGCAGTAAATGAAAAAGTCTTCTATTCCATTGGGGAGTGATAGGATCGGTGCACTGCACAACATGTGTTTTAATTTCTAGAATGCAGCTTCCTGTTTATCTTCCCCGCTAAATTTCACATCTTTCTGTGCTAGTGCAGTGAGAGGCTTAGCCGTTTTGGAGAAATTTTCGATAAACCTTCGATAGTTACTATCAAGTCCTAAAAATTGGCGCACTTCTGTCGGCATTCTCGGTGCCTCCGAATTCTTGAGTGCTTCAATTTTTGCGGGGTCCACGTGTATCCCTCTATTGCTAACAACATGCCTTAGGAAATGCACTTCTCTTATGTAAAATTCACATTTTGAAAACTTTGCATATAAATTTTCCTTTCTCAATAGTTCCAAAATCAATCATAGATGGTGGTCGTGTTCCTCCTTTGTTTGTGAGAATATCAAGATGTCGTCAATCAATCATAGATGTCGGTTATGTCCCTCTATCCAGGTAAGGTTTAGAAACACAATTCATTAGATGCATGAACATTGTTGGGGCATTCGTTAGGCCGAAAGGCATGACAAGAAATTCATAATGACCATACCGAGTTCTGAATGCGGTCTTTGGTATGTCTGCTTCCAATACCTTGAGTTGGTGATATCCAGACCTCAGGTCAATCTTGGAGTAGTAGGTAGACCCTTGCAGTTGATTGAACAAATCATGGATTCTAGGGAGTGGGTATCGGTTCTTTATTGTCAATTTATTTAGTTCTCGGTAATTGATACACATTCGAAATGATCCGTCCTTCTTGACGAATAGGATTGGGGTTCCCCAAGGTGGGAAACTTGGTCTTTATGAAACCCTTGTCCAAAAGTTCCCGCAGTTGGCTTCAAAGTTCTTGCAACTCGGAGGGATCTAATCTATAGGGTGACTTAGCTACAGGTGTCGCGCCTGGGATTAGGTCGATTCTAAACTTAACTTGTCGGTTCAGGGGTAATCCAGGTAAATCTTCGGGAAAGACATCAGGAAAATCACATACTTGAGGTATGTCCTTCAATTCCTTTGTTTCACTCTTCTTATCCACTATGTGAGCCAGAAAGGCGTAACATTTCTTATGTAGATATTTTTGTGCCTTCGTTGGGTAGGGTTAATCATACGGCCTTCTCATAGCACAGAATCTCGCGCGTGGTAGGGAGCAAGCCAATCCATTCCTATGATAATGTCGAAAATTCCTATAGGAATCGTCAAGAGATCTATGTGGAAAGTGTGGTCGTTTAGATTTAACAAGCAATCTCTTAGGATTTCAGTAGTGCTTTCTATCTGGCCCTTCGCTACTTCTACTTCACATGTTGTTTCTAATCTTTTAGACTCATGATTTCAAATTTGTTGAAAAGACGGAGTTATAAAACTTTTATCGGCGCCAAAGTCAAAAAGTATAGTAGCATATAAGTTATTAATAAGGAATGTACCAATGACCACAGACGGATACTGAATAGCGTCCCTGTTTCCTATCACAAATGCTCTCTTGTAGGCATTCCCACCTTTATCCTTCCTTTTTGGGATGTATCGTAGGATGTGACTTTTCTCTCTACACCTGTAACATGTTATTTCTTCCCCATTGCCGGCCCTAGTATCGAAATTTCGATTTCCTCCTGTGCTCGTAACTTCATTACAAAAATTTGCAGTATGCCCCTTCTTATTGCACCGGGTGTAATGGTAACACTCTCCAAGGTGGTTCTTATAGCAGACATTACACCTCGATTACTTGCTTGTGTAGTTCCCTTGCGGTGTAGGTTTTGTTGTTACTACTAGAGTTGCCGCATAGACCTTCTTGGCTTCTTGCTTCTGGGGTGTGGTTGGTTTTCCTCCAAAAAAAATTATTTTCTTGCTTGGTTCAGACTCGAGGGTTTTAACTCTGGCCTCCATGTTTCCCTGACTAACCTCATTGTTCGTCAGTCGCTTAGCCATATTCTTGGTGCTTTCAAAGGTTATAGGCCTTAAAGACATGATCACCCCCTTGATCTTGGGAGACAAACCCCAAATATAACGTTCCACATTCACATTCTCAGGGTTACTAGAGTTGGAGACATCAAAGAAAGGTCGTTAAACCTGATTGTGTAGGCTTTAATGTGTGAACCTTTCATCTTAAGATTCCACCATTTGTTTTCCACATCCTGAGCTTCGTCTCTCGGACAATACTCTTCTATTAGCATGGTTTTCAGTTCACTCTAGGTCAAAGAGGTGGCAGGGATAAATCCTAGTGACTTACCTTGGTTGTTCCACCAAGTTAATGTCGCATCCATGAAAGTATAGGCAGTAAAGCGCACCTTTCTATCTTCAGCGCAGTAGCTGATCTGAAATACAGACTCTATCCTTTCAAACCACCAGGTGAGACCAATCATACCTTCGTTTCCATAGAAGTACCTGGGCTTGCAGTTCATAAAGTCCTTATAGGTTCAAACCCTTCGAGTCTCAATAGGGTTAATGTTTGAACTACTACCGCGCCTAGTCTCGAGTCTTCAATCTCAACGACAGGGGTTCTTGCATTTGCACTTCTTGTGTTTCCCGTAGCGATCGCAAGACGGTCTACAATTATTTGTTCCAACTCTGCTGTTGTCTGAGGGAGTCATGTCTCAGGGGTGGTGCAACAACAGTCGGCGTATATACAACCGGAATTTCTGTTTGCTTCGAGTTGGGTCGACCCCTCGTGGGTCGAGATGTTGTCGGTAGAACTGCCGTTTCCAACGTTTCAGATTGGGGTCGATTTCTCAGTCGTTCACTCCTCTTTCTTGGCGGCATGATGTTGATTTATTCAATCATTTTAATTGTAAGTGTTTCATCAACCATGTTTCTAATTATTTATAATGTTTTACAATTATTTCCGAATGAATCCAACCAACACAACAATCATCACGTAACAACACATAATAATAATATATGCTTCATATATTTCACATAATCATTTCACAGTTTTAACTTTATTCCCATTTTTCCCATCGTTTAAACAGATCAACTATTTCACTTATTTTCAATAGTGCGTAGAATCTTACCAAAATAAAACTTAGGCGCGCAACTAGGTTTAGTTGTGGCACCACCTATGTACTATACTAGAGAACCTAATTGATTATTTGACTTTTTAAACACTTGTTTACTTAAATTTCTTCAAAATTTTCATTTATTTATAATTTATTCATTTCGTTTTTAATGATTATATTTCCTTAAGTTTTTTATTTTATATAATCACGCGTAGTTTATAGGGAATTTTTTTTGATCATATGATCGTCTACCTAAGGGGAAAACTTACACGTACTAAGTATTAGACTTATACGGGTATGTCTATTAGCGATATGATATAGATTATAGGAATACTTTAACCTATTAGAGTAAGCTCGTAGACTGTAGTTGTTTTCTTTTAAGGAAAGTACTAATTCGCTATAGTCGCTAGCTCTGATACCAATCTGTCACACCCTGACCAACGGCAGAAACGCCGGAGTTGCGACTTAAACATTTGGATCATAGTCAACAACATATAATGAAATAATAATAGAATTTATACGATATTACATTCTTCCAAAGTCTGAATACGACAAAATACACTGTTTAATATTCCATAAGCGTTATACGTGGATTTTAACTTCTTGCAACATATAAGAGACAAAAGGCTACTATAGAGCCGACAGTTTATTTTCAATGACAAATCTTTCATCCTCACATGGGGTGAGAGTTCTTCCGGCCACCTTGAACACCTAGAGAAACATACATTTTGAAAATACGTCAATAATAATGTTGCTGAGGCTTATAGGTTTTCTTTTGACTCCAAAAAAATTTATAATTCAAAATAATTTTTCCAAGGACCGGTAAATTATGACTCATATTTTATTATTCAAACACTTTTTAACGATAAAGATTATTCATTCTCATAACAATTTTTATTATTTGGATCTTGTCCGTTTACGAAGAATTATGTCGCAAGGAGAGGTAGATAACATCTTATACACTCGAACACTTATAGCCCCAAATTAGGAGAATTGACTCTTCCGAGACCTATATGTTAGGTGAATATTTTGGTTTATACTTTGCTTTTCTAGGAAATTGTATTTTTATATAATATCTTATGTGTTTACGGTCAAGTTTATGGCCAAGGAGGTGTTTACGGCCGTAAACCTGTTTACGGCCCATGTTTACCCAGCCCATATTCTCATGTATATATATATAGGGGTGAGGGGTGTGAAGAAAAGAGTGATGAACGAGAGAAGAGAGAAACGGGAGCTTATGTGTGGGTGTGTGAATCTCATGTAAAAGAGCATCATTCCAATCTATTCAATACATTGAAGATTCATATTATTCTTCTTCTCCTTCTCTTCTACTTGATCTGACATCACCCGTTTGATTGGGATTCCGCACCATCAAACGAATCTGATTGATACACAGGCAAATTAGGGACTTACAATTGGTATCAGAGCTTGGTTGTATCAATCATTTTTTCATATCTGGAGCTTATTTGATCTTATTTTGAAGAGATTTTTGCGTTTTTGGATAGATGTCGCAAAAATAAGGGGGTTTGTTCTTCGCGTTTTTCCTAAAAACGAGTTTTTGATCGATTTTTGGAGCAAAAAGGGTGAAAAACATTGTTTTTCGTCAGGAACAGCGATTTCTGAAGAGTTTACGGTTTCTGAAGGGTTTACGGTCCGGAGTTTACGGCCGGAGACTGGTCGCCGGAGTTTACGGCCGGAAACAGACCGCCAAAGTTTGCGGCCGGAAACAGATCGCCGGAGTTTGCGGCCGGCGATGTACGGTGGCGGTGTACGACCTCGGCTTGTAGAACGGCTTGGCTCGGCGACTTGGTGATCGGCTCGGCTTGGATTGCGGTTGGAATACGGCTCGGCTCAACGCTTTAATAAAAAAAGGACGCAAAGCTTGGGGGAGGCAGGGATCGAACCCACGACCTTAGATTCATAAACACGGCGCTTTACCAACTCCACCAGCAACGACTTTGTTCCTTATCTCCGAAATATTCAACTTACCACTCCCAGTCGCACAAAACTTCCGCAATTTTGTCAAATTCAACCCAAAAATCAATTTATTTCATTTTTAAATTTCTTTTTCAACCAAAAATTATAGTTTTTAACTTTTGAATTTTATTTTTGACTTTTTACTTAAAATTTTGACTTTGACTTTTAAAGTTTGACCTTTGACTTTAAACTTTGACTTTCTCGTTTGATTTTTAAATTTTCAAATTTAGATTTTCGGTTTGACTTTTGAGTTTGACTTTTAAGGTTCACTTTTGAGGTTTATAGTCAAAGGGCATTTTTAAATTTAAGTTTGACTTTTAACTTCTAGTTGTGCTTTTAATAGTTTTTGAAGTTTATGAGGAAATTGAAAACATGAAAGAGAGTTGTCAGGAGATCTTAAGACAAAATTTCAACATGTTCGATTATATCCCTGGAGAAACCCTGGAAGCTCAGTTACAGCGATTTACCATACTCTCTACTGAGATGAATATAGTTGGGATCTTCTTGTCCAAATTTGAGATAAACAAAAAACTATTGAATTCACTTCCGAAATCGTGGGATATGGACTTGGCTGACATCAAGAAGACAAAAGATCTCAATCGTCTTAGTCTGGCTGATATAATTGAAGAACTTAACGCTTTGAACTGTCGAAAAACAATGAGTTCCACAAACCTCCCGGTCAATGAAGTTTCATGTTCTCAATCATGTGAAGTTTCATGTACGCTATCTAGTGAAGATACGATTAAATTTCTTCGGGAACAAATTGATTTATTAAAAAGGGAAGTTGAAGACCTGAGATATAAAGGATATCAACTTAGGAAAGGACAGAAACTCCTGAAGGCTGAATTAGAAGCAAAAACCAAGGACTTTAGGAAGCTTCAGGAAGAGTATAGCAACAAGTGTGTGATGAGATTTGTAATCGAGTTTAAAGATCAATTTATGTAAGAATTAAGAAAGAAGAATCACGATGAACAAGAGAGTAAATATAATCTTTGATCAGCTCATATTATGCTTTCTGATTTACAGAGTATAATAGAATTCTCTGTAAAGTGTGTGAAAAGTTACATTCTCACATCGTACAGACTCCTATTTATAGGCGTACAAAAGCATAATAAAATACTAAGGACTAGACAATAAAGCTTCGTTAAAATGCCTTAGTAAAAACAACTTACGAAGACTAACAACCCTTCGTAACAAAAACAATACTTCGACATACTACAATACAAACCCTAACAATCTCCCCCTTCGGAATAAAGGTCGAAGTCTTCATGAAGTAAGTAGTTGTACAGCATACATCAGTACTCTTCGAATTTCCATGTACCAAGAGATAAATTTCTTTATCTCCTTCTTGTCTCCTTCTGAATTCTTCTTGCAATGATTCATACGAACAATTAAGTTCGTATATTGCGAGTTTGTATATCTTTCTACTTTAGAGGTTTGAAACAAGAATCTCTTGGCCCTTCCAGCTTTGTCTTTTCCAGCGAAGACTATCCCCAACGGCTTTAAACAAATTTCTCCGTCTTCGTATTTCTTCAATTCCACCTGCTTCTTTGTAGGAGCCATTGGAGCAGTGATGTCGATGCCTTTGACAGTAGCAAGCTCGATATCAGTTTGAGCTAGGCATTCGAAATAATTTTCCAAGAAAACTTTTATATGCCTACACCCAAGACTGAAGACATCAGGTTCTGTTTCTTGGAGAAAAGAAAAGGACTTGTCTTTGAGAATCAGTGCAACATTGATGAGATCATACGTGTTCATCAATGGAAAGTCAGCTATTGTGAACTCTTGTATCTTCCCACTTGCCCTTGTCACCACATACTTCAAGTTTTGAAATTTTCCTTCAAAAATGACATCCCTTTTTATGGATATCACCTTCTTAATCTTCTCCAAGTACCATACTTCTTCTTGAGCTTTAGCTAACACAGCATGAAATCGAATTTTCATCTTCTTTCCTTCTTCGACATCCATATTCTTTGACTCTGCTTTAAACTGTGGCATGACGAACATCATCTCATTAATCGGAAAGTCGAGTTGCCCATAATCAGTGTTTGTCACCACATAACTCTTCTTAGGAATCTTCTCAAAAGAGTACATATGGTCAAACATCACTCTTGATTCGATAGTTTCATAGTTGAAAACTTTCGAAGGATCTCCCTTGTCGACATTCGAACCTTCAAGAGCTCTTTGTCGCATAATTCTCTCCACATGCCTCATTCGTTCCACTTCAGCTGCCACCTCAGCTTTCTTTTCTTTGTTTGTCTTCTCAATCAAGACTCCTTTTCCATTGTCTTTCACATTTGAAGGAGTTGTACCCTTTGATGAAGAAACATTCGAAGAAACAACATTCTCAATTACAATACCTTTTGTACTAGGTCTTGGAATCGGAACCGTTATAGTCACAATCGATATGACTGGAGCAGCTGAAACAATTGTTGGTTTGACTGGAGCAGCTAAAACAATTGTTGGTTTGACTGGAGCCTTCGAATCTTCTGGTTTCATCTCATGCTCCCCAGCCTTTGCTTGAACACTCTTTTCTCCCCCTTGCACCCCTGTGACAGCAGGTGGGGCATCTGATACACTTGGCAATAGGCTTGAGATTCGAAGTAGCGGAGTAAGATGCTTTTGAAGAATGGCTTCGAAATGAAGAAATTTCTGAGATAAAAATTCTTGAGAGATAATCGAACAAGAGGATTTCGAAGAGATTTCTTTGAGTTCCTTCAGTAGATTCACCAACTCTCCGAAATGTTGAACTTCAGTTGCTGAAAGAGAAATCATCTGTGGGTTGAGCTGTTCAAACATCTTGACACACTGAACAACTGCATCACAAATGATGTCAATCTTCTGATGTGCAGAATCATACCCCTGGTGAATAGTTTGAACTTCCTTCGTCATTTCTTCACGAAGTTCTCTAATCTGGATATTCACATCCTCTCTAACCTTCTTCACCTCCTGTACGAAGAGCACATGATGCTCCTTCGTAACCATCTTCAAATCTTTAACTTCCTTCAGGAAATCAGTTCTAAGAGAATTGATTCTATTTTCAGTAGAATTATCAGACTGATCAGTCTTCTCTAAAATCCGGCTTTCTGAATCACGAATGAGCCCTAAAGTCTTCGATAGCAGCCTGTTTTCCATCTCCTTCATCAATAAATCAACTTCCAAAAGATTGATTCTAGCACTTCTGACATCTGCTTGAGATTGTAAGATTGAATTCAATTTGGAATTCAAAATCTTGAACTGCTTCATCGTCATTAGCATATGATCCGGAAAATCTTCTTCTGTTTTATCAAAAGAAAGGTCTTCGAAAGTTCCCCCAAATCCTTCGTTGTCGGTTTCTTCATCAATTGCCATTGTTTCAGCAATAGGTGATGAAGGATGTGGTGGTTCAGTGGATTGTGTTGAGAAAATGGTGGTGAAGGGTTGATCCATGATAGATTGGAATGTAGGAGAATCGATGGTAGAAGTAACCTGTGGTAGAGTCGTTGATTCTAGAATCTTGACGTCAGCAGGTTTCGAAATCTCAGTAGATTGAAAGATTTCGACTTCTTTTGGAATATCATCTTCAGGGATTTCAGGCACACGTTCTTCATCTTCGACACGTTTGGTTTTTTTCAAGAACTTAGCCATTTCTTCAGCCCTTCTCTTTTTCAAAGATGGAGACACAGGAGCTGGAACTTCACGAACTGTAACCCCATGGTGAGTAACCTGCGTTTTCTTCACCAACTGAGACTTTCTCTTGATCTTGATTCTTCGAAAAACCCCCGTCTTCGAAGGAATCGTTTCCTTTGATGGAGAGGCTTCAATTACTGGTGTATCAGCAACTGATGTCAAGACCGGAGACACCTCTTCGACAGTTGTAGAAGTAACAATGAGTACCTGATTCTGTTCGTCTTTCACCCCTTTTTCCGAAGAGTCCCCTTCCGTCTTCTTGGACTTCTTCGACTTTTTCTTGACTTCATGTCGTAACATCCCAGTCACAACTGTTGTGTCAGGTGATTGTAAGTATGACACCAACACTTTGTTCGTAGGATCCACCTTCTTTAACATTGCAACTGGAATTCTGGCTATTGAGGTAAAAATTGTCGGATCGTCATGTACTCCCTTCGGACTCCCGTACATGTGGAATACTGCTTTTTCTTCGTAATCCGGTACCTCGATCTTTTCCTTCTGATATACATATTGGACAATCAAACTCCAATATCTAGCACAAGAAATTCCTTGTTTGGCACTCGTCTTCGAAATGCTTGTAATAAACTCTGTCCACAACTGCTCAGAGTAATCCACCTGTAAGTCATAGTATATCCCTGCAACCATTGCGTATACCTCCATTCTTCCTTTGTCTAACCCCACCGTTCTTCCAGTAAGACATCTGAGGAAGATGCCAAATAAAAAATTCCAAATGGTTGGTACACCTGACTTCTTGAAATCACTTATACGTGTCAATGGGGGTTGGTGACCCATCTCATTGAACATGTATACTACTTGCGAAGACGCGAGTTCATCGTATGGACCAGAATTTGGAATTCCCAAAATCTTGCAAAACAATCTTTTGGAAACCCTAATTCGCGTAGCAGTAACCATGGTGAATTCCACACACCCGGTTTCTTTGTTGTAGGAAGCTGTAGAACCGGCCTTCGATAACCATGACATTGGTGCAGCAAATGATTGGAACATGGCTTTAGACAGAACAGAGTTCTGTAAAGCAACCACCAGCATCTGTAGTTCTTCCGGATATTTCGACAAATCCGATTCTACTTGATAGTTTGAACCCTGGATCTTCAAGATTGGAACACTGATGACCTCGTCTGTGGTTGGTGATGAAGTAGCTGCCATTGTAGATGAGTTTGATCGCGTAAAGGATTATGAAGTTGTAACTTGCCCTTTTATATGTAACCCTAGAATTTTTGAATTTGAAGTGGGATGCATTAAATGCTTGCTGACATGGCACCTTGAAACCCGGAATGCACTCATCAAAAAGTAACAATCGTAACTGTCAATACGCCTTACACGCTTATCCTACATCATGCTTCATCAAGAGATAGGACCGTTTGGTGTTCCCCAAAAGAATTGTAACTGTCGGATGCCTTCGGAATTGAGGTCGGGCTCTTTCACTTTGGGGTTTAAAAAGTGAAGTCATTTGCCAGAGTTACGAAATCATCAGTTTAAGTTGGTGTTACTCAATCCTCAAGGACTTCGTGTGTGCTGTGTGCCAAAAGAAATTAGATGAGAAGCAAGAAAAAAAAACTTTTGAAACCTCGTGATGTCAATAATTTCTTTGACATAAAAACAATGTTATCCCAGGCAAAGATATCTTCGAAAATTATCAAGAGAGATAATTAACAGCTTGTGTGGTTTCCCGTGAAATACAATCGATAACTTGTAAAGAAGTTTCGAATGGTTTCTTTTATTGGACACATTGGGTGGCTTCGAAAATTTTGTTACATATCAACATTAAAATAAGGTGAGTAATTGTAAACAAAATTAGTTGTTTGACCAGTATAGTCAGTGACAACTTGGTTGCGAATGATATTCAAAGTAACAAAGCTTTTGAAAATATACTCACACGGAAATCATATTCAAAAAAAATTATGTTGGATCTATTTGGAACAAACATCGTAGTTTTCGAATGTTTGATGAAGATCACTCAAAAGAAATGAATATGATTTGCAGTATAAAAGGTACTGAAGCAAAAGCTTCGTAAGATCTGGAACATTGTTCCCCATCAATTCCTTAAGGTTTATGAAATTTTGGGTTTCACTTCTATCACGGACTCATGATATTAGATCATAAACACAGAGTTGTGATTTGTCTAGGTTTTGATTGGTTTGATCAAAAACCTCAAGGACAAATCTTTTCAAAAAAAAATTTGGAGTGTAAGAACTGTTTGGTTTAAAAAGATTGGTTAAGAATCGAAGTGTACGTCTGTTATATTTGGACAAAACAGAAAACTCTTAACTAATTTGAGAAGAGTAAGGTAGCTCGTTTTGACTTATGCGAATGTAAGCCTTTTTGGGAAGAAATTTTCTTGAGATAATTTCATTAAGGCTTTCTTGACACACATAGAGTCATGTTGAGGCTTTTGGTCTACATACAGCAGCATGCTTTTAGGGACATCCTAACTAGTTTGTAAAAGAAATTTAATACCTTCCCACAGAAACTCAAATATATGACCTCTTCGCATTGTTGCCCTGTATTAAATTCTCAACACTCACAGTTTAATGAACAAAGAAAACAAAAATATTTTTGTGATTTTTGAATTTTTCAAAACGAAAGAACAAAAAAATTAAAATCTTTTTGTAGTTTTGATTTTTCAAAATTAAAGAACAAAAATAAAATCTTTTTGGATTTTTGATTTTTCAAAATTAAAGAACAAAAATAAAATCTTTTTGGATTTTTGATTTTTCAAAATTAAAGAACAAAAATAAAATCTTTTTGGATTTTTGATTTTTCAATAAAAGAAAATATTTTTGATTTTTCAGGTTTTTCAAACAAAACAATAAAAAATCTAACCTTAGTTGGAATGTGTTAAAAATGTTTCGAATACGAAGCGTTCGAAGCGTTGACCTGAACATTAACCTCTGATGATTTAAAAACTTTTGAATGCGAAGCGTTCGAAGCATTGACCATGAACAGTAACCTCTGAACACTTAATCATTCTTTCCACCCATTCACCAATTGATTCAGACTATCACTCTTCGTTTTTAACGGTCTGAAGAGAATTTCCATCAATCATTCCCAATCCATCTAATATCCGAAGAAACGCTTTTTCATCCAAAGCCTTTGTAAAAATATCTGCCAATTTTTCCGTTGTTTTCACAAAATGAACTTTAATATTTCCTTCTTCAACATGATCTTTGATGAAATGATATTGAAGAGCAATATGCTTTGTCTTTGAATGCTGCACAGGATTATGACAAATTCTTATTGCACTTTGTGAGTCACAATATAAAGGAATCTTTTTCATATTAATTGCATAATCTCTTAATTGACATTGAATCCAAATGATTTGTGATGTACACGCAGCTGCAGCAACATATTCAGCTTCAGCGGTTGATATTGATACACATGTTTGCTTCTTCGATTGCCAGCTGAACAGCTTTCCATCTAGCAATTGACACCCACCAGTTGTGCTTTTACGATCAAGACTACATGCTCCAAGATCCGCATCTGAATAAGCTTGTACAAAGAACCCTGTTTTCGAAGGATACCACAATCCTAACGAAGTAGTGCCTTTCAAGTTTCTGAAAATATTCTTTACTGCTATGAGATGTGGTTCTCGTGGATTTGATTGATACCTAGCACAATTACAAACCGAGTACATAATATCAGGTCTACTTGCAGTTAAATACAATAAAGACCCAATCATGCTTCGATATAAAGTAAGATCAACAACAGATTTATCTAACGAAGGAGTTAGCTTGTGTTGGATTAATGTCTAAGTCCATAACTATATTTGGTATGTACTTGTCCCAACCCGGCATGGTCCATTTGGGTTGCACTTCACCGACACAATTTATATGGATAATCTTTTGAGAATAGTATGTTTATGATTAATATTAATATATTATAAGTTCTAATATATTAATATGGAATCATATTATTTAATTAGTATTGATCAAGAATTAATTTAGAATTAATTAAGTGATCAAAATGAACTAATTAAATATGGACTCTTGTATATATGGAATGGGCCAAGTTCATTTAGGTTGGGCTAAGCTTTCATGGATAGTCCATCGAGTGTTTAACCCATGGATCATATGAAATGAAAGGTCATGGGTTTAACCCTATTCTCCATACTATATAAAGATGTCCTTGGTTGGTGAAATTGGGACTAGTGTGGATACACTAAGAGGGCTAGCCAATTTCACTAGAGAGAACCAAGTAATCATATTCTCTAAAGTATTCCAAGGTGTCTTGGTGATTTGTGATTCCACTTGAGGCTTCCACACTATTGGGGCTAAGCTCTTAAAGCTTGAAGACATCAAGCTACATCAAGAGGTATGTATTCTATCTTGTTACATTCATAGCTTTTGTATGCTAGATTAGGATAATACCTTGGAAGTTCTTATTTGCATGTATAATAGAGAAAACATAGATCCAAGGTATTTAGGGTTGCATGTACACTTAGGAGTGTTAGAATGCTCAAAACCCAACAGTGGTATCAGAGCCTAGGCTTGTTTTCTTGTTATACCTGCAATAGAAGCTGAAAAAAACGAATTTGGTGCTGTCTGATCATCTGACTCGGCGAGTCCATCAGAGGACTCGGCAAGTCCATGCCTAAAATGTGATCAATTCGATCCAACTCGCCGAGTTTGTTCATGCACTCAACGAGTTGGACCCCCAGACAGCATATTTTCGAGTTTTTTGGCTAGAAATGGACTAGGAACATTACCCTAAGTTGTTTTTGAACTTATAAACGTATTTTTTGATGTGGTAATGTTCATGCTAATCCATTTTCAAAGATAATTGTCAATAGATTCATGTTTTGTGTTAGTTTAAGGTTTAGACTAATTACATGAAAAAGTTTGATTTGAATTATCTTGTTCTTATGAGTTGCTTAGATTAATAGAAAAGTTAATTGAAATAGTTGTTTTCAATCCATTTTAATCTAAGAGTTGAGTATAAAATGTGTATGTGTAACTTGTCCTCAAGTTACATGAAAAGTCACATTTAAGACTCATAAAACTCATAAAAGTTGGCAATGGTTACAAAATGAAGAGTCTTGTGTCATTGAATAATTTTTTATGACTCCATAACTTGTCCTCAAGTTATGGAAGTTCAAGAGTCACTTCATTAAGGAAAAATATGTAACCATAATTAAATCCATAAGTTATAAAATAAAGAAAAGTTAGTTCTTTTATTAGTTTAAAGTCTTCCATAACTCGTCCTCAAGTTATGGAACTTGAAGAGTTTTTGGATTAAAACTACTTTAAACACATAAGTTATGGAATTAATTAGTTTTGAATAGTTTCAAAACTTGCCCTCAAGTTTTGGAATTTGAAAAGTTTTCCTTATGAATACTTTAATTCCAAGTTAGCCCTTAGAATTTTAAAAGTTAAAATTCAACCCTTATACTTTATAATATTATAAGTTAATAATATATATATGTATAAGAGTAAAGTCAGTCTTACCGCTAGTACGCCTCATTCACGAAGCCGGTCTATAAGGTGGGTATAAGGTTGTTGCCTATAAAATGGCAACTTAATGGGTGTCCACTCTCACCCACCGCTTGCTTGACCGGTGGAGGGTCGTTAGCCGAACGGGTTTGACAGGACTAGAATTCTCCCTTCATTAAAAGTATTAATGATAATACTAAGTAACTAAACTCTTAATAATACCCAATCTTAGTTACTTAGGAAAAATGTGAATAAGGTGCTAACCCATGAAATTACACTTTACACTTTGTCTAAGTCGTTAGTGGAGCGTGTGTGGTTAACCGGCACACTAACTTGGACTTAACAAGGTAGGTAAAGGGTGACTTAATATTTATCATAGTATCGATGGAGCGTGTGTGGTTAACCGCCACATCGATTGAGGGGTAATTTATTAAGGGTACCAAGTGATTTGCATGGTTACTTCACACCTTGTTTTGTGATCCTCGGCATCCCAGTCACAAAACCTGAAGGGCACACTCGAGATTGAAACATGCCTTTGAACAGTTCAATGAATCTCAAAGATCTAGGAGTTTCAAAACCAATTAAAACCTAATAATACATTTCGTTTATCTTGGTGGAAATTGGTGAATCGTCATTCACCTACCTTCAAATATTTTATAGCTTAGATTACGACATACCTCTTCTAAGTTATAAAATAGTTTGTTGGGTCCTAGCCTTAATATTTCATATTGGGTGTCATATTAAGGACTTTAAATCAACTATCTTGAATATCTCCCAAAAGTTTTCTGGTTTAGGCACCTATGATCTTCCCAAATCTCTTGAAACAAGGTTTCCTAATGAAGATGATGTCCCATGGATATCATACTTCTTTCTCCTCCTCCAACTATTCTCCCTAACCCACAAGTTCTTGAAAAGTTTAAGGTCACTCAAGCCCTATTGGCAAGGTAAGGTCTAGGTGTGATCACATCTTGGAGATGTAGTCACATATTGACAAGCCGGGAGAGTTGGGTGTCAAAGTCTTGAGAAAGTTGGTGGTTCAACTACTTTCTAAGTCACATAGTGAGTTCTTTTGGAACACCTATGAAACAGACTATGACAAGACCCTTAATGATCTTATCTGTTTGTTAAGATCAACTTCCTTAAAACTTGATGGACATTGACAATAGTGACACAGGAAATCCGCAAAGCATTCTCTTCCCAGTGGAAAGGGATCGGCCATAGTCAACTCGGTTGACCAAATGGTAAAGAGAAAAGCTAAGTCTGTGATAGTCCCGTGTACCTTTATCAAAGGGTCCATATGTTTATGTTGCCAAAGGAAGGGGCATTGGTTGCGAAGCTGCCAGATTTACCTAAGGATGTTAAAGTCAATAAGTTTGACTCTACTTCAGGTAAAGTCCACTATCTAACTCTGTTAAGTTTCTATTCTGAGATTCTTGATACATGATGTGACTGGGTCACATGGTGATGTTTTAAGAATCAAAGAAAAGTGAAGAAACTTAAAGAAGGAATATGCTGAATCTGATCGCATAGATGGATTTCTATTGCATAGTTTGAAGATCGGATTCTTGAGCTAATTCTTAGGAGTTATGAGATATTGCTTAGGAATAGATAACAACAAGTTTTCATATGAATTGTAAGGACAAGTTTTTTTTTCCGCAAAGTTTTAAAATAAAGGAAAATTTTTGATTTTATTTATTTTAAAATATCCTTACAATGGCATTTGAGGAAAAATTGTTGCTTATATGATTCCATTAAGAGCAAGAGTGGAAATATGAAATTGATTCTTTCATTTGTGGTAATGTCTAGATTTACCAAATAAGGAAAGATTCTCATCACCCAAGTTTCAATTGGACCGGAACTTGGAATCATGCAAGTTGTATAGCATGATGAATGAGAACTTTCAAGTATTGGAAAAATTAAGACTAATTACTTGTTCACATGGATGTGTGAGTCAAGTAAAGGACTAAGGGATCGAGTACACATTCTTGTGCACTGATTAAGTCCACCACAAAAGTTTGATAAGACTATTCGTCATAGTTTACTAAAGCTAAGTAAATATGATTATACTTACAAGCTTAAGTGTAACTCTGAGACATTGGAAAAGGTTCCAATGTATGGCAGAGCGAATAAGAAGAATCAAATTAGGCAGAAGGATAAAAGTTTCTCAAATTTGAAAAGATGGGAGAGTACTTTAGTATCAATTTTGTGATCATCTTAATGATTAAGAAACCATATCAAAATTACTTCTCTAAGGAAATCTTAGTACATTCTTATGACTAAGAAGAGGAACTTGAATTGTTGAAATGGTTAAATCAAGAAGATGAGTCATACTTCGTTCCAATACAAGTCTTAGAGTCATACTCCAAGATTGTAACTTGAGTGACATATCTCAAAAGAAGGTTAAAACGCTTGTCAAATGTAAGAGTAAAAGTTTTCTACTCTTGTACATTTGAAATTGGTAAGTTGTGATGTTTTGGATAAAACAAAGACCAACTTAGGCCAATTGTGTGAAGTGTTTGTCTTGATTATAATCCACACTATCTCTTGGATATTTGACAAGGGAGTCTTATATGTCAAGAGGACAGTGGGAGTCTGAAAGGTCTTGAAAGTCTCAAGAACTAATCAAGAATGGAACCTGAAGTTCTTCACTAGCACACGACTTGAGGTTTACAACCTATTGTGTTGACATATTCTGTGCCCATTCCAGTTAAAATTGGCTTTGCATATGAGTTCTTAGAGTTCTCAATTGGTTGCACAACAACTTGGAAGCAATGGAAAGCCCTTGAGCTACCAGGTGGCAAGAAATTAAGATTGAGTTCAGTCCATATGAGTTTGGGTTTGTCATTATCCTTGTCTTGTGACTATGATTTTGACCATTCACATGGATAAGAACACATACACCAGTAAATCTAAGTGTCATATGGTTTCTCTCCGATACATGAAAATGATGGTGAGGAAACACTTTCACTAAGTAGATTTTATCTAGATAGCAATTGTGATATTTGCATTCTCAAAGTCGTTAGTGGAGCGTGTGTGGTTTACCGGCACACTAACCTGGACTTGTGAGAAGTGGCAAAAAGGTCTAACCATTATGATTACGGCATACCTCTTCATAATTGTTTAGAGACACAAGTGTGCTATCTAAGGGAAGGTGTATGATTTTGATAAAATTTTATCAAAACAATCTAGCATCAGAAATCTGAACTTTGGTAAGAAAGTCAATGAAGTATTGATTTCTAGAAGTCCAGCTGATTTCTGAGTACATGTCAAAGCTAGTGGGAGCATAAGTGTTATGCTAATAATCATCATGTTAGTGGGAGCATGATAATTATGATAAGTATTGCAAGCTAGCAATGTTAATTATAGAAAACAAAAGGTTTCAATTGGGAAAAGGTTGTTTTGCTATAATTAAGGGAGAGGAAATTATACTTCATCTCAAATCTATAAGCTTAGATCGTGAGGTTTTAATAATTTAGTCAAGGATATATATGAATTTCATGTTGGAATGGCTCAACATAAGGAAATTCTGTATACGGGTCCATTATTTGCGTTCTAAAATTTGATTATGATTACGGCATCCCTTTTCATAATCTGAATTATGAGAACTTGGCAAATTGAAATGGTAATAGTATAGCAAAAGACTGGTTTAGTCTTTATGTGAGACATCATGAATCGTGTCCCATATGCTTCGGATATAGGATCGATTACATGTGCTATATTCATCCGTTCTAAAATTTTCCAAGTGCCTGGGGCATTTAAGAAGGAAAAAGGTTTAGAACTGGATATGACTAAAAGGATTAAACAATTGTCGAGGACAATCTAAGGTTTACCAAAGATTGGTTACTCAAGGACAATTGGAAGTATAGTGATAATTCTGGAAGGACCATATTGACATAATCTGTAAGGAGGCAACTCTTGTTCAGAAGTGATAGTCAAAATGGAATCTGGAAATGTTTCAAAGTTTGAATTTTCAATCTATGTAAGATTAAGGAAACTTAATGCAAGAAGGACGTTTCCAAGGAGCTGATCTCCTTTGGAATGCTCTGTAATGATTGTTGTCAAGTCTTTCTGATTTTGTACATAAGCATTACAAGAAGATCAATGCATATAAGTTTAGAATCTAACAGATTTCAGTAAATGGCATGAATTTGGAATTCTTGCATTTGCAGTAAGGATTTGGGAGTGTGAAAAGAGAATCATTGAAGTTATGTTCAATTGATCTAGTTCACAAAGTAAAGATCATAGACAAACATAGTATGCATACTTGGTGTGTGGCATGACTAGTGTTTAAGAAAACATAGTGTACATGCTTGGAGCATGGGACAACTATTGTTTTAAATTCAAGAATAAAGTTGATAGCTGAAACAATATACAATGAATAATGTGTAATCATATGGTGATAAATAAAAGGTGTTTTATTTATGTTCAAAGAGTTGATACCATATTGGATTCAATTATTATTGTGTTTCACTTTGCATGTTTTGACTTCCCGAATAAACTAGGTTATTCTTTTGGAATGACTAAGTTATTCAAACCATCCATAGTCGGTCATATTGTGGAAGTAGATATGAATTAAGACTGTCATGGGTTGGCTTGTAGAGGTCTAAGGTGTTGGACAAAGGGCTACAACACTCATGAGTGCTCATAAGTTCTGAGTATTGGATTCAACCCGCGCTCATTGGAATCACTTCATGGATTTTATCACGAGTGATCATGAGACGATAATATCTTATATTCTTCAAACCTAGAGATATGAGTTGTTACTATGAGTTGGTTGTACATTGATTGCACGAAAACGCATACGGTAACTCGGTGTTATAAAACGTGCCTTTGTGTATGATTCAACAAGTAGTAGAACAAGCCATATGAGTCGAAGTTTATCCATTCCTTTTACCTTCAGGATAAAAGCGATATATGTGGGCCCCTCGATGATTTGATGATGACAAATGGAAGTGCTCGGCCGGGCCAGGACTGATTTGATTTGTTCAATTAGTCAGTCGTCCTAAATCGCAAATCAGGAAACAACAAATGGACAGAGAGAATGATTATAATCCATGTCTCAGTCCATATGATATCTAGAATGGAGGAATATATGATCCCTTATCTAATGGACAAGTCATTGACAAAGGTCAGAGTTCATCTACAAGGTCAGAGTTTGATTGCGGCTTTAAGAGCTACGATTACCAGTTAGGTTTGAAGTCATACGCAATAATAGTTTTAGACTTATCCAAGCGGGAGACTGTTGGATTAATGTCTAAGTCCATAACTATATTTGGTATGTACTTGACTCGACCCGGCATGGTCCATTTGGGTTGCACTTCACCGACACAATTTATATGGATAATCTTTTGAGAATAGTATGTTTATGATTAATATTAATATATTATAAGTTCTAATATATTAATATGGAATCATATTATTTAATTAGTATTGATCAAGAATTAATTTAGAATTAATTAAGTGATCAAAATGAACTAATTAAATATGGACTCTTGTATATATGGAATGGGCCAAGTTCATTTAGGTTGGGCTAAGCTTTCATGGATAGTCCATGGAGTGTTTAACCCATGGATCATATGAAATGAAAGGTCATGGGTTTAACCCTATTCTACATACTATATAAAGATGTCCTTGGTTGGTGAAATTGGGACTAGTGTGGATACACTAAGAGGGCTAGCCAATTTCACTAGAGAGAACCAAGTAATCATATTCTCTAAAGTATTCCAAGGTGTCTTGGTGATTTGTGATTCCACTTGAGGCTTCCACACTATTGGGGCTAAGCTCTTAAAGCTTGAAGACATCAAGCTACATCAAAAGGTATGTATTCTATCTTGTTACATTCATAGTTTTTGTATGCTAGATTAGGATAATACCTTGGAAGTTCTTATTTGCATGTATAATAGAGAAAACATAGATCCAAGGTATTTAGGGTTGCATGTACACTTAGGAGTGTTAGAATGCTCAAAACCCAACAGCTTGATGCCCGTTGCCATTGGTATTCGTAACCTTGTGCTATTTGTCATTCCAAACTTTTCCAACAAATTCTTCGTATATTTCTCTTGATTGATGAATATGTCTTCCCAGTTTTGTCTAATATTTAAACCCATAAAGTTATTAATTTTGCCCATCATACTCATTTCAAATTTGCTTTTCATCAAATCTTCGAATTCTTTAGATAAAGCAGGGTCAGTTGAGCCAAAAATTATATCATCAACATAAATTTGAACAAGCATCAGATGATTCCCAATTTTCTTTCGAAATAAAGTGGGATCAACTGAACCTTGTTTAAATTTAGATTGCTTCAAAAATGATGTAAGAGTTGCATACCATGCTCTTGGTGCTTGTTTTAACCCATATACAGCTTTATCTAAAATATAAACATGATCAGGATGCTCAGAGTTTATAAAACCTGGAGGTTGTTCAACATATACTGTTTCTTCGAGTTCTCCATTTAAGAATGCACATTTGATATCCATTTGATAGACATCAAAATCTTTATGAGCTGCAAAAGCCAGAAAAATACGAACAGCCTCGAGTCTTGCAATAGGGGAAAATGTTTCTTCGTAATCAATTCCTTCTTGTTGATAATATCCTTTAACAACAAGTATGGCCTTATTTCGAATAATGTTTCCATCTTTGTCAGTTTTGTTTTTATAAATCCATTTAAGTCCAACAACTGACACATCATTAGGCTTTGGAATTAATCTCCAAACCTTGTTTCTTTCGAATTCAGACAATTCAGCTTGCATAGCAACAACCCAATCAGAGTGTTCCATTGCATTCTTAACTGTCTTTGGTTCAATTTTGGAAATGAAAACATTAAACATGCAATACTCTTGATGATTGTTCAGTACCTCATTTCGTGCATGAAGTTGTGCTCTCGTCATGATTCCTGCTTGTGGATCACCAAGAATTTGATCATTTGGATGATTTCTTGTCCATTTATCCAATGGTGGATAATTAGGATCAAAATCCAAAAGTGCATCTTCGAACATTACATCTGTTTCTGATCCATTTATAGAAATAGAATCATCAGCATCATCAAAATGTTCTTCTTCAAGAATTGGATCATTCTCTAGTATATGCTCCCCCTCGATGATTGACTCCGTTTCGATATTTTTCTCTGGTTCATTGATCAGTTCTTCTTCAATAATTTGCTCCTCTTCGACACTAACATTTGTGGACATGTTATCTCTTTCACTACAATGCTCCCCCTCAACAAAAGTATTTGATTCCAAGTGCACCCCCTCCACTGGATCATCAGTTTGTTCATTTGGGTGTTGAATCAAATGGGAAGTTGAATCATTGCTATACATCGAATTGTCTGATATTTGATTATCAGTTACATTTCTTTCTGCATCAATTGCTTGATCTGAAATACCAAAAATCGAAGCATAATCAACATCATTCATTTCAATTAAATCATTTATATTTGAAGAATTTTGCAAAATAGGATAATTCACAAATTTATGATTTGACTTTTTAATATAATGATCATCAAATGTCAAATTAAAGGTTTCTTCCACTTTGCGAGTTCGCTTATTTAATACTCTATAAGCAACTGAATTGTGTGAATATCCTAAGAAAATTCCTTCATCCGCTTTTGTTTGAAACTTCGAAAGATTATCCTTGAGATTCATTATGAAACACCTGCATCCAAAAACATGGAAAAATTTGACATTAGGTTTTCGATTATTGATGATCTCATAAGGAGTAACATTAAACCGTCGATGAATGAATGATCGATTTTGAGTAAAACATGTTGTTGAAACAGCTTCAGCCCAAAGATATTAAGGTAGATTCGAAAAAGCCAACATTATTCTTGCAGATTCACATAATGATCGATTTCTTCTTTCAACTACACCATTTTGTTGTGGTGTATAAGGAGATGAAAAATTATGTGAAATTCCTTTTTCCACCAGAAATGTATCGAAGACATGATTTTTGAATTCAGTTCCATGATCACTTTTAATTTTTCGAACTGTCTTTCTCAATGAAACTTCCATCTTTTTGATAAAATCAATCATCACTTATGGAACTTCGGATTTTAACCTGAGAAAATAAACCCACATGAATCTTGAAAAATCATCTACGATTACCAAAATGTACCTTTTCTTGTTAAGAGTAGCAACTATTGAAGGACCACATAAATCTATATGTAGGAGTTCAAGGGGTTCAACAATCTTCGAATCTATTGTGATTGGATGACCTTGTTTATGTTGTTTTCCTACTTCGCAAGCTGCACACAAACTGTCATTATCATATTTAAGAATGGGTAAACCTCTTACCAGATCTTGTATGACAAGTTTGTTGATGTTTCGAAAATTGAGATGTGATAATCTCCTGTGCCATAACCAACTAACATCAGCAGCAGCCTTCGAAAGTAGACACACAGCAGGTTTGCCTACAATAGGAACAATATCCAATGTAAACATGTCACCTTTTCTTTTTAACTTCAGTAACACTTCCTTACTTTTGATATTCGAAATAACACTTCCTTCTTCATTAAAAAGAACTTGATTGACAGTACCCACAACAAGTTGTGAAACACTTATCAAGTTGTGTTGCAAACCTTCAACAAATGCAACTATGTTGATAGTAAAATTTCCATTTGTTATTTTCCCATAACCCTTGACTTTGCATTTGTGATTATTACCAAACTTAACCACTCCTCCATTTTCTAGGCTTCGAAAATCAAGCAAGTTTTCCTTCTTCCCAGTCATGTGACGTGAGCAACCGCTATCAATGTACCATTTGTTATCATATTGCTCGTCACAAAGTACCTGCAATCATTGGAAAAATTTAGGTACCCAAGCTTTGTTGGGTCCATTCATATTAGGTTTATGATTCAGTTGTAAGTTACAACCATTAACCCAATCATATACTTTGTTTTTGAAACTGTCAATAAATCTAACATTTTCATTCGAAGGGTCAGATATATGAGTTTTTATTATTTTCAAATTTTCACTAACTTCACCCTTCGCATCTAGAGTTTGTGATTCTTTTCTTTTTGCTTTTGTGACTGGCTGCCAAACTTTAACTGATATATTTGACTCTTTGGATGATGAACTTCCATTTGTTGAAGGATTGGCATATTTGTCATATGCTTCTTTTATCTGTTCTTTCGAATATTTGCTTGATTGATACATTTTTCCTTTTCCTTCCAACCAATGATCAATATTTCTCTTTGTTGTTATACCCTTTGCATATGAAACTTTGTCAGCTTGTTTCTTTAGAGGATTATAACATTTTGCTGAATTTGGAACATAATCAAGTTTTGGTTTTGAAAGATATGATTCATGATAAGATGTCTTGCTTTGAACCTTTGAAATTTGATTTCCAACCTTTTTCTGAAAAAAAATTCGTGGTAATGTAGATTTTATTTCTTTTGAACCTTTTGAATTTTTATTTGAAAATGAAGCACTTTTCTCTTCAAAAATTTGAGATTTTTCTTTAAAAACTTTTCTTCTTTTTGAAAAATTTGTTGATCTCATTTTTGATGGTTCAACAGTTTGCCAAAAAATTGTTTTTCTTGCTTGACGTTTTGAAATATTATTCTCTTTTGAAAAATTTTCAACTTGAGCTTTAAATTCTTTTGAATTTAGTTTTATTGCTTTGTTAATTGTTTTATCATCATTTTTAACATTTTCTTGTTTTGAAAACATATTTGCATTTGAAACAATTTCCTTCTTTTCCACTTTTGATTTTTCAATCCAAACTCTTTTTGGTTTATGATGTTGAAATTTATATGAATTCTTTGTAAGATTATTCTCAACTATACTTTGATTTGAAAAGAATCCTTCATTTGACGTTTGCTTATTGTCTTCTTCCACCATCTTTTTGAATTCAGGTTTTACATTTTCAACATTCCCTGTTGTTATGAAGACTTGATTTGGAAACACAACATCATCAGTGCATTTGAAGATTGGATAAACAACAGTGTTCGATTCAAGAAAATGAGCACCTTTTTCACTAAGAATTTTCTCAAATTCTTGTGTATCCAAATAGACTTGATCAACAACCACTCGAGTAATTTCAATTTCTTTCGTCTTTTGAATTGGCTTCGCATTTGAATTTTCCTCCTCATTGTCACTATCATCCGTTTGACTCTCATGTATTTCCACAAACTCCATATCACAACCTTTCGAAGTTGAGGGTTTATTAGTTTCAATTTTCATTAATAAATCTTCACAATTTTCTTTACCTTTAAATGAATTTGCAACATTTATGACAGACAACTGTGAACAATCTACATCTTCTAAATCACTAATTTCACTAATATTATCAGAATTATCTTCAATATCAGCAATATTAGTTTCACTATTAGATGTAGAATTCTCAGTCTTTTTCAAAATTCGAAGTTGTTCTGATTTAGTTAAGGTTTCATTTACAATTTTTACTAAATCATCAGCATCAAGATAATCTTCAACTTTTGCAATTCCATATCTAAATCTATCATTTGGGATTTTGTTAAAATCAGAGATTTCTTTTTCACAATCATATGAAATACTATCAACCTTAGCTCTATCATAAGCTAAAAAATGTAGTAATTTTCTATGTTGTTCCTTACTAATTTCACATGAATGATGTAACTCAGTTAATTTTCCATATAATCTTTTTGCTGAATTACAAAAGATATTTCTCTGGGCTAACAACAAATTTATTTCTTTTCCTAATTTTTCTCTGTCCTCCATGATATTTGAAAATTGCAATTCTAAGTAATCAATTCTAGTGACTTTCGAATCCAACATTTTTCTTGTCTCTAGTAATTGATCACTTAACTTTTTGGCTTCATTGCTAGCAGACACAACGATTGAATCAAAGTAAATAACAGGTTCATCAAAAGATACTAACTCAGAATTATATGCAGAAACTGGAATGTTAAAAGATTCAAGAATGTTACGTACCTTAGTAGTCATAGGCGACTTGTCAGTAGACTTCGAAACGAAGCATCGCCCACACACTTCGTCAGTCTATTCATCATCTGAATCTTCTTCCATTTTTGCATACATGGCTCCATGAGTTGGATTTTTCATCTCTTCATCATCTGAACCTGAAGACCATATTTGATATGTGCCGTCTGATTCAGTTTCTCCATGAGCCATTAATGACATATTCTTTTCTTTCTTCTTGACTTCCTCCAGTTTCTCTGTGTAGTAAGCTTCATCTTTTGTTTTACTCTTCTTTTCTTCCTTCTTTCTCAACAGACAATCCACAGCCAAATGATTTGCTCCATAACAATAATGACAATTGATCCCTGTATCACCTTTCAATAGCATCTTCATTTTCTCCATCTCATTCTTCGAATCTGTCTTCATTTCTATTTTCTTCTCATCCAGTTTGTTTTTGTTCTCAAAGCTACCCTTCGAATCTGATGACTTCTTTGGATAAAAGGTTTCTTAAAAAATTTCTTTACCCTATTGTTTGAGTAAAAAGCAACTGCCTCATCATCAGAATTCATCAAAAAACCTTCTTCTTCATCAGACTTCGTTTTATCATTCTCTCTTTCTGAGACCTTTGAAACTAGAGCCAAAGGACCACCAAGACTTGCTACAGCTTCTTCAGCTATTTCATTAACTTCATTTTCATGAGATTTCAATTGATTGTACAAGTCATTCAAAGTCGAAGTATCAAAACTTTGTTGATTTTTCACCATCATACTCACACTCCTCCACTCCTTTCGAAGTCCCATAACAAATATCAAATTGTACTCCATTGATGACCTGATTATACTATAAAGATTACAACGATAGATTAACTCGTTGAACCTATCATAGTATGCTTCAATTGACTCATTTTCTTTTTGTTTAAAGTCTTTGAGTTCCACCAGGCACTGTTTTACAGATGTGATTTTCGTCTTTTCACTTCCTTGAAATTTATCTTTGAGATTGTTCCAGATTTCTTTAGCTGTTTTGCAAGTTCTGACATAATTGTACACAACAGGAGGTAATGCACCTCTTAATTCCCTCATGCATCTCTTCTCCAGATGTTTTAAACGATCAGTTTGATTATCAACTTCTGAACTGCTTGAAGACATGCCGATTGGCTGAACTTGTGCAGGTTGATTAACATCTCCTGTGATACACTTCCATAATTCTTCATCCAAACCGTTCAAGTAATCTTCCATACGATCTGCCCATTGATCATAATATTCTGGAATAAGCATTGGAATTTTTGTGGATGATCCAAGCAAATGAGAAAATGAAGTCATCGAATTAAGATTGACTGACGCCATTGTTGTACGGACAAAAACTTCAAGATGAAACTTGACTTTTGAGAATTTTGAAAATCAAATTGTATAATTCAATTCAGAATTACACAAAGAACACTCGATTAACAAAATTTTTTTGCAGAATCAAATCCTAGATTGAGATCTAGATGAAAATTTCAAATTCAAAAAGGACGGAAACTTTTTGAATCAAACAGTGGATTCAAAAACCTTTTTGATCGAATGAAAATCAGATCACAGAAAGGATTCCTGCTCTGATACCAATTGATGAGATTTGTAATCGAGTTTAAAGATCAATTTATGTAAGAATTAAGAAAGAAGAATCACGATGAACAAGAGAGCAAATATAATCTTTGATCAGCTCATATTATGCTTTCTGATTTACAGAGTATAACAGAATTCTCTATAAAGTGTGTGAAAAGTTACATTCTCACATCGTACAGACTCCTATTTATAGGCGTACAAAAGCATAATAAAATACTAAGGACTAGACAATAAAGCTTCGTTAAAATGCCTTAGTAAATATAAAGTTACATTCGAAGACACAACTTACGAAGACTAACAACCCTTCGTAACAAAAACAATACTTCGACATATTACAATACAAACCCTAACAGTGTGAAAATTATAACTATATTAAGAGACAACTTGCTGCTGTAACTGAAGAACTTGACGCTTTAAAAATTAAGTGTGGAAAAACAGACGTTATTTTTAAAAATTATACTGCGTCAAGTCAGACAGTCGAGTCCTTATATGAAACCCAATTAAAATTCAAAGAAAATCAAAACAAGGGTCTGGGGTATGATAGTGTACCTCCTCTTTATAATCATAACTACATATCCATCCACATGACACAGGACGAAACTGACAGGGAGCCACATCTTCGATATGGAAAACGAGCTGGATTTGTGTCAGGAGGAGTTATTGATATTGAAGATACTAATGTTGCTACTTCATGTGCAGGTAAAGTAGAAGAAGATGAGAACAAAGAGAAAACCATTGAACAAACCAGCATCTCCTTGAACTCTGAATCTGTTGCTTCGAACTCAACTGCTTCTGATCAACCTGCCATTGAGAAATACAGGCCACCAATTCCAATGCAACAGAGCTCTTGTGGCAAGTGTGCATGTTGGAACAACAAGAGACAATGCAAGGATACGCCACCAGGGGCAGGAAGAAACAACTTCCCAGTGAAGAAAAAGACATGTTTTCACTGTGGAACACCTGGACACATTGCCAAAAACTGTCCAAATCGCGCATACGTTCCCTACTATGCTCAAGGATGGCAAAACGCGCCAAGTGGGAGATACTTCAAAAGAAACCCTTCCAGGTCACGTTCAGACAATGGTGACTGGAACGCACAGAAGGCCAAGAGTCAAACCCACAAGGCAAAGAATCTGAATCCCAATGGCAAGATCGGAATGCCTGCTAAGAAGCCAAATCCAAGAGATGCTCCAGTGAAACAAAGACCGGCTAAGTCAAAGTCATCTCGAAGATCGGCTTCAAGTGTCAAATCAAGTGCCGAGGCACCCATCGGATCGAAAAAGAAATGGGTTAAACCCAACTACCAATGGGTACCAAAGGCTCAATCTCCCAAATCAACTAATGACTCTAATATTTCTTCATCTTCTATTTGTGATAAACAGGATATGTCATGGGAGAGAGTAACGTGCAAGGATGACAAAGGTCGACCCAATTTTAAAATGGACTGGGTTCCAAAGACCAACTGATCAGCTCTGTGTCGGAGCAGCTATGGAGGCATATCATCAGACTTCGGTTTGTTGGTAGTGGCTGTTCCAGGCACATGATAGGACGCATCTCTCAACTCTACAACACTCAAAACATTGTTTGGGAGAATGTGTCCTTTGCGGGAAGGGAAGAAAAGAAGTGATCACTCACAGGGTTTGTGCTTGATGACATGTATAATTTTCGGATCTATTCTGAGTTTACGTGTGCTACTCTCAGACCTTCTGGATGCAAATTCAATCGGTGACTTACGGTTTGCGTTTTCTTCTCTATACTTTAGATTGTTTCTTAAGCTGATTCGCTTTAAAGACTAATTTTTGTTTTAGGATAGTTTAAATTTGCGCATTTACTTTCGTTTCTCTCACATGCACAAATTTAGGGGGAGAAATAAAAACAAAACAAAAATTAGAAAATTTTAAAAAAATCAAAATAAATAAATAAATAAATAAAATATGTTGGTTATGATATGTGCTTGAGGGAGATGTTTTGGGAAGTGATATTATTAAGTGGTAACAGGTAACCTGAGTCTGCGTAACGTACCCAAAGTTGAAGGGTCTATGCTCTGGTTTGATGCGTCGGTAGGAACGAAAAATTTTAAATGGACATGACTAGGTAGAGTTGAACTTAGGAAATTTATAGACTTGACAAATCTTGACCTAGTTAGATCCGTTCAGCCTGACAATACGACACTCGGATAAGTTGAGCAGGGAGATATATATGGGAATCTACTCATCACATTAAATGAACCCGTACTTGGAACCGTGGTTTAACTTTTCCTCGATGTGCGGATTCTGTCCTTAATTCCGGTTGGATGGGGCGACTGGTAAATTCCGATAAATTAGGTCTGTAGAATATCATTTTCTTTCTTTCCGTCTGTTAGTCATATGTTGTCTCCTTTGCGTGACTTCCAATCCGACCTGGTACACAGCATATGCAACTCTATTTCTCTGTAGGTTATATATGTGAAATACTTCTTATCTGTTAACCATATGTTGTCTCCTCTGCGTGACTTCTAATCCGACCTGGTACACAGCATATGCAACCTTCTACTTCTCAACCCCTCTGAGGTAATAAGTAATAGAGTTCTGAATCTATCCTCTCTCTGAATGATTGTCTACTCACCCGGTGTGAGGAGTACTCTGGAAGTTCTTGATGGCTATTGCATATCAGGAAGCGGGAAACACGTTCTAGTACACTTAAAATTGAACACATACAGATTGTCTGTAGATCTCGCTGCTCAATTTAGGTGGACAACAATATCCCTGGTCGTCGTCAGATGAATGGACCTTAAGATATAGTATCTAAGAAATTAGGATCAGATATAAATTTTAGGATTTTAAGTTCACTCTGTCTTGTAAAAAATAGTATGTCCTAAATCTGTCATAATTTTTCGTGTTTAAGTGGACCACAATACCGACGATCGACCAGACAAAGATATGAATATGAAAGGTACCGACAAGTGGATAAAGGTTGTCTAAAAACTTTGATCCCAAATCACTCTTAAAGTTAGATATCATTTTTATTTTTGTTAAATTTATCATAGTTTCTTCTAATTTAAATATTAGGGGAGAATTAAAAATTGAAAAACAATGAAAATAAAAAAATAAAAAATAATAAAAATAACAGAAAAATTCAAAAATCAAAGAAAAATCAGAAAAATTAAAAATTCAAAAATAGTGTTATTTCTGTTTTATTTCTTGTTCAGAAAAATCAAAAATCCAAAAATATTTTTGTTTCTATTTTAATTTGTGTGCTAAGTTTTCTTTTAGTTTTGTTTTGTCTTGAAAAGTGATTTCAGGTATAGATAAGACTCATGGAGTTTGTGTTGAAGATTTCTAAGCCAATGCTTCGTCCGTGAGCATCAAAGAATTCACATTCGAAGGACCAAGAAATGAAGATTATTCTTTCTACATTCCATCCTTCAACCCTAGAAGCAAGGTGAAGCTGCAATTGAAGATTATGTGACGGATTGCATTGAAGCCTCCTCAATCAGTCTGCTGTTATTGGTGTACCTGCTGAAGTGATCTAGAAGATTTGTTCTCTCTGATGTTTCTCTCTAAAGATTCTCAAGCTGAAAGCACTATCTTTCAAGAATCAGTACGTAAAGCCTCCTCACCCGACGTGCGTTCAATACAAAAATTCTAAAAAAAAATCCCAACCGCTCAAGATGAAGTGATTCATTGAAGATTCATCAAGTTCATCTTGAAGTCGTGAAGAATTTGAAGATTAATGTTGAAGCCAAGTTCCAATGAAGATTATCAAGAAAGCCAGCTACTTTTAAGGGAGAGCTTGTTGGGTCATTTAAGAAAAGAAAAGAAAGCTATAAACCAAGGGGGAGATTGTTGGGTCAATATTTTGGTTTATACTTTGCTTTTCAAGGAAATTGTATTTTTATATAATATATTATGTGTTTACGGTCAAATTTATGGCCAAGGAGGTGTTTACGGCCGTAAACCCTGTTTACAGCCCATGTTTACCCGGCCCATATTCTCATGTATATATAGGGGTGAGGGGTGTGAGGAAAAGAGTTATGAACGAGAGAAGAGAGAAACGGGAGCTTATGTGTGGGTGTGTGAATCTCATGTAAAGGAGCATCATTCCAATCTATTCAATACATTGACGATTCATATTATTCTTCTTCTCCTTTTCTTCTACTTGATCTGACATCACCCGTTTGATTGGGATTCTGCACCATCAAATGGGTCTGATTGATACACAGGCAAATTAGGGACTTACACTATACTTATTCGAGTAAAAGTCTTCAATATAACAAATTGCCTATAACTAACATTATACGTCACTCATCCATAAGCCACACAAGCACAATATAATAACAATGCATTAATGGTTATAGAGTGAGTTTCAATTCTAGGATATAATCCTTATGAAAGAAATCATGCCCACATAAAACTCTCTCTTTCACCCCCTTTCGATATATTCCTCCCACAAACACATACATGATACCCAATCCACAAAAATCCATGACAACAATTCTTCGACCCATAAAATACGTCCCTACCGATGATCACCAATGCAAAATTTAAATTATTAAGATTTTTAAAGTTTAGTGATTTTAGTTAAATATTGAATTTAACTTAAAGTTTAAAGTAATGAAGCGGTAGTAACTCGAGTAGTTTCAATCTACAATCCGATAGGAAGGACATTGCGTTAGCATATAATCGAACAACTCATATGTGCCGACGTTACGTCGGTTGACCGTATGTCGACTTGATTCATTAATGTTGTATTTTTAATATTTACTTAATATTGAAAATATATTGTTTTCGTTTGTAAGTAAACTTTGTCTTAAAAATACATACACATTATTTATCGACGATATTTTTGTATCATATCATAGTATATAATTATTTTAGGTTTATTTTCATACTTTAGATACACTTAATAAAATTTATTTTTATAATTTTGTTTAATACTTTCTTATTAAACTTCAAAAAAAAAAAGTTTAATGCCCTAATATGAACAAGTCATGTGATTATACATATCATATTAATGAAGATGACAAGTTAAAAATGTTCATCTATCCATATTTCAGCGTAGTTTCTTAACGATACTTTTATTTGTTCCCACAAACATTATAATACTAATTTCATCAACTTACTCTTATCTAACATTGTCATTTCCACAAGTGCTTGCAAATATGTCTTAACATTTTATAAAACTCTTATGTTTATGTTTGTCGATTACTAACCACAACATTTTTAACAAACTTTATTTGTAAAAATAATATTTATAATAAACAGACATTTATAATTTTTATATGTAGCATCAATTTTGCATGCATGTGGCATATAAACTTTTTAACCATCAATTTATATCAAAATACTCAAGAATATATCTCCCCTAAAAACGAAAAAAATGTAAAACAGGGCCATAAAGACTTACATTTAGTGCGTGATTCTCGAGTTTGGATGGAAGATTCATTGAGGTTCTTGCTTTGTTCAAGACCCGGTATCTTCACCAAAAAATAAACTTATCTGGATTTAGATTATTGAACTTCACAAAGGTGTTCAAAACAGCAAGTTTTCAGATTTTTAAGGTCAACTAAACTCACCAATACAGCTACATGGGCTATCGATAGAAATAGGGTGGTCGGGGGTGTTTCCGGCAGCTTTCTCGCCCCTTTTCTTCTTGTTTTCGCAGCAGCACTTGATGGGGATAATTGGGAAGAAAAACAAATGACTGCATGGGTATAATTGGCACGTTTGTTAGCTGTAACAGGTGGCTAAACTTGGTGATGGATGCTCCTTTTTACCTCCCAAAATCACAGTAGAAAACACCTCTGATGGAGGTGTTCTTGATGAACTTCAAACACGAGAGACGAAGTAGAGAGGAAAGAGGTTTGAGGCTGAACTTTTCTGGGTTAACGGTCTCTAATAGTGCCCTTTTTAAACTCTCTTAATAGTTATCAACTTTCCTCTAGCATGTACCTTTGGCCATTTTTAGAAGCAACATTTTTCTTTTGTAGATGTTTAGAGCCTTAGTGTTGTAATCATTTTTGTACTCTTAATGCAAAATGTTTGGAGTGTAAGAAGTGAGAAAAGAAGAAGAATGTGGGGGTTGGGTGTAGGTCTAGGAGGCTCCAACTACTTGCACTTTGAATTAATACTTGGAAGCAACCTTCTTAAATGAATGTACTTATACACTTAATGGGATGATGACATTTTGTGGTTGAAAGCCTTAAACAGACTAGTAGAGGAGGGATAGATTCATAGGAGTTGACCTTTGGGCTATTAAATTCTAGCTCTAAATGTAGTTGGAAGCAAGTGGGTACAAGTCCTTAACGAGGTATAGTATGTCAAAAAAAAATGGACATCTTATGTATTCATGAGCTAATTTTTCGAGAATGTAGTTATGCCACAAGTTGATGACGACGCCATTTAAAATTCCTAAGGCGGTCAATGATGTAATAGTATTAGTGGGAGCACTTGAATAGTGGTTGAATGGAACTTGGGATTAGAATAAGTGGAGATGTATTTTGGTATTAAGGATATATACATTTAGAAGTTTTTATCATGAGTACGCTACATTTAGGGCATTATATTGAGAGCTATAAAGGGCTACATAAGCAAAGAAATGGATTCTATTGGTAATATGCCTAGAGTTTCAATGTCATAAAAGATAATATACGTTGATGAGATAAGCTGTTTAGTTGAATGATATGTGGAAGTAGAGGTGATACAATAATCCACATAATCATAAGAATAAGTGAAGCATTGTCTGTATGACTTTATATGAGATATTTAAGCTGAAGTACTTAATTTAATCACGAAACTAACATGGAAGTAGAGATACCTAAAATTTGTAAGAAAAAAACTAATGATGATGAGAAGACTTGAAGTTATATTTTTATCTAAGATCAAGATAATTAGCTATACATTACATTAAACAATAGACAATTCGATGACAAACTAGATGAGGGAATTACAAAGTTTTTTACAGATATTATAAGAAGGAATATATGAAGACTAATGCCAATATTAAATGAGGTTATATGGAAATAATATTTTTATTTAAGTTTTTGTTTCATGATTAAGAAGGACGTTGAATAATATTTAAGAGGACGATAAAAGATGATTACACAGGATGACCAATGTTCATTTAATGAGTTATAAAAGATAAGTTGTTTAGAGTGATCTAGAGTCTATGTTGCACAATAATAATCCTACGGATGCCAAAATTCTTTAACATAGTAAAGTTGCAAAAAGTATACGGTAGTTTTAAAGAGGCTTTAATTGGTTGAGTCTGTAATATCTATAAACATAAGTATTTTACTAAAGGGTTTCTAATGATGACTTCAATGTGATATTCCAATATCAAATGGATTTAGGAATCTAAATGATTAGGGATAACCCCACGGGGAGGGTGTTGAATTAATGCTGTGTAGTATATGAAAATAAAAAAAGATAAGTTGATGTCATAACAAAATAAATGAAGGATACACATGATAAGTAGATGATGACATTGATGTAGGGTAACAAACTACGGATTAGAAAAAAAAGAGGTCCAAGAATTGACCAATATATGAGTATGATGCTTAAAAAAACCCTGCTATTATATGTTAGACATGAACCTAATAAGCTGACTAAACAGAATGACAAAATGATACTAAAGACTTAATTAGACAGTTTACATATGATGAAGATTAATGTGAATCGGAAAAAAGGTATTCACAACTAAGTTCAATTTGGTTGAATAATAGGTACAAGCCTAAAAATGGTTATTATTAGGAAGTGGCATAAAGTTTGTTGTATTAATGTTCTTATAAATATGTTAAAGGGACAAAGTTAGGATCAGTCAAGTTTGTGTTGCATTGTAAAACGTGACGCTTAAGTGCTGTGGCCTTAGGCCATCTCCAATGGATTAAACCCATGGAGAGTGGTATGAAATGCCAAGTAGAAAAGAGAATGTATACATTCATTTAAATTCTTAAAAAATTAATAAATTTTCTTTACAAATCCATTGAACCGTTGCATGCCAATTCAACCCCATACTCTCTCTCATCTTTATTATATTCATTAATTATATTAAACTCTCATACAACCCATTGTGGATGGCCTTAATATGATTATAGAAAATATCAAATGGCCAAACGACTTACTGATTTCGAGAAAGAAATCTTTTAAGGAGGGGTGAATTGTAACACCCATGAATTGGGGTTAGAGGTTTTATTGTTTAATTATTATTTTTAGAATATTATAACATATTAATTAAACCATTTAAAGATGAAAAAATACAACTTAATATGAAAATGGTTTATTTTGTCTAGATTTAATATTGGAAGGGTTCGTTTAGCTTTTTAAATAGAGTAAAGATGATTAAGTGTTATAAGGGAGAGTAAAGTGAAAAAAATGAAGTAATAAGCTAGAACAAGTATAAATGATGAAACTTAAGGTCATAATTTGTAATTTCCCAAAACATCAAATTTTCAAGGAAATTAGATGATGGATTATATTATGAATAATGGACAAATTTTTAGGGGCTAAATATGGTTATCCCGAAAGTACCACCTAAAGAAAATTAGACTTCAGTGAGAGGTGTAACTAGGACAAATTATGAGGGACCATTTCTGTAACTTGAGAACCAACTTGATTCTAAATACGACTGCTCATCTTCCTTACGTGACCGAATCGATTTTAAAACCGCCGGTTGCCAAATATATTCCATTTTTTTTTTATCGCTTGTCTGATACAAGTATAACAGAAACGTCGATCGACTGCTACGATAGGTACGTTTGCAATCATACAGCAAAAAGGGTCGTGAGTTCTCCGATTGAACGTCCACTCATTCGCATGAGTGATTAAGTGTAAGAAGGATATCCACCGATGATAATCATCAGGGAATAGCAACTTGCTGATTCGTATGAGGGAGAGATGAGGAAGGAAAGGAATCCCGATCATCACTTAGCAACCTTCATCTGTGGCTACGTACAAGAGAAACTTATAACAGAGTTGTCGTAGGTCTGCTTGTTGTTCCCGTAATACCAGTATAACGATAATATGAGAGAGAGAGAGAGAGATCATCATGAATGTAAAATATTTGTTAAGGATAATATATAAGACTAGTACGAAGATGGTAGAGTGTATACAACACCATAAAACCAAAAGTCAGTAAAGGCAAGGTTGTGATGGGTACTGCCGTACTGGTCTTGGGAAGATAGGTGTATATGGTGTGATTAAGATGAATGTAAAATATTTGTTAATCACATTTAAATTTATCTAATATTCCTTCTAAATAACAAATGATTGATAACTTTGAAGTTGAACACACATTCCTAAATGATTTTATTTTTGTGTCTATGTGGTATGTGTTATGATTTTTTTGATTAATTAGATGATACCATGCTATGATATGATTGATATTTTATGATCTTATATGTGTTGATCGATTACGCGATATGATCTCATTAGTCATTACCAGATTATTATGAATCCTCCTTAATAAATGAATTGAAGGTTTTTTTGCCACATGTCAATTTATCATGAGTTTTGATAGTTGTCATTTTGTAGTATTTTTGAAACAAATACTATCAACGTCAATTTTTGGTTTGTTTCAATTTTTTATTTCACATAATGTTATAGTTATATATGTAAAGTATCAAAGAAGGTAATAAATATTATAATAAATTGCAATTAATATGTTTCTTCATTCCTTATTTCAAAATTTTATTTTAAAAAATATTTATTATTTATATTTTAATATTTTATTTTTCTTTAATCAACCCGTGTAATACACGGGTTTTATATCTAGTTTATGTGAATATATGGAGGTTTCTTCTTTACTTTCTTTAATATATTGCACTCATTTAAAAAACATAGCTTTTCATGTATATTGATGGATTTGATTACTTCCTTAAGTATTGAAGAATGGTTTTCATAATTTCCATGAGCTTGGTTTTTTTACTAGCATTAAGCTAGAGTTCCAATTTATGACAAAAGATTCAGAAAATCAGTGTTAAAATGGTGATGATGGAAACTATACATATGTTCATAGTGGTTGTAGTTGGAAAATATAAACACAGATGATGAAGGAGCTATTAATCTTATAGGGAGTGGGGAAGAGGGTGATTGATCCCTTTTAATATTTTAATTTCAAAAAACATTAGAGGATTGATTAAACAAGAAATCTCAATTTGAACTGCCCTTGGCCCTTCACATTTAATTTCAATTTGAATAGGGACATCATCCACAACAAAACATTATACGTGGTGGTTGTCGAAAACATTGACACAGAGGAGGAGGGGGCTATTAATCTTATGGGGAGAGGGGAAGAAGGTTTTTGGGTCTCTTGTAATATTTGAATTTCAAAAAATATTAAAGTATTGATTAGAGAGGAAATTTCAATTTGAAGTGCCCCTAACCCTTGACACTTAATTTCAATTTGATAAGGACCTCATCCACAACAAAATATTATGAAAATGACCGAAATTTACAAGTTTAAAGCTTTTTTTGCAGTTTACTCAAATAAATCATTTGCACCATTTTGCCCTTGACATTTTGAATATTGACCCTAATAGACAAGAGAAGAAACAAAGTTGCTAGAGAAAGGTGGAAAAAGAACATTTTTTGTACGTTTTACCAATAAAATGATTAACATGTTAAAATCCAAGAAACTATAAATGTTTCATTAATTAAATGAAAAACATTTCAAAACACTAAAAATTTAATTGAATAACATGCTATTTATCTTTTCATTATATTTATCCACAAAAGCGATTTGTTTATATAATGGGAGCTCCATGCTATAACTTCGGCACAAAATTTTGTTACCTTCTTTCTCCTCAAACAACATATTTATATATTTGAAGCTTCTTTTAATGGAGTTTTCTTCATGTTTTTGGTCCATTACAATCTTCTTAATGATTTTGCAGGTGTTATGGAATACTAGCATCATGTATGCGAATGGATGCTATACGTCCATCTTTAGCTTTGGCGATTCCGTGGCCGACACCGGAAACATTAAACAAATCGCCTCCATATCCCACACAGACGTTGAGTCTCTACGGTGGCCTTACGGCGAAACCTACTTTCATCAACCCACGGGTCGTGCTTCCAATGGTCGCCTCCTCATTGATTTCCTAGGTAATTCCCGTGTGTTTGTGTGAAACGAATAACTATCAAATGTTACTAGTAATGGTTGAGTCCTAGCTAGAAAAACTTATATTAGTATATATTGTAGTAAACGGCTAGATTTGATTTGACGTAGATAAAATTGGTTTGTACCGGATTAGACTCGACTCACAGTAGTTTTGGTTGATTGAGGATTCAATTTGACTTATGGTTTAAGGTATGTCTATATGATAAGTTAGATTCTAGCTGTCAGTACCATTGCATACATACATCGAATTGCGTTCATGCATTGACAAATAACTAAATCATTTCACCGACCACATTCCTCATATCATGTACACGTCTGGATAAGCAAAATCAAGATGTGTAATGCTAAGTGTGAATTACAAATTGACCTACATCTTGGAGAAACACTATCTTCCTTTAATGCAAGTTTCTGACATAAGTTTACTTTTTGTTTCCATGATTATCATAACTTGATATCGATTTCTTTGTATCAACCCTAGTGGTGGTTTTAGATACTTGACATCTTGTAAATAGTATCTAAGAAGCTATCTAGTTCATGTTCAAGGTGAATAACTTATGATCTTTTCTTCTTCCTGAAGCTGAGAGTCTTGGGTTGCCATTGATACCACCGTTTCTGCATGACAAAGAAGATGACAAAGTGGTGGAATTTGGACAAGGAGTTAATTACGCGGTGGTGGCTGCAACAGCATTGGACACATCGTTTCATGAAGCAAGAGGGATTGTTAATGCGGTGGCAAATGTTTCTTTAGGAGTTCAATTGACATGGTTTAAAAATTCATTGCCTTTTATTTGCAGCAATGCTTCAGGTAATCAAACATACATATATGCTTCTACTGTATACAGGTGTGCTAACCATATGTGTGCATTATATTTGTTATATATATTAGGTGTGAGACCCGTGTAATACACGACTTTTAAAAATATATATATATATATATTTTCTTAAACATTACATGTTTAATTTACAAATCTGAATTTGGAAAGAATATCAATATTAGCTGTGAATGAACCAATTTTTGCAAGGTTTTTGCAAATTATAATGAGTTCAAAAGGGATTGGCCGAAAATTATGTTTTTCAATGAGGAAGGTTGATTTGAATTTAATACGTTAATTTACAAATTACATGAGAATATATGGAGACATTTAAGTTTCCTTATTTTCTTTATTATATTTTTATATTAGATTTTTTTTAATATAATAAAAAGCCAAAAACACCACAATTTTCCAAGTGGATTTAAATGAAATTGAAAAAATTTTAAAAATGCCATGTGGCATATTTAATTACATGATGACATGTGGAAAAAAACCTTCATTTATTAGGTAGGATTGAGATTATAATTTCTAAAAAGTCGAAGATTCTTGTTTATAATTTTGAGATTCAATTAACAGTATTTAGTGAGTAGTTGTATTGATTATAATTGTTGGCAGATTGTAGAAACTTAATTGGCCGTTCTTTGATCCTAATGGGAGAGATTGGTGGAACCGATTACAACAATCCAATAGTTAATAATAAACCGATCGATGAGCTCAATTCATACGTTCCACTTGTTATTGATACCATCATATCAGCAGTTAATGTAACTACTCAAATCATTCAAACTATATTTTAAATTATCATTACCAACAACTTTCCATGCATTCATAATTTATTTTCTAGTTTATGATTTTCTCTTAGGGTTGACTCTAATAGTTTTAAATACAGGAACTAATTAATATGGGGGCTCAAACATTGGTTGTTCCGGGAACCTTTCCAATTGGGTGTTCTGGTATGATTCTAACAAGCCATTTTTTTGAAAAAGAAGAAGAGTATGATAACAGAACTGGTTGCCTCATCAAGTTCAATACACTTGTTGAATACCACAATGAACTGCTGCAAACAAAACTAAAACATCTACAAAAGCTTCATCCGAATGTCATCATCATCTATGCTGACTACTACAATGCTGCCATGCAGATTATCCGTTCTCCAGATAAATTTGGTACTTTTTTTTTTCTTGAACGACCATATTTAAATATTAAAAGGAAAACGAACCCATAACAAAAGCCAAAATTACAAATCCACAACCACCTATGATGTTAAACACTCCAATAGGAATATAAATACACCACTGATAGACTAACATATTATTCACCTATGACCACATAATCCAATACTATGCAAACCCTGGACATAGATCAATTGAACTTTGACGATTGGAAAGAACAACGTTTGGCACACTATAGCTTTGATGTATGGACCAATGTGGACAACACCACGCCTAAGACAACGGATGTAGAATGGAAGAAGATTGATGTTATTGTGAAATTCTGGACATATGGTATGACCTTTGAAAACTTATGGTCTATGTTTTGAAGATCGACTTCACTATTAAAGACGTGGGTGAATCTAGAAGGCTTGTTCTGAGTCAATAAGGATGCTATAGATATGGAGTTGGATAATAAATTTTGTAATGTGTCTATTAGAGATATTTTGGGCATGAGATCTTCATAAAAATCAAGACAATGGCTGATTTAATTGAAAATATCAGATCCCCGATACTAGACAAAAACCTACTCTTCTTTGCTAGTGAAACATCCATGATCCCAAAGATAAATTTTTCGTTTTCAAGAAATAATAAAAGATCCATTTTAGAAAAATTACATTTAGGGCAACCAAATTTTTCATAAACCATTATTCAGAAATCAGTGATAGGAAGACAGTGAAAATCTCAAATCATAAGTCTATAGGTATATGTGTACAATCCCACCTTCACAATCCGATAATTACCTGCAAAATATTTAATCCACAACTATAAGCATAAAGCTTAGTGAGTTCCCCAAAATATCGCATACAATGCACCATAATAATCTACTAAGGGTTAACTGTGATATCCTTTAATTTTAGAACCAATTAAAACTTTTCATTATCATTTTAAAATTATATTATCACTGTCCTGGAAATTCCCGATACATTTGAAACATTTTGAGTACAAAGTGACTGTCATAATCGATACATAAACATAGATTATAGCGTAAAGACCTAATAGTCCTGAACTCTATTACGCTCTCTTAATCACTCAGCAATCCTAACCAAGTACCATTTGCTTAAGTCTTGATACCTGTGATGCATATAAACTGAGTGAATCAGGTTGGGAAACCTAGTGAAATACATAAGGATTTCAATCATATAAAAGTTTCATGATAATATTCCTTAATTATCATACCTGCAAAACCAACGCTTACCAAATAATATAGATAATGTTTAAATATCTGTAGAACCCTCTACCCATCTTAATTGATCCTCACCGATTATAGTCCACGAGTATCTGGAAGTTTTATCTCACATAATGAACTGTTTAAGTGGTTCGACTACACAACTAGGGGCTTCCTTGGCCAGTGTAAGTCTTAAGGCCCATGAGTTGTTAGATTATTTTAATGAATAGGTTATTACCTTTCATATTCGTCTGTAGGTTATGAGCCTACACTAGCAACATAATTCCCAGACGGCCTACAATGGTAAAGTGTTGTCATCCTACTTTGGGGGATGACCAGACATACCATTAATAGTTGTCTGATCGGGACCCACAAATTTTGTTCATCCTAAGATGAAATTCTGATCTATACTCCAATATGGAGCTATCGTACATCGGTACTTTATTAAAAGTGTCACAGAATAGGACTCTACTCTCCGTTCCTAACTTACACACATTCTACTAATGAGACTACCCAATATAAAACTTAATTGAACACGACATCTTCCGTGATTCTAAGTATGTCCCTAGACTAGATTACGATGCTTATAACCAACTTCTATTATCATTCTATTCTTAGGTGACACTAACTTGTCTTTAGTGTATATATATTCCATACGAAGTATTAGGTATTATTATTCATTTGTCTTCTCAATAACGCAACTTATAATATTATTCTATAGTATTATCTGTTTATCTGAACAAAGAATAGAACCATATATGGTTCACACATAGTACAATATACATATATACATATATCTTAACATATAATCCATGTAATAAGCGTATAATTCACATACAACTTTCAAAAAATACTTAATAATTCAATTAATACTTGTATTAAATCATGTTCATGAAAGCGACTATGCACCCACTAAATAAAATGGGAAACTGATGATTTTGGAAGCGATTCGCTTCGCACTTCCAAAGAGACCTAAATGTATAAAGCAATAAGCCTTAGTCTAGTTTAAAATCCTGGTGACTATAATAATTATAGTCTAGATTTCTTGATAATCCTAATGTTTACATCAAGATTTATCAAGTAAGGAATAAATAGGTAGGATCATAATGAAGGTAGGGCCCGTTTGGTATATAGAGTATACTGTTTGGAAATCCCACTTTAAACATCTCACTAAATCCATCTTAGACATCACTCTTGTAAGTAGATCAATCAGTATAATCACATGGAATCACTGATAAATCCTAATTATAGGTTCATAATAATGACTATGATGGTAATTAAAAGTTAGACTTAAATAAAATAGGTGTTGCTTAACTTACAGAGTAATCTAGTGAAAACTAGGGATTTATGCAAGCATATCTCTGATCCGAGATCTTCTATTCAAAGACTATTTGACACTGCACGTCTTTGCCAAAGGGGCTGTAAACTTGGTAGTAAAAGAGAGTAAAAGTTAGAAGGAGTTCCAGAGAGAATCTGGAAGAATGGTTTGAGGAAAGAGCTAATTTTGGAGGTTTTTATCGGAAACGTTGGAGTGCACGCAGCGAGAATTTTGATTTTCAAAGAAAATTAATAACTTACTCGTACGAGATCCGTTTCGATGTGTCTTATATCCATGCGTAGCTATTGACAAGGTCTATAATGGTCATTTAGACTCCGTCGACTACTTTTCAATTTATTTTTAAAGTTATATTTTAAACAGGCTTATACTTTTAGGTCTGATAAAAACTCATAACTTTCTCATCCGACGTTCGTTCTCAATTGTCTTTATATTGTCGGGTTCCTATTAACGAGATATTCGATTCTCATTTAGATTGTTGTGGCTAACAATCAACCAATCTAAAAGTTGATATCAATGTTGCACACTGTTATGCTGGAACGTAGAAAAATCATAAATTCTTCTCACGAAGTCAGATTTGGACGTTCTCTATATGCACGCTCTTCGGTTTACGACTGCTACGACCTTTGTTTAGGTTATTTTGGATAATAAGAAACCTATCTCCGATTCACTATTTACAATATACTGAGTGATTATGAAACTTTCGGAAGTCTATAACTTCCACATACGAAGTCGGATTTGGATATTTGTTATATGTACGAGATTCATATCACAACTCCTACATTTTCCATCAAGATTATTTGTACTAAATAATCCTATATCAAGAATTCCATTTCATATTTTATCGATAAATTACTAAAATGGATTTATAATACGTAGTGTGAAATGCGCACGACTAATAAGATTCCTAATTGATGATATAAATTATGATTATTGTTTATTTTGTCTAGCCCGAAGATGCGGGCGTTACAATTGTCTCCCTTTTAGGATGATTACATCCTAAAATCATCAACAAAAGGCACTGAATAACAATCCCGAAGTCGTCTCTTAATGCTCAAGCAAGGAGTTTTAGTAGTACTTGTTACCTCACAGTACTATCTTAGCTGATTCATTTGTGCTAATCAAAGAATAATATTTTCGGTTCCTTTATGACAGCTTAACTGCCTACTCACTTAAATCCATTAATACCTTTACTTAAGTTACTTCCTATAGCTATTCTTCCTTCTCTAAGGATAACAGGGTCCTTGAACTTAACCGTTACGTGCCCTTTTTTGTGTTTTGATTTTGCTAGTCCACGTTGTTTTCACGTTATCACTAACGTAAGCATTTATAAGAAGACATGAGAAGTTACTCATATCCATATATCTCAAGTTATTCTTGATAACGAGTCTACAAAAACATCATATACGGTCTAATTTTTTATATTCTTTATACCTATGAAGGTATATTTTGATGCTTGGTCGACTCTGACCTACGTTATGTCGTGATTCTACACAACCATGAACACTTGATATTAAGATCTAAGGTGAGATTGTTCCATTTACCTATAGGAATATGTAAAGGTTTCAAGTTCCTTCATGATGGTTCTTCCTTATTTTCCAACCAAAACGTCCATTCAAACATGTATTGAAGCTAATAACTCTTTTTCTTAGCTTCTGGTGCTGCAACTTCCTCAGAGATCGATGTTGAAATCCAAAATCGAGTTGCCTTTCTCACTTTGAGTCTCTCCAACATGGGTTTGAACATTTTCTTTCTCGTTACCTACAACCAATCCAAGCCCAAGCCGGCTTTGTCTCTACGATTGGTAGTTTTCTTTTTGCTTGAAAGAAATCCTTAATTGTCATGATGACTTTAATGCTTTCAATATAGTATTGTCGCTTGTGCCTACTACGAGTGATCTTCTTTTTGGTGATGCTTAGCCCGCACCTGTATACTATCTCTTTGCTAGACCTTCGGACCAGATCTTCGAGTCATAAATTCGATATTTATTAGAATCTCCTGCTCCTCTTGAATTTTGCTAAATACCTGGCCGAAGATGAGGTCTTTAGTCTGACTATAGTAACAAACGAAATGGTTAAATTCTAATGACCTTCTATTGTGTGGTTCATACGATGCACGTTGAACTGCACTCTTGTCTTTTAAATTCCTACTACTGAGGATACCTTTCTTCATGTTCTAATATAGTACAACTACATTATATTAAGTAGCACTTCTAGATACCGGTTGCTTGGCTTTAATGAAGGCTGCAATATTTCTATCGATTGCATTAATATCTTCCTCCGATATATCGACTAGGTTCAGTTACTATATGGTCAAGGTTCTTGGAACCAATCGAATTACTTCGTATATTTTAAACTATTCGGACTCGACTCTTTATGACCATCATGGTCGGAATGAAAATTCTCTAAGTAGTCATTACCAAAACAATGTTTAAGACAGAAATGAACAAACATCACTATGATACTAGTTTCTTGGTAACCTTGGGACTCATCCGGATCCTAGTGCGATTCCTACGCTTCCGGTAGTATAGGCCTCTACTACCTTTCACACATACTCATACTCGTTGCAATAATTTTCTCGCAGTTTTCAAATTTACCATACAAGAACGAAATCACATAGCAATTTAGTAGTATAACAAAATTAGAGATTTTTATAACTCCAGAAATGGTTACAATCATATCCAAGCTTTTTATATTCTATGCCTCTTATATCACGCTACATACTATAATACAATATATATATATATATATATATATATATATATATATATATATATATATATATATGAGGGATGACTACTTCATATCTTGAACTTGGATAGGTGGCTTCCTACCATCGACTTTCCGAAGCGTCATCTGCTTTTTTCCTCTACTGTCTCTAGACTCTTCTGTAGTGCTCGTGCAGTTCCTTTATTCTTTAGGAAATCCTCCTTGGAATGCTCGGCTTCTCCTCACTTAAAACATGCCTTATGGGCGGCTGCATATTGGTTAGCATAATGACCATTTTTTCCACACTTGTAGCAGGTCACTGCTTCAATGCATTGTCCAAAATGCTTCCCTTCTCTTTTATCGCACCATATCGCTTTGTCACATCGTCCGAGTTTCTCTCTGTTAGGGTTATATTTTGGAAATCTACCCTTCTTATTGGGTTCCAAAATTTCTTTACCCTTCCTCTTTACTCTAACTTCCTCCTTGCTGGCGTGTCTCCCCTCAACTATGAATTCCAAGTTCTTAGCCACTTGGATGTCTCCTTCCAAGGTGTTCGAGTTTTTCAACAAAGGACCAAAATCCGTTGGTAATCCATTAGCAAACTTCTCTATCTCAGAGATTTCAATAGGAACTAGTTACGGGACTAAATCCATCTATTCAATAAAGGTTGCGCCATACACTCTGACGCTCATCTCTCATTTCTTCATTTTTGGAATTCATTAGCTATTTCCAGAAGGTCTTTCTCCGAGCAGTATTCTCTTTTCAACTTCCCAAGGATGTCTTCCCAAGACATCCTTCTTGCTTCTCCTTTTGGCATGGTACTGGCCATTCATTTCCACTACCTTAACACTCCGATCTTTAGCTGTCTGGTTGCGAAGATCCTTTTTTGTTTGATGCTATAGTGACAACCCTTATACACCATTTCGATTTCTTGGATCCATTCTATATTTATCACAGGCATTGATACTCCTGAAAAGACATGGGGGTCGTGATGCTATGAATTCCTCATAACTGCATAGATTTATGTCAACCCCTTCTTTGGTGTTGTCATTCCTCACCATGAAATTTTGTACACCAAAGTAGATATATAGTGTACGAAGAGGTGAGTTTATTATGATATGGGTGGTCTTATTTATGTTTTAGACGCATAAGTCCTATTTATCACCCTGAAACATTACATGCCGGTTCTAATACAATAATGATATGTTTAGAATCCTGAACACATAGGTTTCCTGGTTCTAGGTCGACAATAGACCTTAAATTTTCTAATAATAGTAATCTACGTAAGCACCTATGGTATGCTCTGTTATATACCATTAAGCATATAACGCTTCTCTTCCTAAAGTATGCTAGGGCGTATTATAGAATGTAAGGTATTTAACTTATGTTATGATATATAATTTTTTTTATCTAGCACATAATATTATTTAAGGCTTTTACCCTAAAATATTCTAGTGCCTGTGTGTATTTAGGTATACAACCTAGGATGTTCTAGAAACCTATCTCACCATCATCGCTTAACATTCTAAGTTTAAGTCTAGAAATAAATCCTTACTCTTAGTTTGCTTAAACTAACACTCTGATCCCCAACTGTGATATCCTCTAATTTCTAGAACATACTAAAACTTTTCTTTACGCTTTTAAAATTATATTATCATTGATGCAGAAATTCCCAGAACATTCGAAACATTTTGAGTATAAGATTGTCTCATTAAAATCCTAAGGATGTCATAATCGATACTGAAACATAGGTGATAGCGTAAAGATCTAATGGTCCTAAACTCTATTGCAAGCGATCTCTTAATCACCCATAAATCCTAATCAATTTCAAGTTGCATAAGTCTTGATACCTATGATGCATATAAATTGTGTGGGTCAGGTTGGGAAACCTGGTGAGATACGTAAGGATTTCAATCCTATAATATTTTCATGATAATATTCCTTAATTGTCAGACCTGCAAAACCAACAGTCACCAAATAATATATATATATATATATATATATATATATATGATTTAAATATCTATAGAACCCTCTACTCATCCTAATTCATCGTCACAGATCCTAGTCCACAAGTATCAGGAAGTTTTATCTCACCTGATGAATTACTTAACGGGTTCGACACATCTTTGGGCTTTGCTGGGCCCTATAAGTCATAGGGCACATGAGTCATTAGAGTATTTTAATGAATATGTTATTACCTTTAATTTATGTCCGTAGGTTGTGAGCCTACACTACATTTGAATGGTCAAGTGTTGTCATCCTACTCTGGGAGATGATCACACATATCATTAATAGTTTTTTGATCGGGACCCACCATTTATGGTCATCCAAAGATGGAATACTAATATGTACTATGGTACGGAGCCACCGTTCATCGACACTTAAAAGTTTCATGGAATAGGACTCTACTCTCCATTCCTAACTAACACACATTTTCCTAATGAGACTACCCAATGTCAAACTTAATTGAACAAGGCATCTTATGGGAGCCTAAGTTTGTACCTACACTAAATTAAGATTGCTACAACCTACTTATAATACTATTTCTATCCATGGGTGACACTAACCTATCTTTACTATATATATATATATATATATATATATATATATATATATATATATATATATATGGAGTATTAGATATTATTATTTGTTTGTCTTCTCAGCAACGCCTCTTATAATATTAATCTATAGTATTATCTATTTATCCGAACATATAATAGAGCCATATTTGGTTCGCACAGAGTACGATATACATGTATACATATATCTTAGCATATAATCCATGTAATAAGCATATAATACATATTCGACTTTCAAAAAATATGTAATACTTCAATTAATAATTGTATTAAGTCATGTTCATGAAAGGGACTATGCACTCACTTGATAAAATGGACGACTGATGATTTTGGTAGTGCTTTGCTTTGTAGTTCCAAAGAAACATACACGTATAAAGGAATAAGACTTGGTCTAGTTTCATAATCCTTGGAACTATAATAATTATAGTCTATATTCCTCGATAATCCCAATGTTTGCATCAAGATATATCAAATAAGGAATAAGTAGGTAGGATCCTTTAGGAGGTAGGGTCTCTTTGGTATACATAGCATACTGTTTGGAAATTACACTTGAAACACCTCACCAAATCCAACGTAGACATCACTCCCGTAAGTAGATCAATCAGTATAATGACTTGCAATTACTATTACATCTTACTTACAGGTTAATAATAATGAATATGACCATAATTAAAACTTACACTTAAATAAAATAAGTGTAGCCTAACTTACATAGTTATCTAGTGAAAACCAGGGATTTATGCAGGTAGAACTCTGATCTGAGAGCTTCTATTCACCGACTATCTGACACCACACGGGAGTAAAATGGACTAAAAGCTAGAGGAGTTCCATAGAGAATTTGGAAGAATGGTGTGAAGAAAGAGCTAATTTTCGGATGTGTATATAGGAATAGTTGGAGTGTGCGCCATGGGAATTTGTGTTTTATTTGAGAGTTTATAACACGATCATACTAGCTCCATTTTCGACGAGTTTTATATCCACAAGTAGTTATGGATGAGTTCTACAACCCTTGATCAGACATAGTGTAGGCTTAGACATAGATGAAAGGTAATAACCTATTCATTAAAATACTCTAACAGCTCACGTGCCTTATGAGTTACACTATCCACATATAACTCGGTCATATGAGAATCCGTTGGCTAATTTGACTTTATGTTAAAGTTATATTTTTAGCAGGGTAAGACTGTTAAAGTCCGCTTAAATTTCATAACTTTCTCGTCGGACGTCCCTTATCGACTGTCTTTATATTGATGTGTTCCTATTAACAAGATCTTCGATTCTAGTTTAGATTATTTCAGATAACAATCAACCAATCTAAAAGTCAATATTAGTTTTACACACAATTATGTTGGAACCCAAAAAAATAAAAAATTCTTCTCATGAAGTCAGATTTGGACGGTCTCTGTAAGCACACTCTCGGTTTAACGACTGCTACGAACTTTGTTTAGGTTATTTAGGATAATAAGCGACCTATCTCTTATTCACTATTTACGATATACCGACTCATCATGAAACTTTCGGAAGTCTATAACTTCCGCATACGAAGTCAGATTTTGGTGTGTTTTATATATACACGATTGATGTCACAACTCCTACATTGTCCGTCAAGATTATTTGTCCTAAATAATCCTCTATCGAGATTGCCATTTCATAGTTGATCGATAAATTACTAAAATGGCTTTATAATACGTAGTCTGCAATGCACACGGGTAATAAGATTCCTAATGACGATTTAAATTATGAATACTGTTTATTTTGTCTAGTCCGGAGATAGGGGTTCGTTAGCAACTCTAGGGACTATTGGCGGTCCCAGCGGGCTAACGACACGCCATGCAGATTAACAACACACCTCACGGGTTATCAACAACCCTGGGGACTATCAGCAGTCCCATGGACTCACAACAATCCAAAAGTTATCTAAAACTTAGATCACATAAAGCATGAATCAATAAAAAAGGCCCAACTGGTCAACATTAATATACTACCGTGCACGTAAGTATAAAGAGAAGACTCACCTCGCAATTAGCGGCTAAACACCATAACTATCACTCGGAGAATACAGATCCTCCATGGCACCTAAAAGCAATAATGAGTACCCTCTCAGTCTACACTCCAAAAATCTTAGTTTGACCAAAACTCAACCCGTGCCGAAAGTCAATGGTCAAAGTCAAAGTCAACAACCACTAATATTAATTGCTGACGCTCACATCATGACCATCCCTTGGTCATGTTGTGAGAACGCACCACTATGTGAACATTCCTTCAGCTCACCTCACCTTTTAGGAAGAAAATGAGGAATCACACGTAGACGGACCTGAGCATTCTCCTACTCTACGGAGCTAGAGTTGGGGCTGATGTTGTGAACACATCAGGACAAGATGATTGCGTGATCCTCCATCATTTCATCATGGCACTCTCTTGATACAAAGTGACCACAGTCTGAATCATAATGCTAATGGTTTGTGTCCTTAATCCGTTTAGCCATCAACTCAAAATTTCCAGAAGGCTTTCCCCAATCCAAAAGACCATAGACTCCTCACCACTAGAGCCTACACCTTTCCCTGGCGTCTGTTAGTGATCCTCCACGTCACTGGGGTTGTGTTACAACTACTCCTACTGCCAAACTTGTGCAATCAGCTTTCTTCCAACCCCTCTGATTGCAATGGAAACAAGTCATACTACTTGATCGTTAGGAACAATCCCTACTCCCTGCAAATATCCTCGGGCCAATGTCCAGTCTTGCAGGAACTTAAAACAACTATCATCCTTCTCTCTGCAAATACCCTCATGCCCTCTCCCACATCTAGCATATTGGCCTTGGCCCGACTGGCCTCTAGATCGATGGTCAGAAGTCTTGGGTCTCTTCGTAGGGCCCCTAACTGTTTGCCCTTGTTCTGTCTTCCTCTTCCCGAGGTGCTCCAAGTTGATTTCTTGTTCTCGAGCTCTAGCTATTATATCCTATAACGTCTGAAGAGCTGAAAAGCTAACAAACTCCCCGATATTTTCCATCATCATGTCGTGGTACCGAGTCTTCTTCATCTCCTCATATGCGGAACATTGTGGAACCAAAAAATCTTTCTCCCTAACTTGGCAATGGTCTCCACCATAGTCTTAATTGTCTAACATATGTCTTGAAATTCCCTCGCCAATAGTTGCACCTCGACAGCCAATGCAAAATTTACTCGAAATCTAGTAACAAAATCAAGCTAGGTCATGGCTCAATAGCTGGTGTTGCTGGATCATATCCAATCTCCTCCCACCAATCTCGGGCTTGCTCCCTTAAAACTTTGCATTGAAGCTCGCCTTCGACGCCTCGGGGTAGAAGCTCGTCATCTGGGCACATTCCATGTTTACTATCCGCCACTTGGCGCAATGGGGTTTTTCAACCCAAATAAATATGGTGCCCCACATCCTGAAAAATTCTTGAACGTGAGGGTACAAGCTCTATACTGCCTGATGGACATCTCGACTCGATATACCTGATAGAGCTTCGACATAATCTCAATTATCCGTTCCTTGATCATCCCGAACATCACTGGGGTTGCATAAGGATACCTCATGTAATCTTTGATGCCATGAACTCGCATAATCACTCAACAATTAGTTCAGTACCAGAGCCTAAACCGGAATCAAGTCCTGAACCTCTTGCCCCACCACATGTCATATGCATACTGAAACACAATGCACAAACAATGAGTATACACACAAAGAGGTTCACACTCCTGAAGTTCCTCAGAATCATCATGACTTTCCCAGATTCGAGTGTGGATCCTATGCTTTCAGTCGTATGGGCCCAATACTACCTTCCACACTTATCCATACTTTCTTAAAGAATCATCACAATTCCTCTAAGTTACCTTCTCTCCTAGTACCCCGCCAAATAGCACACTAATCACACGAAATTACTTCCTTGAATTTTCTAAGATTCTCACCTCACCCTGCCATCAACAGTTGAAAAACTCCTACTAATGTTAGCTAACTATTTCAAGAAATACAGTTACATGTAAAAAATCTTAGATAATCCTTCGACTAAAAGACTCACCCTACAACGGCTAGACTCAGATGAGAGTTGCGCAATAGGTCCAAATCAATCACTCTAATATTACATAACATATTCATGTAATAATTAACTCACATCAATATAAGTCCCACAAAGCACAAAGCAAGCAAAATTCAATCATTGAGTAATCTAAACTACGACACCACCTAAACATGCCACTCTATCCAACATCTAAAATACAAACTAGCATGCAATTCTAAAAGCTCAATCAACTGGAATATAAAGGCATCTCTCCTAGCATTCTATTATGCAATCTTGAGCAGATCCTTAGCCCTAATCTAGTATTCAATTCTCATATACTATTTCCAAAACAATAAACATAAAACATGTATGCGTATTTTGGGAAATACTTACGTGAGCTTGGCCGATTGCACGCATCACACCCATTTTCCTTGTAGAAATATTTATATAAAAGTAGTTTTCTTTCAAAAAATTTACCAATTCCTTAGTTTGAGTTCAGACACACCCTAGAGTGTGTTGGAATCCCTCAAAACGAAGCTCTGTTACCAACTTGTAACGTCTCAAAAATTCTAAGTGAACATTTTTATTTCAATAAATAAAAAACAACCATTCATTCAATTAGAAATCCCATCAAAGTATAAAAACATGTCATATAATCATCAGAGTACAAAACAAATCAAATCATGTGGAACGTTGGTGGATGCGGTATAGTCATGTCGAGCTCTTCCCCTTGGATGCAGAAGTACCTATTACCATAAACATAAAATCGTAAGAAAAAATCTTAGTAATTTCCTAAAAATTTCCTATACCTTACATAATCTCGAGCCCCGCTAACCCATCGTGTACCACCCATCGTAATGGCCCCTACCAACATATAATTGGGCCCTTACCAAGACACATAACAAGCCCCTCTAACATACATAACGGGCCCTACCCAACAAACATTACAGGCCCAACCCAACATACAAATAAATGGCACAACCAATCATACACATGCAAGGGCACACAGACAGCTAACAACAAACCTATCATAATCTAGTGGGCCAACATTGGTGCCTTTGACCCATGAGTATAGTGGCGAGACTCACCTCGATCGGTAAATGGATAGATCTCCCACACGAGCTGCTGGTGCTAAAGTCTCTCCCACTAAACATATTCAAAACCAAACCCTAATTAATAATCAAGGTAATAACCAACATAATAGGTCCGAATACCAAGACTAATCCCCATTTGGGAAAAAGACCAATTTGCCCTTCTAAGTCCTCAAGCCATCATAATTGACCAAAGGTCAAACCTGTGAAAGGTCAAAGCTCAATTTTCATTTGACTTATGCCCCGCTTAAGCATTCTACATCATATATAGAGTTATTCCATGCATACTTAGAGCACGCTGTGTATAGCACGCTGTTAAACTATTTCCAGTTTTAGCTCTTAATCCATAAAGACCATCCATCTATTGCTCATATATGGTAATAATAAATGTCTAGAGTGATAAAGTTCTTAACTTTATACCTTTGCATGGCAAAATAAAGATCAAATTCAATCTTTAGTTTCCTAACACCTTTTGATGTCCAAAAACTCTTGCATGGATGAAAGGTAGCAACTAAGATCCCATGTTTATGACATAACAAGCTTAGAAACATCAGATAATAGCAAGCCTAAAGTTTGGAGTAGCTCATACTCTTAAGAACCAAAATCATGTGACAATAAGCATGAAAACCAAAAATCTAACAAGATGTAACATATGGACCAACAAGATTCAAGCTTTATACCTTCTAGAGTTGAGAAAAGCAATGCATGCTCTGAAAACACAAGCTTGAGCTTCAACAATCAACAAGCTTGGAATTCTCCTTCTTCCAAAATGCATCACAACACACAAAAAGGCTCAAGATTTGTTCTAGGGGATTAGGGTTCTGAGTTAGATGCTGTAGAGGGTGGATGTTGATGATAAGAAGGGCCTAAAGGGGTTAGAGTCCTTAAATACGGATCAAAACCTTAGAATTAGGGTTTTTGCCAGCTGCAGTTATGCCCTGTGTAACCTTTGAATTAAAAACGTGCCCCTACAACAACAACTACGCCATGTGTAGCTGTCTTATGTCCTGCATAGGGAAAAACTCCTATCTTCCAGGTTAACTTCAAACATCCATAACTTCTTCTTTTAAACTCTGTTTTCGGTGTTGTTTATATGCACATAAAGGTATTAAAGAGCCCCACAATCTTATTTAGCTACTTTTGTCTTACCACATTTGTAACAAAAATCCTAATCCATCCAAGAAACCCGACATATAACTTTTCCATTTCTACCCTTTGGTTCCAACACACAAATAAAAGGTGTAGATCTCACACCCAACATTATCAACCTTCAATAAGTTCTAAAGTTTACTTCCTCAAAACCTAAAGCCTGTACACGAGCGAGTTTTAGGCCATAAACCTAAATTAAGAAATGACTCGAAACAGGGTGCTACACTTCAAACCTAAGACCACTTTAAGTCTCTCGGACGAGACATTCATAATGATTTTATACATACAACCAATAAGATCAGATGGTCTATATATTCTCACTAAGAACTAATAGTTCATCAACTTTCGAGAAAAATGTGACGAATGATGAGGTAGATCCTTTGTCAATGGATAAATGTCTTTCAAAGTGAGTAACTACTAAAAGGATATAATTACATTGATGAAATATATCCTTTGCTAATGGATGAATAATGACCAACTCTTTTAAGAAAGAAAAAGAGAAGTCCTCCGGCCAGGTGCTTTATCTCTACTATACCCTCATACCGACTCCTTGACTTCGTCAAATGATAATAGATTTTCTAGAGTCGTAGCTTACGATATTGAGAATTTCCTAAGTTTACCACTAAAAACTCTAGGTCTTGAAAATTTATTGTCCAAGCATTTGGACTTAAATAATTCAAACATAGCCACCTTAATTGATAGATCAACAATCCACCTTCCGTTAATGGCAAGGTTGTAAAGGCTATTAATCCTTCTATTTTTGTTTCTAATTCTTTGAAAAAAAAGGCAAGTTTTCGTCCCCCCGGACCCCTATTTCATTCTTTCCTTTTGTTTCAAGTCAAAGACCGACTTCCTCCTTATGTATGTGATTTTGATTTGGTGAAGCTTTCTCTATAGTCAATTCGTTTCTTATTTTATTTCACTCGATGCCATTAGCCATCTCACCCATCATATTCGATAACTTCATTTCTGTTACCTGATTTTGTTTGACTATTAATCTCCAAGCCCTAATATGATTTTTTTTAAAATTTGGGAGAACTTAATTTACGCCCTTAATAGACAACAAAATATCATATTTTTCGGACCAAATCTTTAAATATCATATATACCCTCTCTAAGCTTTCAAAATATCATATTTACCCAAATAATTTTTTTTCTAAAAATTTTCCCCTTCATAATTTGTCAAAATATCATATTTACCCAAACTATTATTTACCCTTATTTAAAAAAAATTATTAATTGACTATTTACCCATTATCACTTATACCCTTCATAAATTGTCTAAATCTTATATTTACCCAAACTATTTTTCAATCATTTTGAATAATTAAAACATAAAGATTAATCCAACAAATTAACATAAAGAGCATAACTATTAAAAACTGTTTTTTTTGTAAAGAAAAATGTCGCAAACCAATTTTACTAACAAAAAGAGAATTGTTTAACTAACAAAAAGCGAAGTTTATAACAGAATAATTATACTCAGAAACAAAAAATGTAATTTACTGTTACGTGGAAGTGGTAGTATGACTCGTATGAAGACAATATATCCATTACCCATATCTTATATTAAGCTCATACCAGTGATTGAGACCCATAAAATGGACATATAAATGACCAAAATGAACTGGTAAAACTGTTTCTTTAGATACTGTATTTCATCGAAGAAGTTAATAGAAAGAAAAAGTGACGTATTGGATCAAGAAACTGGAGTAGATGCAAATAAACCAAGACAAGAACACAGCTTAAATGTGAATTATCTCTATCAATTTGTGCACAGTATCAACCTATAACAAGTCATCATAATCTACACATATATAAGGAATTGACAAGAACTTACTGTATATCACCACCACTCTATTACAACAAGTTTATAATATTAGTAGCTTGAGTAAGAATAATAATCACTTGCTTTTGAGAAATCCATGGGTTACTCTCGAGCATGACTTTAAACTCTTCCCAAGCATCTTTCCTTGGCCAAAAACAGTAAGGACTTAGTGTATTACTCTCGTATCCTGGAATCACTTGGCTAATGCAATACCGACATTTTTCTCTAGCAATATGAACTTGAACACTAACCTTGGTTTCTACATCGGCTTCACAACAACTCCCAGTAAAACAATAAATCACAATTCCAAATCCCTGATGATGATATTAATAAAAGAAGATTTCAAAATCACTGATGATGAAATTAGTAAAACATAATTTATCACATTTTGGAATTAAAGTCGTTGGTGAGGAATTAGAAATGATTCTAAATCACGAAGTCATTGACGATGAAATCATGTGTTAGAAATGATGTCCTTAATGAGGAAATCAACGAGGATTCAAGAAAGGAAGAGCAGCAACATCGATGCCCTTTTGGATCGAAGTTGCTGATGAGAAAATCGGCGATGAGTCTGAAGCGCGGAGCAATGTGGACAATGACTAGACTTGGGTCGTTTGTGTTTCCACTTTCCAGTCATGGTTCGTGTTTGTGATGAGATACTAATTATTTCTGCAATTCTAAAATGAGGTTATTACTATCAATCTCAATTTATTTTTAGTTAAAATAATTTTTAATAATAATAAATGATTAAAAAATGTTTTAAAATGGTTAAAAAAAGATTTGAATAAAATATGATATTTTGAAAGGATAGGACAAGTATATATGATATTTAGAAATTAGGTCGGAGAAATATGATATTTTGCTATTTATTAAGGATATATACGAAAGTCTTCTATAGATTTTTTAATTTTACCAAGACGATGTTGAGAGAAGATAAGGAAGTGGGATCCATCAAACTAATAAACCATTTATTTGAATCCACCACAACTAAATCCTTATCTGTTAACCAATAGTAAATTTTTTTTTTTTAAAATAATTGAGACTAAAATCTACCTTATCAATATGTCAACATTGAAAGATCTATTTGCCTAAGAGTCATTATAAAATGATATTACTAGATAATAGATGATCCTAAAGTCTCACACTAACAACAACTTGATGCAAATATATTATTTATTAGAATTTGATTCCTGATATGTATATATATATATATATATATATATATATATATATATAGTAATTAATTGTAGATTATTTCTTTTATGGTATTATTAATTTTCAATATTAAGTATCAAAATATATAATATTATATCATAAAGTATGATTTATTATGTCATGTACATTTTTTGGAGCAAAAGGGTTTTTGTCTTATATGGATTTACATGTTTTATAAGTTAGATAAATTAGAAGAGTTTTTTTTATAGAAAAACTAGCTTATTCTTTTTATAAAATATTTAAGGAGACCATAAAGAAGAAAAATGACTTACTTTTGATTATGTTATTCAACACACCATGCTGTTAGAAAGCATGGCTAGTTGATTTGATAAAGTATAAGTCTTAAAGTGCTATGACCCATGGGATAAAGGCTTAAAGTATGGACTTCAAAGAACTAGTTTTCTCCCAGGCTTAAAGTATGGACTTCAAAGAACTAGATTTCTCCCTTCTTTCAGTAGTGAAAACCACAAAAATTATGTCTTCCCATCTCTATAATATCTCTAGCTTTTGTCTCTTAAGGTGTTAAGAACATACAAATGAAGATGATACTTAAATACTCTCTTGTAAGGCAAACTAGTGTCTTTCTCTTAAGAGTTTAAGAGATTCTTATATTGCTAGAAGAAGACAAGCATCTCAACAAGTTGATTTATTGTTGGTGGATATGTCTAGAGAACTTCTACCTTGAAGTTTCATGCCACACTTCATCAACTTTCAGTCTCCCATGAGAATCAAAGTCTTCAAAGGTTGTCACACTTTTCTTTCTATGGTTTTATTTTATTTTTCTATGTTCTGCAAAATGATCTTTTCGTGGGAATAAACCTAGTGTTATTTTGTTTATAATCAAAGTCTTCCATTTGTATGTTTATGTTTGTGAAATTTTTTTGAATAAAAACTCAACAAACATGATGATTGGGAAACGATATGATAGAAACGTTTCATGGAAGTGAATTATGCATCCGAGAATTATACAAAAAAAACTCAAGAAACAAAGACTTTTTCTTACTTAATTTAACTCCATCAGTAGACATTCTTGTAAATCCCTTACTCCCATATTTAGATATACCAAACCAACATTTTCTATGAATTTATCAAAGTAGCATGAACTGGTAGGGCAAAACAATTAGCATATCCTTTCATCGACTTTTCTAACTGTTGGGGTGAAAAATTCTCCATTGGATGGTGTATTTGGCTTTACCCTTATTTGATAAGTTGTGGCCTAAGCTACTCTTAGTATTTGTGTATAAGTTAAGAGAGAGCTCCCATTTGTGTAACATGAGAGATTTAGTCTAGTCAGAGAAAGTCTTACATTACCCACTTTGTAAACATCTTGCTAGACTAATTGAGGTTAAAATAGATTTATTTACTTCTTGTGTTCTTTCATGATGGTTTGATTCACATTGATCGTCTTAATTCCACATTTGTCATCTATATTGGGATCTTACATTTTGTATCAGTGTGGGTTCTTGAAGGTTTAACAATTTTTTCAAGAAATCGATCCATGATGACAATCTGATTTCGTGAATCTTACATCAATCTTCAATGTTGTAAGTTCTATGTTTTTGAGAGAGTTCTTGTTGTAGAAATCTAATTTATTTCTTTGTTTTCATTCAGATTTGATTTTCCCTCTCTAGAATGTGTATTCGATTTGTTTTCTCTCTCTAGAAATTGTTTCAGATTAGTTTTCTCTATCTAATGTTCTTGTCAGATTCGGATTCTCTCTCTAGAACTCATATTCAAATCTATTTTCTCTCTCCTGAAATATCCAAGATCTGTTGATCTTTCTTTTAATTGATTAAATATGTTGTATTTGGATTATGATTCTTGGATCGTGATGATTGAAGATGTCAAATACAAAGTCAATGAAGAACATTATTATGGATTATTATTGAAAGGTGGATTGATTACATGGAACAGTTTAATTTCTTATGGGAATAAGAAAGATGATTATGGAAAATTGATATTTCAACCTCTTTTAAGATCAAAATTCTGTTTAAAATAACGATGAATATGATAATGAGGGAAGGTAATAAAAAAGGAGGGAAGAGAAAAAATAATTGTTCATCACGCAATATGTTTCTCTGATTGAAGATCCAAGTAATATTCGTGCTCTTGAATTTTTTGAAGATGTTCCTAAAATTCATAAAGATGTTCTTAAAGATGTTCATCAAGTTCCTCATGTTCTTGTTGTTCCAGAAATAAAGATAACTCCAAATGCTCTTGTTTAGGGGGAGTCAGGTGTTTTGGGAAATTCTTGGGATTTAAAATCTTTAGATTCCGAATCTAGTGTCACAAATTATGAATCTCAAAACAAATCTCTAGAATTTGTGAAAATGAAAATGTTTTGTTCGATTGGAACTCAAACTGAAGATTTTTTATGTTCTTGTGATTCATTAGAAAGCCCAAAGTTCAAGATGTTTAAATGTATCAAACTCTAAAGAATGTGATTAAAAAGTATAATGTCGAATTTGTGAAGAAAGATGTTGTGTCTTTTGATTATGAATCTTGAAATTCGAAAAAGTTGAAAATTTTGAAAAAGAAGAAGTAGAGGAAGAGTAATGACAAGAAAATTTGGGTTCCTAAGCAAAATTCGTCAAATGTTGCTAATGTGTCGAATTTTAAAGCCAAAGATGTCGAAAGTTCTCAAGTTCGACATGATGATGAATTTCGTTATTGGAGAAATGAGAAAAATTATCATGGTTGGGACAATGTCATGTTTGATAATTTTCCAGTTCCCACCAAAGAGCCAAGAAGTTCATCTTATTCTCATATTTGTGAAAAGATGAGTCTATACTAAATTCATGTTTTTCTGAAAGGAAACAAATTTGCAAGGCATTTTTTCATGTTCTCAAGTTTAAGTGGGTTCCTAAAAAAGCATATTAAATCAAACCTTAGTTTGAGGGGGAGCTCTTATTATTGAAAAGAATTCATTTCGTTGGTAGTGAGTTTCAAATGAAGATTAATGGGATTTGTATTTTATATGGATCGCATTATCAGTTCACTCTGATGGGCCTATGAAATAAAATTATGTAGTCAACAAACTAATTATATTTGTGAATGTTGGTGTACGAATAAAATTGTTACTTTTATTTAAGATATAAAGTGCGAAATGGAGAATATATAGGTTTTATTTTTCAGCAACGAAAGTCAAATGAATTTTGATGTTCAAAAAGAGTGAATTAAATAATCAAATTTAATGGAAGTAAAAGTCAAAGATGATGTTCCATTTTATTTTTGTTTTGGAGAATTATGCTACCCAATAAAAAGTTTAAACGAAATGATGACATCGAAGCCTTTTATCCATTAGGTTTTGATGAAGATATTTGACATCAATAGTTGTCAACTTTTAGATGGGTATCAAGGAAGGTGAAAGTCAAAATTGAATAATATCAGGAGGGGAATTACACATAAGGCAAAAGTTTCTACTTGGTTTCATTTTGGTTCCCCAAGCTTATTTTATTTCAGCTCCTTGAATGTATTATCAGATAAACTCCTGTCGAAAAATAAATCTTGCATAGAAACATTAGAAAACTCACAGCAACCCTCAGATAAAGGACTGTTGGTACCCATAAAATTAATAGAAATATTTTCATTAGTACCATCATCGATCATTTTAAAGTTCACCACATCCCCATTAAATTCCATAGAAAGCATACCAGCAAAAACATCAATTTTTGTTTTAGCAGTTTTTAGAAAAGATCTTCCCAAATCAATTGAGTTGTTATCTGATACGTCTAAATCACCCATGTCCAAAATATAAAAATCAACGAGGAAAATAAGCTCACACACTTGGACGAGAACATCCTCCAATACACCTTTTGGGTCTACTGCCGAGTAATCTACTAACTGAATGAGTGTCTCAGTCTTTTGTAAAGTTCCCAGTTTTAATTTTTCAAAAAATGAAAAGGGAAGGACGTTCACTGATGCACCTATATCAAGCATGGAGCTTGAAAAAGTATGGTTATCTAATTTACAAGGAATCCAGAAAAATCTTGGATCCTTGCTCTTTGGGGGCAAACCTTTTTGCTAAATGGACGAAATATTTTCGCCAGCTTTCATAGTTTCATTAGTTTTTATTTTGTTTTGTAGAAACACATAAGTTTTTTAGAAACTTGGCATCACAATGGATGTGTCTGATAACATGTAAAAGTGGAAGATTTATCTTAACCTTATGAAAAATTTCTTTCAGGTCTTCATCCTCTCGCTCTCATTTCGTACTTCTTAGTCTTGATGGAAGTGAAAGATTTATCTTTTTCTTCAACTAGAACTTTTTCATATTCTTTTTCTTTTTCAGATACACTTGAGCCTTCATAAATTTTTCAGTCTACCATGGTAACTTTTTCTTGAGATTCCAGACGACCCATAGATGTGGCAAGTTAAGACACATGTTGTTCCTGATTGTCGATAGTAGCTTTGGTTTCGTTCAAAAATGTTCGGGTGCTCGTGGCAAGACTCTTCACAATATCTTCCAAGGCGACACTGGAACCGATGGGTTGCTGATGCGAATTCTCGTTCTGAAAATTTTGTTGCTGATAATTTTGTTGGTTCGGATTCTGAAAGTTGTGCTGATTTTGAGAATTTTGCTGAAAGTTCGTCTGCTGAAAATTATAGTTCTGATAATAGTTTGGAGATTGGTTATAAATCTTATGTTTCTAGTATCCTCCTACAACTTTGGCTATAACAACATCCTTTTACAATATTGGACACATATTTGTTAGATGTTCAGTCTTCAGGCAGATTCCACGTTGTTTCTTTGCAGTTGCTTTTTCCTTTGTCAAGAGTAGAACCACTTTCGTTAGTTCAAATATTTGGGATTCTAGATGATGATTGTTGATATCCTTGACTCCTTGTGGCTGATCAGTATACTAATTCTCTTTGTATTTGGAATTTTTTGACTTTATCGTCGGCTTCTCGATCAGCTCCCAGAATTTTGTTGGTGTCATATCACCTAAGGTACCACCACTACAAGCTTTTATTAGATGTCGCTCCATGGGTGTCAGACCTTCACAAAAATAATTGTAGAGTTGATAAGCATTGATCCCATGTTGTAGGAAATAAACAAACACCTTTTTGAACCTCTCCCAACAAGTCTGTAGAGCTTCTCTTCTTCGTTGTTTGATACTAAGGATTTTTCTTTTGCAACTCGAAACGCACATTTATGAAAAGTACTTCTCTAAAATCAACTCCGTGAGTTTTATCCAAGGGGTGATTAATCCGGATGGGAGCTCGTACAACCGTTCTCTTACTGTGTCTTGAACTAAAAAGGTGAATGCATTTAATTTTATCTGATCTTCATTAACATCATGTGACTTCATTCCTGAATAAACCACATGAAGTTCCTTAAGGAATTTATGTGGGTCTTCGTTTTCTATACCTCGAAATGTTGTAAGAAGACGTATTAGCCTATATTTGAGTTCAAAGTTTTGGGCTTCTAGAAAATTAATGCAAAGAAGTTGCTAATTGACTTCTTGAGTGGCCCACTCTCTTAGAGTCTTTTCTGCTTCTTATCTCACGTTACTCATGGCTTATTTTTCAAATGCTGAAGATTCTGGAGTTTCAGATTTTTTCGATTGGGTTTTAGAAGAATCTGTTTGCTCAGAATTAAATGAGGATGGTGGGTAGTAAGTTTTAAAGGGGCTATTAGAAGGTGAAGATGGGGATATTTTTGGAAAAAATAGAAAAGTTGGGTCTAGTTCGTTCCACAAGGGGTTGCCTTGTGGTGTGGTAATTTAATGAGGTACTGAAAACTGAAAAGGATAAACAAAAAAAAAAAACAGCTAATTGTTTTCTCTTTGTTGCTTGTTTCTTTATTTTCCTTGAAGTTCTTTCAATTTCTCTATTAAAAGCTAAAGGTGTACCTGTATGAAAATTTATAGGTGTAAAACTATTAGAAGCACTGTGTCCCTAGCAATGGCGCGAATTTGTGAACACACGGTTGCAGATATATTAAGAAAATAAAATTTCACTATTGATTGCACTAATAGGATAGCATAGGGAAGTAGTTTCGAATCCTCAGGGACATAGCCTAACGGTCAATGCCTTTTGGCATCATTTACATTCGAGTCAAGAAACAAAAAAATATAAAAAGGGTATTTTTGAATGAAACTAAAAACTAAAAATTGCAGTGAAAATAAATTAAATAAAAATCAGTAATAAAAACAATTTCAGTTCTGTTGCAACTTTCCTAATCATGCAATCAGTTTTGGTTATTTAAGATGTATTCTATATAAGCTTATAGTGAGAAAAACGAAGAAGATCTAGTATATCTGTCACACCCCCAAACCAGAATGGCGGAAACATTCGGGGGTGGATGACTTCACGTAGTACCATAACAATTGAATATTGTAAAGAAAGTAACACAACCATCATATATATAATAAAAAGGTACATTGTTGCATTATACATGTTTCCAAAAGAATATTACAATATGATGATGTAAAATGTTTAATAATAAAATTCCTTAGTGTTCCTTCTTCAAAAGCTAGTACTTACCTGTATTACTGATTCCCTGAGAAATACAAGTGGTTTTGAAAAAGTGTCAACAATAAAGTTGGTGAGTTCATAAGTGTTTTGTATTGAAAAGTATGTCTTTTTGGTAGAAAATCGATCAATGTGGTTTTCAGAAAATCCAATATTTTCCATATATAGTTTGAAAAGTTCCCAAAGTTGGAGGGCATTAGTATCTTTCGTAATTTAATGATAAAGATAAGTTTGTACTCAAAATAATGTAAATACTGAATGCATGTATAAATCTCGTTAATCAAGCTTGTTTTTATACTTTCGTGTGAGTCTTATAACCATACTATTGACACAGACTGCCTGTAACAACATTCTTCAGGTGTTGTAGTGTTATGACATTTCTCACCCCAAACCCGCCAGTCTAACTGTAGCTAACAGTTTAGGAGCGGGGTTGTCAATCCCGTATAGATCTATACACAAGTATCATGCTCTCCCTCCAAGAGATTATGGCTTATAATACAGGACTTGAATGCATACATAAGAGTACGTTGAAGTTTGAATATCTCACATTACTTAGTATAAATAGATTTACGATAAGAAAGTCTTTATTTCTCTTTAGATGAAAGTATTTCGTTTTTTCATGATGTGTACGTAAGAATGTATAAATAACTCGCAAACTATACCCATTATATTTTTTCAGAAAGTATGTTCCATTTGGTGAAAATAACTTGATGATATACTAAACTTTATACGTAAAGATAGTTGTTGCATTTAAGTGTATATAAAACGATACATTTTCTTGTATTATACTTGTATTCCCCCCCCCCCTAAAACATGAAAAGACTTGTAAAGTAGGGGTATGAACTCACTTGTTTGGTTTGAAGAGAGTGGGACTAGAGTCGACCAGAACTTCAACCCCGGAAAGCTGCATCTTCGAGCTTCTCGGGGATCTCGGTAGCGTAGAACCTTCGTCGGGGGCTCGGGTGCGGAAATCGAGGGTGTCAGGATGGCCTCTGGTGCTTGAAAGTGTGTGATAGTAAGTGAGTGTTTGAGAAATGTGTGCTAAAATCCAGAGCTTATGCCTTCTATTTATAGGGCTGAAAATGCGAGTACGATGGGCGTACGACCGGAGTACACTGGGCGTACGCGTTACGCTGGGTGTACTTCGCTTATGCTGGGCATAACTTTGCGTCATGGCTTACGAGTCGAGTCTAGCTAGGCATAGAATTGCGGCTGATGGGACTCGACCCTGCACCTGAGTACGCTGGGCGTACTCCTACATTATGTTGAGCGTAATCCTGGCTTCTATCTTCTAAATTCCGTAACTTTCACGTACAGGCTCCGTTTTTCGTGTTCTTTATATCCACGCTTAGGTGAGATTATGCTCTACAACTTTCATTTAGACTCCATCGGCTAGTTTTGACTTTATTTTTAATGCTATGTTTTTAATAAACCGAGACTCCTAAAGTCCGTTAAAAATTCATAGTTTCTTTATCCGACGTCGGTTTTCGTTTGTCTTTTTATCATCTTACTCCTATTGTGGAGACCTTCAACTTCCGTTTAGGATGCGTTAGCTAAATATCGCTCGATCTTCAATTCGAGTTTTTAGCCCTCTACTACTATTACGAAACTTAGAAAATTCGTAACTTCTTCATACGAGGTCCAATTTGGGTGATCTTTTTATGTATGTTTACAGTTTAACGAACTCTACAACTTTTGTTTAGATACTTAAGGCTAAAATGCATTTTATTGTAATTTCACTTTTTACGTTAAATAGTGTTTTACCGGGTGTGTCGTAAATATTTGAGTGGTTATAGTTTCTTCAATATAACCCGATTTCGAATGTTCTTTCTGTTTTTGGAAACCTTGGCACGATATCTAACATTTGATGCATCCCAATTTAGATATTTGAGTGCTTTATTTTTTAGGTTAATTTCATTGATTCCAAATAGTTTTCGTTGTATTTGACTTTTGAGTGTTACATTGCTTTTGGAAAAATATAGGGTTGTCACATCATCCCCCCGTTAGGGGAATTTCGTCCCGAAATTTAATCTAAGACTGCGTTTACAGGTTACGGAAGAGATACTGGTACTTTTGTTTCATCTAATCCTCGCGTTCCTAGGTGTATTCAGGTCCTCGCTTGGCGTTCCAGCGGACCTTTATAATAGGTATGCGGCTTTGTTTAGTCCTTTTTATTTCCCGATCCATAATCTCTACTGGTTCTTCTACGAATTGGAGATTCTTATTTATTGCAATTTCTTCTAGAGGGATGACAAGGGTCTCATCGGCAAGCACTTCTTTAGGTTTGATACGTGAAAGGTAGGGTGTACGTTGTGGAGTTCCTGAGGTAATCGAAGTTTGTAAACCACCAGACCGATCCTGGCAAGGATCTCTAAGGGTCCAATGTATCTTGGGTTCAGTTTCCCATGCTTTCTGAAACGTATTAATCCTTTCCAGGGTGAGGCTTTTAGCAGGACACGGTCTCCAACTTGGAATTCCAAGGGTTTCCGTCTTTTATCTGCGTAACTCTTTTGTCTGTCCCTTGATGCGTTCAGATGTTCCCGGATCTGAACAATCTTCTCCGTAGTTTCCCTTATGATTTCTGGCCCAGTGAGCGTGTTGTCTGTTGCTTGCCCTTTTGCTAGTTGTGTGTCCCCCACTTCAGCCCAGCATAGAGGTGATCTGCATTTACGGCCGTAGAGGGCTTCGAATGGGGTAGCCTTGATACTAGTGTGGTAGCTATTATTATACGAGAACTCGACCAAGGGTAGATGGGTGTCCCATGCTTTGCCAAAATCGATTACGAAAGATCTCAACATATCCTCTAGGGTTTGTATGGTTCTCGCACTCTGGCCGTCAGTTTGTGGGTGATAAGCAGTACTCATGTCTAGTCTTGTTCCTAGAGATTTTTGTAGCGACTGCCAGAATCTTGAGGTGAATCTACTATCTCGGTCCGAGATAATGGATATGGGCACACCATGCAGTCGTATAATCTCTCTGAGGTATGTTCTAGTTAGTTTCTCCAATTTATCCGTTTCTTTGATTGGTAGGAAGTGCGCTGATTTAGTTAACCTGTCAACGATCACCCAGATGGTGTCAAGTCCGCTTGCTGTCTTGGGTAATTTGGTTATGAAATCCATGGTTATCCATTCCCACTTCCATTCGGGTATTTCTGGTTGTTGCAACAATCCTGAGGGCTTTTGGTATTCTACATTGACTTTGGCGCACATCAGACATTTGCTCACGTAGGTACCAATTTCGGCTTTCATGTTCGGCCACCAATACAGTTTCTTGAGGTCGAGATACAGCTTATCGGAGCCGGGATGTATGGAGTATCATGTCTATGGGATTCGTTCATGACGACTTCTTTGAATCCGCCAAACTCCGGTGTCCAGATCAGATCGATGAAGTAACGAACTCCATCATTCTTGACTTCAAGCTTCTTATCCATTCCCCTTAAGGCTTCCCCTGCCACATTTTCAGATTTTAAGGCTTCTATATGGGCTTCCTTGATTTGAGAGGACAGGTGTGAATGGATTGTCATGGTTAGAGACTTTACTTTGCGGCCCAAGTATTCCTTCTGGCTGAGTGCATCGGCCACCACGTTAGCCTTTGCAGGATGATATCGAATTTCGCATTCGTAATCATTTAGTAGTTCTACCCACCGTCTTTGTCTCATGTTGAGTTCTTTCTGGTTGAGGATATGCTGGAGGCTTTTATGATCGGTGAAGATTGTACATTTTGTGTCGTAGAGATATTGCCTCCATATCTTTAGAGCGAAAATGGCTGCTCCTAGATCGAGATCGTGCGTTGTGTAGTTTACTTCGTGCGTCTTTAGTTGTCTTGAGGCGTAGGCGATGACCTTCTCTCGTTGCATCAGAACACACCCAAGTCCTTGGTTTGACGCATCACAATAGACCACGAAGTCCTCCGTTCCTTCAGGTAAGGTTAGAATGGGCACACTACATAAGGCTCACTTTAGTGTTTGAAACGTGATGTCTTGTTTTTCTCCCCAGTCGAAGGTCACACTCTTCTGAGTTAAGGTGGTAAGTGGCTTAGCAATCTTCGAAAAGTTTTGTATAAACCTTCGGTAATACCCGGCGAGTCCCAAAAATTGACAGATTTCTGTTGGGGTTCTCGGAGTTGCCCAATTCTCTATTGCTTTGATCTTAGAAGGATCTACTTGTATCCGTTCTTCACTTACTACGTGACTTAGGAAATCTACTTCCCGAATCCAAAATTCACACTTTGAAAATTGGCAAAATGACATAAGTGCCCTACGAACTTTCTAGGGTTTATCTTTTTAGTCCCTAAACAATTTTTGTGGCCTTATAAGGGACCGAAGTTGTGTTTGTCGGGTCGATTACATCATTTTGGCCAATATGAAGGAGTCACCCGGTTACTTCTTTGACACATTGACATTTTTTGACCAATTTTCTTATATTGCCTTTGAATTTTCCCCACTCTTGGACTCTCTCTCTCTCTCTCTCTCTCTCTTGGACTTTGTGAAAGTCAACTTTTCCCTCCCTCCCACTGAATTACTGCCAAGGAACAAAGGAGGAACAAGAGCGGTCAAGGATTGTCACCCTCGACCACCCACTGCCACCGGGAACCACCAAGAGTCGCCGCCAGCACCCACCATCGTGTTCTCTTGGGCTGCCAATACAACCCACACCCACCCATCATCACTGTTGTTGTCGTGGATGGAGGTCGATATACTATATGCCAAAACGACTCGCTTTCAAAGGATCAACTCCAATCAATCTCTCGGATCGTCTAAACCAAGTCCTCCGGTGGGCCCTAGGATTAGTCGAGATCTTTTTCAGTCGGCACAACCCCATTTGGTATGGCTACAAAGGTGGTAACCTAAAATGGCTCGAGCGGTTATCCTATGTCAACACCACCATCTACCCTTCACCTCCCCCCTCCTTGCATATTGCACCCTCCCTACCGTCTGCCTCCTCACCGGAAAGTTCATCATGCCGGAGATTAGCACCTTAGCAAGTCTCTTCTTCATTTCTCTTTTTCTCTCCATTTTCACCACCGGAATCCTCGAGCTCCGGTGGAGCGGTGTCAGCATTGAGGAGTTGTGGAGGAACGAGCAATTTTGGGTGATCGGGTACCAATCGTGGGGCCCACTATTTGGGAAGTTATTCTTTGTGTTTTGGGTGATTGTTCATCTTTATCCGTTTCATAAAGGTCTCATGAGAAAGCAGAATAGGACCCCGACTATTGTGGTTATATGGTCTATACTTCTTGCTTCGATCTTCTCGTTGCCTTGGGTCAGGATTGACCCATTTGTGTTGAAAACTAAAGGACCTGATGTATGTATTCAAAACACAGAAGATGAAAGCTGACCTGATGTCTGTATTCAGAACAAAGAAGATGAAAGGGGAGAGAGACCTATAATTGATTTAGATGGAGACATCAGGTGGGTGTCGGTTGACTGTGAAGAAAATATGGAGACTCTCGATCGATTTTGAGAAGAATAGAGGATATGATTCATAGTGTATGTGTTATAATGAGATGCATAATGGATTTGGGGATTTAAAAGTTTAAGGATCGTTTGTTGAGAGAGAGAGAGAGAGAGAAAGAGAGAGAGAGAGAGGTGGGCCCCAAGTTTTTTTTCTATATGTCCCTTAAACCAGCTAAAACAAGTAAACGGGACTAAAAAGACAGGTTTCCCACAACTTGGTTCCCTCATAAATCCACGAAAAAACTTAAATGACTAAAAGGGTCAACCCTAGAAACTTTATAGGGCTTGTGTGTCATTTTCCCTTGAAAATTTTGCGTATAGTTTTTCTGCCCTCAATGTTTCCAAGACTTGGCAGAGGTGTTGGCTGTGTTCTTCCTTGCTTCTTGAATAGATGAGTATATCATCTATGAATACGATCACGAATTTATCCAAAAAGGGACGACATACCCGGTTCATCAAGTCCATGAACACTGCTGGTGCATTTGTCAATCCAAAGGGCATCACTACAAACTCGTAGTGACCATAGCTTGTTCGGAATGCCGTTTTGGGGATGTCTCCTTCCAACACTCGCAGTTAGTGATAACCAGATCTTAGATCGATCTTTGAGAAGTAACTCTCTCCCTGTAGTTGGTCGAACAGATCGTCTATGCGCGGTAGGGGATATCGGTTCTTGATCGTGAGTTTGTTCAGCTCCCGGTAATCGATGCACATACGAAAAGATCCGTCCTTCTTCACGAATAGGACCGGTGCTCCCCATGGTGAGAAGCTCGGTCTGATGAAGCCCTTGCTCAGCAGCTCGTTTAATTGACTGGACAGTTCTTGCATCTCAGCTGGGGCTAAACGGTAAGGCGACTTTGCGAATGGAGTAGCTCCGGGGATTAAGTCGATTCTGAACTCAATTTGGCATTCTGGTGGGATTCCTGGAAGATCTTCTGGGAAAATGTCTGGGAAGTTGTAGACTTTCGGAATGTATTTAATGTTCTTCGGTTCTTGTTTCTGGTCTACTACGTGAGCTAGAAAGTCATGATACTCCTTGCGAAGATATTTTCGTGCATTAATACACGAGATAATTTGTAAATTCGTACTAGGTTTGTCACCATAAATGACAAGAGTTTCGCCTTTGCAGATTGAGGCGAACGACCCTTTCGTGAAAGAGTATATCGGCATGGTGAAGACTTAACCAGTCCATATCGATGATGACATCAAAACTTCTTATCGAAATGGGCATAAGGTCGATTTGAAATAAGTGCTCGTTTAAATTTAATGTGCACCCTATGTACATATCGCTTGCGCTTTCCGTTTTACCATTTTCCATTTCTACAGTGAATATTTTATTGAGTGGTTGGGGTTTTTGATTAAGTAGGTTTTTGAATTTATGACTCACAAAACTTCTCTCCGCACCGCAGTCAAAGAGTATGCATGCATAAATGTTGTCGAGGAGAAACGTACCCGTAACCACCATGGGGTCAGCTATTGCTTCATTTTGACGTATCGCCAGCAGTCTCCCAACACCGCCAACATTCTTTGCCTTGGGGCAATCCCTCTTGAAGTGCCCAGTTTCTCCACACTCATAACATGCCTGGCTTATCCCAGTACCAGGAACTTGAGTGATTGGTCGCGCTGGTGCCTTACAGAAACGGACAGTGTGCCCTTTCCTGTCGCAGTTTTTACAGTGCATTGCACGGCAATTACCGTGGTGATGGTAGTTGCATTTGCTGCACTTTGGCAGGTTCCCAGCATATTGTTTTGTTGGCGCAGGGGTAGCAGGAGTTGTAGTGGGAGCAGTAGAGGCATGAACCGCCACCATTTGTTTCTTTGAAGGTTCTTGCGAAGTTTGCCCCTTTCTCTTGTTCCAGAATTTCTTCTTCTTCTTGTTGTTGGCATTGATATCGTTGTTGTTGTTCCCTTTGGTTGGTTCAACGACGATAGCTGTGACGCCTTAACAGACACCATGATCAACGAGAGATTGCGCCAGTTCCTTGGCGCTGTCAAAGTTCATGGGTTTGGAGGCTAACACACTCCCTCGAAGTTGGGGTGATAGTCACCAGATGTACCTCTCCACCTTTTGGCTTTCCAGGATCAACATCTCTGGGCATAGTATTATCAAATCACTGAATCTGTTGGTATAGCCTGCGATGTTCGAGCCTACCATCGTAAGGCCCCACAGTTCCTATTCGAGCTTCTGAATCTCGCCTCTTGGGAAGTACTCTCGTAGGAGCATTCGTTTCAGGTTTTCCCAACCCATGGAGTTCGCCACCACTAGGGTTAGTGCCTTGACGTGGCCGTTCCACCACGTTAGGGCTCGTTTGGAGAAAGTAAAAGCGACAAATTTTACTTTGCTTCCTTCAGGGAAAGAGCAAATTTCGAATACAACTTCCGGTTTATCTATCCATTGGGATAGAGCCATCACTCCCCCAGTCCCATAAAAGGGAATAGGTTTTCCGTTGGTGAGGTCTCTGTAAGTACATACCCCGGAACGGCCTTGGCTTTGGCCATTTGTAAAGGTGTTTATTCCTCCTCCTGACCCGTTGTTACTCATTTGTGCCATTGTTGTGGTTACAGCGGTGGTTACAGCAGTTTGGAACATAGCTGCATCCATAGTTGGAGGGGGCGGTGGAGGTGGTGTTGGAGCTGAGTTTCTGTGTGCTGGTCTACGAGGTGGCATGTTCTGGTAGAGAAATAATAATGAACACTATAAGTTTCTAATGATTTGACAATTATGTACTAGAGGGTTAGTTGTATCTTGTGATTTGTTTTGACTTTAGTTCAAAGTAGATATAACAATTTAGATAATACCATAAGTTTCGAGAGGTATGTAAAGAAGTACTTCATATTTATATATATGTCACACATACGGTGCGTTACATCATGCTTCGTGTTTAGGAAAACTTGATCTATCTAGAGGTCTCCGATTACAAGTTCAAAGGAAATAAGAAAAACTTTATCCAAGGTCCTATTCTATATCAAAATTGTTGGAGTTGAGAAAGTTCTACTTGCGGCGTGTTGTACGTTTGGAGCTAGACTCGGCATCCGACTGCTTTACTCCCATTAGGTGCCTTTCAAGAACTGCTTGTTGTTCCTTCATCTCTCTTATTTCTGCCAGTGCTGTCACCATTTGGTTTTGAAGCGTCCCTGTGTGGAATTGGGTACTTTCGTGTAGTCCGTCTAGACGACGGATGTCTGCGGCGTTACCCTGTGTAGCAGCATTGACCTCACGGATTCTGGCCGCTTGCTTGTCTGACTGGTAGGTTTGGGTGGCTATTTGGCCCAAAAGGACAGGAAGCGCTTGATCGGTTGAGCCTCCCCCACTGACATTTTAAAACTCCCGACACATGCCGAAGGGAGGGCGTACACCTTGTTGACAGCTCCAATAGTGGAGGTGGCTTCCCCAAATGGGAATGGGAGGTTGGTAACCTATTCGGACTTCTGGAGGACGGGGAGCAGGAGGGTTGATTACTTCTGGCTCGAAGTCTGTTCCATCGATAGCTTCTTCTTCCTCCTCGACCTCTTCGTCGACTTTGAATTCCTCTCTGACTTCAACTTCGAATTCTTCTTCGACTTCCTCTTCGATTTCCTCTGGGTCTTCTTCTATCAATCCGCCGTTGCCTTGGTTTGGGTAGTAGGGATCTCCCGGTAAATGAAATCCGGCCATTTGTCTGTAGTTGGATAGAGGTATGAGAATTTTATAAGAAAAGAAATTTCTAATTAACAGCATCCTAAGCTTAACTACATCTTATGGTGTGTAGGTTTTTCATTGTCCTATTATTTTATAAAAATTCTCCTATAGTATTTCAAATTTGCGAGTCTAAAAATTTTGTTTGGTAAGTTTTTGACTGGTTGTCCACTACGACTATTCCTCGACGTACGTTAGTCAAATCCAGGATAAATATAGTTGATCAGGCTATATTTATTCTCGATTTGATTATATACCTCGAGGCCCAATCGTAGTGTCGCAACTTGCTTTAATACTTTTTAGAAAACTTTGTTATGATACGAGACTGATACATGCGAGTAAAAATGTATATTTTTAAAAGAAAATATATTGTTTATTTAAACGTTTTTTTAGAGGGTTTTTGGTCCCCTTTACATTTATAGTTTGTATATCTTATGTGGTTCGATATACTTAGTTCACTATAAACAATACTCTGATACCAATCTGTCACACCCCCAAACCAGAATGGCGGAAACATTCGGGGGTGGATGACTTCATGTAGTACCATAACAATTGAATATTGTAAAGAAAGTAACACAACCATCATATATATAATAAAAACGTACATTGTTGCGTTATCCATGTTTCCAAAAGAATATTACAATATGATGATGTAAAATGTATAATAATAAACATCCTTAGCGTTCCTTCTTCAAAAGCTGGTAATTACCTGTATTACTGATTCCCTGAGAAATACAAGTGGTTTCGAAAATGTGTCAACAATAAAGTTGGTGAGTTCATAAGTGTTTTGTATTGAAAAGTATGTCTTTTTGGTAGAAAACCGATGAACGTGGTTTTTAGAAAATCCAATAATTTCCATATATAGTTTGAAAAGTTCCCAATATTTTCGTAATTGAATGATAAAGATAAGTTTTTACTCAAAATAATGTAAATACTGAATGCATGTATAAATCTCGTAAATCAAGCTTGTTTTTATACTTTCGTGTGAGTCTTATAACCATACTATTGACACAGACTGCCTGTAACAACATTCTTCAGGTGTTGTAGTGTTATGACATTTGTCACCCCAGACCTGCCGGTATAACTGTAGCTAACAGTTTAGGTGCGGGGTTGTCAATCCCGTATAGATCTATACACAAGTATCACGCTCTCCCTCCAATAGATTATGGCTTATAATACAGGACTTGAAATGCATACATAAGAGTACGTTGAAGTTTGAATATCTCACATTACTTAGTATAAATAGATTTACGATAAGAAAGTCTTTATTTCGCTTTAGATGAAAGTATTTTGTTTTTCATGATGTGTATGTAAGAATGTATGAATAACTCGCAAACTATACCCATTATAGTTTTTCAGAAAGTATGTTCCATTTGGTGAAACTAACTTGGTGATATACTAAACTTTATACGTAAAGATAGTTGTTGCATTTAAGTGTATATAAAACGATACATTTTCTTGTATTATACTTGTATTCCCCCCCCCCCCTAAAACATGAAAAGACTTGTAAAGTAGGGGTATGAACTCACTTGCTTGGTTTGAAGAGAGTGGGACTAGAGTCGAGCAGAACTTCAACAGCAGAAAGCTGCATCTTCGAGCTTCTCGGGGATCTGAGTAGCGTAAAACCTTCGTCGGGGGCTCGGGCGCGGAAATCGAGGGTTTCGGGACGACCTCTGGTGCTTGAAAGTGTGTGAGAGTAAGTGAGTGTTTGAGAAATGTGTGCTAAAATCCGGAGCTTATGCCTTCTATTTATAGGGCTGAAAATGCGAGTACGCTGGGCGTACGCGTTATGCTGGGTGTACATCGGTTATGTTGGGCATAACTTTGCGTCATGGCTTACGACTCGAGTCTAGCTCGGCGTAGAGCTGCAGCCGATGGGACTCGACCCTGCACCTGAGTACACTGGGCGTAATCCTGGCTTCCATCTTCTAAATTCTGTAACTTTCACGTACGGGCTCCGTTTTTCGCGTTCTTTATATCCACGCGTAGGTTAGATTATGCTCTACAACTTTCATTTAGACTACGTCGGCTAGTTTTGACTTTATTTTTAATGCTATGTTTTTAATAGGTCGGGACTGCTAAAGTCCGTTAAAAATTCATAGTTTCTTTATCCGACGTCGGTTTTCGTTTGTCTTTTTATCATCTGACTCCTATTGTGGAGACCTTCAACTTTCGTTTAGGTTGCGTTAGCTAAATATCGCTTGATCTTCAATTCGAGTTTTTAGCCCTCTACTACTGTTACGAAACTTAGAAAATTTGTAACTTCTTCATACGAGGTCCAATTTGGGCAATCCTTTTATGAACGTTTACAGTTTAACGAACTCTACAACTTTTGTTTAGATACTTAAGGCTAAAATTCATTTTATTGTAATTTCAATTTTTACGTTAAATAGTGTTTTACCGGGTGTGTCGTAGATATTTGAGTAGTTATAGTTTCTTCAATATAACTCGGTTTCGAATGTTCTTTATGTTTTTGGAAACCTTGGCACGATATCTAACATTTGATGCATCCCAATTTAGATATTTGAACGCTTTATTTGTTAGGTTAATTTCGTTGATTCCAAATAGTTTTCGTTGTATTTGACTTTTGAGTGTTACATTGCTTTTGGAAAAATATAGGGTTGTCACAATATCTATGTAATCTAATTACTTAACCAAAACAACCTCTTTGATTTAATTGTCACTCTGTACTGTTCAATTAAACAAGCTCTTAATTAAATCAGAAAAGCAACTTGATGATATGTGTAAAATTCCCAGCCATACACGGAGCCAATCTGATTCTTGTTACTTATTACTAGTTATCAAGAACAATTATGGATCATATTAATTGGTTAACTTGAATGATAAAAAACCTAGGTAGGTGATCAGAATAACAAGAATTAAAAATCAAACGTTCATTAAGCACAAAACTGAAAAATCTATATAGAAACACAAAATGAAAACAAGATCTGATAAATAATCACATGAAAATTACTAGTCTAATGCATAATTGAAAAGTAGGATTTTAGCCAGACATGGCTAGAAACGAATCTAAATTAGAAAAAAGAAAAACAGACTGAATAATATTCTAAACTAAGTGTAGGAGATGATTCACAGCCTTTAGATATTCAAAAATTGCTGAAAGGTATATGAAATCACCTTCATAAGTGTTTTCCGTCTTCTAAAATCGTCTAACCCTCAAATCTGATTATGATGGTCATACTTATACGCAATACAAAAGATTCAGGAAGAAGTCGGTAGAAAATGCGACCGCAGAAGGCGTATATGCGATCATAGAAATTGAGTTTTTTTTCCATATTTAACCTTAAATGAGGTATAATGCTATTTTTAACCTTTTTGGAGTTGCGGGACAAAAATGTGCTCGCATATATGATATATTCAACTGCATAAATTGTCTTTTCTTCTTAGATGACTTCCAGATGACTTTTTTCAACCCTTGAAAAGTTCGACCAATTTAATTGAAAATTTTGATCGCATTTTTGGCTTATTGGCACGTTTTGGTCGCCATTCTTTAGTATAATTAAACATGGAAGTCGTCCAATGTTTTGTGTGGTTTACAGAACATTTTAAATCTCGTTAGTTAGAGTTACGAGTCATGAGATATGGTCAAAATACCGATAGGGGGTCAAAGTTGCTAACAACAACCTTTAGGCATTAGATTGTAGCAATCTATATTCGTTAAATCAATTTGATCGAATGTTTCTTGACCAAAATATCATCTAAGAATTCCTGAGAATCCTCATTTAGTTCCAACTCCTTGGGATCTTATACTGACATCTTTAAATCGATGAACAGTATCCATCAACCTTCCTTGTTACTCTTAAGCAGCCTACTAATTTTCCCCATTATAATTTCTTATCAGATCAAGCGTTTGGAGCAGAGATATTGACATACTAACTATGAATTTTTATGTAGCCATCTGTTGTTTCTTTCTAGGAAGAATTCTTTCTTTATACCTTATGGAATAACAGAAGGTTTAAATTGAAAACAGACCACCCGATTTCCACGATGGAATAGGTAAAATTCCATATTATGTCTCCCCAAATAGATCTACAATGCCTAATTCAACTTTAAATGTCATAAGTTGTTGAAACCCCATGACGTGTACCCTATTTTCTCTACATAACTCAGTTAACCAATTTATTTTAGCTGCATAACCCACTCCGAATTCTGATAGAATGAGTATTCAATGGTGAATTTTTATCACAATTCCCATTTTCAAATTTTCTAATATATCTTTTTCATTACTACACTTAGTGAAACGTTCTTTGGTACCAATATCACTTATTCTTCTAACTTCTGCATCTATGTCATATATTGAGATTTCACAATTACCCATCGATGGGACTAAAGCGTTTTCCATGTTCTTATCCTTATTTATTTTATTATTTAGAATGATCTTTGTGTCAATTAGAGAGACCGACCATCTCTATGTGAACTAAGAAACAACACTAATTCATCAGGTTCTCTACTTCTTCTTCTTCTTCTTCTTCTTCTTCTTCTTCTTCTTCTTCTTTCTCCAATCTTTCTTGAATGTTAATTCCATAGGCTTGTTTCTCTTTCTTCTCTTTCCACCCCTATTCTTTCTTATTTTTAATTTATTTATTTTTTCAATCAACCTTAGGTCACCATACAAGATATATGAAAGGGTAGCCATCTTTAGACTTGTACTAGTTTTCTTATCTCTATTTCATTTAATTTTTCATGAATGATCCAAATTACTTGAATATGGATTTTGATTACCACTTCCCTATCACTAAAACTATACACAATATTTTATAATCTCAAGTCATTTTCTTTTGCATCGATGGGAGCCTAGTGGCTAAGGTCCAAAATTCTAAAAAGCAGATATGATGTTTAAATATTGGAACAACCAAAATATTGCTAGTGCTACATGATTTACCATATTATTTTTTAGTTTAGGATCTTTGTTTTCTTCTTGTGATGGAATTCATAATATTGCAGGATTCATAAAAATGGTTCTGAAGTCGTGTTGTGGAGGAGGAGGTCCATATAATTACAATTTTTTGGCACAATGTGGATATACATTTGCGACTGTGTGTGATGACCCTAATATGTACGCTTACTGGGATGGAATACACTTTACAGAAGCGACATACAAAATACTCTTCAAGAGTTTATTTAAAGGCCCATATACTACACCCCAATTTAATTTGTTGTGTCCTTGATCAACATTACAAGTTGGAGTTGGGTTATCGGGTTCACAAATGCAACAAAGACCTATTAGAACTGGAGCACGAAAAGGGAGACGTGCATTTGCTACAAAAATGTAATATATAGTTAAAATAAATAATGAGAACATTGCATCAACAGTCCACAATTAGTGGAAAAGTGAAGGGGATAGAATGTATTATGAGGAATAAATACTTATTGAGTTCAATGGTCATTGCATCATTCATTGAGAAATAATAAACTGTTTTAAGGGGCGTTTGGATTGTTAGATTCTTTATGTGGGATATGGAATGAGCCAAACCATTTGGATTTAGATGGATATAGACTTACAAAGACTCAGATGGTATTGTGTGTTTGTATAATATTCTGAACATATTTAAAGTTCATTTTGTTTACAATATTGTTTGGTTATCAAAAGATGTTGAATGTATTTATGTCATGGTTCTAAAATGCTCGTCATGATACATCATCTCTCAAAGGCTTATACTTGATGCTAGGCCTTGAAAACATGTCATCATATGATATATATGTATATAAAACGAATAATAGTAGAATGTGTAAAAAAGTAGTAATTTTATACAAAACTACCGGTTTAGTCATGCCTTAACAACCGTCATGACTGGCTACGACTCATATAGCTTCAGGTTTGACATTTCCACCACAACACGCCTCACGTTATTTTGAATCTTGATTTATTTTAGACAAAATAACAATTAACTTAGTTTTATAAAAAATAGCTCTTATTTATATAACCTATAAAATATATTTTAACTTTGATGTGGAGCACATAGATGATCAAGAAGAAGCTTTTATGGAAAAGTGGGAATGTTGGGATACATATTTGTGTACATTTGATGATGCAAACTATATACATTATAGTTATAGTTTATATGCTCATTGTATACATTCATTCTTATCTAATTAAGTGAAATTAATATAACTTAGACAAGCTGATATGTGAAAGTTTATTTATATAGTTAATCAGAACATATGCTGATGGAAGTTCATTTGTCGATGACTAAAGTTCATCCGCTGATGACCAAATGACACTGTAGGATAAATATGTTGCGTCATGGGCTTTGTTTGTATTTGCCGGATTGGGCTTGTCCATCCGTGTTTTGTTAGGGTTATGTAGTATATATAGTGCATGCATGTATGAATTAGAAACGTTCTTGATACTATTACCTTGATTATCGTTCTATAACCCTAAAACACCTCTACGGTCGAAGTTCTTCATCGAGCTCTTCTGGGGTGTTGAAGTTTAATCATTCATCATTGTTTGAGCTATTCCTGTGTGTTGTTCTTATTGCTTTTTTTCACTGTTTAGAACATATCGATCCTACTAGAATTCTAATTCCAACAATTGGTATCAGAGCAGGAGACTGTGTAACAAATACGCATTCCTTCTGTTTGAAGAATACTATAGGGTTTCCGCTTTTATCAAATATATAGGAGCCGTCGTTTTTTTATCGACGGAAACTGGTGTTTTTGATAAAACCCTATTCTCAAGTTACAGGTCAGACTCTAACAGTTTCAAGGAAGGCTCATCATGTCTCAAGACGACGTACAATCTAATCCCATCAACATCTCTAACAACATTGGATCCACTACAAGAGTACCCATTCTTTACACGCAAGATTACGAAGTATGGACGCATCACTTTGAAGATTATGTGGTTAGATATGATGATAATGGGTATCTCATCTGGGAAGCAATCACGTTGGGTCTATTTGTTCACTTTGGAATGAATACAACTATGAAAACCCAAAAGGAGTATAACAAACTGATAGCAGATGAGGATAAGATTCCTCAGGACGAAAAAGATAAACTGCTGTGCAATGTCAAGGCGTTAAGAATGATCAGATTCACTTTACAAGCTAACACCTTCCGGTTAGTGAGTTCATGCACTACAGCTGAAGAGATATGGGATAGGTTGAAAGAACTGTATTCAACCGACGAGGATTTAGAGCACTCTATTCAAACTCTGCTTCTCTCTGAGTTCGGAGCATTTTCACAAAAACCTTAAGAAACCTTGCTTTAGATGTTTGATTGCTACAATCATCTGCTCAACAAGATGACAAAGCATGGTATTGAAAGGAAGGGTATTGAACAGAAAGTCACCTTCCTAAATGGTTTAAGACCTGAGTGGATTGCGGTTGTCTCAACTATGAAAGCGCATGAACAATTCAAAGCTTATTCCCTAGCAAAAATTATGGGAATTCTAAAGTCATATGAAAGCACAGTGTCAAAAGAAGCGAAGTTGATCTCTGGTGTCGACTCACTTGCTCTTGTCTCGAAGAACAAAAATGTGATTGAAGAAGAAGAGGAAGATGACATGTCGGAGTGTGATCTTACGAGTGACGAGTATGCAATGATGGTGTCGAATCCAAAGAAGTTTGCTAGGAAGAAATTCCCTGTCAGTAAGAACCGAAACTAGCAAGGAAGCTATAGTTCAGAAAAGGTAAAGGAAGCGTCTAAGAATACATCTCAGAAGGAGAATGAAAAGAATAAGAGCAAACTGCTGGGTGACTCAGGGTATGATTTCAATTACTGTCACGACAAGAATCATTTTGCCAAGGATTGCATGTTGAAAAAGTTAGCCGAGAGAAGAGAGAGTGAAGATGATGAAACTTATCATATGAGAAAGCTTGAAGTGATAAAGAAGAAGAAAGCTAGTGTTGGTCCAATGAATGTCTTGATTGTTCAAGAAAAGGTGATTGATGACGAATTTGGCAGGGTTGAAGTGTGATCCACAAATTCAGAGAATGAAGAGGTGAGAAGGCCAACACAGGGTTGAGCTTTTGTGACGAGAGAAGAAGATGATAAAGTGACTGGAAGATGCCTGATGGTGACAGCTGGAGTAACAACCGAGTGTGAGCATGAGGAACCGAATCTACACGAAGACAAATGTTTTGCAGCCAAGCCTATCAGTGAAAAGATCAACGACTGCGATTGTTTGATCAAAAAGGTACAATCACTTCTTGAATCTCTTAAAGTTACGAAAATTGATTATATAATAGAATTAAATGAACTAAAATTCAAATTTAATAATCTAAGAGGAAGTCTCATACAAACTCGCTTAAAAAATTCTAACCTAACTGACCAAATTAGCAGGTTGTCAACAAAGAGTGAGGAGAGACGAATATGGACTGAGCTACAAGAGCAGGAGTTAGTTAGGGCTAGGGATGAAATAATTTAATTGCAACGAGTCAATTTGAGATTTTTGAAACAACATAATGTTTTTTGCTTGATTGCTAAACGTTTTTATTCTAATATCACGCAATTGCATTTAGATTGTGAAATAGGGAAAAAGATTCATAAAATGATCTTGCCTTTCCTTGAGTTTAAGGAGGATGAGGTCATTGCTGAATATGAATCAATCATGTCCTCGAAAGAAACTTCCATTCCTTATAAAATAGGTCTTGACAAAATTGAAACTTTCATTGATTCTAAGGAACATAAATGCATGTTAAAACTGATCTTAGATGAAAATGATAAGTTAAAAATTAAAACCGAGACCTTAAAATCATTTGACTCATTAAATGCCAAATTGATGACAGAACATAAGATGAATATTGAGAGTACATCTGAGTTTGATGATGAAAGTGAGATGAGTGAGATCTCCGTGGAAGACGTAATCGATTGCTCAGAGTTTCTGAGGAACGAAACCGATACTGAAAAACCGCTTATATCTGAAAACTCGGTTGAATATTCTCGCTTGTAAGATAACAAGTTGAAGAAACTCAAAGAAAAGGCAGTGGTCTACCAAAAGGTACAAACGGTTCCAAATCAAGTATATGCTGTTAAAGGAGTATCTGAAAGACAATCAGCGGAACTGAAAATTTTGGTAGATCAAGACAACGTTGGAGGTTGTGACGATTTCTTCTGGTCAGCTCCTATTGATAATGCAGATGAAACTGTTGGCTTGTCAAAGCAAACATCATGGAGGGTGAAAGGTAGACACGTTCCAGAACCCATTAACAAACCCTCAAGTTTCGCCAAACTAAGCACAAGTGGAACGAAAGACATACCAGAAGAACCCAAGAAGGAGTCCCATCCAGCGGTGACTCATAAGGAGAATCCAAATCCAAATCCAAAGCCAAAACCAAGCTTCAATATCCATAAATCTCAAAAACAACTGGCCGATCAAAAGCGCCAAAGAAATCAAAGGTACATGAAAAACTTGAGTGAGAGAAAATAGTTTTGGAAGTCTCAAAATCCTGACTTTTTCCAAATCAAGAAGGATGCTCAAACTGGTAATCAATCATACAAGGTAAGCAGTCAGTTGAACCGAAAGCCAAGTTTAGGTCCAAATTCCTTTCACTCTAAGAACCGAACCTCCAGTTTCGGTCCTCAAAATGCCAAAGTTCATAATCAACATCCCGATTTTGATCCTAACTTCATATCCCAGATCCGAACCTCCTGTTTCGGGTCAAAACTCAAGGATCAGAGTCAAACTTCTAGTCACGGTTCAAAACCCAAGGATGAGAGCCGAAAATCCTATTTCGGTCATTCTCGCCAAACACACAAGAAACAATCCTTGAATGATGTTAAAGGAAAAGGAAAGCTTGACTCTGAGACAGATAACACCAATACGAAAAAGTCAACTGAACCTAGGAATCCAAAGAAAATTCCTGCTAACAAAACACCATCTAATACACCTCAATTTAAACAAGATAAAAATAAAATAAAGGTGTACACCATCAAACGCAAAGATGAAACCACTTTAGTTAAAATAAAATATTTGGTTGATCTTCTGACATCCCCATTTTCACGGCCAGAAAGGACCGATTTTATTTATGCTTTGTTTAAAAATCAGAGTAATATTTTAAATAAAAGTGTTGCGAAATTTGTCTCATAACAAAATATGATAAAGATTTATCAAAAGCATTTCCGTAGAAATGTATTTCATTTAAAAAGACTCAGGATGTCATTTTCGATACAGATCATAAGCATAAACAATACAACATAGGCCTTACTACATTATTCCGTATTTACAGGCCTAAAATCCATTAATCTCTCATCCCAAGACATCACATCTATGCTCATGTGCCACTACCTGTAATTCAAGAAACAGACTGGGTCAGGCTTGGGAGCCTGGTGAGCACATAGGGTTTTCAACCCACAATAAATAAGTTATTAGCTTTATCAAACCAAACAAACCCGATTACCCGTTCCCGTTATCCTCACTTTACGTCCCTAAAAGATCTAACACAAGGGACCTAGTCTAAGGACTATCATCGGGATGGACACTACTGCTAAGGGGATTCCTCAACAATAAATGGCCTTAAGACAACCATGTGGGGAATGGAGTACATCTGGTGAGCACATAGTTCAAATAAACACAAAGTTCAAATAAACACCTACAGGTTGCGAGCCTGCTAGTGTTCCACTGGACTGTCTAGAATAGTCCGTGGTCGTCATCTATACTCCGCTAAATGGTTGGATCATCAATAACATCTATAACGAGGCCTCTCATTATTTTATTTTGTCACACAACAACTGTTACATCTACGCATGTTTTACCCAACACATTTTGTAGATGTAAAATACATATACAGTTTATATCATTTAAAAAAATGTATAAAATCCTTCATCCAACATAGATAGCAAGTATATAGATAATATGCACACACAGCACGTAGTTTATATAAAATACTTCATATCTATCTGTAAGCTGAACGAAACTATGCACTCACTTGATTAGGTGGTGACTCGGTACTTGAACAACACTTTGTTATCTCAAAACAATTTTTCCTTGACCAAAACCTAGTATTAATACCACTAGAGTTTAGTTTTAACATTAATCGCGACTAATTAATAGTCTAGCTATTATTACTATTATATAAGCGTTAAATAACACTCAATATAAATCATAATAATAGCCCACATAATTATTTTAAGGTCCTAATAATGTTACTATAATTAAATAAAAGTTATATAAAATATAGTATAGGTGTAACTCACTTACAACGGGTTTTTATTAAAAATCGGGCTTCGCTGGAGCAGCATTTCCGAGCCGAAAGCTTTTCTTATCGGAGCTGCCGGGCGCTCCGGGGCTTTCTTCTCGTGATAGGGAGGTTCCCTAGACTTGGGAGGGGTTTAGGGAGGTTAGAGAGAAGTTAGAGAGAGAAAGAAAGGTTTGAATGTGTGAGGAAATTATGAAGAGTTCATCTCTTATTTATAGGAATTGTATAGTAATGTAGTCTCCAAGCTTCATCCTTAACTTTTGCATATGAGCTCCGTTTTTGTCTGTCTTTTCACCGTTGAGTTCCTATTAATGAGATCATCAACTTTCATTTAGACCTCGTTGGCTAATTCTCATTCTATCTCGGATTTACAAAACTGTATCGAATTCGCCGCACTCGAAAAGTAGGGACTAAGCTTCGTCCATAACTTTCGCATACTAGCTCTATTATCGACGTTCTTTATATCCACGCGTTGGTATTTACGAGTACTATAACTTTCATTTAGATCCCGTCAGCTAATTCTCACTCTATCTCAGATTTACAAAACTGTATCGAATTCGCAACGCTCGAAGAGTAGCGACTAAGCTTCATCCATATCTTTCGCATATGAGCTCCGTTTTCGAGTGTCTTTTTATCGTTTAACTCCTATTAACGATATCCTCATTTATCTTTTGGATTATTTTGGCTAAAAATCGGCCGATCTAAAATTCAGATTTCGGGTTGTGCATTGTTATGCTAAATCTTAGAAAAATCATAACTTCCTCATACGAAGTCAGATTTGGATGTTCTTTTTATGAACACTCTCAGTTTAACATTTACTATGACTTTTGTTTAGATCGTTAAGGCTAAAAGTCGCTCTATCGTAAATTCACTATTTACACTTCCCGGTGTCGTGCCGGTTCCGTCGCGAAACTTCGACGAGTCATAACTTCTTCGTTAGAACTCAGATTTTGGCGCTCTTTATATGTACGGAAACCTTGTAACAAATACTACAACTTGGTTAAGACTATTTATTATAAATAATCTTTTTCCGAAAATTCATTTTTGACACTTATTGCCTCAAAATTGACTAGCCCGGATCTACGGGCGTTACAGATCTTGCTGTTGTTATTCCCTTTTCTATGAAAAACTTAAAAGGGCCCAAGAAACTTTAGGTTCCTAAATCTGCTTAAATTTACAGGTGTTATGTGACGAGCAGTTCAACGACAAATGGTATATTAACAGTGGCTGCTCACGTCACATGACAGGAAGGAAGGAAGAGCTGAGGGAGTTTCAGTCCCTAAAAGATGGTGGATGTGTGAAGTATGGAAACAACTCATTTGGAACAATAAAAGGATATGGTATGATAACAAATGGTGAATTCTCAATTTGAAAAGTTACGTACATGGAAGGTTTGCAGCACAACCTCATTAGTGTTTCACAACTAGTGGTTGGAACTGAACTGAAAGTGTCGTTTGATGATGAGGGATCAGGAATCATTGAGAAGAACACGAAGAAAGTTTTGTTGAAGTATCCACACAAGGGACAGATGTATCCTCTCAATCTCAACCCCATCAAGGTAAAACATGCGATATGTCTACTGGCTAAAGCAAAATGCGATGAAAGCTGGTTATGGCATAGACGTCTCTCGCATCTATACTTCAATGACATCAACAAACTGGTGTTGGCTGATCATGTTCGTGGTCTTCCTCCTCTGAAATTCGATAAGGAGCTCCATTGCGCAACATGTGAGATGGGCAAGCAAAGCCGAAAGAATCATCCCACATGCATCAATACTAAAATCATTGAACCTCTTGAGCTTCTGCATATTGACTTGTGTGGACCTTCGGCTATCGAAAGCATCAGTGGTAGAAAGTTCATACTTGTTATTGTAGATGATTTTTCTCGCTTCACCTGGATTTTCTTTCTTAAACAGAAATCTGAAGCAACTCCCAAGTTGAATGCATTCATCAAGCAGGTCGAGGTGCAACTACGAAAGACTGTAAGGAACATTCGAAGCGATAATGGGCTTGATTTTAAAAATATGGAGTTTGAAGACTACCTGGCTGAAATAGGAGTAACTCACAACTTCTCTGCTCCTTACACTCCACAGCAAAACGGAATCGTTGAAAGGCAAAACTGATCTCTATGTGAAGCTGCACGCACGATGCTATCTTTCGCTTCACTTCCTCTGTACTTCTGGGTTGATGCCATCGCATGTGCTTGCTACACTCAGAACCGATCCCTTATCAACAAGATATTCGCCTTAACGCCATACGAGATCCTAAACAATAGAAAGCCCAACATAAAATTTTTCCATGTGTTCGGATCCAGATGTTTCATTTTTAACTCCAAGGAGAACCAAAACAAGTTTGACGTCAAAGAAGATGAAGGGATATTTCATGGGTATTCACTGACCTCAAAGGCATACAGGGTTCTAAACAAACGATCCAAGCGTCTCGAAGAAACCTACTATGTTACCTTTGATGAAAATTATGTTAAGAAAATTCAATCAACCGACAGAACTACACTAGAAATTCTTCCCTGAAACTAGTCTAGTCTCAACTCCAATTTCCAAGTTGTTTGAAGAATACACAAGGTTAGTTAATGAGCCAGAAAAAGCCATTAATTCGGAGGAAAATGCAGCTGACAACAAAGTTGATCATCTAAAGAAAATCATCAATGAAGCTGTACATGCTGCTGAAACCGATCCTCTTATAGCAACCGAGATGTAACACCGAAATTTTCAAATAATTTTTCACATTTTAAAAATACACTTTCATTCATAATTGTTATAAAAATATCATTGTCTCACATAATCAGTTCATAACATCACATCCCAAGATCATAAAAATGTAAAAACTCCTCATGTGTGTACTGATCAAGTCGGCGCCTTCCCGTGATCCTCACTGGTACCTGAAATACATAACACAACATTGTAAGCATAAATGCTTAGTGAGTTCCCCAAAATACCACACACAACATATATTAGTCACTCTAGGCTATAACTCTGTTTGACCCTCTGGTCAATGTGTCTTAGTGGGACCCTCCAGTCCCATAACTCTGTGGGCCCTCTGGCCCTAACTCTGTGGACCTTCCGGTCCAAACTCTGAAAACTCTGTAACATACATAGCATAAATCACATAGAAATCACATCATGCAAAAGCATACAAAATACTCTATCACATAACTCTGATTACTACTCTAGGTAAAGTATAGTGAGAAGACTCACCTCGGGTAACTCGGTAAATCTTGAACTCTGTAGAATTGGGTCTAGCCTCCGCCTAATCATATGAAATAAACACTCTAAATCAATACATCTCTCAAGGGTAGACTATTCCTTCTCTAAGTACTCTAAGAAGGGTAAAAGACCATTTTACCCCTCTCATGGCTCAAAGACCCTAAAGGTGACCAAACCCTAAAAGTCAACAAAAGTCAACTCTCAGGGTTACGCTGCGCGTACCAAACATGTACGCTGGGCGTACCCAGCGTTCTCACAGAAACGAGGTGCGCGACCCCTTACGTCGCGCATAATGGGATTACGCCCCACATAACTCCCAGTTTTAGACTCTAAGCTCTTGAGGTCTTAAATAGTTAAGACTCACGTCCAACTTCTAGATTTGACCATTTCTAAGCCTCTTAATCCATAAAGTTGGCGAGTATAAGCCTTTGCATGGCTGGACAAGTCACTAACACCCATAACATTCCATTTCCCAACTCTAGAAAGCTCATAACTCAAGCATGACCTCATAAGAATGACCAAGATGGAAACTTTATGGATCTATAACACAAATATCACTGAAATGGGACAGATCTAGGTCCATGGAGTACATTACACTCGTAAAGTCTCCTCCTTTGGGACTTTTAACCCTAAAAATGGTCCATGCAATCATCTAACCAAATAAAGAGGAAAGTTTTGAACTTTATACCTCTAGATGAAGTTCCTTTATGTGTAGATCTCAGGTCCAAACTAGCACTTCAAGCCCTAGCCTCCACAAGCTCTTCTCCTTCTTCTTCTTCACTAACACACCAAGACACTTTTAGCTCCAAAACACACACACACACAAGCTAAGGACGATGGAAGGCTCTCTCTTAGGGTTTCACTCTCTGATATGGAGGTTGAGAAGTGAGCCTTAGCATCCTTTAAATAGTGCACAAGCCAAACATTTAGGGTTGACATCTGGACCCGTTACGCCCAACGTAACCCGAGGTACGCCCAGCGTACTTAGGTGAGTCGGCGTCCAAATTAAGCGCATGAGTACGCGCAGCGTACTCCCCAGTACGCCCAGCGTACTCATTTGCTACAAGAACTCTCTCAAGGGACCAATCATGACAACTTGATAAAATGGAAGGGTTAAATAGCTTACCTGAATTTCGGGATGTTACAATTCTCCCCCACTACAACCAGACCTCGCCCTCGAAGTCTCATGCCGAAAACAACTCCGGATGCTGCTCCCGCATCTCTGACTCCGATTGCCAATTCAGCTCGGACCCCCTTCGATACTGCCACTGGACTTGAACCAGAGGCACCTCCTTGTTCCTCAGAACCTTGACCTTCCGGTCCAAGATCGCGATCGGTCTCTCAACATAATTCAGACCTGCGCCCACCTGGATATCCTCCAATGGCACCACTGCCGACTCGTCGGCTATACACTTCCTCAGCTGAGACACGTAGAAGGTATCATCAATCTGTCTCAACTCCGCAGGTAACTCCAATCGATAAGCTACCCTTCCCACCCTCGCAATCGCCCTGAACGGTCCAATGTATCGGGGCCCCAACTTGCCCCTTTTCATAATTCGGATCACTCCTTTCCAAGGAGACACTTTCAGGAGTACAAAATCACCAACCTGAAACTCAAGCTCGGATCGATGCCTATCCGCGTAACTCTTCTGGCGACTCTAGGCCGTCAGCAACCTCTGTCTAACCTGTTGTATCTGCTCTATCGTCTGAAGCACTATCTCAGTGCTGCCTATCACTCGCTGCTCTACCTCTCCCTAACAAATGGGAGTCCGACACCTCCTCCCATGCAATAACTCAAACGAAGGCATACCAATGCTCAAATGGTGGCTGTTGTTAAAGGAAAAGTCAGTCAAAGGCAGATTACATGTCCGAACTCCCTCCGAAGTCCAACACATATGCCCGAAGCATGTCCTCGAGCGTCTGAATCGTCCGCTCACTCTGTCCGTCCGTCTGTGGGTGGTAAGCGGTACTAAAATGCAGCCTAGTACCCAACTCCTCATGGAACTTCTTCCAGAACCTTTAAGTGAAACGCACATCTCGATCTGACACAATCGAGATCAGTACACCATGCCACGATACCACCTCCCTCACATACACCTCTGCTAGCCTCTCTGCGGAAGAGCTCTCACTAATAGAAAGAAAATGAGCGCTCTTTGTCTGCCGGTCGACGAGCACCCAAATTGCATCGACGCCTCTGGCAGTCCTCGTCAATTTGGTGATAAAATCCATGGAAACCTGTTCCCACTTCCATTGGGGAACCTCAAGCGGCTACAACTTGCCATGTGGACACTGGTTCTCGGCCTTAACCCTGCGGCAGGTCAAGCACCTCTCTACAAACCATGCCACATCCCTCTTCATACAGGGCCACCAATAATCTCTTTTCAGGTCCAAATACATCTTAGTGGCTCTGGGATGGATCGAAAACCTCAACCTGTGCGCCTCCTCCATCAAAATGGAACGTGCTCCACCCTTAAATGGAACCGAAACCCGACCCTGGAAGCTCATAAGCTCCCAACTATCGGCAATGAACTCAGATATCTGACCAATCACCCGCTCTTGCTTACGGTTCTCTAGTCTCATGGCCTCCACCTGGGTCTCCCGAATGGTGTCCAACACCGGAGTCATCACTATCAACCCTATACAAATAACTCGCAAAGGGGCACTCTCTGACCTGCGACTCAAGGCATCGGCTACCACATTTTCCTTGCCCGGGTGGTATAGGATCTCACACTCATAATCCTTTACCACGTCCAACCATCTCCTCTGATGCATGTTCAGGTTGGGCTGATCCATCAAATACTTCAAGCTCTTGTGGTCCGTGTATATGGTACACCGAACCCATTACAAGTAGGGACGCCAGATCTTGAGGGCGAGCACCATAGCCCCCAACTCCAGATCGTGAGTGGGATACCTCATCTAATGAGGCTTCAGCTGCCTCGATGCATATGCTATCACATGCCCTCTCTACATCAGCACCACACCCAGTCCCGATATCGACGCGTCACAATATACCATAAAGTCCTCCATTCCTTTTGGAAGGGCCAATACTAGGGCTTCTCACAATCTATGGCAAAGTGTTTCAAATGATGCCTGCTGCTCTGGGCCCCAATTGAAAGCCACGCCCTTCCGGGTCGCCTGGTGAGAGGAATAGCAATCCTGGAGAAATCCTGAATGAATCTTCAATAATATCCGGCCAACCCTAGGAAACTCCTGATCTCCGAAGGGGATCTCGGCATCTCCCAACTCATCACCGCCTCAATCTTGGCCGGATCGACCAATATCCCATTCTGGTTGATGAGGTGTCCTAGAAACTTGACCTCCCGTAACCAGAAATTGCACTTGGAGAATTTGGCGTAAAACCTCTTCGATCTCAGAACTCCGAGGATCTCCCTCAAATGTTCCTCATGCTACTCTTTGGACCTTGAATACACTAATATATCATCAATGAACACGATCACCGAACGATCCAACATCGGCTTGCACACCCTATTAATGAGATCCATGAACGCCGCTGGTACATTGGTGATTCCAAAAGGCATCACCAAGAACTCATAATGCCCGTAATGAGTCCTGAACGCTGTCTTCTGGATATCCTCATCACGCACCCTCATCTGATGATATCCAGACCTCAAATGAGTCTTGGAGAAACAAGACGCTCCCTACAACTGATCGAACAAATCGTCGATCCTCGGTAAGGGGTAACGGTACTTGACCGTCAGCTTGTTCAACTCCCGGTAATCAATGCACATCCGGTGTGAGCCATCCTTTCTCTTGACAAAAAAGATTGGCGCTCCCCACGGTGAGCTACTCGGCCGTATAAACCCCTTTCCCCCCAGAACCAAATCAATACGGAACTCCACCTGCCTCCTTGGAGGCACACCCAGTAACTCCTTGGGGAAAACATCCAGGAACTCACGCACTATCGCGCCCTCATCAACCGACCTAGGTCTCTCTGAACCTACCCTCGTATCCATCACATAAGCCACATACCCACTACAGCCCTGCTGTCGACTCTGCCTCGCTCTCATGGCTGAACAAAATGCCAACCCGGAACGGGTACCCTCGCCATAAACCATAAGGACTCCCCCACTAGGGTCTCGTATTGTCACCAGTTGTCACTCTCAGTTAATAACCGCTCCAAATCTGCTCAACGAGTCCATGCCCACGATGACACAGACATCCCCCATAGCAATCGGGACCAAATCAATCGAAAACGCAACGCCGAAGATCTCAAGTGCACATCCTCGAATCACATCAGTGGCATACACTACTCTCTTGTCAGCTATGGAAACTTGCAAAGGTCGACTCAACGCCTCTCGACGAATATTGATGTGCTAACTAAAGGCTAACGACACAAAAGACCGACTCGCACTCGAGTCAAATAACACCAAAGCAGGTACAGAACACACAAGAAATGTACCTACGGATATCACAATATAAGCATAACACCACAAACTCAAAATAAATAGAGAAAAGAATACATACCAGCCACAACATCAGGTGGTGCACGGACCTCCTCTGCTGTCAACTGGAAGGCTCTCCCGCGAGCCTTCGGTGCCCCGGCCTTCACCGACCGACTCTTTGTAGCTCGAACAGCAGAAGGGACAGATCCCTAAGAAACTCCCTGAGCTGACCCTCGTAACTACGGACACTCGGTCTTCCGGTGTCCGGTCTAGTTGTAGTGAAAACAAACTACAAACCCCTTTGGGCAATCCTTAGCCATATGCCCCTCCTTGCCACACTTGTAGCAAGAACCTGCTCTGCACACCCCCTCTTGAATCTTGCCGCATGTGCCACAAGTGCGTCCCTTCTGGTTGACTGATCTCAAATCGGCAGGCTTAGCCCGCTTGGCAGCCGGCTGGGACTGTGTCGATCGCCGATCCCTCCCCTGAGACTCCGCCTCCTCCCTGGCCTGAGTCTTTAGCTCAATCTCCCTCTTCCGGGCATTTTCCTGAAGCTCGGCAAATGTCCAGTACGTCGAGTTCGCCAAGAACTTGCAGATGTCTCTCCTCAAAATACTCAAATACCGATTCATATGTTCCTGCTCGGAAGACACGTGCTCAGGGCAGAACTTCACCCTCTCATGAAACATCCTGATGATCACAGTAGCAGACTCAGTACCCTGCTTAAGGGTCAAGAACTCTTGGGCCAAACGCTCCCTTTCCATCGGGGGAACGTACTCATCACGAAACATAGCGGTGAACCTCTCCCAGGTCACCGCAACGAGCTCTGCTGAAGAATATTGAGCTGTCACAAACTTCCACCAGTCCTTTGCTCCCAAGCGAAGCTGGTTCAGCGTGAACCGAACTCTCAGATGCTCCGGACATGAACATGTGTCGAAGCACCCCTCAAAGTCAGAGATCCACCTCATCGCGGCTATCGAATCCTGAGTCCCGTCAAACTCTGGTGGCTTCGTGTTGCTGAACTCCCGGTACAACAACGCGTCACCCCCTGCGGCCTGTTTGACAACCCCATATTTTCCAAAAGCAGTGTAACACTCGAAAGTCAAATACAACGAAAACTATTTGGAATCAATGAAATTAACCTCAAAAATAAAGTGTTCAAATATCTAAATTGGGATGCATCAAATGTTAGATATCGTGCCAAGGTTTCCAAAAACATAAAGAACATTCAAAACCGGGTTATATTGAAGAATTTATAACTACTCGAATATTTACGACACACCGTTAAAACATTATTTAAACGTAAAAAGTGAAATTACAATAAAATGCATTTTAGCCTTAAGTATCTAAACAGAAGTTGTAGAGTTCGTTAAGCTATAAACATACATAAAAAGTATAAAAACAAGTTTGATTTACGAGATTCATATACGCGTTCAGTTTTCTACATTATTTTGAGAAAAAAAGTTTATCATTATTATTCAAGTACGAAAAATACTAACGCACCTCAACTCTGGGAACTTTTCAAACCATTTATAGAAAATATTGAATTTTCTGAAAACCTCGTTCATCGATTTGCTACCAAAAGGACATACTTTTCAATACAAAACAATTATGAAGTCACCAACTTAATTATTGACACTTTTTCGAAACCACTTGTATTTCTCAGGGAATTAGTAATACAAGTAACCACCAACTTTTGAAGAAGGAACGCCAAGGACGTTTATTATTAAACCTTTATATCATCATATTGTAATATTCTTTAGGAAATATGTATAACGCAATAATATACGTTTTTATTATATATATGATGGTTGTGTACTTTCTTTACAATATTCAATTGTTATGATACTACGTGAAGTCATCCACCCCCGGATGTTTCCGCCATTCGTGTTTGGGGGTGTGACAGATTGGTATCAGAGCATTATTTATAGTGAACTAAGTATATCGAACCACATAAGATATACAAACTATAAATGCAACGGGAACCAAAAACCCTCTGACAAAACGTTTTCATAAAAATATATTTTCTTTTAAATATATACATTTTTACTCGCATGTATCAGTCTCGTATCATGACAAGTTTTCTAAAAAGTATTAAGGCAAGTTGCGACACTACGATTGGGCCTCGGGGTATGTAATCAAATCGAGAATAAATATAGCCTGATCAACTATATATATCCTGGATTTGACCAATGTACGTCGAGGAATGGTCGTAGTGGACAACAAGCCAAAAACTTACCAAATACAAATTATTTTTGTTCGCCAATTTAAAATACTATAGGAGTATTGTTATAAATAATAGTACAATGAAAAACTTGCGCTTCGTAAAATATAGTTAAACGTAGGATGTCGTTAAATAGAAATTTCTTTTCTTATCAAATTCTCATACCTCTATCCTAGTACAGAGAAATGGCCGGATTCCATTTACCGGGAAATCCCTACTACCCGAAACCAAGGCAACGGCGGCTGGATAGAAGAAGACCCGGAGGAAGACTCGGAGGAAATCGAAGAGGAAGTCGAAGAAGAATTCGAAGTCGAAGTCGAAGAGGAGTTCGAAGTCGACGAAGAGGTCGAGGAAATTACTAGTGGAACAGACTCCGAGCCGGAAGTAATCGACCCTCCCGCTCCTCATCCTCCCGAAGTCAGACCATATCAACAAGGACCCATCCCCATCTGGGGAAGCCATCTCTACTACTGGAGCCGCCAACTAGGTGTACGCCCTCCTTTCGGTATGTGTCGAGATTTTTACAATATCAGTGGGGGAGGCTCAGCTGATCGAGCACTTCCTGTTATTGTGGGCACTATAGCTACCCAGAACTACCATGCGGACAAGCAAGCAGCCAGAGTTCGCGAGATCGATGCTGCTACTCAGGGTAACGCCGCAGACATCCGTCGTTTGGAAGGACTACACGAGAATACCCAAATCTACACAGGGACGCTTCAGAATCAAATGGTAACCGCACTAGCATAAATAAGAGAGATGAAGGAACAACAAGCAGATCTTGAAAGGCGCCTGATGGGAGTCAAGCAGTCGGATGCAAAATCTAGCTCCAAACGTACAACATGCCGCAAGTAGAACTTGCTCAACTCCAACAATTTTGATATAGAATAGGACCTCGGATAAAGTTTTTCCCTTAGTTCATTTGTATCTGTAATCGGAGACCTCTAGATAGATCGAATTTTCCTAAGTATGAAGCATAATGTAACACACCTTAGGTGTGACATATATATATATATATATATATATATATATATATATATATATATATATATATATATATATGAATTACTTCTTTATATACCTCTCGAAACTTATGGGATTAACTAAATTGTTGTACCTACTTTGAAACCAAAAACTAAAGTCAAAACAAATTAGAAGATACAACTAACCCTCTAGTACACGATTGTCAAAACATTAGAAACTTATAGTATTCATTCTTATTTTCTCTACCAGAACATGCCTCCTTGTAGATCAGCATGCAGAAACTCAACTCCAACACCACCTCCACCACCCCCTCCAACTATGGATGCAGCTATGTTCCAAACTGCTGTAACAGCCGCTGTAACCGCGGCGATGGCTCAAATGAGCAACAACGGGTCAGGAGGAGGAATAAACCGCTTTACAAATGGCCAAAGCCAAGGCCGTTCCGGGGTATGCACTTACAGGGACTACACCAACGGAAAACCTATTCCCTTTTATGGGACTGGGGGAGTATTGGCTCTATCCCAATGGATAGAGAAAACGGAAGTCGTATTCGAAATTTGCGCATGCCCTAAAGAAAGCAAAGTAAAATTTGGTGCTTTTACTTTCTCTGAACGCGCCCTGACATGGTGGAACGACCATGTCAAGACACTAACCCTAGTGGTGGCGAACTCCACGGGTTGGGAAAACCTGAAATGAATGCTCCTACGAGAGTACTGCCCAAGAGGCGAGATTCAGAAGCTCGAACAGGAACTGTGGGGCCTTTCGGTGGTAGGCTCGGACATCGCAGGCTACACCAATAGATTCAGTGATTTGATAAAACTTTGCCCAGGGATGTTGATCCTGGAAAGCCAAAAGGTGGAGAGGTACATCTGGGGACTATCACCCCAAATTCGAGGAAGCGTGTTAGCTTCCAAACCCACGACCTTCGACAACGCCAAGGAACTAGCGCAATCTCTCGTTGATCATGGTGTCTGTTAAGGAGTCTCGGCTATCATGGCTGAACCAACCAAAGGGAACAACAACAACGATAACAATGCCAACAACAACATCAAAAAGAAATTCTGGAACAAGAGAAAGGGGCAATCTTCGCAAGAACCTTCAAAGAAACAAATGGTGGCGGTTCATGCTGCTACTGCTCCCACAACAACTCCTGCTGCCCCTGCGCCAACAAAAAATTATGCGGAGAACCTGCCCAAGTGCAGCAAATGCAACTACCATCACCACGGTAATTGCCGCGAGATGCACTGTAAGAACTGCGACAGGAAAGGGCACACCGCCCGTTTCTGTAAGGCACCAGCGCGACCGGTCAGTCAAGGTCCTGGTACTGGGATAAGCCAGACATGTTATGGGTGTGGAGAAACTGGGCACTTCAAGAAGGACTGCCCCAAGACAAGGAATGTTGGCAGTGTTGGGAGAGTGCTAGCGATAGGTCAAAATGAAGCAATAGCTGACCCAACGGTGGTTACGGGTACGTTTCTCCTCGACAACATTTATACATGCATACTCTTTGACTGCGGTGTGGAGAGAAGTTTTGTGAGTCATAAATTCAAACACCTACTTAATCAAAGACCCCAACCACTCAGTAAAATATTCACTGTAGAAATGGCTAACGGTAAAACGGAAAGCACAAGCGATATGTACGTAGGGTGCACAATAAATTTAAACGAACACTTATTTCAAATCGACCTTATTCCCATTTCAATAAGAAGTTTTGATGTAATCATCGGTATGAACTGGTTAAGTCTTCACCATGCCGATATTATTTGTCACAAAAAGGTCGTTCGCCTCAATCTACCCAACGACAAAACTCTTGTCATATATGGAGACAAACCTAGTTCGAATTTGCAAATCATCTCCTGTGTTAAAGCACAAAAATATCTTCGCAAGGAATACCATGCCTTTCTAGCCCACGTAGTAGACCAGAAACAAGAACCGAAGAACATTAAAGACATTCCGGAAGTCTGCAACTTCCAAGACATATTCCCAGAAGATCTTCTAGGAATTCCACGAGAACGCCAAGTCGAGTTCAGAATCGATTTAATCCCCGGAGCTACTCCAGTAGAAAAGTCGCCTTACCGTTTAGCCCCAGCCGAGATGCAGGAACTGTCCAGTCAATTAAACGAGCTACTGAGCAAGGGCTTCATCAGACCGAGCTTCTCACCATGGGGAGCGCCGGTCCTATTCGTGAAAAAGAAGGACAGATCTTTTCGCATGTGCATCGATTACCAGGAGCTGAACAAACTCACGATCAATAACTGATATCCCCTTTCGCGCATAGACGATCTGTTCGACCAACTACAGGGAGCGAGCTACTTCTCAAAGATCGATCTAACATCTGGTTATCACCAACTGCGAGTACTGGAAGGAGACATCCCCAAAACGGCCTTTCGAACACGCTATGGTCACTACGAGTTTGTAGTAATGCCCTTCGGGTTGACAAATGCTCCAGCAACGTTCATGGACTTGATGAACCGAGTATGTCGCCCCTTCCTGGATAAATTTGTGATCGTGTTCATAGATGATATAGTCATCTATTTAAGAAGCCAGGAAGAACACAGCCAACACCTCCGCCAAGTTTTGGAAACATTGAGGGCAGAGAAGCTTTACACAAAATTTTCAAAGTGCGAATTTTGGATTCGGGAAGTGGATTTCCTAGGACATGTAGTAAGTAAGGAGGGGATACACGTGGATACTTCTAAAATCAAGGCAATAGAGAGTTGGACGACTCCAAGAACCCCTACAGAAATCCGACAATTTTTAGGACTCGCCGGGTATTACTGAAGGTTCATACAAAAGTTTTCCAAGATTGCCAAGCCACTCACCACCCTAACTCAGAAGAGTGTGACCTTCGACTGGGGAGAAAGACAAGACATCGCGTTTCAGACCCTAAAGCGAGCCTTATGTAGTGCGCCCATCCTAACCTTGCCAGAAGGAATGGAGGACTTCGTGGTCTATTGCGATGCCTCAAACGAAGGACTCGGGTGTGTCCTGATGCTACGAGGGAAGGTCATCGCCTACGCCTCAAGGTAACTAAAGACGCACGAAGTGAACTACACAACGCACGATCTTGAGCTAGGAGCAGTCGTCTTCTCTCTGAAGATATTTCTACGGCACGAAATGTATGATCTTCACCGACCATAAAAGCCTCCAACATATCCTCAACCAAAAAGAACTCAACATGAGACAAAGACGGTGGGTAGAACTACTAAATGATTATGAATGCGAGGTTCGATATCATCCCGAAAAGGCTAACGTGGTGGCCGATGCACTCAGCCGGAAGGAATACTCGGGCCGCAGAGTGAAATATTTAACCATGAAAATCCATTCACACCTGTCCACACAAATCAAGGAAGCCCAAATAGAATCCTTAACATATGAAAATGTGGAAGGGGAAGCCTTAAGGGGAATGGATAAGAAAATTGAAGTCAAGAATGATGGAGTTCATTACTTCATGGATCGAATCTGGACGCCGAGGTTTGGCGGATTCAGAAAAGTCGTCATGAACGAAGCACATAAGACACGATACTCCATACACCCCGGCTCTGATAAGATGTATCTCGACATCAAGAAACTATACTGGTGGCCGAACATGAAAGACGAAATTGCTACCTACGTGAGTAAATGTCTGACGTGCGCCAAAGTCAAGGTAGAATACCGAAAGCCCTCAGGATTGTTGCAACAACCAGAAATACCTGAATGGAAGTGGGAACGTATAACCATGGACTTCATAACCAAACTACCAAGAACGACAAGCGGACTCAACACCATCTAGATGATAGTCGACAGGTTAACTAAATCAGCGCACTTCCTACCAATCAAAGAGACGGATAAATTGGAGAAACTAACTAGGACATACCTCAAAGAGATTGCATGACTGCATCGTGTGCCCATATCCATTATCTCGGACCGAGATAGTAGATTCACCTCAAGGTTCTGGCAGTCACTACAAAAAGCTCTAGGAACAAGACTAGACATGAGTACCGCTTATCACCCGCAAACCGACGGCCAGAGTGAGAGAACCATACAAACCCTAGAAGATATGTTGAGATCTTGCGTAATCGATTTTGGCAAAGCATGGGACACCCATCTACCCTTGGTCGAGTTCTCGTACAACAATAGCTACCACATTAGTATCAAGGTTTCCCCATTCGAAGCCCTCTACGGCCGCAAGTGCAGGTCACCTCTATGCTGGGCCGAAGTGGGGGACACACAACTAGCAAAAGGACAAGCAACAGACAACACGCTCACTGGACCAGAAATCATAAGGGAAACTACGGAGAAGATTGTCCAGATCCGGGAACGTCTAAAAGCATCAAGTGACAAACAAAAGAGTTACGCGGATAAAAGACAGAAACCCTTGGAATTCCAGGCTGCAGATCGAGTCCTACTAAAAGTCTCGCCATGGAAGGGATTAATACGCTTCAGAAAGCGCGGGAAACTGAACCCAAGATACATCAGACCATTCAAGATCCTTGCCAGGATCGGTCCAGTGGCTTACAAACTTTGATTACCCCAGGAGCTCCACAACGTACACCCTACCTTTCACGTATAACACCTAAAGAAGTGCTTGTCCGATGAGACCCTTGTCATCCCTCTAGACGAAATTGCAATAAATGAGAATCTCCAATTCGTAGAAGAACCAGTAGAGATCATGGATCGGGAAATAAAAAGGACTAAACAAAGCCGCATACCTATTGTAAAGGTCCGCTGGAACGCCAAGCGAGGACCTGAATACACCTGGGAACGCGAGGATCGGATGAAATAAAAGTACCCCCTTCTTTTTCCTAACCTGTAAACTCTATCTTAGATTAAATTTCGGGACAAAATTCCCCTAACGGGGGGATGATGTGACAACCCCATATTTTCCAAAAGCAGTGTAACACTCAAAAGTCAAATACAACGAAAACTATTTGGAATCAACAAAATTAACCTCAAAAATAAAGTGTTGAAATATCTAAATTGGGATGCATCAAATGTTAGATATCGTGCCAAGGTTTCCAAAAACATAAAGAACATTCAAAACCGGGTTATATTGAAGAAATTATAACCACTCGAATATTTACCTCACACCGTTAAAACATTATTTAAACGTAAAAAGTGAAATTACAATAAAATGCATTTCAGCCTTAAGTATCTAAACAGAAGTTGTAGAGTTCGTTAAGCTGTAAACATACATAAAATGTATAAAAACAAGTTTGATTGATGAGATTCATATATGCGTTCAGTTTTCTACATTATTTTGAGCACAAAAGTTTATCATTATTATTCAAGTATGAAAAATACTAACGCACTCCAATTTTGGGAACTTTGCAAACCATTTATAGAAAATATTGGATTTTCTGAAAACCTCGTTCATCGATTTGCTACCAAAAGGACATACTTTTCAATACAAAACACTTATGAACTCACCAACTTAATTGTTGACACTTTTTCGAAACCACTTGTATTTCTCAGGGAATCAGTAATACAGGTAACCACCAGCTTTTGAAGAAGTAACGCTAAGGACGTTTATTATTAAACCTTTATATCATCATATTGTAATATTCTTTTGGAAATATGTATAACACAAAAATATACATTTTTATTATATATATGATGGTTGTGTACTTTCTTTACAATATTCAATTGTTATGATACTACGTGAAGTCATCCACCCCCGAATGTTTCCGCCATTCTGGTTTGGGGGTGCGACAGCCTGGCACCAGCAACGGCCGTAGTGGCTGCAGCAACAGCAACATTAGTAAGAGCAGCATACCGCTCATCAAAAGTCTCAATCATTGTGGTCTTGATAGACCCGAACATCTCTAGAATCTCAGCGCGGATGGCAGCAGCCACCTCATCATGAATCATCTGGCGAAGCTCCTCATCGCTCACACCCCCCTCACTAGTCCCTGGCCTGTGGCGTGTCCCCACCATGATGTCTCTCTAAAATACAACACAAGATATCATAGACTCGCTCGAGTGTACACACACTCGATATCCCAATCCTACATGATCCCTGGTACCCTAATGATCCTTACTTGGGTTGCGCATTGATCTGATGCCTTCGGTAGTACGGGCCCAATACTACCGTCCACACTGCATCAATATTCACCCCAAGTCGTCCTCCTAGGATCCCAAATCCCAAGTACTCTACTCTCTCTCTATGCATAGTCTACTCTCTAGTAGATCTCTCATAAGCTTCTTGTTGCCATCTATTCACTCTCAAGCATCTCCTAGCAGAAAAATCCCTAGGCTAAGGCATCACAAATCAGGCCACTCTAGTCCTAATAAGAATACCTAGCCTACTCTAGCATGCATATCATATCATAATATATCTCACAACTCATAATGTAAGGCTATTTTGGGAAATCACCGTTCGTGCTCTAGCTGATCGTACACACTGCTCTGCTCTGCTATTTCAAAAACCTTTTACTCTTAAGAAAAATTTTGTGAATTTTATTTTGAAAATCTCTCAAATCCTTGGTTTGAGTTCAGATACGCCTGAAGGTGCACCCGAATCCCTCAAACCAAGGCTCTGATAGCAACTTGTAACTATCAAATTTATAAAAAAAAATTTACATTTTAAAAACACACTATCATTCATAATTGTTATTAAAAATATCATTGTCTCACATAATCAGTTCATAACATCACATCCCAAGATAATAAAAATGTAAAAACTCCTCATGTGTGTATTGATCAAGCCAACGCCTTCCCGTGATCCTCACTGGTACCTGAAACACATAACACAACACTGTAAGCATAAATGCTTAGTGAGTTCCCTAAAATACCACACACAACACATATTAGCCACTCGAGGCTATAACTCTGTTTAACCCTCTGGTCAATGTGTCTCAGTAGGACCCTCCAGTCCCATAACTCTGTGGGCCCTCTTGCCCTAACTCTGTGGACCTTCCGGTCCTAACTCTGAAAATTTTGTAACATACATAGTTTAAATCACATATAAATTACATCATGCAAAAGCATAAAAAATACTCTGTCACATAACTTTAATTACCACCCTAGGTAAAGTATAGTGAGAAGACTCACCTCGGATAACTCGGTAAATCTCGAACTCTGTAAAATCAGGTCTAGCCTCCGCCTAATCATATGAAATAAACACTCTAAATCAATACATCTCTGAAGGCTAGACTATTCCTTCTCTTAGTACTCTCAGAAGGGTAAAAGACTATTTTACTCCTCTCATGGCTTAAACACCCTAAAGTTGACCAAACCATAAAAGTCAACAAAAGTGAACTCTCCAGGTTACGCTGCGCGTACCAAACAAGTACGTTGGGCGTACCCAGCGTTCTCACAGAAACGGGGTGCACGACCCCTTACGCTGCACGTATTGGGATTACGCCCCGCGTAACTCCCAGTTTCAGACTCTAAGCTCTTGAGGTCTTAAACAGTTAAGACTCACGTCCAACTTCTAGATCTGACCATTTATAAGCCTCTTAAATTATAAAGTTGGTGACTTTAAGCCTTTCCATGGCTGGACAAGTCACTAACACCCATAACATTCCATTTCCCAACTCTAGAAAGCTCATAACTCAAGCATGACCACATAACAACGACCAAGATGGAAACTTTATGGATCTATAACACAAATATCACTAAAATGGGACAGATCTAGGTCCATGGAGTACATTACACTCAGAAAGTATCCAACTTTTGGACTTTTAACCTTAGAAATGGTCCATGCAATCATCTAACCAAATAAAGAGGAATGTTTTGAACTTTAAACCTCTAAATGAAGCTCCTTTCTCTGTAGATCTCAGAAACTTGCACTTCAAGCCCTAGCGTCCACAAGCTCTCCTCCTTCTTCTTCACTAACACACAAAGACACTTTTAGCTCGAAAGCACACACACACAAGCTATGGACGATGGAAGGCTATCTCTTAGGGTTTCACTCTCTGATATGGAGGCTGAGAAATGAGGCTTAGCATCCTTTAAATAGTGGAGAAGCCAAACATTTAGGGTTTTCATTTGGACCCGTTACTCCCAGCCTAACCCTGGGTATGCCCAACGTACTCAGGCAAGTCCGCGTCCAAATTAAGCGCATGAGTACGCGCAACGTACTCCCCAGTATTCCTAGCGTACTCATTTGCTACAAGAACTCTCTTAAGGGACCAATCTTGACAACTTGATCAAATTGAAGGGTTAAATAGCTTACCTGAATTTCGGGATGTTACACTAGAGTCAACCCTCTGTTTCCAACACAACAGAACAACATGGTGAGGGAGCACATCCACCTCCAACTAGCAAAGCTCAAGTTGAGGGGGAGCATCCAGCAGCAGGGGAAAATCCATCTCCAACCGAGGGGGAGCATCCCACTCTAACTGAGGGAGAAATACCTGAACCTAACGTTGGATATACTTCGCCATTTGAGGGGGAGAATAGCAATACAAATGACGAAGATTATGAATCAGAACTCGAAGAAGAGGTCAATGCAGAATTGGATCCAACTTATGATCCGAATTATCATCCCCTGATTAAATGGACAAGGGATCACCCCAACACACAGATCATTGGTGAATCATCAGAAAGAGTTCTTACTCGTTCTCAAATGAAAGCGAAGCAAACTGCATTATTTTCTCAAGTTGAATTTTGCATGTTTAATTCATTTATCTCCAAAATCGAACCAAAGACGGTCAATACTGCACCTGATCATACCGATTGGGTAAAGGCAATGCAAGACGAACTGCATGAGTTCGAAATAAATCTTGTTTGGAGATTGATTCCCACTCCTATGGATACTTCTGTGGTCGGACTAAAATAGGTATTCAGGAACAAGATGGATAAAGAGGGCAACGTCATTCGGAACAAGGCTCGACTAGTGGTGAAGGGATACTGCCAAGAAGAGGGAATAGACTATGAAGAAACGTTCGCTCTAGTAGCTAGATTGGAATCAGTTAGAATATTTCTTGCCTATGCTGCTTATAAAAACTTCGAAGTCTTTCAAATGGATGTGAAGTGCGACTTCTTAAAAGGAGAACTGGAAGAGACAGTGTACGTAGAGCAGCCACCTGGTTTCGTAAATGAAAAGTATCCTGATCATTGCTATGTTCTTGACAAAGCGGTGTATGGTCTAAAGCGAGCACCGAGGGCATGGTATGAAACCTTAACTCGTTTCGTTATGATGTCTAGGTTTAACCAAGGTTCGGTTGACCCAACCTTCTTTCATAAGAAAGAGGGCGAACACTTGATGATTGTTCAAATCTATGTCGATGACATCAACTTCGGCTCCACGAATCCTAGCCTAACAGCTGAATTCAGGAAGTTGATGCAGACTAAATTTGAAATGAGCTCAATGGGTCTGATTAACTTTTTTCTTGGACTGAACATTAGAAAGCGACTAGAAGGTATATTTATAAATTAGGAGGCTTACACCAAGAAGCTGCTAACAAAATTTGGAATGAAGGGAGATTCGAAAGTGAAGGTTCCTATGGCGTTTGGCATGAAATTGACGCCATCTCTGGATAAACCGGCTGTAGACATGACACTCTATCGTCAAATGATAGGATGTCTCATGTATTTGATGGCTAGGAGACCAGATATAATGTTCTCAATCTGCTATTGTGCCATATTTCAAGCTAATCCAAGAGAACCTCATATGATAGACGTGAAGAACATCTTTTTCTATCTGAAGCGAACCTCATCTCTCGGTCTCTGGTATCTAGAAAATTCTGGTTTCTTTATTCAAGCATTTTCAGACACAAATCTTGGTGGATGTGGATTGGACCAAAAGAGCACAATGGGAGCATGCCAATTCCTTGATGGAAAGCTTGTCATCTGGCAGTCAAAGAAGCAGACATGTGTGTCACTTTCAATAGCCGAGGCTGAATACATTGCAGTTGCATCCTGTACATCGCAAGTGGTATGGATACAAAGTCAGCTAAGAGATTATGGTTTAATTATGAAGAAGATTCCGCTTTACTGTGATTCTGAAAGTGCAATAAGGATATGTCATAATCCAGTGCAGTACTCCAAGACCAAACACATTGCACTGAGATACCACTTCATCAAAGACCATGTTGAAAATGGAAATGTAGAAGTTCACTTTATTCGATCATCAGATCAGCTTGCCGATATTTTCACTAAGGTGTTGCCTGAAACGAGTTTTCATAGAATACTACATGGCTTAGGTATGATCGTAGTAGAATCCGTATCGAAACACCTTTCATCTACGTAAAAGGTTAGCTAAGTGTAATAGAACGTGGCTCGGTCTATTTTGGTTTCATGAAAATTAAGGAACCGAAATGAACCGAATGCTCGGTCTATTTCGGCTCTGTAATTTTAGGGAACCGATATAAGCCAACCGCTCGGTCTATTTCGGCTGCGTAATTTTAGGGAACCGATATAACCCGACCGCTCGGTCTATTTCGACTCCATACTTTTCAGGAACCAATATTTGTTGAACGCTCAGTCTATCTGTAACAACCCGAAATTCATAACATTACTTATAATCCTTTTCGTAACCCATTTCGATAATCCATTCGTCGTTTCCAACTTCGTTTCCGATTTCATTATTTAATTAAGTCATTAATTTGAGTTTGATATTATCACTTAACGGGTGTCCAAAAACATTTAGAACTCATTTTAACACCCCATATTAGTAATCGAAATTTTTTTAGAATCAACCATATCGGGTTATGGCAACTTGATCGGGGCAGCCAAAAGCCCCGTATAACATCGGTATCAGGTAGAATTCCTCCGTGTCCAAATCTTAGACACTATTTAAAGATAATTAAGCTTCCATTTGAAGCTTTTTCCCTCTCTCACTACTCTCTCTAACCTCTCTCCTCAATCCAAATTTAAGGTCCAAAAACATAGAATTAAGGCTCCAAATCCTTGAGGTAACTTCCCTAACTTATTATTCAACCTCCTTAGCCTTCAAATCCGAATTTAAACTTTGATTTTGGACCTCAAACATGAGTTTACGGCCAAGGAGCATGCTTGGGCCGTAAACACCTAATAAGAGGGTTTTTATGCCTTTAAACCCCTCCAAACCAATTTTGGGACTTAGATACGACTATATGGCTTACCAATTCGGACTTAGAATACCCTAAACATGGTTTTTGAGGAGTAAACATGAGTTTACTCCCCAAGAACAAGCTTGGGCCGTAAACTCCTCATTCATGGAGAGTAAACTCATTTTCAAGTGTTAAAAAGCCATGTAAACACACCGTTAGCCTTGGAATAAATCCTAGAACCAACCAAAATTAGTTTTAGGACCTTAAACAAGATAAATACCTTCCATTTGGGTGTTTACAGCCATAACTCCCCATGAACAAGTTCCAGGGCCGTAAACTCCTTTACATAGCTCAAATGGTGCCCAAAATTCATCCCAAGGCTTGGAAAAATAGTTTGAATCACATATGATTAGTCTAAGGCCATTAAATCAACAATTCAAGGGGGGTATAGGAGCATCCAGCCGTAAACTCCTTGTTTAGGGCCGTAAACTCCCTTTTATGGTCTATTTGGCGGTAAAACTTATTCCCATGCCTTAGATTAATTCATAGCAACCCTTCCCATGTGTTAATTGACCATTTGGCACTATAAAATACCATATTCATGAGTTCACAGTGGTGAACTCATATGGGCATGGTCTTAGGGCTGTAAACTCCCTAAGGAGTTTACTCTTGAAGTCCCAAATCATTATCCAAGCCATATACGTCTGTAGATGTCACCCAGGTCACTCCAAACACTTGATTTGAAGTGTTTTCGCTCATTGGAGTGTATTATCCTATCTAATTAGTGTTTTAAAATCTAATTAGATATATTTGAATATTATTTCATATTACATAGGAACCTCGTGTATTAACAAGGCCCAAACCAACGTTTAGCATCCAAACAGTCGTGTTTTCTCATATGGTGAGTTCATACCCCTACCCTTTTTCAATGTTTTCACTGTTTTCAGGGGCGAATACAAGCAAAGTACAAGGGATATTTGTACATATAAACTTGTTTTACATGTGTCTGTTTCATAATTCATATGCATTTAACACTGATAATCGTAACAAATAACCGTTTGAAACTTGCAGCATAATCATACACATTATTTGTGAAATTAGTTATAAACTGTTATGTTTTATATTTCACAAATTGTATTCCATATTTTATCAGTTAAAAGCATGACATTTGAACCTTTAACATAAAATTTAGTACATTGTTTTGTCCTCGTTAACACTCCACAGAGATACGCGAGTGGAGGATTATTGTATTATTACTAGTAAATTTGTTAATCCTATATAATTGGGGACACGTCCTCGGTGAACACTCCACAGAGATACGCGAGTGGAGGACCGCATCTGTAACCAAAATCTCTTAGATAGGGAGCGTGACTTGAGTGTATAGATCTATACAGGGCTGACTACCCCACACTTGGCTGCCAGCTACAGCCGAACCAAATGGTTCAAGGGTGACGAAAGTCATAAGATGATGTGGACTACTTATTGCCATATCTAGTCTATTGTATGGTTATGGAACTCACAATTAGGATAACAGAGATTTACTAAATAGTAATAATGAATAAAGTAATTAATTTACTTTGTATATATTAGTTTTATATACGTGTTAAAATTAATACATTTCACAAGGATAACCGTGTTCTCAGTATACATCTTTCACATTCGGTAACCAACATTCAGGAAAATATGGGATTTTCCTGGGGAAACATATATACATAACTAGAAATATGTAACAAACCAGATAACTAAACTTTACATCTCAGAAGGGTAAACATGTTTTCAGTGTACATCTTTACATTACATTTTGGGGATTCAATAACCAACTTTTAAGAAAATATGGGATTTTCTTGGTGTGAAATATTTTCAGAAACGGAAAGGAACTTGTACATTTTTCACAAAACAAAACCGCTTATGAACTCACCAGCTTTATGCTGATTTTCAAACTGCTTGTATTCTCAGGTCCGTATTAGACAGGTACCCAGTGATTACTTTTGGCGAAGATGGAACGCGTTCAAGTAACTTCTTTCTTTCGTTTATATATACATATGTATAACAATGTACAACTTTACTTTTGAATCAAATGTAAACTTTTATATATGTAATGTAATGGTTGTTTACTTGGCTTACTATGTGCATTGGATTTGATACTCAACATGGAGTCAACCCCAGAAATGTTTCCGCCTTCGGTTTTCGGGGTGTGACAAATTGGTATCAGAGCCCTTGTTTATAGTGAATAAAGTATACCAAACCTTACATGGTATAAAACTATAAACACTAAAGGGCCTAAGTGCTCTGAAGTAAAAGTATACATCCAAATATAAGTATTTTCAAAAGTATACAAGTATACCGAACCGTCGAGATCCGTAACTACAAATAGAACAAAACATAAGTAAATAGGTGTTGTGTACTGCGGTTATACCTGGGTAGTTATGTATTCGTGTCTAGGATCAATATAGTCTAGCCAACTATATTCATTCGAGACACGGCCAACATGTGCTTGGGAGTGACTGTGGTATGCGACATGCCTAAAACTTACGCTAATACCACAAACATTGAGCCAGTGTCGTAGCGAATCATGAAATACTAGGGGAGTATTTCTCGAGCCAATCCCTTGTAGAAATCCTCGTGCACGCGTTATTCCTTGATAATTCCTTTAGCGATAATTTACCTGCTTTGATAACTCTTTCCCACTTTATCGCTTGTTCGGAATATATATATATATATATATATATATATATATATATATATATATATATATATATATATATATATACCTGTCATATCTCTTAATTCAATTCAGAGGACTTAGCATCCTCTCTCTTTCTTGATATTATTAGATCAAGATGCCTCCAAGAAACAGACTCAGCTCAAATACCAACAACCCTCCGCCACCACCTCCTCCTCAAGTAGACCTTGTAATACTTCAGGTAGCTGTTATTGCCGTAGTGACAGCCGCCATGTCACAATTGAACCCTGGTGGTTCAAGAGGTGGTCCCCGACCTCAAAACCAGGATAGTAGTCAGGGACACCAAAAAGAGGGTTCCTATAAAGACTTCATGAACGCGAAACCTAACGAAGGCGGAAACATTTCCGGGGTTGACTCCACGTTGAGTATCAAATCCAATGTACATAGTAAGTAAAGTAGAACAACCATTACATTACATATAAAAGTTTTACAATTGTTTTCAAAAGTAAAGTTGCACAGTTGTGATACATAGTATATATATATGAACAAAAGGAAACAGGTATTCTGAGCATTCCAATTTCGAGCAAAAAGGATCTTCGGTACCTGTTCTAACGTTGACCTGAGAACACAAGCGGTTTTGAAAATCAGCATAATGCTGGTGAGTTCATAAGTAGTTTTGTTTTGGTGAAAATGTTGATACCTCCTTTCTGTTTCTGAAAAATGTAACACACGCCAAGAAAATCCCACATTTTCTTAATAGTTGATTGTTGTTTCACAATTACAAAGTATAGTAGGTTTGTACACTGAAAACACATTACTCATGTGAAAAACGTATAGTTTGATTAATCCGATTTGTTACACTATTCTGTTTGAGTTCCAATGTATCCCCAGGAAAATCCCATACTTTCCTGATTGTGAGTTATCATTTGTAAAAGATGTAATGTTATCTGTTTTGTTACACTTTTCTAGTTAAGTATATGATCCCCAGGAAGGCCCCATGCTTTCCTGAGTTTTGGTTTTCAATGTAAAAGATGTATAAGTTATTGATTATTACTATGAGTAAATCTCTATTATCCTAATTGCGAGTTCCATAACCATACTAAAGACTGAACCAGTGGCAATAAGTAGTCCACAACCTTATGACTTTCGTCACCCTTAAACCATTTCGGTTCGGCTGTAGCTAGCAGCCAGGTATGGGGTAGTCAGCCCCATATAGATCTATACACTCAAGTCACACTCTCTAAATCCCAGAGATTCTGGTTACGAGTGTAGTCCTCCACTCGCGTATCTCTGTGGAGTGTTCGCCGAGGACGTGTCTCCAATCATACAGGAATAACAAATTTACTAGTAATAATATGATAATCCTCCATTCGCGTATCTATGTGGAATGTTACCGAGGACAATATAGTGTACAAATTATATTGTTCATGTGTTCTAATTTATTCTTTTAACTGATAAAATGTGGAAAACTATTTGTGAAATATATAAAACATAACAGTTTATAAAACCTATTTCATAAATAAATGTTACGTGATCTGCATGTTCTACTGGTTATCAGTTGGGTATATCAGTATTAAAAGCATATGAAATGTGAAACACACACACACGAAAATAAGTTTTTAGTACAAGAAAACCCTTGTACTTTGCTTGTGTCCCCCCCCCCCCCTGAAAACAGTGAAAAACAGTGAAAAAGGGTAGGGGTATGAACTCACCGGACTCGGAATTGCGTCGGTTTTGGATACTAGACGTTGGTTCGGGCATTGTTTAATTGCGATGTCCCAATGTAAAATGTAATAATGTCCATATAATACTAATTAGATTTACAATCACTAATTATATGGAACATTACACTCCAACGAGGTTAAACACCTCAATACGAGCGTTTGGAGCGACCCGGGTGATATCTACGGACGTATATTGACACTAGGGACTTAGGACTTTTGCTTACTCCCCAAGAGTAAACATATTAGGGAGTTTACAGCCACAAAACACACACACATGAGTTTACGGCCGTAAACACATGTTGGTGTGATTTTGAGGGTTTAATGGATTGAATGGACATGGGGATTGTTGGAATGACTTACTAAAATGCCTTGGAACAATTTGGATGAATTAATACCATTTAAAAGGGAGTTCACGGCTGTAAACTCGGAGTTTACGGCCGTAAAATCTCCTAGGGTGTAGAAAAATTGATTTGAGGCACAAGGAGTAATCACATGTGATTCTAGTTAATTTTCCAAGCATTGATATGAATTTAAGGCACCATTTAACATATTTTTAGGAGTTTACGGCCTAGAAGCATGTTCTATGGCCGTAAACTCTCCTTTGCTCATGAAAATTTAGTTTTTGACACTTAAAACAATCACATGTGATTCTAGAAATTTATGCAAGCCATTAGAGTGAATTTGATGCATCTTTTGACAAGGTTTCATGAGTTTACGGCCAAGGGTATGTTCCTAGGCTGTAAACTCCTATATGTGGTATTTTTTATATGTTTAAGGTCTCTAAACTATTTTTAGATGGTTCTAGGATTTACCACAAGGCTATTGGTTAAGTTTCAAGGCATTTTAACATGTAAAAAATGAGTTTATCCCCCATATTTGAGGAGTTTATGGCCCAAGCACATGTCTTGGCCGTAAACTCTTATTTTTCCCTCAAAATTTATGTTTTAAATGTTTTAGGTCCCAATTTGCAAGCCTTAAGGTCGTAACTAAGTCCCAACTATGATTTGGAAGGGTTAAATGGCTCAAAAACCCTCATTTTTAGGTGTTTACGGCGCAAGCTTGATCCTTGGCCGTAATCACATGTTCTAGGTCCTAAATCTCAATTTAAACATCAAATTGAAGGCTAAAGAGGTTAGATAACAAGTTAGGGATGTTACCTCTTTGATTTGGAGCCTTAATTCTTTGTTTTTGGACCTTTGATTTTGGATGAGGAGAGAGGTTGGAAGTGTTTATGGAAGAAATGGCCAAAAGATTCAAATGAAAGCTTTGAATCATTTATATAGTGTTCAGGAATTGGACACGACGGAATTCTACCCGATACCGGCGTTAGGCGGGGCTTTTGATCGCACCCGACCAAGTTTCCGTAACTCGATATGGTCGATTCTAGAATTATTCCGATAACTATAAAGGGGTGTTAGAATGATTCCTAATGGCATTAAGACACCCATTAAGTCATTTTAGATCGATATAAGTTAATGACTTAAATAAATGGCGAAATCAGAAACGAATTTGGAAATGACGTTTGGTTGATCGAATTGGATTACAATTTGAGTTACAAGAAGTGACATGAAATTTCGGGTTGTTACATTATCCCCCCGTTAGAGGGAATTTCGTCCTGAAATTCAAGACAAGATACAAGATAAAATACAAATCATGGATCTAGAAAGAGTTGTGGATACTTCTGTTTCATCGAGTCTTCCCGCTCCCAAGTGAACTCCGGTCCCCGCTTGGCATTCCAGTAAACCTTCACTAATGGGATGCGACTTTGTTTCGTACGTTTGACTTCTCGATCCATGATTTCGATCGGTTCCTCCACGAAGTTGAGGTTTTCATCGATCTCGATCTCGTCTAACGGAATCACTAGGGTTTCATCAGATAGGCACTTCTTGAGATTTGAAATATTGAAGACAGGATGGATGTTACTAAGCTCGTGAGGTAAACGAAGTTTATAGGCTACCGGACCAATCCTGGCGAGGATCTCAAAAGGTCCAATGTACCTCGGATTAAGTTTCCCACGCTTACCAAAGCGTACAGTGCCTTTCCAGGGCGAGACCTTCAACAGGACATGGTCTCTAACCTGGAATTCCAGTGGTTTCCAACGATTATCAGCGTAACTCTTCTAGCGATCACGTGAAGCTTTCAGTCGTTCTTGTATTTGGATGATCTTCTCGGTGGTTTCACGGATGATCTTAGGACCAGTGAGAGCACTGTCGGGGACTCGACTCTTGGCTAGCTGTGTATCTCCCACCTCAGCCCAACACAGAGGGGATCTGCACTTACGACCGTATAGGGCTTCGAACGGGGTAGCCCTAATGCTGATGTGATAACTATTGTTGTACGAGAATTCGATCAAAGGTAGATATGCGTCCCACGACTTTCGAAAGTCAATGACACATGCCCTAAGCATGTCTTCCAGAGTTTGGATCGTTCTCTCACTCTGTCCATCGGTCTGAGGATGATATGCCGTGATCATATCTAGTTTGGTTCCAAGAGCTTTCTGGAGAGACTGCCAAAATCGGGAGGTAAACCTGCTATCTCGATCAGAAATAATGGACGCAGGTACACCGTGCAGTCGGACTACTTGAAATAATGGAGGTGTCATTTCCCTTTACCGATGGTTCGAGTAAATCGAATCCATCTTCGAAATTTGTGCTTTTTCGGAATCCGATGAAGTAAAGTTCGCAGCCTGTACCTTCATTGATAAAGCTCTAACTTAGTGGAATGGCCGAGTCAAATCCTTGACCCTACCTGTAGCCAATGCCATGGTTTGGGAAGCCATGAAAGAACTCCTGTTAGCTGAGTACTGCCTTAGGGGCAAAATGCAGAAATTAGAGCACGAGCTCTGGAACCTGAAGATTAAAGGTTCCGATATTACTGCATACACTTCTAGATTCGATAACCTTGCACTCCTCTGCCCGGGAATGGTTACCCCGGAAAGTAAGAAGATAGAGAGGTTCATTTGGGGGCTGACCCAGCCAACCAAGGGAAATGTCTTAGCTGCACGGTCGGATACGTATGATAGCGCCAAGAGTTTAGCCCAGACGCTAATTGGCCACAGTGCTGATGTCGAAGAAACCACCGCCACCCCTGAATCGACCAAGAGGAGTGGTGAGAAAAGGAAATTTTGGAAGAAGAAGGGTCAATCTTCCCAAGGATCCTCAAAGAAACAGCAGACTGTAGCAGTCCATGCTGCTACTATTCCTGTTGCTGCTGCTTCTGTTGTGGGATCTACCGCTGAAAACTCCTACTAGCAGATATGCTGGTAACCTTCCCCTGTGTGACAAGTGCAAATACCACCACAACCCCGGCCCCTGCCGCGAACTGTCGTGCACCAATTGTGGTAAAAAGGGACACACAATCCGATTCTGCAAGGCACCAGCCCAATCTGCAAATCATTCTTCGGGAGCAGGCATTAGTCAAACCTGCTACAACTATGGTGAAGTTGGGCATTTTAAAAGGAACTGCCCCAAGAAGATGACAACTGATAACACTGGGAGAGTCCTAGCCATGGGACGGGAGGATGCAATCGCCAATCCAACTGTTGTTTTGGGTACGTTCCTTCTCAACAACTCTTATGCTAGTATTCTTTTCGATTCGGGCGCTGAAAAAAGTTTTGTTAGTCATATGTTCAAACATAATCTAAAACCTAATCCCCAACCATTAACCGAAATGTTTACCGTCGAGATGGCTAACGATGAGAAGGAGAGCGCTAACGATGTATTCATAGGTTGTACCCTTACCCTGAATGATCATTCATTTTCCATCAATCTTATGCCAGTTTCCATAAAGAGCTTTGATGTCATTATTGGCATGGATTGGTTGAGTCCCAATCATGCTGATATTCTCTGTTTCGAAAAAGCCATTCGTCTCAACCTTCCTTCAGGTCAGACTCTCATAATCTATGGCGATAAACTCAGTTCCAGTCTCCACATCATTTCCTGCATCAAAGCTCAAAAACTCCTACGTAAGGAGTGTCAATCATTCCTAGCCCATGTAATCAATGAGAAACAGGAAGTTAAAGACCCCGCGAGCATCCCCGAAGTCTATAACTTTCCCGATGTGTTTTGCAAAGAGCTTCCAGGAATCCCTCCCGAACGTCAGGTCGAGTTCCGCATTGACTTAATTCCTAGAGCCACCCCCGTAGGGAAATCTCTGTATCGCTTAGCTCCAGCAGGATTGCAGGAGTTATCCAGTCAACTCAATGAGTTGCTTAGTAAAGGATTCATTAGACCAAGTTCCTCACCCTGGGGAGCTCCGATATTGTTTGTTAAGAAGAAAGATGGATCCTTCCGAATGTGTATCGACTACCGTGAGCTGAACAAGTTGACCATCAAAAATCGATATCCCCTTCCACGAATAGATGACCTCTTCGATTAACTCCAGGGATCCAGTTACTTCTCCAAGATAGACCTTCGGTCACGGTACCATCAGCTACGATTTCATGAGAGTGATGTTTCCAAAACAGCTTTCAGGACTCGATATGGACACTACGAGTTCGTACTGATGCCCTTCGATCTAACCAACGCACCGGCAGTGTTCATGGACCTGATGAACCGGGTCTGTCGTCCTTATCTGGACAAGTTCGTCATTGTGTTTATCGATGACATACTTGTCTACTCCAGAAGCGAAGAAGATCACAAACAGCACTTGAGGCTAGTGTTGGAAACCCTTAGATCCGAGAAGTTGTACGCGAAATTTTCCAAATGTGAATTCTGTATTCGGAGGGTAACTTTCCTCGGTCACGTGGTAAGTGAGGAAGGTATTCATGTGGATCCATCCAAGATAAAAGCGATAGAGAATTGGTCGGCACCGAAGACACCCACATAAATTCATCAATTCCAGGGTCTCACCGGCTATTATCGAAGATTCATCCAGAACTTTTCCAAAATTGCCAAACCCTTAACCACTCTGACATAGAAAGGTGTACCCTTTTGTTGGAGTGAAAAGCAAGAAACCGCATTCCAGACATTGAAGAAAGCCTTGTGTAGCACACCGGTCCTGTCCTTTCCTGAAGGAATAGAGGACTTCGTTGTTTTTTGTGATGCGTCTAATCAAGGCTTAGGTTGTGTGCTTATGCAAAGGGGAAAGGTGATTGCATATACCTTAAGATAGCTAAAGGCACACGAGGTCAACTATACCACTCATGACTTGGAGTTAGGAGCCGTAGTCTTTGCACTGAAGATTTGGAGACATTATCTCTACGGAACCAAGTGTATGATCATCATAGACCATAAGAGCCTGCAACACATCTTTGATCAGAAATAGTTAAACATGAGGCAACGGCGATGGGTAGAACTACTTAGCGATTATGAGTGTGAAATACGTTACCATCCCGGCAAGGCCAATGTGGTAGCAGATGCCCTTAGCCGAAAGGAGAGTTCAAGCCGAAAAGTGAATACCCTGACGATGACTATCCATTCCCACTTATCCATGCAAATCCGAGAAGCCCAGTTAGAAGCTCTCAAATCCGAGAACGTGTCAATCGAAGCCTTGAGAGGAATGGATAAGAAAATTGAGATCATAGGTGACAGAGTCTACTGTTTCATGGACCGAATCTGGATTCCAATGTCCGGAGGATTCAGGGAGATTGTCATGGAGGAAGCACACAAGACCAGATACTCTGTTCACCCAGGATCGGACAAGATGTAGTTAGATCTTAAGAAACAATACTGGTGGCCCAACATGAAAGTTGAGATCGCTACATTTGTGGGCAAGTGCTTGACTTGCGCCAAGGTGAAAGTTGAGTACCAGAAACCCTCGGGTCTACTCCATCAGCCCAAGATACCCGAATGGAAATGGGAGATGATTACCATGGATTTCATCACCAAGTTACCCAAGTGTTCGAGTGGGTACAACACCATTTGGGTAATTGTCGATCGTTTGACAAAGTCCGCTCACTTCATTCCGATCAAATAATCATTCAAGATGGAAAGACTCGCACGAATTTACATCCAAGAGGTAGTTCGACTGCACGGTGTACCTGCGTCCATTATCTCTAATCGAGATAGCAGGTTTACCTCCAGATTTTGGCAGTCTCTTCAGAAGGCTCTTGGAACCAAATTAGACATGAGCACAACTTATCATCCGCAGACCGATGGACAGAGTGAGAGAACTATCCAGACCCTGGAGGACATGCTTAGAACATGTGTTATCGATTTCGGAAAGTCGTGGGACACACATCTGCCTTTGATCGAGTTCTCATACAACAACAGTTACCACACCAACATCAAGGCTACTCAGTTCGAGGCCCTCTACGGTCACAAGTGCAGATCCCCTCTGTGCTGGGCCGAGGTAGGGGACACGCAGCTAGCCAAGAGTCAATTCCCCGACAGTGCTCTCACTGGTCCTGAAATCATCTGCGAAACCACTGAGAAGATCATCCAAATCCGGGAAAGATTGAAAGCTTCACGAGATCGTCAAGAGAGTTACGCTGACATACGACGGAAACCTCTGGAGTTCTAGATTGGAGACCGTGTCTGGTTGAAGGTCTCGCCCTGGAAAGGCATGATACGCTTCGGAAAGCGTGGGAAACATAGTCCGAGGTACATTGGACCCTTTGAGATCCTCGCCAGGATCGGTCCGGTAGCCTATAAACTTCGTTTATCTCATGAGCTCAGTAACATCCATCCCGTATTCCATGTTTCAAATCTCAAGAAGTGCTTATCCGATGAAACCCTAGTGATTCCCTTAGACGATATCGAGATCAACGAAAACTTGAACTTCGTGGAGGAACCAATCAAAATCATGGATCGAGAGATCAAACGCACAAAGCAAAGTCGTATCCCGATAGTGAAGGTTCGCTGGAACGCCAAACGGGGACCAGAATTCACTTGGGAGCGTGAAGACTCGATGAAACAGAAGTATCTGCATCTCTTTCCAGATCCATGATTTGTATCTTAAATTTTGAATTTCGGGACGAAATTCCCTTTAAGGGGGGGGGGGGGATAATGTAACAACCCGAAATTCGTAACATTAGTTGTAATCCTTTTCGTAACCCATTTCGATAATCCATTCGTCATTTTCAACTTCGTTTCCGATTTCATTATTTAATTAATTCATTAATTTGAGTTTGATATTATGACTTAACGGGTGTCCGATCACATTTAGAACTCATTTTAACACCCCATATTAGTAATCGGAAAATTTTTAGAATCAACCATATCGGGTTACAGCAACATGATCGGGGGCGGCCAAAAGCCCCGTATAACGTCGGTATCGGGTAGAATTCCTCAGTGTCCCAATCTTAGACACTATTTGAAGATAATTAAGCTTCCATTTGAAGCTTTTGCCCTCTCTCACTACTCTCTCTCTCTCTAACCTCTCTCCTCAATCCAAATATAAGGTCCAATAACATACAACTAAGGCTCCAAATCCTTGAGGTAACTTCCCTAACTTGTTATTCAACCTGCTTAGCCTTCAAATCCGAATTTAAACTTTGATTTTGGACCTCAAACATGAGTTTACGGCCAAGGAGCATGATTGGGCCGTAAACACCTAATAAGAGGGTTTTTATGCCTTTAAACCCCTCCAAACCAATTTTGGGACTTAGATACAACTATATGGCTTACCAATTCGGACTTAGAACACCCTAAATATGGTTTTTGAGGAGTAAACATGAGTTTACTGCCCAAGAACAAGCTTGGGCCGTAAACTCCTCATTCACGGAGAGTAAACTCATTTTCAAGTGTTAAAAGGCCATGTAAACACACCATTAGCCTTGGAATAAATCCTTGAACCAACCAAAATTAGTTTTGGGACCTTAAACATGATAAATACCTTCCATTTGGATGTTTATTGCCATAACTCCCCAAGAACAAGTTCCAAGGCCGTAAACTCCTTTACATAGCTCAAATGGTGCCCAAAATTCATCCCAAGGCTTGGAAAAATAGTTTGAATCACATATGATTAGTCTAAGCCCATTGAATCAACAATTGAATGGGGGTATAGGAGCTTACGACCGTAAACTCCCTTTGATGGTCCATTTGGTGGTAAAACTTATCCCTATGCCTTAGATTAATTCATAACAACCCTTCCCATGTGTTAATTGACCATTTGCCACTATAAAATCCCATATTCATGAGTTCACGGCCGTGAACTCATATGGGCATGGTCTTAGGCTCGTAAACTCCCTAAGGAGTTTACTCTTGAAGTGCTAAATCATTATCCAAGGCATATACGCCTGTAGATGTCACCCGGGTCACTCTAAACACTTGATTTGAAGTGTTTTTGCTCATTGGAGTGTATTATCCTATCTAATTAGTGTTTAAAATCTAATTAGATATATTTGAATATTATTTCATATTACATAGGAACCTCGCGTATTAACAAGCCCCGAACCAACATTTAGCATCCAAACAGTCGCATTTTCTCGTCTAGTGAGTTCATACCCTACCCTTTTTCAATGTTTTCACTGTTTTCAGGGGGAATACAAGAAAAGTACAAGGGATATTTGTACTTATAAACTTGTTTTACATGTGTGTGTTTCATTATTCATATGCTTTTAACATTGATAATCGTAACAGATAACCGTTTGAAACTTGCAGGATAATCATACACATTATTTGTGAAATTAGTTATAAACAGTTATGTTTTATATTTCACAAACGGTATTCAATATTTTATCAGTTAAAAGCATGACATTTGAACCTTTAACATAAAATTTAGTACATTGTTTTGTCCTCGGTAACGCTCCATAGAGATACGCGAGTGGAGGATTATTGTATTATTACTAGTAAATTTGTTAATCCTATATAATTGGAGACACGTCCTCGGTGAACACTCCACAGAGATACGCGAGTGGAGGACCGCATCTGTAACTAGAATCTCTTAGATACAGAGCGTGACTTGAGTGTATAGATCTATACGGGGCTGACTACCCCACACCTGGCTGCTAGCTACAGCCGAACCGAATGGTTCAAGGGTGACGAAAGTCATAAGATGATGTGGACTAGTTATTGCCATATCTAGTCTATTGTATGGTTATGGAACTCGCAATTAGGATAACAGAGATTTACTAAATAGTAATAATGAATAAAGTAATTAATTTACTTTGTATATATTGGTTTTATATACGTGTTAAAACTAATACATTTCACAAGGATAACCGGGTTCTCAGTATACATCTTTCACATTCGATAACCAACATTCAGGAAAATATAGGATTTTCCTGGGGAAACAATTATACATAACCAGAAACGTGTAATAAACCAGATAACTAAACTTTACATCCCACAAGGGTAAACATGTTTTCAGTGTACATATTTACATTACATTTTTGGGATTCAATAACCAACTTTTAAGAAAATATGGGATTTTCTTGGTGTGAAACATTTTAAGAAACGGAAAGGAACTTGTACATTTTGCACAAAACAAAACCGCTTATGAACTCACCAGCTTTATGCTGATTTTCAAACTGGTTGTATTCTCAGGTCCTTATTAGATAGGTACCCTATGATTCCTTTTTGCGAAGATGGAACGCGTTCAAGACATGTCTTGCTTTTGTTAATATATACATATGTATAACAATGTACAACTTTACTTTTGAATCAAATGTAAAAATTTATATATGTAATGTAATGGTTGTTTCCTTTGCTTACTATGTGCATTGGATTTGATACTCAACATGGAGTCAACCCCGGAAATGTTTCCGCCTTCGGTTTTCGGGGTGTGACACTATCTCACTTTAAAATCTCTAAAGGTCAGTTTCTGTTGTATAATTTGTTCACAATTTTTTTCCTCTTATTTATTTTAAATTTTATTATGTTTTTTTTAACAAAAACACAAAAAATATTTTTTTTATTAAGTTTTTTTTAAATAAATATTCCAATTTTTTTTTTGTTTGCTTTTCATGCGGTTTCTTAATTTTTTTAGGTCTCTAAGACATAGAAAGTCTGTGCTCTTAAAACAAGGGAAGGTATGAAATTTCTCATTATACAACTAGTTACGTGTGCCTAGAAGCATGTTGTTGCATGTAGACCGAAGCCTCAAAGACTCTGAGTAAGGCCATAATGATTCGATCTATACCTATCGTTTCTACCCAATCAGGCCAAATTCTCTCACGTCACGAGCTACCTTACTCTTCTAAAAGTTGTTGAGAGTTTACTGCTTTGTCACTATTTAACAACAGCGGTACTTTCGGTTCTTTAACCACCTAATCAATATTCTTCATCTACTTTCGGTTCACAAACATAACCCTTGAGACTCTCGGTTTTTACCACTAAGGTTTATGGTTACGCAAAATCTGTGTTGATGAGCTTAGCTGCGTATACTACGTGCTGAGTGAGACCCACAATCCAATACCAATAAGGAATAAATGGTGAATTTTCAAATTCAAGATTTAACTTGTTACCGGTTGAAATCTCTTTTTCTTTTTTATGCGAGATCTTTATGAAATTGTCTAACACCAAGGTGTTCCTTCCCAAAAGGTCCAGTTTCGTTTTATTTTTGAGATTTCAATTCCTAACCACTTGTACACATATCTTACCTACTTGTTCAACAGACCACATCGGTCTCACAAGTACTTCGCCTGAACTTCGGTCTTACATTAAGTATCGAGGTTCGGTTGGAGATAAGCCACCCTTAGAGCCGATAGTTGAAAAGAAGCCTTTCGATGTTTATTAACAGACACTCGATCATAATTTTTCAGGGAACCATGCAAGCACTTCAAGTCTCTCTTGACTTTGAAGGAAGAGATTCGTGCCCGGAATCAACTGCTTTATGTCGGTTTAAGACATCACTCACATCCTATACACGTTTGATTTATTTCTTTATCTTTGTCACTCTTGCACGATTTTTTTTTTAAATTTTCCACAATACTAATGATCATTTTCAAGTTCATTTTGATTGACCTATGTGTTGTGCAAGCAGAAAATTCAGTTGACGAGGCGTTGTGTGGATGCAAATTTGAACCACTTTAACAGATAAGGATGGAAATGGGCGCATGAATTTGAAACAGCTCCTAGCCACACGCGTGATGACGATTATTTGGGGAAACCAAGCTATCAAATCCCGTTTTTTCAGGTGATGATTCAGAGATCATGTAATCATAATAGAAGATTCTTTCTCTCTCATGGCAATGGTATATAAAGGGTTTCTCACACCCATTATTCTTTCTTATCTTCTTCACCATCTCTCGAATATAATAGGCGATTCTCAACTGTTCATCTTCTTTAATTCAATAATGGTGAATTCATCTTCTCACCATGCCCAGTCTGCTTCATCTTCCCTACTAGTGATCAAACCCAACCAGAACTTGATCATTGATCTGAATCCATTTTTTTACGACCACTACATACTCCAGGTTGTTGAATGCCTTAAGTATTCTCCACTGGTTTTGGCACTATCTAAGGTGGAATCTGTTCCGGTGTCTCTACTATCAGAGGTTTACTCTAGTGCTTCATATGATAAGAACAAGGATAGGATTTACTTTCAGATCTTCAATCGCAAAACTTCGATTTCAAAAGTTCGATTCTGTTTGTTGTTAGGGCTTGCAGTCGATGCCTCTGTAATCTCTCCTAATTTTATTACAAAAACTCAGCTCTTTGCCGTGTTCTATGAGATGGGCTATACTGAGGTTCTTGTTTCTTTTACGAAGTTCAAGAAGTCGTGTCTACAACCCCAATGGAATGGGTTATTAACTCTACTTCACAAGGGTTTGGGTGAAAGAGTAGCAGGGTCAGATGGTTCCAACAGGTGGTTCCTGATCATTTCATATGGTCTTTACAATGGCCTCAATCTAGACTATGGGTAATTGCTTTGGTCTCAACTGGTGCAAAGCCTCAATTCTTCGACCAAGCATTCAGAGATTTCTTGTGGAAGATTTTGGACAATTGTTACGCAAAGAGCCATGTCTTCACTAAACATTGCGGTGATGAAGGATGTTTTGTTATCCTCTGTGGTGACCTTTCACACCAAGAAGGTGATTATTGCCGATGAATCCAGATACACTCATATTGGCTCCATCCCTGAGAAAATGTCTCGCTGTGTTCCACTCAACAGCACAGTTATGGAAGCTTATCGCAAACTCAGTCCTATTGGTCCTCGCCAATTAACACCTGAGATTAAGGCAACTTTGGAAGCCATGGAAAAACCTTCTAAACGTGGTAAGAAGAAGGAAGAAAAGCTTGTTGATCTAGGAATAGGTGTGTCTTCAAAAGTTGACACATCAATGAAGGGTGATAAGGAGGGATCCAAAAAGCAGAAATCAGAGAAAGGGGGATCTTCGGCTCATCCTAAGAAAATTAAAAAGATGGCGAGAAGGTCTACATCGGCTGATTGGTTGCTCCAATACCTCTATTCCTCCATCTCCTCCACTACCTACTATTTCAGAATTGGTTACTCCAATACCTCTAATTTCTACAACACAACCGATTTCTTCACCAATCCCACCACCACCTGTTTTCACTACTCCTATAATCACTACAACACCTATTATTACCTCAACCATAACCGATCCACCGATGAATGTCAATGTATCTGATACGGGGGCATTTACTGGTACTAAACCTCCTGTTACTACCAAACCTATTACACCTACTGCTTCAGATGACTCTAATTCGATTCTTGGAGGTGATGATTTTGAGTATGACTCCACTTACTATAGTCCTTACCGGCTCCCGACTGAAGATGATGATGCAGCTCCTGTTACTAAGGACCAACTTGTTAGTGCTCATGAGAAACTTGACAAGCTACTTGAGTGTTATCAGAAACCTGTTGATGTTATCCTGAAAGCCTTCATGGATACAGCCTTGGAGCAATATATCCAATCCATGGAAAAGTGCTCAGCTGTTGTGGATGATTCTACTTCCCAGTGTCAACAAGCTACTAAGGATGTTCAAGATCTTATTCATGAATCTAAACTTTTCTTAGAGTCACTTCAGGGTCATGCCAACTCCAATGCTACCATGGTCAATGCTTCGGTTGACTCTTTAACCCACTCGCTTCAAGGAGAGCATGCAAAATTTAAAGCAGTTCGCGCTGATCTTCAAACCGAGAATAAATCTAATATTTGCTCTATTGACTCTCGGTTAGAGAAACTCATGGATGATTTAGCCATTGAATGAAAACTAAGAGATGAACTCGCTAGACAGACTGCTACTGTGGCGGCTTAGAAGGTCCAGTTGGAACAAGCAGAAAAAGAGATTGAATTGTTGAAGGTTGAACGTGTTGTTTTTAAAAGTTGTTCTGGTGATGTCCTGGGTATACTGAACAATGTCATTCATGCTCATGATCCCGTTTTGACGCTGACTATCAGGAATCATCTCACTACCAAACTTCTTCCGGCAATTGCCCTACTTCGTGAAATGAAGGGTGTTCTGAAGCCGATGGTTGCTTCGCAACAAGGGGGAGAGGGTGTGCAAGTTATATTAGAAAAGCCTTCAGGCCAACCTCTTGTTCAACCAAACGTTGTGATCAAACCTGAACCGAAGGGTAATGAAGCTTTGGGTTCTAATGTTAAAGAAAAGAAGGGTCCATCCAATGATGATAGTGATGAAGACCAGAAAAAAAAATAACCGACATACTCAAAGGAAAGCAAAGAGGTCAGGAGTTAAATGAGACTCAGAGGATTGTGAAGGAAGAAGAGGAGAAGGAAAGGAAGAGGAAAGCAGAGCATGATGCTCGTGGATGTAAAATGGCCCTTTTCCCACATTGACTAGGGAAAAGATGCTAAAAGAGGAGATTGAATTCCCAAGTGTTTTCTGGTTGGAACCAGTGGCTTCATTTGATATTGAAAACACGAGGGATTTCTCAATTCGATATGTCTATGAGGAGGAAGGCGTTCGTTTTTCACTGGTTTGATTCTACTGCTAAAGCCCCTTCACCTCATCCTCAAATTAATCGAGAGCTTATATATTTTTATCTGTAGTTCGGTCAACCTCAGTACTTGACGTGGAGTGCATAGAATATCATGTCAGTCAAAGTGCAGAAGCCTACATCTACGGGGAAGTTTGTCGATGTTCGTTTCAGAATTACTCGAGGTTCAGACAAATCGGTCTCTATAAGTTTCCTTGCAGATCCCCCAAACTTGAATCCTCATGATTGGATTTTGTTATACAACATTTTGCTTACAAATGCAAAGGAGTATGAAACGATCCTGAATCATTTAAAGAGGATGTTGGGGTCGTATATTTACGAAGTGGCTAAGATGGATCAAGAGATTGCCACTGTCATGAACAAGAAACTGATTGTGAAGCAAACATCGAAACTGGGAGATGTGAATAAAATGACAATGGGTCAAATTGATCCTACGCATCTAACGGTCATGTTCCCAAGAGCCGAACATAGAAAATTTTTATTTTCTCTTGTGGATAACCATCTATTCTCAACCGATTTCTTGGAGCACATCATCAACATTATTCATCGGTGCAAGAAGAACAATGAATTTGATAAGAAGAACTTCACAGACATGCTTCGGTGGTATATTACATTTCGTCACACTCTTCTAGCCATTATATCGAAGTTGTTCAAAACTGTTAAGAAGTCTTCAGTTGCTCAACTGAACTGGGCTTTCGGTTCCATGAACGCAAAGGGGGAGATTGTAGGATAAATATGTTGTGTCATTGGCTTTGTTTGTTTTTAACGGATTCGGCCTGTACATCCGTGTTTTGTTAGGGTTATGTAGTATATATAATGCATGCATGTATGCATTAGACACGTTCTTGATACTATTGCTTTGATTATCGTTCTGTAACCCTAAAACACCACTACAGTCGAAGTTCTTCATCGAGCTCTTCTGGGGTGTTGAAGTTTAATCATTCAACATTGTTTGAGCTATTCATGTGTCTTGTTCTTATTGCTTTATTCACTGTTTAGAACATATCGATCCTACTAGAATTATAATTCCAACAGACACTAAAGACACTATCAACACCAAAGCACTGAAAATATTATCAGCACGAATAGCATCATTGATTATAGACCGATCAGTGTGTCCATATGTTGAAGTACTTACACTAATAAAAATTGATCATATGACATGTTGATACTCTGAATACTGATGCAATCAGATGGTCAAACACTATTGGCTAAAGTTGAAGTTGAAGTTGATCAATGGATGGCTCCCTAACGCTGACGATGATGCCCTGATCAACATTAATCGTTGATGTTAATGCCTTAAACACCGTATGACGTGCTGATGCTGATGTACGAATCTGGAGTAGATCAAATTTACCTAGTGAAGAATCATTTTGAAGATATGATATGATCCATTCCTGAAATACCAGATCTGCATTTTATCATTAAAGATTCAATCCTAACAAATCATGGATTTGATATAATAGAAGATCTGGAGAATCTGCAGAACTCTTATCTCCTAGGTTTAGACTAGTATTTATACTAGCCACTTTCTTTAGTTGAGTGTTGGAGATTTGTACTGTATTCTGAGAGTTAGAGTTTCTTTAGAGATAGACCTGAGAGTTTTTATTGATTTCTTAGATTGTACTCATTCTCCTTGTGAGAGCAATATTCTTTGTGAAAAACCCAACAAATACTATTGGTTATTATTTGTTAAATACTTGTTTTATTATTTTGCGTTTATCTTAGATTCATACACTAGTGTTAGGGTTTGGTTCCATCAAGTGGTATTAGAGCATGTTAGAATATTCATTCTACGATATGCTGAATATTTAGAAGTTCAATATCTATTCAAAAAAACTCGAAAATAAGAAAAAGAAGAAGAAGAAGAAGAAAAAGAAGAAGAAGAAGAAGAAAAATAATAATAATAATAATAATAATAATAATAATAATAATAATAATAACAATAATAATAATAATAATAATAATAATAATAATAATAATAACAGTAATAATAATAATAATAATAATAATAATAATAATAATAATAATAATAATAATAATAATAATTGATGAGTTAAGAAACTCTTTGATCAATAAGATCTTCTAACAGGTTAATCACTTAAGCGAAAAACAGTAATATAAAACACAAGAATGAATCTGAATATGTCGAATGATTCAATTGATTCAATCCTTAGCAGAGCTCAATAAAAAACTTCCGTTGTCGAGGATATTAGGGTTACAAACGATAAAAGATTAATTCTTCTAAAAACGTACGTACTAAGATCCATGCAAGCACCTATAAATACAAAACCCTAGAAAATAACTCTTAGATGGACAGGCCCATACCGGAGACTAAATGGACTAAATATCGAGCCCAAGACGCAACACCTTTTGGACCTAACAATCTCCCCCTTTGTGTCAAATGGAGCGAGACTATTATTTCGACTTGCTGGGTCCAGCTGCAGAAACTTTCTTAGTGGTTTCAAACAGACATGGGATAAGAGCAAGGATTGTCTGTCTGAAGCGAATGTACCACTGGATCATGTCATCGAAGTACTTCTTGTCGTATGCTGAATTCTGCTTGCATCGATGAATGATTCCCAGAACATGTTCCAGGCGTGCAGTGGTGTAAAGGTGTTTTTCAGCCAAAGCGAACAGGCATTTTTGGCCTTCGTTCCTTGTAAACATGACAAAATTTCATTTCGGGTCGATCCTTCCCATCTGCATCATGTTCAAATCACTAGCAGAGCCAACAGGAGAAATAGTGGGCTTTTTCTTGAATATGCTAGCGATCTCCTGATCCATCTTGGCAACTTCCATAACGTAGCATACGAGCATCCTCTTGCAGTGATCAATAATCGGACCATACTCAGCTTCATTGGTGAGGAAGATGTTGTGCAAAATAATCCAGTCATGTGGATTTAGGTTGGGAAGATCAACAAGCGATATGGCATGTTCGGTTTTAGAAGAACCCCTCAGCACCTTGAACCGAACGTTCGTGAAGTTCCCCTCACGAAACGGCTTGAGGACCCGAACGTTGACTATCTTCTGAGCGCTCCAAGTTTGATACTGTGGTTGTGCAGACTTCAGATAGACTTCGACGAGTTCCCTATCAACCTTTGGATGAGGATGAGGGACATCAGCAACATTATCAAAGACATGGAAGATGAAGGCTTTTTGGGTTAGTGGCATGTCGAACTGTGAATCGACAGAGTTGATACGATCCAATGAAATCACTAGTTCAAGCGACAGAATGCTGGGAGTTTCAATCGCTTCTTTCAAAAGCTTCTCAAGAGTCCACGGAGGAAAATCACTGGTTTTCGTACTCTCAAAAAGGTCATGAGCCTCCTTCATTTTTCTTTCAGTCGCCTCAGCTTCTCTAGCAACCCGAGTGCTCATGTCAGCATCTTTATCATTGCCTCGTTTCTTTAAGATATCTGTGATCGTCTCTTTATCATCATCATCACTATCTTCAGCAATTTCCTTTCCTTTGTCTTTGACACCCGAACCTGAGGCTTGACCTGCTGAAGGAGGTTCGGTTGCTTTAGTTGCTGTAGAAGTGGGAGGCGGTTAAGATACATCTTCTCCCCCTTGTTTCGGAATGGACACGAACTCAAGGAGCCCTTCAATTTTGCTTAGGAGAGAAAGGGCAGGAGCAAGCTTCTCTGCGAGAGTGCGCCTCACTGTGTAATTCAGGATCGGATCATGTGCTTCAATGATGTTGGAAAGGGCGGCGTGGACATCCGAAACACATGAAGAAACAACCTCTCGCTCAGATCGAAGAGATTCAATTTCCTTTTGAGAATGGAAAAGCTGAAGACTCTTGACCTTGAGAGCACTGGTCTTACGAGCGAGAGCGTCCATGACTGAGTTCTCGGCAGCTAGGTCTTCATGCAACTTAGATAGGAGCTCCTCAATAGTCGCTTTAAACGATGTGTTGTCATCACTGAGATCTTGACGAAGATTGGAAAATGACTATAGTTCTGAAGCAATTGAGGTAGCCAGCTGGTTGACAAGAGAGTCAAGCCTCTCTGCTTGGAGTCAGCAGTGCCCTGTAAAGACTGCAAAAGAGAAGAAGCGTTAACAAATAGTTTTTCGACTTTTTCGGTCGCAGCAGCACACGCCTTGGTAGAGGCGTCAATAGTGGCAGTGGCAGAGTTGATAGAGGCTTCATGGGCCTTAGTAAACGTATCAACAATCCCCTGAATAGCAGCCTCTGAGATGGTAGACTGTGAGGAAGAAGAGGAGGAAGCAATGAGAGAATCAATTTTCTCAGGAAGCTCCTTCAGATGCTTCTTGGTGACAGGAGCATCATCGTCATCATCACTTTGCATTTTATACAGACTATAATAGACCAAGTCAAATGTCATGTTTTCTCCGCCAAGAAAAAGTTCTTCATTATCTGCTGAGTGAGCAGGAGATGAGGGAGAGGGTGAGGGTGGAGATGAGGGTGGAGGCTTAGTTGTGGAAGTGGGTTCGGGTGCGGATGTATGTTCGGTAGTGGGAGTGGTTTCGGGTGCTATCGTAGGAGCCCCCGTATCAGATATGTTGGTTCTAACTTCAGCGGTGGTTGTTGTTGTAGCATCAGTGAAAATAGGAGGGGGTACTAGGATAGAGGTGGGTGGTATTTGAGTAGTGGAGGTTATGGGAGGAATGGAAATAAAGATGGAGATTGCAGTAGGAGAGATAGGTCTAGTGGAAGCATGTACCTCAGGGGTAGGCGAACGTGGAGGAGTGTTACCATGTAGGGACTCTTCGGAGTCTGAACTCTCTTCCTCAGATTCACTGGAGGATGCAAGAATCAGCTTTCGCCTAGGTTGAGTCTTCCTCTTCTTTGGTGGAGGAGATTGAGCTCCCTTGACAACCTTCTTGTCTTTTCCCTTGTCATTTTTCTTTCCTCTGGGAGCGAGCCTATCAGGATCATGGATTGATTGAACCATGTCAGGAGTGAGCTCTCTAGGACCAAAGCGACGAAACTCCTTGTAAGTTCTGATGATGCGGTTGTCGCTTGGAACATTTCCATACATTGACTCAGGGATTGAGCCAACGAACTGAAATTTAGATGAATCAAAGGCGATTATCTTCGTAGTGTGGAAAGTATATATCGAATAGAGTGGAGAATTAGCAACAATCGGAACGTGATACTTGTCCATCACCCACTTTGTGATCACCGTCCAGAAGCGGGCGTAGGAGATCTCTGAATGGCGAGATGTAGATGCTAGACTCTGAATTAGCTGCTGCCATAAAACCGACCCATAATCAAGGTTGATGTCGTGGTATACCCCATAAAGAATGGTCATAAATAGACGACTTGCCCCGTCTTAGCCTGCACTGCGTTCCGATAACCCCTTGAACAACACGGTGAAGAACCCATTCCATTGAGGAGGCAAGTACGATTTCTTGAATTTGGTGACCGTCGTCAGAATCTCAGTGGGATGGAAAATAACTGTCCCACTGGGATGGATTCAGGGTTAACCCTAGATTCATCAGGTTCAAACCCTAAAAGCGAACAGAATCGCTGCTTGGTGATGGAGGCCTTGTGATCAATAATGTCGAAGAAGATTCTATCGACAGACTTGTCAAAGTGGGCTGTGGAGAAGATTTGCGATAGACACTCCATTGGTACAGTTTCGACATTGGTGAGAGCGGGAACCAGTGGCGAATATTTGAGACATTCCAAGATCGGAAACATGGCTGCATCGTAAGCGTGTGGAGTGAGATCGATGATCAGGCTTTGTTGAGGACGGATTGGCAGAATGTGAGAAGTAGCATTGTCACACCCCGAAAACCGAAGGCGGAAACATTTCCCGGGTGGACTCCACGTTGAGTATCAAATCCAATGTACATAGTAAGCAAGTAAACAACCATTACATTACATATTAAAATTTACATGTGTTCAAAATTAAAGTGTTACAAGTGTTATACATATGTATATATGAACAAACGTAGAGACGAGTCTTATGAACACTCAGTCTTCTCCAAAAGATCGCGGGTACCTGTCTAATATGGACCTGAGAATATAAGCAGTTTGAAAATCAGCATAAAGCTGGTGAGTTCTTAAGAGGTTTGTTTTTCTGGAAAGGTACCAGTTTCCTTTGGTTTTTCGAAAAGATTGATATCCAAGAAAATCCTATATTTTCTTATGTAAAACAGTTTAGTTATTATTTGTTACCAATTTGATTACACGTTGTATGTTACCCCAGGAAAATCCCATATTTTCCTAATAGTTTAGTTTAGTTATTGAATCCCAATGTAACGTTTGTTTACCTCTTATACTTGTCAAATTAGCTAGGTATTCTGATATCCTAATTGTGTTACACTTGAATGTACCTAGATGTGTGCCTTCATTTTTGTATTCTTATCTTTGATCATATTCATATTCATATTTTTATATTTGTATTCGTATTTATATTTGTATTCCTATTTGTATTCGTATTCGCATGCGTATTCATATTCCTACTCCTAATCCTAATTCTAATTTGTATTCGTATTCGTATTTGCAGTCGCATTCGTATTCCTACTCCTAATCCTAATTCTAATTCGTATTCGTATTCGTATTCGTATTCACAGTCATATTCGTATCCCTATTCCTACTCCTAATACTATTCGTATTCGTATTCGTATTCGCATTCGTATTCGCAGTCGTATTCGTATCCCTATTCCTACTCCTAATACTATTTGTATTTGTATTCGTATTCATATTCATGTTCATATTCGTATTCGTTCTAATCCTAGTTATACTTTCGTATTTGTTCTGTTCCTATTTGTGCTTTCGTATTCGTATTCATATTAGTTCTAATTGATGATTAGTAAGAGTTATTCGTAGATTATGAAATATAATTTAGATTGTAACACTTTATCAAGATATCTATGATTTATCTGAAAGCTAACTTCGTAATTCGAACTATTTGTTTAACACAATTTTTCGATATTAAAACATACAGAATATAAACATTTGAACTGAAAATAATAAGTTTGAGTACAAGATTTCCTTGTACTTTTGCTTGTATTCGCCCCCCCCCCCACCCCAGAAAACATTTGAAAAAGGGTAGGGGTATGAACTCACCGGTTGAGAAACGCGTCGGTCTGGATCCTAAACGTCAGATCTGGTTTGCAAATGCACAATATTCCTATGGATTATCAAATGATACACATTTGTATCTAATTAGGACTTGATTAATTTATTTGTTAGGGACATATGCTTCTAATCGCGAAAACACTTCATTACGAGCATTTGGAGGTACCCGGGTGACATCTACGGACGTGTATTGATGCGTGGGACTTGGGAATTGAGTTTACTCTTCAAGAGTAAACTCCTTATGGAGTTTTCGGCCTCTTATACCATACACACATGAGTTCATAGCCGTGAACTCATGTTTGGGTGTTTTATGGTGCTAAAATGGTCAATAACACTTGAGGGATAATTCGGATGAATTTATCTAAGGCTTTGGAAGGAATTAAATCATCTATAACACTACAAAAGCGAGTTTACGGCCCTAAACAAGGAGTTTACGGCCGTAAACTCATATCCCCCTTAGATTGATGATTTAATGGTCTTCACTTAATCATATGTGATTCCTATGACTCATCTTTGGGAGTTTATGGCCCCGGAACATATTCTTGGGGTGTCATGGCCGTAAACACCTAATTGGAGGGTGTTTGACATGTTTAAGGTCTCCAAAGTATTTTTAGTTGATTCTAGGATTTCTTTCAAGGCTATTGGTGAAGTTATATGGCTTTTTAACACTAGAAAATGAGTTTACTCCCCATGTATGAGGAGTTTACGGCCCAAGCTTGTTCTTGGGCAGTAAACTCATGTTTACTCTTCAAAAACCTTGTTTAATGTGTTCTAAGTCCGAATTGGTAAGCCATATAGTCATATCTAAGTCGCAATGTTGGTTTGGAGGGGTTAAATTGCTCAAAAACCCATTTATTAAGTGTTTACGGCCCAAGCTTGCTCCTTGGCCGTAAACACATGTTCCAGGTCCAAAATCAAACTTTAAACACTAACTTGAAGGCCTAAGAGGTTAAACAATAAGTTAGGGATGTTACCTTAAGGATTTGGAGCCTTAAATCAATGTTTTGGACCTTGAATTTTTAGTTGAGGAGAGAGGTTAGAGAGAGAGAGTAGTGAGAGAGAGGAAAGGCTTCAAATGAAGTCTTTTGAGCTTTAAATAGGTCCTAAGTTCGGGACACGGTGGAATTCTACCCGATACCGACATTAAACGGGGCTTTTGGTCGCACCCGATTAAGTTGCCGTTACCCGATATGGTTGAAACTTAAATTTTTCAAATTGATAATTTGGAATGTATTCTTGATTTTCTAATGGGTTTGGCTACTAATTAAGTCATAATATAAGTCTCGGAATAAATGACTTAATTAAAAACTTAGACAAAAATGATTTGAAAAAGACGAATTTATAGGCGGAAATGGGTTTCGGCGACGGTACGAACTTCGAGTTGTTATATTATCCCCTGTTAGAGGGAAGTTCGTCCCGAAATTCAAACTTTAGATGTGACTCAAGGATTTGGAAAGAGATACAGATAGTTCTACATTGTTGGATTTTCGTTCTCTCAATTGATTTCGAGTTCTAGTGTGGCTTTCCGGCGAATCTTCATTGTTGAGATATGACTTTGTTTCGTACGTTTGTTCTTTTGATCTATAGTTTTGATTGGTTCTACCATGGGGTTCAAACTTTCGTAGATTTCGGTCGTATAGAAGGAATTACTAGGGTTTCATCGGGTAGATACTCCTTAAGGACAGAGATGTGGGATACCGGATGGATGTCGCTAAGTCCTAAGAGTAGTCGGAGTTTGTAGGCTACGGAATCAATCCTAATGAGGATTTCGAAAAGTTCTATGTTCCTTGGGATACGTGTTTCAGAATGTAACATACCATCTTTCTCATTTTTGGCTACCTTGATGGAGGACGTTTCGGTTACTAATTGAGGACTATGTTTATGAAGAGGTTCAAATGAATAGGTAACAGTTTATCTTTTAGGACTAGAATTGAAAAAGAATTGCAAGCAGAAGGGTTGTCGAAGAGGAATTTACCTGAGGAAACGGTGGGATTGGCGGCTGCCTCACCTTGTGCTATAGCTAGGACTCTTCCAGTGTTGCCAGTTGTTACTGCATTGGGGCAGTTTCTCTTATAATGCCCGACTTTACCGCAACCATAACAGGCCTAACTGATGCCCGCTCCGGAAGCTTGATTTGTTGGTGTTCTGCAACTCCATGCAAGGTGACCCTCTTGGCCACAATTTTTGCAAAATTTTAGACGACAGGGATGGGGGATGTAGTGGTGGGAATTACACTAGTTACACCACGGGAGAACACCAACATATCCGGTGATAGGTGCTTGGGCTGAGGACCCGATGACAGATACGGCAGCACGGGTAGTGGCAGCGTGGACTGCCACCATCTGTTGTCTCTTCGAGAACTCCTGTAAAGGCTGACATTTTTCCCCCGCCTCCCAAAATTTTCTTTTCTCACCACTTCTTTCTGTCGGTTCAGGAGTGGTAGCTGCTTCCTCTACATCCTCACTATGGTCGATCAAGATTTGTGCTAGGCATTTGGCTGTCGTATGTATCTGGTTTCGCAGCTAAAATGTTTCCTTTGGTTGGCTGGGTCAACCCCCAGATGAACCTCTCTACCTTTTTTCTTTCTGGGGTAAACATCCCCGGACAAAGAAATGCCAAGTCGTCAAACCTTGAAGTGTAAGTTGCAATATCGGAACCTTTCATCTTCAGGTTCCAGAGTTCATGCTTTAGCTTCTGAATTTCACCCCGAGGGCAATACTCTACGTGCAGAAGTTCCTTCATAACATCCCAACCCATAGCATTGGCTACAAGTAGAGTTAGGGATTTGACTCGGCCGTTCCACCAAGTCAGAGCTTTATTTGTGAGAGTGCAGGCGACAAACTTCACCTTGTCGGATTCTGAACAAGCACAGATCTCGAAGATAGATTTGATCTTCTCTAACCACCGAGTTAGAGCAATGACACCTCCTGTGCCATCGAAGAATGTGGGTTTCGCGATCATAAAGTCTTTATAGGAACACTCCTTTTCGGTGTCCCTGGTTTTCAGGCTGGGGTCCACCTCCTGAACTACCGGGGTTCGTTTGCGATATGGCTGCTGAAAATGCTGCAGTTAAAACTACCTGAAGGGTTCCCAGGTCGATTTGAAGAGAAGGTGGTGGTGGAGGGTTGTTTATCTTTGAACTAGGTCTCTTTCTTGGAGGCATGTTGATCTAATAAGATCAGGAAAGAGAGGATGGTAAGTCCTCTGAATTGAATCCAGAGATATGAAACAAGGGATATCTCTTTACGACAGGCATAGAATTCTAATTAAGCGATAAAGCAGGGAAGAGTTATCAAAGCAGATAAATTATCGCTAAAGGAATGATCAAGGAACAATGATGGGATAAGGATTTCTATAACGGATTTGGCTCGAGAAATACTCCTATAGTATTTCATGATTCGTTGCAGCGACGACTCATTGTTTGGGTATTGGGTAAGTTTTAGGCATGCCGTACACCACAGTCACTCCCAAGCACATCTTGGCCGTGTCTCGAATGAATATAGTTGGCCAGGCTATATTGATCCTAGACACAGCTACATAACTGCCCAGGTTTAAACGCAACGTGCAACACCCATTTACTTATATTTTGTTCTACTTGTAGTTACAGATTTCGACGGTTCGGTATACTTGTATACTTTAGAAAATACTTATATTTCAAGAGTATACTTTTAGTTAATAGCACTTAGGCCCCTTAATGTTTATAGTTTTATACTATGTAAGGTTTGGTATACTAGTTCACTATAAAAAAGGGCTCTGATACCAATCTGTCACGCCCCGAAAACCGAAGGCGGAAACATTTCCGGGGCGGACTCCACGTTGAGTATCCAATCCAATGTACATAGTAAGCAAGTAAACAACCATTACATTACATATTAAAATTTACATATGTTCAAAAGCAAAGTGTTACAAGTGTTATACATATGTATATATGAACAAAAGTAGAGACGAGTCTTCTGAACACTCAGTCTTCTCCAAAAGATCGCGGGTACCTGTCTAATATGGACCTGAGAATACATGCAGTTTGATAATTAGCATAAAGTTGGTGAGTTCATAAGAAGTTTGTTTTTCTGAAAAGGTACGAGTTTCCTTTGGTTTTCCAAAAAGATTGATATCCAAGAAAATCCTATATTTTCTTATGTAAAACAGTATAGATATTATTTGTTACCAATTCGATTACACGTTGTATGTTACCCCAGCAAAATCCCATATTTTCCTAATAGTTTAGTTTAGTTATTGAATCCCAATGTAATGTTTGTTTACCTTTTATACTTGTCAAATTAGCTAGGTATTCTGATATCCTAATTGTGTTACACTTGAATGTACCTAGATGTGTGCCTTCATTTTCGTATTCTTATCTTTGATCATATTCATATTCGTATTTTTATATTTATATTCGTATTTATATTTGTAGTCCTATTCGTATTCGTATTCGCATTCGTATTCATATTCCTACTCTTAATCCTAATTCTAATTCTAATTCGTATTCGTATTCGCAGTCGTATTCGTATTCCTACTCCTAATCCTAATTCTAATTCGTATTCGTATTCGTATTCATATTCGTATTCGTATTCGTATTCGCAGTCATATTCGTATCCCTATTCCTACTCCTAATACTATTTGTATTCGTATTCGTATTTGCAGTCGTATTTGTATCTCTATTCCTACTCCTAATACTATTCGTATTCGTATTCGTATCGTATTCGTGTTCATATTCGTATTCGTTCTAATCCTAGTTATACTTTCGTATTCGTTCTGTTCTTAGTTGTGCTTTCGTATTCGTATTCGTATTAGTTCTAATTGATGATTAGTAAGAGTTATTCATAGATTATGAAATATAATTTAGATGGTAACACTTTATCAAGAAATCTATGATTTATCTGAAAGCTAACTTCGTAATTCGAACTATTTGTTTAACACAGTTTTTCGATATTAGAACATACAAAATATAAACATTTGAACTGAAAATAATAAGTTTGAGTACAAGATTTCCTTGTACTTTTGCTTGTATTCCCCCTGAAAACATTTGAAAAACATTTGAAAAAGGGTAGGGGTATGTACTCACCAGTTGAGAAACGCGTCAGTTTGGATCCTAAACGTCAGATCTGGGTTTGCAATCGCACAAGATTCCTATGGATTATCAAATGATACACATTTGTATCTAATTAGGACTTGATTAATTTATTTGTTAGGGACATATGCTTCTAATCGCGAAAACACTTCATTACGAGCGTTTGGAGGGACCCGGGTGACATCTACGGACGTGTATTGATGCATGGGACTTGGGAATTGAGTTTACTCTTGAAGAGTAAACTCCTTATGGAGTTTTCGGCCTCTTATACCATACACACATGAGTTCATGGCTGTGAACTCTTGTTTGGGTGTTTTATGGTGCTAAAATGGTCAATAACACTTGAGGGATAATTGGGATGAATTTATCTAAGGCTTTGGAAGGAATTAAATCACCAATAACACTACAAAAGGGAGTTTACGACCCTAAATAAGGAGTTTACGGCTGTAAACTCATATCCCCCTTAGATTGATGATTTAATGGTCTTAACTTAATCATATGTGATTCCAATAATTTTTTACAAGCCTTGGTATGAATTTAGGGCACCAAATGACTCATTTTTGGGAGTTTACTGCCCTGGAGCATATTCTTCGGGTGTCATGGCCGTAAACACCTTATTGGATGGTTTTTGACATGGTTAAGGTCCCCAAACTATTTTTAGATGATTCTAGGATTTATTTCAAGGCTATTGGTGAAGTTATATAGCTTTTTAACACTAGAAAATGAGTTTACTCCCCATGTATGAGGAGTTTACGGCCCAAGCTTGTTCTTGGGCAGGAAACTGAGGTTTACTCTTCAAAAACCATGTTTAATGTGTTCTAATTCCAAATTGGTAAGCCATATAGTCATATCTAAGTCCCAATGTTGGTTTGGAGGGGTTAAATTGCTCAAAAACCCATTTATTAAGTGTTTACGGCCCAAGCTTGATCCTTGGCCGTAAACACATGTTCCAGGTCCAAAATCAAAGTTTAAACACTATTTTGAAGGCCTAAGAGGTTAAACAACAATTTAGGGATGTTACCTTAAGGATTTGGAGCCTTAAATCAATGTTTTTGACCTTGAATTTTTGGTTGAGGAGAGAGGTTAGAGAGAGAGTAGTGAGAGAGAGGAAAGGCTTCAAATGAAGTCTTTTGAGCTTTAAATAGGTCCTATGTTCGGGACACGGTGGAATTCTACCCGATACCGACGTTAAACGGGGCTTTTGGTCGCACCCGATTAAGTTGCGTTACCCGATATGGTTGAAACTTAAATTTTTTTAATTGATAATTTGGAATGTATTCTTTAGTTTCTAATGGGTTTGGATACTAATTAAGTCATAATAGAAGTCTCGGAATAAATGACGTAATTAAAAACATAGACGAAAATGATTTGAAAAAGACGAATTTATAGGCGGAAACGGGTTTCGGCGACGGTACGAACTTCGGGCTGTTACAAGCATGAACTGAAGATGAGTCCGCCATTGAAGAGAAGAATTTGGGAGAGATGATGAACAGTAGAAGAAACAAAGCTTTTCTTGCTCTCTGAATATTTGGTGCAGTAAAGTGGTAAATTATGGTAGAAGTTACCTTTTATACCGTGGTGAGAAGAGAAAGAAAAATATGTTCCCAAATCTTCAAGGGAAATACGAAGAGTTTCCTTAGGTGATTGACGCGTGACAGTTTGGAGCCCCGATGATTACGCAGGAGAGAGAAAGAATGTCCCGTTTCACACGCCTTCCCATCAGGCGTCGTTTGAAATGACAAAAACGGTTCCACTTCACACGCCTTCCCATCAAGCGTCGTTTGAAATATCAAAGCGATTAGACTTTCGGCTGAGTAAGCAACTTATCCCTTTAGAGTGAGCTTTTGTCAGAAAGTAAAATAACCACGTGTAACATTGTGAACAACATCTCTTTTATAACCTCAAATCCCATCGCTAAAAAATAGCTTGTAAGTAATGAAACCAGAATCATGGAAAATCAAAAATATTTTCGTGCATAGAGTGTAAAGAAAGAGAAATAAAGCAACACATATGTGGGAATGTCAATAAAGACACGAAACAATGGATCCCGGGCACGAATCTCTTCCTTCAAAGTCTAGAGAGACCTTAAAGTGTTTGTGTGGTTTCCCGTTGAATTACGATCAGACACTTATTAAGAAGTGTTAAAAGGCATCGTTTAATTAGGTTAATTTGGGTGGCTTTCGCTTCAGTGCATAATTCCTGATCTTGACATAAGACAGAAATCGACTGAAGTACTTGTGAGACCAATGTAGTCTGTTGAACAAGTAGGTGTGAAGAGAATTTAAGTGGCAATTTGAAAATACTTTTATGTGAAATCTCAAAAAAATAGAAACTAGATTCCAATGGAAGAAATGTTATGGGATTTAACAATTTCATAGGAATCACAGAAAAAGAAAATTCAGAGATTTCAAGGTACAGCCCCATGGGTGAATTCGTTAATTCTTTAGTGAAAACTAGAGCAAATTCAATTGTTCACCGTCAATGCATAGTAGGTATGGAATTGTGGGTTTCACTTAGCACGTAGTGGCACGAAGCTAAGATCACAAACACAGAAATTGTGTAACCATAAACCTCAGTGGTAATTTCTGAGAGTCTCAAGGGTTACTTGAACGAAACGAATAGAGTGGAGAAAAGTATTGGAGATGGTGTAAAGAAATAAAAGTACCTCTGGTGTTAAAAGAAGGACCAAGCAGAAAACTCTTATCTTATGTGAGAAGAGAGTAAGGTAGCTCATGATTAGAATAAATATAAAAGCCTAATTGGGAAGACAGGGTTTGTATATACCAAGTCAGTAAGGCTATTATTTAGAATCAGGTGAGGCTTTGGACAACATACAACAGCATGCTTCTAGGGACACTTAACAGTTAAAAATTGTGAGAACAAGAATTGACCCATCGATTATCAACAAATGATAAAAGAAATTGACAAATAATTTTTTTTTTTGGAGTTTTGAACTAAAAAAAATAAAAATAATTAAAAAATTGGAACCGAACCCGAACGCTCGGTTCATTTCGGTTGCAAAAAAAAAATTGAAGAAGAAAAAAAACTTTGGAAAATAAGGGTACATAAAGATTATACCTAAAGAAACTACCTTTAAGTAATAAGCGAAGACAAGAGAATAGGACCGAACCCGAGCGCTCGGTTCATTTCGGCACTCATGTGAACCGAACCCGATCGTTCGCTTCATTTCGCTTCCAACTTTTAGTTTTGAGAAGTAGTTTTTGGTACTAACTCCGATTCCATCATACCTAGCCCTTGTAGAATTTTATTGAAACTTGCTTCAGGAAGAGATTTGGTGAAGATGTCAGCCAGTTGATCAGTAGTTAGAACAAAATGAATCTCTACGTTTCCGTCTTCTACGTGATCTTTAATGAAGTGATACCTCAGTGCAATGTGTTTAGTTTTGGAATGTTGCACTGGGTTATGACAGATCCTAATTGCACTTTCTGAGTCACAATATAGTGGGATCTTTTTCATATTGAGTCCATAATCCCGGAGTTGGCTTTGGATCCAAATCACTTGAGATGTGAAAGAAGCGGCTGCAATATATTCTGCTTCGGCTGTAGATAGTGAAATACATGTTTGTTTCTTAGACTGCCAGCTCACCAACTTTCCATCGAGGAATTGACATCCTCCTGTAGTGCTTTTTCTGTCTAAACCACATCCTCCAAGGTCTGCATCTGAGTAGACTTGAACAAAGAAACCTGAGTTTGATGGATACCAGAGACCAATGGAGGTGGTTCGTTTCAGATACCAGAGTACGTTTTTCACTGCGAGCATGTGTGGTTCACGAGGATTCGCCTGAAACCTAGCACAATAACACGCAAAAAACGTTATATCGGGCCTGCTAGCGGTGAGGTACATCAAGGAACCAATTATCTGGCGGTATAACGTTATATCGACTGCTGGTTTTTCCAAGGATGGTGTGAGCTTGGTGCCAAACGCCAATGGAACTTTGACTTTTGAATCTCCCATCATGCCGAATTTAGCAGGAAGAGTCTTGGTATACGCTTCCTGGTTGATAAAGATGCCTTCGGGTCCCTGTCTAATGTTTAAACCAAGGAAAAAGTTAATCGGACCCATTGAGCTCATTTCAAATTTAGTCTCCATCAGCTTTCTGAATTCAGTTGTTAAGCTAGGATTCGTTGAGCCAAAGATGATATCATCGACATAGATTTGGACTATCATAAGGTGGTTGCCTTCCTTCTTTCGAAAGAAGGTTGGGTGAACCGAACCTTGTTTGAATTTAGACACCTTTAAGAACTTAGTGTTTCATACCATGCCCTAGGCGCTTGTTTCAGACCATAAACTGCCTTGTCCAGAATATAATAGTGATTTGGATGCTTTTCATTCACAAAACCAAGAGGTTACTCCACGTAAACCGTTTCTTCAAGTTCTCCATCCAGAAAGGCGCATTTCACATCCATTTGGTAGACCTTGAAGTTCTTGTGTGCAGCGTAGGCAAGAAATATTCAAACAGATTCCAGCCTTGCTACCGTAGCAAAAGTTTCTTCGTAATCAATTCCTTCTTCCTGGCAGTATCCTTTCACCACGAGACGAGCTTTATTCCGAATCACATTACCCTCCTTGTCCATTTTGTTTCTGAATACCCATTTGAGACCAACGACTGAGGCATCTTTAGGTGTTGGAATGAGGCGTCATACCTTGTTTCTTTCAAACTCATTGAGTTCATCTTGCATAGCTTGAACCCAATCAGAATGATCAAGAGCAATATTTACTGTCTTCGGCTCAACTTTGGATACGAAAGAATTATACATGCAGAAATCTACTTTGGAGAATAGAGAGGATTTCTTTACCTTCACTTGGGATCGGGTCAGGACCTTTTCAGATACATTACCCACTATCTAAGATACAGGATGATCTTTGGTCCATTTAATGAGGGTAGGATAGTTTGGATCATAGGATGGATCCAATTCGGCGTTGACCATTTCTTCCAATTAAGATTGACTATCATCATCATAGAACATATCGAAATTCTCCCCCTCGACTGATGATGAATCATTTGGATTTCAGGTTGGTTCGGACCTTCGGGTGTAACAAAATTCTCAGGTGTAGCTGTAATTTCGGGTGCTACTAGACTTTCGGGTGCTACAGGACTTTTGGGTGTAGCTAGGCTTTCGGGTGTAGACGAACTTTTGGGTGCCACAGGGATAGAATTCTCCCCCTGAAAGTGTGAGTTCGGTTGATTTGAAGAAAATATATTCTCCCCCTCAACTGAAGTGTCGTGATGAGGAGGTTCGTTTGGAACTTGCTCTCCTTCACCCATTTGTTTGGCTGCATCTTCGACAATTTGCTTCAGACGATCGATTTTGTTGTCTACTTCCTTGGCTTCCAAGAGAGTGGCTTTCTCAGGTTCATCGAATAAGTCTACAAACTGATCGAATAAATTAGCAATCGTGGCTATGACTTGACATGTTTGAGAGAAAATCTCTCTAATTGCTTCTTCAGTAGTCTTTAGCTTCTTGACGTAGCTGTCATCGAAAGTCACATAATAGGTTTCTTCAATCTTTCTTGAACGCTTATTTCAAACCCGGTATGATTTTGAAGTAAGAGAATATCCCAAAAAAATTCTTTCGTCAGCTTTAACATCAAACTTGTTACGATGTTCTTTGGAGTTGAAGATGAAGCATTGTGAACCGAACACATGGAAGAATTTTACGTTCGGCTTCCTGTTATTGATGATCTCATAAGGAGTCAAAGAGAAACGCTTGTTGAGATAAGACCTATTCTGTGTAAAACATGCTGCAGCAATAGCATCCGCCAAGAAATATAAGGGAAGAGAAGCGAAACATAGCATAGTTTGGGCCGCCTCACACAAGGATCGGTTTCGCCTTTCGACAATACCGTTCTGTTGAGGCGTGTAAGGGGCTGAGAAGTTGTGACTGGTTCCTTCATCTGCCAAAAAGTCTTCGAATTCTTTGTTCTTGAATTCCAGTCCATTGTCGCTCCTAATGTTTCGAACGACTTTTCTCAGTTGCAGTTCAACCTACTTGATAAATATCTTTAACTTGGGAGTGGCCTCAGATTTGTGCTTCAGAAAGAATACCCATGTAAAACGTGAGAAGCCATCAACAACAACAAGAATGTACTCGCTACCGCCAATGCTCTCGATTGATGATGGACCACACAAGTCGATGTGAAGCAACTCAAGTGGTTCAACAACTTTTGTGTTTATAATTGATGGGTGACTTTGACGACTTTGGTTCCTCATTTTGCATGCAGCACACAAGTGTTCTCGATCAAACTTGAGTAATGGAAGACCCAGAACATGACCTCCAGTGACAAGCTTGTTGATATCTTTGAAGTTGAGATGCGAGAGCCTTCGGTGCCACAACCAGCTTTCGTCAGAATGAGCTTTGGACAAAAGACATATGGCTGGATTTCCTTTGATTGGTTTGATATTTAGAGGAAACATTTCGCATTTTCGATCTGATTTGAGAATGACCTTGTTGGATTTCTTCTCTATAATCTCTGAACCTTCGTCGTTGAATGAAACTTTGAGACCGGTACCTCCCACCAGTTGAGATACACTAATGAGATTATGCTGCAACCCTTATACGTATGCCACCTTTCTTATTGTGAAGTCTCCATTAGTTAGCATCCCATAACCCTTTATCATTGCATAGGAGTTGTTACCGAACTTGACGTTGCCACCATTTTGAAGAGATCGAAACTCCCTTAGCTCTTCCTTCCTTCCTGTCATGTGACGTGAGCAGCCACTGTCAATGAACCATTCTTTGTCGAACTGCTCCTCACTAATAACCTACAAAAATTAAGCAGATTTAGGAACCCAAAGTTTCTTGGGTTCACGTGAGCCTTTCATAGGAACAGGAATAGTAAGAGAAACATCAACAAGATATGTTCGTTTTACTAAGGTTGTTTCATCTTTTCTCTTAATAGTAAACACTTTGATTTTGTTAGAGTTAGCTACAGGTGTTTTGGTTTCAAATTCTGGTTTTTTGGAATTAGTCTGCTTTCGGTCTTCCTTGGCAGAGGAAATCTTCGTTTTTCCTTTCAAGTTCGTTGATGATTTTGAATTTTGTGCAGGAACTGAATTGGGTTTAGAAGAGGATTGAGAATGAGAAGAATTAGAAAAAGAGAATTTAGAATGGGAGTTTTTTCTGACTTGAGGTTCGAAATGACCCTTTTGTTTATGGTCATTAGAGGGACCGAACCTGGACCTTCGGTAGCCGCTTGCTGATGAGCCGAAGTTGGATTTTTGAGTGTTGTTGGTTGGTGGTCCGAAACTTGTTCTTTTATTATAAAAACTTGATGGACTGAAATCAGTTCTTTGTGGTTTGTTATTTGTCGGACCAAACCTATCCTTTCGGTTGCTGTTGCTTTCGGGACCGAACCTATCCTTTTGGTTGTTGTTGCTTGCGGGACCGAACCTATCCTTTCGGTTCTGTTCTTAATGTGGCCCGAAAGTCTTTTTCCCTGACTTAGAATCTTTATCATGGTAAGAGAAGTGAGGATTTTGAGAGCGCCAAAATTGTTTTCGCTCTGAGAGATTCTTCTTGTATCTCAGGTTTCTCTGCTGCTTTTGATTTTTCACCTGTTTCGGTTGTCTGTGGATATTAGCTTTTATTTTCAGCTTCTTGGCAGCCAGTTCACTCTTCATAGATGAGGTTTCGCTTGTGGAGGTGACTTCTTCTACAGGAATTTCTTTGGTCTTCCGGGATGTTCGCTCCAATAGACCAACCGTTTCGTCTGCATTATCTATAGGAGCTGACTAGAAAAACTCATCACAGACATCTGCATTATCTTCGTTCACAATGGCAGTGAGTTCAGCTGTTTGATGTTCGGTTACTCCTGTGACCTTATACACCTGATTGGGAGTAGTCCTAACTTTCTGAAACACAACAACTTTTTCTTTAAGGACTCGGGACTTAGATTTGGACAAGCGAGCGAATTCTATAGAATTTTCAGAAATCAGGTTTTTGTGGTTTTCAGGTTCACTCTTGACAAATTCTGAATAGTCGACTTCATCCTCTACAGAAATTTCACTCATATCATTGTCCTCATTAAGTTCAGATGCGTTTTCAACATCAATTTTGTTTTCTGAACTTAAATTGGCACTCAATGAGTCGAATTTTTGTATGCTTTTGGTCTTGACTTTCAGCTTATCATTTTCATCCAGAAGATTTTTAAGCATGTCCTTATGGTCTTTGGACTTTATAAAAGATTCTATTCTATCCAGACCATACATATAAGTAGGATTCACATCATCGGAAGATACAACACTTTCACAGTTGTATGCTTCAGCATCGATTTCATCCTCCTTAAACTCAAGGAAGGGTAAAATCATGCGATGTATCTTCTGCCCTATTTCACAATTCAGATGCAGTTGAGTAATGTTAGCTTAAACCCTTTTAGCGATTAAACAAAAAACATTCCTTTGTTTTAACAATTTCAAATTGTCTCTTTGCAAATAAATGTTTTCATCTCTAGTCTTAATTAGCTCCAACTCCTTCTGCTCAATCCAAATCCTTCGCTCCTCACTCTTGGATGACAACCTGCTTATTTGGTCAGTCAGGTTAGAATTTGTGACTTGTGTTTGAGTTAAACAACTATCTAGATTTGAGATTCTTGAATTCAAGTTATTTAATTCCTTTTTATATGATTTTTGTGGAATTTTAAATGAAACAAAAATAGATTGTACCTTCTTGATCAGTTCATCAAGTTCACTGATCTGCACACTGAGAGGTTTTGCTGTGAAGCATAAGTCCTCTCGCTCCTTGGCCTCTTCATTTCCACCATCAGTATTATATCCCCTCATCTGAGATACATCAGTCAACATCAAACATCTTCCACCGGTTTCACCATCTTTTGCAACATAAGCCTTTCCATGCGAAGGCTTTCTCACCTCATCATCTTCTGAGTCGGTCGACCACACCTGTACGCTACCGAACTCGTCATCCTCTGCCGAACCCTGCACAATAAGAGCATTCATAGAGGGATTAGGGCCAGCCTTCTTCCTTTTTATTTCTTCCAGTCTTTTCATAAGACTTGGTTCTTCATCTTTCTCTTTGTCTTTCTCAGCCATCTTCTACAGCACGCAATCCTTTACGTAGTGATTCTTTCCCCCACAGTAGAAGCAACTGACACTAGAGTCAGCTTCACCCTTAGCTTCTTTTTTCGACTCCTCAACCTTCGGTTCATCTTTTACTCTTTTGGAAATATAGCTTCATTTCCAATTATGATTTTTGTTGGAAGGAAACTTTTTCTTGATAAACCTTCTGGGATTTGACACCATTAAGGCATAGTCTTCGGCTGTCAGATCGTGATCTCCCAGATTAAGATCCTCTTCATCTTCTTCTACACCTTTACCCTTGGACAAGAGCGCTAGAGATGCTAGACTAGAAACCACGCTCTTCTCTTGCAGCACTATCTTTTCTTGGGATTTCAGAATTCCCACCAGTTTCGCCAGCGAATATGATTTGAACTGCTCATGTGCTTTAATTGTAGACACAACAACTCTCCATTCGGATCTTAAACCATTCAAAAAAATGACCTTCTGTTCAATAAGCTTTCTTTCAATATCATGTTTGATCATCTTGCTGAGAAGATGATTGAAGCGATCAAACATCTGTGTAACAGACTCATCAGGATTTTGCTTGAACTTTACAAACTCAGACAGAAGCAAGGTCTGAATTGAGTGTTCCAAATCTTCATCTGTGGAATACAACTCTCGCAGCCGATCCCAGATTTTTGTAGCTGTACTGCAGGAACTAACCAATCTGAATGTGTCAGATTGAAGAGCGAATCGAATCAATCTCAATGCCTTGATGTTGCACTGAAACTTCTCCTTTTCGTCCTGAGCGACATCTTTCACATCCTTCAACTGATCAATATACTCCTTTTGATTTTTAGTAATTCTGGATGTTCCTGAATGAGCAAATGGTCCAGACACAATGGCTTCCCATATTAGATACCCATTATCTTCAGATCCAATGACGTAGTCTTCGAAATGAGGCGCCCAAACCTCGTAATCTTGAGTGTAAATAATTGGAATCTTAGTTGTAGATCCTATATTGTTCGAGATGTTGATAGGATTGGATTGAGAATCATCCATGCTTGATCATTTAACCTATTGCAAGATCAGACTTGTAATACGTAATATTAGCTCAAGACGAATAAATAATGAGATACGTCAATTATGGAGTGACGGCTCAATAAATATCAGTAAATGCGGAATAAAACCTAATCACTTCTTTCACAGAAGAGATGTGTATGAATTACACGGCCTCCTGCTCTGATACCAATTGATGAGTTAAGAAACTCTTTGATCGATAAGATCTTCTAACAAGTTAATCACTTAAGCGAAAAACAGTAATATAAAACACAAGAATGAATCTGAATATGTCGAATGATTCAATGGATTCAATCCTCAGTAGAGCTCGATAAAGAACTTCCGCTATAGAGGATATTAGGGTTACAAATGATAAAAGATTAATTCTTCTAAAAACGTACGTACTAAGATGCATGCAAGCACCTATAAATACAAAACCCTAGAAAATAACTCTCGGATGGACATGCCCATACCAGAGACTAAATGGACTAAATATCGAGCCCAAGACGCAACACCTTTTGGACCTAACAATAATAATAATAATAATAATAATAATAATAATAATAATAATAATAATAATAATAATAATAATAATAGGAAGAAGAAGAAGAAAAAGAAGAAGAAGAAGAAGAAGAAGAAGAAGAAGAAGAAGAAGAAGAAGAAGAAGATATCTTATACAAGCATCGTGTCGTGGCGATTATTTTAGAAATAGAGAATATAGAGTATGATATGTTTTCTTATCTTTGTTACTATCAAACTGCATCATATATGTGTGGTCCTTATAATGTCTCTCATATGATAGAACTATTCTTACGTGGAAGGATCACCAAAGATACAAATGTTCTTGACGATGATGAACAAAAAAATTAGTTAAAAAATAAAAGGGTTGTTGATGCAAGTCCTTTATCATGTTTTCTAAAACTGATGTGTGATCCAAAGGTACCTTTATATGTGTTCTTCTTTATTCAACTTGATCTGAAAGACAAAATCATTAATCAGAATCAAGAAGATATAAAAGTGTTGAAGAAAAAACTGATAAAAAATGAGAAACAAATTTTAGATCAAAAGCAAAATACAAAAGAGAAAGATGTACTAAAAGAATGTTCATCATCAGGAAACCATAGATTTCACACTGATGAGCATCACACCAGCTCTTCCACTAACAAGCCTCACACTGATAAGCTTCATGTTGAGAAATGTTAAGATGCACAGAAATATTCTTCAGAAACCGTTACCATTATAAAAAAAACACCCTCCCTCAGCTTCTTCTCACACTGGAATGACTTTAGTTCACTCTCAAAAAGCAATGAAGATAAAGCAAGTTTGGATTCCAAATATTTTATCACAATAGTCTGAATCAAATCAAGTAGTTGGAGTTAGAAAGAAGCACTATGATCAAAAGTCTCCAAGAAAGAAGAAGAGCATTCTGAAACCTCAACCTGGTTTATCTTCATCTTATAATTTTTTTTCAGAAGAAAGATATGCTCCAAAGCCCAATCTCAAATGGGTTCCTAAGATAGTTTGTTAGATTTTTAGGATGTGAGAGAGTCTGAACTTTTGTTTTTTTTTTTTTAAATAAAAAAGATTTACATTTGTTGTCTCTCTTACTGAAGAAATGTTCGAAAAGGGTGTGTATTTTGTTATTTTCATTTCTGATGTTAAAACAATTTTGGAGGTTGTCTTGTAAAAGCTTTGTTAGAAGATATGACAATTCATTTAATCAAAAAAATGCTAGCTGTATTTTGTGTCACACCCCCAAACCGAGAACGACGGAAAAGTTTGAGGGTGGATGACTTCATGTACAGTATCATAACAGTTTAATAATAGAGATCAAAGAATTACAACCATCATATTGATTAATTAGAAGTTTTTACATTCTATTCTAATCGTTGTTTGTTAGATTTCCAAATAAATGTGACAAAAATATGTGATGTGACGCTGCCATGCCCCATCTACAAAATCCTTATGAGTACTGGTTTACTGATTTCCTGAGAATACAAGTAGTTTTGAAAAAAGGTGTCAACAATTAAGTAGGTGAGTTCATAAGCGTTTGTCTGAGAAAAATCTGCCATTTTTCCTTTAAAGATGAAAGAGTGTGCCTCCAGAAAATCCAATATTTTCTTTTAAAGTGAATTGTAGTCTTAGATTGTGGTACTCGGAAGTAGTATAATGTATTTTTAATATTTATAAAGCCATTTCATTGTATGTTTCCATAAATGTATGTCATACTATACTGTAAAATAATGTAATGTAGTTTTATTATTAAATAAAACTGGTTCAATGTAAGTTAGCCCTGTAAACCAAATGTATTAGTTAATACCCCATGTGAGTTATTATTACCATGCTAGCGACTATTTGGCCTGTTACGACATTCTTCAGGCGTCGGAATCGTACGACATTTGTCACCCTAGACGTGTTGGTCTAACTGTAGCTAATAGTTTAGGTGCGGGATTGTCAGTCCCGTACAGATCCATACACAAGCATCACGCTCTCCATACAAGAGACTCTGATTATAATACAAGACTTTAGTGTGTACTCTCATAGGTACGGTGAAGCCAAATGTCTCACAAAATTTGTATTAACTGGTTTACGTCTAGTGTAACGAAAACCCTTTTTCTTGTAAATGTATGTATTACCCATCCATAGTTTTACATAGCATAAAAATAATTATACTTCCAAATAATTACCTCTTTATCCCGAAAGGGTAAAATAGTGTGAATGCCCCATAAATAATACCTATTATAGTTTATAAAAATTGTTTCACTGAAATGATGAATCCTTTGTATGTACTATTATATATATATATATATATATATATATATATATATATATATATATATATAAGAATAAACTAGCGTGTTTGTGATCATTTTTCGTGGCTTTTTGTTTTTAGAAAATTGTTGTATGATAGGTTCACCAGTTTTGACGCAAAACTCATTATGAATTTAGCAACTTTGTATAAACAGTAGGAAAATGTATTTAACCATTTCGTATTGTTATCACAAGTTTTCTTGTGTTTTACTTGTATTTCCCCCCCCCCCCCCCCCACCCCCCAAACCAAAAAAAAAAACATAGAAAATCTCAAAAAATGTAGGGGTAGGAACGCACCTCGAGTGTGATCTTGGCTGGATAACGAAGTGATGGGGATGAACTTCAAGTTAGAATACATGAAGGTATTCGTATCCTATGAGTATTTAACACACGATATTGTCTGTAAATTAGTTGAACTAACATGAAATTGTTCTAAAAACACTATCTTACACAAGGAAACTTACAAATATTCGTAAGAACTATCTTGAAGAATAGTCTCTGGGGAAGGTTTTGATCTTGATTCTGGGAAAGACGTATGAAGCTTTGAAGATGTAAGGGACTCTTTCTCGAGAGAAAAGTGAAGGAAATTTGAAAATGTAAATGAGAAATGGGGAGGGTGATTTCGGTTATATATATATATATATATATATATATATATATATATATATATATATATATATATATATATATATATAAGGTGTAAGGGTGATGTGTTGTTTGCGTTGGTTTGTGTATTTTATCTTAAATGGGAAAAAAATCTCCCATTTACAATACAGCACCGTGAAATCAAATTTGTGATTTCGCCCTAGGCACCACTGAAATCACCTTGTTCACCACCGAAATGACATGTGATTTTGGTCTAGGTGTGAATTCATTCTAGTTTTGATTTCAGTCTAGTGATGATTTTGGCCATGGCATGTGATTTCTGTTCTTCACAACCGAAATCTCAAGGTTCTTGGGTCCCAAAACTGAAAACCCTAAAATCAAGGCATAATTCATGCTTTATGTCCTAACCATTTGACATTCGTTTGACTTGATTGATTTTTGTTGACCCATAATAGCCGGTTGTCACACTATCCCTCCATTAGAGGGAATTTCGTCCCAAGATTATTTCTACAGTGGGCACTCATGATCTAGGGAAAAGATGTGGGTACTTTTGTTTCATCTGGTCTTCTCGTTCCCAGGTGAATTCAGGCCCCTCGCTTGGCGTTCCAACGGACCTTCACGATGGGTATGCGACTTTGTTTCGTTCTTTTGATCTCCCTGTCCATGATTTCCACAGGTTCCTCTACGAAGTGTAGACTCTCGTTTACATCGATTTCATCAAGTGGAATTACAAGAGTTTTGTCGGACAGACACTTTTTCATATTGGACAAGTGGAAAGTGTGGTGTATGTTGCTGAGTTCTTGTGGTAGTCGAAGTTTATATGCTACCGGACCGTTTCTAGCAAGGATCTTGAATGACCCGAAATACCTTGGATTCAATTTCCCATGTTTTCCAAAACTTATCATTCCCTTCCAGGATGAGACCTTTAACAGTGTGCAGTCACCAACCTGGAATTCCAAGGGTTTGCGTCGCTTATCTGTATAGCTATTTTTCTGATCCCGAGACGCCTTTAATCGTTCACAGATTTGAACGATCTTTTTTGTAGTTTCCCGTATGATCTCAGGGCCAGTGAGTGTAATATCAGGCACTTGTTTTCTTGCTAACTGCATGTCCCCTACTTTAGCCAGCATAGAGGTGATCTGCACTTGTGCCCAAAGAGGGCTTAGAATAGGGCAACCTTGATGCTAGTGTGATAACTGTTATTGTATGAGAATTCGATGGGTGGTAAATGGGTATCCAAAGATTTACCAAAGTCTATCACACAAGCTCTCAACATGTCTTCCAACGTCTGAATGGCTCTCTTGCTTTTCCCATCAGTTTGAGGATGGTACGCTGTACTCATGTCGAGTTTGGTTCGCAAGGACTTTGGTAGTGATTGCCAAAACCGTGAGGTAAATCTACTATCTATGTGTTAGGTCCAGTTTAGTGTTGCGTCTTTTGGGCTCGTTAGCTAGTCCAAGTTTTGTCTCCGGTATGGGCCTGTCCATCCGTGAGTTTTATGTAGGGTTTATTATAAATAGATGCTTGCATGCATCCTAGAACGCAATGATTAGATAAGAATTGATAGAGATTTTCAAGCGTATTCATCGTTCTTATTTTGTAACCCTAGAATCCTCTACAGCGGAAGTTCTTAATCGAGCTCTGCTGAGGATTGAGTTAATCGAATCATTCGACTCATTCAGATCCATTCTTGTGTTTTATCTCATTGTTTTTATGTTCTTTATTTACCTGTTACAAAGATCTAATCGATCAAAGAGTTTTTATAACTCATCAATTGGTATCAGAGCAGGAGGCTGTGTAATTCATACACATCTCTTCTGTGAAAGAAGCGATTAGGGTTATTCCGCATTAACTGATATTTATTGAGCCGTCATTCCATAATTGATGTAACTCAGCATTTATTTGTTTTGCCCTAATATTACATATTACAAGTCTGATCTTTCAAACAGGTTAAACAATCAAGCATGGGCAATTCTCAAACTAATCCTATCAACATCTCAAACAACATTGGATCGACAACAAAGATTCCTATTCTCTACACCCATGATTACAAAGTTTGGGCGCATCATTTTGAAGACTATGTCATCGGATCTGAAGATAATGGGTATCTTATTTGGGAAGCTATTGTGTCTGGACCATTTACTCACTCAGGAAGATCCAGAATCATTAAAACTCAGAAAGAGTATAATGATCTGTTAAAATATGTTAAAGATGTTGCTCAAGACGAAAAAGAAAAGTTTCAGTGCAACATTAAAGCATTGAGACTGATCCGATTCGCTCTTCAACCTGATACATTTAGGATGGTGAGTTCCTGCAGTACCGCTAAAGAAATCTGGGATCGGCTGCGAGAGTTGTATTCCACAGATGAAGATTTGGAGCACTCTATTCCGACTTTGCTTTTGTCTGAGTTTGGAGAATTTAAGCAAAATTTTGATGAAACTGTTACTCAGACATTCGATCGCTTCAATCATCTTCTTAGCCAGATGATCAAACATGATATAGAAAGGAAGCTGATTGAGCAGAAGGTCACCTTTCTAAATGGCTTAAGATCCGAATGGAGAGCTGATGTGTCTACAGTCAAAGCTCATGAGCAGTTTAAGTCTTATTCGTTGGCAAAGCTGGTGGGAATTTTGAAATCCCAAGAAAAGATTGTCATGCAAGAGAAGAATGTAGTCTCAAGTTTGGGGTCCTTGGCTCTCCTGTCCAAAAGCAAAAATGTGGTGGAAGATGAAGATCTGAACCTAGAAGACTATGATCTTACTTCAGAAGATTATGCAATGATGGTGTCTAATCCAAAAAGGTTTATCAAGAAAAGGTTCCCTACCAATAAGAACCGAAATTGGCAGGGAAGTTATAGTTCTGAAAAGGTTACGGAGGAACCGAAGACAGAAGAACCAAAGAAAGAGGCGAAGGTTGACGGAGATTCTGGTGTAAGCTGCTATTACTGTGGAGGAAAGAACCATTATGCAAAAGATTGTGTTTTGAAGAAAATGGCAGAGAAAGATGAGGAAAAAGATGAAGAGGATGTCTTGATGAAAAAGCTGGAAGAAGTTAAGAGAAAGAAAGCTGCTATTAACCCTTCTATGAATGCTCTTATTGTACAGGGTTCGGCAAAGGATGACGAGTTCGGTGGCGTGGAGGTATGGTCTACCGACTTAGAAGATGATGAGGTGAGAAAGCCTTCACATGGAAAGGCGTATGTAGCTAGAGGCGGTGAAAGCAGTGGAAAGTGTTTGATGGTGACTGATGTATCTCATATGAGGGGATACAATACTGATGGTGGAAAAGAGGACACCATGGAGCGAGAGGACTTATGCTTCACAACAAAACCTCTCAGTGTGCAGATCAATGAGCTTGATGAATTGATCAAGAAGGTACAAACTCTTTTTATTTCGTTCAAAGTTCCACAAAAATCATATGAAAAGGAATTAAATAACTTAAATTCAAGAATCTCAAATCTGGATAGTTGTTTAACTCAAACACGGGTCACCAATTCTAACCTAACTGACCAAATAAGCAGGGTGTCATCCAAGAGTGAGGAGCGAAGGATGTGGATTGAGCTAAAGGAGTCGGAGCTGATTAAGTCAAAGGATGAAAACATTTATTTACAAAGAGACAATTTGAAACTTTTAAAACAAAGAAATGTTTTTTGTTGGATTGCTAAAAGACTTTATGCTAACATTACTCAACTGCATCTGAATTGTGAAATATGGCAGAAAATACATCGCATGATTTTACCCTTCCTTGAGTTTAAGGAGGATGAAATCGATGCTGAAGCATACAACTGTGAAAGCGTTGTATCGTCTGATGATGTGAATCCCACTTATATGTATGGTCTGGACAAAATCGAATCTTTTATAAAGTCCAAGGACCATAAGGACATGCTAAAAAATCTTTTGGATGAAAACGATAAGCTGAAACTAAGGACCGAAACCATACAAAAATTTGACTCATTGAATGCCAATTTAAGTTCAGAAAATAAAATTGATGTTGAAAACGCATCTAAACTTAATAAGGACGATGATTTTAGTGAAATTTCTGTAGAGGATGAAGTCGATTGTTCTGAGTTTGTCAAGAGCGAACCAGAAAACCACAAAAATCTAATTTTTGAAAATTCTGTGGAGTTTGCTCGTTTGTCCCAAAATAAGTCCCCGACTCTTGAAGAAAAGGCTGTGGTGTACCAAAAGGTGAGAACAACACCAAATTAGGTATATAAGGTCACAGGAGTAACCGAGCATCAAACAGTCGAAGTCACTGCCATAGTGAACAAAGACAACGCAGATGGCTTTGATGAGTTTTTTTGGTCTGCTCCTATAGATAATGCCGACGAAACTGTTGGTCTATCTGAGCGGACGTCCTGGAAAACCAAAGGAAGATATGTACCAGAGCCACTGAACAAGCCTGGCAACTTCGACGTGCCAAGAACAAGTGGCACAAAAGATGTACCTGCAGAAGAAGTCACTTCCACAAGCGAAACCTCATCTGTGAAAAGCGAACCGGTTGACAAGAAGCTGAAACAGAAAGCTAACATCCACCGACAGCCGAAACAAGTGAGTGATCAAAAGCAACAAAGGAATCTAAGATACAAAAAGAATCTCTCAGAACGAAAGCAGTTTTGATGATCTCAAAACGCTCATTTCTCCTATCATGATAAAAATTCAAAGCCAGAGAAAAGTGCTTTCAGGCCGCAAAAAAGCAATAACAACCGAAAGAACAGGTTCGGTTCTGAGAGCAACAACAACCGAAAGGATAGGTTCGGTTCAGAGAACAATAACAACCGAAAGGAAAAGTTCGGTCCCGAGAGCAACTGCTACCGAAGATCCAGGTTCGTTCCCTCTAATGACCATAAACAAAAGGGTCACTTAGAACCTCAAGTCAAGAAAGACTCCCAGTCTAAATTCTCTCATTCTCATTCCTCTCATTCTCAATCCTTTTCTAAACCTAAATCTGTTCCTGCTCAAAATCCAAAATCATCAACGAACTTGAAAGGAAAATCGAAGGTTTCCTCAGTCAAGGATGATCAAAAGCAGTCCAAGGTCCAAACACCGAAACCTGAAACCAAAATGACTGTAACAAATCCTAAAAAAATCAAAGTATTCACTATTAAGAAGAAAGATGAAACAACTTTAATAAAAAGAACATATCTTGTTGATGTTTCTCTTACTATTCCTGTTCCTGTGAAAGGCACATATGGACCTAAGAAATTTTGGGTTCCTAAATCTGCTTGATTTTTACAGGTTATCAGTGACGAGCAGTTCGACGAAGAATGGTACATTGACAGTGGCTGCTCACATCACATGACAGGAAGGAAGGAAGAGCTAAGGGAATTTCGATCTCTTCCAAATGGTGGAAATGTCAAGTTCAGTAACAAATCTTATGGAACGATAAAGGGTTATGGGATGATAACCAATGGAGACTTCACAATAAGAAAGGTGGCGTTCGTTGAAGGGTTACAGCATAACCTCATCAGTGTATCTCAACAGGTATGAGGTACCGATCTCAAGGTTTCATTTGATGATGAAGGCTCAGAAATCATCGAGAAGAAATCAAATAGGGTGATTCTCAAATTAGAACGGAAAGGCAAAATGTTTCCTCTCAATCTCAAACCAATCAAAGGAAATCCAGCTATATGTCTTTTATCCAAAGCTAATTCTGACGAAAGCTGGTTGTGGCACCGAAGGCTCTCACATCTCAACTTCAAGGACATCAACAAGCTTGTTACAGGAGGTCATGTCAGGGGTCTCCCATTGCTCAAGTTTGATCGAGAACATTTGTGTGATGCGTGTGAAATGGGGAAGCAAAGTCGTCAAAGTCACCCATCCATTATAAACACTAAAGTTGTTGAACCACTTGAGTTACTTCACATTGACTTATGTGGTCCATCATCAATCGAAAGTATTGGCGGTAGCAAGTATATTCTTGTTATTGTTGATGACTTTTCACGGTTTAGATGGGTGTTCTTTCTGAAGCACAAATCTGAGGCTACTCATAAGCTAAAGATGTTTATTAAGCAGGTTGAAGTGCAATTGAGAAAAGTCGTTCACAACATCAGGAGCGACAATGGACTGGAGTTCAAGAACAAAGAATTTGAAGACTTTTTGGCAGAAAAAGGAACCAGTCACAACTTCTCAGCCCCCTACACGATTTAACAGAACGGAATTGCCGAAAGACGAAACTGATCCTTGTGTGAGGCGGCTCGAACCATGCTCAGTTTCGCTTCTCTACCTTTATATTTCTTGGCTGATGCTATTGCTGCAACATGTTTTACGCAGAACAGGTCTTATCTCAACAAGCGTTTCTCTCTTACTCCTTATGAGATCATCAGCAACAGGAAGCCGAACGTAAAATTATTCCATGTATTTGGCTCACGATGCTTCATCTTCAACTCCAAAGAACATCGTAACAAGTTTGACGTTAAAGCTGATAAATGAATTTTTCTGGGATACTCACTTACTTCAAAAGCATACCGAGTTTTAAATAAGCGTTCCAGAAAGATTGAAGAAACGTATTATGTGACTTTCGATGACAGCTACGTCAAGAAGCTAAAGGCATCGGAAGAAACAGTTGGAGAGATATTCTCTCAAACATGTCAAATCACGGCCTCAATTGCTAATTTGTTTGAACAGTTTGTAGAATTATTCGATGAATCTGAGAAAGCTACTCTCTCGGAAGTCAAGGCAGCAGACAACAAAATCGACCATCTGAAGCAAATCGTCGAAGATGCCGCCAAACGAATGGGTGAAGGAGAACAAGTTCCAAACGAACCTCTTCAGCAAGGCGCTTCCGTTAAGGGGGAGAATCCATCTTCAAAACAGCCGAGCTCACAAGTTGAGGGGGAGAACTCTATTCCAGTTGCACCCGAAAGCTCTACTACACCCGAAGGTACTGTAGCACCCGAAAGCTCTACTGCACCCGAAGGTACTGTAGCACCCGAAAGCTCAACAGCACCCGAAAGTCCTGTAGCACCAGAAAGTCCAGCTACACCTGAAAGCTCATCAGTCGTGGGGGAGAATTTTGATATGTTTTACGATGACGATAGCCAATCTGAATTAGAAGAAATGGTGAATGCTGAATTGGATCCATCCTATGATCCAAATTACCCTCCTCTTGTTAAATGGACAAGAGATCATCCTGTATCCCAGGTAGTGGGTAATGTCTCTGAAAAGGTCCTGACCCGATCTCAACTGAAGGCAAAGCAAACTTCTTTATTCTCCAAAGTAGAGTTATGCATGTATAACTCTTTCGTATCAAAAGTTGAACCAAAGATAGTTAATACTGCTCTTGATCATTCTGACTGGGTTCAAGCTATGCAAGATGAACTCAACGAGTTTGAAAGAAATAAGGTTTGGCGCCTCATTCCAACTCCTAAAGATGCCTCAGTTGTTGGTCTCAAATGGGTATTCAGAAATAAAAAGGACAAGGAAGGAAATGTGATTCGAAACAAAGCTCATCTCGTGGTAAAAGGATACTGCCAGGAAGAAGGAATCAATTACGAGGAAACTTTTGCTCCGGTAGCTATCCTGGAATCCGTTCGAAGATTTCTTGCCTACGCTGCACACAAGAACTTCGAGGTCTACCAAATGGACGTAAAGTGCGCATTTCTGAATGGAGAACTTGAAGAAACAGTATACGTGGAGCAACCTCCGGGTTTTGTTAATGAAAAGTACCCCAATCACTGCAATATTCTAGACAAAGCAGTTTACAGTCTGAAGTAAGCACCTAGAGCATGGTATGAAACGCTGACCAAGTTTTTAAAGATGTCAAAATTCAAACAAGGTTCAGTTGACCCAACCTTCTTTCGTAAGAAGGAAGGTAACCACCTTATGATTGTTCAAATCTATGTCGATGATATCATCTTTGGCTCAACGAATCCTAGCTTAACAGCTGAGTTCAGAAAGCTGATGGAGACTAAATTTGAAATGAGCTCAATGGGTCCGATTAATTTTTTCCTTGGTTTAAATATTAGACAGGGACCCGTAGGCATCTTTATCAATCAGGAAGTATACACCAAGACTCTCCTTGCTAAATTTGGCATGATGGGAGATTCAAAGGTTAAAGTTCCAATGGCGTTCGGCACCAAGCTCACACCATCCTTGGAAAAACCGGCAGTCGACATTACGTTATATCGCCAGATGATAGGTTCTTTAATGTACCTCACTGCTAGCAGACCTAATATAATGTTTTCTGTGTGTTATTGTGCTAGATTTCAGGCAAATCCTCGTGAACAACATATGCTTGAAGTGAAAAACATACTTCGGTATCTGAAACGAACCACCTCTCTCGGTTTATGGTATCCATCAAACTTAGGTTTCTTCGTTCAAGCCTACTCAGATGCAGACCTTGGCGGTTGTGGTTTAGACAGGAAAAGCACCACTGGAGGATGCCAATTCCTTGATGGGAAGTTGGTTAGCTGGCAATCAAAGAAACAGACATGTGTGTCTCTGTCTATAGCCGAAGTAGAGTACGTCGCAGCTGCCTCCTATACATCTCAAGTGATTTGGATCCAAAGCCAGCTCCGTGACTATGGACTCAATATGAAAAAGATCCCTCTATATTGCGACTCAGAAAGTGCAACTAGGATCTGTCATAACCCAGTGCAACATTCCAAGACCAAGCATATAGCACGGCGGTATCACTTCATAAAGGATCATGTGGAAGATAGGAACGTCGAAATTCACATTGTTCGAACCACTGATCAACTGGCTGACATCTTTACCAAAGCTCTTCCTAAAGCATCTTTCAACAAAATTCTACAAGGGCTAGGAATGATGGAATCGGAGTCAGTACCAAAGACTACTTCTCAAAATTAAAAGTTGGAAGCGAAATAGACCGAACGTTCGGGTTCGGGTCTCATGTGTGCCGAAATGAACCGAACGCTCGGGTTCGGTCCTGTTCTGGTATGCCGAAATGAACCGAACGCTCGGGTTCAGTCCTATCATCTGATGTTCGCTTATCTCTCAAAGGTAGTTTCGATGGATGTAAACCTTTTGTATCCTTTTCTCAAATTTCACCTCTCTTATTTTCAAATTTCTTTTACTTTTCAATTTTTTTTAAAACCGAAATAGACCGAACGCTCGGGTTCGGTTCGAAAATTTTTTTGTGTGTCTAATTTTTTTTTTCTTAAATCAAAAACTCCAAAAATAATTTTTATTTATTTTTTATTTGTTCAAATTTTTTTTGTTTTGTTTTGTGTCTCATATTTTTTTGTGGATATATGTGGGGAAATCATTTCATTAGTTAAGTGTCCCTAGAAGCATGTTGATGTATGTGTCCAAAGCCTCACCTGATTCTGAATAATAGCCTTACTGACTTGGTACAAACAAACATTGTCTTCCCAATTAGGCTTTCATATTTATTCTAATCATGAGCTACCTAACTCTCTTCTCACATGAGATAAGAGTTTTCTGCTTGGTCCCTATTTTAACAGCAGATGTACTTTGGTTTCTTTACACCATCTAGTCTACTTTTCTCCATCTCATTCGCTTCACAAACGTAACCCTTAAGACTCTCAGAAATTACCACTGAGGTTTATGGTTACACAATTTTTGTGTTTATGATCTTAGCTTCGTGCCACTACGTGCTAAGTGAAACCCAAAATTCAATACCTACTATGCATTGACGGTGAACTATAATTTTGCTCTAACTTTCACTAATGAATTAACGGACTTATCCATGGCTATGCAATATGAAATCTCTAATTTCCTTTTGTGTGATTCCTATGAAATTGTTAAATCCCATAACATTTCATCCCTTGAAATCCAGTTTTAATTTTTTCTTGAGATTTTACATACACTATCTTACCTTGCCACTTAAATTATTTCAAACCTACTTGTTCAAACAAACTACGCCAGTCTCACAAGTACTTCGTTCGATTTCTGTCTTATATCAACATCAGGAATTCTTAATTGAAGCGAACGCCACCCAAATTAGCCTAATCAAAAGAATCCTTTCAACACTTCTCAATAAGTGTTTGATCGTGCCCGGGATCCTTTGTTTCGTGTCTTTAATGTGTAACAACCCGAAATTTCATATCACTTCTTGTACCTCAACTTGTAATCCAATTCGATCAACCAAACGTCATTTTCAAATTCGTTTTCGATTTCGCCATTTTATTAAGTCATTAATTTATATTGACCTAAAATGACTTAATGGGTGGCTTAATACGTTTAGAAATCATTTTAACACCCCAATTTAGCGATCGAAATAATTATAGAATCGGCCATATCGAGTCACAACAATTTAGTCGGGTATGACCAAAAGCCTCACTTAACATCAGTATCGGGAAGAATTCCGTCGTGTCCAATTCCCGAACACTATAAAAAGTGTTTTAAGACTTCATTTGAAGCCTTTGGCCAATTTCTCACTAAATTCTCACAACCTCTCTCCTCAAGCTAGAATTAAGGCCCAAATCTCAAGTTTAAGGCTTCAAATCTTTAAGGTAACCTCCCTATCATGTTATTCAACATCTTTAGCCTTCAAATTGATGAGTTAATTGAGTTTTGGGACCAAGAACATGAGTTTACGGCCAAGGAGCAAGCTTGGGTCGTAAACTCCATTAAAAGGGGGTTTTAAGCCAAATTACCCTTCCAAATCAAAGTTGGGACTTAGATATGACTATAAGGCTTGCAAATCTAGACTTGAAACAATTAAAACATGAATTATGAGGGAGAAAAGAGAGTTTACGGCCAAGGTATGTTCTTGGGCCGTAAACTCCTCTTAAATGGGGATTTAGTGCCTTTAAACATGTTCAAATGCTTTAAAACTCAACCAATGGCCTTGTGATAAAATCTAGATGCATCTAAAAATAGTTTAAAGGTTTGAAACATATTAAAAATGTCATTTATAGGAGTTTACGGCCTAGGAACTCACCCTTGGCCGTAAACTCATAAAACCATGTTAATGATGCATCAAATACACTCAAATGGCTTGTATAAATTTCTAGAATCACATGTGATTGTTTTAAGCATCAAAAACTATCTTTTTCATGTGTAAAGGAGAGTTTACGGCCTTAGAACATACCTCTAGGCCGTAAACTCCAATAAGTGTGTTAAATGGTAACCTAAATTCATATCAATGCTTAGAAAATTAGTTAGAATCCCATGTGATTGTCCTATAAAGCTCAAATCAATTTTTCCTTGGCCATAGGTGAGTTTACGGCCGTAAACTCTTATGGGGTGGCCGTAAACTCCCAATTAAATGTTAAAATTTCATTCCAAGTGTTCCAAGGCATTTTAGATAATCCATTCTAGCAATCACCATGTCCATTTAAGCCCTTAAACCATCAAAATCACACCAACATGAGTTTACGGCCGTAAACTCATGTGTGGGTGTGTTTTGTGGTTTTAAACTCATTTAAATGTTTACTTATGCAGAGTAAACTCAAGTCCCAAGTCCCTAGTGCCATTACACGTCCGAAGATGTCACCCGGGTCACTCCAAACGCTCATTTTGAGGTGTTTAACCTCGTTGGAGTGTAATGTTCCATATGATTAGTGAATGTATCCCTAATAGTATATATATGGACATTATTTCATTTTACATAGGGTCATTGCAAGTAAACAATCCCCGAATCAACGTCTAGTATCCAAAACCGACACATTCTCGAGTCCGGTGAGTTCATACCCCTACCCTTTTTCACTGTTTTCACTGTTTTCAGGGGGGAACACAAGCAAAGTACAAGGGAATTCTTGTACTCAAAACATGTTTTCAAATGTGTGCTTCATATTTCATATGCTTTTATTACTGATTACCACAACTGATAACCATTTGAACATGCAGATTACGTGACATATATTTGTGAAATAGGTCTTTAAACTGTTATGTTTTACATATATTTCACAAATGGTTTTTCCACATTTTATCAGTTAAAAGCATGACATTAGACATTGAATATAATACCTGTACACTGTTTTGTCCTCGGTAACACTCCACATATATACGCGAGTGGAGGATTATCATATTATTACTAGTAAATTTGTTATTCCTGTATGATTGGAGACACGTCCTCGGAGAACACTCCACAGAGATACGCGAGTGGAGGACTATACCCGTAACCAGAATCTCTTGGATTTAGAGAGCGTGACTTGAGTGTATAGATCTATACGGGGCTGACTACCCCACACCTGGCTGCTAGCTACAGCCGAACCAAAATGGTTCAAGGGTGACGAAAGTCATAAGGATTGTGGACTACTTATTGCCACAAGGTTGTGGACTACTTATTGCCACAGGTTCAGTCTTTAGTATGGTTATGGAACTCGCAACTAGGATAATAGAGATTTACTTATAGTAATAATGAACCACATACTACATTTTACAGATAACCAGGATTCAGTTTACATCTTTTACATCTTTTACAAATGATAACCAACATTCAGGACGGTATGGGACCTTCCTGGGAAGTCTTGTACATAACCAGGTCTAACGAAATACATCTTTTACATTGAAAACCAACATACAGGAAAGCATGGGGCATTCCTGGGTAACATTCACATAATCAGAAAAGAGTAACCAACTGAATAACCTTACATCTTTTACAATAATCACCCTTCAGGAAAGTATGGGACTTTCCTAGCAATACACTGATACATTAAAGACATAAAACAATGAATTGGATAACTAAACCATACCTTACTTTTATGAAACAACAACCAACTTTAAGAAAATATGGGATTTTCTTGGCGTGTGTTACATTTTCAGAAACAGAAAGGAAACATAAACATTTTCACAAAACTACTTATGAACTCACCAGCGTTATGCTGATTTTCAAACTGCTTGTGTTCTCAGGTCATCGATAGTACAGGTACCCGAAGACTTACTTGGTTCAGGATCGTGTGCGTGCAAGGCTCGTTCATTTTGTTTATATCTATATTATGTATCACAACTGTATAAACTGTGTCTTTTGAAACAAATTGTAAAACTTTTAATATGTAATGTAATGTTTGTTTCACTTTACTTACTATGTACATTGGATTTGATACTCAACGTGGAGTCAACCCCGGAAATGTTTCCGCCTCCGGTTTTCGGGGTGTGACATAATGACATCACAAATTCCCTCATAAGTGTTGCTTTATTTCCTTTTCTTTTACACACTAAGCACGAAAATCTTTTTGATTTTCCAAAAGTCTGGTTTCATTAGTTACATGGCATATTTTTTAATGGGATTTGCAGCTATAAAAGAGTTGTGGTTCAAATTAATCAACATGGTTAATTTTGCTTCAAGATGACGATTACTCTAAAAAGATAAGGTGCTGACTCAGGCGGGAGTCCAATCAATTTGATTTCAAACGGCGCTAGAAGGTTAGGCGTGCGAATTGGAACCGTTTCATTTAAAAACAGTGCCTGATGGGAAGGCATGTGAATCGGGACTAACATTCTCTCTCATGCGTAATCATCGGTAATACCAACTGTCACACACCAATCACGCTCGAAAATCCCTTCATATTTCCTTCGAATATTTGGGAACGATTCTTCTCTCTCCTCTACCCACAGTATAAAAGGTAACTTCAACCATTGTTTTCCTCTTTAGTGCACCTAAATTTCAGAGAGCAAGAAAACCTTCAAGTATTCTACTGTTCATCATCTCTCCCAACCTCTTCATAATAATGGCGGATTCATCATCAGTTCACGCTACTTCACACATCCTGCCGATTCATCCCCAACAGAGTTTGATCATCGATCTTACTCCTCATGCATACGATGCTTTCATGTTCCTGATCATCGAATGCCTCAAGTACTCGCCGATTGCTCCTGCTATCACCAAAGTTGAAGCAGTTCCTATGGAGTTCTTATCTCAGATTTTCGCCACTGCTCACTATGACAAGGCCGTCGATCGGATTTTCTTCGACGTGTTAGATCACAAGGTGTCAATTTCCAAGTAGAGATTCATCTCACTATTGGGGTTTGAACCTGATTCATCTAGGGTTAACCCTGAAACCATTCCAATGGGTCATCTGTTTTCTATGTTCTACAACATGGGGTATACTGAGGTGCAAACAACGGTCACGAAGTTCAAGAAATCGTGCCTGCCTCCTCAGTGGAATGGGTTATTTACAGTGTTGTTCAAGGGGTTGTCTGAACACAGTGCTGGATCGGACGGAGCAAGTCGTCTGTTCATCTCGATTCTCTACGGGATCTACAACGGTATTAATTTGGACTACGGGTCGGTCCTATGCCAACAGCTCATTCAGAGTCTGTCTTCTACATCTCGGCATTCCAAGATTTCCTATGCTCGTTTCTGGACTCTCGTTACTAAATGGGTGATGGACAAGTACCACATCCCCATTGTTGCTGGTTCTCCAATGTCTTCGATTGGTACTTTCCATACCACGAAGATCATTGTCTCAGATGCCTCAAAATTTTCATTCAACGGTTCAATCCCTGAATCGATGTATGGCGACGTTCCTGCCGACAGCCGGATCCTTAAAACCTACAAGGAGTTTCGTCGCTCTAGTCCTAGAGAGCTTACTCCTGAAATGCTCAGGTCCATCCATGAAGATGACAAGCCTGCGCCAAGGGGAAAGAAAACTGACAAAGGCAAAGACAAGCAAGTTGATAAGGGAGCAAAAGGCCCATCTCCCAAGAAACGAAAACCCACCAAGGCTGTCCAATCCCCTCCGCTGAAGAAGAGAAAAACCCAACCAAGGCGAAAGCTGATCATCGCTTCGTCCTCAAGCGAATATGAGGAAGAGGGTTCTGATTCTGATGGGTCCCCTCGTGGTAACACTCCTCCACGATCCCCTACCCCAGAAGTTCACTTTTCCACTTCTCCAATATCTACTCCACCGGTTACCATTCCTATTTCTATTCCCCCCATAACTTCCTCCACTTAAATACCACCTACTTCCATCCCAGTACTCCCTCCTATTTTTACAGAAACACCCACCACAACTGTAGAAGTACGAAGCAACGTTTCTGATACGGGGGCTCCTACTGACGCACCTAAACCCACCTTAGCACCCGAACCCACTCCCACTACCGAACATACCACCCAACCCGAACCTACCTTCACTACCGAGCCTCCACCCTCATCTCCTGCTCACCTAGCAGAGAGCGAAGAACCATTCCTTGGAGGAGAGGACATGACCTTTGATTCGGTCTATTATAGTCCGTATCAAGTTCAGAGTGATGACGATGATGATACTCCTGTCACAAAGAGGCATCTCAAGGAGCTTCACGATAAAATAGATTCGCTCATTGCCTCCTCTTCTTCATCCCAGTCTACCATCTCTGAAGCTGCCATTCATAAGATTGTTGATGCTTTTTCCAAAGCTCATCAAGTCTCTCTAGACTCCGCCACTGTAGCCATTGATGCCTCAACCAAGCCTATGAGGCAACGACCGAAAAAGTCGATAAACTATTCACTGATGCTTCTTCTTTGTTACATTCATTACAGGAAAATGTTGAAGCCACCAACACAAAGTTGGAACCCATTATCAACCAGCTGGCTACCTCAGTTGCATCAGAACTGAAGTCTTTTGCTTCTCTTCGTCAGACTCTCTCATACGACAACTCAACGTTTAATGCGACGACTGAGGAACGATTGACTAAGCTCCATGAGGACCTTGCTGCTGAAAACTCACTAATGGACGCTCTTGCCAGGAAGACCACCGCTCTTAAGGTCAAGAGTATTCAAATCTCCAATTCTCAAAAAGGAGATTGAGTCTCTGCGATCTGAAAGAGAGGTGATTTCATCGTGTGTTTGGATGTCCATGCATCCATTTCAAACATCCTGGAAGCACATGACCCGATACTCAACTATTCTGTGAGGCGTGATCTTGCAGAAAAACTTGCTCCTGCCCTCTCTCTCCTGAGCAAGATTGAAGGGCTCCTTGATTTCGTGTCCAATCTGAAACAAGGGGGAGAAAAAAAAATGTGTCTCAACCGCCTCCTACTTCAACAACAACACACACAACCGAACCTCTTCCTACAGGTCAAGCCTCAGGTTCGGGTGTAAAAGACAAGGGCAAGAAAATTGCTGAGGAGAGAGATGAAGATAAGGAGACCATTGCCGACCTTCTGAAGAAGCAAGGTCGAGATAAAGATGATGACATCAGCGCTCGTGTAGCTAGAGAGGCTGAAGAAGCTGAAAGAAGACAGAAAGAAGCTCACGACCTTCTTGAGAGCAAGAAAACTCTTTTTCCTCCTTGGACTCTTGAGAAGCTGCTGAAAAAAGCCATCGAAACACCCATCATCTTGTGGCTAGAACCGATGATCTCTTTAGATCGTTCAAATACTATCGATTCTCAGTTCGATATGCCACTGACCCGAAAGGCGTTCATCTTTCATGCCTTTGATAACATTGCTGAGTTCCCTCATCCTCATCCAAAGGTTGACAGGGACTTAGTCGATTTCTATCTGAGGGCCGCTCAACCACAGTACCAAACATGGAGCGCTCAGAAGATTATCAATGTTTGGGTTCTAAAGCCGTACAGGGAAGGAAACTTCACCAACGTTCGGTTCAAGATACTGAGAGGATCTGCCAAGACCGAACATGCCATCTCGCTTGCGGATCTTCCCAACTTAAATCCACATGAATGGATAATTTTGCACAACATCCTTCTTACAAATGAAGCAGAATATGGTCCGATCATTGACCACTTTAAGAGGATGCTTGTATGCTATGTCATGGAAGTTGCCCAGATGGATTAGGAGATAGCGAGCGTATTCAATAAAAAGCCTACTATATCTCCTGTTGGCTCTGCCAGTGATCTCAACATGATGCAGATGGGAAAGATAGACCCGAAGAGAAACTCCATTATGTTTACCAGAAACGAAGGCCAAAAATGCATGTTCGCTTTGGCAGACAAACATCTCTATACCACTACATGTCTGGAACATGTCTTAGGGATCATTCACCAGTACAAGCAAAACACAGCGGATGACAAGAAGTACTTTGATGATATCATTCAATGGTACATTCGCTTTAGAAAGACAATCCTTGCGCTTATCCCTCGTCTGTTTGATACAACCAAAAAGGTTCCAGCAGCTGGTCCAAGCAAGAAGTAACGAGATTCTCGCTCCAAATTGACGCAAAGGGGGAGATTGTTAGGTCCAGTTTAGTGTTGCGTCTTTTGGGCTCGTTAGCTAGTCCAAGTTTTGTCTCCAGTATGGGCCTATCCATCCATGAGTTTTATGTAGGGTTTATTATAAATAGATGCTTGCATGCATCCTAGAACGCAATGATTAGATAAGAATTAATAGAGATTTTCAAGCGTATTCATCGTTCTTATTTTGTAACCCTAGAATCCTCTACAGCGGATGTTCTTAATCGAGCTCTGCTGAGGATTGATTTAATCGAATCATTCGACTCATTCAAATCCATTCTTGTGTTTTATCTCATTGTTTTTACGTTCTTTATTTACCTGTTACAAAGATCTAATCGATCAAAGAGTTTTTATAACTCATCACTATGTTAGAGATAATGGATATTGGCATACCATGCAATCGTACGACCTTTTTAATGTATGTTCTGGTTAGCTTCTCCATCTTGTCGGTCTCTTTTATTGGTAGGAAGTGTGCGGATTTGGTTAACTTGTCAACGATCACCAAAACGGTGTCAAGACCATCCGTTGACTTGGGCAACTTGGTTATGAAATCCATGGTTATCCGTTCCCGCATCCACTTGGGTATATCTGGTTGTTGTAGTAAACCCGAGGGCTTCTAATATTCTACATACACCTTGGCACAAGTCATGCACTTTCCCACATAGGTAGCGATTTCTTCCTTCAAGTTTGGCCACTAATAAAGTTTCTTGAGGTCCAGGTACATCTTGTCTGAAACCGAGATGAACGGAGTATCTGGTCTTGTGAGCCTCGTTCATGACAACGTCTCTGTACCCACCAAACTTTGGTGTCTAGATCCAATTCATGAGATAACAAACTCTGTCACCCTTGACTTCCAGGTTTTTATCCATTCCTCTTAAGGCTTCACCTACCACATTCTCGGGTTTCAAGGCTTCCAGCTGAGCATCTTTGATCTGCGTGGACAGGTGCGAATGGATGATAGTGAATCTCGCATTCATAGTTATTTAGTAGCTCTACCCATCGTCGTTGCCTCATGTTGAGTTCCTTTTGATCGAAGATGTGGTGGGGAATCTTATGGTTCGTTAAGATTGTGCACTTCGTACCATAAAGGTAGTGTCTCATAATCTTTAGAGCAAATAATACTACTCCCAGTTTGAGGTCATCTGTGGTGTAGTTGACCTCGTGATTCTTAACTTTCCTTGCTGAATAAGTACAATGCCTAACCCTTGCTTGGACCATCGCAATAAACCATAAAATCTTCTGTCCCTTCTGGAAGGGACAAGATCGGGGCGTTGCATAGGCCTTGCTTTAGTATTCAGAACTAAGTTTCTTGTTTCTCCTCCCAGTTGAAGCTTACACCCTTCTGAGTCAAAGTGGTGAGTGGCTTTGCGATCTTGGAGAAGTTTTGTATGAACCTTCTGTAGTATCTAGCGAGGCCTAAAAATTAACGAATTTCAGATGGTGTTCTTGGTGTCGCCCAGTTTTCGATTGCCTTGATTTTGGAGGGATCCACATGTATCCCTTCCTCGCTGACCACGTGACTTAGGAAATCCACTTTTCGAATTCAGAATTTGCATTTCGAGAACTTCACATACAACTTCTCCGCCCTTAATGTTTCCAAGACTTGGCGTAGGTGGTCAATGTGTTCTTCCTTACTTCATGAGTAGACTATTTTATCATCAATGAATACTATCACGAATTTGTCTAAGTAAGGTCGGCATACACGGTTCATCAGGTCCATGAACACCGTGGGTGAATTTGTTAATCTGAAGAGCATTACTACGAATTCGTAGTGACCGCAGCGAGTTCTGAATGCGATCTTGGGAACGTCTTCCTCCTAGACTCGCACCTAATGGTACCCGGATTTTAGATCGATCTTTCAGAAGTAACTTGATGCTTGCAGTTGGTCGAAGAGGTCGTCGATTCGAGGTAAAGGATATCAATTTTTGATGATGAGTTTATTTAGTTCTCGGTAATCTATGCATATGCAGAGTGATCCATCCTTCCTCTTCATGAACAGGACTGATGCTCCCCAAGGCAAGAAGCTTGGTCTGATAAATCCTTTGCTTAGCAGTTCGTTAAGTTGAATGGACACTTCCTGCATTTCTGCCGGTGCTAAACGATATAGGGATTTAGCTATGGGGTGGCTCTAGGAATCAAGTCGATTATGAACTCGACTTAGCATTCGGGTGGTACCCCTGGGTGGTCTTCAGGAAATATGTCAGGGAAGTTACAGACTTTTGGAATATCCTTGATGTATTTCACTTCTTGTCTCTCATCCACTATGTGGGCTAAGAAGGCATGGTATTCCTTGCGTAGGTACTTTTGAGCCTTGATTCAAGATATGATTCGAAGGTTCGTGCTATGTTTGTCACAATAAGTCACGAGGGTTTCGCTACTTGGCAGGTTAAGGCGAACGGCCTTTTCGTATCACAGGATATCAGGATGGTGAGGACATAACCAATCCATGCCAATGATAACATCAAAACTTTTTATTGTGACCGACGTTAGGTCGATTTGGAAAGAATAGTTGTTTACAGTGAGGGTACATCCTATGTATATGTCATTAGTGCTCTCTGCCTTTCCATTTGACATTTCTACGGTCAATGTGTCATTTAGTGATTGGTGATTTTGTTTAAGTAAGTGTTTAAACTTGTGGTTCACAAAACGTTTCTCTACACTACTATCGAAAAGCATGCATGCATATGAATTATTGAGGAGGAACGTACCGGTAACCATGGTAGGATCATTCATGGCCTCCTTATGCCCCATTGTTAAAATCCTTCCCACACTTTCATCATTCCTTGCTTTTGGACACTCCCTCCTGAAATGCCTCATTTCACCACATCCGTAGCAAGCCTGGCTCATCCCGGCATTAGTGGCTTGAGTGGTTTGTTCTGCCGGTGCCTTACAGAAACGGGCAGTGTGCCCCTTCTTGTTGCAATTATTGCAGTGCATTTCTCGGCAGGCTCCATGATGATGAAACTTGCACTTGTTGCATTTTGGGAGAGTTCCAGCATATTTTTTGGTGGGTGTTGGAGCGGCAGAAATAGTAGCAGCATGGACTGCCACAGTTAGTATTATTGAAGTCTTTATAGGATAATTCCATTGGGTGTCCTTGGCTATCTCCCTGGTTAGTATTATTGGTACCGCCTCCCGTCCCACTGGTACCATTTTCGTTTATTTGTGCCATGACGAGTGCCACACCGGCTGTTATAGTAGCTTGGAAAATGGTAGTGTCCATCTGTGGAGGTGGTGGCGGTGGTGAAGTTGGTGGTGTGTTGTTGACACACCTGATAGATTTGCGTGGTGGCATACTTCTTCCATAAAGTTTAAAAGTGGAATGATGATAAGTGTTTGATAATGATCATGAATCGAGTATTATCGAAACGGAGTGTCTTAACTATATGTTTGGTTATGTCGATTGCGCAAGAATAGCGGTATAAAGACACATAAAGAGTCTAGTTGTATGGTTCTATAGTATCATAAAATACTCCTATAGTATTTTAAACTTTATGTTCGATTCTAAAGTTTCCTTGTATGGGGTGTTGGTAAGATTTAGACCCGTTGCTCACCACGACCAATCCCAAACACATGTTAGTCATATCTCGCATAAATATAGTTGATCAAGCTTTATTTACTCCATATATGATTATATAACTATCTAGGCTTAATCATGGTGTTTAACTTATCTTTTTACTTTTATATTGCTCTTGTTATGACACTGTTCTATTATGTATGCATGTATGTATACTTTAGTAAAAATATTATTATATTTTTAAAAGTATATTTCTTAATCAGAGTGTTTTTGTCCAATTGTATTTATAGTTGTATATCTTACATGTTTTGGTATACTTAATTCACTATAAACAATGTTCTGATAACAATCTATCACACCACCAAACTGAGAACGACGAAACCGTCTGGGGTGGATGACTTCATGTACAGTATCATAACAGTTTAATGATAGAGATCAAAGAATTACAACCATCATATTGATTAATTAGAAGTTTTTACATTGTATTCTAATCGTTGTTTGTTAGATTTCCAAATAAATGTGACAAAAATATGTGATGTGATGCTGCCACGCCACATCTGTAAAATCCTTCTGAGTAACTGTTTACTGATTTCCTGATAATGCAAGTAGTTTTAAAAAATGTGTCAACAATTAAGTTGGTGAGTTCATAAGCATTTGTATGAGAAAAATCTGTCGTTTTTCCTTCTATGATGAAAGAGTGTGCTTCCAGAAAATCCAATATTGTGAATTCTAGTCTTAGAAACCCTAAGATTGAAAATGTATACAGAAGTAGTATAATGTAGTTTTAATATTTTATAAAACCATTTGAATGTATGTTTCCAGAAATGTAAGTCGAACTGCACTATAAAATAATGTAATGTAGTGTTATTATTAAATAAAACTGGTTGAATGTAAGTTAGCACCATAAACCAAATGTATTAGTTAATACCCCATGTGAGTTATTATAAGCATGCTTAGCGACCAGTTAGCATGTTATGACATTCTTCAGGCGTCGGAATGATACGGCATTTGTCACCCTAGACCTGTCGGTCTAACTATAGCTTACATGTTAGGTGCGGGATTGTCAGCCCCATATAGATCTATTCACAAGTGTCACGCTCTCCGAACAAGAGACACTGGTTATAATACAAGACTTTAGTGTGTACTCTGGTAGGTACGGTAAAGCCAAATGTCTCACAAAATTTCTATTAACTGGTTTATGTGTAGTGTAATGGAAACCCTTTTTTCTTGTAAATGCATGTATTACCCTTCCCTAGTGTTTACATAGCGTAAAAATAATTATACTTCTATATAATTACTTATTTATCCCGAAAGGGTAAAATAGTGTGAATACCCCAAAAACTAGACCTATTATAGTTTATAAAAATTGTTTCACAGAAATGATGAATCCTTTGTATATATATATATATATATATATATATATATATATATATATATATATATATATATATATATATATAAACTACCGTATTTGTGATCGTTTTTCGTGGCTTTGTGTTTTTAGCAAAATGTTGTATGAAAGGTTCACGAGTTTTGACGCAAAATTATTTATGAATTTAGCACCTTTGTACAAACGGTAGGAAAATGTATATAACCAATTCGTATTTTTATCATAAGTTTTCTTGTGTTTTGCTTGTCTCTCCCCCCCCCCCCCCCCCTCCCACTAAATCATCGAAAATCTCGGAAAATTTAGGGGTATGAACTCACATCGAGTGTGTTCTTGGCTGGATAACGAAGTGATGAGGATGATCTTCAAGTTAGAATACGTGAAGGTGTTCATATCCTATGAGTATTTAACACCGATATTGTGTGTAAATTAGTTGAACTAACATGAAAATGTTATAAATACACTAGATTACACAAGTAAACTTACAAAGATTCTTAAGAACTATCTTGAAGAATAGTATTTGGGGAAGGTTTTGATCTTGATTCTGGGAAAGACATATGAAGATTTGAAGATGTAAGGTTCACGTCCTACTGTGGACATAGGTGGAATAATTTAGTAGTAGTTTAGTATGTTATTGTAAAACTATTTTTTGAAATGAAACTAATCACCACCGCCGCATTGCGAGAGTCGACTACTAGTGTGTGGTATATATATACACAAACACACACACACTAGTAGTCGACCCTCGCAATGCGACGGCGGTGATTAGTTTCATTTCATAAAATAGTTTTGGCTGGAAGGTATAAGTATGTTGCTTATTCAGGTTTAAATGAAAAACATTTTATTGGGTGTGGTTATTTTTATTTATGTGAATAGTTTTGGAACAATAGTTAGATTGCTTTCAACATGGTTCAAATAGTTCCTTTCAATCAACGACTTGACATTGTTATTTTTGGTTAAAAATATATATATGTTCCTATTTCGGGTAAAAAATAAAATGAGTTGCTCTTTTTGAATATGTGTATATAAAAAAAAGGCGTTTTGTTGTAGGATAACATTAAAGTGAGTTGTTTTTTGTTAAAATTAAATATACAATTTTAAATTCCATCAATTTAGATGGATGTTAAGTTTGACTATACGTATATTATTTGTATTATTAGTTTCATTGTTTTTTAACATACATTATTGTTAGTTTTATAGATTTTCAATAATATATAGTTTTACTATTATCATCTATATTGTTTTTGTTATTAGTTCTTTAATTCATTTTATCTTTTTCAACAATATATAGTTTTTCTATTATCATCGGTTAGTGTTAAATTGTTGTTATTTTTTAATAATTTTTAATTTTTCACAATTGCTTTTCATTGTTAAATTGGTGTCTAAACTATGAGAGAGCAATACAATTCATTTGTTATTATAATTTAATAATTTTTAATTTTTCACAATTGCTTTTCTTTGTGTATATTTCAATGTATTTTGGTAGTCATATGTTTAATATGTTTTCTTTATTTTTTTTTTAAACTAAAGTTAAATAATCCGTTTTTCCAAACATATTTAGGATTTTTGTTTTACTTTTGAAACAAATTATATAGTTTTTCCAAAAATATTTTGGAAATTTTCACATATTTAATCAAAGTTTATGTTCATATCACCAAATATAAAACAATTTGTACATTTTTATATAATGATGATAACAAACCAAAATTTAAATTTGATACTTTATTTTTATATAATGTATACTTGAATAGTTAGATTCTGAATTTTAGTTTCTAACTCTGAAATGTTGAAAAAAATTAAAAAAACATAATTCAAGATAATTATACTAAGGTAGTATGTAATATATAATTGTAAATAAAATTTTAAAGGTTTAAAGAACTTAAAAATTAAACAACTCTAAAATTTATATTTGTATATATATTATATACATATATTAAAATATTAAACTAAAGCTACAAGTGTTTAATTTTCAAATGACATAAAATAAAATAATAATGAATTAATATATATATATATATATATATATATATATATATATATATATATATATATATATATATATATATATATATATAAAGATATGAAGTTTAGGAATAGTAAACTTGATATTTTTTTGGTAGAAATGGTCCATCCACTTTGCTTCTTATTCTTTACCTATTTTGACATTTTTGGTCGTTACAATCAATATTTTTACATTTTTTAGGAACCTTTTAATATTTAAAGTTTGGCCACAAAACTTTAACGGTTTAACAACTTTGATTCATTTTCTAAAAATTTGCTAATTCCTACCCTTTTAATTCTTTAACTATTTTGAAATTTTTGATCATTGCAGTCAAAACTTTTACATTTTTTCGAAAAAACATGAAAAAAACTGTCCGGGGCAAACTCAGGGCTTTTCATCCTTGCACTTTCTATGTCTGTCATATTTATCGATTCGGAAACAATATTGAAAGCTTTTGGTCCCCGCGTAGCAGGGGTAACCTTTCTAGTTAATATTATTAATATTAGAAGCTTTACGGATACCTACCATTTAAATACAGATTTGAACATATGAGATGGAAAGTGGGAAAGCTTAAAAGTCTAGGAACACGATGACGCTATGATTTGCATACCATTAGTGTACAAATTTTTTGTCGTTTTTCATTTTCAAAAATTAATCCGTTTATCATATTTTCGGAATAAAATGTAACATAATTACAATCAAAAGTGAAAATCTTTAAAACATATATCAAAACTATCCAAATATTTACTACAAGTCCCAAATTTGCTTGACGTATCAATCTGATCTAATTGATGGTGCGGAATCCCAATCAATTGGATCAAATTAGAGAAGGAGGAGAAGAAGAATAAGATGAATCTAATGTACTGATGATATGATTGAAGTTCCTTACAAGAGATTCACACACACACACACACACTATTCTTCTCTCTAATTTCTCTCTCTATCACACCTTGAGTTTCACACACTTAAGCTCCTTTAGCCGTACACACTCTGTTTCCTCACCCTTACAACTATTTATATGGAACATGGGTCGTGAACAGGTTCACGACTAAACACCCACTTGGTTTGTGAACAGATTTCGGTCTTAGACGGAAAATTACAATTGCCTAGAAAAGCAAAGTATAAACCATATTTTTGACTCAACAATCTCCCCCTTGGTTTATAGCTTTCGTTCCTAATTGACCCAACAAACTCCCCCTAAAAATGTAGTTGGCTTTTCTTGTCAATCTTCATTTTGGAGCTTGGCTTCAGCATTTGTCTTCGATTTCTTCACAGGTTTAAGATGAACTTGATGAATCTTCAATAAATGACTTCATCTTGAGCAGTTGGACTTTTTTTTTTTTTTTAGAATTTGACATTGAACGCACATTGGGTGAGAAGGCTTCTTATAGAGATTCTTGAAAATCGGCGCTTTCAGCTTGAGATTCTTCAGAGAGAATAACAGAGAGATCTAATCTTGTGGATCACTTAAGCAGGTACAAGATTGCAACAAATTGATTGATGAGGCTTCAATGCAATCTGTCACATAATCTTCAAGTCAGCTTCACCTTGCTTCTTGGGTTGAAAGATTGAATGTATAAAGAATAATCTTCATTTCTTGTTCCTTCTAATGAGAATTCTTCGATGATCACGGAAGAAGCCTTGGCTCAGAAAATCTCGATACAGTCTCCATGAGTCTCATCTACATCTGAATTCACTTTTCAAGACAAAACAAAACTAAAAGAAAACTTAGCACACAATTTTTTTGGATTTTTTAGTTTTTCTGAACAAGAAATAAAACAGAAATAACACTATTTTTGGATTTATTATGATTTCATATGATGATTTACACAGTTGTTTTATTTGGATTTTATGGTTGGTGTTTTTGGAATACTGATTTTATGAAATTTAAAATGACATTTTGAGTCTTATTTAGGGGACCTTACAAGTTGGTATCAGAGCCTTAGTTTGAGGGATTCAGACATACTCTCGGGTGTGTCTGAACTCAAACAGAGGATTTGGTAAGTTTTTTCAAAAAGAAATATTTTCTTACGAAATAGTTTTTTCTGTGAAAAGAAAGGGTGTGGTGCATGCAATCAGCCGATCTCAAGTAAGTTTATCCCAAAATAACCATAAATGTTATCTGATATGATTTGATCTTTGAATCTGTGAATCGCATGCTAGTTAGGGCTAAGGATCTGCTCAGTTTTAGCATGATAGGATGCTAGGAGAGATGCCTTGTATGCTTGTTGTATGAACTTGTAGACTTGCATGTGATTTCTGATTAGTCAGTGATAGATTGGCCTGATATGTGATTCCTTGTAGCCTAGGAATCATAGGATGCTCGATTTGGTATAATGTTATGCATCAAGCAATCGACAACAAGGGAGTGAAAGCTCCTAGTATGGGTTGTTGTAGATGAGTTTGAATGTTCTTGGGTTATTCTATGGATTGGAGTGTTATTGTATGAATGTTGCTTGCTTTGTGCTTTGTGGAAATCTTAAGTGATGCGAGTTAGCTAATACGTGAATATGTTAAGTCACATGTGACAAAGGATGGATAATCTTAGAGTGATGGATTTGACCCTATTACGCAGCTCTTATTTGAGTCTAACCATTGTAGGGATGAGTCACTTACTTGAAGGATTATCTGATCTTTGTTGCAGGTGATTGTATTCATGAAGTAGGTAACTAACATTAGGGAGAGATCTTCAGCAGCTGATGGTAGGGTGAGGTCAGGAACCTAGGAAAGCCTAGAAAGTGCTTCCGTGGGGTTAGTTTTGTTGTTTAGAGAATATGTGGGTATCAGTTTGACGAGCTGAGTTAGAGGATTTGGGATGATTCTTGAAGAAAGTATGGATAGGTGTGGAAGGTAGTATTGAGCTTGTACTACTGAAAGCACGGAATCCATACTTGAATCAGGTAAAGTTTCGAAGAATCTAGGGAATTTGAGGGAGGAGGATTTTTGGTTATGTTCGGATCATATGCTTGTTGTTATTCAGTATGGTGATAAGCACTCGGGAAGGAGGTGTGGATTCGGATTCAGGCTCAGGTGCTAGTGTTGATCCGAACGATGAGCACATGTGGGAGTTCATCTTGTCGGAGATTTCCCACAGTATTTTTGGAATAGACTCCTGCGATCTTTGGTTTAGTCAAGAAAGGGATTTTGGAGCTCTTGGATGGTCATATTGCAGTCTTTCGGGCCGATATTGTAGCGGGGCATTTGGGGCTCACCTGGAGCCTAAAGCTTATTGATTCCTATAATCCTTCAGGAAGGAGGATCCTATTGTTACCCCTTGTCATTTGGGATCGGAGGTAGGTTATGCACCATATTGCACGAGGGTCGATCCCATGATTGGATAGTCGTGGAGGATTCGATGGCCTTATGCAAGGAGTTACCTGACATCATTAGACGTGTCATTGATATATTGCTCGTCGGGTTTAGCGGTAAAACCCTCAATTTTCAGACGGACAACAGGATGGTCGGGGTAATCCAGGAGCAACAAATTTATTTGGAGCCCCAACTGGGAGGAGCAAAGTATTGCAAGGTCAGACAGGGGACACCAGGATTCCATCAGGTGCTATTACGGTTATGCTATCTTTTGTCTTCTTATTGGTTATTATCATAATTTATATTGATTGGGAATTTTGTAGTGGTTTGGGTAAGCATTATCTCTGGTTTAGTTTCTGTAATTTTTTGGGCTATATCGTCAAGAATTGCTATATGCCATTTTGCATTCCAAGAATCGCTAGTGGGTCGTATTTGATGAGCGGATTTCAGTTTGTTCGGTTGTCGTTCTGATTCGTAGGTGGGATCAATTAAGGGGTGTCATTTGGGAGGTCTATGGTTGGATTGGTTGGTCAATTATCCAATGACATTAGAGTTCAATGGTGTTATCATTTGTTTTGGTATGACTAGCGGTTTTCCATGGAAGAACATTTGGGTTCAATCACTATCATTGCTAGGGAAGGAACGGTAGCAAGTAGATATGGATAGCAGTCATATGCATTCATTTCATCATCATAATTTCTAGGGTAATTTTATGTTCTCATGGGTTGCAGATGGTTAGAATTAAATGGTTCGTTCAGGATGGAAGTTGGGGGTGAATATTCGCCAGTTTAAAGCAAGGGTTATGGTTTTTAGGTACCAGCATAAGAATTCAAGGATTTGGTGTGGTATCAGGGGAGGTGATTGGGATTATCAGACTTAATAAGATTTTAGGCAGTATTTTTCTGGATTTCAAGAGTTTGGGGTGATCATCGAGATCGGCCAGTAATGGAACGCTAGTATTAGTAAGCGCAGGTCATAGACGGTTCATGTATATAAAGATATGATGGGCTGGGAATCCATCAAGTTTCATGAGCTAGGAGAGCTTCGACGAATCTAAGTGGGGGAGAATCTACCAGAACTTTTTGGAATCGGTTTGGGTGTGGAACTAGGGCAAGTTTTACATCCCGAGTAGGAGGAAAGACGACTTGAGTGGCCGTCTGGATGGGAGTTGTGTAAGTTGGAGGTACAGGAAACTTCCAACAGTTGGTCAGCATCTTCTTTGTAACATATAATAGGATTCCAGATGGAATCAAGTTGAGGGTCGTGTTAGATCCTCGTTGCCAATTCTTTTATGATGCAGGCTTTGGGGTTCGAAGCATGCCCCGAACACCTAATGGGATGTAGTCGAGTGTGGGTTTGGACTTAGGATGAGTGGGATTGTGATAGTTTGGGTGTGGTAAGACTATGGATGGTAACCATGGTTTGTTTGGAATGTGGTAAGACTATGATGGGATTGTAGAATTCACCGGTTTGAGGTAAACTTTAGTTTGAGGTGGTCATGAGTATAAAGGAGGGCCAGTTTGTGCCTTGGCCAAGGCGGACATAAGTGTTAGGGTGCATTTCTCTATTTTAGGAAAAGGACCATTGGGGTCCAAGGCGGTGCCGGGCCTGTGTAGCTCTTGATGAGTGGGACCCGTGAGAATGGTCGGCTCCGTGGTATACATTAGGTGCGACCCGTGGGTAAGGCCCGTGTGTATATATGAAAATGCAGGTGGGACCTAGTAGACACCGTTGGGTCAAGGTTTTGGATCTTGGTTGCAGGATTGTGTGTGTGGTCAGCGAGTAGAACATAGGGATGTTTAGGCTAGGTAGCCTTGTCATTTGGACTCTTGGCAACTTGGTGGCGGGACCAGGTGCGAGACTGGTAGTCCCAGCGATGGTTTAGGATTATGTATATCTTGTTTTAGTGAGGGGATGTCATGAATCAGAAGTTTTCGGGTTATGAATTAGGTACCAAGTTGGTTCTTGGTGGAAGTCCCATTGGGAATTATAGGTATTTGTGTCCAAGGTCTTCATTTCAATGGGGTATGAATTAAGGAATATGTATGCCAAGGGTATCAGTTGAAGGGTTCAAGGTTAAAGGATGGTTTCAGATTTGATGGTAAATCAGGTCTTGTGATTGTGTTTTGGTTTGGTTCTGTCTGTGTGGTGTTCAAGGAAGTATGGGGTATTGGAAATTCAGAAGTGGTATGTTGGTTCAACAATTCAAGGAGGCAGTGTCTTGTTCAACACCATAAGGTTTTTCTCCCAGTTTCTCTCGCATTGTTCATCATGTTCATGGAATTGTTATCTTCATGATGTGTCTATTCTTGAAGGACTATCTAATCCATTTGGTCAAGTATAATGGAATTAGCAATGTTTCGGTGTTTGTGGTATGTCAGGGAGTCAGACCAATTCGATACATCAGATTTTAGGATGGGTAGAGGTGGATATTCCTCATGGGATTGTATTAGGATGGGAAAGGATTCGTTCATTTTGGGTTAGGTGAGCCTCGTGACATCCCCAATGTCACGCCCAGAAAAGACCGATTTGTTTATGTTTATTTTAAAATCAGAGTATCCTTTTTGAAAAATAGTATTGTGGAATTTGTTCCCAGAAAACATTATAAAGATGTTATCAAAGCATTTCATAAGAAATGTATTGTTCTTTAAAACATTGGGTATCATCGTCAATACAGAAACATAAGCATAACGAAATATTACAAGCATTACAATAATTAAAGTAGTGGCCTAATACTCCTTGAATCTCTCAGCACAATGTATAATTCATACAGCCACCTGTGGTACAAAAAGTTGAGTGGGTCAGGTTGGGAAACCTGGTAAGTACATAAGGTTTTCAACCCACAATAATATAATTATTATGTTTAATAATTAAACAATTAAAACAATTTCCCATCGCTCCCTAGTTTATGTAACAGGCACTAAGTCCATAGATGTCGATGTTATTTTTTATGCATAGCTTTAGATACTATCCATTAGGTACTAAGTCCATAGCTACCAATGTTCATTCATAAGGAACTAAATCCATAGCTATCGGGGTTTTTAGAGTACATCTAGTGAACACGTAGTTCAAAACTACCTACAGGTTGGGAGCCTGTTGTCGTTCCACGAGACTGTCAAGAATAGTCTGTGGTCGTTATCTATACTATGCCAGATGACTGGATCAGCTTTAAAGTCAAGGCTTCTCATCATCTTTCACCTTTCGTCATCTATATCATCTTTCATCTCTCATCGTTCATCTACCCATCTTTACCTAATATATTTACAGCTATAAAAATATATATACAATTTAAGCTACGTAAAACATGTATAAATCATTCATCTAGCATAGATATCATGAAAACAGATAATAAGAACATATAGCCTGTATTAATATTAAATACTTCATATCTATGTGTAAGATGAAAGTAAGTAGGCACTCACTTGTTAAAGTGACAACTATAAATTCGGAGAACGCTTTGCTTCTAGCAATTGTCTTTTCCTTTGACGTTACCTAGTATTATTATCGCTATGTTTTATTCTAATATTTATTGAGACTAATTATTAGTCTATATTAATCAATAAGTCAAAGTGTACTTCTAGATCTATCAAGTAAGGAACAACCAGGTAGGATCATATCTGAGGTAGGGTCTGTTTGGTATATGAAGTATATTGTTTGGAAATCCCACTTTAAACACCTCACTAAATCACTGGCTAGGCATCATCGCCGGAAGTAGATCAATCTGTACTTGAAATCACTGATAAACCTTGTTTATAGGTTCATAATAAAGATAATGAACTTAAAAATAAGTTACACTTACACCTTGTTTTCGAGTTCTACTTAAGGAGGGAAAATGGAAGATACGGAGGGAAAGTGAGGGATGTCGAAGGAAAATTGTGTTCCCGAGTTTCATTAATGGAAGGAAAGTAAGGGGAGTGAGGATTTTGGAGTCATATTTTACTTCTATATTTTCCTCCTAAATTGGGAGGATTTGGGAAGAAAGTGAGGGAACGAAAATTTTAAGTTTTATTTTCTTATTCCTTCTAACTCGGGAACACAAAAACTTAAAATTTTTCTTTCATTTCTTTCGAACTCAGGAACACAGAATAATGAATATTTTCCTTCCCCTCCCTTTATTTATGTCAAAATTTTCCTTCCCTTTTCTTTATTGAATTTACAAAAAAACTAGGGAACAAGGCGTTAAAGTATGGTAAGAATAACTCACTTACAATGGGGTTTAGCGAGGAACTAGGCTCTACGCGGGTAGAACTTCTGAGCCAAAAGCTCTTCTTCTCAGGGCCTTATGGCACTCCGGGACTCGCTACTAACTCCTAGGAAAGGCTAGAGAAAAGCTTGTCTTTGGGCGTGTTTGGGAGAGAGTTGGTTGAAGAGATGTGAGAAAAAGAGTGAAAACGCCACTTATTTATAGGCTGCCGACACCCTTGTACGCGGGGCGTATGCAAGGGGATGCTGGGCGTACTCAGTACGTTGGGTGTACTCTTATCTACTTGAGGCGCACCAGGTCCAGGTGTCGCCATCTCGTGCAATGCTATGGGGAGGAAGTAGTGGCCTAGATCTTGCCACGTGGTACTTCGAGGTTTAATCCAAAAATTAATTATCTTCTAAAATCTGTAACTTTTGTATACGAGCTCCGTTTTAGACCTTCTTTATATCGACGTGTAGGTAGCAACGTGATCTACAACTTTCAATTAGAGTCCATCTGCTAATTTTGAATTTATTTTTAAAGATATATTTTAACAGACTTAGATAGTTAAAGTCCATTAAAAATTCATAACTTTGTTATCCGACGTCCAATTTTGGTTTTCTTTATATCGTTAAGCTCCTCATAATGAGATCTTCAATTCTCGTTTATGTTGTGTTGGCTAATAGTTTATCGATCTAAAATTCAATTTACGGGTTGTATACTATTATGCAAAATTGTAGAAAAATCATAACTTCCTCAAATGAAGTAAGATTTGGACGTTCTCTATATGCATGCTCTCGGTTTAACTTATACGACGACTTTCGCTTAGATATCTAAGGCTAAAAAGTAGTTTCCCAAAAATTCACTTTTTACAGTACGCGACATCGTGCCGCTTTAGTCGCAAAACATCGACGAGTCATAACTTCTTCGTTATAAGTCGGATTTCAGCATTCTTTATGTGTACGATATCCTTGTAACATATACTATACTTTGGTTAAGATTATTTATTCTAAATAATCTTTTATCAAAAAGTCATTTTTAATGCTTATTATCTCTAAATTAACTAGCCCGAATCTGTGGACGATACCAACCTTGCTTGGGTTAGGCTCGGCTGCCTTTGGGAAGGGTGTTGTATATTCAAGGTGTAACAGTGTTTCTCAAGTCGTATGATATGCGTGGGATGGTAAGGAATGATTTCGAGTACAAAATCTAATTTAAGTGGGTGGAGTTGTAACGCACTGTCCTGAATCGTTACCCATTTGGGTGTGGGTGACGTAATTTACATGATCCGGGTGTTCAGATTGTGTTTTAGAGCCATGGGGTATTTGCTAAAATGTTAGCTCGGACTTTTATAGAAATAAGATTTTTGATTGGCAAATTGTAGGGCAAGTATGAGTTTGTAAAAGCATAGAGCTTCTCGTTATCTTTTCATAGACAAAAGGATCGTCGAAATCGGATTTTAATGAAGAAGTTATGGCCTTTGGTGTATTTTAGGGTTTAAGGGGAAACCGTAGTATGCGGGGCGTATATAGGGAGTGAGCGGGGTGTTTTATTTATGATATACATATAAATATCTTTATCCCTCTAAAAATTTATATGCTAGTTATAATACTGTCATTAAACGTTTAGAAATCTAAACAAATAAAATTTCCAAATCTGGTCAGCAATAGACCATAGATTCGGTCAAACTAGAGCATCATAAAGCATATATTTAGAACATAAGAGAAATTTAGGCATCTTCCCTAAATAAGCTATTGCTCGTATCAATTCAAGCATACTTCCTTAAATATAATAGATACACTCCTCATGATCATCGCTTAGCACTCAAAGTTTAAGTCTAGAAATTTCATAAAATTCCTAGTTCGCTTAAACTAGTGCTCCGATACTAACTGTGACATCGCCAATTCACAACCAAAAAATTCTGATTTGTTTATGCTTATTTTAAAATCATAGTATCCTTTTTAAAAAATAGAATTACAGAATTTTTTTTCCAGAAAACATGATAAAGATGTTATCATAGCATTTCTGAAGAAATGCATTTTTATTTAAAACATTGAGATGTCATCGTTAATAAAAAAAAACATAAGCACAACAAAATATTACAAGCCTTACAATAATTAAACTAGTGGCCTAATAATCATTGAATCTCTCAGCACAATGTATCTTTCATATAGCCACCTATGATACAATAAATTGTGTGGGTCAGGTTGTGAAACCTGGTAAGTACATAGGGTTTTCAACCCACAATAATATAATTATTACATTTAATCATCAAACAATTAACACAATTTTCCATTGTCGTTATCTTCTTTATTTTCAAGGATCCTTCCTAATAATCATCTATTCTTCATCTATTTATTCCTAAAGATTTTCCTAAGGAATAGGCATGAAGTCCATCCCTCCCATGGTTTATCTAATGGGCACTAAGTCCATAACTGCCCATGTTATCTGTTACGCATAGCTACAAATACTATCCATTAGGTATTATGTTCATAGTTGTCAATGTTAATCCATAAGGCACTAAGTCCATAGCTGTCAGGGTTTTTAGAGTACATCTGTTGAACACATATTTTAAAAACACCTACTGGTTGCGAGCCTGCTACCGTTCCACTGGAGTGTCTAGAATAGTCTCTGGCCGTCATCTATACTATGCCAGATGACTAGATCAACTTTAAAGTCAAGGCTTCTCATCATCTTTCACATCTCATCATCTATATCATCTTTCATCTCTCATCATTCATCTACCCATCTTTACCCAATATATTAATAAGTATAAATATACATATATAATTTAAGTTATGTAAAACATGTATAAATCGATCATCTAGCATAGATATCAGGAACACAGATAATAAGCACATATATCAAGTATTAATATTAAACACCTCATATCTATGTGTAAGATGAAAATAACTAGGAACTCACTTGTTAAATTGACGACTCGAAATTCGGACAGCGATTCGCTTCTAGAAATCATCTTTTCCTTTGACGTAACCTAGTATTATTATCGCTAAGTTTTATTCTAATATTTATTAAGACTAATTCTTAGTCTAGATTCATCATTAACTCAAAGTCTACTTGAAGATCTGTCAAGTAAGGAACAACCAGGTAGGATCATATCGGAGGTAGGGTTTGTTTGCTTTACGAAGTATACTGTTTGGAAATCGCACTTTAAACACCTCACTAAATCAAAGACTAGACATCATCCTCGTAAGTAGATCAATCAGTATAACGACATGGAATCACTGATAAATCTTGTTTATAGGTTGATAATAAAGATAATGAACTTAAACATAAGTTATACTTAAAGTATGGTAAGCATAACTCACTTATAAGGGGGTTTAGCGAGGAACCAGACTCTACATGGGTAGAACTTATGAGCCGAAAGCTCTAATTCTCAGGGCCTTATGGCGCTCCAGGACACGCTAAAAACTCCTAGGAAATGCTAGAAAATAGCCTTGAGGCTTTGGGGTGTTTAGGATAGTGTTCGTTGAAGAGTTGTGAGAAAAAAGTGAAAAACGCCAGTTTTTAATAGGCTGCCAGCACCCTTATACGCGGGGCGTACGCAAGGGTACGTTGGGCGTACTCCGAGGTGCCAGGTGTCGCCATCTCGTGAAAAGTCACGGGGTGGAAGTAGTGTCCCAGATCTTGCCACATGGCACTTTGAGGTTTAATCCAAAAATTAATTATCTTCTAAAATCCGTAAGTCTTGCATACGAGTTCCATTTTGTCGTTCTTTATATCCACGTATAGGTAGCGACGTGATCTACAACTTTCGTTTAGACTCCATCGGCTAATTATGACTTTATTTTTAAAGTTAAAATTTAACATTATTATATAGTTAAAGTCCATTAAAAATTAATAACTTTGTCATCTAATGTCCGTTTTCGACTATCTTTATATCGTTGAGCTCCTATTAACGAGATCTTGAATTCTTGTTTAGGTTGTGTCGGCTAATAATCGATCGATCTAAAATTCGATTTCCGAGTTGTAGACTGTTATGCAAGAGCTTAGAAAAATCATAACTTCCTCAAATGAAGTCACATTTGGACGTTTTCTATATGCACGCTCTCTGTTTAACGTATACTACAAATTTCATTTAGATGTCCAAGGCTAAAAAGTAGTTTACTAAAAATTTACTTTTTACAATACGCGAGGTCGTGCCGGTTTAGTCGCGAAACTTCAACGGGTCATCACTTCTTTGTTATAAGTTGGATTTCATAATTCTTTATATGTACGAAATCCTTGTGATATATAATATTATTTATTATTATGAATCTTTTATCAAAAATTCATGTTTGACACTTATTATCTCTAAATTGTCTAGCCCGAATCTGCAGGCGTTACAACTATCCCCCCTTTGGATGATTACATCCTAGATTCATCAACAAAACAGGGGTTGTATAATGACTCCATATGTTACCTTTTCATGATAGGTAATAATCTTAACTCTTTTTTCCTTTCAAATGAGTATCTATCTCTTGGACTTCTTGACTACTGGCGATGGTCACTCTTGCATCTGCTCTTCGTACTATGTTGGATTTTCAATTGTAACCTTTGAGTTACAAACAAAATCTTTATTGGAGACTCTTTTTTCATAACATACTTAACTTAAGATAATTTCTTTAATTCGATTACCATCATAGACTGATGGGTCATGTTCTAATGACCTTCCATCGTATTATCCAATGCTTAGACTCTGGTCTGTTAAAGTCAAATTCCAGAATGGAAGATACCTTCCTTCATGTTCTGTTGTCATATAATCACATTCTAGCAAGTAGCACTTCTACCTACAAGCTTCTTACTTTAACGACGATTGCGATAATTCTATTGATTTCTTCGATTATCTTTTACTTCAATCTTCTAGCCTAAGTCAGATGCTAGATCGAACTTGGTGGTCTAAACCACGTATAATGCATATCTTAGTCGGACTCGATATTATATGACCACCAGGGTCGGAATAATAGTCATCTTCTTAGTCATTACCAAAACAATGGTAACAACAGACATGAACAAAACAGAATCAATTACTAGCGCCTTGTTAACCTTCTAACTTTACCTGATCCAAGTGCGAGTCATATGCTTCCGGTAGTATTGGCGTCTACTACATTTCACACACACTCATACTCATCCCAAGTATTTCCCATTAGTTCTCCAAGTTACCACACAAGAAAAATCATATAGCAACTTAACATATCAGATAACATAATTAAGATTCATATTATATCTTGAAATGATTACAAAGATATTCAAGTTCACCCTACACCATGCCTCTTATATTAGGCTACGCAACATGATACAACCTATATGGCTACTTTATAGATCTTGACTCTTAATCCCTTGCATCGTCACCTGCTTCATCAAGGATCACCTGGAATGCTTATGCTTTTGGCTTTGGCGGGGCATTCGGTCTTGCCGCTTCTTTTTTCTTCGGGAAATCATTTCACATATGCCCCTTTTCCCCACATCCGTAGCATACCTTATCATTAAGCGTACAATCCTTGGAATAGTGACCGGTTCTCCGACATTTATAACAAGTCACTTCTTCGTCACATCTCCCATAATGCTTCTTCTTGCACTTTTCACACCACTTGGCTCCATACTTTTGGTCATCCAGGTTAGACTTCGAGAATCTTCCTTTCTTATCAGATCTTGAGGATACCTCAATCTTCTACTTTTCTCCAACCTTATCTTTTTCTATACCCTTTTGTCTTGTCTGGGTCTCTACATTCTTAGCTCCTCTAACGACTGTCTTCAAAGTAGTTAACCATTTTTACCATTGGGACAAAGTCCATTAGCAATCTGTTCGAAAACTTCTCTATCTTGGAGAGTTCACTGGGCACCAAGTAGGGGAATAACTTCATCCTCTCGGTGAATGGGGTAGCATACTCATCTTCCCTTTCTTTAGGTTCTAAAACTCGTTGTTTAGGTCTATAAGATCTATCTCTAAGAAGTATTGCATTTTCAATTGCACCATGAATGCTTCCCATGGTATCATCATAGCTTCTCCATGTGGCATTGTATCTGCCAACAGCTTCCACCAACGTAAAACTTCGGTCTTTAGTTGTCTGACTACAATGCCGGTTTTCTACTTGTTGCTGCAGTTCCAACTTGCAAATACCATCTCCATTTTTGAGATCTAGTCCATCATCTCTAATAGCTTTGGGCTTCCAGAAATACTTGGTGGTTTGGAACCCAAGAAGTTCTTATACATATGACCATCCCTGTCAATCCCTCTATCTGGGTCATTTCTCCTTACTACTCGGGGTTCAACTAGACTCACAGTACGACTATAATTTCCTTCCTCTGACTATTGCATGTTCATGTAAGGTTGTAAAATAGGTACACTAGGTTCATCCCTATTAATCATTTGTTTAGTCTCCTCCATTTGCTCGACCATCATAGCCCGAATCATTGCTTGGACTCATGCCATCGTGATTTGATCGAGTGCAGCTGGCACTTCTGGTGTACACTTAGTCTCTCGTGGCATAGGCAGTTGGTTTCCATTAGCATATCCTAATCTGCTGCAAGTTATCACCATTTCGATCCATACACTCTAGAAGATGTTCGGTGTACAACGATGAGAATTAAGACAGGGAAAGTTTTATTTACGATAGATATCTAAATTTCCTTACCCCTCTGAAAATTTATATGATAGTTCTAATAAAGTTGATGAGATTATTACGCTATTAGATCGATAGATTCAAAACAGATAAACAAGAATGAAGAAATCAAAGAACACAAGGATGGATCAAAAGATGTCGAATGATTAATATCTCACACAACAGAAGAGCTCGATGAAGAACTTCGACTGTTGAGGTGTGTTTAGGGTTACAATGCAAAAGCTATTAATGAGAACATCTCCATCTAAAGCTATACATGCATGAAAAATATATAAGCTAACCATAATGCTTCAACCACGGTTAGACAGTGTGACAACCCGAAATTTCCATTCTATACAAACCATATCAAGTCAGTAGAAGACTAGAACGGTTACAGAGAATTTCCAGACTTTTGGGTATAAGTTTGAGTATTTCAGGATTTACACTTAAGGAGATATCAGGAGTTCATTTCGGGAACACTGTTATTTCAAAACCCTATGATATTAGAGTTCATTTTGGGAATAAAATATTTTCTGCCAAAAATCCCAGGACTATATATAGGATTCTGAACCATATTTATTCATCAGTTACATTTCCAACTAGAGAAAAGTCGAATTCTCTCTCAAGGATCTTCGGATTTTCGTTCCGGAAAGTGAGTACTTCAATCTAGTGTTGTTTTTAAAGCTTCTTATATGCTTAATACACTAGAAATCATAGGAAAACACTAAGATCTGAGAGTTTACCGCCCGAGAACACCTTGGGGAGTAAACTCTTTTATAAGGGCCAAACTGTGCCCAATGTCCCTCCAAGCCTTGGAACTCAACCTAGAAACTACCATGACATGTTTAGACCACAAAATCATTAAGAAACAAAGGCTAGAAGTGAGTTCACGGCCAAGGATGTTCTTGGGCCGTGAACTCCATTTTTAGGTGCCAAAACACCCTAAAAGCCTTCCTTAAGCCAAGAGACTAGTTTAGACATGTACCCTAATGAGTTTAGGACTAGCAAACACCATTAGAACACCAAGAGTAAGGTGTTCATGGCCCAAGAACTTACAGGGCCGTGAACTCCAAACAATAGGGCCAATTAATGCTATAACTTCTTCTAAAGCCTTGTACAATAGCCTAGTGTAGTTCCAAGTTAAATTAGGGACTTGAAAACACCACCAACACCCATCCAAGGGAGATTACGACCGTAATCTCCATGGGATGTTGTCCCAGGGCCGTAAACTCCTAAAAGGAGTTATATAATGCCCTAAACTCTTCCATAGACCAAGCCATTAAGTAGGAATGCTTCTTAGGACCTTATAGAGCATCAAACATCAAATGGACATATAAGTATGAGTTCACGGCCGTAAACTCATGAGTTTATGACTGTAAACTCTTTTAGTAGTGTCATTAGGGTCGTAAACTTCATGAAGGAGTATTCCTTGGGCCCTACACACAATAGCTTTCCCTACAAACACTTAGATGCAATCCTAGACACTAATAACACTTGATAAAGGTGTTTAGCATGTCCTAGGGTGTCTTGAATTATTTATTAGTTGTTTATAGACTAATTTGATACATATATGTGATATTATATGTTAACTAGGATCATAGAGTGTGTTCAAGACTTCACTTGACACCTAGCAGTCCTACCTTTTCAGTTCATCCGTATCACCCACAGGCCACAACAGGTGAGTTCATACCCCTTAATCAATGTTTTAAATGTTTTTAAATACTTTATGGGGGGGGGATACAAGTAGAATCATGCTAGTTATTATATCAATCATATGTGATTAATAAGCAGCATTCAAATGATTAGCTACTCATTATCCATTTTACCAAACAGTTTCCTTCAAATGTTTTTCATAAACACTTTATATGTTTAAAACTCCTTATAAAGTGTACATTTTACTCTGTATGTTTCATTTCAAACTCATTTACAACTGTGTTTCAAACAAATGTTTCTTTATACTTAAACTGTTTTATCAAACCCATGCCTTCAAACCGTTTTATAGATTGACATCAAGTCGATCTTTTCTTAGATAATAATTATGTTCAAAGGTTTTACAAAACTTATTTTATGCTTTTATATTATCAATTACATGCCTATATATGTATAGATATATAAGAAATGTTTAAAAGACTTAGGAAGGCTATCCACCTTATTTCCTTTTCACGCTTGAGATGTGGTCTGGTGGGACATCGGGTATCCGTCCGAAGGTTGTTTAAATATTAGTTATATATCATATGTACATATATAGTCATAAAGGTCCTTCAAGTTCATCCAATGCCCTTGGGTAGCAAGGGTATACATCCATGTTCATACGTACCAGTTACATTACAAGTACGTTACAATATGGGTAGTTTAGGAAGATACTAGAACTATTACTAGAACACGATATCATACAATGAGTCAGTTCATTCATGAGTCAATACTTGCTAGATAGAGAGAGAACACACATTACAGCAAGTACACATAGTACATTACTATACATGCTAGATAGAGAGAGAACACACGTTACAGCTAGTACACGCAGAACATTACAGTACATTTACATAGATACATCTACATTAGTACATTTACATGAATACGTTTACATATATACGCTTACATGACTACATTTACATAGATACATCTACATGAGTACATTTACATGAATACGTTTACATATATACGCTTACATGACTACATTTACATAGATACATTTACTTGAGTACACTTACACGAATTACTAGTACATTTTATATGTATAGATTCTGTTATATAATCCTCATTCTTATCTTTACCTTGTGACTCAATCACATAATCGACGAGATAGATTGGATTTAATATCCTAGTACCAAAGGATACGTTGCAGGATTAACCATTCCTAGAATCTCTGTTAGCTACAGAGGTAAAAGCACATCCACGGATGTCAATGGTTGATACCATTACAGGTATACTTTAAGGGACTAACTATTCGTATACCCAACTGTTAGCAACAGAGGTAAATGTACATCTACGGATGTCTTCACTTAACATTGTTAGTTACCCTAGTACCAAAGGTTAATACTAAGGCTACATTCAGAACAGTCGGGTCTTGGTAGAAGGCTCCATTCAAAACAGTCGGGTCTTGGTAGAAGGCTACATTCAGAACAGTCTGGTCTTGGTAGAAGGTTACATTTAGAGCAGTTAGGTCTTGGTAGAAGGCTACATTCAGAACAGTTAGGTCTTGGTAGAAGACTCCCTTTTATAGTAGTAGGAATCATAGGGATTTCTAGGGTTTTTCAAATGTTTATATTTGTTCTACAAACATTTTCATACTTATACGAGTTTCCTTTCAAAACAATTTCAAGTCTTTCATTACAAGTTTTACAAATTAAGACACACTAATACTTATGATCTCACCAGCTTTAAAGTAGATACTCTCTTTCAAAATAACTTGTATCCTCAGGTCAACGATAGACAGGTACCGATGCACAGTTTAGAGAACATGGAGCTCGATCAAGACTCATCTTTCATTTTGTTTATACTTTAGTGTCTATTATAATTTGATAGAACACTTGTATTAAAATTATATTATTAATGCAATGGATGATGTTGTTTCTTGTTTACTACATTTCATTGTTGTGATACTGTACATGACGTCCTCCGCCCCAAAACGTTTCCTCCGTTCTTGGTTTTGGGGTGTGACAGACAGGCCCAAACTAGGTAATCAAGATATCAACATTAAGCCCATATCACGCAACATTCTAGACCCAACAATCTCCTCCTTTGCATCAATTGAGGCGAGAGATTAGTTCGGTTGAGAAAGAGCATACTTCTGCACTATCTTGAACACCTTCGGTATAATGGCCAAAAGAGTGTGACAAAAAGCTATATACCACTAAAGCATGTCAGAGAAGTTCTGCTTATCCGAATCACTATTCTGTTTACCCCTATGAGTTATATCAAGTACGTGCTCCAAGCGGGAAGTGGAGAACATGTGTTTGTCAACAAGAGCGAAAAAGAAATTTTCACTTTCACCTCTAGTTAACATAACAGTGTGATGAACTAGATCTATCTTGCCTGATTTCATCTTATTTAGATCACTCGGCTTCCCGATATTCTTCACAATCAGCTTCTCTCTCAAAACGTTTGTAATCTCCTGATCCATCTTAGCAACTTCATGGATGTAGGAAGCCAACATTCTCTTAATGTGATCCAGGATCGGCCCATACTGCTCTTGATTAGTAAGCAAAATATTGAACAAAAGAATCCAATTGTGTGGGTTCAGGTCTGGAAGATTAGGTAATGAAACCATATGAACCGAATTATCAGAACCTCGGGTCACCCTGAACTTCACGTTGATAAATTGCCCAACAACATTCAGTTTCAATACCTTGACATAAGTTATTTTCTGAGCACTCCATGTCAAGTATTGCGGTTGAGCAAATTCAAGATAATAACCGATTAGATCTCGATCAACCTGTGGGTGAGGAGAAGGGACTTCAACCATTGAATCAAAACAATGGAACAAGAATGCCCTACAGGTGATGGGCATGTCAAATTGAGAATCCCTCATGTTTTCACATTCAAACAAGGCAATAGGTTCCAGCCAGTGAGTGCTGGGAGACTCAATTGCTTCTTTGATTAATCTTTCCTGGGTCCAAGTGGGAAAGAGAGCCTGCTTGCAAATAAGAGCATCTTGAGTTGCATTCTGCTTCCGCTCTTTCTCTTCTTCCTCTATGGCTATTCTCAAATTTTCATCAATCTCTTTATCCCTTTTCTACCTCTTTAAAGCCTCAACAATCGTTTCTTCTTCTTCATCATCACTATCTTCCACAACACTCTTCGGTTTTTCCTGTCCACCCGAACCCGAAGCTACATTAACCTTCAGTTTGGTTTCGATAATGACTTTGGGTGGAATCGGAGGATTTTGATCAGCTTCTCCCCCTTGTTGCGGAGTGACCATGGGCTCCATAACACCTTGAATCTGACTCAATATCTGAATAGCATGAAGAAGTTTAGCAGTCAAGTGATTCCGGATAGTAAGGGTTAGAACATGATCATGAGCATTAACAAGATTACTGAGAATCAAAAGAACATCCCCATCATTACTTTCAAGAAGTGCCTGCTCAGTCTTGAGTGATGCAATCTCCTTCTGGGCTTGAGCAAGATGAGCAGACCGGACTTCAACTTGTGTAGTCTTTCGAGCAAGTTCATCCATAATATTATTTTCCATGCCCAGGTCAGCCTGAAGCTTATCAAGGCGAGAGTTGACCGAAGTGAGAAGAGAAATGTGATCAGCTTGGAACGCAGTTTGAACAGAATCAAACTTTGCTTTCTCTTCTTGAAGGGATCTAGAGAGGGAATTAACAAAAGAATTAACTTTTGCAGCATTGCAGTCTGCATGTCCTTTGAATGATTCCAAAAAGATCTTTAAATCATGAACAAGATCTGTCACTTAGGTTGTTGCTTTCTTTCATGTAGATGTGGAGGCATCCACAACCTTTGTAGATTTGTCGATTGAGGTTATATATTGCTGAAGAGCAGTGTCAAGAAAAGCTTTTAAAACAATATATAAATAAGTTGCTGAGGAACCAAGCAATTTGTCAAGCTTATCATGAAGATCTTTTAAATGGAGCTTTGTCATCATAGCATCATCATCATCTTCAGTTCGAGGTCGATAAGGACTATAATAAGTGGAGTCAAAATCAAAGTTTTCACCTCCCAGAGTAGGCTCAGAATCTGTTGAAGGAGATGGTGAGAGAGGTATGGTGGTAACATGGGTGTCAATGCCAACGGTATGTGCCCCCATATCAGATACGTTAACACCCACCGAAGGTCCAGTTGTTGTGGTTGTTGTAGCTTGAGAAAAGATTGGCGGTGGTAATGGAGCAGTAGTAGTAGGTTGAGAAGTGACAAGTGGTGGAATGGGAGCAACTGTGATTAGTATTGTGGCTTGTTTTGGAGAAGGAGGAGGAGTAGGAACATGAATCTATACCTCAGGAGTTGGAAATCGGGGAAGAGTATTTCCTCTTGGTGAGCCTTCGTGTTGAACTTCTGTTAGGTCCAGAAGTCCTTGGGCTCGGTACTTAGCCCAGTTTTGTTATCCGGTTTGGGCCTGTCCAACCATGTTTGTTTTGTTAGGGTTTAGTATTTAAGGTGCATGCATGCATCGTTTGTCATTAGTGCTTTCATTATTATTCTCATTATTGTACTACAAGCCCTAGCTCGCCTCTACAGTGGAAGTTCTTCATCGAGCTCTGCTGAGGCGTGACTACATTTGAATCACTAAGCAATACTTTGATTCCATCTTGTGTTTATTGTGTTTGGTTGTTTTTATTGATTAACATGTTGAAGATCTAATCGATCTAAGAGTTTTTAACTCATCAATTGGTATCAGAGCAGGAAACTGTGTAATCCATAAACATCTCTTTTGTTGAAGAAGATCTTATGGTTTTCCGCTTTGATTTATATTATTAGAAGTCGTCATCTACTATTGACATAGTTCTCTGATATTCGATCTTACCCTAACGTTATTTACAAGTTTGATCTTAAGCAGGTTTTTATACAAACATCATCATGTCCATGGAAGATTCTCAGACAAACCCAATAAATATCTCCAACAGTATAGGATCGATGACAAGCATTCCTATATTATACACTCAAGATTATGAGGTCTGGACGCATCACTTTGAAGACTACGTGATTGGTTCAAAAGACAATGGATACTTGTCACACCCCAAAACCAAGAACGGAGGAAACGTTCTGGGGCGGAGGACGTCATGTACAATATCACAACAATGTAAAGTAGTAAACAAGCAACAACATCATCCATTGCATTAATAATATAATTATTGTACAAATATGTTCTGTCAAATTTTGATAAACACTAAAGCATAAATCAAAATGAAAGATGAGTCTTGAATGAGCTCCATCTTCTCTAAACCTTGCATCGGTACATGTCTAGCGATGACCCGAGGATACAAGTAATTTTGAAAGAGCGTATCAACTTTAAAGCTGGTGAGATCACTTATTTTGTATGTAGTATTTGTATGTATACGAAATGTAGGTATTCAAAATGTATATGAACTATAAGTATAAAAATGTTTGTAAAACAACTGTAAACGTTTGAAAAACCCTAGAAATCCCTTTGATTCCTACTATTAACAAAAGGAGTCTTCTACCAAGACTTAACTGTTCTCAATGTAGCCTTCTACCAAGATGTAATTGTTCTCAATGTAGTCTTCTACCAAGACTTAACTTGTAACATCCCCCTCTGGCACGTATCACAATATTGTCCGCTTTGGGCCACTCGGCACGAGGACTTCCCAGGGGGTCACCCATCCTGGTACTACTTCCGCCTCAGCACGCTTAACTGTAGAGTTCTTATAGATCTGCTACCCTCACGGCTTTAAAACGCATTATGACAAGGAAGGTATCCACACCCCTTATAAAGAGTGTTTAGTTCTCCTTCCAAGCCGATGTGGGATCAGATCTAACCCACTTTTAATTGTAACGCCCGCAAATCCGGGCTAGTCAAATTAGAGGCAATAGGCGTCGAAAATGACTTTTCGACAAAAGATTATTTAGAATAAATAATCTTAACCAAGTTGTAGTATATGTCACAAGGTTTCTGTACATATAAAAAACGCCGAAATCCGAGTTATAACGAAGAAGTTATGACCCGTTGAAGTTTCGCGACGGAACCGACACGATATCGGGAAGCGTAAATAGTGAATTTACGATAGAGCGAGATTTAGCCTTAGAAATCTAAACAAAAGTCGTAGAATATGTTAAACTAAGAACATCGATAAAAAGAACGCCCAAATCTGACTTCATATGAAGAAGTTATGATTTTTCGAAGTTTCGGACTAGCAGTGTACAACCCGAAATTCGAATATTAGATCGAGCGGGTTTTAGCCAACACGACCTGAACGAGAATCGAAGATCTCATTGAGAGTAGCGTAATGAGAAAAAGATGGGCGAAAACGGATGTAGTATGAAGAAGTTATGAGGATTTAACGGACCAATCGTGTCCCGGCCCGTTAATAATATAAAATTTAAAATCGAGCCAAAATTAACCGACGAAGTCTAAACGAAAGTTGTAGAGTACGTTCCCACCTTCGCGTGGATATAAAGAACGTCGAAAACAGAGGTCGTACGCGAAATTTACGAATTTTTAAAGTTGAAGTATGAGAATGCGAAGTCTGTTGCGAGGTTGATGACGTGGCTGCATCTGGGCCGCCCATCGCTGATGAAGGAACGCGCTTCGGATCTTGACACGTCGCCCTTCGCTTACGCCCCGCGTCCGAAGTCTGTACGCCCTGCGTACCCTCGCTCTGATCTACTCCGAGTGATAGACAGCTGGAACCTCGCTGGAGCTCTTATCCGATGACTACGCCCCACGTAGGTCTGAGGTACGCCCAGCGTACTGAGGCCTCGCAGGGCTATATAAGGGGGCCGATTATCCTTCATTTTTCACACCTTTCTTCACTCTCTCTCTAACTTCTTTCTCTCTCTAAGTGTTCTAAACACCCCCAAACCCTAGGGAACCTCCCTAGCACCCTAGGGAAGCCCTAAGGCTCCCGGAGTCCCGAGAAAAAGGAATTTTGGTTTCGAAACGCTGCTCCAATTAAGTTCCGGTTTTCGATAAAATTCGTTGTAAGTGTGCTACGCTTATGCAATTTTTTATATAGCTTTCAAATAGTTATTGGAATGCTATTAGGTTCTTAAAATAATTATTTGGGCTATTATTATGAGTATTATTAACGCCTAATAATACTCGGACTAATTAATTTGTCGCGGTTATCGTTAAACTAAACCCTAGTGGTATCGATACTAGGTTTTATCGAAGGAATATCGTTTTGAGAGTATTGAAGCGCTGTCCGAGTGCTGAGTCACCACCTACTCAGGTGAGTGCATAGTCTCTTTCATCTTACAGATAGATATGAAGTATTTTATATAAACTATGTGCTATGTGTGCATATTATCTGAATACTTGCTGTCTATGCTGGATGAACGTTTTATACATGTTTTAAAGAATTTAAACTGTATACGTATTTTATATATACGAATATGTTGGGTATGATATGGGTAGATGAATGATGAGAGATAGAAGATGATGTGAGTATACATTGGCAGCTATAGACTTAGTGCCTATGGGACAAACACCGATAGCTATGGACTTAGTACCTGTTAGACGTTGGTAGCTATGGATTTAGTACCTGTTGGGAATTGGTAGCTATGGACTTAGTACCTATTAGTTAGACGCTGGTAGCTAAGGATTTAGTACCTATAGGAATTGGTAGCTATGGACTTAGTACCTGTTGAACATTGGTAGCTATGGACTTAGTACCTATTAGATAAAGACTGGTAGCTATGGATTTAGTACCTGATGAATAGACTATAGCAGCTATGGAATTAGTGCTTTATGAACAAACATTGGCAGCTATGGATTTAGTTTCAGTCCTATAACCCTGGAGGTAAGGGACTTCGGAATAAACGAATGCAAGATAGATGACTCTTAGGTTAAATCCTTAAAGAGTAAAGAAGATAATGGGGATGGGTAATTGGGTTGATTGTTTGATTGAACATAGTAATTATATTATTGTGGGTTGAAAACCCTATGTACTCACCAGGTTTCCCAACCTGACCCACTCAGTTTATGTATATCACAGGTAACGAAGTGAAGTGACATTACACTGAGAGATTTAAAAGAGATGTAGATCACTAGTGTAAATCATTGTAAGTTCTGTTTATGCTTATGCTTCGGTATTAGCGATGACATCCAAAACATTTTAAAATGAAATAAATACGTTTCTTCGAAAATGATTTAATAACGTATTTACCATGTTTTTCTGGGAACAAATTCCGCAACCTTTTTATAAAATGAAGTACTCTGATTTTTATAAAGCATAAAAAAAATCGGTCTTTTCTGGCCGTGATTTTGGGGATGTCACATAACTGATCTAAATGTTAGTTTCTTGTAAAAGTGTGTAATTTTCCCAAGTGTAACTATCATTAACAAAATATAGTATTTACATTTAAAGTTTAAGTGAAAGGATCACTAAATATATGTACATGGAAAATTAATGTAGTACTAAAATGTAGCGCTATAAGAACTACTGTTGTACTATGTACCATAAACCGGATTTATATTAAGGCATCATGTGATTAATTGTACCATACTATCGACTGGATAACAACGAGAAATGTTAGGTCATAAGAAGAAATGACGTTTGGCACCCACGGACCTGCAGGTCCGGCAGTAGCTAGCAACAAGGTGTAGGATAGTCAATCTAGTATAGATCTATATGCAAACTCACGCTCTCCCTTCAAGAGACTCTCGCTACAACTCGGGCCATGACATTGAAGTCATGCTCCGATACAGGATCACAATTGTGTCAATGTATTTATGTATATGTAGTGTACTGAACTGTTCTAGCTGTAATGTACGTGATCTCTATCTAGCAAGTATAGTAATGTACTGTAATGTTCTAACTGTAATGTACGTGCTCTCTATCTAGGAAGTATAGTAATGTACTGTAATGTTCTAATTGTAATGTACGTGCTCTCTATCTAGCAAGTATAGTAATGTACTGTAGTGTTCTAGTTGTAATGTAGGTGCTCTCTATCTAGCAAGTATAGTAATGTACTCTAATGTTCTAGCTGTAATGTATGTGCTCTCTATCTAGCAAGTATTGACTCATGAATGAACTGACTCATTGTATGATATCGTGTTCTAATACTGGTTCTAGTATCTTCCTAAACTACCCATATGGTAGTTTACTATTAATCTAACTGGGACGTATGAACATGGATGTATACCCTTGCTACCCAAGGGCATTGGATGATCTGGAAGGACCTTTTATGACTATATATGTAAACATGATATATAACTAATATTTAAAGGACGTTCGGACGAGTACCCGATATCCTATCAGACCACATCCAAATCGAGGAAATGGAAACGAGGTGGATAGCCTTCCTAAGTCTTTTAAACATTACTTATATAACTATACATATAGAGGCATGCAATTTATAATATAAAAGCATAAAATAAGTTTTGTAAAACCTTTGAACATAATTATTATCTAAGAAAAGATCGACTTGATGTCAATCTATAAAACGGTTTGAAGGCATGGGTTTGATAAAACAATTTAGTATAAGGAAACATTTGTTTGAATCACAATTGTAAATAAGTTTGAAATAAAACATACAGAGTAAAATGTACCGTGTGATAAGGAGTTTTAAACACATAAAGTGTTTATGAAAAACATTTGAATGAAACGGTTTGGTAAAACGACTAATGAATAGCCAATCATTTAAATGCTACTTATTAAGCACATATGATTGATATAATAATTAGCATAATTCTACTTACATCCCCCCATAAAACATTTAAAAACTGTTAAAACATGGATTAAGCGGTATGAACTCACCTGTTGTAAGTGATTGGAATTGATCGGACTATATCGTAAGGAAGGATCGGACAAGTGCTTGGTGTCAAGTGAAGACTTTAGACACACACAATGATCCTAATTACATATGAAGACATATGTATATAAACAATTAGTGATTATAACGCTAATTAAACATGTATAAATATCCTAATGCGAGGAAAACACTTTTGGTCAAGTGCTAGGATGCTAATGGGTTGCGAAAAAGGAGTGCAAGGCCTCGTATGGGAGTTTATGGTCAAAAGACCATATGTTTTGGAGTTTACGGCCCAGGGGAGTAAACTCCTGGCCGTAAACTCTCTGTTAGGTCATAAAATGAAGCTTAACATTAATACAACTTGGGTAGGTTTAAGGCCTTAAAATAGCCTTGCTTGATGTTCATGGCCCTGGGACCACTCCCCCATGAGTTTATGGCCGTAAACTCATGGTAAGGACTACCATTTGATGTTTTGAGGTTCCTAACACTTCAAGGTTATGATCTATGTTGGGTTCTAGGCGTAAGGAAAGAGTTAGGGTGTCATTTGTCCCCTTTATAGGGGTTTACGGCCCAAGAACTTGTCTTGGCCGTAAACTCCTTAATACTTGTGATTCCTTATGTTTTGTAGGCTATAAACACTTTAAGGTACATGTCTAAATTTAATCCTAAGCCTTAGGAAGTGTTTGTGGCATCAAAACACCCCTAACATGAGTTTTCGGCCCATGAACCATTTGGCCATATATTTGCGGCCGTGAACACCCATAGGTGTTGGTATTTTGGTTGTTTTGGGTCCTAGACACATCAAGGTAATGTGCTATGCTAGTCTCTTGGCTTAATGAAGGCATTTAGGGCATTTTGGCAACCTAAAATGGAGTTCACTGTCCAAGAACTTCCTTGGCCGTGAACTCACTTTCACCCTTGATTCTTAATTGTTTTGTGGACTAAATATTGTAATGAAGGCTTCTAGTTTGAGTTCTAAGGCTTTGAGGGACATTGGACACACTTTTAGCCTGAAAATGGAGTTTACTCTCCAAGTGTTCTTGGGCGGTAAACTCCCAAATCTTGGGGTTTTGATTCGATTTTGATGTTATTAAACACTATCTAAGCTATATAATACAACTAGATAGAAGTACTCACGATTTGGGATAAAAACCCGAAGATCCGTGAGAGAGAATTCAGCTTTTCTCTAGTTGGAAATGCAATTAATGAACTATTTTGGTTCAGATTTCTATATATGCTCCTGGGATTTTTGGCAGAAAATATTTTTATTCTCCGAATGAACTCTAATATCCTACAGTATTGGAATAATAGTGTTGCACAAAACCCTAGTGCATCTACTCTCCTGATATCTCCTTAAGTGTAAATCCTGAAAAACTGACAAACTTATACCCAAAGTCTGGAATTTCACTGTAACTGTTCTACATCTATTGGCTTCAAATAGTTTGTACAGAATGGAAATTTCGGGTTGTCACATCATCCCCCTGTTGAAGGGAATTTCTTCCCAAAATTATAATTTAGTTAAGGAAGTAGGTATGAATGATCGAGTCATGAGGAGGAAACTTCCTAATCGATTGGTTCTAGCGTTCCAAAGTGAAATCGGGTTCTCGGTTGGTATCCCAATGAACCTTCACTCATGGGCGACGGCGTTGGTTCGTCCGCTTGACCTCTCAGTCAAGGGTCACTGCGGTTCTAATACGAAGGCGAGGATCTCGACGAGTGGACTTACAAGAGTCCTAAAGGAAAGGTATGGTTTCACGATCGAGACGCGAAGAGTAGAATGTACGTTACTGAGTTCGCGGAGTAGATCTAGTTTGCGAGATACAGGACCGATTCTGGTAAGAATCTCGGAGGTCCTATCTATCTTGGATTTAGCTTTCCACGCTTACGAAGCGTATTAAGCCGTTCCCAGAGTGAGACTTTCTAAAGAACTTGATCTCTCACTTGGAATCTCCAAGGTTCTTTCTCTTGCTAAACTTCCCAGTCAAGGGCCACCCCTTGTTGGGTTAACGTCGAAAGGGTTTCTGTGATTTGCGAGGAGTTCTGAATGAATTAAGACAGTAGGTCTGTAAGACCTAGAATTTGGCAAATGACTGTCGGCGTCTCTGATGTCGACTAATTCTCAACGGTTTTGACAAATTGTAAGAGTACTCAAAATTTCCCACATCACTAACAGTGTGTCATAGGAATTTAACTCTTCAATTTCAAAACTCGTGCCTAGAGAACTTCGCGAAAAGTTCCTCTGAAGGAAATGTTTCCATGGGTTTCTTCTTACTACGAGGGTAGATAAGTAAGTCATTACCTAGAGAAATGACAAACTGATCCAAGTAAGAAAGACATAACCTACTCATTTAGCTCATGAAAACTATGAGTGTATTGGTCCTATCCAAAGGGTATCACTACGGACTCGAAGTGTCCGCATCGAGTTCGGAAGATAGTCTTCCAGACATCCTTCCCTAACACTCGAACTGGTGATATTCGGATCTCAGATCCATTTCTGAAAGTAATTCTTTCCTTGCGTTTGCTCAACCATTTCATCTATGTGAGGCAGAGATAACGATTTCTAATGAAAAATCTTGAGGGAGTCCTCGATATCCGAGGCACATACGATGCAATCCGTCGATCTCTGGAAGAATAAGACTGGGTTTCTCCAGGGTGAGAAGCCTAGTCTTCTAATTCTTTTTCTGTGTAGTTCGCTAAGTGGTCCGGGCTGTTCTTGTATCTCCGTAGGTGTTTAGACTGTAGGGCGATCGGTCTACAGGAGTCGTATTGGGTTCTAAGTTTGTTCACATGACGATGCGATTACTCGTAGGCTTAGGCAGCTCTTTGTCCTGAAGTTCATATTAGAATTCATACATGTTTTCACAATCACAATCTCGTGTATACGAGTCCTATATAATTAAGATTGAAAAGGTAGTCGAATAACTGATTCTTCTTTAAGCTCACATCCTTTCGAGGAAAAATAAGTTAAAGCGGAATCATCAATTGTAAACCTGTAGAACCTTGATTATATATCACTCTTATGTATACATTCCTCAGTGATAGATCCCCCGCATGAATCCTTGGATTAAACTTGACGTACTGCACGAGTGGTACTTCGGGGATTTCTTCGGAAAGAAATTAACTAAGAGGTACTCCTGGCATGAGTACTTCGGTGTTCTGATATGACGGCTTCGCTGGAAAAGCGATCTAGAAGAAAGAGATGTGCATATGAAGCTGTTTTCATGAAGATCAAATTGAATCGAGTTGTATGATAATGTCGAAATCATACTGAAACTTAAAGACATTAGAGTTGAACATAAGACGTTTTACAGACAAAACACAACCGTGCAACCATCAACATAGTTACAATACTTTAGATTTACCACAAGACTATTGCTGCGAATAAGGCATACTACAAAAGACAAGTATATGCAGCACGAGCATCCCTATACAGAAAGGATCTCGAAAAAGGTAAGACTCTAGTTGCACTAGTTCTGGATAGTTTATAAGTCTGTTACAACAACACGCCTAAGTTACATTAACGAGGTTTCCGGAGTAGGCTCTCCTGCAGCTGTGATCCTGAGAATCTTCCCATCAGGACCCGAGTTCTTCGCTATCGGGCAATCCTTCTTGAGGTGTCCAATTTCACTGCATGGTGACATATATGGACAAAACCAACATTGGTGGTGGAAGTGAAGTGTCAAGTAGGAGTTATGGGGCTGCGGGTTCTTTCCTTGATTTCCTTTTTCGGGCAATCTCTTTTATAGTGCCCAAACTCACCACAATTATAGCAAACTAGGTTTGCTCCAGTGGTGGAGGTAGTTCTATAGAAACTAGCAATGTGCCCCATCTTGTTGCAATTATCGCATTGCAAGGCTCGGTAAATTCCCTCGTGGTGCTAGTTGCACATGTCGCACTTCGGGAGAGTTCCTTTATATGGTCTGCTTTGTATGGGGATGGCAGAGGTTTCCACTTGCTGTTGTTGCATGCCATGTTTGTAAGATTTCTTGCGTTCTTTCTGGACTTGACTCCTTCGTTTCTTGTTCTCTGTCTTTTGGATTTGCGAGCCTGTGACTATTACTGTTTGGCGACTTCCTGGATGGATACCACGATTGGAAACTTCATTCCCATCATCAGCATTGATTGTGCTGATAGTGCTATGGTGCGCAAGGATAGCTGTAATGGCAGCCATCACGGCAGTTGTAACTGCGGTTGGAAAGGTAGAGGCGTCCATAGGAAATGTGGAGGTTTTGCTGTTCGACTGATTTCTTCCGGATAACGACATGATTCTGTAACATGGATGATAAGGACTTTGTGAGCGATTCTGGTTGACACTATATGTACATCGATTGCTTAATCAAAGAGTAAGAGTATGTTCTCGAATGTTTGACCTACATCCCTATGATGCAGTCCTAGCACGGAATGGAAGTATGTTCGCGAAGGTTTGACCTACATCTCTATGATGCAGTCCTAGTACTGAGTAGAGGTGTGTTTATGAAGGGTGGACCTACATCTCTATGATGCAGTCCTACTAACGGGTGGAAGTAAGTTTGTAGAATGGTCTCAAAACGTTTGTCGTTCAAGCGGAGGTATCGTGGGTTGGTGAATAACAAGATCCAATCACTGAAAGAGACTTGGAAATGTCTCCGGATCTAACTTGCTATAGTCCAATGACTTGACTAAAGCAGGTTTTAGATAGACTCCAATGAAAGTATGATAAGAGTACTTGAATAAAGAATGACACAGAAGTTAGCCAACTGTCAATATCTTTGATATTCACGATGCAAAGATTCGGGAAAATGACCTTGTAAAGGTCTTACATCATATCCAGAGAAGATAGTTCTTGACAGCATAAAGACCTAACCAAAAGTACTTACAGTACAAGATAGTTTCATAGAAAATGCCACATCGAGCATAGACAGAAGACGATTCCTTTTAACAAGGAAAATAAAGTAAAGCATCTACTACTGGCGTCGGTCATCTCTCTGGTGAACTCTCAATTCAGCCAGTTGACGTTCCATATCAAGTAGGTGTCTTTCGTACACCCTCTGGCGTACTCGGAGCTCTATGAATTCGGCTCGTGATTCAACCGGTGCTTGAAGCAGGGTTTCATGGTTTCTCTCTGATCTCTCGCGAGCATCTTCTTGACGAATGGTGCGGAGGGTATGCATTCTCGCATCAGCGACAACTTTGGTAATCTGATGTAGGGTTGTCCTGCCTTGAATCTCATTCCGGGCCACTCTACGGACCAAGATTGGCAAGGTTCTGTCTGCTGAGCCCCTATTGCTTAGGTCATAAAAGCTTCAGTCACCATTAAATGGCATGGGCTGATCTTGTCCTTGGCCCCATGTTTCCAAGCATTCCACCCACTCAGGCGTTGGGCCATGAAAAGCCGGACGAGGGTTAGGATTTGGAAAGGGAGCTGCTTGGGGTAGGTTCTCAACCTCTGGTTCGGAATTAGCATCGTCCAAAAGGTCTTCATCATGGTGATCATTCAAAGGGATCGGACGATCATTATCTGGTTCTTCTCCAAACCATCCAGTAATGACCTCATTCGGGAGGTACTGGTTGTCGTGGGGATGGAGTCCAGCCATGTTATCTATGCGAGAATTGGGGTAAGAAAATAATTATTAGACAAATTATCTAGATAATTATTTAGAAAATCTTCATTAGTTACATTGCTATTTGTGAAGTGCATACCAGTTATATGTAATCGAAACAGGATAGGCCTTCGAATATGTGACCTTAACTCCAAATTCACACAGAATCAGGGAGAAGTAAAATTTCACAGATTCTAAGTCTATAACATCCTAATTACATATATCCTTAGTGTATCCACTTAGCAACTATCAACTTAGTAATGAAGATCCTGTTTTAGTTCTCAAGTATAACGTACTTATAGTAACACCAAATACTCCTATAGTATTTTAAGTTTAATGTTATGTTCTACTATTCTCATTGTGGTAGGGTTGGTAAGATTTTAGACTTGTTGCAACCACACAATTAAACTTTGGAACATGCTAGTCAACCCTCAGATAATATAGGTGATCAGGCTATATCTTCCAAGTTTTGACCATATGTATCTAAGCCCACATGTGTTGCCCAACAATCGTAATTCTTTTGTACTGTTCTAGTGACATTGATTTTTTGTATGAATGCAACACGTATACTTACATAAATATTTTATTATTTAAAGTATAAACTCTTGGTCAGAGTATTTTTAATCCCTTATGTATTTATAGTTAGTATATCTTTTATGGGTTGATATACTTAATTCACTATAAACAATGCTCTGATACCAATCTGTCACACCCCAAAACAAAGAACGGCGGAAACGTTCTGGGGCGGAGGACGTCATGTACAGTATCACAACAATGTAAAGTAGTAAACAAGCAACAACATCATTCATTGCATTAATAATATAATTATTATACAAGTATGTTCTGTCAAATTTTGATAAACACTAAAGCATAAATCAAAATGAAAGACGAGTCTTGAACGAGCTCCATCTTCTCTAAACTTTGCATCGGTACTTGTCTATTGATGACCTGAGGATACAAGTAATTTTGAAAGACAGTATCAGCTTTAGAGCTGGTGAGATCATAAGTAATTTAGTGTCTTATTTTGTATGTAGTATTTGTATGTATACAAATTCTAAGTATTGAAAATGTATATGAACTGTAAGTATTAAAATGTTTGTAAAACAACTGTAAACGTTTGAAAACCCCTAGAAATCCCTATGATTCCTACTATTAACAAAAGGAGTCTTCTACCAAGACTTAACTGTTCTCAATGTAGCCTTCTACAAAGACCTAACTGTTCTCAATGTAGTCTTCTACCAACAATTAACTGATATAAATGTTCGTTTCTTGTAAAAGTGTGTAATTTTCCCAAGTGTAACTATCATTAACAAAATATAGTTTTTACATTTAAAGTTTAAGTGAAAAGATCACTAAATATATGTACATGGAAAATTAATGTAGTACTAAAATGTAGCGCTATAAGAACTACTGCTGTACAAACTACCTTAAATCGGATTTATATTAAGGCATCTTGTGATTAATTGTACCATACTATCGACAGGGTAACAATGCAAAATGTTAGGTCGTAAAAAGAAATGATGTTTGGCACCCGCAGACCTGCAGGTCCGACTGTATCGGATAGTCAATCTGGTATAGATCTATACGCAAACTCACGCTCTCCCTTTAAGAGACTCTGGCTACAACTCGGGCCATGACATTGAAGTCATGCTCCGATACAGGATCACCATTATGTCAACGTATTTATGTATATGTAATATACGTGCTCTCTATCTAGCAAGTATAGTAATGTACTATAATGTTCTAATAGTAATGTACGTGCTCTCCATCTAGCAAGTATAGTAATGTACTGTAATGTTCTAGTTGTAATGTACGTGCTCTCTATCTAGCAAGTATAGTAATGTACTGTAATGTTCTAGCTGTAATGTACGTGCTCTCTATCTAGAAAGTATAGTAATGTACTATAATGTTCTAGTTATAATGTATGTGCTCTCTATCTAGCAAGTATTGACTCATGAATTAACTGACCCATTGTATGATATCGCGTTCTAGTACTGGTTCTAGTATCTTCCTAAACTACCCATAGGGTAGTTTACTAGTAATCTAATTGGGACGTATGAACATGGATGTATACCCTTGCTACCCAAGGGCATTGGATGAACTGGAAGGACCTTTTACGACTATATATGTACACATGATATATAACTAATATTAAAACGACCTTCGGACGAGTATCCGATATCCTATCAGACCACATCCAAATCGAGGAAAAGGAAACAAGGTGGATTGCCTTCCTAAGTCTTTTAAACATTACTAATATTACTATACATATAGAGGCATGCAATTTATAATAAAAAAGCATAAAATAAGTTTTGTAAAACCTTTGAACATAATTATTATCTAAGAAAAGATCGACTTGATGTCAATCTATAAAACAGTTTGAATGCATGGATTTGATAAAACAATTTACTATAAGGAAACATTTGTGTGAATCACAATTGTAAATAAGTTTGAAATAAAACATACAGAGTAAAATGTACCGTGTAATGAGGAGTTTTAAACACATAAAGTGTTTATGAAAAACATTTGAAGGAAACAGTTTGGTAAAACGGCTAATGAATAGCCAGTCATTTGAATGCTACTTATTAATCACATATGATTGATATAATAATTAGCATAATTCTACTTGTATCCCCCCCATAAAACATTTAAAAACTGTTAAAACATTGATTAAGGGGTATGAACTCACCTGTTGTAAGTGATTGGAATTGATCGGACTGTATCGTAACGAAGGATCGGACAAGTGCTTGGTATCAAGTGAAGACTTTAGACACACACAATGATCCTAATTCCATATGAAGACATATGTATATAAACAATTAGTGATTATAACACTAATTAAACATGTATAAATATCCTAATACGAGGAAAACACTTTTGGTCAAGTGCTAGGAGGCTAATGGGTTGAGACAAAGGAGTGCAAGGCCTCGTATGGGAGTTTATGGTCAAAAGACCATATGTTTTGGATTTTACGGCCCATGGGAGTAAACTCCTGTCCGTAAACTCTATCTTAGGTCACAAAATGAAGCTTAACATTAATACAACTTAAGTGGTGAAGAGCTTCTAGTCTTAAACAAATGTTTGGGTGGGTTTAAGGCCTTAAAATGGCCTTGCTAGATGTTGACGGCCTTGGGACCACTCCCCTATGAGTTTACGGCTGTAAACTCATGGTAAGGAGTACCATTTAATGTTTTGAGGTTCCTAACACTTCAAGGTTATGATCTATGTTGGGCTCGAGGCATAAGGAAGCAGTTAGGGTGTCATTTGTCCCCTTTATAGGGGTTTACGGCCCAAGAACTTGTCTTGGCCGTAAACTCCTTAATACTTGTGATTCCTTATGTTTTCTAGGCTATAAACACTTTAGGGTACATGTCTAAATTCAAGCCTAAGCCTTAGGAAGTGTTTGTGGCATCAAAACACCCCTAACTTGAGTTTTCGGCCCATGAACTATTTGGCCATGTGTTTGCGGCCGTGAACACCCATAGGTGTTGGTATTTAGGTTGTTTTGGGTCCTAGACACATCAAGGTAATGTGCTATGCTAGTCTCTTGGCTTAATGAAGGCATTTAGGGCATTTTGGCAACCTAAAATGGAGTTAACGGTCCAAGAACTTCCTTGGCCGTGAACTCACTTTCACCCTTGATTGTTAATTGTTTTGTGGACTAAACATTGTAATGAAGGCTTCTATTTTGAGTTCTAAGGATTTGAGGGAGATTGGGCACACTTTTGGCCCGAAAATGGAGTTTACTCTCCAAGTGTTCTTGGGCGGTAAAATCCCAAATCTTGGGGTTTTGATTCGATTTTGATGTTATTAAACACTATCTAAGCTATATAATACAACTAGATAGAAGTACTCACGATTTAGGATAAAAACCCGAAGATCCGTGAGAGAGAATTCGGCTTTTCTCTTGTTGGAAATGTAACTAATGAACTATTTTGGTTCAGAATTCTATATATAGTCATGGGATTTTTGGCAGAAAATATTTTTATTCCTCGAATGAACTCTAATATCCTAGAGTATTGGAATAACAGTGTTGAACAAAACCCTAGTGCATCTACTCTCCTGATATCTCCTTAAGTGTAAATCCTGAAAAAAACTGACAAACTTATACCCAAAGTGTGGAATTTCACTGTAACTGTTCTACATCTATTGGCTTCAAATGGTTTGTAAAGAATGGAAATTTCGGGTTGTCACAATACTTGATATGGGAGGCAATTACTGTAAGTCCATTCGCTAACTCAAGCACTTCAAGAATTGTTAAAACTCCATAGGAGTACAATCAACTCAACAATGATGGGAAAGACATACCCCAACATGAGAAAGAAAAGTTTCAATGCAACATCAAAGCTTTAAGGATGATTAGCTTTTCTTTACAATCGGACATGTTTCGGTTAGTAATTTCATGCACTACGGTGAAAGAAATATGGGATAGTTGAAGGAACTGTATTCTACGAATGAAGATCTTGAGCATTCAATCCAAACATGGTTGCTCTCAGAATTTGGTGACTTCAAGCAGAAGCCCGAAGAGAAGCTCATTCAAGCCTTCGATTGCTTTAATCATCTTCTTAGTAAGATGATAAAGCATGGGATTGAAATGGCAGTCATTGAACAGAAGGTCACATTCATGAATGGCCTTAGACCAAAATGTATGGCTGTGGTGTCTACTGTGAAGTTAGACGAACAATTCAAGGCTTATTCTCTGGCAATACTGGTTGGAATATTAAAGTCACATGAGAGCGCAGTGACTAAAGAAACGAACGTGGTTTCTAGCATGGGGTCCCTAGCCATAATCACCAAAGGAAAGAATGCTGCTGAAGAATAAAAAGATTTAGATCTTTCTGAATATGATCTAACAAGTGAAGATTATGCCTTGATGGTGTCAAATCCCAAGAATTTCATCAGAAGAAGGTTCCCAACAAATAAGAACCGAAACTAGAAGGGTAGCTACAGTGCCGAGAAAATGAAGGAGGAACCGAAGTGTTTCTCAGACCGAAGAACCAAAGAAGGAAGTAAAACTTGGTGGTGACTCAGGTATTAACTGTCTCTACTGTGGAGGCAAAAATCACTTAGCCAAAGATTGTATGTTAAGAAAGATATCAGAAAAGAATGACGATGATGTCGAGGAAGCGAACCTCACACGACAATTGGAGGAAATCAAGAAGAAGAAACCTGGATCTAATAACACTATGAATGATCTTATTGTGTAGGGAAATACTATGGACGATGAGTTCGACGGTGTTGAAGTTTGGTCCACTGATTCAAAAGATGAAGAAGTGAGGAAGCCCACTCATGGCAGGGCTTTGTTGGTGAAAGAAGAGGACGTTGCAGGAAAGTGTCTAATGGTGACCTCTGGGGTGTCACAAATGAGAAGCTATACCACTGATGGGGGACTAGACGAAGCGAAAGAGCGAGAAGACAGGTGTTTTGCAGCGAAACCTGTCGGTGAGCAGATCAACAGATGCGATGAGTTGATCAAGAAGGTACAATCTATTCTTGTTTCCTTACAAATCCCCATCACAAACAATGAAAAAGAACTAAATGGATTAAAATCTAAATTTTCTAGTATAAGTGGTTGTTTAACTCAAACTCGCGTCACAAACTCTAACCTAACTGGTCCAATTAGTAGGGTATCATCGAAGAGTGAGGAGAGGCGTATATCGATTGAGTAGAAGGAGAAGGAGTTGATTAGGTCTAGGAATGAAACAATTTATTTGCAAAGATATAATTTAAAGCTTTTAAAACAACAAAATGTCTTTTGTTTGATTTCTACACGATTATATTCCAACATTACTCAATTGCATCTTGATTGTGAAATAGGGAAGAAGATACATCGCACGATTTTACCCTTGCTTGAGTTAAAGGAGGATGAAATCGATGCCGATGCATATAACTTTGAAAACGTTGTTTCTTCCGATGATATTTCTCCCGCTTAGAAAATTGGTCTTGACAAAATAGAGTCCTTCATAAAGTCAAAAGACCATAAGGACATGCTCGAAAACTTGTTGGATGAAAATGACAAATTAAAAATCAAAACCGAAACTGTACAATAATTTGATTCTTTGAATGCCAAGTTGAGTTCAGAAAATAAAATTGATATTGAAAACACTTCTGAATTCAATGAGGTGGACTATTCCGAATTTGTCAAGAGCGAATCCGAAATTAACAAAAATCATATTTATGAAAATTCTGTTGAGTTCGCTCGTTTGTCCAAAGACATGACCAAAGCTTCAAAGAAAAGGCTGTTGTATATCAAAAGGTCCAAACGAATCCAAATCAAGTTTATACAGTTAAAGGAGTTACTCAGTAACAGACATTCGAACTTACAACATTAGTAGAAGAAGATAATGCTGATGGTTGTGATGAGTTTTTCTGGTCAGCACCGATTGATAACGCCGACGAAATAGAAGGTATGTCCAAGAAAACATCATGGATAGTGAAAGGTAGGTATGTGGCAGAACCACTTAATGATCCTACACGCTTTGATGTGCCAAACACAAGTTGTACCAAAATTCCTTCAGGAGAACCGGTCATGGTGTCAAGCGAAACCTCTTCACTAAAGAGCGAACTTCATGCTCAAAGACCAAAGAAAAAGGCCAACATCCATAAAAATCCAAAACAGGTGTTAGAACGAAAGCATCAACGAAATTTGAGATACAAGAAGAATCTCACTAAAAGGAAACAGTTTTGGCGATCTCAAAACCCTAATTACGTTCGTTATGAAAAGCCATCTAAGTCAAAGGAAGAAGCAAAAGCATACTCAGCTTCTCGCACTCAACATAATCAAAACAACCAAAAGAAGAGTTTCGGTCCACAAAGGCACGACAACCAAAAGAGAAGTTTCAGTCCTCAGACGGACGACAACTGAAAAATAAGTTTTGGTCCTCAAGATGAGAGAAACCAAAAGGATGGTTTCATTCTGAGACCAACCAATGAGAGGAACCGAAGGGCAAGAAGTTTCGGCTCTCAACCAAGTAAGAGCAAGGACAAAAAGCTTAACTCTACTCCCAAGTCCCATCTTTCTCATTCTCACTCTCACTCATAGAATGATCGAAAGGGAAAAGGAAAGCTCTTTCCAGAAAACAAAAAGAAACGTCGTTTAAACTTGATTTAGAGAACCGAAAGTCTGCCAACATCAAATTCTCAAATTATAAAACTGAACCTGAAGTTCTCAAGTGTCATAAAATCGAACTTTTCACCATAAAAAGAAAAGATGAAACAACCTTAATAAAAAGAACCTTTTTAGCTGATGTTTCTCTTACAATTCCCTATTTTGTAAAAGGCTCACAAAGACCCTAGAAACTTTGGGTTCCTAAATCTTCTTAATTTTTGCAGGTTATGTGTGATGAGTAGTTCGACGATGAATGGTACATAGACAGTGGATGCTCGCGTCACATGACAGGATGAAAGGAGGAGCTGAGGGAATTTTGGTCCCTTGAAAATGGTGGAAGTGTCGAGTATGGTAATAATTATTTTGGCACAATCAAAGGTTATGGTATGATCACCAATGGTGATTTCTCGATACGAAAAGTGGCGTACATTGATGGTTTACAACACAACCTCATGAATGTTTCTCAACTGGTGGTTGGTACCGGGTTAAAATTTTCATTCGATGATGATGGCTCATAGATTATTGAAAAGCAGACGAACAATATTCTACTGAAATCGAAGCGAAAAGGAGAGATCTAACCCCTGAATCTCAATCCCATACGAGGGAAACCAGTTTTTTGCTTGCTGACGAAAGCTCACTCAAATGAAAAGTGGCTTTGGCACCGAAGACTCTCCCATCTCAATTTTAAAGACATCAACAAACTGGTGCTTGGGGATCATGTTCGAGGTCTTCCTATTCTGAAATTCGACAAATAACACTTGTGTGCTACATGTGAAATGGGAAAGCAAAGTCGACAGAGTCATCCTTCTCGAGTCAACACAAAAGTTATTGAACCACTAGAATTACTTCACATTGATTTATGTGGTCCATCTTCAATCGAGAGCATTGGCGGTAACAAGTATATACTTGTAATAGTAGATGACTTCTCTCGGTTTACTTGGGTGTTCTTTTTAAAGAAAAAATCAGAGGCCACTCCTAAGCTTAAAATCTTTATTAAGCAGATAGAAGTTCAACTACGAAAGGTAGTTCGAACCATAAGAAGCGACAACGGGTTGGAGTTCAAGAACAAAGACTTTGAAGATTTTCTTGCAGAGAAGGGGACAACTCACAACTTCTCGGCTCCATATACTCCACAACATAATGGAATTGTCGAAAGGCGAAACCGATCTTCATGTGAAGCAGCCCGAACCATGCTGAGCTTCGCTTCTCTACCTCTATATTTCTGGGCCGATGCCATAGTTGCTGCATGTTTTACGCAGAACATATCTTATCTCAACAAACGTTTCTCCATCACTCCTTATGAGATATTAAACAACTGGAACCTTAATGTAAAGTTATTCCACGTGTTCGGTTCAAGATGCTTTATCTTCAATTCAAAGGAGCACCGAAAACAAGTTTGATGTCAAAGCATATGAAGTAATCTTTCTGGGTTATTCCTTAACCTCCAAAGTTTCACAACTAGCATTTTTGCTAGGAAACTCTACTCTCATGCAATCATTCACCTAGTGTAATGTCACACCTCGAAACCAATAGCGAAAACGTTCCGGGGTGGAGGACGTCATGTAAAGTATCAAATCCAATGTACATAGTAAGCATAGAAAACATAACCATTACATTACATAGATATATTTACATTTGTTTGAAAGTAAAGTTATACATGTTTATATATACATCCCAAAATGAACAAAAGTTAAGACGTGACTTCTAAACGCTTCGTCTTCTCCAAAAGATCATGAGTACCTGTCTAATGTAGACCTGAGAATACAAGCAGTTTCAAAATCAGCATAAGGCTTGTGAGTTCATAAGAGGTTTGTTTTCTGAGAATGAATAAGTTTCCTTTGGTTTCTGAAAAGGTGGTTATCCAAGAAAATCCCATATTTTCTTATATATAAAGTTTGGTTATCTGTTTGTTATACGATCTGGTTATGTACAGTTTGTTATCCCAGGAAAAACCCTTATTTTCCTTAAAAGTTTGTAATCTGATATCGGTTCAGAATGTAATGTACAAGTATCTACCATACTTAAAGTGTTCGTGTGATGTTTCCTGAAAACCTGGTTATCCATGAAATGTATGATAGTTTTAATACGTATATAAAACTATTGTGTGAAAAGTAAACTAATTAATAAGGTTATTAGTTTACTAGATCCATTATTACCAACAAGTAAATCTCTGTTATCTAAATTCTGAGTTCCATAACCATACGATGGACTATAAATGGCAATAAGTAGTCCATTATCATTTTATGACTTTCGTCATCCTTGAACCTTTCGGTTCGACTGTAGCTAGCAGCTAGGTGCGGGGTTGTCAATCCTGTATAGATCTATACACTCAAGTCATGCTCTCCCTCCAAGAGATGGTTACGGGTGCGGCCCTCCACTCGTGTATCTCTGTGGAGTGTTTTCGAGGACGTGTCTCCAATTATTAAGATTAACAATTTACAAGTAATAATGCGGAAAAATCCTGTTTGTGGTTCTGGTTACAATGGGGGTCCTCCACTCGCGTATCTCTCTGGAGTGTTACCGAGGACGTGTTGTAATGTTCTAGGTTAATGATTTTTAACATAAATGAAGTGGAAAATCATTGGTGAAACATAAAATATAACATTGTATAATCAGGTTTGCAATTAGTTTGAAAACTAACTCTGCAAGTCAAACAGTTGGTTAAAATGGTTTCCAGTGTTAAAAGTATGTGAAATATGAAACATTTCAAATGAAATAATAACTTTGAGTACAAGATTTTCTTGTACTTTTTCTTGTATTCCCCCCTGAAATCATTGAAAACACGGAAAAAGGTGTAGGGGTATGAACTTACCAGACGAGAAATGTGTCGATTGGATGCTAAGTGTCAGTTCGGGGCTTGAGTACACGCGAGGTTCCTATGTAATATGAAGACATACATAATTTCATCTAATTAGACTTTGAACTCCCAAATAAGTAAGACAACACACTCCAAGATGCGAAAACACTCTATTTCAAGTGTTAGGAGTGACCCGGGTAGCATCTAAAGATATGTAGGGCCTAGATAAGGAGTTTACTCTTAAAGAGTAAGCCCTTAGGGGTGTTTATGGTCCAAAGACCATGTCTTCATGAATTTACGGCCGTAAACTCATTGATGGTGTGTTCTTGGATGTTTAAAGGCCTTACAATGAACAAAGGAAGATTCTAGGGTTGATTCCATGGCTTAGGAAGTGATCGGGACTTGAATTAACCTTGGAAAAGGAGTTTATGGTTCTTAAATGACACTTGGGGAGTTTAATACTGCAAACACATGAGTTTATGGCCGTAAACTCATGTTTGTCAATGAATCATGTGCTTTGGTGGTTGTAGGTTAAGCATGCAAGGTTCTAGACCCAAATCTAAGTCATACAAGGTGTTTAGGGAACTTAAACACCCTAATGAAGGTGTTTACGGTTTTGGGAGACCTTCCCAAACTGTAAACTCAAGTGTGACTCATTTCTATATGTTTTGGTGCATCATATGAAGGAATATAAGGTTCTAGACACTCATGGAAGACTTTGGAGGGGTTTAAGGGGCATTTTAACACCTTAAAAGGTGTTTAAGGTCCATGAAGATGTGTTTACGGTTCAAGAATGTTCATGGACCATAAAATCATGTTTACTACCCAATTAACATGATTTTGGTGATCAAATCTCGTGCATGCAAGTCCTTAAGACATATCTAAGCACTAGAAGGGATTTAGGGCTTCAAAACCCCTTTAAAGGAGTTTACGGTTTTGGGAGATGTTCCCAAACCGTAAACACATGTTCTTGATGGTTTTGGGTGATTTAAACAAAGAATTGTTAGATGAACAAGCTTAGAAAACATGCTAGGATAAATTACTTACCAAATTGAAGCTTGAAAGTGGTGTTTTTAGCCAAGTTTCGAGTTTTAGAGAGAGAGTAGAGAGAGAAAGGTGTGAGGTCGGTAAAAGTCTTTAAAGGATGTCCACTCAACCTTTATATAAGGGTTGGGTTTGAGACCCAGTGAAAATCTACCTGATACCGACGTTAAACGAGGTTTAAAATTTTACCCGATTAAATTGTTGTAAGTACGACTTAGTCGTAACTAAAAATTTTCCAAATAATAATTTGGGGCATTTTCACGTGTTTTTATTGCGTTCTGACACTTATGACATCAAAATAAAAAGTCCCAATTTAATTAATTTAAAACAAATGTTAACAGAAAAATTGGAATACGAACGGTTTTATTAACGGGATTGGGTTACAGTAATGGAATAAATTACGGGTTGTCATATGAAATAACTTGTATACTGAGAGAATATCATACCCTATGTTCAATCAACATCATCTATTTGAATCCAAACTCTTGAATGAAGGTCAAAACCTAATACAATACATCCCATATGTTCAACTATGAGTTGAAAACCCTAGACAGCCCGGTTCAAGCTCACTATGAACTAGGATTCTCTTATTGGTCCTAATGGACCAATAAACCTTCAACTTGAACTGCTTTGAGCCTAAAAACCCCAATTGGGTTCTAATTGGACCCACACTCAAAAAAACTTAAGATTTTGGGCCATAATGAGCCTAAAATGGATTAGTTTACCCGAATGGGCCTTATTGGACCATAACAACTCCAATTAACCCTAATGGACCTAGAACTCATCCCTTTATTTTATGTTGGGCCGTCAGTACTTCCAAAGGCCCAATGGGCCGAAAATTTATAATTAGACTTCATAAAAACCAAGCAAGGCCAAGGTTGGGCTCAAAACCATTTCATTTTCATTTCTCTTGGCGCATTCTCGGCCCAGCATCAATTAATACAAAAAAATAAATAAAAAACTAATGGGAGAAATTGGGGTGACACGTCATACATAATTGTTGGATATCCATGCGCCTCTCACATCACACCCCTTAAAGAGTCAACTTATCTCCCTCCAATCTCTCACTCTAATTCTCGGCCACACTCTCATTTTCTCCAACCTCTCTCTTTTCAAAACTCAACAATACTTCTCTAGATCATCAAAAACTCCTCCATCCACTTTCCTCAAGAAAACCGTGAGTATAAGGAAGATCTTCAAGAGAATCACTTCAAGCTTCATTTTGTGGTAAGATCTTGCAAATCCAAGTGTCATACTGCATCTTTAAACTCATTCACTCCTCTTACACACATGTGTTCGTGAATCATACTCTTAGAGCAACTTAGAGCTCGAAAATCATCTCAATAGCACATCTAAGACCGAGATCTCTTCACTTCTTCATAAACAACCGAAACATCAAAGCAAAGGTGAGTTCATACCCCCTTGTTTTTGGTTTTTACTTGTTTTTGGCGGAGAATACAAGTTGATTTGTGTAGATCTATGTGTATATGCATGATTATGTGTGTTTTCCATGAATTATTTGGTGATTATGTGTTGATTACTTCATTAATCTAAAAATATGTTAAGAACTTGAAGTTTATCACTTGGATCTTCAATAAAACATTGAGAAAAGTATGTTTTATCAAATATAGTACATATAAACTTGTAGATCTAGGAAACATACACTTAAAATAGCAAAAAATGAGTGTTGTGCTCAAAGATCTATAACTTATACTCAAAAATCAGCTTTTGACAGGAAAGTTTTAGCCCAATCTCGAACTGTTTTGACCCTCTTAATGGAAGTATTTTTCAAAACTGTTTTATATGGATAAATTTCAGATTTATACCTTTAAAATGACTACACTCACGTTTTCATACGATTTTTCTACAATTTTTGGTGAATTTTACAAAACTGTCTGTCAGATTTGAAATAATTTCGGACCAGCCTGTGAAGGTGAGCAATTTCACATTTGTTAGAAGCCATTAAAAATTATGAAATTTTTTTTGAACAAAGTAGACAAAATTTCCAAAATTCTAGAATTTACGGATCCAAATTTCAACTTACGATGATTTTTCTACGATATTTTCCAAAAACTAGATCGGAAAAGCCCAAAACCAGAAAAATATGTATTTCCACAAAAATCAAGCCAAAAATGATATTTTGACAAAAATGGGTTTAAAATGTTATTTTTACCACAAACTAGTCATCAACACAAGTTTTGAACAAAATGGAGAATAAAGTGTTATTCTTACAAAAATTGGGCCTTAATTGTAAATATTTGGCTTATTGGGCCAAGAACGTCGTTTTTACAAAAAGTGGGCTTTTTATATCAATTTTGTAAATAATCAAGCTAAAATAAACAAAACAATAGCAACCGGGTTAAAAACGATATTCATATCCTTATTGGGCCTGGAAACAATATACATGTTTAGTGGGCATTAGTGTCCTTTTACATGTATATTGGGCTTAGGGTAGATATTCATATTCCTTTGAGCCTGGAAATAATAGACATGTGTAGTGGGCCTTAAAGGGTCCACTTACATGTTTATTGGGCCCGGGGAATGAGTTTTATATATGTTCTTCTTTCTTTTGCTATTTTTTTTAGTGAATACTTAAACAAAAACCAACGATAACTAACAAACGGATTATTTTGATTATTTTCTAGATTATTAGGCCTTAGTGTCACACCCCAAAACCGAGAACGGCGGAATACGTTCTGGGTTGGAGGACGTCATGTACATTATTAAATGTACAATACACCTCGGGGAGTCTGTTTTGCCTTTAATTGTTAATGTGTTAATTAAAGGTCCGAATGTGAACACGTATGTAACCATGCTGATTGACGATCGAATAACAGATGAGCCTCCAAGTCACACGTAGTATGGTGACATTTTGTCACCCCTGGGCCTAGTCGGCTCGAACTGTAGCTACCAGTCGGGATGTGGGAGTGTCTGTCTCGTATAGATCTATACACATAATGCCCGCTCTCCCTCCAGGAGACTCTGGCTAGACAGTGATAGAACAGTGAAGTGTCGTATCGAGAAATAGTATGTCACATTCTGTTTTAGTATATTCTTTTGTATTAGTGTATAATGTACTTTCTGGTATAATGTATAGAGTGTTCTCTTGTATAGTATATGGTATTCTCTTTGCATAGTATTTAGCACGTATTGACTCATAACTGTACTAACTATAGTAAGTGTCATGGAATAGTAGTAATGAGTGGTAATCCTTAACTATACCTATTATAGTTAAATAGAAATGTTAGTTGCATGCCTTTGATACACAAAGGTATTGAACTGAAGTGAAGACTTTTATATCCAACAAAAAAATACATAATATAGAACTAAGAATTCAACGACAGTCGGTCAGATAACAATATACCCTAAGTCCACAATCAAACAAGAACAGGAAGTAAGGTGAGCTATCAGTCCTAAGTCCTTCAAGTCTTACTTATATAAATATATTGGTTTAGATATGGTTTGGGAACAAAATAAGTTTAAAAGAGTTTGTAAATAGTTTTATAACAATTTAACATGAAAAATGAGTTATTGATAAACATTTAAAGCAGTTTTGTTGGCAAAGCAGTTAAAAGTATAGAAAATCCTTTTGGTTGCAAGTTATAAATCACATATGATTGATACTATCACTTGATTGATTCAACTTGTATCCCCCCCATAAAAGCATTTAAAACATTTAAAAGGTTGATTAAGGGGTATGAACTCACCTGCAGTGAGTGGAGTGGACGGAAATGCCGGGTATGGTGCTAGGTGTCAAGTGAGGACTTGAACACACACACGGATCCTATGTAATATGTAGTGATAAATAATTGTATCCAATTAGTTATCTAATCATTAATTAAGTAAGTAAGGACACTCTAATGCATGAAAACACTTTGTTTAAAGTGCTTGGAGTTTTAAGGGTTGTATCTAAGGAGAGTATGGCCTCACTTTGGAGTTTACTCCTCAAATGGTAGCCCTTAGGGGAGTTTGTCACACCCCCAAACCTGAACGGCGGAAACGTTCGGGGGCGGATGACTTCATGTGGTAACGTAACAAATGCATACATAGTAAAGAAAGCAATACAACCATCATATATATAATTGAAAGTTTACATTTGTCAAAAGTTACATGTTCAAAACCCAATTACAATATGATGTCAAAATACGAGATTAAACTGGCGCCACAGCATCCCTTCATCAAAAGTGAAATGAATACCTGAAATTACTCATTTCCTGGGACATACAAGAAATTTTGAAAGAGTAGATCAGCATTTAAGCTGGTGATTTTCATAAGTATTTAAGTGACAATGTTTGAATGAAATGAAATGTTTTATCTTTGTTTGTTTGTGTTTAGAAAATCCTATATTTTCTACTAGTATAAAAGTAGCCTTCACTCAAGACCAATGTTTGTTTCCAAAATGTATGTAAATGTAAAATAACCAATGAGTTTGAAAACCTTATAAATCAATGCATTTTTAATACCCCTTGTGAGTTTTATAACCATACTATTGACTCTGAATGCCTATACACAACGTTTTTCAGGCGTTGGAATGTTATGACGTTTGTCACCCCAAACGGTGGACTGCAGCTAACAGTCAGGGCGCGGGTTGTCAAGCCCGTATAGATCTATACACAAACACCATGCTCCCCCTCCAAGGGATTCTGGTATATAATACAGGACTTGAAATGTGTACTCGAACGTACATGAAGTTAGTGTCTCACAAAACCGTGGTATAAAAACAGATCTACTTGTTAAAATGTTACGTTTGTTCTTGTATACAAAAGTAAACTTCTTGAAATATATGTTTCTAGTACATAAGAGTTAGAAATCTGTTCGTAAACTATACCTATTATAGTTTTCAAAAAGTGTGTCTTGTTTGTTTAGAAATACCTAGAAAAAGAATCACTTGTTTATGAAAGCATAGATTTTTGGTGTAGGGTCTAAGAAAAAAAAAAGAATAATCTAAGAACAGTTTAGTTTTATACAGGCATTACAACAACTTTATATTTTAAAAGATCGAATGCTATTGTAACATATGTTATATATATATATATATATATATATATATATATATATATATATATATATAAGTTCCTTAAAGGTTTATAAATCGCATGTGATTTGAATATATAACAGTATATAAAAGAGTTTCTTTATGTAACACACGATAATACTCGTGTGTTTTACTTGTAATCCCCCCCTTGAAAGCATATAAAAGTATTTAGAATAATTAAAACGGTTGATTAAGGGGTATGAAACTCACTTGAAAGTTTTGGAGATAGCGAGATGGAAAACCGGGCAGAGTTTCGTCTCGGGAAACGGATTTTCCTCGGGATTCTCGGGAATCTCGGGAGTAAAATCGACCTTTGGGACTTGAGCCAAAAAGACCAGAGCTTCGGGTTTGAACGGACACGGAAAACAAGGCAAAGTTGAGAGAGAGAGAAGAGAAATGAACTCTTTCTTTGGAAACCCTCGCATCCTATTTATAGTAAGGCTGGTCTGCCTCGGTACGCGGGGCGTACGCTCGTACGCAGCGCGTACGCGTATGTCATGCATGACCGAAGCCTCGACTGCGTCGGTTCGGATGGGACGGGTTGCTGGGTACGCGGGTCGGATGGGACGGCGGGTCGGACGGGTCGGGGCTTCGGACGGGTCGGTTTCTTCGGATATCGCGACGTGGACGATCAGAGGCCAATCCTCTCGGTTACGCGGGGCGTACAGGGGTACGCAGCGCGTACATCGGCTGAGAACGCTGACTCCCCTTCAGATAGTATCCGAATTTTGAATAAAATAAATAATTAATTTATTTAATAAACTTCAAAAATTCATATCTTCTTCATACGAACTCCGTTTTCGATGGTCTTTATATCCTCGCGTAGGTGAGAGTACGCTCTACAACTTTCGTTTAGACTCCGTCGGCAAATTCCGAAATTATTTTTTTATTAATTAATAAAAACCCATCGTGATTAAGGAATTTCTTTGAAAATTCATAACTTCTTTATCTGATGTCGGTTTTTGCCAGACTCTTTACCGCTGGAATACCATTGTCGAGACCTTCGATTCTCATTTAGGTCATTCCGGCCAAAAGTCGCTCGATCTCCAATTCGAGTTTTTAGCTGTCTGTTGCTAAGCCGAACTTGGAAAAATCATAACTTCGCTATATGAAGTCGGATTTGGGCGTTCTTTTCACGTACGCTCGTGGTTGAAAGACATTTAATCATAGAAGGAAATTAAATAGAACTTATTTGTACATTTTATTATGAAAGTAAATTTTTATTATTCAGAAGTGGTTACAATACTTGACCCATTTTGGTCGTTACAAAGAGTTGAAATATCGGGTTGTCACATCATCCCCCCGTTAGAGAGAATTTCGTCCCGAAATTTAAAGTAGTAAAGATACTACTGAACATGAAAGAGATGAGGTTACTTTTGTTTCATCTGATCTTCGCGTTCCCATGTGAATTCGGGTCCCCGCTTGGCGTTCCAGCGAACCTTCACGATGGGTATGCGACTTTGTTTTGTTTGTTTGACCTCTCGGTCCATGATTTCTACTAGTTCTTCCACAAAGTTGAGGCTCTCGTTGATCTCAATCTCGTCGAGTGGAATAACAAGAGTCTCGTCGGACAGGCACTTTTTCAAGTTTGAGACGTGGAAGGTTGGATGGATGTTACTAAGTTCGCGCGGTAGGTTAAGCTTGTAAGCCACAGGGCCGATTCTGGCAAGAATCTCGAAAGGCCCTATGTATCTTGGATTTGGTTTCCCACGCTTTCCAAATCGTATTAAACCCTTCCACGGTGAGACCTTTAATAAGACGTGGTCTCCTACCTGGAATTCCAAAGGTTTCCTCCTTTGGTCAGCGTAGCTTTTCTGTCGGTCTCTTGAGGCTTTCAATCGTTCACGAATCTGAACGATCTTCTCTGTTGTTTCACGTATGATCTCCGGACCTGTGAGAGTTCTTTCAGGAACTCTTCCTCTAGCTAACTGGGTATCGCCAACTTTAGTCCAGCACAGAGGGGATCTACACTTTCGACCATAGAGGGCTTCAAACGGAGCAGCCTTTATGCTTGTATGATAACTATTGTTGTATGAAAATTCGACAAGGGGTAAATGAATATCCCATGCCTTTCCAAAGTCAATCACGCAGGCTCTCAGCATGTCTTCTAAAGTTTGTATTGTTCTCTCACTTTGTCCGTCTGTCTGTGGGTGGTAGGCTGTACTCATGTCTAGCCTAGTTCCCAGGGAACTTTGTAGTGACTGCCAGAATCTTGAAGTGAATCTACTATCTCGATCGGAGATAATGGATATCGGAACACCATGCAGTCGCACTACTTCCCTTAAGTAAGTTCTTGTAAGCTTCTCCATTTTGTCAGTCTCCTTGATGGGTAGGAAATGTGCGGATTTGGTCAATCTGTCGACAATGACCCATATGGTATCGAGTCCACTTGTCGTCTTGGGTAACTTGGTTATGAAGTCCATAGTAATCCGCTCCCATTTCCATTCCGGTATCTCTGGTTATTGTAGTAGTCCTGACGGTTTCTGATACTCGACCTTAACCTTAGCGCAAGTAAGACATTTACTCACGAAGGTAGCAATTTCTGCTTTCATGTTAGCCCACCAGTACAGTTTCTTAAGATCCAGATACATTTTATCTGAACCCGGGTGAACAGAATATCTTGAGTTGTGAGCCTCGGTCATGACTACGTTTCTGAAACCACCATGATTTGGGGTCCAGATTCGGTCCATGAGATAGTAGGCTCCGCCACCCTTGACTTCTAAATTCTTCTCCATTCCTCGCAGGGATTCACCCGCCACATTTTTAGGTTGCAAAGCTTCCATCTGTGCTTCCTTAATTTGTGTGGATAAGTGGGAATGGATAGTCATGGTCAGAGATTTGACCCTCCGACTAGTGTATTCCTTTCGACTGAGGGCGTCGGCTACTACGTTGGCCTTGCCAGGATGATAACGAATTTCGCATTCGTAGTCGTTCAGTAACTCAACCCATCGTCGTTGTCGCATGTTGAGTTCCTTCTGATCGAAAATGTGTTGATGGCTCTTGTGATCGGTGAATATAGTACTCTTTGTTCCGTATAAGTAGTGCCTCCAGATCATCAGAGCAAATACCACTGCTCCTAACTCGAGGTCGTGTGTCGTATAGTTCACTTCGTGTGTCTTAAGCTGTCGGGAGGCATAAGCGATAACCTTCCCTCTCTGCATAAGAACACAACCAAGTCCTTGATTTGAAGCATCGCAATACACTACGAAGTCTTCTATCCCTTCGGGGAGGGATAGTATCGGTGCGGTGCACAAGGCCTGCTTTAGTGTCTGGAATGCCTTCTCTTGTTTCGCTTCCCAGTCAAAGGCCACACCTTTCTGGGTTAATGAAGTAAGAGGTTTCGCAATGCTCGAAAAGTTCTTTATGAATCTGCGATAGTAGCCAGCTAGACCTAGAAATTGACGAATTTCTGTAGGTGTCTTTGGTGCCGACCAGTTCTCAATAGCCTTAATTTTGGAGGGGTCCACGTGTATACCTTTCTCGCTAACAACGTGACCTAAAAATTCGACTCTTCGAATCCAAAATTCGCATTTAGAGAACTTCGCATAGAGTTTCTCCGTTCGTAGTGTTTCTAGGACTTTTCGTAGGTGTTGACTATGCTCTTCCTCACTTCGAGAGTAGATAAGTATATCATCGATAAAGACGATGACGAACTGATCCAAGTAAGGGCAGCATACCCTATTCATTAGGTCCATAAATACTGTTGGTGCATTGGTTAATCCGAACGGCATCACCACGAATTCATAGTGTCCATAACGAGTTCGGAAAGTTGTCTTTGGAATGTCCCCCTCTAGAACTCGTAATTGGTGATATCCGGATCGCAGGTCTATTTTGGAGAAGTAGTTCGCCCCTTGAAGTTGATCGAATAGGTCGTCAATACGGGGTAGAGGATAGCGGTTCTTGACAGTAAGTTTGTTCAGCTCTCTGTAGTCGATGCACATACGGAACGATCCGTCTTTCTTCTTTACAAACAAGACCGGTGCTCCCCAAGGTGAGAAACTTGGTCTTATGAATCCTTTGTGAAGGAGTTCATTAAGTTGACTGGAAAGTTCCTGCATCTCTGCTGGTGCAAGACGATAAGGCGACTTTGCTACTGGGGTAGCTCCTGGAATTAAGTCGATTCTGAACTCGACTTGGCGTTGCGGTGGTAATCCTGGTAGTTCTTCTGGAAAGATATCGAGAAACTCGCGTACTACCGAGATGCTCTTGATGTCCTTCAGTTCTTGACTTGTATCGACGATGTGCGCTAGAAATGCTCGACTATCCTTCCGCAAGCACTTTCGAGCTGGGATGCACGAAATGATGCGAAGGTTTGCACTAGATTTGTCGCCGTAGATAACTAATGTTTCGTTGTTAGGGAGGTTAAGACGGACTGCTTTCTCAAAGCACATGATTTCGGCGCGAAGAAGACTCAACCAATCCATGCCGACTATGACGTCGAAACTTTTAATTTGAACCGGCATGAGATTGATTGGGAAAGAATGGCCGTCTAATGTTAACGTACAGCCCATGTATATGCAATTTGTGTTTTCGGTTTTTCCATTGGCCATCTCTACAGTGAATGAATTTTCTAACTTGCTAGGTTTAGGTTTAAGTAAATGAATAAAGTTTTGACTCACGAAGCTTCTCTCCGCTCCACTATCGAATAATATGCATGCGTATGAATTATCGAGAAGGAACGTACCAGCAACTATAGTTGGGTCAGCTACAACTTCGTCGTGGCCTATTGCCAAAACTCGTCCCACACTTCCGGTGCCTGCTGCCTTAGGACAGTTTCTCTTGTAGTGGCCCACCTCGCCACAACCGTAGCAAGCCTGCCCTACACCCGCACCGGGAATTTGAGTGATCGGCTTTGCGGGTTCTTTGCAGAAACGGGCTGTGTGTCCTTTCCTGCTGCAGTTGGCGCACTGCATATCTCGACAAGGTCCATGGTGGTGGTAATTGCATTTGGTGCATTTTGGGAGGTTGCCTATATAAGGCTTTGTTGGGTAGGTATTTGTAGGGGCTGTAGCAGGTACAATGGTAGCATTAACTGACACCAGTTGTTTCTTTGCGGATTCTTGGGAAGACCCACCCTTCCCTTTAATCCACGCTCTCTTCCTGCCATTGTTGTTGTTGTTGTTGTAGTTGTTGTTGTTGTTGTTGTTGTAGTTGTTGTAGTTGTTTCCTTTCTGTGGTGCTGCTGCAGAAGTGGTTGAGTTCTAATGACCTCCGTAGTCGATCAGAGATTGTGCCAGTTCCTTAGCACTTTCAAAGGTGTCAGGTTTAGAAGCTAACACGCTTGATCGCATTTGGGGCGTCAGTCCCCAGATGTACCTTTCTATCTTCTTGCTCTCGGGATCAATCATATCAGGACAAAGGATTGCCAGTTCGCAGAATCTGTTGGTATAAGTAGCGATGTCGGCACCCACCATTCCGAGAGTCCATAGCTCGTGTTCAAGCTTTTGAATTTCTCCCCGTGGGCAGTATTCTCTCATCATCATGGCCTTCAAGCTCTCCCAGCTTATGGAGTTTGCCACGATTAGGGTAAGTACTTTAACGTGGCCATTCCACCAAGTTAAAGCTTTATCGAGAAGGGTGAAAGTTGCAAATTTGACCTTGCTGTGCTCGGGGCAGGAGCAGATCTCAAAGACTGCCTCCGTCCTTTCAATCCACTGCCTCAGGGCCATCACACCACCAGTACCATAAAACATCCGGGGCTTGGCATTAGTGAAGTCCTTATAGGTGCATTCTCGAGGTGGTCCATGACTCTCGCCATGGTTGGATGGGTGTGTGCCAGATCCCGAGCCATTAGCACTTGTGTTATTGATCTGTCACATGGCAGCTGCCACCGCTGCGGTGACTGCTGCTTGAAACATTACAGCATCAAATTGGGGTGGTGGAGGTGGTGGTGGTATAGGTGCTTCCTCACCGTTGTTTCGCCTTGGATTCCTACGCGGAGGCATCCTTCAACTATAGATTGAAAAGACAAGGATAAGAATTTCATAGAATGGAAAATGTATGTGTCTCATGAACTAAATCGCTATAGTTCAACAACAGATGATAGTATGAGTCTTAAAATAGAAGAATGAAAGTTATTTGTAAGACTGAGGGTATGAAACAAGTATTTGGGTTCACAAAGACCATTCAAGGTTCGAACGAAATACTCAACATAGTAGTAATAGTGCCACTTATATTAATATAAAAGTTGTTACAACGATCATGAAAATTTGACCCCTATAAGGGTCTCCGATTACAAAGTTCGAGAAATTTAAAGACTTTTAGCCGAGGTCCTAAGCTATAACAAAATTTGAGTCCTTGACAAGCACTACTTGCGTCGAAGGTTGCGCTTGGAGCTTGACTCCGTATCTGATTGCTTTGACTCCATTAGACGCCTATCGAAAGCGGCTTGTTGTTCCCTTAGTTCGGCGAGGGCTGCAATCATTTGCGCTTGAAACGCTTCGGTTTGGAATTGAGCGTTGTCTTGCATCTTGTCCAGCCTACGGATGTCAGAAGTGTGAACCTACACTTCCACGTTGATATCCCGGAGTTGACTAGCTTGTACTCCAGACTGGTAGGACTGATTGGCTAACTTACCCACCATTACCGGGAGTGCTCGATCAGCCGAACCTCCGCCGCGGACATCATAGAAGTCCCCGCACATGCCGTAGGGAGGGCGTAGGTTTTGCTGTTGGCTCCAATGGTGGAGGTGACTTCCCCAGACGGGAGTCGGTCCTTGAAAGTTCCTTACGAAGATGGGAGGTTGAATGGGTGGTGGATCGATAACTTCCGGCTCTGAGTCGGTATCGGAGTCATCACCCACTTCTATGGGTTCCTCGTCTTCTTCGGGATCATCTTCGATCCATCCTCTGTTGCCTTGGTTAGGAAAGTAGGGGTCGCCAGGGTGGTGAAATCCAGCCATTTGACTGTACGAGAAATAGGGTTATAAGAATTGAATAAAGTCGGAACATGCAAAACATGTAAGTTAAACTAGTTTAGATAGCAAATACTCCTATAGTATTCAATTTCTTGTGTTTGATTCTTGTAATGGTTTGGTAAGTTTTGACTTGTTGCTTACAACGATCATTCCTCGATATACGTTGGTCCAATCTTGGGCAAATATAGTTGATCATGCTATATTTGTCCAAAATCTGATTACATATATCGAGTCTCAATCGTAGTGTCAACTTGTCTAAATACTTGTATGGTTGTATAACATGAAAATAGTTTGTGGTATGCATGTAATTGTACTTAAATGAACTATCTATTTAAGTTGAACGAAATGCTGTTTAAGTGTAAAAAGAAAATTTGTTTTGTCAGAGAGTATTAGTCCCTTAAGCATTTATAGTTTGTATATCTTATGTGGTTCGATATACTTAGTTCACTATAAACATTGCTCTGATACCAATCTGTCACACCCCCAAACCTGAACGTCGGAAACGTTCGGGGGCAGATGACTTCATGTGGTAACGTAACAAATGAATACATAGTAAAGAAAGCAATACAACCATCATATATATAATTGAAAGTTTACATTTGTCAAAAGTTACATGTTCAAAACCCAATTACAATATGATGTCAAAATACGAGATTAAACTGGCGCCGCAGCATCCCTTCATCAAAAGTGAAATGAATACCTGAAATTACTGATTTCCTGGGACATACAAGAAATTTTGAAAGAGTAGATCAGCATTTAAGCTGGTGAATTTCATAAGTATTTAAGTGACAATGTTTGAATGAAATGAAATGTTTTATCTTTGTTTGTTTGTGTTTAGAAAATCCTATATTTTCTACTAGTATAAAAGTAGCCTTCACTCAAGACCAATGTTTGTTTCCAAAATGTATGTAAATGTAAAATAACCAATGAGTTTGAAAACCTTGTAAATCAATGCATTTTTAATACCCCTTGTGAGTTTTATAACCATACTATTGACTCTGAATGCCTATACACAACGTTCTTAAGGCGTTGGAATGTTATGACGTTTGTCACCCCAAACGGTGGACTGCAGCTAACAGTCAGGGCGCGGGTTGTCAAGCCCGTATAGATCTATACACAAACACCATGCTCCCCCTCCAAGGGATTCTGGTATATAATACAGGACATGAAATGTGTACTCGAACGTACATGAAGTTAGTGTCTCACAAAACCGTGGTATAAAAACAGATCTACTTGTTAAAATGTTACGTTTGTTCTTGTATACAAAAGTAAACTTCTTGAAATATGTGTTTCTAGTACATAAGAGTTAGAAATCTGTTCGTAAACTATACCTATTATAGTTTTCAAAAAGTGTGTCTTGTTTGTTTAGAAATACCTAGAAAAAGAATCACTTGTTTATGAAAGCATAGATTTTTGGTGTAGGATCTAAGAAAAAAAATAATAATCTAAGAACAGTTTAGTTTTATACAGGCATTACAACAACTTTATATTTTAAAAGATCGAATGCTATTGTAACATATGTTATATATATATATATATATATATATATATATATATATATATATATATATATATAAAAGTTCCTTAAAGGTTTATAAATCGCATGTGATTTGAATATATAACAGTATATAAAAGAGTTTCTTTATGTAACACACGATAATACTCGTGTGTTTCACTTGTAATCCCCCCCTTGAAAGTATATAAAAGTATTTAGAATAATTAAAACGGTTGATTAAGGGGTATGAAACTCACTTGAAAGTTTTGGAGATAGCGAGATGGAAAACCGGGCAGAGTTTCGTCTTGGGAAACGGATTTTCCTCGGGATTCTTGGGAATCTCCGGAGTAAAATCGACCTTCGGGACTTGAGCCAAAAAGACCAGAGCTTCGGGTTTGAACGGACACGGAAAACGAGGCAAAGTTGAGAGAGAGAGAAGAGAAATGAACTCTTTCTTTGGAAACCCTCGCATCCTATTTATAGTAAGGCTGGTATGCCTCGGTACGCGGGGCGTACGCTCGTACGCAGCGCGTACGCGTACGTCATGCATGACCGAAGCCTCGATTGCCTCGGTTCGGATTGGACGGGTTGTTGGGTACGCGGGTCGGATGGGACGGCGGGTCGGACGGGTCGGGGCTTCGGACGGGTCGGTTTCTTCGGATAGCGCGACGTGGAAGATCAGAGGCCAATCCTCTCGGTTACGCGGGGCGTACAGGGGTACGCAGCGCGTACATCGGCTGAGAACGCTGACTCCCCTTCGGATAGTATCCGAATTTTGAATAAAATAAATAATTAATTTATTTAATAAACTTCAAAAATTCATATCTTCTTCATACGAACTCCGTTTTCGATGGTCTTTATATCCTCGCGTAGGTGAGACTACGCTCTACAACTTTCGTTTAGACTCCATCGGCAAATTACGAAATTATTTTTTTATTAATTAATAAAAACCCATCGTGATTAAGGAATTTCTTTGAAAATTCATAACTTCTTTATCTGATGTCGGTTTTTGCCAGACTCTTTACCGCTGGAATACCATTGTCGAGACCTTCGATTCTCGTTTAGGTCATTCCGGCCAAAAGTCGCTCGATCTCCGATTCGAGTTTTTAGCTGTCTGTTACTAAGCCGAACTTGGAAAAATCATAACTTCGCTATATGAAGTCGGATTTGGGCGTTCTTTTCACGTACGATCATGGTTGAATGACATTTAATCATAGAAGGAAATTAAATAGAACTTATTTGTACATTTTATTATGAAAGTAAATTTTTATTATTCAGAAGTGGTTACAATACTTGACCCATTTCAGTCGTTACAAAGAGTTGAAATATCGGGTTGTCACATCATCCCCCCGTTAGAGAGAATTTCGTCCCGAAATTTAAAGTAGTAAAGATACTAGTGAACATGACAGAGATGAGGGTACTTTTGTTTCATCTGATCTTCGCGTTCCCATGTGAATTCGGGTCCCCGCTTGGCGTTCCAGCGAACCTTCACGATGGGTATGCGACTTTGTTTTGTTTGTTTGACCTCTCGGTCCATGATTTCTACTGGTTCTTCCACAAAGTTGAGGCTCTCGTTGATCTCGATCTCGTCGAGTGGAATAACAAGAGTCTCGTCGAACAGGCACTTTTTCAAGTTTGAGACGTGGAAGGTTGGATGGATGTTACTAAGTTCGCGCGGTAGGTTAAGCTTGTAAGCCACAGGGCCGATTCTAGCAAGAATCTCGAAAGGCCATATGTATCTTGGATTTAGTTTCCCACGTTTTCCAAATCGTATTAAACCCTTCCACGGTGAGACCTTTAATAAGACGTGGTCTCCTACCTGGAATTCCAAAGGTTTCCTCCTTTGGTCAGCGTAGCTTTTCTGTCGGTCTCTTGAGGCTTTCAATCGTTCACGAATCTGAACGATCTTCTCTGTTGTTTCACGTATGATCTCCGGACCTGTGAGAGTTCTTTCAGGAACTCTTCCTCTAGCTAACTGGGTATCGCCAACTTCAGTCCAGCACAGAGGGGATCTGCACTTTCGACCATAGAGGGCTTCAAACGGAGCAGCCTTTATGCTTGTATGATAACTATTGTTGTATGAAAATTCGACAAGGGGTAAATGAATATCCCATGCCTTTCCAAAGTCAATCACGCAGGCTCTCAGCATGTCTTCTAAAGTTTGTATTGTTCTCTCACTTTGTTCGTCTGTCTGTGGGTGGTAGGCTGTACTCATGTCTAGTCTAGTTCCCAGGGAACTTTGTAGTGACTGCTAGAATCTTGAAGTGAATCTACTATCTCGAACGGAGATAATGGATATCGGAACACCATGCAGTCGCACTACTTCCCTTAAGTAAGTTCTTGTAAGCTTCTCCATTTTGTCAGTCTCCTTGATGGGTAGGAAATGTGCGGATTTGGTCAATCTGTCGACAATGACCCATATGGTATCGAGTCCACTTGTCGTCTTGGGTAACTTGGTTATGAAGTCCATAGTAATCCGCTCCCATTTCCATTCCGGTATCTCTGGTTGTTGTAGTAGTCCTGACGGTTTCTGATACTTGACCTTAACCTTAGCGCAAGTAAGACATTTACTCACGAAGGTAGCAATTTCTGCTTTCATGTTAGGCCACCAGTACAGTTTCTTAAGATCCAGATACATTTTATCTGAACCCGGGTGAACGGAATATCTTGAGTTGTGAGCCTCGGTCCATGAGATAGTAGGCTCCGCCACCCTTGACTTCTAAATTCTTCTCCATTCCTCGCAGGGATTCACCCGCCACATTTTTAGGTTGCAAAGCTTCCATCTGTGCTTCCTTAATTTGTGTGGATAAGTGGGAATGGATAGTCATGGTCAGAGATTTGACCCTCCGACCAGTGTATTCCTTTCGACTGAGGGCGTCGGCTACTACGTTGGCCTTGCCAGGATGATAACGAATTTCGCATTCGTAGTCATTCAGTAACTCAACCCATCGTCGTTGTCGCATGTTGAGTTCCTTCTGATCGAAAATGTGTTGAAGGCTCTTGTGATCGGTGAATATAGTACTCTTTGTTCCGTATAAGTAGTGCCTCCAGATCTTCAGAGCAAATACCACTACTCCTAACTCGAGGTCGTGTGTCGTATAGTTCACTTTGTGTGTCTTAAGCTGTCGGGAGGCATAAGCGATAACCTTCCCTCTCTGCATAAGAACACAACCAAGTCCTTGATTTGAAGCATCGCAATACACTACGAAGTCTTCTATCCCTTCGGGGAGGGATAGTATCGGTGCGGTGCACAAGGCCTGCTTTAGTGTCTGGAATGCCTTCTCTTATTTCGCTTCCCAGTCAAAGGCCACACCTTTCTGGGTTAATGAAGTAAGAGGTTTCGCAATGCTCGAAAAGTTCTTTATGAATCTGCGATAGTAGCCAGCTAGACCGAGAAATTGACGAATTTATGTAGGTGTCTTTGGTGCCGACCAGTTCTCAATAGCCTTAATTTTGGAGGGGTCCACGTGTATACCTTTCTCGCTAACAACGTGACCTAAAAATTCGACTCTTCGAATCCAAAATTCGCATTTAGAGAACTTCGCATAGAGTTTCTCCGTTCGTAGTGTTTCTAGGACTTTTCGTAGGTGTTGACTATGCTCTTCCTCACTTCGAGAGTAGATAAGTATATCATCGATAAAGACGATGACGAACTGATCCAAGTAAGGGCGGCATACCCTATTCATTAGGTCCATAAATACTGCTAGTGCATTGGTTAATCCGAACGGCATCACCACGAATTCATAGTGTCCATAACGAGTTCGGAAAGCTATCTTTGGAATGTCCCCCTCTAGAACTCGTAATTGGTGATATCCGGATCGCAGGTCTATTTTGGAGAAGTAGTTCGCCCCTTGAAGTTGATCGAATAGGTCGTCAATACGGGGTAGAGGATAGCGGTTCTTGACAGTAAGTTTGTTCAACTCTCTGTAGTTGATGCACATACGGAACGATCCGTCTTTCTTCTTTACAAACAAGACCGGTGCTCCCCAAGGTGAGAAACTTGGTCTTATGAATCCTTTGTGAAGGAGTTCATTAAGTTGACTGGAAAGTTCCTGCATCTCTGCTGGTGCAAGACGATAAGGCGACTTTGCTACTGGGGTAGCTCCTGGAATTAAGTCGATTCTGAACTCGACTTGGCGTTGCGGTGGTAATCCTGGTAGTTCTTCTGGAAAGATATCGAGAAACTCGCGTACTACCGAGATGCTCTTGATGTCCTTCAGTTCTTGACTTGTATCGACGATGTGCGCTAGAAATGCTCGACTATCCTTCCGCAAGCACTTTCGAGCTAGGATGCACGAAATGATGCGAAGGTTTGCACTAGATTTGTCGCCGTAGATAACTAATGTTTCGTTGTTAGGGAGGTTAAGACGGACTGCTTTCTCAAAGCACATGATTTCGGCGCGAAGAAGACTCAACCAATCCATGCCGACTATGACGTCGAAACTTTTAATTTGAACCGGCATGAGATTGATTGGGAAAGAATGGCCGTCTAATGTTAACGTACAGCCCATGTATATGCAATTTGTGTTTTCGGTTTTTCCATTGGCCATCTCTACAGTGAATGAATTTTCTAACTTGCTAGGTTTAGGTTTAAGTAAATGAATAAAGTTTTGACTCACGAAGCTTCTCTCCGCTCCACTATCGAATAATATGCATGCGTATGAATTATCGAGAAGGAACGTACCAGCAACTATAGTTGGGTCAGCTACAGCTTCGTCGTGGCCTATTGCCAAAACTCGTCCCACACTTCCGGTGCCTGCTGCCTTAGGACAGTTTCTCTTGTAGTGGCCCACCTCGCCACAGCCGTAGCAAGCCTGCCCTACACCCGCACCGGGAATTTGAGTGATCGGCTTTGCGGGTTCTTTGCAGAAATGGGTTGTGTGTCCTTTCCTGCTGCAGTTGGCGCACTGCATATCTCGACAAGGTCCATGGTGGTGGTAATTGCATTTGGTGCATTTTGGGAGGTTGCCTATATAAGGCTTTGTTGGGTAGGTATTTGTAGGGGCTGTAGCAGGTACAATGGCAACATTAACTGACACCAGTTGTTTCTTTGCGGATTCTTGGGAAGACCCACCCTTCCCTTTAATCCACGCTCTCTTCCTGCCATTGTTGTTGTTGTTGTTGTTGTTGTTGTAGTTGTTGTTGTTGTTGTTGTTGTTGTAGTTGTTGTTGTTGTTGTTGTTTCCTTTCTGTGGTGCTGCTGCAGAAGTGGTTGAGTTCTAATGACCTCCGTAGTCGATCAGAGATTGTGCCAGTTCCTTAGCACTTTCAAAGGTGTCAGGTTTAGAAGCTAACACGCTTGATCGCATTTGGGGCGTCAGTCCCCAGATGTACCTTTCTATCTTCTTGCTCTCGGGATCAATCATATCTGGACAAAGGATTGCCAGTTCGCAGAATCTGTTGGTATAAGTAGCGATGTCGGCACCCACCATTCCGAGAGTCCATAGCTCGTGTTCAAGCTTTTGAATTTCTCCCCGTGGGCAGTATTCTCTCATCATCATGGCCTTCAAGCTCTCCCAGCTTATGGAGTTTGCCACGATTAGGGTAAGTACTTTAACGTGGCCATTCCACCAAGTTAAAGCTTTATCGAGAAGGGTGAAAGTTGAAAATTTGACCTTGCTGTGCTCGGGGCAGGAGCAGATCTCAAAGACTGCCTCCGTCCTTTCAATCCACTGCCTCAGGGCCATCACACCACCAGTACCATAAAACATCCGGGGCTTGGCATTAGTGAAGTCCTTATAGGTGCATTCTCGAGGTGGTCCATGACTCTCGCCATGGTTGGATGGGTGTGTGCCAGATCCCGAGCCATTAGCACTTGAGTTATTGATCTGTCACATGGCAGCTGCCACCGCTGCGGTGACTGCTGCTTGAAACATTACAGCATCAAATTGGGGTGGTGGAGGTGGTGGTGGTATAGGTGCTTCCTCACCGTTGTTTCGCCTTGGATTCCTACGCGGAGGCATCCTTCAACTATAGATTGAAAAGACAAGGATAAGAATTTCATAGAATGGAAAATGTATGTGTCTCATGAACTAAATCGCTATAGTTCAACAACAGATGATAGTATGAGTCTTAAAATAGAAGAATGAAAGTTATTTGTAAGACTGAGGGTATGAAACAAGTATTTGGGTTCACAAAGACCATTCAAGGTTCGAACGAAATACTCAACATAGTAGTAATAGTGCCACTTATATTAATATAAAAGTTGTTACAACGATCATGAAAATTTGACCCCTATAAGGGTCTCCGATTACAAAGTTCGAGAAATTTAAAGACTTTTAGCCGAGGTCCTAAGCTATAACAAAATTTGAGTCCTTGACAAGCACTACTTGCATCGAAGGTTGCGCTTGGAGCTTGACTCCGTATCTGATTGCTTTGACTCCATTAGACGCCTATCGAAAGCGGCTTGTTGTTCCCTTAGTTCGGCGAGGGCTGCAATCATTTGCGCTTGAAACGCTTCGGTTTGGAATTGAGCGTTGTCTTGCATCTTGTCCAGCCTACGGATGTCAGATCTACTTGTTAAAATGTTACGTTTGTTCTTGTATACAAAAGTAAACTTCTTGAAATATATGTTTCTAGTACATAAGAGTTAGAAATCTGTTCGTAAACTATAACTATTATAGTTTTCAAAAAGTGTGTCTTGTTTGTTTAGAAATACCTAGAAAAAGAATCACTTGTTTATGAAAGCATAGATTTTTGGTGTAGGGTCTAAGAAAAAAAAAAGAATAATCTAAGAACAGTTTAGTTTTATACAGGCATTACAACAACTTTATATTTTAAAAGATCGAATGCTATTGTAACATATGTTATATATATATAAAAGTTCCTTAAAGGTTTATAAATCGCATGTGATTTGAATATATAACAGTATATAAAAGAGTTTCTTTATGTAACACATGATAATACTCGTGTGTTTTACTTGTAATCCCCCTCTTGAAAGCATATAAAAGTATTTAGAATAATTAAAACGGTTGATTAAGGGGTATGAAACTCACTTGAAAGTTTTGGAGATAGCGAGATGGAAAACCGGGCAGAGTTTCGTCTCGGGAAATGGATTTTCCTCGGGATTCTCGGGAATCTCGGGAGTAAAATCGACCTTCGGACTTGAGCCAAAAAGACCAGAGCTTCGGGTTTGAACGGACACGGAAAACGAGGCAAAGTTGAGAGAGAGAGAGAAGAGAAATGAACTCTTTCTTTGGAAACCCTCGCATCCTATTTATAGTAAGGCTGGTCTGCCTCGGTACGCGGGGCGTACGCTCGTATGCAGCGCGTACGCGTACGTCATGAATGACCGAAGCCTCGACTGCCTCGGTTCGGATGGGACGGGTTGCTGGGTACGCGGGTCGGATGGGACGGCGGGTCGGATGGGACGGCGGGTCGGACGGGTCGGGGCTTCGGACGGGTCGGTTTCTTCGGATAGCGCGACGTGGACGATCAGAGGCCAATCCTCTCGGTTACGCGGGGCGTTCAGGGGTACGCAGCGCGTACATCGGATGAGAACGCTGACTCCCCTTCGGATAGTATCCGAATTTTGAATAAAATAAATAATTAATTTATTTAATAAACTTCAAAAATTCATATCTTCTTCATACGAACTCCGTTTTCGATGGTCTTTATATCCTCGCGTAGGTGAGACTACGCTATATAACTTTCGTTTAGACTCCGTCGGCAAATTCCGAAATTATTTTTTTATTAATTAATAAAAACCCATCGTGATTAAGGAATTTCTTTGAAAATTCATAACTTCTTTATCTGATGTCGGTTTTTGCCAGACTCTTTACTTCTGGAATACCATTGTCGAGACCTTCGATTCTCGTTTAGGTCATTCCGGTCAAAAGTCGCTCGATCTCCGATTCGAGTTTTTAGCTGTCTGTTGCTAAGCCGAACTTGGAAAAATCATAACTTCGCTATATGAAGTCGGATTTGGGCGTTCTTTTCACGTACGATCATGGTTGAAAGACATTTAATCATAGAAGGAAATTAAATAGAAGTTATTTGTACATTTTATTATGAAAGTAAATTTTTATTATTCAGAAGTGGTTACAATACTTGACCCATTTTGGTCGTTACAAAGAGTTGAAATATCGGGTTGTCACAGAGTTTATGGTTTCTGAACCATTTCTACCATGAGTTTACGGTCGTAAACTCATGGCAATGGTGTATTTGTGTGTTTCAAGGTCTCATGTTTCACAAAGAAATGCTCTAGGTTTGAATCAAAGGCTGAGGAAGTGGTTAGGGCTCGAAATGGCACCCCTTTGGAGTTTGCGGCCTTTTGACCACTCCATGGGAGTTTGTGGTCATAAACCCTTGGGTTCACGGCCGTAAACTCTTGGCCACTTCTTCCTTTTCATGTTTTATGGTTCTTAGATCATGCATGCAAGTTTCTAGCCTCTAGTCCAAGCATTAGAAGGTTTAGGGGCATCAAAACACCCTTTGGGGGTGTTTACAGTTTTGTGAGATCCCCAAACCGTAAACACTTGTTCTTGAGGATTTTTTGTGTTCATTCCATGGATTTGCAAGCACACTAAGTAAATAACTAGTTACGAAGAGTATACTTACTTATAGGAAGCTTGTAAGAGTGCTTAGGACCCAAGAACACTAGTGTGTGTTCTTGGTGTTTTGAAGAATACTTGAGATCTATGTAAAAATCAAAAACACATGGATGAAATGATGTATAAACACTAGATTAAGTGTTGTATGAACTAATTTAGGAATGAAAACTTACACTTTTGGCGCATTTGGAAGAATTGACTTATGATACTTGAGAGAAAAAGCCTTGTGTTCTTGAGGTGGGAAGTGGAGAATGAGGAAAAAGGGTGTAAACTCATGCTATATGCATGATTCCTTGGGGAAAAGGTGTTTACGTCCCAAACACCAATTGTTTGGCCGTAAACTCCTAGCTAATGTGTTGGTTGTTTTGTTTGTTAAACCTCACTAATTACGACACTTCCTTTTAATTGTTTGACGAAAAATAAAATAAAACACCAAATGGACTTAAATCCGGCCAACAATGTACTGAACTGTTTTTGACTAATATTTGAAGTGTTTGACTGTGGAAATTACACAAATGAAAATTTCAGGTTGTCACATCATCCCCCCGTTAAAGGGAATTTCGTCCCGAAATTAGGGTTCAAGTAGCTAGGTTATTACAACATAACTAAGCGAAAAGATGAGGATATTTGTGTTTCATTTGATCCTCGCGCTCCCAAGTGAACTCCGGTCCTCGCTTGGCGTTCCAGCGAACCTTCACAATTGGGATGCTGCTTTGTTTCGTTCGTTTGACCTCTCGGTCTATAATCTCCACAAGTTTTTCCACAAAGATGAGGCTCTCGTTGATCTTGATGTCGTCAAGTGGGATTACAAGAGTCTCGTCGGATAGGCACTTTTTCATGTTCGATATGTGGAAGTTAGGATGTAAATTACTAAGCTCGCGGGGTAGATTGAGTTTGTAAGCTACGGGGCTGATTCTAGCGAGAATCTCGAAAGGCCCTATGTATCTTGGATTTAGTTTTCCATGCTTTCTAAAGCGTATCAAGCCTTTCCAGCATGGCACTTTCAAAAGGACTCGGTCTCCCACTTGGAACTCCAAGGGTTTTCTTCGTTTATTTGCGTAGCTTTTCTTTTGTTCTCTAGAGGCTTTCAATCGTTCACGAATCTGAGCGATCTTCTCTGTCGTTTCCCGAATGATCTTTGGACCTGTGAGAGTGCTGTCAGGAACTCGTCCTTTAGCTAACTAAGTGTCACCCACCTTAGCCCAGCACAGAGGGGACCTGCACTTTCGGCCGTAGAGGGCTTCGAATGGAGCGGCCTTGATGCTCGTGTGATAACTGTTGTTGTAAGAAAACTCGACAAGGGGTAAGTGGGTATCCCACGCCTTCCCAAAGTCGATCACACAGGCTCGCAACATATCTACTAAGGTTTGGATAGTTCTCTCACTTTTCCCGTCAGTCTGCGGATGGTAGGTTGTACTCATGTCCAGCCTCGTTCCTAAGGAGCTTTGAAGTGACTGCCAGAATCTCGAAGAGAATCTGTTATCCCTATCGGATATAATAGATATTGGAACACCATGCAGTCGTACGATCTCCCTAATGTATGTTCTTGTGAGTTTCTCCATCTTGTATGTTTCCTTGAATGGAAGGAACTGCGCAGACTTGGTCAATCTGTCGACGATGACCTATATGGTATCAAGCTCACCCGTTGTCTTGGGTAGCTTGGTTATGAAGTCGATAGTGATCCGCTCCCACTTCCATTCAGGTATCTCCGGTTGTTGTAGTAGACCTAATGGTTTCTGGTATTCAACCTTGACCTTGGTGCAAGTAAGGCATTTACTCACGAAGGTAGCGATTTCCGCTTTCATGTTAGGCCACCAGTATGATTTTCGAGATCTAGATACATCTTATCTGAACCTGGGTGGACAGAATATCGAGTGTTATGCGCTTCCTTCATGACCAAGTCTCTGAAGCCACCGTGTCGTGGTCTCCAGATCCAGTTCATGAGATATCAGGCTCTGTCACCCTTAACTTCTAGGTTCTTATCCATTCCTCGCAGGGATTCTGCCGCTACATTTTCAGGTTTCAAGGCTTCGAGCTGAGCCTCCTTAATCTGTGCGGATAGATGTGAATGGATAGTCATTGTTAATGACTTGACCCTTTGACCAGAATATTCTTTCCGACTTAGGGCGTCTGCTATACTACATTGGCTTTACCCAGATGATAACGAATTTCGCACTCGTAGTCATTGAGTAGCTCGACCCACCGTTGTAGGTTGAATATGTGTTGTATGTCGTTGTCTCATATCGAGCTCCTTCATACCGTACAGGTAGTGTCTCCAGATTTTTAGGGCAAATACAACTACTCCTAATTCGAGGTCGTGTGTGGTGTAGTTGACTTCGTGTGTCTTTAGATGTCTTGAGGCATAGGCGATGACCTTACCGCGTTGCATCAGAACACAACCAAGCCCCTGATTAGATGCATCGCAGTATACCATGAAATCTTCTATACCTTCGGGGAGGGATAGTATCGGTGCATTGCATAAGGCTCGTTTCAGGGTTTGGAATGGCTTCTCTTGTTTCTCTCCCCAGTTAAAGGCCACGCCTTTCTAGGTCAATGTTGTAAGGGGTTTCGCGATTTGAGAGAATTTTTGTATGAACCTACGATAGTAGCCAGCAAGGCCTAGAAATTGGCGAACTTATGTAGGCGTCTTCGGTGCTGACCAGTTCTGAATAGCTTTAACTTTGGATGGGTCCACGTGGATTCCTTCTTCACTAACCACGTGTCCTAAGAATTCGACTCTTCGGATCCAGAATTCGCACTTAGAGAACTTTACGTATAGCTTCTCCGATCGTAGGGTTTCCGAGACTTGTCATAGATGATCGCTATGCTCCTCTTTACTTTGAGAGTAGATAAGTATGTCATCAATGAAGATGATGATGAACTGATCCAAGTAGGGACGGCACACCCTATTCATTAAGTCCATGAATATTGCGGGCGTGTTGGTTAGTCCGAACGACATCACCACGAACTTGTAATGTCTGTAACGAGTTCGGAAGGCTGTTTTCGGGACATCCTCCTCAAGCACTCGTAACTGAGGATACCCGGACCTCAGATCAATCTTTGAAAAGTAACTCGCCCCTTGCAGTTGGTCGAATAAATCATCTATATGAGGAAGAGGATAACGATTTTTGACCGTCAGCTTATTGAGTTCTCTGTAATCGATGCACATTCGGAACAATCCGTCCTTTCTTCTTTACGAACAAGACCGACGCTCCCCAGGATGAGAAGCTAGGTCTTATAAATCCCTTGCTGAGTAGCTCGTTAAGTTGACCGGACAGTTCTTGCATCTCAGCAGGCGCTAGACGATAGGGCGATTTGGCTACAGGGGTAGCTCCTAGAATTAACTCGATCCTGAACTCGACCTGGCATTGGGGAGGTATACTTGCTAGCTCTTCTGGTAAGATGTCAGGGAAGTCGCGTACTACGGGGAAATCTTTTAGGTCTTTTGTTTTCTGGCTTGTATCGACGACGTGTGCGAGGAATGCACGATATTCCTTACGCAAGTACTTCTGTGCTTGAATACTTGAGATAATACGAAGACTCGTACTGGGTTTGTCTCCGTAGATTAACAAGGTTTCGTTATTCGGTAGATTTAGACATATTGCTTTGTCGAAACACAGGATATCAGTACGATGAAGACTCAACCAGTCCATGCCCACGATGACATCGAAACTCTTGATCGATACTGGTATGAGGTCGATTGGGAACGAATGATTATCTAGCATGAGGGTACAACCTATGTAGATCTCATTAGAACTCTTTGTCTTTCCGTTAGCCATTTCTACGGTGAAGGTTTCTTTTAATGGTTGCGGTGATTGTTTAAGTAATTGCTTAAAGTTTTGGTTTACGAAGCTCCTCTCCGCTCCACTATCAAATAGGATACAAGCATAAGAGTTATCGAGAAGGAACGTACCCGTGACTATTATGGGGTCTGCTACTGCTTCATTATGGCCAATAGCAAGTAGTCTTCTTGTTCCTCCCATATTCCCAGCTTTCGGACAGTTTCTTTTGAAGTGCCTTATCTCGCCGAAACCATAGCAGGCCTGGCTTACTCCCGAACAGGGGACCTGAGAAATGGGCTTGGGTTGAGATCTGCAGAACTGGGCGGTATGGCTGTTCCGGTCATAGTTAGTGTAGTGCATTTCACGGAAGGGGCCGTGATGATGGAATGAGCACTTGGTGCACTTGGGAAGGTTCCCCGTATATGTTTTGGCTGGTATAGGGGTAGCAGGAGTAGTGGCAGCATTGACAGCCACAGTCTATTGGTTCTTGGAAGAGGATTGAGTTGACTTGCCCTTCTTGCAGTCTGACCGCTTCCTCTTGTTGTCGGATGTCTTGGTCTGTGCAGTGGCAACCGTTGTGGTAGTTGATGGAGTGTAAGGAACTTCATCATCAATTAACCTTTAGGCGAATTCCTTGGCACTATCAAAGGTCGTAGGGTGCGATGCTAGAACGTTCCCTCGATACGGGGGCACTAAACCCCAGATGTATCGTTCAATTTTCTTTCCCTCAGTAGGGACCATGTTAGGACATAGAGTTACTAGGTCGCAGAACCTGGTTGTATAAACCATTATGTCGGTCTCCTTCATTTTGAGGTTTAAGAGTTCCTCCTCGAGTTTCTGTATTTCACCCCTATGGCAATACTCCCATGTCAGAAGGTCCTTCTGTGTGTCCCAGCCCATGGCTTTGGTTGTTACTAAAGAGAGTGATTTGACATGGCCATTCCACCATGTCAGGGCCCTTTCAGTGAAGGTGCAAGCAGCAAACTTAATCTTGCTTTCCTCGGGGCACGAGCACATCTCGAAGATGGCTTCAGTTCTTTCGATCCATTGGGACAGTGCAATGATCCCTCTGGTCCCATTGAAGAATGTTGGTTTGCAGTTCATGAAATCCTTATAGGTACAGCCCTGTGTACGTGGGTGGATTTCACCATGTCTGGAGTTGGTGCCCATTCTAGCTCCACTTGCATCATCGAAATCTATTTGGGCCATAGTTGCGGTTACAACTGTCTAAAACATCACTGCATCGAACTGCGGAGGAGGAGGTGGTGGAGTTTGAGTTTTAGGTCTGCCCCTGGTCCGACGAGGACGAGGCGGCATCTTTTACTGAAAATTCATGAAAAGTGATGATAAGAGTAAGAATCGACTATAAGTATGATGAGAGTGTTTCATGGACTAGATCGCCATAGTCCAACTGTCAGATAGAGTCATATCAACAGAGTAGGGAAACACAAAAGTATGGATTTTCCCATAGAGTAGATAACTGCCAATAATACTGGTATTAATGATGTAAAAAGGAGTTCAGAAAAGTTGAGCTAACAGTAGGTCTTACATCAAACCATAGGGAAAATTTTGGCATCTTAGAAGTCTAGTTAGAGTGCTTTGAAGTTTAGGAATGTTTACAGACAAGTGCTCTACCGAGCAAAGAAAAGAAAAGGCTATTCCTTAAACAAAAGAGAAATATGAGTTGACATCTTCTACTGGCGACGGGTATCCCTTGAGCGAACCCTAAGATCAACCAGTTAGCGTACAACTTCCTGAAGATGTCGTTCATGAGCCCTCTGACGCACTCGGAGTTCCATGACTTCGGCTCGGGATGCAACTAGCTATTGTTGCAGAGCCTTATTGGTCCCTCTAGTCCTATCCATAGCTTCTTCAAGTTGGCGAATATGGGCAGTGTTAAGGTTAGAGTTGGCATCAATTTCCACAACTCTACGGATGGCTGCATGACCTTGTTCGACATTCCTAGAAATCCTACGGACCATGATGGGCAAGACTCGGTCAGCTGAACCTCCCTCGCTTATGTTGTAAAAGCTTCGGTCTCCGTTGAAAGGTAAAGGCTGACCCTGTTCATCGCTCCATCAATTCAAGGTTGTTACCCACATGGGAGTGGGATCTTGAAATGTTGGACGGGGGTTGGGGTTTGGAGCTACTGGGGGTAGGTTGTTGACTTCTGGTTTGGAGTCGAAGCTATCCAAAAAGCCTTCTGCACGGTGATCATCCAAAGGGATCAGATGATCATCTTCTGGCTCCTCATTAAGCCATCCTCCAATGCCTTGGTTTGGATAGTACGGATCACCGGGAAGGTGGAAACCAGCCATGCTATCTACGCGAGAATGGGGAAAGAATAGTTAATAGGCGTTCCAATCTAAGATACTTATAAGATGATCGTTATGAGTTAGACCAACACTTTCATAGTGCATACCAATTACATGCGTCCGAAATAGAATAGACCTTCGAATAAGTGACCCTAACTCTAAATCCACAACCAAACAAGGAACAGGAAGTACAGCAAAGGTCACATATTCTGAGTCTATAGCTCCTTAGTTGCATGTAACCATAGCGTATCCACTTATCAACTATTGCTCTACTAGTAATGACCTTTTTAGTTCTCACATATGTAACTTATAGTAATGCAGAATACTCCTATAGTATTCCTGTTCTAATGTTCTTGTAGTAGTGTTGGTAACTTTTTAGACTTGTTGCAACACCAAAACCACTCTTAGGCACATGCTAGTCACTCCTAGGAAAATGTAGTTGATCAGGCTACATCCACCCAGATTTGAGTATATGTCTTAAGCCTAATTGTGTTGTTCAACAATCTTAATACTTTTGTTTTGTTCTAGTATGATACTGACCCTTAGTATTAATGGATGTATATATATACTTAGTTAAATATTTTATTATTTAAAAGTATATATTCTTGGTCAGAGTGTTTTAATCTCGATGTGTTTATAGTTCATATATCTTTTATGGGTTGATATACTTGATTCACTATAAACAATGCTCTGATACCAATATGTCACACAGCAAAACAGAGAACGGCGGAATAGGTTCTGGGGTGGAGGACGTCATGTATAGTATCATAACAATGCATAATAGTAAAGACAAGCAACAACATCCATTGCATTAATATAATAATCGTAATACAAACGTGTTTTGTACAATTTGTAAGACATCAAAAGTATAATCAAAATAAAAGATGAGTCTTGTACGTGCTCCATCTTCTCAAAAGTTGCATCTGTACATGTCTACTGATGACCTGAGAATATACGTTATTTTGAAAGCAAGTATCAGCATAAAGTTGGTGAGTTCATAAGTTTTTAGTGTCATTGCTTGTATGAAACTCTTTACAATCATGTAATATAATCGATGTTATCAATGTTTGAAAACAGTATGATCTCTAGAAAATCCTATATTTTCCAGCTAAAGTAGTCTTCTACAAACAGTCGGTTATTTGTATGTTTGATCCTTTGAAAATTTAAAAGTTTTCCTAGTGAGACTATCAGTACGAAAATATAGTTTTAGACTTCATTCATGTAAAGTAATTGGGAAAATAATGTTTTACCCCAGCAGTGTCACTGCCGGCTGAATATAATAAAAATGCAAACTCCAGGTAGTATTAAATGTACAATACACCTCGGGGAGTCTGTTTTGCCTTTAATTCTTAATGAGTTAATTAAAGGTCTGAATGTGAACTCATATGTAACCATGCTGATTGACGATCGCATAACAGATAACCTTCCAAGTCACATGTAGTATGGTGACATTTTGTCACACCCCAAAACCGAGAACGGCGGAAATGTTCTGGGGAGGAGGACGTCATGTAATGTATCACAACAATGAAAAGTAGTAAACAAGAAACAACATCATCCACTACATTAATAGTATAATTTTAATTACATTTGAGTTCTTTCATACTATAATTCTACAAAAATGAATATTCAAAAATAAAAGACGAGTCTTGATCACTCCGTCTTCACAGAACCTGGTAGTCGTACCTATCTATCCATATCCTGGGAATACAAGTTATTTTGAAAGTGAGTATCAGCAATAATGCTGGTGAATTCATAAGTATTTATGTGACTTTGATTTGTAAAGCTGTAAAGAAAGACCTGTAAATGTTTTTGAAGGAAAGTTTGTACCAACGAACATGTTTGTAAGTAATTGTAAACGTTTGAAAACCCTAGAAAATCCCATATTTTCTACTAGTATAAAATGTAGCCTTCTACCAAGACTCAACTGTTTTGAATGTTTCCTTCAGAAATCCAATATTTGTTTATAAGTGGGTGGTAGTTTAAAAGTCCCAAAAATGTACTACCATGAGGCTTTTCATGTCTAAAACAGTAGATTTGTGTACAGTTGTAATTGCTAAGGTATATGATAACTCCGTAAATCAACGTGTTTTTTATACTCCATGTGAGTTTTATAACCATGCTATTGACGCTGACGGCCTGTAACAACGTTCTTCAGGCGTTGGAATGTTATGACATTTGTCACCCCAGACCTGCCGGTCTAACTGTAGCTAACAGTTTAGGTGTGGGATTGTCAATCCCGTATAGATCTATACACAAGTCTCACGCTCCCCCTACAAGGGATTATGGTATATAATACAGGACTTAATAATGCATACTCGAAAGTACGTGAAACGTATCACAACCTAGTATAAAACTGATTTACGTTCGAAAATGTTCATTTGTTTTTATATGAAAATACCTTCTTGATATGGTACTTGTAGTATATAACATTTTATGAATATCTAGTATACTATATCATGTAATTGTATCCCTTGAAATGGTATGTCTTGAAATTGTATGCTTTCGTAGTTGTATGTCTTAAGATTTTATGCCTTGTAATTGTATATAATCGTATCTCTTTGTATAGTATGTAATGTATTTGTATAGACTCATGAATAGATTGAATCTTGTGTGATTCCTGGTACTTGGAATGGTAAGTAGTATATCTTAACTATACCTATTATACTTACTAGTAGTGTGTGTGTATAATCGAAATATGCCTTTGCTACCCAAAGGTACTGAACCAACTGATGGGAAAACTTTTATGTCTATATCTGTATACATGATATATATATATATATATATATATATATATATATATATATATATATATATATAACCACACATGTATAGGCGTGCATTTGACAAATAAAATATAAAAGAAGTTTTGTATAACCATTGAGAAGTTTAATAAATAAGAAGTGATGACTTGATGTCAGTTTATAAAACGATTTGAAAGTAGTTTGTTTGATAAGAACAATTTTAAGTATAAGAAGACCTTTGTTTGAAATACGATTCTAACGGTGTTTGAAAGGAAACATAAAGTATGTAAGATAGGTTGATAAAGAGTTTTTAACATGTAAAAATGTTTGTCGTAAACTATTATAGTTTTCCAAAAGTTTGTTTCGTTTGTATAGTAAACCCTAGTGTGATGCTCACATGTTATGTAATGTGTAACTTTTTGTGATGACATAAATGAACACATGCACTCAAGGTATAAATAAACTGTTTGATTCGTATACGTATAACAACATATTTAATTTCAACAGATAAGATGATATTGTGATATATTTTCCGTACGAAGGATTCCATATAATGGTTATGAATCACATATGATTTACTTGATAAAAATGAGTATTTATGAAACTTTGAGTTACACACGATAATAATCGTGTGTTTACTTGTATTCCCCCCCTTAAAAGTGTATATAAAAAGTATTGATAACACATTTAGAAATGTAGTTTATAGGGGTATGAACTCACCGAAGAAAGTGCGTTATTTGAAGAAAACAAGATTTTCCCGTGCAGCACCTTGACCGGAAAGTGACGAGATTCTCGGGAATCTCGGGGCTTCGGACCTTCGTCGAGGCTTAGATGTGAAACCGGGTAGTCAGGATGTTGTCGGCACGAAAAACGAGGTGAAATTGTGAGAGAAATGAAGGATTTTAGCAAAGGCTGTCGGCACCCTCGCAATCTATTTATAGGAGCTGGAGGTCCTCGGTACGCTGGGCGTACTTCGGACTTACGCGACGCATACCTCGTACGTTGGGCGTACTCCGAGATTACACTGGGCGTAAAAATGCGTCACGGCTTACGACTCCGGTCTAGCTAGTGTAGAGCACTCGAGCCGATGGGACTTGACACTGGGTCTAGTACGCTGGGCGTAATCTTGGATTACGCTGGGAGTAATCCAGTCTCCCATCTTCTAAATTTCGTAACTTTCGCGTACGGGCTCCGTTTTTGATGTTCTTTATATCCACGCGTAGGTGAGATTATGCTCTACAACTTTCATTTAGACTCCGTCGGCTAATTTTGACTTTATTTTTAATTATATTTTAATTAATAGGTCGGGACATGATAACTTCGTTAAAAATCCATAACTTCTTTATCCGACGTCCGTTTTCGTCAGACTTTTTATTGTTATACTCCTATTGTCGGGCTCTCCAACTTTCGTTTAGGTTGTGTCGGCTAAAGACCACTCGATCTCTATTTCAAGTTTTTAGCTGTCTACTGCTAGGTCAGAAACTTCACAAAATTATAACTTCTTCATACGAAGTCAGATTTGGACGTTCTTTTTATGTATGTTCACGGTTTAATGTAATCTACGACTTTCGTTTAGATTCCTAAGGCTGAAAATTATTGTATCGAAACTTTGCGTTTTACGTCTATTAGCGTTGCCGGTTTTTGCCGAATTTCTTAGATTGGTCATAACTTCTTCGTTATAACTCGAATTTTAGTGTTCTCTAGATGTACGAAAACCTTGATACGATTCCCACCACTTTATTTAATCCAAATGAGATTTTTAGGAAGGTTATATTTTGGCCTAAATTTGACAGGCGTTAGCCCTTTATTGTCTCAAATTGTCGGGTTGTCACATCATCCCCCTGTTAGAGGGAATTTCGTCCCAAAATTTGAGTTTTAAGTAGTATTAACAATCATGCTACAGACAGGAGTTTTATTTGCTACTCGTGTTCTTAAGTAAACATTCGTCTTCGCCTGGCATTCCAGCGAATCTTTCACTAATGGGATACGACTTTGCTTCTTTCGTTTGACTTCACTGGTATGATATCCTTTCATTGTCGAATATGTGTTGTGTGTTTCCGTGTTCTGTGAGAGTATTACACCTTGTACCCTACAAGTACTGTCTCTAGATCTTCAGAGCAATCAACGCTGCTCCTGAATCAAGGTCATGTGTTGAACAGTCAAACTCCTGTGTCTTAAGCTGTCTTGAGGTATAGGTAGTGACCTTTCCTCTTGCATAAGAACACAACCAAGCCCTTGGTTGGATGCATCGCCTTACATCACGAAATATTCTATCCCTTTTCGAAGGGATAATATTGGTGCAATGTATCAGACTTACTTTAGTGTCGGAACGCTCTTTCTTGTTTACAAACAGGTCTGGCGCTCTTCCAAGTGAGAAACTTGTCCTAAAGAATCCCCTTCTGAGGAGTTTGTTAAGCTCGCTAGGAAGTTCTCGCATCTCGGTTGGAGCTAGACAATAAGATGATTTGGCTACTGGGGTAGTCTCTGGAACTAAGTTGATTCTGAATTCGACTTGACGTTGTGTTGGTAGTCTCGGTTGTCCTTCTGGAAAGGTGTCGGGAAAACCGCATACTTCTTGGATGTTCTTGAATGTCTTTCACTTCTCGACACGTCTCGACGATGTGTGCAAGGAATGCATGATATTCCTTTCGTAAGCATTTCTGAGCTTGCATACATGAAATTATGAGAGGGTTCGTACTTGGTTCGTAGCTGTAAATAACTAGGGCTTTGTTGTTTAGGGAAGTTAGGACGAACTGCTTTATCAAAGCACCTTATGTCGGCTCAATGTAGGCTTAACCAACTCTTACTGATCATGATGTTAAAACCTTGGGGTGGATTAGCTGTCGTGAAGATCTAAAAGAAGTATGACTACTCATGAATTAAGGGAAAAGGATAGGTATTTCTAAGTTTATTCTTACGGAAGCACGATCACTTGCAGTCTTGGGCAGTCTCCGTCCTGAAGTTCATAGTAGAACTCATACCTGGTTCATAATCACAGTCTCGGGTATACGAGTCGTATATAATTAAGGTTGAGAAGGTAGTCGAATATGTAATAGCCCGGATTTCCAGGTATCTTTTATGCTTATGATTTTGATGTTTTGTGAGGGGACTCGGTGAGTTGGAGCTCAAACTCGCCGAGTAGGATCGCGGTTCTGGACGCGGGTTCGTGCCTGGACTCGGCGAGTCCGAAGTATGGACTCGGCAAGTCCGTGCTATTTAATGAAACCCTAATTTCTCGGGTTTGGGACCTATTTAAAGGGCCTTAAGTCCGTCATTTGTGCTCACCAGTCCCCTGAGTGAAACCCTAGCAAGTTTGAGTGCTTGGAGCAAAGCAAGAAGCCATTGTTGATTTTGGAGGTGTAATCTTGCAAGGGAAAGGAAGCAATAGCTAAGGAGAATAAAGAGGAGCCACTTCCTGAAGAGTTGAGGTCTAGAGCATCACATTTGAGGTATTACCTTCGAGCTATTCTCTGTTATGTTGATGTTTATGTTGATTTAGGATTTATTGAGCCCTTTTGTGGCTAGATCTAGTGCTTCCTTGGTCCCTTAAGCGATTTAGGTTCTAGATCTGGAACCTTGGAGGTCCAGAGTGTCCCTTTGCCCAAGCTTTTTATGAACCCATGGGGGTTTTGGATTGGGGTCCTTGTGTTTGAGGTCAAAACACCATTTGTGAGTCAAGGAGTGTGTTATGAGCACCAAGTCTTGGACTTTACGTAATGAATATGCTTAGGAGGGCCAGATCTATGAGTTATTGGAACGGATCTCACCTCAGAAGCAAGTTTGAGTTGATGCATGGCATGGACTCGCCGAGTCTGAAGAACAGACTCGGCGAGTAGCTTGAAGATTGCCCTTAACCACTCAGCAAGTGGTCCTACCGTGTTATGGGTTAACTCAGTGAGTCAGGGAGAGTTAGTGAGGGTTGACAGGTGGACTGAGTCGAGCTGGGACTCGCCGAGTTGTTCTTGAGAATCGGCGAGTTGAGTCGGGGTGGCCCCGCGATTCTTACCAGGTGGAACTCGTCGAGTCAGGGGAGTACTCGATGTGTCAAAAAGGGAATCCTAGAGAGTTGGTGAAAACGTCTAGACTCGCCGAGTCGCCATAGTGCACTCTCCGAGTCCGGTCAAAGTCGATCGTTGACCGTTGACCAGAGTTGACCAGTGTTGACTTGATAGGGGTAGTCAACCCTAGTTGAGAAAGTGTTAATTAGAGGTATATTGTGTTATAGGAGGATTATAGCTCGGAGGATCGAGCACGAGTGATTTCCGGGATTTTGCTAGTTATCGAGATATGCGAGGTGAGTCTTCTCACTATACTTTACCTTGAGCAGGTAACCAGAGTTATGTGATAGAGTATTTGTATGCTATGTATGTTATGTGTTGTACTGCATTATTTCTATGTGATTTATGCTGTGCATGTTTACAGAGTTAGAACCTGAGGGTTCATAGAGTTTGGGTGCACGGACCCATAGAGTTATAGCTTCGAGTGGCTAATATGTGTTTTATGTGGTATTTTGGGGAACTCACTAAGCTTCATGCTTACAGTGTTAGTGTTGTTGTTTCAGGTACTAGCGATGACCGTGGGAAGGCGCCAGCTTGATCTGCACACACGCATGGGATTTTTGATATATATATGATCTTGGGATTTTATATGATGTGAATTGAGATTTGAAACTTAATGTTTTATGGAAATTAAATGAGAAATGTTTTTATATTTGTGAAAATTTATTTTTGAAAATTCACAGTGTTACAAGTTGGTATCAGAGTCTTGGTTTGAGGGATTCGAGTACACCTTCGGGCGTATTTGAACTCAAACTGAGGATTTGAGATTTATTTTCAAAAAGAGTAAAAGATTTTTGAAAAACGCATAGCAGAGATGTGTGTACGATCAGTCCGCGCCCGAACGGTGATTTTCCAAAATACCTTTATTTTATGTGATATTGATATTGATATGTTGTATCCGCATGCTAGAGTAGGCTAGGTGTTCCTATTAGGACTAGAGTGGCCTGATATGTGATACGTTAGCCTAGGAAGAGGTGAGCTGCTATGAGATGCTTGAGAGTGAGTAGGTAGCAGCAAGGGGCTTATGAGAGAGCTATTAGAGAGTGGTCTATGCATGATAGAGTACTTGGGATTTGGGATCCGAAGAGGAGGACTTGGGGTGTATTCTGATACGGTGCGGACAGTAGTATTGGGCCCATACTACTGAAAGCACCGGAGCGGTGTACAGCCTAAGTAAGAATATTTGGAATACCAAGGATCAAGGAGGAAGAGTTAACGAGTGTGAGTATGGTCGTTTGGGTTCTAATTTATCGTATGTTGTATTTCAGAGGTAGATCATGGTGAGGACACGCTTGATGCCTGAGAGCAGTGGTACCAGTGATGAGGAGATCCGTCGGATCATCCATAAGGAGGTGGTTGCGGCCATCAGGGCAGAGATACCGGAGATGTTTGGATCTATTAAGACCACGCTGATAGAGACTTTTGAAGAGCGTTATGCCTCTCTTTCTGAGGCTGCTGTTGCAGCGGCCACCGCAGCTATTGCTGCCGTGAGGCCGCAAGGTGGTGATGCGTTGCTGTTCCGGTAGTTCAGCAACACAAAACCACCAAAGTTTGATGGGACTCAGGATCCGGTGGCAGCTATGAGGTGGAAATCTGATGTTGAGGGGTGTTTCTTCACTTGCTCGTCTCCTGAGCATTTGAAGGTCCGGTTCGCGCTGAACCAGCTTCGCTTGGGAGCGAAGGACTGGTGGAAGTTTGTGACGACGCATTTCACGCCTGTTGAGATGGCGGTAGTGACCTGGGAGAGGTTCACAGCCATGTTTCGAGATGAGTACGTTCCCCAGGTGGAGAGGGAGCGTTTGGCCTAGGAGTTTCTGACCCTCAAGCAGGGTACTGAGTCGGTTACGGTGATTACCAGGATGTTCCACGAGAGGGCGATGTTCTGCCCTGAGCACGTGTCTACGGAGCAGGCACGTATGAGCCGCTATCTGAGTATCTTAAGGCGGGACATTCGGGAGTTCGTGGCGAACTCCTCATACCGGACATTTGTCGAGCTTCAGGCAAATGCCCGGAAGAGGGAGATTGAGCTTGAGACTCAGGCTAGAGAGGAGGCGGAGTCCCAGGGGAGGGATCGGTGACTGGCATAGTCTCAGCCGGCAGCCAAGCGGGCCAAGCCCGCTGATCCCAAACCAGGGAGCCAGAAGGGTCGCACTTGTGGGAAGTGTGCCAAGGGTCATGACGGAGTCTGCAGAGTGGGATCTTGCTACAAGTGTGGCAAGGAGGGGCATACGGCCAAGGACTGCCCCAAGGGGTTTGCGGTGTGTTTTCACTACAACCAGACCAGACACCGGAAGGCGGAGTGTCCGTAGTTGCGAGGATCATCTCAGGGAGCACCTCAGGGATCTGCCCCTACCGCCATCAGAGCTACAGAGAGTCGGCTAGTGAAGGTCGAGGCGTCGAGGGCATGAGGGAGAGCCTTTCAGCTGACAGCGGAGGAGGTCCGTGCAGCGCCCGATGTCGTGGCTGGTATGTGTTCTTTCATGTATTTATTTTTGATAATGAGATATTATGCTTATGTTATGTTGTGTGTAGGTACTTTCCTTGTGAACTCTGTACCTGCTTTAGTGTTATTTGACTCGGGTGCGAGCCGGTCTTTTGTATCTTTGGCCTTTAGTCAGCATATCAGTGTTAGTCGTGAGGCGTTGAGTCGGCCTCTGAGAGTTTCCATAGCTGACGAGAGAGTGATTTATGCCACGGAGGTTCTCCGGGGATGCGTGTTAGAGATTTTCGGTGTTGAGATCCCGATTGATCTGGTTCCTATTGCGATGGGAGATGTTTGTGTCATTGTGGGCATGGACTGGTTGAGCAGATTCGGTGCAGTTATCGATTGCGAGCGTCAGTTGGTGACCATACGAGACCCTAGTGGGGGAGTTCTTTCGGTGTACGGCAAGGGTACACGCTCGGGATCAGCTTTTTGTTCGGCCCCTAGGGTGAGGCAGTGTCTACAGCAGGGCTATAAGGGTTTTGTGGCGTATGTGATGGATACGCGAGTGGCTTCCGAGACGCCGAGTTGAGTTGAGGAGGTTCCGGTGGTGCGTGAGTTTCCAGATGTTTTTCCCGAGGAGTTGCTGGGTGTGCCTCTTGTGAGGCAAGTGGAGTTCAGTATCGATTTGGTTCCGGGGGCCGCGCCTATCGCTAAGATGCCTTATCGCCTTGCACCTCTAGAGATGCAAGAGTTATCCTCGCAGCTTCAGGAGCTGCTGGGGAAGGGATTTATTCGGCCGAGCAGCTCGCCGTGGGGAGCGCCTATTTTGTTCGTCAAGAAGAAGGATGGTTCACACCGAATGTGCATTGATTACCGGGAGTTGAACAAGCTGACGGTCAAGAACCGTTACCCATTACCGAGGATCGACGATTTGTTCGACCAGTTGCAGGGAGCATCTTGGTTCTCCAAGATCGATTTGCGGTCTGGTATCATCAGGTGAGAGTGCGGGATGAGGACGTCCAGAAGACAACGTTCAGGACGCGTTATGGGCATTATGAGTTTGTGGTGATGCCTTTTGGGCTCACCAATGCCCCGGCGGTGTTCATGGATCTCATGTACCGGGTATGCAGGCCGATGTTGGATCGGTCGGTGATTGTATTTATCGATGACATTCTGGTATATTCGAGATCCAGAGAGCAGCATGAGGAGCATTTGAGGGAGGTCCTTGGGGTTTTGAGATCGGAGAAGCTTTATGCAAAGTTCTCCAAGTGTGATTTCTGGTTGCGGGAGGTCTAGTTCTTAGGACATCTTGTTAACCAGGAAGGGATATTGGTCGATCCGGCCAAGGTTGAGGCGGTGATAAGTTAGGAGGTGCCGAAGTCACCCTCTGAGATCAGGAGTTTCCTAGGGTTGGCGGGGTATTATCGGAGATTTATCAGGGATTTCTCCAAGATTGCAGTGCCACTCACCAGATTGACCCGGAAGGGTGTTGCTTTTTCATAGGGTCCCGAGCAGCAGGCCTCCTTTGAGACACTTCGCCAAAGGTTGTGCGAAGCCCCGGTATTAGCTCTCCCGGAAGGGATGGAGGATTTTGTGGTATATTGTGATGCATCGATTTTTGGGCTGGGAACGGTGCTGATGCAGAGGGGGCATGTGATAGCATATGCATCGAGGCAGTTGAAGCCTCATGAGACGAGATATCCCACCCATGATCTAGAGTTGGGGGCAGTAGTGTTCGCCCTCAAGATTTGGCGTCACTACTTGATGGATCAGCCCAACCTAAATATGCAACAGAGGAGGTGGTTGGATGTGGTCAAGGATTATGATTGTGAGATCCTGTACCACCCATGCAAGGCTAATGTCGTAGCTGATGCGTTGAGCCGCAGGGCGGAGAGCACTCCACTGCGGAATGTACGTTTGAGATTGACCGTGATAGCTCCGGTATTGGACGCCATTCGTGGGGCACAGGCCAAGGCTGTGCAACCTGAGATGCAGAAGAGGGAGCGGGTTGTTGGTTTGGTTTCAGAGTTCGTTACCGATGGTCGGGGGCTTATGTCATTTCAGGGGTGTATCTGGGTGCCGTTTGTGGGAGGAACGCATACCATTTTGATGGAAGAGGCTCATCGGTCGAAATTTTCGATCCATCCGGGGGCCACTAAGATGTATTTGGATTTGAGAAAGGAGTATTGGTGGCTCTGTATGAAGAGGGACGTCGTGTGGTTTGTTGAGAGGTGCTTCACCTGCCGTAGGGTTAAAGCCGAGCACCAGAGGCCGCACGGAAAGTTGCAGCCTTTGGAGGTTCCCGAGTGGAAGTGGGAACAGATTACTATGGATTTCATCACCAAATTGCCGAGGACTGCCAGAGGAGTTGACGCAATTTGGGTGATTGTGGATAGGTTGACGAAGAGCGCTCATTTCCTTGCTATCAGTGAGAGTTCTTCAGCAGAGAAATTGGCGGAGGTGTATGTGAGGGAAGTGATATCTCGGCATGGGGTATCGATCTCGATTGTTTCAGACCGTGATGTGCGTTTCACTTCCAAATTCTGGAAGAAGTTTCATGAGAAATTGGGTACTAGACTGCATTTTAGTACCGCATATCATCCCCAGACAGACGGTCAGAGTGAGCAGACGATTCAGACGCTTGAGGACAAGCTCCGAGCATGTGTGCTGGATTTCGGGGGTAGCTGGGATGCGTATTTACCCTTGGCAGAGTTTTCCTACAACAACAGCCATCATTCGAGCATTGGTATGCCACCCTTTGAGCTGTTGTGTGGGAGGAGGTGTCGGACCCCCATTTGTTGGGGAGAGGTTGGGCAGAGAGTGATGGGCAGTACAGAGATCGTGCTTTAGACGACAGAGCAGATTAAGCAGGTCAGACAGAGATTGTTGACCGTTCAGAGCCGACAGAAGATTTATGCAGACAGACGCCGGTCCGAGCTTGAGTTTCAGGTCGGCGATCTAGTTCTCCTGAAGGTCTCTCCTTGGAAAGGAGTGATTCGAATCAGGAAGAGGGGCAAGTTGGGGCCCCAATATATTGTTCCATTCCGTGTGATCGCGAGGGTAGGCCGGGTAGCCTATCGGTTGGATTTGCCAGAAGAGTTGGGGCAGATTCACGACACTTTTCATGTGTCGCAGCTGAGGAAGTGTATAGCCGATGAGTCGGCAGTGGTTCCATCAGAGGATATTCAGGTGGATGCGAGCCTGAATTATGCTGAGAGACCAGTGGCCATCAGAGATCGGAAGATCAAGGTTCTGAGGAACAAGGAGGTACCCCTGGTGTTGGTTCAGTGGCAACATCGGAAGGGATCAGAGATGACCTGGGAGCCGGAGCATGAGATGCGTGAGCAGCATCCGGAGTTATTTTCAGAGCGAGACTTCGAGGGCGAAGTCTAGTTCTAGTGGGGGAGAGTTGTAACAGCTTGGATTTCCAGGTATCTTTTATGCTTATGATTTTGATATTTTGTGAGGGGACTCAGCGAGTTGGAGCTCAGACTCGCCGAGTAGGATCGCGGTTCTGGACGCGGGTTCACGCCTGGACTCGGCGAGTCCGAAGTATGGACTCGGCGAGTCTGCGCTGTTTAATGAAACCCTAATTTCTCGGGTTTGGGACCTATTTAAAGGGCCTTAAGGCTGTCATTTGTGCTCACCAGTCCCCTGAGTGAAACCCTAGCGAGTTTGAGTGCTTGGAGCAAAGCAAGAAGCCATTGTTGATTTTGGAGGTGTAATCTTGCAAGGGAAAGGAAGCAATAGCTAAGGAGAATCAAGAGGACCCACTTCCTGAAGAGTTGAGGTCCAGAGCATCACATTTGAGGTATTACCTTCGAGCTATTCTCTGTTATGTTGATGTTTATGTTAATTTACGGTTTATTGAGCCCTTTTGTGGCTAGATCTAGTGCTTCCTTAGTCCGTTAAGCGATTTAGGTTCTAGATCTGGACCCTTGGAGGTCTAGAGTGTCCCTTTGCCCAAGCTTTTTATGAACCCATGGGGGTTTTCGATTGGGGTCCTTGGGTTTGAGGTCAAAACACCATTTGTGAGTCAAGGAGTGTGTTATAAGCACCAAGTCTTGGACTTTACGTAATGAATATGCTTAGGAGGTCCAGATCTATGAGTTGTTGGAACGGATCTGACCTCAGAAGCAAGTTTGAGTTGATGCATGGCATGGACTCGCCGAGTCTGAAGAACAAACTCGACGAGTAGCTTGAAGATTGCCCTTAACCACTCAGCGAGTGGTCCTGCCGAGTTATGGGTTAACTCAGTGAGTCAGGGAGAGTTGGTGAGGGTTGACAGGTGGACTGAGTCGAGCTGGGACACGGCGAGTTGTTTTTGAGACTCGGCGAGTTGAGTCGGGGTGGCCCCGCGATTCTTACCAGGTGGAACTCATCGATTCAGGGGAGTACTCGACGTATCAAAAAGGGAATCCTAGAGAGTTGGTGAAAACGTCTAGACTCGCCGAGTCGCCCTAGTGCACTCGTCGAGTCCGGTCAAAGTGGACCGTTGACCGTTGACCAGAGTTGACCAGTGTTGACTTGATAGGGTAGTCAAACCTAGTTGAGAAAGTGTTAATTAGAGGTATATTGTGTCATAGGAGGATTATAGCTCGGAGGATCGAGCACGAGTGATTTCTGGGATTTTGCTAGTTATCGAGATATGCGAGGTGAGTCTTCTCACTATACTTTACCTTGAGTCGGTAACCAGAGTTATGTGATAGTGTATTTGTATGCTATGTATGTTACGTGTTGTACTGCATTATTTCTATGTGATTTATGTTGTGCATGTTTATAGAGTTAGAACCTGAGGGTTCACAGAGTTTGGGTGCACGGACCCACAGAGTTATAGCCTCGAGTGGCTAATATGTGTTTTATGTGGTATTTTGGGGAACTCACTAAGTTTCGTGCTTACAGTGTTAGTGTTGTTGTTTCAGGTACTAGCGATGACCGTGGGAAGGCACCGGCTTGATCTGTACACACGCATGGGATTTTTGATATATATATATGATCTTGGGATTTTGTATGATGTGAATTGAGATTTGAAACTTAATGTTTTATGGAAATTAAATGAGAAATGTTTTTATATTTGCGAAAAATTATTTTTGAAAATTCACAGTGTTACAGAATAGATGATTCTTCTTTAAACATCATCAAGGAAAAAGAAGTTAAAGTGGAATTGTCAATTCCAAACCTGTAGAACCTTGATTATATATCACCCCTATGTATACGTTCATCAGCGAAGATCAACCGTAAGGACCTTTGGATTTGAACTTGACATACTATACAAGTGGTACTTCGGGGATTTCTTTGGAAAGGAAAAGAACTATGAGGTATTCTATACATGGGTACTTCGGTGTTCTGGAATGACGGCTTCGCTGGAAAGGTGATTTCGAGGAAAAGGATGTACGTATGAAGCTGTTTTTGTAAGGATCAAATTGAATCAAGTCGTAAGATAATGTTGGAGTCATAAAGAAACTTAAAGACATTAGATTTGAATATAAAACGTTTACAGACAAAACACAACCGTGCAACCATCAACAGACTTACAGTACTTTAGACTACCACAAGACTATTGTCGTGAATAAGGTATACTATAAAAAGGCAAGTATACGCAGCACAAGGGTCCCCTTTTCTGATGGGATCGCTCAAAAGATAAGACTCGAGTTGCACTAGTTTTAAACATGTTTAACAGCATACTTAATGCTGACGATTGGAAGTGAGTTCCTATTATAGTTGGGTCCTTTATTGCCTTTTTCCATTCTGAGCTCAAACTCCTCCTGTTCCACTATCGTTCTTCTCTGTTGGGCAATCCCTCTTGAAGTGTCCCCATTACGCCACATAGATGGCATATTAGAGAGATTTCGACATTGGTGGTTGAAGTAATGTGTTGGATCCGAGTCTTGCAGAAGCGGGTAGTGTGTCCGTTCTTCTTGTAGGTCTTGCAGTGTAAAAGACGACAACTACCTAGGTGATGGAAGCTGCACTTATTGCACTTCTGTAGGTTTCCAAGATACTGTCTGGCCGGGTTAGGGATAATTGGGATACTAGTAGTGTTGGTGATAGGAGTTGCAGATGTCGTGGCTGTGAAGGCTACCACCGGTGATGGTTTCTTGTTTGTCCCTTGAGGTGGTTTGCCTTTAACTCTATCCCAGAATTTCCGTTTATTGCTCTTTGGTTTGAGGTTCGGAGTGTCGTGGTAGTTTGTTACTCGTGGGTGTACTTGGTTGTTACTTGGATTGGAATTATTGAAAACCATCCCGCTAACATTTGCGTTGTTAGCGTTAAGGTGAGCCAGAACAGCTGTCACGACAGCTGAGACTGCAGCTTGAAAGGTAACTGCATCAATCTGAAGAGTTTGTGTTTGGCCGATGGGTTGATTACTTTTCTTCGGCGATATGATTCTGTAATACGAGAGAAAATGGAGTTCATGAGACATTATGGTTGAACCTATATGTATTTCGATCGCTTAAGTAAAGAGTAAGGGTATGTTCTCGAAATTTTGACCTATATCCCTATGATGCAGTCCTAGTACGGATTGGAATATGTTCATGATGGTTTGACCTACATCCCTATGATGCAGTCCTAGTACAGAGTAGAAGTATGTTTGTAGAATGTTCTTAATACGTTTGTCGTTCAAGCCGAGTATCGTTGGTTGGTGAATAACATGATCCAACCACTAAAAGAGACTTTGAAATATCTCCGGAGTTAAATTACTATCGTCCAATTACTTGACTAAAGCATGTTTCAGATCGACTTCAACGAAGGTATGATGAGGGTTTTTGAACAAAGAGTGACACGGAAATTAGGCGACTGTCAATATCATCGATGTAATAAATTTTAGGAAAATTTGTCTTTGAAGAAGGTCTTACAGCATATCCAGCGTAGAAAGGTTTTGGCCGCATAAAGGCCTAACTAATCAGTACTTACAGTACAAGATAGTTACATAGAAAAATGCTACATAGGACATACACAGGAACAACGATTCCTTTAAACAAGGTAGGGAAAAATAAAGCCTTTCTTTCTGGCGGAGGTCATCCTTCTGGTGAACTCTCAGTTTAGCCAATTGACGTTCCATTATTAAGAAGGTGTCTTTCGTACACTCTCTGGCATACTCATTTCTCTATGACTTCGGCTCATGTTTTAGCTAATGCTTGCAGCAGTGTCTCATGGTCTCTCTCAGATCTCTCACGAGTGTTTTCAAGATGATTGGTGTAGATGGTGTGCATTCTTGCGTTGGTATTTAACCTCTTTGATACAATGGATAGTCGTCTTGCCTTGAATTTCGTTTCGACCAACTCTGCGGATCAGGATTGTTAGAACTTTGTCTGCTGAGCTCCCTTCGCTTAAGTTGTAGTAGCTTCGGTCTCCTTTTGATGACATAGGTTGATCTTGCTCTGCGCTCCATGTTTCTAGGCATACTACCCAAGGAGGCGTCGAGTCATGAAGAGCTAGACGGGGGTTAGGGTTTGAATTCGGAGCTACCGGGGGTAGGTTCTCATCCTCGAGTTCAGAGTTATCATCATCCGAAAGGTCTCCAGGATGGTGATCATTCAAAAGGGATTAAATGATCATTCTCTGGTTCTTCTCTGAACCATCTAGCATTGCCTTTGTTCGGGTAGTACGAGTCGTCGTGGGGATGGGGTCCAGCTATGTTATCTATACGATAATTGGGGTATCAGAATCTAACACATAAGTAGTTTATGGTGACACACAAAATACTCCTATAGTATTTTAGGTTTATGTTCTATTATTCTCATTGTGGTATTGTGGGTAACTTTTTAGACTTGTTGCAACTCACAACCACACTTAGGCACATGCTAGTCAACCCTCAGATAATATAGTTGATCAGGCTATATCATCCCAGTTTTGACTATATGTCTCTAAGTCCACTTGTGCTGCCCAACAATCGTAATAATTTTGTTATGTCCTAGTGACGCTGATTTTAGTATGAATGCAGGCACGTATACTTACTTAAATATTTTATTAATTAAAAGTATAGACTCTTTATCAGAGTATTTTAATCCCTATTGTATTTATAGTTTGTATATCTTTTGTGGGTTGATATACTCAATTCACTATAAACAATGCTCTGATACCAATCTGTCACACCCCAAAACCGAGAACGGCGGAAACGTTCTGGGGCGGAGGACGTCATGTAATGTATCACAACAATGAAAAGTAGTAAACAAGCAACAACATCATCCATTGCATTAATAGTATAATTTTCATTACATTTGAGTTCTTTCATAGTATAATTCTACAAAATAAATATTCAAAAATAAAAGACGAGTCTTGATCGCTCCGTCTTCACAGAACCTGGTAGTCGTACCTGTCTATCCGTATCCTGGGAATACAAGTTATTTTGAAAGCGAGTATTAGCAATAATGCTGGTGAATTCATAAGTATTTATGTGACTTTGATTTGTAAAGCTGTAAAGAAAGACCTGTAAATGTTTTTGAAGGAAAGTTTGTACCAACGAACATGTTTGTAAGTAATTGTAAATGTTTGAAAACCCTAGAAAATCCCATATTTTCTACTAGTATAAAATGTAGCCTTCTACCAAGACTCAACTGTTTTGAATGTTTCCTTCAGAAATCCAATATTTGTTTATAAGTGGGTGGTAGTTTAAAGGTCCCAAAAATGTACTACCATGATGTTTTTCATGTCTAAAACAGTAGATTTGTGTACAGTTATAATTGCTAAGGTATATGATAACTCCGTAAACCAACGTATTTTTAATACTCCATGTGAGTTTTATAACCATGCTATTGACACTGACGGCCTGTAACAACGTTCTTCAGGCGTTGGAATGTTATGACAATTGTCACCCCAGACCTGCCGGTCTAACTGTAGCTAACAGTTTAGGTGCAGGATTGTCAATCCCGTATAGATCTATACACAAGTATCACGCTCCCCCTACAAGGGATTATGGTATATAATACAGGACTTAATAATGCATACTCGAAAGTACGTGAAACGTCTCACAACCTAGTATAAAACAGATTTACGTACGAAAATGTCCATTTGTTTTTATATGAAAATACCTTCTTGATATGGTACTTGTAGTATATAAAAGTTTATGAATATCTAGTATACTATCTCATGTAATTGTATCCCTTGAAATGGTATGTCTTGAAATTGTATGCTTTTATAATTTTATGTCTTAAGATTATATGCCTTGTAATTGTATATAATTGTATCTCTTTGTATAGTATGTAATGTATTTGTATAGACTCATGAATAGACTGAATCTTGTGTGATTCCTGGTACATGGAATGGTAATTAGTATATCTTAACTATACCTATTATAGTTACTAGTAGTGTGTGTGTATAATCGAAATATGCCTTTGCTACCCAAAGGTACTGAACCAACTGATGGGAAAACTTTTATGTCTATATCTGTATACATGTTATATATATATATATATATATATATATATATATATATATATATATATACACATAACCACACATGTATAGGCGTGCAATTGAACAATAAAATATAAAAGAAGTTTTGTATAACCTTTGAGAAGTTTAATAAATAAGAAGTGATGACTTGATGTCAGTTTATAAAACGATTTGAAAGTAGTTTGTTTGATAAGAACAATTTTAAGTATAAGAAGACCTTTGTTTGAAATACGATTCTAACGGTGTTTGAAAGGAAACATAAAGTATGTAAGACAGTTTGATAAAGAGTTATTAACATGTAAAAATGTTTGTCGTAAACTATTATAGTTTTCCAAAAGTTTGTTTCGTTTGTATAGTAAACCCTAGTGTGATGCTCACTTGTTATGTAATGTGTAACTTTTTGTGGTGACATAAATGAACACATGGACACAAGGTATAAATAAACCGTTTGATTTGTATACGTATAACAACATATTTAATTTCAACAGATAAGATGATATCGTGATATATTTTCCGTACGAAGGATTCCATATAATGGTTATGAATCACATATGATTTAATTGGTAAAAATGAGTATTTAGTGAAACTTTGAGTTACACACGATAATAATCGTGTGTTTACTTGTATTCCCCCCCTTAAAAGTGTATATAAAAAGTATTGATAACACATTTAAAAATGTAGTTTATAGGGCTATGAACTCACCGAAGAAAGTGCGTGATTTGAAGAAAACGAGATTTTCCCGTGTGGCACCTCAACCGGAAAGTGACGAGATTCTCGGGAATCTCGGGGCTTCGGACCTTCGTCGCGGCTTAGATATGAAACAGGGAAGTCGGGATGTTGTCGGCACGAAAAACGAGGTGAAATTGTGAGAGAAATGAAGGATTTTAGCAAAGGCAGCCAGCACCCTCACAATCTATTTATAGGAGCTGGAGGTCCTCGGTACCCTAGGCGTACGTCGGACTTACACGACGCGTACCTCGTACGCTGGGCGTACTCCGAGGTTATGCTGGGCGTAAAAATGCATCACGGCTTACGACTCCGGTCTATCTAGTGTAGAGCACTCGAGCCGATGAGACTTGACACTAGGTCTAGTACGTTGGGCGTAATCTTGGATTATGTTGGGCGTAATCCAGTCTCCCATCTTCTAAATTCTGTAACTTTGGTTGTACGGGCTCTGTTTTTCGCGTTCTTTATATCCACGCGTAGGTGAGATTATGCTCTACAACTTTCATTTAGACTCCGTCGGCTAATTTTTATTTATTTTTAATTATATTTTAATTAATAGGTCGGGACACGATAACTTCGTTAAAAATCCATAACTTCTTTATCCGACGTCCGTTTTTGTCAGACTTTTTATTGTTATACTCCTATTGTCGGGCTCTCCAACTTTCGTTTAGGTTGTGTCGGCTAAAGACCACTCGATCTCTATTTCAAGTTTTTAGCTGTCTACTGCCAGGTCAGAAACTTCGCAAAATTATAACTTCTTCATACGAAGTCAGATTTGGACGTTCTTTTTATGTATGTTCACGGTTTAATGTAATCTACAACTTTCGTTTAGATACCTAAGGCTAAAAATTAATATATCGAAACTTTGCGTTTTACGTATATCAGCGTTGCCGGTTTTTGCCGAAATTCTTAGATTGGTCATAACTTCTTCGTTATAACTCGGATTTTAGTGTTCTCTATATGTACGAAAACCTTGATACGATTCCTACCACTTTATTTAATCCAAATGAGATTTTTAGGAAGGTTATATTTTGGCCTAAATTTGACTGGCGTTACCCCTTTATTGTCTCAAAATGTCGGGTTCTCACACATTTTGTCACCCCTGGGCCTAGTCGGCTCGAACTGTAGCTTGCAGTCGGGATGTGGGAGTGTCTGTCTCGTATAGATCTGTACACATAATGCCCGCTCTCCCTCCAGGAGACTCTGGTTACACGGTGATAGCACAGTGAAGTGTCGTATCGAGAAATAGTATGTCACATTATGTTTTAGTATATTCTGTTGTATTAGTGTATAATGTACTTTCTGGTATAATGTGTAGAGTGTTCTCTTGTATAGTATATGGTATTCTCTTTGCATTGTATTTAGCATGTATTGACTCATAACTGTACTAACTATAGTAAGTATCATGTTAATAGTAGTAATAAGCGATAATCCTTAACTATATATATTATAGTTAAATAGAAATGTTAGTTACATGCCATTGATACACAAAGGTATTGAACTAAAGTGAAGACTTTTATATCCAACAAAAATATATATAATATATAACTAAGAATTCAACGACAGTCGGACATATAACAATATACCCTAAGTCCAAAATCAAACAAGAATAGGAAGTAAGGTGAGTTATCAGTCCTAAGTCCTTCAAGTCTTACTTATATAAATATTTTGGTGTAGATATGGTTTGGGAACAAAAGAAGTATAAAAGCGTTTGGATATAGTTTTACAACAATTTAACATGAAAAATGATTTTGATAAACATTTCAAGCAGTTTTGTTGGCAAAGCAGTTAAAAGTATAGAAAATCCTTTTGGTTGCAAGTTATAAATCACATGCGACTGATACTATAACTTTAACTTGATTGATTCAACTTGTATCCCCCCCCCAACATTTAAATGGTTGATTAAAGGGTATGAACTCACCTGCAGTGAGTGGAGTGGACGAAAATGCCGGGTATGGTGCTAGGTGTCAAGTGAGGACTTGAACACACACGCGGATCCTATGTAATATGTAGTGATTCATAATTGTATCCAATTAGTTATTTAATCATTAATTAAGTAAGTAGAGTCGCTCTAATGCATGAAAACACTTTGTTTCAAGTGCTAGGAGTTTTAAGGGTTGTATCTAAGGAGAGTATGGCCTCACTTTGGAGTTTACTCCTCAAATGGTAGCCCTTAAGGGAGTTTACGGTTTCTGAACCATTTCTCCCATGATTTTACAATCGTAAACTCATGGAAATGGTGTATTTGTGTGTTTCAAGGTCTCGTGTTTCACAAATAAGTGCTCTAGGTTTGAATCGAAGGCTTAGGAAGTGGTTAGGGCTCGAAATGGCACCCTTTGGAGTTTGCGGCCTTTTGACCACTCCATGGGAGTTTACGGTCGTAAACCCTTGGGTTCACGGCCGTAAACTCTTGGCCACTTCATCCTTTTCGTGTTTTGTGGTTCTTAGATCATGCATGCAAGTTTCTAGCCTCTGGTCCAAGCATTAGAAGGTGTTAGGGGCATCAAAACACCCTTTGGGGGTGTTTACGATTTTGGGAGATCCCCAAACCGTAAACACTTGTTCTTGAGAATTTTTGGTGTTCATTCCATGGATTTGCAAGCACACTAAGTAAATAACTAGTTAGGAAGAGTATACTTACTTATAGGAAGCTTGTAAGAGTGTTTAGGACCCAAGAACACTACTGTGTGTTCTTGGTGTTCTGAAGAATACTTGAAAATCTATGTAAAAATCAAAAATCCATGGATGAAATGATGTATAAACACTAGATTAAGTGTTGTATCAACGAATTTAGGAAGGAAAACTTACACTTTTGGCAGATTTGGAAGAATGGACTTATGATACTTGAGAGAAAAAGCCTTGTGTTCTTGAGGTGGGAAGTGGATAATGAGGAAGATGGGTGTAAACTCATGCTATATGCATGAGTCCTTGGGGAAAAGGTGTTTACGGCCCAAACACCAATTGTTTGGCCGTAAACTCCTAGCTATTGTGTTGGTTATTTTGTTTGTTATGCCTCACTAATAACGACACTTCCTTTTATTTAATCGTTTGATGAAAAATAAAATAAAACACCAAAAGGACTTAAATCCGGCCAACAATGTACTTAAATGTTTTTGACTAATATTTGAAGTGTTTGACTGTGGAAATTACACAAATGAAAATTTCGGGTTTTCACACTTAGTGGCCCGTTTTTATGTGTGATAGGTCCTGTATACTATTTATATGTTTATTGGGCCTCATTGACCCATTAACATGTTCGACGGACCTTGGATACTATTTGTGTGCTATTTGGGCTTCTAAATACCTTACATGTGAAATGAGCCTTAGTTGTCCTTTCATATATATATATATATATATATATATATATATATATATATATATATATATATATATATATATATATATTGGGCCCATGTTATATAATTTCATTCCAATTTGGGGCTTTAAATGATTTACATGTTTAGCGATGCCTTAGTGGTTCACTTACATGGTTCATTGGGCTTGGAATGAGATTATACCTTTCTTCGCGTAAATTCGATTAAGGATCTAGTGAGTTTTGTCAGTTGGCACCTATTATGTGTACAATCGTATCATGTAGTTATAACCAGAGTCTCTTGGAGGGAGAACGACGATTTGTGTATAGATCTATACGGGGATGACACCCCACACCTGAGCTATTCGCTACAGTTAGACTAACTCAGTCTAGGGTGACAAAAACCTTATAATCAAAAATCAAAACCGGCGTCCAACAACGCCAAGACAGGCGAAATTGTCATTATTTAGTATGTTCATGACGGCTCACTTAGAGGAATTAACGTTATGAAGTTTACAGAAGACCTTTTCTCTTTTCTCATGGATTACTCAGAAACATTCTCGTACTGGTACACAACCTCGGGGGTTGGTATGGCAGTTTTCTCTTTTTACAGACAACATTGGGTTGTTTGGGAACATTCTCTTTACATTCTCTCTACATTCTCTTTACCCTTTTACTCAAATAAACAAAAGCATACATGCATTAAGACATGATTTGACACAAACATACTAAACAGTTTGCAGAAAATATCGGATTTTCTGGTGGTTTCAAAGTTATACAAATTATTTTCACAAACAAGCTTATGAGGTCACCAACATTATATATGTTGACGTTTTCAAAATAACTTGTATTCTCAAGAAACCAGTTAAGCACGATGAACGAAACAAACTAATGGATATTATGTTATATTTTGTTTCAGCATACTCTTATTATTTTGGCATGTAATATTCAAATACAATACTCAATGTAAACAATGAATGTTGCTATATTACATGTGTGATGATGATGATGTTATGTTTCAATTATATTCACTGTAATGATATTTCAAGATGAAGTCACGCACAAGTCCCCGGACGTTTCCGCCGTCTGGTTTGGGGGTGTAACTGATTGGTATTAGAGCATTGTTTATAATGAACTAACATATCTAATCATACATGATATGCAACTATAAATACAATGGGACTAAACAACTCTGAACATAATAATTAAAATACATACCTATGTGTGCATTTTAGAATAATAACACAACAAGAACAGTAAAACTCTTTGGAAGATTTGAACATCACTATTAAACTCGGGCAGTTATGTAATCGTATTGGGGGTGAATGTAGCCTGGTCAACTACATTCATTCAAAATACGACCAACATGTGCTCGAGAGTAATTGTGATGGACAATGAATCAAAAACTTACCATTTAATTATCCAAAGAGCTTATAGAACCAAACCTAAACAACATTAAATTACTATTGGAGTAATTGGTATGCTATTTGTTCCTAGTGTTTATACCACTTCGTGCAATACACTATAGACGAGTATCATTAGCCAGGAAACCCTTATCTCCCTAGTTAGGGAGTAGCAGGGTGGCTCGACTCAGAGGAAGAACTAGAGGAAGAACATGGAGTAGAACTTGCAGATGGACCTGCCAAGTCAATAGTGGACCTCGAAGAGGGAGATCCAGAGGAAAATGGTGATGATGACTCGGTTGCAGAATCCGATGTCATCAATCCTCCATGTAAAGCCAGAGTATCGACTTATCGTGTGGGACCCGGTGGCCCCATGCCCCCTTGGGCACATGATATTTGGAGATAGAGTCACCAGCAAGGGATACAACCCCACTACAGTAGTAAACGAGGTCTCTTCAATCTTAGTCATAGAGGACCAGCTGACCGGGCCCTCCCCGTCATGGTCCGGCGCACCCGAGATGTTGATAACGAAGCTTAGGACACCTCAGAACAAACGAACCAAATGCGGTTTGCTATTGAGAGAGATGAGAGACAAACACAGGAAGTAAACAGAGACTCCTGAGCGAGACAGTTAATTTGGGAGGTACAACTACGAGATACCTAGCAACAAGTAGCTCGTCTCCGAGGTGTATCCAATTCATCAGCACTACCAGCAGACACTTTCCACCACAATTAGGATCAGCCATTTCTTTTTCCCCCTACTATCCGATATGACTCTCTTTCGTGTATAAGATGGTACTTAACAATGGAACAATTATGTGCTATCTTTATTTCAGATTACTACATAAATTCAATTATATGCACAATCGAACCCTCAAAACCGCTAGATAATTAAGGATCTCGAAACTGAAACAACCCATATACTCTAAGGATAGACGTAACGATCGTACGAAATCTGCGATTACCTACTACCGCAAATACATCATAGGGATGTACATGGAAGCAGTGAGAATTATACAACAAGATGCAAAATTTATAGAGTACAACCAGGAATGACGATCAATGCAGCAGGAAAATGCCATCCCGCAGGAATAACCAACACACCCACGAGACACCACTCCTGCAGATGGACTCTGCTACATTCCAAGTTGTTGTAATAGCGGCAGTAACCGCTGCTATGGTGCAAATCAATGCAAACAACACCAATGGAGGCGGAAATAGCATTGACAACTCCAGCCGAAGGAACGAGCATGGGAACCAACAAGTGACAGCTTGTCAAAGCACACTAAACCCCAAGCTTAAGAGCATAAGCGTAAGTCTGGAAGTAAAATAGAGGGACAACCCACTCAAGGGTTCTCGAAGAAGCAACATGTTGTTGTTCATGCAACCATGACCCCTATTACACCAACATCAGCGAGACCATATGTTGGAAGCCTTCCAAAATGAAACCAGTGCAATTTCCATCCTAAGGGAGCCTGCCGGGAGTTGCATTGTAAGGAATGCAACCGAAATAATCACACCACTAAATACTGTAGAACTTATCCACGACAGAATCGTCAGCCAAACAAAAACAACAACAATTGCAACAACCTTAACAACAACACCAATGATGAGACTAGTCACACCTGCTATGGGTGTGGAGGAACCGGTCACTTCAGGTGCAATTTCCCCAAGGCTATCAATCAAGGAGCAAAAGAAGCAGAAATGGTCCTGAACGTGGGTCAAGGTGAAGCAGTCCAAGACCCGACAGTTGTTACTAGTATGTTCCCACTTAAAAAATCTTTCGCTTACCTCTTATTCAATAATGAAGCTGAGCGAAGCTTCGTTAGTAACAAATTTGAGAACTTACTAAAACAACAAACCGATAAGCTAAACTAAGCCTTCACGGTGGAGATGGATAATGGGGAAAAACCGAATCAACCAAAGATATTTATGTAGGGAACACCTTCACACTAAACAACCATGCATTTCAATAGGCTTGATGCCAGTAAATATTAGGAGTTTTAATGTGATAATCGGAATGGATTGGTTAATCCCCATCATGCTGATACTATGTGTCGCGAGAAGGTCGTTTTCCTTCACCTCCCCAAATCACAAAACCCTAATAACCTATGGTGATAAACCTAGCGTCAATCCTTTTCCTATCTCCTTCATCAAGGCGCAAAAGTGCCTGCACCAGAAAAACTACGTTTTCCTCGCTCTTTTTGTGGACAAGACTAAGGAAGAAGTAAGCACACAAGGTATTCCAGTAGCATGCGACTTTCCAGATGTATTTCCCAAAGAACTTCCAGGAATACGCCAGAGAGAAAGGTCAAACTTCGAGTCGACCTCATATCGGGAACCACATCAATTGCCAATTCACCCTATAGGTTGACTCCCACTGAAATTTAGAAGTTAGCTAGTCAATTAAGAAAATTTTGAGTAAAGGATCCATCGGTCCAAGCTTTTCACCCTGGGAAGCTCTAATCTTGTTCTTCAAGAAGACGGATCCTTCAGAAGGTGCAACGATTTTAGGAAATTGAATACTCTCACTATCAAAAACCGATACCTACTTCCTCGGACTGACGACCTATTTGGCCAGCTCCAACGAGCTAGTTACTCCTCAAAAATAGATCTAAGAACTGGTTATCATCAACACCGAGTCCAAGAAAGAGGACATTCCAAAAACTGCTTTCTGAACTCGTCGCGACCATTTCAAATTCATTATGATACCCTTCGATCTAACGAATGCTCCCACTGTATTCATGAACCGTACTAATAGAGTTTTCCCAACCATTCCTAGTTAGAATTTAATTATTTTCATCGATAACATACTCATCTGCTCACAAAGCAAGAACAAAACACTGTCAACATCTACGACCAGCCTTGAAAGCATCAAAGCCAAAGAATATCACGAAGAAAACACTACATGGATGGATAACACTGTCGAAGTCGAAGGACGAAGCTTATAGTTATGCGATTTGGGTTGGGCATTATCTGGGTGATCGTCGATAGGTTAACCCAATCAGCCCATTTCCTACCAGTATAGAAATCAAGAAGACGGAAAGATTAGCTTGGATCTATATCAAGGAGATCGTGAGACTCCATGAAGTATCGGTATCTACTATCTCGGATCGAGATAACGGGATTACTTTAAGAGTTTGGAAGTCATTTTTGAAGGCTATGGGAAGATAGCTAAGTATGAGCGTTGCTTACCACCCTCAAACCAATAGCCAAAGCGAACGAACCATTCAACCACTCGAATTCATGCTACAAGTTTGGGTGTTTGAATTCAGCAAGTCATAGGATACCTGTTGCCCTTGATTGAATTCTCACGCAATAAAAGGTATCGCACGAGCATCAAGGTTGCTCTTTTCAAGACTCTTTATGGTCCTAAATGCAGATCACTCGCAAGTACTCTTACGGGAGCAGAAACCATTCGCGAAACAACAGAGAAGACAATCCAAAATCCGAACTTGACTTCAAGCATCACGAGAAACGGTAAAACTGAACTTCAAGCATCACGAGAAACGGTAAAACTGACAATCCAAAATCCGAAATAGAAGAGATATGATGAAAAACGATGAAAACCTCTGGAATTCCAAGTCGAAGGCTTGGTACTATTGAAATTCTTTCCTTAGAAAGGATTGATTCACTGTAGGAAACGGTAAAACTGAACCCACGATACTTTGGACCGTTCGAGATTCTTTCCCGGATTGGTCAAATGGCTTATAAGCTGCAACTACTTTCCGAACTTAGCAACGTACACCCCGTGTTCCGCATCTTGAATATGAAAAAGCGCGTATTTGATGAAACTCTCGTTATACCTTTAGAAGAGATCAAAATAAATTGGAATCTCCTGTTTGTCGAAGAACCAGTCGAGGTATTGGATATGGAAGTAAAGCGTACAAAACAAAGCCGCATTCTGATTGTGAAGGTCGATGGAACGCCAAGCGTAGATCGGAATTCACATGTGAACGCGAAGACCAGATGAAGCAGAAGTACCCTCACCTATTCTCTCATTCATGAAACTATCTTTCAAAAGAATTTCGGGACGAAATTCCCTCTAACGGGGGGATGATGTCACAACTAGCATTTTTGCTAGGAAACTCTACTCTCATGCAATCATTCACCTAGTGTAATAACTTGTACACTGAGAGAATATCATACCCTATGTTCAATCAACGTCATCTATTTGAATCCAAACTCTTGAATGAAGGTCAAAACCTAACACAATACATCCCATATGTTCAACTATGAGTTGAAAACCCTAGACACCCCGGTTCAAGCTCACTATGGACTAGGATTCTCTTATTGGGCCTAATGGACAGATAAACCTACAACTTGAAATGCATTGGGCCTAGAAACCCTAATTAGGTTCTAATTGGACCCACACTAAAAAAAAACTTAACATTTTGGTCCATAATGAGCCTAAAATGGATTAGTTTACCCTAATGGGCCTTATTGGACAATAACAACACCAATTACCCCTAATGGACCTAAAACCCATCCCTTTATTTTATGTTGGGCCGTAAGTACTTCCAAGGGCCCAATGGGGCGAAAATTTATAAATAGACTTCATAAAAACCGAGCAAGGCCAAGGTTGGGCTCAAAACCATTTCATTTTCATTTCTCTTGGCCCATTCTCGGCCCAACATCAATTAAAAAAACTAATGGGAGAAAATGGGGTGACACCTCATAAATAATTGTTGGATATCCATGCAAGAGTGCATGTATCCATGCCCCTCTGACATCACACCCCTTAAAGAGTCAACTTATCTCCCTCCCATCTCTTACTCTAATTCTTGGCCACACTCTCATTTTCTCCAACCTCTCTCTTTTCAAAACTCAACAATACTTCTCTAGATCATCTAAAACTCCTCCATCCACTTTCCTGAAGAAAACCTTGAGTATAAGGAAGATCTTCAAGAGAATCACTTCAAGCTTCATTTTGTGGTAAAATCTTGCAAATCCAAGTTTTATACTTCATCCTTAAATTCGTTCACTCCTCTTACACCCATGTGTTTGTGAATCATACTCTTAGAGCACCTTAGAGCTTGAAAATCATCTCAGTAGCACATCTAGGACCGAGATCTCTTCACTTCTTCCTCAAAAACCAAAACATCAAAGCAAAGGTGAGTTCATACTCCCTTGTTTTTGGTTTTTACTTATTTTTGGGGGAGAATACAAGTTTATTTGTGTAGATCTATGTGTATATGCATGATTATGTGTGTTTTCCATGAATTATTTGGTGATTATGTGTTGATTACTTCATTAATCTAAAAATATGTTAAGAACTTGAAGTTTATCACTTGGATCTTCAATAAAACATTGAGAAAAGTATGTTTTATCAAATATATTACATATAACCTTGTAGATCTGGGAATTATATGTTGGATTAGTGTCTAAGTCCATAACTGTTTTGGTATGTACTTGACCCGATTATGAGCATGGTCCTTTTGGGTTGCCTTCACCATAGCAATATGTAGGATGAAACTAAGGAGAGAAAGGTTTAACTATGATTTATTAATATATTATGAGAATAATATATTAAAGGAGAAATCATATTGTTTAATTAATATTAGTCAAGAATTAATTGATAATTAATTTTGTGGCTAAAAGAGATTAATTAAACTGAAGGGACTGCAATTGTAATTATAAGATAATTGCATTTGTGGGCTAATGGATTCCATAGAGTGGAGTGGATGAAATTTATGGGGAAGCCCATAAGATTTTGTCCATGACTCTAAAGAAAGGGATCCATGGGATGCTTAGGGCCTAAGCATTCAGATTAGGGTTTCCCAGTTAAAGGCCCTAATAGCCTACACGTATATATAGATCCCTAAGGCCCCAAAAACGTGATAAGGAGTTCCTCTAGGGTTTCTAGACGTTTTGGGCAGCCTCCTCTCTTCTCCTTCTTCATCTAGTTGCTTAGTGGTGTTTGTGACTCCATTAGAGGTGCAGCACTTGAGGCACAAAACTTTTGAAGCCAATCAAAGCAAGGAATTGATTGTTATTGCAATATAACAATCAAAGGTAATTACTAAACCATTATTTCAGTTCTTATATGATATATATAGGGTTTATAGATTTGGATATTCAATTGCATGTTCATTAGACAAACTAGATACAAAAGCTATTAGGGTTTGCGTGTACACCATAGGATTGATGTTTTGCTTAAAACCCATCAGTGGTATCAGAGCCTAGGGCTGTTTGTTAGTGAATTTGTTGCTTAATTGATCGTTTTTTGCTTGGAAAACAAAGTTTTTTGGCTTCAGCTTGTCCGACTCGGCGAGTCAGTAGATGAACTCAGCGAGTCAGGCTGACTCGGCGAGTCCAGTGTCTGACTCGGCGAGTCCGAGGATCTGGCAGCGTTTTTTGGCGATTTTCTTGCTATTTTGGGTTGGGATACTTACCATAAACGTTTTTAATTAATAAAATCCGATTTTTATTGATTTTGGTTGAATATCCTTACCAAAATAGTAGATAATTACCATTTAATCAAATATTTGTTACCTTATAAGATAATGTTTAATCATTTGAGTTATTTGATTAATTATCCTGCAAGATTTTTGACTAGGTCAAAATTAGATAATTGCCTTGTTTGAATAGTTTCAAATTGCACCCTTTAGGTTTTATAGTTTAAATTTGAACTTAAAAGTTTTGTTTTTGAAATTTAAATAAGTTAAACCCTAATGTTTTGAAAAGTTTCAAAACTTGCCCTCAAGTTTTGGAATTTAAATTTTTTATTAAAAGTTTAATTTGAAATATTTAAATTCTAAACCATAACGTTTTGAAATGTTTCAAAACTTGCACTCAAGTTTTGGAATTTAAAAGTTGATTAAAAGTTTAATTTTGAAATGTTAAATTCTAAAACCCTAGTTATTTGAAAAGTTCAAATCACACCCTTATGGTTTTATTAATTAATTTAAATGTATAATTAAAGGTGATTTAATAAACCCATAATGTTTTGGTTTACATTTAATTAAATTAAAAGTATAATTTACTAAATTGAACCACCTAGTATTTTAAAAGTGTAAAATACACCCTATACTATATATAACATTAAAAGTCTAATATTATATATATATATATATATATATATATATATATATATATGTATATATATATATATATATATATATATATATATATATATATATATGTATGAGTAAACAGTCAGTCTTACCGTTATTAGGCCTCATTCACGAAGCTGGTCTATAAGGGGTGTTTAAGGAAATTTCCTATAAAATGGCGATTGAATGGGTATCCACTCTTACCCACCACACTCTTGACTAGTGGAAGGTCGTTAGCCGAACGGGTAGGATAGGACAGAAACCTTCCATTATAAGTATAATGAAGTACAAAGTAACTAAATGCTTATACAAATTCCTAAATCATTGTTACTTTAGGCAAAATGTGAAATTGTATGCTAATCCATGGAATTACACTTCGTACCCTTGTCAAGCGTGTGTGGAGCGTGTGTGGTTAACCGGCACACTAATTTGGGGATGACATTGGTGGTGAAGGGTGGCTCGATGTTTGTTATAGATCATTAGAGCGTGTGTGGCTAACTGGCACATTGATTGGGTGATAGTAGCATTGAGTGCACCACGTGATTCATATGGTTATTCACAGCTTATTTGTGATCCTCGGCATCCCAGTCACAAATAGAAGGGCATAATCTAGATTTAAACATGCCATTGAAAAGTTTAATGAATCTCATAAGATCCAGGAGTTTCAACTCATTTAAAACTTAAACTTCCTTTTCGTTTTTCATGGTCGAAATTGATAATTCGTCATTTACCTACCTTCAAATATTCTACTACTAGATTACGGCATCACTCTTCTAGGTTGTAGAATATTGTGTTGGATCCTAGCCATAATAACTCATCTGGGTGTTTTATTAAGGACTCAATCAACTTAACTTGAATTTTCTCCCATTTTGTAGATGTCTAAATCTTACAATTGTCTTCCCAAATCCTTTGGAACAAACTTTCCAAATGAAGATGACGTTCCAAGATATGATCAAGGAAATGATAGTCATGCTTCGCTTCTCCCACCTCCTCCAATTGTTCTCCCTGACCCACAAGTTCAAAGGCTTGAAAAGTTCAAGCTCACTCAAGCACTTTTAGCAAGTAAACACGAAGATGGGCAACCTGTGTGTGCACACGTCTTAGATGAAGTCAAATATTGATAGGTTAAGCATGTTGGGTGTCGAGATTTCAAGTGAGTTGGCTATTGACTGGGTTCTTCATTCACTTACTAAATCATATAGTGAGTTCGTTATGATGGATCATGATGTGACCCTCATTGATCTCACCTATTTGCTTAAAGCTGCTGAATCAGCAATGATTTGGCATGCTGGTCACGCAGGAATAACGATCATTACATACGATCTAGATTATCAACATGTAGCAGGAAAATGCCATCCCGCAGGAATAACCAACGCACCCACGAGATACCACTCCTGTAGATGGACTCTGTTACATTCCAAGCTACTGTAACAGCGGCAGTAACCGCTGCTATGGTGCAAATCAATGCAAACAACACCAATGGAGGCGGAAATAGCATTGACAACTCCAGTCGAAGGAACGAGCATGGGAACCAACAAGTGACAGCTTGTCAAAGCACACTAAACCCCAAGCTTAAGAGCAGAAGCGTAAGTCTGGAAGTAAAATAGAGGGACAACCCACTCAAGGGTTCTCGAAGAAGCAACATGTTGTTGTTCATGCAACCATGACCCCTATTACACCAACATCAGCGAGACCATATGTTGGAAGCCTTCCAAAATGAAACCAGTGCAATTTCCATCCTAAGGGAGCCTGCCGGGAGTTGCATTGTAAGGAATGCAACCGAAATAATCACACCACTAAATACTGTAGAACTTATCCACGACAGAATCGTCAGCCAAACAAAAACAACAACAATTGCAACAACCTTAACAACAACACCAATGATGAGACTAGTCACACCTGCTATGGGTGTGGAGGAACCGGTCACTTCAGGTGCAATTTCCCCAAGGCTATCAATCAAGGAGCAAAAGAAGAAGAAATGGTCATGAACGTGGGTCAAGGTGAAGCAGTCCAAGACCCGACAGTTGTTACTAGTATGTTCCCACTTAAAAAATCTTTCGCTTACCTCTTATTCAATAATGAAGCTGAGCGAAGCTTCGTTAGTAACAAATTTGAGAACTTACTAAAACAACAAACCGATAAGCTAAACTAAGCCTTCACGGTGGAGATGGATAATGGGGAAAAACCGAATCAACCAAAGATATTTATGTAGGGAACACCTTCACACTAAACAACCATGCATTTCAATAGGCTTGATGCCAGTAAATATTAGGAGTTTTAATGTGATAATCGGAATGGATTGGTTAATCCCCATCATGCTGATACTATGTGTCGCGAGAAGGTCGTTTTCCTTCACCTCCCCAAATCACAAAACCCTAATAACCTATGGTGATAAACCTAGCGTCAATCCTTTTCCTATCTCCTTCATCAAGGCACAAAAGTGCCTGCACTAGAAAAACTACGTTTTCCTCGCTCTTTTTGTGGACAAGACTAAGGAAGAAGTAAGCACACAAGGTATTCCAGTAGCATGCGACTTTCCAGATGTATTTCCCAAAGAACTTCCAGGAATACGCTAGAGAGAAAGGTTGAACTTCGAGTCGACCTCATATCGGGAACCACATCAATTGCCAATTCACCCTATAGGTTGACTCCCACTGAAATTTAGAAGTTAGCTAGTCAATTAAGAAAATTTTGAGTAAAGGATCCATCGGACCAAGCTTTTCACCCAGGGAAGCTCTAATCTTGTTCTTCAAGAAGACGGATCCTTCAGAAGGTGCAACGATTTTAGGAAATTGAATACTCTCACTATCAAAAACCGATACCTACTTCCTCGGACTGACGACCTATTTGGCCAGCTCCAACGAGCTAGTTACTCCTCAAAAATAGATCTAAGAACTGGTTATCATCAACATCGAGTCCGAGAAAGAGGACATTCCAAAAACTGCTTTCCGAACTCGTCGCGACCATTTCAAATTCATTATGATACCCTTCGATCTAACGAATGCTCCCACGGTATTCATGAACCGTACTAATAGAGTTTTCCCAACCATTCCTAGTTAGAATTTAATTATTTTCATCGATAACATACTCATCTGCTCACGAAGCAAGAACAAAACACTGTCAACATCTACGACCAGCCTTGAAAGCATCAAAGCCAAAGAATATCACGAAGAAAACACTACATGGATGGATAACACTGTCGAAGTCGAAGGACGAAGCTTATAGTTATGCGATTTGGGTTGGGCATTATCTGGGTGATCGTCGATAGGTTAACCCAATCAGCCCATTTCCTACCAGTATAGAAATCAAAGAAGACGGAAAGATTAGCTTGGATCTATATCAAGGAGATCATGAGACTCCATGAAATATCGGTATCTACTATCTCGGATCGAGATAACGGGATTACTTTAAGAGTTTGGAAGTCATTTTTGAAGGCTATGGGAAGATAGCTAAGTATGAGCGTTGCTTACCACCCTCAAACCAATAGCCAAAGCGAACGAACCATTCAACCACTCGAATTCATGCTACAAGTTTGGGTGTTTGAATTCAGCAAGTCATAGGATACCTGTTGCCCTTGATTGAATTCTCACGCAATAAAAGGTATCGCACGAGCATCAAGGTTGCTCTTTTCAAGACTCTTTATGGTCCTAAATGCAGATCACTCGCAAGTACTCTTACGGGAGCAGAAACCATTCGCGAAACAACAGAGAAGACAATCCAAAATCCGAACTTGACTTCAAGCATCACGAGACAAATAGAAGAGATATGATGAAAAACGATGAAAACCTCTGGAATTCCAAGTCGAAGGCTTGGTACTATTGAAATTCTTTCCTTAGAAAGGATTGATTCACTGTAGGAAACGGTAAAACTGAACCCACGATACTTTGGACCGTTCGAGATTCTTTCCCGGATTGGTCAAATGGCTTATAAGCTGCAACTACTTTCCGAACTTAGCAACGTACACCCCGTGTTCCGCATCTTGAATATGAAAAAGCGCGTATTTGATGAAACTCTCGTTATACCTTTAGAAGAGATCAAAATAAATTGGAATCTCCTGTTTGTCGAAGAACCAGTCGAGGTATTGGATATGGAAGTAAAGCGTACAAAACAAAGCCGCATTCTGATTGTGAAGGTCGATGGAACGCCAAGCGTAGATCGGAATTCACATGTGAACGCGAAGACCAGATGAAGCAGAAGTACCCTCACCTATTCTCTCATTCATGAAACTATCTTTCAAAAGAATTTCGGGACGAAATTCCCTCTAACGGGGGGATGATGTCACAACTAGCATTTTTGCTAGGAAACTCTACTCTCATGCAATCATTCACCTAGTGTAATAACTTGTACACTGAGAGAATATCATACCCTATGTTCAATCAACGTCATCTATTTGAATCCAAACTCTTGAATGAAGGTCAAAACCTAACACAATACATCCCATATGTTCAACTATGAGTTGAAAACCCTAGACACCCCGGTTCAAGCTCACTATGGACTAGGATTCTCTTATTGGGCCTAATGGACAGATAAACCTACAACTTGAAATGCATTGGGCCTAGAAACCCTAATTAGGTTCTAATTGGACCCACACTAAAAAAAAACTTAACATTTTGGTCCATAATGAGCCTAAAATGGATTAGTTTACCCTAATGGGCCTTATTGGACAATAACAACACCAATTACCCCTAATGGACCTAAAACCCATCCCTTTATTTTATGTTGGGCCGTAAGTACTTCCAAGGGCCCAATGGGGCGAAAATTTATAAATAGACTTCATAAAAACCGAGCAAGGCCAAGGTTGGGCTCAAAACCATTTCATTTTCATTTCTCTTGGCCCATTCTCGGCCCAACATCAATTAAAAAAACTAATGGGAGAAAATGGGGTGACACCTCATAAATAATTGTTGGATATCCATGCAAGAGTGCATGTATCCATGCCCCTCTGACATCACACCCCTTAAAGAGTCAACTTATCTCCCTCCCATCTCTTACTCTAATTCTTGGCCACACTCTCATTTTCTCCAACCTCTCTCTTTTCAAAACTCAACAATACTTCTCTAGATCATCTAAAACTCCTCCATCCACTTTCCTGAAGAAAACCTTGAGTATAAGGAAGATCTTCAAGAGAATCACTTCAAGCTTCATTTTGTGGTAAAATCTTGCAAATCCAAGTTTTATACTTCATCCTTAAATTCGTTCACTCCTCTTACACCCATGTGTTTGTGAATCATACTCTTAGAGCACCTTAGAGCTTGAAAATCATCTCAGTAGCACATCTAGGACCGAGATCTCTTCACTTCTTCCTCAAAAACCAAAACATCAAAGCAAAGGTGAGTTCATACTCCCTTGTTTTTGGTTTTTACTTATTTTTGGGGGAGAATACAAGTTTATTTGTGTAGATCTATGTGTATATGCATGATTATGTGTGTTTTCCATGAATTATTTGGTGATTATGTGTTGATTACTTCATTAATCTAAAAATATGTTAAGAACTTGAAGTTTATCACTTGGATCTTCAATAAAACATTGAGAAAAGTATGTTTTATCAAATATATTACATATAACCTTGTAGATCTGGGAATTATATGTTGGATTAGTGTCTAAGTCCATAACTGTTTTGGTATGTACTTGACCCGATTATGAGCATGGTCCTTTTGGGTTGCCTTCACCATAGCAATATGTAGGATGAAACTAAGGAGAGAAAGGTTTAACTATGATTTATTAATATATTATGAGAATAATATATTAAAGGAGAAATCATATTGTTTAATTAATATTAGTCAAGAATTAATTGATAATTAATTTTGTGGCTAAAAGAGATTAATTAAACTGAAGGGACTGCAATTGTAATTATAAGATAATTGCATTTGTGGGCTAATGGATTCCATAGAGTGGAGTGGATGAAATTTATGGGGAAGCCCATAAGATTTTGTCCATGACTCTAAAGAAAGGGATCCATGGGATGCTTAGGGCCTAAGCATTCAGATTAGGGTTTCCCAGTTAAAGGCCCTAATAGCCTACACGTATATATAGATCCCTAAGGCCCCAAAAACGTGATAAGGAGTTCCTCTAGGGTTTCTAGACGTTTTGGGCAGCCTCCTCTCTTCTCCTTCTTCATCTAGTTGCTTAGTGGTGTTTGTGACTCCATTAGAGGTGCAGCACTTGAGGCACAAAACTTTTGAAGCCAATCAAAGCAAGGAATTGATTGTTATTGCAATATAACAATCAAAGGTAATTACTAAACCATTATTTCAGTTCTTATATGATATATATAGGGTTTATAGATTTGGATATTCAATTGCATGTTCATTAGACAAACTAGATACAAAAGCTATTAGGGTTTGCGTGTACACCATAGGATTGATGTTTTGCTTAAAACCCATCAGTGGTATCAGAGCCTAGGGCTGTTTGTTAGTGAATTTGTTGCTTAATTGATCGTTTTTTGCTTGGAAAACAAAGTTTTTTGGCTTCAGCTTGTCCGACTCGGCGAGTCAGTAGATGAACTCAGCGAGTCAGGCTGACTCGGCGAGTCCAGTGTCTGACTCGGCGAGTCCGAGGATCTGGCAGCGTTTTTTGGCGATTTTCTTGCTATTTTGGGTTGGGATACTTACCATAAACGTTTTTAATTAATAAAATCCGATTTTTATTGATTTTGGTTGAATATCCTTACCAAAATAGTAGATAATTACCATTTAATCAAATATTTGTTACCTTATAAGATAATGTTTAATTATTTGAGTTATTTGATGAATTATCCTGCAAGATTTTTGACTAGGTCAAAATTAGATAATTGCCTTGTTTGAATAGTTTCAAATTGCACCCTTTAGGTTTTATAGTTTAAATTTGAACTTAAAAGTTTTGTTTTTGAAATTTAAATAAGTTAAACCCTAATGTTTTGAAAAGTTTCAAAACTTGCCCTCAAGTTTTGGAATTTAAATTTTTTATTGAAAGTTCAATTTGAAATATTTAAATTCTAAACCATAACGTTTTGAAATGTTTCAAAACTTGCACTCAAGTTTTGGAATTTAAAAGTTGATTAAAAGTTTAATTTTGAAATGTTAAATTCTAAAACCCTAGTTATTTGAAAAGTTCAAATCACACCCTTATGGTTTTATTAATTAATTTAAATGTATAATTAAAGGTGATTTAATAAACCCATAATGTTTTGGTTTACATTTAATTAAATTAAAAGTATAATTTACTAAATTGAACCACCTAGTATTTTAAAAGTGTAAAATACACCCTATACTATATATAACATTAAAAGTCTAATATTATATATATATATATATATATATATATGTATATATATATATATATATATTTATATGTATGAGTAAACAATCAGTCTTACCGTTATTAGGCCTCATTCACGAAGCTGGTCTATAAGGGGTGTTTAAGGAAATTTCCTATAAAATGGCGATTGAATGGGTATCCACTCTTACCCACCACACTCTTGACTAGTGGAAGGTCGTTAGCCGAACGGGTAGGATAGGACAGAAACCTTCCATTATAAGTATAATGAAGTACAAAGTAACTAAATGCTTATACAAATTCCTAAATCATTGTTACTTTAGGCAAAATGTGAAATTGTATGCTAATCCATGGAATTACACTTCGTACCCTTGTCAAGCGTGTGTGGAGCGTGTGTGGTTAACCGGCACACTAATTTGGGGATGACATTGGTGGTGAAGGGTGGCTCGATGTTTGTTATAGATCATTAGAGCATGTGTGGCTAACTGGCACATTGATTGGGTGATAGTAGCATTGAGTGCACCACGTGATTCATATGGTTATTCACAGCTTATTTGTGATCCTCGGCATCCCAGTCACAAATAGAAGGGCATAATCTAGATTTAAACATGCCATTGAAAAGTTTAATGAATCTCATAAGATCCAGGAGTTTCAACTCATTTAAAACTTAAACTTCCTTTTCGTTTTTCATGGTCGAAATTGGTAATTCGTCATTTACCTACCTTCAAATATTCTACTACTAGATTACAGCATCACTCTTCTAGGTTGTAGAATATTGTGTTGGATCCTAGCCATAATAACTCATCTGGGTGTTTTATTAAGGACTCAATCAACTTAACTTGAATTTTCTCCCATTTTGTAGATGTCTGAATCTTACAATTGTCTTCCCAAATCCTTTGGAACAAACTTTCCAAATGAAGATGACGTTCCGAGATATGATCAAGGAAATGAGAGTCATGCTTCGCTTCCCCCACCTCCTCCAATTGTTCTCCCTGACCCACAAGTTCAAAGGCTTGAAAAGTTCAAGCTCACTCAAGCACTTTTAGCAAGTAAACACGAAGATGGGCAACCTGTGTGTGCACACGTCTTAGATGAAGTCAAATATTGATAGGTTAAGCATGTTGGGTGTCGAGATTTCAAGTGAGTTGGCTATTGACTGGGTTCTTCATTCACTTACTAAATCATATAGTGAGTTCGTTATGATGGATCATGATGTGACCCTCATTGATCTCACCTATTTGCTTAAAGCTGCTGAATCAGCAATGATTTGGCATGCTGGTCACGCAGGAATAACGATCATTACATACGATCTAGATTATCAACATGTAGCAGGAAAATGCCATCCCGCAGGAATAACCAACGCACCCACGAGATACCACTCCTGTAGATGGACTCTGTTACGTTCCAAGCTACTGTAAAAGCGGCAGTAACCGCTGCTATGGTGCAAATCAATGCAAACAACACCAATGGAGGCGGAAATAGCATTGACAACTCCAGCCGAAGGAACGAGCATGGGAACCAACAAGTGACAGCTTGTCAAAGCACACTAAACCCCAAGCTTAAGAGCATAAGCGTAAGTCTAGAAGTAAAATAGAGGGACAACCCACTCAAGGGTTCTCGAAGAAGCAACATGTTGTTGTTCATGCAACCATGACCCCTATTACACCAACATCAGCGAGACCATATGTTGGAAGCCTTCCAAAATGAAACCAGTGCAATTTCCATCCTAAGGGAGCCTGCCGGGAGTTGCATTGTAAGGAATGCAACCGAAATAATCACACCACTAAATACTGTAGAACTTATCCACGACAGAATCGTCAGCCAAACAAAAACAACAACAATTGCAACAACCTTAACAACAACACCAATGATGAGACTAGTCACACCTGCTATGGGTGTGGAGGAACCGGTCACTTCAGGTGCAATTTCCCCAAGGCTATCAATCAAGGAGCAAAAGAAGAAGAAATGGTCATGAACGTGGGTCAAGGTGAAGCAGTCCAAGACCCGACAGTTGTTACTAGTATGTTCCCACTTAAAAAATCTTTCGCTTACCTCTTATTCAATAATGAAGCTGAGCGAAGCTTCGTTAGTAACAAATTTGAGAACTTACTAAAACAACAAACCGATAAGCTAAACTAAGCCTTCACGGTGGAGATGGATAATGGGGAAAAACCGAATCAACCAAAGATATTTATGTAGGGAACACCTTCACACTAAACAACCATGCATTTCAATAGGCTTGATGCCAGTAAATATTAGGAGTTTTAATGTGATAATCGGAATGGATTGGTTAATCCCCATCATGCTGATACTATGTGTCGCGAGAAGGTCGTTTTCCTTCACCTCCCCAAATCACAAAACCCTAATAACCTATGGTGATAAACCTAGCGTCAATCCTTTTCCTATCTCCTTCATCAAGGCACAAAAGTGCCTGCACCAGAAAAACTACGTTTTCCTCGCTCTTTTTGTGGACAAGACTAAGGAAGAAGTAAGCACACAAGGTATTCCAGTAGCATGCGACTTTCCAGATGTATTTCCCAAAGAACTTCCAGGAATACGCCAGAGAGAAAGGTCAAACTTCGAGTCGACCTCATATCGGGAACCACATCAATTGCCAATTCACCCTATAGGTTGACTCCCACTGAAATTTAGAAGTTAGCTAGTCAATTAAGAAAATTTTGAGTAAAGGATCCATCGGACCAAGCTTTTCACCCAGGGAAGCTCTAATCTTGTTCTTCAAGAAGACGGATCCTTCAGAAGGTGCAACGATTTTAGGAAATTGAATACTCTCACTATCAAAAACCGATACCTACTTCCTCGGACTGACGACCTATTTGGCCAGCTCCAACGAGCTAGTTACTCCTCAAAAATAGATCTAAGAACTGGTTATCATCAACACCGAGTCCGAGAAAGAGGACATTCCAAAAACTGCTTTCCGAACTCGTCGCGACCATTTCAAATTCATTATGATACCCTTCGATCTAATGAATGCTCCCACGGTATTCATGAACCCTACTAACAGAGTTTTCCCAACCATTCCTAGTTAGAATTTAATTATTTTCATCGATAACATACTCATCTGCTCACGAAGCAAGAACAAAACACTGTCAACATCTACGACCAGCCTTGAAAGCATCAAAGCCAAAGAATATCACGAAGAAAACACTACATGGATGGATAACACTGTCGAAGTCGAAGGACGAAGCTTATAGTTATGCGATTTGGGTTGGGCATTATCTGGGTGATCGTCGATAGGTTAACCCAATCAGCCCATTTCCTACCAATACAGAAATCAAAGAAGACGGAAAGATTAGCTTGGATCTATATCAAGGAGATCGTGAGACTCCATGAAATATCGGTATCTACTATCTCGGATCAGCGTTGCTTACCACCCTCAAACCAATAGCCAAAGCGAACGAACCATTCAACCACTCGAATTCATGCTATAACTTTGGGTGTTTGAATTCAGCAAGTCATAGGATACCTATTGCCCTTGATTGAATTCTCACGCAATAAAAGGTATCGCACGAGCATCAAGGATGCTCTTTTCAAGACTCTTTATGGTCCTAAATGCAGATCACTCGAAAGTACTCTCACAGGAGCAGAAACCATTCGCGAAACAACAGAGAAGACAATCCAAAATCCGAACTTGACTTCAAGCATCACGAGACAAATAGAAGAGATATGATGAAAAACGATGAAAACCTATGGAATTCCAAGTCGAAGGCTTGGTACTATTGAAATTCTTTCCTTAGAAAGGATTGATTCACTGTAGGAAACGGGAAAACTGAACCCGCGATACTTTGGACCGTTCGAGATTCTTTCCCGGATTGGTCAAATGGCTTATAAGTTGCAACTACTTTCCGAACTCATCAACGTACACCCCGTGTTCCGCGTCTTGAATATGAAAAAGTGCGTATTTGATGAAACTCTCCTTATACCTTTAGAAGAGATCAAAATAAAAAGGAATCTCCTGTTCGTCGAAGAACCAGTCGAGGTATTGGATATGGAAGTAAAGTGTACAAAACAAAACCGCATTCTGATTGTGAAGGTTGATGGATCGCCAAGCGTAGATCGGAATTCACATGTGAATGCAAAGACCAGATGAAGCAGAAGTACCCTCACCTATTCTCTCATTCATGAAACTATCTTTCGAAAGAATTTCGGGACGAAATTCCATCTAACGGGGGGATGATGTCACAACTAGCATTTTTGCTAGGAAACTCTACTCTCATGCAATCATTCACCTAGTGTAATAACTTGTACACTGAGAGAATATGATACCCTATGTTCAATCAACGTCATCTATTTGAATCCAAACTCTTGAATGAACGTCAAAACCTAACACAATACATCCCATATGTTCAACTATGAGTTGAAAACCCTAGACATCCCGGTTGAAGCTCACTATGGACTAGGATTCTCTTATTGGGCCTAATGAACAAATAAACCTTCAACTTGAAATGCTTTGGGCCTAGAAACCCTAATTGGGTTCTAATTGGACCCACACTCAAAAAAAAAACTTAACATTTTGGTCCATAATGAGCCTAAAATGGATTAGTTTACCCTAATGGTCCTTATTGGACAATAACAACAATTTCCCCTAATGGACCTAAAACCCATCCCTTTATTTTATGTTGGGCCGTAAGTACTTCCAAGGCCCCAATGGGGCGAAAATTTATAAATAGACTTCATAAAAACCGAGCAAGGCCAAGGTTGGGCTCAAAACCATTTCATTTTCATTTCTCTTAGCCCATACTCAGCCCAACATCAATTAAAAAAACTAATGGGAGAAAATGGGGTGACACCTCATAAATAATTGTTGGATATCCATGCAAGAGTGCATGTATCCATGCCCCTCTGACATCACGCCCCTTAAAGAGTCAACTTATCTCCCTCCCATCTCTTACTCTAATTCTTGGCCACACTCTCATTTTCTCCAACCTCTCTCTTTTCAAAACTCAACAATACTTCTCTAGATCATCTAAAACTCCTCCATCCACTTTCCTGAGGAAAACCTTGAGTATAAGGAAGATCTTCAAGAGAATCACTTCAAGCTTCATTTTGTGGTAAAATCTTGCAAATCCAAGTTTTATACTTCATCCTTAAACTCGTTCACTCCTCTTACACCCATGTGTTTGTGAATCATACTCTTAGAGCACCTTAGAGCTTGAAAATCATCTCAATAGCACATCTAGGACCGAGATCTCTTCACTTCTTCCTCAAAAACCAAAACATCAAAGCAAAGGTGAGTTCATACTCCCTTGTTTTTGGTTTTTACTTATTTTTGGGGGAGAATACAAGTTTATTTGTGTAGATCTATCTGTATATGCATGATTATGTGTGTTTTCCATGAATTATTTGGTGATTATGTGTTGATTACTTCATTAATCTAAAAATATGTTAAGAACTTGAAGTTTATCACTTGGATCTTCAATAAAAAATTGAGAAAAGTATGTTTTATCAAATATATTACATATAACCTTGTAGATCTGGGAATTATATGTTGGATTAGTGTCTAAGTCCATAACTGTTTTGGTATGTACTTGACCCGATTATGAGCATGGTCCTTTTGGGTTGCCTTCACCATAGCAATATGTAGGATGAAACTAAGGAGAGAAAGGTTTAACTATGATATATTAATATATTATGAGAATAATATATTAAAGGAGAAATCATATTGTTTAATTAATATTAGTCAAGAATTAATTGATAATTAATTTTGTGGCTAAAAGAGATTAATTAAACTGAAGGGACTGCAATTGTAATTCTAAGATAATTGCATTTGTGGGCTAATGGACTCCATAGAGTGGAGTCGATGAAATTTATGGGGAAGCCCATAAGATTTCGTCCATGAGTCTAAAGAAAGGGATCCATGGGATGCTTAGGCCCTAAGCAGTCAGATTAGGGTTTCCCAGTTAAAGGCCCTAATAGCCTACAAGTATATATAGATCCCTAAGGCCCCAAAAACGTGGTAAGGAGTTCCTCTAGGGTTTCTAGACGTTTTGGGCAGCCTCCTCTCTTCTCCTTCTTCATCTAGTTGCTTAGTGGTGTTTGTGACTCCATTAGAGGTGCAGCACTTGAGGCACAAAACTTTTGAAGCCAATCAAAGCAAGGAATTGATTGTTATTGCAATATAACAATCAAAGGTAATTACTAAACCTTTATTTCAGTTCTTATATGATATATCTAGGGTTTATAGCTTTGGATATTCAATTGCATGTTCATTAGACAAACTAGATCCAAAAGCTATTAGGGTTTCCGTGTACACCATAGGATTGATGTTTTGCTTAAAACCCATCAGTGGTATCAGAGCCTAGGGCTGTTTGTTAGTGAATTTGTTCCTTAATTGATCATTTTTTGCTTGGAAAACAAAGTTTTTTGGCTTCAGCTTGTCCGACTCGACGAGTCAGTAGATGAACTCGGCGAGTCCAGTGTCTGACTCGGCGAGTCCGAGGATCTGGCAGCGTTTTTTTGGCGATTTTCTTGCTGTTTTGGGTTGGGATACTTACCATAAACATTTTTAATTAATAAAATCCGATTTTTATTGATTTTGGTGGAATATCCTTACCAAAATAGTAGATAATTACCATTTAATCAAATATTTGTTACCTTATAAGATAATGTTTAATTATTTGAGTTATTTGATGAATTATCCTGGAAGATTTTTGACTAGGTCAAAATTAGATAATTGCCTTGTTTGAATAGTTTTAAATTGCACCCTTAAAAGTTTTGTTTTTGAAATTTAAATAAGTTAAACCTAATGTTTTGAAAAGTTTCAAAACTTGCCCTCAAGTTTTGGAATTTAAATTTTTGATTAAAAGTTTAATTTGAAATATTTAAAATCTGAACCTAATGTTTTGAAATTTTTCAAAACTTGCACTCAAGTTTTGGAATTTAAAAGTTGATTAAAAGTTTAATTTTGAAATGTTAAATTCTAAAACCCTAGTTATTTGAAACGTTCAAATCACACCCTTATGGTTTTATTAATTAATTTAAATGTATAATTAAAGGTGATTTAATAAACCCATAAAGTTTTGGTTTATATTTGATTAAATTAAAAGTATAATTTACTAAATTGAACCACCTAGTATTTTAAAAGTGTAAAATACACCCTATACTATATATAACATTAAAAGTCTAATATTATATATATATATATATATATATATATATATATATATATATATGAGTAAACAGTCAGTCTTACCGTTAATAGGCCTCATTCACGAAGCTGGTCTATAAGGGGTGTTTAAGGAAATTTCCTATAAAATGACGATTGAATGGGTATCCACTCTTACCCACCACACTCTTGACTAGTGGAAGGTCATTAGCCGAACGGGTAGGATAGGACAGAAACCTTCCATTATAAGTATAATGAAGTACAAAGTAACTAAATGCTTATACAAATTCCCAAATCATAGTTACTTTAGGCAAAATGTGAAATTGTATGCTAATCCATGGAATTACACTTCGTACCCTTGTCAAGTGTGTGTGGAGCGTGTGTGGTTAACGAGCACACTAATTTGGTAATGACATTGGTGGTGAAGGGTGGCTCGATGTTTGTTATAGATCATTGGAGCGTGTGTGGCTAACCGACACATTGATTGGGTGATAGTAGCATTGAGTGCACCACGTGATTCGTATGGTTATTGACACCTTATTTGTGATCCTCGGCATCCCAGTCACAAATAAAAGGGCATAATCGAGATTTAAACATGCCATTGAAAAGTTCAATGAATCTCATAAGATCCAGGAGTTTCAACTCATTTAAAACTTAAACTTCCTTTTCGTTTTTCATGCTCGAAATTGGTAATTCGTCATTTACCTACCTTCAAATAGTCTGCTACTAGATTACGGCATCACTCTTCTAGGTTGTAGAATATTGTGTTGGATCCTAGCCATAATAACTCATTCGGGTGTTTTATTAAGGACTCAATCAACTTAACTTGAATTTTCTCCCGTTTTGTAGATGTCTGAATCTTACAATGGTCTTCCCAAATCCTTTAGAACAAACTTTCCAAATGAAGATGACGTTCCGAGATATGATCAAGGAAATGAGAGTCATGCTTCGCTTCCTCCACCTCCTCCAATTGTTCTCCCTGACCCACAAGTTCAAAGGCTTGAAAAGTTCAAGCTCACTCAAGCCCTTTTAGAAAGTAAACACGAAGATGGGAAACCTGTGTGTGCACACGTCTTAGATGAAGTCACATATTGATAGGTTAAGCATGTTAGGTGTCGAGATTTCAAGTGAGTTGGCTATTGACTGGGTTCTTCATTCACTTACTGAATCATATAATGAGTTCGTTATGATGGATCATGATGTGACCCTCATTGATCTCACCTATTTGCTTAAAGTTGCTGAATCAGCAATGATTTGGCATGCTGGTCACGCAAATTTGTCTGGTGAATCAACCTCCCAAACTTCAATGGACACTGGCAACATTGGAAGTCCAGAAAGAACTAAGTCTATGATTATCCAATGTGTTGTGCCAAAGGAGTCCATTTGATTTTATTGCTAAGAGAATGGGCATTGGAAATGAAGCTGCCCTGTTTACCTGAGAAATCTAAGAGATGGGATAGTCAAGACGTATAGCTCTACTTCAGGTAAAATCCATTAACTAACTCTATAAGTTCCTATTTCTTTATTCTTAATACATGATGTGATAAGATTATATTTTGATGTTTTGCAGGATCGAAGAAAAGAAAGGAAGCTTAATGAAGAAGATGCTGAGTCTGATCACGAAGAAATGGATTTCGATCGCATGGATTCAAAGATCGGATTTTTGAGCTACTACTTGGAGTTAGAATAGATTGCTAAGAAATATGTAATAACATAGTTTTTCAGTTGAATTGCATTGTAAGGACAATTTTTTCCGCAATAAAATAAATTTTGATTTTGTCTTATTTATTAATCCTTACAATGGCGTGTATGAAAAATTGATGTTTGAAGGTTTCTATTATTAGCAATAATGGATTTGATTCTTAATTATGTTATTTGTGGAAATGTCGAGAATTTACCAAATAGGGAGAGTTTCTCATCGCCCAAGTTTCAACTGGACAGAAACTTGGAATTATACAGCTTGGTTGTGTGATGAATGAGAAATTTCATATTTGGAAATTAGACTAATTCTTTGACAAAGTGTCAAGTGAAGGACTAGAAAATCAAGCACACTAGTTTGTGCGTTGCTTTAGTCCACCACAAGAGTGATAAAAAATATTCATCATGATTTACTAATGTTTAGTAAATATGATTATACTTATAAGAATAAGTGTAATTCTGAGTTAATTGAAAGAGTTATAATGAATAGCAGAATGAATAATGAAGAATCAAGTAGGCAGAAAGATAAAAGTTTCTCTATTCTAAGAAGAAGGGAAAGTACCTTTTATTGTGTTTTATGATAGGTCTTAATGATTAAGAACCATATCTCAATGGATCCTCTAAGTGAGTCTTAGTACAATTGCATGTCTAAGAAAAGGAATCGAGAATTGTAGAAATGGTTAAAAATCAAGAAATTAATCATACTTCGTTCCAATATCAAGTCTTAGAGTAAAGATTATGACTTGAGTGAAAAGTTTTAAGTAGGTTTGTAACACTTATCAAATGTAGAATAAGAAAAGTTCTCATTCTTGTACATTTGAAATTGGTAAGTTGTAATGTCTTGGATAAGACAAAGACCAACTACGACCAATTTGTGAAGTGTTTTTGTCTTGATAATAACTGCACTAACTCTTGAATATTTGATTGTTAAGAAATGTTTCTTGAAAAAGAGAATCATATATGTTAAGAGGTCAGTGGGAGTTTTTATGATCTTGAAAAAGGTTTCAAGAACAAATCAAGAATAAACCTTATCGTTCATCACTAGCACACGACTTGAGGTATACAACCAATCGTGTTGACATTATTTTGTTTATGTGCCATTCCAATTGAGTTAATTATCCATGTAAGTTCTATGAGTTCTCATTTGAATGCATAAAGACAAAGCACCTTGATCGATAGAAAGTACATTGATATGTAAGGATAAGATGCTAAACCACTTGGAAGACATGGTGGGTACTCGTGTTACCATAAGGCAAGAAATCAAGATTAAGAAAGTTCAATCCATATGAGTTTGGATTTGTCGCAAACTTTGGTTTTGGCAAATTCACATGTATAGCAACTCATACACCATAAAATATAAGTGTCATAAGATTCCCTCTTTCATGAAAATGACTGTGAGGAAATGCTTTCACTAAGAGAGATTTTAAGAAGATAGCAATTGTGAAAATTGTATTCTCGAATTCGATTATGATTATGGCATCCCTTTTCATAGTTCGAATTGTGAGCTTTGGCAATTAGTTTTAACATTTGGAACTTAGTAACATAAGTTCTGAATTGTTTAGACATACATATGAGCTATCTAAGGCAAAGGTGTATAAGTTTAAGAAGCTTATATAAAGGCTTATCGAATCATCTGGTATTAGAAATATGAATTTCATAAATTCAATCGGCATTGTTTTTTTGGAAATTCAGCTGCTTTCTGAATACATGTCAAAGCTAGTGGGAGCATAAGTGTTATGCTTATATAATAATAATCATCATGATAGTGGGAGCATAAGTGTTATGCTTGTATGATTATTATGCCAAGTATTGCAAGTTAGCAATATTAATTATAGAAAAACAAAGATTCAATTTGAAAAGTTGCATGGGTTGAAAAGATGTTTTGCTATAATTAAGGGAGAGAATATTATACTTCGTTTTAAAATCTAATGCTTAGATTGATAAATTTTAATAAATTTATTCAAAGGATACATAGTGTGTTCTTAAATTTCGATTATGATTACGACATCCCTCTTCACAGTTCGAAATGTGAGAACGTGACACATAAAATATTATGGCAGAAGATTGATAAAGTATCATATCTTTATGTAAGACATTATGAATCGTGTCCCATACCCTTCAGGTATAGGATCGATTGCAAATGCTATAATATTTGACCATTCTAAAATTTTCCAAATGTCTAGCGCATTAAGAGGGAAAAAGGACTAGAATCGGTTTTGACTTAAATAATTAAACAACTATCGAAGGACGATCCAAAGTTCGCTGAGGATTGGTCGCTTGTGAGTGGTTGGAAGTATGGTATTGGATGGAGCGTATCGACATTATTATGAATAGATAAGATTCTAGTAAGAATGAGTTATCATACGGAAAATATGTAAATGTTTCCATATTGGGAGTTGGATATTGAGAGTTATTGTATAGATTAGAAACTTCTATGTAAGAAGGATGTTCAAAGGAATGTACTTTGAATGTGAGACTTCACGTCTATGGAATTGTCTTGTAACAATTTCTAAGAGAGTACTTTGTAATTTCATTAACCAAGTCTTGGTGACTTTTGTGTTATGACTTTACGAAAGGATCGTTGCATAAATGTTAGAATCTAACATATTCTAATAGTAGCAAAGAACCTTGTGTTCTTACACAAATGATAAGGATTGGGAATTGTGACATGAGCATCATTGGAAAAGTTTTCAATTGATCTATTTCACAAAGCATGCACCATAGGAAACAAAGTGTGCATGCTTGGAGCATGGGATAATTGTTGTTGTAATTCAAGTAATGAGTTGATTATCCGAAACATTAAATGATAAATAATGAGTAATCAATATGGTGGATAAATAGAAGTGTTTTATTTACTCTCACAAGTTTGGGGCCATATAGGATTAAGTATTATTGTTATGTTTCAGTTTGCATGTTTTCACTTCCAGAATAACTGGGTTTTTTGAACCTCCACAGTCATTCATACGTTGGAAGTAGGTATTAAGGAAGACTATCATGAATCTGTCTGTAGATTGTCTGAAGTGTTTAGACATGGCACAAGTTTGCTGCAGAGTTCATGAGTGCTTTGATAAGATTAGAGTATTGGATTAAACCCACACTCACTTAGATCACTTCATGGATTTATGACGAGTGATTAGTGAGATGATAATATTGTATATTCTTGAAACCGAGACGTGTGAGTTGTTATTTGTTGGTCGGTTGCACATTAATAATAAGTAAATGCACCATTAACTTGATGATATAAAACTTATTGTTGTGTGTGATTCGATCAGTGAATGCAAGCGAGCATTTGAGTCAAAGTTTATCCATTCCTTTTACCCAAGTGGGATAAAAGCGATATTTATGGGCCCCTTGATGATTTAGTGATGACACCTAAGCGCTTGGCCAAGCCGAGACAAAGTTACTGTGTTCAATTGTAATCTGTTGTCAGTCATCATAAATCGGAAGTCGGGAAACAGCATAGAGAGAATAATTGAAATTCATGTCTTATGTCTATACGATATCTTGAGAATGGAGGAATATATGATCCCTTATCTAAAGGACACGCTATCTGATAAGATCAGAGTTGACAGTGGCTTTTGAAAGCTACGATTGCTGATCAGGTTCTAAAGTTATACGAAAAATAGTTATTAGACTTATCCAAGTGGAAGACTGTTGGATTAGTGTCTAAGTCCATAACTGTTTTGGTATGTACTTGACTCGATTATGAGCATGGTCCTTTTGGGTTTCCTTCACCATAGCAATATGTAGGATGAAACTAAGGAGAGAAAGGTTTAACTATGATTTATTAATATATTATGAGAATAATATATTAAAGGAGAAATCATATTGTTTAAATAATATTAGTCAAGAATTAATTGATAATTAATTTTGTGGCTAAAAGAGATTAATTAAACTGAAGGGAGTACAATTGTAATTATAAGATAATTGCGTTTGTGGGCTAATGGACTCCATAGAGTGGAGTGGATGAAATTTATGGGGAAGCCCATAAGATTTCGTCCATGACTCTAAAGAAAGGGATCCATGGGCTGCTTAGGGCCTAGGCAGTCAGATTAGGGTTTCCCAGTTGAAAAACCTAATTGCCTACACGTATATATAGATCCCTAAGGCCCCAAAAATGTGGTAAGGAGTTCCTCTAGGGTTTCTAGACATTTTGGGCAGCCTCCTCTCTTCTCCTTCTTCATCTAGTTGCTTAGTGGTGTTTGTGACTCCATTAGAGGTGCAGCACTTGAGGAACTAAGCTTTTGAAGCCAATCAAAGCAATGAATTGATTGTTATTGCAACATAACAATCAAAGGTATTACTAAACCCTTATTTCAGTTCTTATATGATAGATCTAGGGTTTATAGCTTTGGATATTCAATTGCATGTTCATTAGACAAACTAGATCCAAAAGCTATTAGGGTTTGCATGTACACCATAGGATTGATGTTTTTCTTAAAACCCATCTTTATACACTTAAAATAGCAAAAAATGAGTGTTGTGCTCAAAGATCTATAACTTATACTCAAAAAGCAGCTTTTGACAGGAAAGTTTTAGCCTAATATCAAACTGTTTTGACCCTCTTAGTGGAAGTATTTTTCAAAACTCTTTTACATGGATAAATTTCAGATTTATACCTTTAAAATGACTACCCTCACGTTTTCGTACGATGTTTCTACAATTTTTGGCGAATTTTACAAAACTGCCTGTCAGATTTGAAATAATTTCGAACCAGCCTACGAAGGTGAGAAATTTTACATTTGTTAGAAGCCATTAAAAATTAAGAGAAAAATTGTGAACAAATTAGACAAATTTTCTAAAATTCTAGAATTTACGGATCCAAATTTTGACTTACGATGATTTTTCTACAAATTTTTCCAAAAACTAGGTCGGAAAAGCCCAACACCAGAAAATGTGTATTTCCACAAAAATCAAGCGAAAAATGATATTTTGATAAAAATGGGTTTAAAATTTTATTTTTACCACAAACTAGTCATCAAAACAAGTTTTGAACAAAATGGAGACTAAAGTGTTATTCGTACAGAAATTGGGTCTTAATTGTAAATTTTTGGCTTACTGGGCCAAGAACGTCATTTTTACAAAAAGTGGGCTTTTTATATCAACTTTGTAAATAATCAAGCTAAAATAAACACAACAATAGCAAACGGGTTAAAAACGATATTCATATCCTTATTAGGCTTGGAAATAATATACATGTTTAGTGGGCCTTAGTGTCCTTTTACATGTATATTGGGCTTAGGGTAGACATTTATATTCCTTTGAGCCTGGAAATAATAGACACGTATAGTGGGCCTTAGTGGTCCACTTATATGTTTATTGGGCCCGGGGAATGAGTTTTATACGTGTTCTTCTTTCTTTTGCTTTTTTGGTGAATACTTGAACCAAGACCAATGATAACTAATAAACGGATTATTTTGATTATTTTCTAGATTATTGGGCCTTAGTGGCCCATTTTTATGTGTGATAGGTCTTGTATACTATTTATATGTTTATTGGGCCTCGTTTACCCATTAACATGTGCGACGGACCTTCGATACTATTTGTGTGCTATTTGGGCTTGTAAATACCTTACATGTGAAATGGGCCTTAGTTGTCCTTTCATATATATATTTTGGGCCCATGTTATATAATTTCATTCCAATTTGGGCCTTCAAATTAGTTACATGTTTAGAGATGCATTAGTGGTTCACTTACATGGTTCATTGGGCCTAGAATGAGATTATACCTTTCTTCTCGTAAATTCGATTAAGGATCTAGTGAGTTTTGTCGGTTGGCACCTATTAAGTGTATGATCGTAGTCTGTACTTATAACCAGAGTCTCTTGGAGGGATAACGGGGATTTCTGTATAGATCTATACGGGGATGACACCCCACACCTGAGTTGTTCGCTACAGTTAGACTAACTCAGTTTAGGGTGACGAAAACCTTATAATCAAAAATCAAAACCGGCGTCCAACAACGCCAAGACACACGGAATTGTCATTATTTAGTGTGGTTATGACGACTCACGTAGAGTAATTAACGTTATTAAGTTTACGGAAGTCCTTTTCTCTTTTCTCTTGGATTACTCGGAAACATTCTCATACTGGTACTCAACCTCGGGGGTCGGTATGACAGCTTTCTCTTTTACAAACAACATCGGGTTGTCTGGGAACATTTTCTTTACATGCTCTTTACATTCTCTCTACATTCTCTTTACCCTTTTACTCAAATAAACAAAAACATACATGCATTAAGACAAGATCTGACACAAACATACTAAATAGTTTGCAAAAAATATCGAATTTTCTGGTGGTTTCAAAGTTATACAAATCATTTTTACAAACATGCTTATGAACTCACCAACATTTTATATGTTGACGTTTTCAAAATAACTTGTATTCTCATGATACCGTTGAAGCAGGATGAACGAAACAAACTACTGGATATTTTGTTATATTTTGTTTCCTCATACTCTTACTATTTTGGCATGTAATATTCAAATACAATACCCGATGTAAACAATGAAGGTTGCTATATTATATTTATGATGATGATGATGTTATGTTTCAATTATATTCACTGTAATGATATTTCAAGATGAAGTCACGCACAAGCCCCCGAACGTTTCCGCCTTCTGGTTCGGGGGTGTGACTAAAAGCATATACGGTTTTGAACAAGTGTTCAAAGAAAATTTAAGAGACCTATTATGTCACCTTCGATGATAAATACATAAGGAAACTAAAGACAACCGTAGGCTCTGTGGTGGAAATATTTCCAAACTCTGGTCAAGTTACGGTACCAATTTCAAACCTCTTTGAGCAGTACATGCTGCTATTTGATGAACCAGAAAAGACTATTCTCTCTGAATCTGAAGTTGCAGAAAACAAGGTAGATAACTTGAAGAAGATAATCGATGATGCTACAAAGAAAATGGCAAAAGAACAACCAGTAACAACCGAATAGCCTGACACAAGCGAACCTCCAACATATTGTTCTCATATTCAGGAGGAGGGTTCATCTTTTCCAAATAACCAAGATTCACCATTCAAAGGGGAGAACCCATCCTCATCAATTCCAACCGAAAGTCAAGTCCAGGGAGAGAACTCTGAGCCTGAAGCTAAGGAAGTATCATCATTCGAGGGGGGAGAATATGAATACAAACAAGGATGATATTCAGTTAGAATTCGAAGAATAAGTGAATGATGAACTGGATCCCTCAAATGATCCTAATTACCCTCCACTCACCAAATGGACCAAAGATCATCCACAAACATAAACTATTGGTGATTCAATAGAAAAGGTAATCACACGATCACAATTGGTAGCGAAACAAACTGCACTACTCTCTAAAGTGGAATTTTGCATGTTTAATTCGTTCGTCTCCAAGGTCGAACCGAAGAAGATCAACACTGCACTCGATCATTTTGATTGGGTACAGGCGATGCAGGACGAACTCAATGAGTTCAAGCGAAAGAAAGTGTGGAGACTGATTCTAACACCAAAGGATGCTTCCATGGTTGGACTAAAGTGGGTTTTCAGGAACAAGATGGATAAGGAAGGAAATGTGATACGCAAAAAGCCAAGATTGGTTGTGAAGGGTTATTGTCAAGAAGAAGGCATAGATTACGAATAGACCTTCTCTCCAATAGCAAGGCTAGAATCGGTTCATATTTTTCATGCCTATGCTGCACACAAGAACTTTGAAGTATTCCAAATGGATGTGATGGGTGCCTTCTTAAATGGAGAACTGGAAGAGACGGTATATGTAGAGCAACCATCAGGTTTCATGAACGAGAAGTATCCAGATCACTGCTACATTCTGGACAAGGCAGTCTATTGTCTCAAGCAAGTACCAAGAGCATGGTATGAAACTCTAACTAGATTTCTCAAAATGTCTAAGTTTAAAAAAGGTTTGGTTGACCCAACCGTCTTTCATAAGAAAGAGGGTGACCACCTTATGATCGTTCAAATTTTCATTGATAATATCATCTTCGGTTTCACAAATCCTAGCTTAACAGCTGACTTTAGGAAGTTGATGGAGACTAAATTTGAAATGAGCTCAATGGGTCCTATTAACTTTTTCCTTGGCTTGAATATTAGACAGGGACCCGAAGGCATTTTCATTAATCAAGAGGCTTACACGAAGACCTTGGTTACCAAGTTTTGAATGATGGGAGATTCGAAAGTAAAGGTTCCTATGGCGTTTGGCACAAAGCTAACACCTTCTCTGGACAAACCGGCTGCTGACATGACCCTCTATCATCAGATGATAGGGTCTCTAATGTATCTAACAGCATGTCGACCAGACATAATGTTCTTTGTTTGTTATTGTGCCATGTTTCAAGCTAATCCACGCAAACCTCACCTGCTAGCTGTGAAGAATATCTTTCGATACCTGAAGCAAAGTTCTTCTCTCGGTCTACGATACCCAGCCAAATCAAGGTTCTTTGTCCAAGCATTCTCAGATGCTGATCTAGGAGGATGTGGACTGGACCGAAAAAGTACCACTGGAGGATGCCAATTTCTGGATGGCAAACTTGTTAGCTGGGAGTCCAAGAAATAAACGTGTGTGTCTCTCTCCACTGCCAAAGCAGAATATATAGTCGCAACATCGTGCACATCTCAGGTCATTTGGATACAAAGTCAACTTCGAGACTATGGCCTGAACATGAAGAATATCCCACTATATTGTGACTCAGAGAGTGCAATTAGGATTTTTCATAACCCAGCACAACACTTAAAGATGAAACACATAACACCGAGGTATCACTTTATCAAGGATCATGTGGAAGATGCTAATGTAGAAATTCATTTTGTAAGAACCACCGATCAATTGACTGACATCTTTACTAAGGCCTTGCCTGAAGCAAGTTTTAACAAAATCCTACAAGGCTTAGGAATGATGGAAGCTGAATCTGTACCAAAATCACTTTTGTCTCAATAAAAGTTGGAACCAAAATGAATCGAACGCTCGGTCTATCTCGGGTTTGGTCTTACCGGGCTCGGTTCGCCTCTCATCTCCAAGTGATGTTTCGGTTGTATAATTTGTACACTCTTTTTCTCATAATTTATTTTATGTTTTTCCTTTTATTTTCATAAAATCCAAAAGTATATATATATATATTTTGTTTTTAATTCTTTTTCAGAAAAACTTATAAAATCCAATAATATTTTTTTATTTTTGTTTTTATTTCTTTTCATAAAATTTAAAATCATAATTCAAAAATATTTTCTTTCATTTTATTTCAATTTACTTCTATCTTAATCTAATTCGTGTATAAGGACTATTCACAATGATGGAGCTGGGGCAGGTATAACTCTTTATCTATGTATTAGCTTAGTGTCACTAGAAGCATGTTGTTGCATGTTGACCTAAGCCTCCAAAGATTTTGAGTGAAGCCTTAATGACTTGATATATACAAATCATGTCTTCCCAATTAGGCTGTCAAATTTACTCTAATCATGAGCTACCTTACTCTTCTCAAATTGAGTTAAGAGTTTTTCTGCTTGGTCTATCTTTTATAGCAGAGGTACATTCGGTTCTTTAACCACCTAAAATTTATTCTCCATCATACTTAATTTCATATATGTAACCCTTGAGACTCTCAGCAACTACCACTGAGGTGTACGGTCACACAACTTCTGTGTTAATGATCTTAGTTTCGTACCACTACGTGCTAACTGAAACCCAAAATTCAAAACCTATAAGGTATTGACGTTCAACAATTAAATGTTCTAGCTTTCACCTTTGGATTAACAAAACCACTTTTGTGGACGTACCTTGAAATATCCTTTTATTTTTGAGAGATCCTTATGAAAATGTCTATCACCAAGACTTTTCTTCCCAAAGGATCCAGTTTTTGTTTTTTCATTGAGATTTCTACTTAACCTTTGTCAACAACTCATTGAATATGTTCCAAACCTACTTGTTTAACAGGCCACATCGGTCTCACACGTTTTTTCGTTCTATTTCGGTCTTATGTCAAGTACCGAAACCCGAATTGAAGCGAAAGCCACCCTTAATAGCCTTATATATAAAAGATGCCTTTCAATGCTTTTTAACAAGTATTTGATCGTAATTCAACGGGAATCCAAACAAGCACTTTGAAGTCTCTCTTGAATTTGAAGGAAGAGATTCGTGCCTGGGATCCACTGCTTTGTGTCTTAAATGACATCACAAAATCCCACAAATAGTTTGATTTATTTCTTAATCTTTGACACTAACTTGCACGTAAATCATGGATTTTCCAAAAGTCTAGTTCGGTTATTCATAAGCTATTCATAAATATATAGCTTCGATTCCTAATGGTGTGATGCAGTTATTTACAAACGAAGGGATTCGTCGGTATATAGCCTTGGTTAATTATGGCGATAAAGATTCTATTAATGGTTCAAGAGGTAATTCAGCAGGAAGTCTAATTGATTGGTGATTTAAAAAGAGGATAAGTATGGAAAGGCGCGTGAATTTGAACCGTTACCCTATCATGCGTCATCAGCTACTTTATCGGGGTTGCTAGTTGTCCAATCACGCCTTTTTAGGCATCTTTTCCCAAATTGGTGGAATCATTGCTCGCGATTTTTCTCTCTCTACAAAATCGTATATAAGGGCTTTGATTTTCATAGTATTCTTCTCTGCCACTCTTCAACTCTCTAAAGCAGAAGAAGGCGATTTGGTATAATGTTCTTCTTCATCAAGCTTCAACAATGGCCGAATCTTCTTCCGTTCAAGAAACCTCTGCACGGTCCACTCTTCTCGCAATCAAGCCTAACCAAAACTTGATGATCGATCTCACACAGTTCCTCTACGATACTTACATGTATCAAGTGGTGGAATGTCTTAAGTATTCCCCACTCGCCAACGCTCTATCAACGATGGAAGTCGTCCCAATGGCGTGCCTCTAACAAATCTATTCCACTGCTACCTACAACAGAGGTGCATGGAATATTTATTTCAACATTCTCAACCAGAAAGCTTCAATCTCTAAGAGCCGATTTTGCTCGCTGCTAGGGCTTGCTTATGAAGCATCCATGGTGAATCCTGATTCCATCTCTGGAGGTCAGCTCTGTTCGATGTTCTACAACATGGGGTACAACGAAACCCTAACTACTGTGACCAAATTCAAGAAATCTTGCCTTCTTCCTCAATGGAATGGCCTCTTCACCCTTCTTTCAAAGGGCTTTTAGAATGAAGTGTAGGATCAGCTGGTGCTAGCAAGTCTTTCATGACTCTGCTTTATGGGTTGCACCATGGTCTCAACCTTGTTTATGGTTCTGTTTTATGGCTACAACTTGTTCAAAGTTTGTCATCTGCCTCTCGACACACAAAAATTTCTTGTGCCCGGTTTTGGACCATTGTCACTCAATGGATAATGGAGCGTTATCATGTTCCCATCATGTCAGAATCAATACTCTCCTCCATTGCTGCATTTCACACTACGCATATCATTGTCACTCATCCCTCGAAGTTTCTCTTCGTTGGCTCAATTCCAAAGTCAGTGTATACTTGTGTGTCCCCTGCAAGCAAGCTTATTCAAGAGTACAAGAAGCTCCCTTCGTGTGTTCCAATGGAACTCAATCAAGAAATGTTACAGTCTATTGAAGAAGCAGACAAACCTACTAAGAGGGGCAAGAACCAAGAAGCGAAAAAGGGAGAAAAAGGAGGTAGAGTATAAAAGGTACGGACTCCAAAGAAGCGAAAGTCTGAGAAGGCAGCACCTTCCCAACCCAAGAAGAAGAAGGTCAAGAAACTAGCTTGGAAGCTTATTCTTGCATCATCAAGCGACTCGGACTTAGAGTACGTGCCTACCGGTCATTAACCCATCATTCTAAGCGAATCTGAGAGCAAAAGCTCAGATGATGAAGGTTCGGTTCGGGATGGCACACCACCACGTTCGCCTACACTAGAGGTATCTGTTCGCTCCCAAACAACTTCTCATCCACCTATTTCCATCCCTATTTCCTTTACTCACATTTCCCCTATCATCACAACTCAACCTTCCTGCACTATTCCCATTCCTACACCTATATTTTCTAAAGCTACAACCACAACCACTACTCGAGTTCAGACCAACATATCTGATACTGGGGTTCAAACTTCAGCACCCGAAACCCCTGTTACTACCAAACCTCCATCACCTACCCAATCAACAGAGGCCAATACTGTTGTTGGTGAAGATGTCAATTTCGATACCTTCTACTATAGTCCCTACAGGGTGCAAAGCGACGATGATGATGATGCCCCTGACACCAAGCGCCATCTCAAGGAGCTGAATGAGAAGCTAGATAAGCTTATGGTCTCCTTCTCTACTCAGGATTCTCCCTCTGAATCTGCAATAAAAGGTGTGATGGCCACCTGGGTTAAGGAACACGAAGCTTCAATCACCAAAGCCACTTTAGCTATTGATGCTTCAACAAAAGGTTGCACCGAAGCGACCGAAAAAGTTGATAAACTAATTTATAATGCAAATACTTTCCTTGAGTATTTATAGGGTGCTGCAGAGCAAAACCCCAACAAAGTCAATGCCTCGGTTCAGACCCTAACTCAATCTCTTCAGCAAGAGAAAGAGCTCTTTGATCTGTTTCGAAAGAACCTCACCTCTGATCACGTCAAACATCAAACATCAGTCTCTGAGCGTTTGGATAAATCTCAGGCAAATCTTACTTTGGAAAGCAGAGTGATGGATGAACATTCTCTGAAGACAACTCAATTCAAAACCCAGACTCTGAAGCTCAATCAAGTGAACAAGGAACTTGAAGCACTGTGTTTAGATCGGTCTGTGGTAAAAAGCTTTGTTGGTAATATACACTCCATTCTTCTTCATCTTCTTGAAGCCTACGATTCAGTTCTTACAATTTTGGTTAGAAGTCACTTGGATTAAAAGGTACGGCCTGCTCTTCATATTCTAAGCCGGATAGACGGTGTTCTGGAGTCCGTTGTCTCTCCGCAACAAGGGGGAGAAGAAATGAGGTCTTCATCTCAACCACCGAAGTCTTCATCCCATCAACCGAAACCTCAACAACCGAAACCACAACAACTGAAGGTGGTTACTGAGCTGAAGGGGAAAGAAGCTTCGGGTTCGGGTATGCAAGATAAGGGAAAAGGAGTTGCTGATGATAATGATGATGAGGATGATGTTGATGATATTGAAGAAACGGTTCCGAAACCATGTTTTCTCAAAGCTAAGCTCACCACTCAGGAGATTAAGGAAAAAGTTACTGAAGCAATTAATTAGGAGAACGAAAAGAGAGAAGTGAATCTGCTTAATCAGAGGAAATTGAGGTTTCCTCTGTGGTCATTGGAAAGGCTTCGAAAGGAGGTTATTGGAGCTCCAAGTTCACATTGGCTAGAACCTGTTCTTTCATTTAATGTTAAGAATTCTAAAGATTCTCAATTCGACATGCCAATCACTCGTAAGGTTTTCATCTTTCACTGCTTTGAGTCTACAGTGGCGATTCCTTCTCCTGACCCGAAGGTTGATCAAGACTTGATCGAATACTATCATGAATTCTCTCAACCTCATTACCTAACTTGTAGTAACAAAAAGATCACAACAGTTATGGTGCTGAAACCTACTGCAGCAGGGAAGTTCATTCATATGAAGTTCAAAGTGACCCGAGGATCAAATGGTTCAGTTTATACAATCTCACTTGCTGATTTTCCAAATCTGAATCCACACGATTGGATTCTCTTGAACAACATCCTACTCTCCAATTAGAAGGACTATGAGCCAATCATATATCACATCAAGCGTATGCTAGTGTGTTGCATTCATGAAGTGGCAAAGATGGATCAGGAGATTGCCGCTACTATACGAAAGAGGCCCTTAATCAAGCCAATCGGGAAGGCAGGTGACACTAAGCTGATGGTGAAGGGTAAAATTGATCCACAGTCTCACACCGTTATGTTTCTTAGAGGCGAAGGTCAAAGGTGTTTATTTGCTCTGGCTGACAAACATCTATTCTCCAATTCCTGCTTGGAGCATATTCTTGAGCTTATCCATGGGTGTGATCAAAATAGTGAGGCATACAAAAAGTTGTTCTTAGATATGCTTTGGTGGTATATGGCTTTCAGACATACTCTTCTTCCATCATTCCAAAGTTGTTCAAGGTTGTGAAGTGAACTCCTCAACCTCAACCGAAGTGAAGTCTCACCTCAATTTACGCAAATGGGAGATTGTTAGGTCCAGAAGTATTGTGTAACACCCATAAACAGAAAGACCAAGAAATGATAGGAAAACCCTAAGTCAAGGGGGTTAACTCGTCGATTCCAGGGTGGAACTCGACGAGTCCGAGCGGGATCTGGGTCGAAGAATAAGTAACCGACTCGACGAGTCCGAGCGGGATCCGGGACTTTGTGCACTATATAAACATATCATTCTCTCCCTTAGGGTTCTCTATAGCCTCTCTTATCTAGAACACGAAACCCTAAGCCTCCATTTTAGCACATTCTACTTTCTTGCCATTTTGGGTGATATGAAGGAAGAAGGATGAAGGGAACCTTTGGTGATTCAAGGATTGGCTTTAGCTCCAGAGTTGGTGTGACTTTTCAGATCCCTTGAGGTAATAGGCTGACCTTATTGCATTTAGATCTATCTTATGGATGAGATTTGGGCATTTTTGGGTATGGGGGAGGTTTATTTCGAGTTTGGAGTAGATCTGAGGTTGCTACCTCAGATCTAGGCTATTAAGGATCTAGAAAGTCATAAAGTTTATGCCAATAAGTTGTTGGTGAAGCCCCTTGGTCACAAAACCTAACCCTAGAGTGTTTTAAGCCCATATCTCTTTGGTTTCATGTAAAGTTTGCAACTTTACGTGAGGAACAGACTTGGGAAGGGTGGATCTATGAGTTGGAGCCCCTGCATGGCTCAAAATGCCACTATATGGATTAAGAACTGAAGCTACTCAGCGAGTTGGATGAAGATAGGCAGGAACTCGACGACTTGGAAGAAAAACTCGGTGAGTCTGTTGAATATTGTCATGGACTCGGCGAGTCTGTTCTTGGACTCGACGAGTCGGATCGCAAAACCTCAACCTTTTCTGGTTAAGGCTTAGATTGGTGAGTTGAGTGGTGACTCAGTGAGTTGGACAGGATGGGACTCGGAGATCGTTGAACTCGACGAGTCATCGGGGTGACTCGGCGAGTTGAGGCGTAATGTGTGAGTTTCTGAGTATGAGGACTCGGCGAGTCAACGGGTTGACTCGGCGAGTAGGGTCAGTCAGGAAGGTTGACTTTGACCAGGAGTTTGACTTTGTCAAGAGTAGACTTAGTTGGCTTCTAGAGTTCTGTTTGGATCTAAGTGATATGTATATTGATATTGGTAGCTCGGGAAGCTAGTGGAGCAGTGGTTCAGAGAATTTTTGGTCAGCAGCAAGAGGGTTATCAGCAAGTTCAGCAGTGTAGGTGAGTTTCCCTTTGTGTGAATGGGTCTAAGGCCACAATGTCGGCCCATGTAGATATGAGTAGGAAGACCCAGGGGTTAGCCCTAGGCACTGTATGCCAGTATGATATTTAGGACCAAGGTCCATTGATAGCGAGCGGGTGCTCAAGGAATGGTTTGCATGATAGAGTATACTGGTTGTCTGTGTGATACTTGTATGTGCCTGGTAGGGAGGTCAGTGTGGGCGAGGTCCCGTATCTCACCAATAGTAGAGTGTCGGTGGTGTTCCATATCTCATTTGCTGCAGAACATGGGCGAGGCCCAAGTTAGGGAAGGAGTGAGTGTGGGATGGGTCGGTATCTTACTACTAGTAGGAGAGTGGACGGGGTTACATGACTCAGCAGTAACAGGTCGAGGGCGAGTCCCAAGATAGGCGAGGCCTTAGGACAGGATTCATTAGTATATGTTTAGCTTATGTGTTGTGATATGTTTATGTGTTAGTATATGTTAGTGGGCGAGGCCCAGTGACAGGCGAGTCCTAAGTGAAACAGATTTGTATCCGAGCGGGGCTCGAAGCCAGGCGGGGCCTGGAGCAGCGGGACCGTTGTAGAGGGAGGGGCCCGAGGTAGGGGCGAGGCCCGAAATAGCAGGCGTGGCCTAGTATATGTTGTATGTGTTTGTGTGAGGTATGTGGTAGGTTGGGGAACTCACTAAGCTTCATGCTTACGGTTCTCAGTTTTGTTTTCAGGTACTTCCGGTAGTAGAGGGAAGAGCTCGGGGTGATCGCATGGCACACACACCATTGATTAGTCAGCCTGGGATGTTTTACTCTGATAATGAAATTATGTTTTGGAATTAATACTCTAAATTATGTTATGCTTTATGATATGTGTTTATAAACATGGCTTTTGTAATGATTTAAAGAAAAAATTTTGGTACGGATTTTCGGGATGTTACAAGTTGGTATGAGAGCCTTGGTTTGACGGATTCGGACATACCCTCGGGCGTGTCTGAACTCAAACTAAGGGATTGGTTTAAAAGTTTTCAAAATGAAAAGACAGTTTGGTAAAAAGAGTTTTTAGAAATGAAACAGTTTTTGAAAAGCGAAAGAATTCAGAAAGAAAAAAATTTTGATAAGAGAAAAAGGTGTGGTGCATGCAGTCAGCCGAGCTCAAGTAATTACTCCAAAATACCCATACAAGTTTATGTTATGATTATCAGTTAGTAGAATAGCATGCTAGATTAGGACTAAGGATCTAGGGAGGATGCCTTATGTGGCTGTTATATGTGCTTTGAGCTGCATAATAGTGCTGGTTAGACAGTAGTAGGATAGCCTGTAGTAGGATAGCCTGTTTAGGTTTTGCCTAAGTTTATGAGCTTATGTCGCATGCTAGTGCAGATTCTTGATATGAGTTTGTGATTGCTTGAGTATGTTATGGTTAGATTTTCCCTTGTCTGAATGCTACATGCTTTGTGCATTGTGGGATTCTGAGTGATGGGAGTTAGCCATTAGGTGAATACGTCACGTCACATGTGGTCAGGGTTGAATAATCTCAGAGTGTTGGATTTGGCCCTATTGTGCAACTCTCGTTTGAGTCTAACCATTTTAGGGACGAGTCTTTTACTCGAAGGATTATTGTAACATCCGGATTCCCAAGTATCCTATGTTAAGTATTTATATTGAATTTATGAGGGGAACTCGGCGAGTAGGGTCTCTGACTCACCGAGTGGGATCGCATGTTTTTGGTATGATTTATTGAAGGACTCGGCGAGTCCATGAGTGGACTCTGCGAGTCCATGTTGTTTAATGAAACCCTAAATTCTTGAGTTTGGGACCTATTTAAGGACCCTTATAGCCACCATTTGTGGCTACCAGACCCTTGAGAGGAACCCTAATAGTGTCTGAGCGTTTGTGAGAGAGAAGAAGCCATTATTGGACCTTCATGGGTTGTTTTGCAAGAAAGAAGGAAGGAGGACAAACAAGGAAGGTTAAGGAGCTCAGATCTATCCCCCATTTCACCAGAGCAAGCCACTGGAGGTACTAATTTGTGCTCAAACTCGTGTATTTGGTGTTCTAGTTGAATCTAGGGCTTTCTTATGCCTTCTTTGGCTTGGATTTGAAGTATGTGAGGTCCCAAGGTGGAGTTCCTCTTAGATTTGGACCTTAAGAGGTCCAGAGAGTCCCATCCATCTTGCTTTTTGCTATTCCATTTGAGTTATGGCCCTAGGTTGCCATTTTAGGGGTTATTTCACCCAAAGAAGCTTTATGGTCATTGCATGAGCGTAAAGGTCGGACCTTTACGTGATTATAGTGGTTGGGAAGACTAGATCTATGGATTAGAGGAGCAGATCTAACCTCAGGAGTTCATTTGGGTTTGAGCATGGCGGCAACTCGCCGAGTCTATAAGTGGACTCGACGAGTCGAGTCGGGGTTGCCCCGCGATTCGTGTAGAGTGTAACCCATCGAGTGGAAGGATGACTCGACGAGTCAAGAGAGGCTGAAAGGATTCAGAGAACCCGCACGGACTCGCCGAGTCGCCCATCTACACTCGACGAGTCGGGTAAAAGTTTGACCATTGACTTTCCTTGACTTTAGGGTTTTTGTCAAGACTGATTCAGGAGAGTTCAGGGTAGGGTGGAATGGCCTTCTACCCAGTTGTAGAGATGAGATCAAGAGAGAATTTTGATCAGGATGTTATTTGAATAATAGGAGGAGGCTAAGCCGGGACATCGAGAACGAGAGTTTATCCGACTTCATTGAGGTGAGTCTTCTCACTATACTATACCTGGAAAGGTACCTATGTGTAACCGGAAGGTCTTATATGCTATGAGATGTATGAGATGTGTGTTGTTATGTGATATGTATGTGTTATGAATGTTATGTATGTTATGGACCGGAAGGTCAAGAGGTTATGGACCGGAAGGTCAAGAGGTTCTGACCGGAAGGTCGATATGGGTATGACCGGAAGGTCTACCAGGATTCGAGACGGAAGTCGCTTGAGACATATGGGTCATAAGATCCTGCAGAGTTATGGCCAAGAAAGGCGTATGTGTGGTATGTGGTATTTTGGGGAACTCACTAAGCATTTATGCTTACAATTGTTGTGTTATGTGTTTCAAGTACTAGCGAGGACCGTGGGAAGGTGCCGGCATGATCCGTACATAATCATAGAGATTATGTTTGAGATTCTGGGAATTATTTTGTTATGATAACATTGGATACATTATATTTTGATATTGTTTGATAATTAAAAGTGTGTTTTAAAAATGAAAAATTGTTTGGAAAATTTACGTTGTTACAAGTTGGTATCAGAGCCTTGGTTTGAGGGATTCGGGTGCTTCTTTGGATGAATCTGAACTCAAACCGAGGATTTCAGAAAGTTTTCATAAAATAAACAATTTTTCTAAGTGAGTAAAAGATTTTGAAAGACAGAAGGAAGCAGTGTTTACGATCAGCTAGCGCCCGAACGGTGATTTCCCAAAATACCCATACATTATGTGTTATGAGATATGTTATGATATGATATGCATACTAGAGATGGCTAGGTATTCATATTAGGACTAGCGTGGCCTGATTTTGTGATGCCTTAGCCTAGGAAGGATTTTGCTGCTATGTGATGCTTGAGAGCGAGTAGGTAGCAGTGAGGAGATGATGAGAGGCCTACCGATGGGTAGTCTATGCCAGTGAGATATAGAGTACTTGTGATCTTAGATCCAAGGAGGAGGACTTAGGGTGAATACTGATGCAGTGTAGACAGTATTATAAGGGCCCGTACTACTGAATACACCGGAGCAGTGCGCACTCTAAGTAAGAATCCTTTGGGTACTAGGGAACAGGTAGGTTCGAGTTATCGAGTGCGAGCATGCTCGAGCGAGTATCTGTTATTACTATGTTTTATTTCAGAGACATCATGGTTGGGACATGCCACAGACCTGAGGCAAGCGGTGTGAGTGACGAGGAGCTTCGTCAGATGATCCACGATGAGGTGGAATCGGCGATTCGAGCCGAGATTCCGGAGATGTTTGGGTCTATCAAGACCACATTGATTGAGACTTTTGACGAGCGATATGCAGCGGTTACTGACGCTGCCGCTGTTGCAGCTATTACAGCTTTGGCTGCTGCTAGGCCTCAGGGAGGTGACTTGTTGTTGTTTCGGGAGTTCAGCAACACGAAGCCACCTGAGTTTGATGGGACGCAGGATTCTATCGATGCGATGAGGTGGATTGCTGATATTGAGGGATTCTTCTACACGTGTTCATGTCCGGAGCATCTGAGGGTACGGTTGGCGTTGAACCAGCTTCGCTTAGGAGCGAAGGACTAGTGGAAGTTCGTGACGACAAGCTTCAACTGTTGCAAAGATTTCAGAGGTGACCTGGGAGAGGTTCACCACCATGTTCAGAAATGAGTATGTTCCCCCGGTGGAGAGGGAACGGTTGGTTCAAGAGTTCTTGACCCTCAAGCTAGGTACTGATTTTGATACTGTGGTTACCAGAAAGTTTCATGAGAGGGCGATGTTCTGCCCTGAGCATGTGTCTTCTGAGCAGGCACCTATGAGCCGGTATTTGGGCGTTTTGAGGAGAGATATTCGGGAGTTTGTTTCGAACTTGACTTACCGGACATTTGCTGAGCACCAGGAAAATGACCAGAAGAGGGAGATTGAGTTGAAGACTCAAGCCAGGGAGGAGGCCGAGTCTCAGAGGATGGATCGGCGGCCGGCACGGTCTCAGCCGGCAGCCAAGCGGGCTAAGTCCGCTGATATGATATCTGGAGGCTAGAAGGGCCGCACTTGTGATAAGTGTGGCAAGGGACATGATGGGTTCTGTCGATAGGGTGCTTGCTACAAATGTGGAAAGGAGGGGCATATCGCCAAGGATTGCCCCAAGGGATTTATGGTTTGCTTCCATTGCAACCAGACTAGCCATCGGATGGCCGAGTGCCGACAGTTACATTAGGGATCAGCACAGGGATCTGCACCTGCTGCTAGGGTTACCGAGGATCGTCCAGTGAAGGCCGAGGCACTGAAGGCTCGTGGGAGAGCTTTCTGGTTGACAGTAGAGGAGGTCTGTGCAGCGCCCGATGTTGTGGCTGGTATGTATTCTTTATTTATTTTGTTGAGTTGAGATATTATGCTTATATGATGATATGCGTAGGTACTTTTCTTGTGAATTTTGTACTAGCTTTGGTGTTATTTGGCTCGGGTGCGAGTTTGTCATTTGATTCCTTGGCATTTAGTCAGCACTTTAGTATCCGACGAGAGGCGTTGAGTGGACCTCTGCGAGTTTCTATAGCTGGCGAGCGAGCGGTGTATGCTACAGATGTGATTCAAGGATGTATACTTGAGAGCTTTGGTGTGGAGTTTCCGATAGATCTGGTCCCGATTATGATGGGGGACGTATGTGTTATAGTGGGCATGGATTGGTTGATCCGATTTGGAGCTGTTATAGACTGCGAACGTCAGTTGGTGATGATACGAGACCCTAGTGAGGGAGTACTTTCAGTGTATGGCGAGGGTACCCGATGTGGGTCAGTGTTTTGTTCGGCTACCAGGGCGAGACAGATTTTGCAACTGGTTCGTAGCCTATGTGATCGACACGCGAGTGGCCGCTGGGAGGCCAAGCTCGATTGATGAGGTTCTGATAGTGGGTGAGTTCCCGGATGTTTTTCCCGAGGAATTGTCGGGTGTACCTCCCAAGAGGCAGGTGGAGTTCCGTATCGATTTGGTTCCGGGAGCAGTGCCTTATCGCCTTGGACCGCCAGAGATGCTGGAGTTATCCTAGCAGCTTCAGGAGCTGCTGGGGAAGGGGTTTATTCGACCGAGTAGCTCTCCATGGGAAGCGCCAATCCTTTTTGTCAAGAACAAGGATGGTTCACACTGGATGTGTATTGATTACCGGGAGTTGAACAAGTTGACGATCAAGAACCGTTATCCGTTACCAAGGATCGACGATCTGTTCAATCAGTTGCAGGGGGCATCTTGGTTCTCCAAGATAGACTTGAGGTCGGGTTATCATCAGATGAGGGTTCGGATGAAGATATCCAGAAAACGGCGTTCAGAACTCGTTATGGGCATTACGATTTCATGGTGATGCCTTTTGGGATGACCAATGCACCAGCAGCGTTCATGGATCTCATGAACAGGGTGTGCAGGCCGATGCTGGATTGGTCGGTGATCGTGTTCATTGATGATATTTTGGTGTATTTGAGATCTAGAGAGCAGCATGAAGAGCATTTGAGGGAGATCGGAGAGGCTTTATGCCAAATTCTCCAAGTGCGAGTTCTGGTTACGAGAGGTCCAGTTCTTGGGGCATCTCGTCAACCAAAATGTGATTTTGGTCGATCCGGCCAAGATTGAGGCAGTCATGAGGTGGGAGGTGCTGAGATCGGCCACCGAGATCAGGAGCTTTTTAGGATTGGCCGACTATTATCGGAGATTTATCATGGATTTCTCCAAGATCGTCGTGCGACTCACCAGGTTGACCCAGAAGGGTGTTGCTTTTTCATGGGGTCCGGAGCAGCAGACCTCGTTTGAGACACTTCGCCAGAGATTATGCGAAGCCCCAGTGTTAGCTCTCCTGGAAGGGATGGAGGATTTTATGGTGTATTGTGACGCATCGATATCGGGGTTGGGTATGGTGCTTATGCAGAGGGGGCATGTGATAGCGTATGCATTGAGGCAGCTGAAGCCTCATGAGACAAGGTATCCCACCCACGACATGGAATTGGGGGCAGTGTTGTTTGCCCTCAAGATTTGGCGTCATTATCTATATGGGGTTCAGTGTACCATATACACGGACCACAAGAGCCTGAAGTATTTGATGGATCAGCCCAATCTGAATATGCGTCAGAGGATATGTTTGAACGTGGTAAAGGATTACAATTATGAGATCCCGTACCACCTGGGCAAAGCCAATGTTGTAGCTGATGCGCTGAGCCGAAGGGCGGAAAGTACCCCGATTCGAGACACTCGTATGAGATTGTCTGTCATGACTCCGGTGTTGGACACCTTTCGGGAGGCCCAGGTTGAGGCCGTGAGACCGGAGAACCGCAAGAGGGAGCGGGTGATTGGTCAGATACCCGGGTTCATTACCGATAGTCGAGGGTTGATGACCTTTCAAGGTCGGATTTGGGTGCCATATGCAGGCGGGCACCTACCATTCTGATGGAGGAGGCGCATAGATCGATATTCTCGATCCATCCCGAGGCCACAAAGATGTATTTGGACTTGAAGAAAGATTATTGGTGGCCTTGTATGAAGAGGGATGTCGCGTGGTTTGTGGAGAGGTGCTTGACCTGTCGCAAGCTTAAGGCCGAGCACCAGTGTCTGCATGGCAAGTTGCAGCCGCTTGAGGTTCCCCAATGGAAGTAGGAACAGATTTCCATGGATTTCATCACCAAATTGCCAATAACCACGAGGGGTGTCGACACAATTTGGGTGATTGTCGACCGGCTGGCTAAGAGCGCACATTTTCTTGCTATTAATGAGAGCTCTTCTACCGAGAGGTTGGTAGAATTGTATGTGAGGGAGGTGGTATCGTGTCATGGGGTACCAATATCGATTGTGTCCGATCGGGATGTACGTTTCACTTCCAGGTTCAGTAAGAAGTTCCACGAGGAGTTGGGTACGAGGTTGCATTTCAGTACCGCCTACCACCCACAAACGGATGTGCAGAGTGAGTGGACGATTCAGACGCTCGAGGACATGCTCCGAGCGTGTGTGTTGGACTTCGGAAGAAGTTGGGACATGTATCTATCGTTGGCTAAGTTTTCATACAACAACAACCACCATTCTAGTATTGGTATGCCTCTTTTCAGGGGTCTCGGACTCCCATTTGTTGGGGAGAGGTAGGGCAGCGTGTGATGGGTAGCACTGAGATAGTGCTTCAGACGACAGAGGAGATACATCAGGTTAGACAGAGGTTACTGACGGCTCAGAGTCGTAAGAAGAGTTATGCGGATCGACGGAGATCCGAGCTGGAGTTCCAGGTGGGGGACTTTGTACTCCTAAAAGTATCTCCTTGGAAAGGAGTGACTCGATTCATGAAGAGGGGCAAGTTGGGGCCCCGATACATCGGTCCATTCAGGGTGACCACAAGGGTGGGCAAGGTAGCATATCGGTTAGAGCTACCTATGGAGTTGAGCCAGATTCATGATACCTTCCACGTGTCGCAATTGAGGAAATGTATAGCCGACGAGTCAGCGGTAGTATCTTTGGAGGATATTCAGTTAGATGCGAATTTGAATTATGCGGAAAGGCCAATCGTGATCCGGGATTGGAAGATCAAAGTTCTGAGGAACAAGGAGGTGTCACTAGTGCAGGTCCAGTGGCAGCATCGGAAAGGGTCCGAGCTGACCTGGGAGCCGTAGTTGGAGATGCGGGAGAAGCATCCAGAGTTGTTTGTCGAGCTGGATTTCGAGGGCAAAGTCTCATTCTAGTGCGGGAGAATTGTAACATCCGGATTCCCATGTATCCTATGTTAAGTATTTATATTAAATTTATGAGGGGAACTTGGAGAGTAGGCGCTCTGACTCGCTGAGTGGGATCGTGTCTTTTTGGTAAGATTTAATGAAGGACCTGGCGAGTCCATGAGTGGACTAAGCGAGTCCATGCTATTTAATGAAACCCTAAATTCTCGGGTTTGGGACCTATTTAAGGACCCTTATAGCCACCATTTGCGGCTACCAGACCCTTGAGAGAAACCCTAATAGTGCCTGAGCATTTGTGAGAGAGAGAAAGCCATTGTTGGACCTTTGTGGGTTGTTATGTAAGAAAGAAGGAAGAAGGAGAAACAAGGAAGTTTGAGGAGCTTAGATCTATCCCCCATTTCACCAGAGAAGGCCACTGGAGGTACTAATATGTGCTTAAACTCGTGTATTTGGTGTTCTAGTTGAATCTAGGGCTTTCTTATGCCTTCTTTGGCTTGAATTTGAAGTATGTGAGGTCCCAAGGTGGAGTTCCTCATAGATCTGGACCTTAAGATGTCCAGAGAGTCCCATCCATCTTGATTTTTGCTATTTCATTTGAGTTATGGCCCTAGGTTGCAATTTTAGGGGTTATTTCACCCAAAGAAGCTTTATGGTCATTGCATGAGCGTAAAGGTCGGACCTTTACGTTATTATAGTGGTTGCGAAGACTAGATCTATGGATTAGAGGAGAAGATCTGACCTCAGGAGTTCATTTGGGTTTGAGCATGGCGGCAACTCGCCGAGTCTATAAGTGGACTCGACGAGTCGAGTCGGGGTTGCCCCGCGATTCGTGTCGAATGTAACCCGTCGAGTGGAAGGATGACTCGACGATTCAAGAGAGGCTGAAAGGATTAAGAGAACCCACATGCACTCGCCGAGTCGCCCATCTGCACTCGACGAGTCGGGTCAAAGTTTGACCATTGACCTTAGGGTTTTTGTCAAGACTGATTCAGGAGAGTTCAGGGTAGGGTAGAATGGCCTTCTACCCAGTTGTAGAGATGAGATCAAGAGAGAATTCTGATCAGGATGTTATTTGAATAATAAGAGGAGGATAAGTCGGGACATCGAGCACGAGAGTTTATCCGACTTCATTGAGGTGAGTCTTCTCACTATACTATACCTGGAAAGGTACCTATATGTGACCGGAAGGTCTTATATGTTATGAGATGTATGAGATGTGTGTTGTTATGTGATATGTATGTGTTATGAATGTTATGGACCGGAAGGTCAAGAGGTTATGGACCGAAAGGTCAAGAGGTTCGAACCGGAAGGTAGATACGGGTATAACCGGAAGGTCTACTAGGATTCGGGAAGGAAGTCCCCTGAGACGTATGGATCGGAAGACCATGCAGAGTTATGTCCTGGAAAGGCGTATGTGTGGTATGTCGTATTTTGGGGAACTCACTAATCATTTATGCTTACAGCTGTTGTGTTATGTGTTTCAGGTACTAGCGAGGACCGTAGGAAGGCGCCGGCATGATCCGTACACACTCATAGAGATTATGTTTGAGATTCTGGGAATTATTTTGTTATGATAACATTGGATACATTATATTTTGATATTGTTTGATGATTAAAAGTGTGTTTTAAAAATGAAAAATTGTTTGGAAAATTTACGTTGTTACAATTATTTGAGCCTCGTCACATGTGATGGTATTCAGGTGATGGCTAATTGGCATAACAAGGAGGCCTTCAACAGCTGAGGACTGGTTTGAGTTGAGTCAAAGGTTTACCTAGGGTAAGCCTAGGATGGGATAGTGTTGGGAGCTATAGTAGTAGAAAAAGGGACCTAGTGGAGTTGAAGCAGTTCTTGAGGAAAGTACGGATAGATGTGGAAGGTAGTATGGGCCCGTACTACTGAAAGCAAAGGATCCGTACTCGATTCGAGAAAGGACGAGATGAGACTGGGAAACTTGTAGTGTGTATGTATGATCCCTCAGCAGTGATGAGTATCCTGATAGTTATTGTGATATGTTTTAGCATGGTGACATTGAGTGAGAGACCAGTGGGCAGATAAGGCGCATGAGAGGGATCAGGCTCGGGTTCAGGGGCCGAGCAGCTCGAGGAGCGGATGAGGGACTTGATATCAGCTGAGGTTACGCGTAATATCTTAGATTAGACTCATGTGATCTTTGGCACGGTCAAGGAGGGTATACTGGAGATCTTGGATGAGAGGCTGGGAGCCTTTCGTACCGAGATAATGGCTTTGATGGGAGCGCGTACTACGACATTCCGAGAGTTTAGAGCTTACAGAGTGCCAGATTATCATGGGGCTAGGACCCCATCGCTAGCAGCAGGTGGTTGGCCGATGTTTCCAACGCATTCCGTATGTGTCGGTGTCCCGAGGGGGACAAGGTCAGACTCGCCTCCAGTCTTCTAAAGGACAGAGCGAGGGATTGGTGGTAGGAGGTTGGTCATGCCATTGGTGATGATGCCGCGTTGGACGCGATGACCTGGAGCGATTTCTCGACCAGGTCTAGGGTTGATTTTTCACCGATTATTGAGGTGCAGCAAGTGGCACGGGAGTTTCAGGATTTAACGCAGACTACTGAGACTGTGGCAGAGATCACCGCCAAGTTCAGGGAGAGGTCCCTTCTTGTTCCGCAGTATGTCGTGCACAAGGAGATCAAGAAGGCCCGATATCACGAGATGTTGAGGGCTAACATCAGGGAGTTCGTGAGTAGGTCCGACTGTAAGATGCTGGAAGATATGATTTCTCGGGCTAGAGAAAGGGAGATTGATTTGGAACAGATCCAGAAGAGGAAGTTGGATGAGGTTCAGGTAGCCACAGGTTTGGGCAAAAGGCCCAAGGGGTCAGATTTGAGATCGAGGGAGTACCAGAGTCGCGGCCGATGCAGGAGGTGCGGCAGGACGCACGAGGGTGCGTGTGGGAGTGGTATTGGTGGATATTCAGGCTGCTTCAAGTGTGGTCGGACAGGTCATCTTAGCAGGGATTGTACTGCTACCACCACACAAGGATCAGACCTGATATATTTCCACTGCAGTCATCGGGGCCACAAGAAGGCCTAGTGCCCCAGTTTGTGTTCAGCAGGACGGGTGATAGCACCTGCCCCTTCCACTCTGAGGATCATAGATGGCCGTCAGGGCCGATCAGAGGTGCCTGTCGTAGGAGGCAGGGCTTTTCAGATGACTACCTTGGAGGCGCGAGCAACGCCGGACGTAGCAGGTACACGACTGCCGCTTTCTATTTACTACATTCATGGTTATATTGTTATGGTTTTGCATCATTGGTGGTGTAAGTATTTTAGAATTGAGCGGCTTGCTTGTGATTTAGTTATATGCCATCGGCATGCCTTGGATAACAAAGTGGTACTTAGGGGGTGGTGCCTTAGGTATGTGGACCGTTTACTGAAGCTTAATGTGAACTTCCCCGAGGAGTTAGCAATAGACATCATTTTGCACTCCTTAGCGTCGTGTTGTGATCAATTCCACATGATATGTCACATGAACAAGGAAGAAGTCACCCTGAGCAAACTTCAAGGACTCTTGAAGACCGCCGAAAGTGGTCTAAAGGGTAAGTCGGTTGTTACTACTCCTACTCCTACTCCAACTACGGCCAATGTCTTGGCAATCGGGCATGGCAAAGGGAAGAAGAGAAAGAACCCTTCTAAGGGTACCAAGGGTAAGACCCTTGAAGGCTCCTCTTCAAGCAAAACCAAGAAAGGTTTTCTCACTCCTTCTGCAAACCCTAATGAGGATGAATGCTTCTATTGCCATGAAAAGTCGCACCGGAAGCGAAATTGCCCAAAGTACCAGCAAGATTTGAAGGATGGGAAAGTAAAACCCAACCATGCAGGTATATACAGTATATTGTCTAATAATTCACCTCATTCTAAGTCTTGGGTCATTGATACAGGTTGTGGTATTCACATATGTTGTGATTTGCAGCGACTAAGAAGAAGTGAGAATGTGGAGCAGGGAAAGATAAACTTGATCATGGGAAACAGGAAAGCTTCACCTGTCACCAAGATAGGAGTTTATTCCTTAGTGCTAAATAGTGGGTTTACATTAGATTTGAATAAATGTTATTATGCGCCAAAAATGGCAAGAAATGTTATTTCTTTTCATGTAATGTATAAACAAGGTTTTACCTTTTATTTTGATAATAATAATGGTAGTATTGATGCTTTCTTTAATAATGTTCTTTATTTTAAAGCATTACCTTGTGATGGAGTGTATGAAACTGTATATGTTGTAGATAATCTAGGAAATAATGTATTGTGTATTGTCTCTTCCACTAGCTTAGATAAAGCATCGTTATGGCATTGTCGTCTTGGACATGTAAGCAATAAACGCATAGGCCAACTCCAAAAGGATGGAGTTTTGGAGTCATTTGACCTAAATTTAGATGATAGTTGTGAATCTTGTTTGCTTGGTAAAATGACAAAGTCACCTTTTACTGACACTTGTGCTAGGGGTGAAGGTTTGTTGGACCTCATACACACAGATGTGTGTGGACCCTTCAGAACCACCACAAGAGATGCTAATCGGTTCTATGTGACTTTTACTGATGATTTTAGTAGATATGGATATGTATACCTAATCAAGCATAAGTCAGAAACCTTTGATAAATTCAAAGAGTTTAAGCAAGAAGTGGAGAATCAGTTGGGCAGGAACATTAAGATGCTTCGATCTGATCGTGGTAGTGAGTATCTTAGTACTGAGTTCCTTGACTATCTTAAGGAATGTGGGATTGTATCACAATTGACACCTCCTAGGACACCACAGTTGAATGGTGTAGCTTAGAGGCGCAATCAGACCTTGTTGGACATGGTCCGTTCCATGATGAGTCGAGCTTCGCTACCAATCTCATTTAGGGGGTAGGCCTTAGAGACTGTCGCCCATATCCTTAATCTAGTCACTACAAAGAAGGTTTCCAAAACACCTCACGAGGCGTGGACTGGAAAAGTTCCCAATCTAGACCACATCAAGATTTGGGGTTGCGAGGCTTTCGTGAGACACGAGACTCACGATAAGCTCGAACCCGGAGGTGAAAGGTGTATTTTCATCGGCTACCCACAAAAATCCTTTGGCTACATCCTCTACAGACCCAGTGATAATATGGTCTTTTTAGCAAGAAGAGGATTCTTTCGAGAGAGAGAGAGAATTCATGAGCCAAGGAGACAGTGGGAGGCAAATTGACCTTAAGGAAATTTAAGAGTCAAGTGGTGAAGGAACCTCAAACCCTAGCCCTCAACTTGAGGAAGAAACTCCTGTTGAGCCGACTGAAGAATCTATACCTCTGACTCGTTCCACCAGAGTTAGGAATGCACCTGAGCATTATTATGGTTTCCATATTACTGCAGAAGGTGAAACACTTATCAGTGATAACACACTGGTAAATCTAGATGAGATACAGTCCATGTATGCCAATCGAGTTTGGAACTTGGTTGAAAATGTACCTGATCATCAGATAGTTGGGTGCAAATGGATCTTCAAGAAGAAGACCGACATGGATGGTAATGTACACACTTATAAGGCACGTCTGGTTGCAAAGGTTTATTCTCAAACTCCGGGAGTTGATTATGATGAGATCTTTTCACCAGTGGCCAAGATTAAGTCTATTAGGGTTCTGTTAGCCATTGCTGCATTTCATGAATATGAAATAAGGCATATTGATGTCAAAACCGCTTTCCTTAATGGGAAGTTGGCTGAAGATGTTTACATGGTTCAGCCAGAGGGTTTTGTCAATACAGAGTACCCCAATAGAGTGTGTAAGCTCGAGAAATTCATTTATGAATTGAAACAGGCACCTCGGAGATAGAATCTTTGCTTCGATGAGAAAGTCAAAGAATTTGGCTTTTCAAGGAGTGAAGATGAATATTGTGTCTATATCAAGGCTAGTGGGAGCATAGTCAGCTTTTTGGTACTGTATGTGGATGACATACTACTCATAGGAAATGACATCCTAACCCCACAGGAAGTGAAGTCCTGGCTTGGGAAGTATTTCTATATGAAGGACCTAGGAGAAGCTGCCTATATTCTAGGGATAAGGATCTTGAGAGACCGGAGTAAAAGACTAATTGGACTTAGTCAGAGTACTTACCTGGATAAGGTGCTGAAGAGATTCAGCATGCAGGACTCCAATAAAGGAGAGTTACTGTAACGCCCTATTCTAAAATATTCGTTTATGGAATTTCGGAGGCCAAGGCCAGGGGCGTTTTAGTCCATTATTAATTTGGAGTTATTATTCGGGAAGTTTTCGGGTTGGGTTATGTTGTTAGAAGCGTAGGATTTCTCGCCACCTTTCTGTGGATATAAAGCGTGGGTACGCCCAGCGTAGGCTGGGTTACGCCCAGCATAATGAGGCAGCTTGGTCGCGGATGTCCAAGACGTACGCCTAGCGTACCAGGAGGTACGCTCAGCGTACGCTAAAAAGTTATGAAACCCTAATTTCGGATTGAGCACTATATAAAGGACATTATGATTCCAACCCTAGCCCCCATATGAGCCTCCCCAACCTCAGAAGAAACCCTAGAACGTCCCTACCTTCATTTTATGAGATCTTGACCTTGGGGAACTCTTTTTGGTGGATTAAAGCTTGGAAGCAAAGAGAAGAAGATTGGCAAGGAGGAACCTTTGAAGCTAGAGCTTGTAGATCTGGGACAAGTGCTTCATTTCGGACCTTTGCAAGGTAAAAAGTCTTGAGCTTGATGATTAACCTCTAAGATCTCCTTAGTGCAAGTTTATGGACCTTTTGGTCCCAAGATTTGGGACTTTATGATTTAAGATCATTTCTAAGACCATGGTTGCCTCCCTTAGAGTCATATGAGTTCGAGAAGCAGTAAAGTTTCGACCTTTGTGGTCCTATTAAGTCCATGCATGAGATCTAGTCTCCTTATGGAATTAGAAGAGTGTTTTGAGAGTTTGGGTGGTTTGGGCCATGTAAAGTCACCAAGTCAGTGACTTTATGGCTTAATGCATAGAATAAGACCTAGATCTAAGTTTTTGGCTCTTGAGTCGGAGTATTAAGCACTTAAATCAAAAGTGTCTTAACAGAACGAGTACGCCGAGCGTAATTGCAGGTACACCCCGCGTACTCTCTAGCAGGCCAGTACGCTAAGCGTACATTAGAGTACGCCCTGCGTAGCGCAGTCAGTTGGGCTTATTGCATTTTGGGCCTCGGTGTGGGCTAAGTTGAGACTTAGGGTCCTTGGGCCTTATTGGGCCATCAGAATTTAGTTTTTAAGGACCAAGGATTTAGTATTAGGCTTGAGTAAGGTCCAATAAAGGGCTTTGGGACCAAAGGAGCAAATTGGACCATTAGTGGGCCTTTAGTGGGGCCATGGATGGGCTTAGAAGGAATTGAGGGTTTTTGGGCCATGTTGTGACCCATGCCATAGCAGGGGTAAAATGGTCATTTTACCCATAGGAGAATACCTATTCTGAATTAGTATTTTATTTTCCCATGATAGCTGGGAAGCAGCCGGAGCAGTAGTCGGGGATCTTTCACTCGAGTTTTCAGCAGTCAGCATTTCGGGGTGAGTTTCCTTTCAGTAGGAACGGGTCTAAGGCCACAATGCCAGCCCGTTTAGCTAGTAGTAGTTTCCGGACTTCGGTCCGATGCAGTAGTTAGAATGTTTGATGCCTTCGTGGCTCAGACAGGATTTATGTGTTATGTGTTCCGGGCCACGGCCCAATGCAATATGAAGTATATGTGTGTTCATGCTAGTTGATGTGTTTAGGTTATGCTTTGCTCAGCTAGTTCCGGACTTCGGTCCGATGTAGGGGACAAGCTCCCAGTCAGTTAGTCTGGGCTTCGGCCTGATGCAGTTTCCGGACTTCGGTCCGATGCATTTTCCGGACTTTGGTCTGATGCATGGGACATGGTCCCATTTAGTCCGGGCTTCAGCCCGATGCAGTTTCCGAACTTTGGTCTGATGCAGTGGGCAAGGCCCAGTATGTGTTTACATGTTATTGTATGGTATGTGGTATTTTGGGGGAGCTCACTAAGCTTCGTGCTTACGGTTTTCAGTTTTGGTTTTAGGTACTCAGTTTTCAAAAGAGGAGCTCGGGAAGATTGCAGTAAACACACCATATTCAGTTAGCCTGGGGAATGTTTTACTCTGATAATGAGATTATGTTTTGAATTTAATACTCAAAAATTATGTTATAACTTATGATACGTTTTTATAAATATGGTTTTAGTAATGTTTTTAAAAGTCTTAGTCAAGATTTTTGGGTCGTTACAGTTACCCATCCAGAGTAACGCCAAATTGAGTAAGACACAAAGCCCTAGTAATGAGGCTGAGATAGCAGAAATGAGTCGAATACCTTATGCTTCAGCTGTAGGATCGATCATGTATGCTATAACATGTACTCGACCTAATGTAGCCTTTGCTTTGATCATGGTTAGAAGGTATCAAGGAAACCCTGGCAAGGCACACTGGACTGGGGTAAAGAATATCCTCAAGTACCTACGGAGGACTAAGGATTGGGTCCTTACCCTCAGTAGGAGTGATGACTTGAGAGTTGTAGGGTATAGTGATGCTAGCTTTCAGACTGACAGGGATAATTTCCGCTCTCAGTCGGGCTGGGTCTTTACCTTAAACGGAGGGACAATTACTTGGAAAAGTTCCAAGAAGGAGACAGTGGCTGATTCCACTTGTGAGTAAGAGTATATAGCAACAACCGAGGCAGAAAAGGAGGCTATATGGCTAAAGAACTTCATCGGAGACCTTGGAGTTGTACCAGCTATAAAGGAGCTAATGGAGATTTTATGTGACAGCAATAGTATGGTTGCTTAGCCAAGGAACCAAGAGATCAGGGGGATCCAGACACATTGACAAAAATATCACTTCATAAGATATCGAATAGAAGAAGGAATCCTCGTGGTAAAGAGGGTATCATCGGATGAGAACCCAGCAGATCCCCTCACGAAGGGACTGACTTGGGCGAAGCATCTCCAGCATGCTCAAAGCATAAGCTGAAGGATGATATTAGTTTTAGTAGTTAGATAATCTTGAAATTTGTAAAATGTAATTGACATTTGATGATAAATAAAAGCTGGTATTTATGAGTAAAGTGTTGCTATCACTTGTCAATTGTTTACTATTATTTCTTTTTTCATGTTTTGACTTCCAGAATAATTAGGTTATGGTTTATATCATATTATTCAAACTCTCCATAGTCGGTCATATGTTGGAAGTACATATGAATCAAGACTGTCATGGGTTGGCTTCTAGAGGTCTAAGATGTTAGACAAAGCGGGGCTACAACACTCATGAGTGCTCATAAGTTCTGAGTATTGGATTCAACCCAAGCTCACATGTATCACTTCATGGAATTTATCTCGAGTGATCGTGAGACGGTAATATCATAGAAGTCTTCAAACCTAGAGATATGATGTGTTGCCTATGATTTGGTTATGCATTGATTACACGAAAACGCATTGGTAACTCGATGTTATAAACCGTGATTTTGTTTGTAATTCAACAAGTAGTAGAGCAAACATATGAGTTGAAGTTTATCTGTTCCTTCTAGGATTAGAAGCGATATCTGGGCCCCTCGATGATTTTGTTTTGACCTATGTACTGGGCCCGGTCAGAACTAAATTAATGTGTTCAGTTAAGTTCTGTGTCAAACAAATCAGAAATCGGGAAACAAATGTTGGACAATAAGCAAGACCATGTTCCATGTATTTGTCTGGCTGATATGTAGAACAGAGGATTATATGATCACTTATCTAAAATGGCGCTTCATAGTTCATCAGATTTTAAAGAGCTGCGATTGCTGATCGGTTCCTGATGTCATACTTGCAACTATAGTTATTAGACTTATCAAAGTGGGAGACTGTTGGATATAGTGTCTAAGTCCATAACTATATTTGGTATATACTTGACCCGACCTAGCATGGTCCATTTGGGTTGCACTTCACCCAAACAATTTATGGATAATCTTTTGAGAATAATATGAGTTATGATTTATTAATATATTATAAGTTCTAATATATTAATATAAAATCATATTATTTAATTAGTATTGATCTATAATTAATCTAGAATTAATTTAGAGATCAAAAGTATTACTAATTAAATATGGGCTCTTGTATTTATATAGTGTGGGCTAATGCTTATTTGGAATGGGCTAGGCTTGCATGGAAAGTCCATGGATACTCCATGAAGCCTTAACCCATGGATCTAATCGAAAGGAAGAGACATGGTTATTAGGGTTTACATGGATGTAACCCTAATCCACCACACTATATAAAGGAGGCTTTGGTTCTTGAAATGACACTAGTTCTGGTGAGTAAAGTAAGAGGGCCTATTTCAAGAAGGTGATTACTATTCTCTCAAAGTTCCAAGTTTGTGGTGATTTGTGATTTCCATTTGAGGCATCCACACTATTGGTGTTAGGCTCTAAAACTCCAAGAAATTAGTTACAACTACAAGGTAAGTAATTCTACTAGCTTTATTTGATTTATATTCCCCATGCCATGCTAGATAGGATAAGAACCTTGGAAAAATAATTATTTTCATGTATCTTAGTCAAACATAGATCCAAGGTTTATAGGGTTGCATGTACACCATATGAGTGTTAGAATGCTCAAAACCCATCAAAACCTTAGTTTTTTCCCTTCAACGCCAAGAGCTGACTGAAAGTCAACTCTGGTCAAAAGTCAACGCCTAGGGTCAATGGTCAACTTTACTCCTTAGCTCGTCGTCATGTCGTGGCCACTAAGGATCACATTATGAGAACAAACTTGACCTGGACTTACTCTGTGGTTCGAATCAGCCTCACTCGCCAAGAGGATTCTCATATAGGGACAATCGCGTAGCTCACGCCGTGAGGTTCCATTTCTCATGTCGTGAGATATGCTCATACCAACTTTGAGCATTAAGCTCTTAATTTGTTAAGGCATACTTTGGGACTTTCTAGAATACCTTCTTCGACCCTAGGGACCATACAAATCGTAGCTTTTCAGTCATGCATGTCTAATGCATGACCTAAACACTAGCTAGGTCAAAAGAAGGGTATTAAGATCAAGACTCAAGCTTGGAGTCCAAACCCTACACCAAAACTTAGATCCAAAGACTCTCATATAGAAAATGTCCCAATGACCCATAAAGTTGCCAAATTTATGGACCTCATGCATGTTAAAACAACCAACCATGAAAAAAAAGCAGACAAAGCTTAGATCTAGCATGCTTAAGTAAAAAAAAATAGGAGCTTTATGACTTACAAATCCTCATAAGCTCAGCAAATCCAAAAGGGAGAGTCTAGCTTGCCAAAATGAACCACCATAAGAGCTTCCTTCCACTTCAAGTGACCAAAAACTCCAAGTAATCTCTCCGAAATCACCAACAATGGCTCAAGGACTCAAGGAGATCGAAATCAATGTTTTTCAGGGGCTAGAGACTAAGAGAAGCTGAGGATGGGCGATCCTAGCCCTATCATTCCATTATATACTCGAAAATTAGGGTTTAGGGTCATAAGAACTGGATCACATCGTGAGATCTATGCCTCACGTCGTGAGCTTCATGAACACGGGTCAAGCAATTAATGGTCATTCTCACATTGCGACCACTATGGCTCACGACGTGAGCCTCCTCCACAGATCAAAACTTTAAAAAGATTAAGTACCTCAAGGTTTCGGATGCTACAAATACCCAGGTGTTCAATCTTGCAGGAAATAATCTAAATGGTTCGATTCCACGGCTCTTCAACGAGTTTACCAATTTATAGTAGAAGGACAACAACATTTTTCAGTACAACTCCCATTATTTCTTTTGTTGTGATGATTTTTTTAAGTATGCCTTTGAATTGGACTGTTATAGCAGTGCTTTTCATTTTTAGAAGAGCTTGTAAGTCCCCAAAATGCCTATGTATCAATCAGATTTGTTTGATGGTGCGGAATCCCAATCAAACGGATGATGTCAGATCAAATAGAAGAGAAGGAGAAGAAGAAGAATAATATGAATCTTATTTGAATTGATTAGAATGAAATTTCCTTACAAGATTCACACAGTTACACACATATGCTCCTTTCTCTCTCTCTGTCTCTCTCTGTCTCTCTCTCTCTCTCTCTCTCTCTTTCTCTCTCTCTTTCTCTCTCTCTCTCTCTCTCTCTCTCTCTCTCTCTCTGTTGGCCGTAAACTCTCTTCTGTTCATCACTCTACTCACCCCTTACACCTATATTTATACATAAGAAACATGGGCTTGGTGAACATGGGCCGTGAATGGGTTTACGGCCGTAAACCTGTATATGATCGTAAACACAACCGTAAACACGTATACGGCCGTAAACACCAAGTTGTTTACGGTCCAAGACACAAAAATACATTTTCTTAGAAAAGTAAAGTATAAACCATATTTTTGACCCAACAATCTCCCCCTTGGTTTATAACTTTCTTTTCTTAATTGACCCAACAAGCTCCCCTAAAAAGTAGCTGACTTTTCTTGTCAATTTTCATCGAGAGCTTGGCTTCAGCATTAATCTTCAAATTTGTCACAACTTCAAGATGAACTTGATGAATCTTGAATGAATGACCTCATCTTGAGCAGTTGGGCTTTTCTTCAGAATTTGACATTGAACGCACATTGGGTGAGGAGGCTTCTTGTACTGATTCTTGAAAGATAGCGCTTTCAGTTTGAGAATCTTTATAGAGAACATTAAAGAGAACAAATCTTCTTAATCACTTCAGCAGGTTTAAGATGGCAGCAGACTGATTGAGGAGGCTTCAATGCAATCCGTCACATAATCTTCAATTTCTGCTTCACCTTGCTTCTGGGGTTGAGGATTGAATCTCGAAAGAATAATCTTCATTTCTTGCTCCTTCGAATGAGAATTCTTCGATGATCACGAATGAAGCCCTGGCTCAGAAATCTTCGACACAAACTCCATGAGTTTCATCTTCACCTGAAATCACTTTTCAAGACAAAACAAAATTAAAAGAAATTTAGCACAGAATATTTTTGGGTTTTTCATATTTTCTGAAAAAAAAATAGAAACAAAAATATTTTTGGATTTTTGATTTTCTTGAACAAGAAATAAAACAGAATACTACAACAATTTTTTATTTTGAATTTTCTGATTTTTGTTTTTTTTTTAATTCTCCCCCTAAATTTGTGCATAGAGGAAAACTATGAACAAATTTAACAAAAACAAAAATATTTGGGATCAAAGTTGTGAGACAGCCTTAATCCACTTGTCAGTACCTCTACTTTCATGTCTATGTCTGGTCGATCGCCGGTATTGTGATCCACTTAAACACGAAAAATTTGTGATAAATTTTGGAAAAGCTAAAAAAAACAAGACATTTTTGATCCTATATTCTTAGATAAATTTCCTAGGGACCGTTTAGCTGACGACGACCAAGGATATTGTTGTCCACCTAAATTGAGCAGTGAGATCTACATACAATCTGTATGTGTTCAATTTTAATTGTACTAGAACATGTTTCGCGCTTCCTGATATGCTCCAGCCATCAAGGACTTCTAGAATACTCCTTACACAGGGTGAGCAGACAATTATTAAGAGACAAAATAGACTTAGAGTGCATATGCTATACATCCAAGTCGGATCTCTTCCAATCACGCAGAGGATGAAACATATGACTAACTAAAGTTTTAGAGGGATTGAGAAGAGAATGATACATATACTGTGTACCAGGTCGGATTATGAGTCACACAAAGGAGACAGTATGTGCCTACCAGATATAAAGAATTGCATAGAGAGAAGATGCAGAGAGACAAAATTGCATATGTCACACTTCAGGTCGGATCTTTCGATCACGCGAAGGAGGCAACATATGAATAACAGACATAAAGCAATAAAATAACCTTCTATAGACCTAGTTTACCTAAATTCCCCAGTCACCCCATCAAAACCGGAATTAATTGTATGTCCCTAATCTGCCTGTGTATCAATCAGATCTGTTTGATGGTGCGGAATCCTAATCAAACGGATGGTGTCAGATCAAATAGAAGAGAAGAAGAATAGGAATAAGATGAATTTCAATGTATTAATTAATAGAATGATGATCCGGATACAAGAGATTCACACACACACTAACACACAATAGTTCTTCTGTCTCTCTAGCCGTAAATTCTCTAGGGTTCTTCAATCTATACTCCTCACCCTAACACCTATATTTATACTTGGAGAATATGGGCTTAGTGGACATGGGTCGTAAATGGGTTTACGACCGTAAACTCAACCGTAAACTAGACCATAAATTCATAAATGTTACAGAAAAATACAATTGCCCAGAAAAGTGAAGTATAAACCATATTTTGACCCAACAATCTCCCTATTGGTTTATACCTTTGTTTTCTTAATTAAACCAACAAGCTCCCCCTAAAAAGTAGCTGGCTCTTCTTGTCAATCTTCAATGAGAGCTTGGCTTCAGCTTTAACCTTCGATTTCTTCACAACATCAGGATGAACATATGAATCTTCAACGAATGACTTCATCTTGAGCATTTGAGGTTTTCTTCAGAATTTGGCATTGAACGCACATTGGGAGAGGAGGCTTGACGTACTGATTCTTGAAAGATAGCGCTTTCAGCTTGAGAATCTTCAGATAGAATATCAGAGAGAACAAATCTTCTGGATTACTTCACCAGGTACAAAGATAGCAGCAGACGGATTGAGGAGGCTTCAATGCAATCCGTCACATAATCTTCAATTGCAGCTTCACCTTGCTTCTGGGGTTGAAGGATTGAATGTTTGAAAGAATAATCTTCATCTCTTGCTCCTTTGAATGCAAATTCTTTGATGCTCACGGATGAAACCTTGGCTCATAGATCTTCAACACAAACTCCATGAGTTTCATTTACACCTGAAATCACTTTTCGAGACAAAACAAAACTAAAAGAAAAATTTAGCACACAATATTTTTGGATTTTTCAAATTTTCTGAAAAAGAAATAAAACAGAAATAACACTATTTTTTTCTTCTTTTTTTTTCTTTAATTTTCTGATTTTTGTTTCGTTTTTAAAATTTTTAATTCTCCCCTAATATTTAAATTATAAGAAACTATGAACAAATTTAACAAAAATAAAATGATATCTAACTTTAAGAATGATTTGGGATCAAAGTTTTTAGACGGCCTTTATCCACTTTTCGGTACCTTCTATCTTCACATCTTTATCTGGTCGATCATCGGTATTGTGGTCCACTTAAACACGAAAAATTATGACAGATTTAGGACATACTATTTGTTACAAGACAGGGTGAACTTAAAATCCTAAAATTTATATCTGATCCTAATTCCTTAAATACTATATCTTAAGGACCATTCATCTAACGACGACCAGGGATATTGTTGTCCACCTAAGTTGAGCAGCGAGATCTACAGACAATCTGTATGTGTTCAATTTTTAAGTGTACTAGAACGTGTTTCCCGCTTCCTGATATGCCCCAGCCATCAAGAACTTCCAGAGTACTCCTTACACCGGGTGAGCAGGCAACCATTCAGAGAGAGGATAGATGCAGAATACTATTACTTATTACTTCAGAGGGGTTGAGAAGTAGAAGGTTGCATATGCTGTGTACCAGGTCGGATTAGAAGTCACCCAAAGGAGACATCATATGGCTAACAGATAAGATGTATTTCACATATATAACATGCAGAGAAATAGAGTTGCATATGTTGTGTACCAGGGCGGATTGGAAGTCACGCAAAGGAGACAACATATGACTAACAGACGAAAAGAAAGAAAATGATATTCTACAGACCTAATTTATCGGAATTTACCAGTCGCCCCATCCAACCGGAATTAAGGACATAATCCGCACATCGAGGAAAAGTTAAACCACGGTTCCAAGTACGGGTTCAATTAATGTGACGAGTAGATTCCTATATATATCTCCCTGCTCAACCTATCCGAGCGTCGTCAAATCAGGTTAAACGGATCTAACTAGGTCAAAGTTTGTCAAGTCCTTAAATTCATTAGGTTCAACTCTCCCTAGTCAAGTCCATTTAAAATCTTTCGTGCCTACCAATGCATCGAACACAAAGTGTAGATGATTCAACTTAGGTACGTTACGCCGATTCAGGTTGCCCGTTATCACTTGCTAATTTCATTTCCCAAAACATCTCCTTCAAGCACATTTCATAACCAACATATTTTTTTTTCTGATTTTCTAATGTTTTTGGATTTTTGTTTATTTCTCCCCCTAAATTTGTGCATAGGAGAGAAACGAGAGTAAATGCGCAAATTTAAACTATCCTAAAACAAAAATTAGTCTTTAAAGCGAATCAGGTTAAGAAAAACTCAGGAGTATAGAGAAGAAAATGCAAACCGTAATTCACCGATTGAATCTGCATTCAGAAGGTCCGAGAATAGCAAGCATAATCTCAAAACATATCCGAAAATTCTTCATATAATTAAGCACTAACCCCATTTGTGATATCTTCCTTTCTTCCTTTCCTACAAAAGGAAACATACTCTCAACAAAGGTCTGAATGTTGTACAATTGAGAGATGTCCCCAATCATATGCCAGGAGCAGCCACTACCAACAAACCGAAGTCTGATGATATGCCTCCATAGCTGCTCCAACACAGAGCGGGATCAGTTGGTCTTTGGAACCCTATCCATTTTGAAATTGGATTGACCTTTGTCATCAACGCACGATACTCTCTCCCATGACATATCCTGCTTATCACAAACAGAAGACGATGAAATATTAGAGTCATTAGAAGATTTGGGATTTTTCACCTTTGGTACCCATCTATATTTGGGTTTAACCCATTTCATGTTCGATCTGATGGGTGCCTTGGTACTTGATTTGGAACTTGAAGTCGGCTGCCAAGATAACTTTGACCTAACCGGTCTTGGCTTCACTGGAGCATCTCTTGAACTAGACTTCTGGGCCAACATTCCCTTCTTGTTCTTGGAAGTTGGATGATTGGCCTTGGGAGTTGGATGCTTGGCCTTCATGGCATTCCAGTCGACATTGTCTGAACGTGACCTTGAGGGGTTTCTTTTGAAAAATCTCCCTCTTGGTGCGTTCTTCCAGCCTTGTGCATAGTACGGAACATATGTGCAATTAGGACAATTTCTGGCAATGTGTTCAGGTGTTCCACAATGAAAACATGTCTTTTTCGTCACTGTGAAGTTGTTTCTTCCTGCCCCTGGTGGCGTATCCTTGCCTCGTTTCTTGTTGTTCCCACATGCATACATGCAACAAGCACTTTGTTGCGTTGGAATTGGAGGCCTGTATTTCTCAACGGCAGGTTGATCAGAAGCAGCTGAGTTCGAAGCAAAAGACTCATATTTCAAAGAGATGTTGGTTTGTTCAAAAGAACTCTCCTTGTTCTCATCCTCTGTTACTTTGCCTGCACATGAGGTAGCAACATTAGTATCTTCAATATTAATAACTCCTCCTGACACAAATCCAGCTCATTTGCCATATCGAAGATGTGGCTCCCTGTCAGTTTCGTCCTGTGTTATAGGGACGGATGTGTAGTTATGATTATAAGGAGAAGGTACACTATCATACCCTAGACCCTTGTTTTGATTTTCTTTGAATTTTAATTGGGTTTCATATAAGGACTCGACTGTCTGACTTGACGCAGTATAATTTTTGAAACTAACATCTGTTATTCCATACTTAATTTTTAAAGCGTCAAGTTCCTCAGTTACAGCAGCAAGTTGTCTCTTAATATAATCATAATTTTCACACTTGTTGCTATACTCTTCCTAAAGCTTCCTAAAGTCCTTGGTTTTTGCTTCTAATTCAGCCTTCAGGGGTTTCTATCCTTTCATGATTTGATATCCTTCATATCTCAGGTCCTCAACTTCTCATTTTAATAAATCAGTTTGTTCCCGAAGAAATTTAATCGTAGCTTCACAAGCTGGAGTACATGTAACTTCAGTGACCGAAATGTTTTCAGAACTCATTGTTTCTCTACACTTCAAAGCATCAAGTTCTTGAATAATATCAGCAAGACTAAGATGATTGAGATCTTTTTTCTTCTTGATGATAGCCACGTTCATATCCCACGATTTCGGAAGTGAATTCAATAGCTTTTTGTTTATCTCAGATTTGGACAAGAAGATCCCAGCAATATTCATCTCAGTATTAAGTGTAGTAAATCGCTGCAACTGAGTTTCGAGGGTTTCTCCAGGGATATAATCGAACATGTTGAAGTTTTGTCTTAACATCTCTTGACGACTCTCTTTCATGTGTTTAAATACCTCGTAAACTTCAAAAACTGATAAAAGCACAACTAGAAGTCAAATTTAAAAATGCCCTTTGACTAAAAACTTCAAAAGTCAACCTTAAAAGTCATATTTAAAAAATCAAACTCAAAAGTCAAACCGAAAAAATAAATTTGAAAATTTAAAAGTCAAATAAGAAAGTCAAAGTTTAAAGTCAAAGGTCAAACTTTAAAAGTCAAATTCAAAATTTTAAGTAAAAAGTCAAAAATACAATTCAAAAATTAAAAATTAAATATTTTTGGTTGAAAATGGAATTTAAAAAAGAAAAAAATGATTTTTGGGCTGAATTTGACAAAGTTGCGAAAGCGGAAAGCGGGAATCAGATGTTAAATTTAAAGATTCGAACGGATCACAGAAATGGCTTGCTAGCCGACTTGGTAAGGCGCGAGCTTGCTGAACCGAAGGTCTCGAGTTTGAACCCTTGCAGCTCCAAATGCGCTTCCTAATTTTTTTATATACGCGAAGCGAGGCGCAGAAGAATTTGCAAGGCGATGCAATGCGAGGACGAGGCTGCGATGCGAGGGGGCTGCTACGATTCGAGGCTGCTGCGAGAAAGACGGGTTATAGTTTAAATTTCAAAGGAAAAGAATAACGAATCGGTTAGTTGAGTTGGATAAGGCGCATGCTTCTTGATCAGGAGGTCGCGGGTTCGAAACTCGGCACCTCCAAAATTCGCGTATGATTTATATGCGAGGCCGTGAACTCTTCGGATCGCAAACACCATAACCCTAGCCGCCGGCCGTGAACTGTTTCCGGCTGTAACTCCGGCCGTAAACGCTTCAAATATTACGTGAAAAACAGCGTTTTTAACCTCTTTTTGCTCCAAAAATCGATCAAAAACCATTTTTTATGAAAAACACGAAGAACAAACCCCCTCTTATTTTTGCGAGATCTATCCAAAAACGCAAAAATATATCGAAAATAAGATCAAATAATTCCCCAAATCTGACAAAATTGATTGATACAACTTGGCTCTGATACGAATTGTAAGTCCTTAATCTGCCTGTGTATCAATCAGATCCGTTTGATGGTGCGGAATCCCAATCAAACGGATGATGTCAGATAAAATAGATGAGAAGAAGAAGAGGAATAAGATGAATTTAATTGTATTAATGAATAGAATGATGATCCGAATACAAATGATTCACACACACGCTAACACACAATAGTTCTGCTATCTCTCTGGCCGTAAATTCTCTAGGGTTCATCAATCTATACTCCTCACCCTAGCACCTATATTTATACTTGGAGAATATGGGCTTGGTGGACATGGGCCGTAAATAGGTTTACGGTCGTAAGGTGTTTACGACCGTAAACTCAACCGTAAACTAGACCATAAATTCATAAATATTACAGAAAAATACAATTGCCCAGAAAAGTAAAGTATAAACCATATTTTGACCTAACATTAATGATAGAATCAGCACATCGAGGAAAAGTGAATCCATAGTTTTAGATACGGGTTCTTTAGTGTGACCAGTAGATTCCCGTGTATATCTCCCTATTCAACCTATCCGAGCGTCGTATTGTTAGGCTAAACGGATCTAACTAGGTCAATGTTTGTCAAGTCCTTGAATTCCTTATGTTTTAACTCTTCCTAGTCAAGTCCATTTAAAATCTTTCGTGCCTACCAGCACATCGAGCACAGAGCGTTGATAATTCAACTTAGGTATGTTACGTAGATTCAGATTGCCCGTTATCACTTGCTAATATCATTTCCCAAACAATACCTACTAATGAAAAACTATTAAGAAAATGAAAAATTGTCTTTAAAATGAATCACAGTTAGATCAATTCAGGAGTATAGAGAAGAAAACGCAAACTGTAATTCACCGATTGAATCTGCATCCAGAAGGTCTGAGAACAACACGCATAATCTCAGAACAGTTCCGGAAATTCTTCATGTCGTTAAGCACAAACCCCATGTGATCCCTTCATTTCTTCCCTTACCGCAAAGGACACATACTCTCAAACAAAAGTCTGAATGTTGTACAGTTGAGAGATGTCCCCTATCATGTGCCTGGAACAGCCACTACCAACAAACCGAAGTTTGATGATATGCCTCCATAGCTGCTCCGACACAGAGCGGGATTAGTTGGTCTTTGAAACCCAATCCAATTGTAAACTGGGTTGACCTTTTTCATCAATGCAGGGTACTCTCTCCCATTACATATCCTGCTTATCACAAACAAAAGATATAGAAATATTAGAGTCATTAGTTGATTTGGGAGATTGAGCCTTTGGAACCCATTTGTAGTCGGGTTTAACCCATTTCTTTTTCGATCTGATGGGTGACTCAGTGCTTGCTTTTGATCTTGATGTCGGCAGTTGAGATGACTTTGACTTAACCGGTCTTTGTTTCACTGGAGCATCTCTTGTACTGGGCTTGTTGGCTGACATTTCCTTCTTGCCCTTGGGATTCAGATTCTTGGCCTTGTGGGTTTGATTCTTAGCCTTCTACGCATTCCAGTCACCATTGTCTGAACATGACCTTGAGGGGTTTCTATTGGAGTATCTCCCTCTTGGCGTGTTCTGCCACCCTTATGCATAGTAGGGAACGTATGCGTCATTAGGACAATTTTTGGCAATATGTCTAGGTGTTCCACAGTGAAAACATGTCTTTTTCTTTACTGTGAAGTTGTTTCTTCCTAACCCTGGTGGCGTATCCTTTCCTTGTCTCTCGTTGTTCCCACATGCACACTTACAACAGACACTCTGTTTCACTGGAATTTGTGGCCTGTATTTCTCAATAGCAGGTTGATCAGAAGCAGCTGAGTTCGAAGCAACAGATCCTGAATTCAAGGAGATGTTGGTTTGTTTAGTAGTGTTCTCCTTGTTCTCATCTTTCGGTACTTTACCTGCACATAAAGTAGAAACATTAGAATCTTCAACCTGAATACTTCCTAACACAAATCCAGCTGGTTTGCCATATTGAAGATGTGCCTCCTTCTTAATTTCTTCCTATGTCATAGGGATGGATGTGTAGTTATGATTGAAAGGTGGAGGAACACTAGCATACCATAGAGCCTTGCAGCTCCAATGTAACGACCGAAAAATACAACCAATTTTAAATTTTTCGAAAACAACTCGATTCCATTAAATCTTTGCAAAAAGGTTTTCAATACAAAACATTTAACGTGTTCCCAGAATCACAATACTACAAAATCATGAGGAGCGGTACGATCACGCCTTCGCCTTGCCACGGTCTCCTGAAGAACCTGAAAAACATAAAACCACAACTGTAAACTCGAAAGCTTAGTGAGATATCCCCAAAATACCAACCAAAAATACCATACACACATATCATGCCACAACATATCTAGTCATAGAACAGCCATGCACTTCGGGTCTACTGTGTGACTGGTCCGCCGCACCGGCCTACAGTCCACCTGGTCCACCCTCTGAGTCTATCCACATACCTCGAGTCTGCAGTGTGATTGGTCAGCCCGCTCCCGAGCCTTCAATCCACATGGTCCACTCTCTGAGTCTACAGTATGACTGGTCCGCCCGCATCGGGCCTTCAGTCTGTCTGGTCCACTCTCCGAGCCTTCGGCACGTCTGGTCCGCCCTTTCGGGGCCTACAGCCTATCCGGACTGCTCGCTGGGCCTTCGGAACAACCGGTCCGCCCTGGGTATCTTGGCCTACAGCACACAGCAGGACACGCCTCAACCCAACTCCAGTCCAAACAACCATGTGCACATATACATACAATCATATAGCAATTCACAGTCAACAAGCAGATCAAACAGATCACGTAACATATCATCATCCTACCCAGGATACCGACCTAACAGGTCACTAGCATAGCACCTCCCTATCTCTCAGGATACCGATCTCAATCAGGCCTCTAACATATACCATCCTAACTCTCAGGATGCAAAAATATCACTGCAACAACATAACAACAGCATAGCAACAACTACCCGGATCTCAATCCGATAAGGGCCGGCCTTGGTGCCTTAGACCCTGTTGATATAGTGAGTATAACTCACCTCGAAACTGCCGACTGAACAGATAACCCAAGCTGCTCCGATCACTGATACGATCTCCACCACTGGACAACCATCAATGCACTGAACTCAAAACAATAATCAACGATTACCAAAATACCCCTGGAAACCACTGGTCAACCCTTGGTCAAAGACAAGGTCAAAGTCAACCCATGACTGACTCTACTCGCCGAGTCAACCCGATGACTCGCCGAGTCCCCATGCTCAGAACTTCCCTCAATCCGCGACCTAACTCGCCAAGTCACCCCGAGACTCGCCGAGTCCAAAAACTCTGAGTCCACTCGCACACAACTCACCGAGTCATCCCTTGACTCACCGATTCTCGAGTCAACCAGAAAATATTGGGACTCTTCGACAAGACTCGCCGAGTCCAAGAATAGACTCGCCGAGTTTAAGCCTATCTTCAACCTACTCGCCGAGTTGTTCATACAACTTGCCGAGTCCGAGGCCATCTTCATCCGACTCGCCGAGTTGTTCTTCCAACTCATCTTCAAGCAACTCGTCGAGTACACCCATGTGACTCGCCGAGTACCACCGGTCTGAATCCATTCAGAAGCATTACAGGCCATGCAATTGCTCCAAAACATAGATCTAGCCTCCTACAACTCATCCATCACGTAAAGTGGCAAACTTTACGTGAATCCAAAGAGATCTATGCATTTTGCACATTAGGGCTAAGGTTTGGGACATGATAGCTTCATCCAACACTCAACACAGGGACTTTCATGCATTCCAACTCTTCTCCATTCTAGATCTGAGGTAGCAACCTCAGATCTAACCTCTAAACTCCATCACATCCAAATATATGATCTCTAATACCCCGAAAATAATGCATCTAAGAAATAGCAGCTCAAAAACGAGATATTACCTCAAAAGAACGCCCCAACTGCAATGAAACTTGAATCCAAGCAAAGCCCCTTGCACCAAGCCTCTTCTTCTCTAAGATCTCTTCAACAACCACCTCTCCAAGCTCCAATTTGCTCAACAATGGGGTTTCTCAATGACTTTAGGGTTTCTGGGACTCAAGGGGTGATAAGGAGGCAGGGGAGGAAACATAATGTTCTTTATATAGGGCTCAACCCCGAGAAGTAGGGTTTTCTCCACTCAGCGCCTACTCGCCGAGTCCATCTCACTGACTCGCCGAGTCGGCTACTTAACACGCGACCAAGTCGCGACTCTACTCGCCGAGTCCACCCATGGACTCGCCGAGTCGCTCTTTCCCAAATTTACTCTTTTAGCCCTTCAACTCTACTCTTGATATTTCGGGATGTTACATCCAAATTCGCATCCTAATTTTTTTATATACGCGAAGCAAGGCGAAGAAGAATCTGCGAGGCGATGCAATGCGAGGACGACGCGGCGATGCGAGGGGGCTGCTACGATGCGAGGCTGCTGCGAGAAAGACGAGTTATAGTTAAAATTTCAAAGGAAAAGAACAAGGAAACAGCTAGTTGAGTTGGATAAGGCGCAGGCTTGTTGATCTGGAGGTCGCGGGTTCGAAACCCGGCCTCTCCAAAATTCGCGTATGATTTTTATGCGAGGCCGTAAGCTCCGAGGCCGTGAACTCTTCGGACCGCAAACACCGGAACCCTAGCCGCTGGCCGTGAACTGTTTCCGGCTGTAACTCCGGCCGTAAACCCTTCAAAGATTACGTGAAAAACAACGTTTTTAACCTCTTTTTGCTCCAAAACTCGATCAAAAACCCTTTTTTATGAAAAACACGAAGAACAAACCCCCTCTTATTTTTGCGAGATCTATCCAAAAACGCAAAAATATTTTGAAAATAAGATCAAATAATGCCCCAAATCTGACAATATTGATTGATACAACTTGGCTCGGATACCAATTGTAAGTCCCTAATCTGCCTGTGTATCAATCAGATCCGTTTGATGGTGCGGAATCCCAATCAAACGGATGATGTCAGATAAAATAGAAGAGAAGAAGAAGAGGAATAAGATGAATTTCAATGTATTAATGAATAGAATGATGATCCGGATACAAGAGATTCACACATACGCTAACACACAATAGTTCTTCTGTCTCTCTGGCCGTAAATTCTCTAGGGTTCATCAATCTATATTCCTCACCCTAACACCTATATTTATACTTGGAGAATATGGGCTTCGTGGACATGGGAAATAAATAGGTTTACGGCCGTAAGGTGTTTATGGCCGTAAATTCAACCGTAAACTAGACCATAAATTCATAAATATTACAGAAAAATACAATTGCCCAGAAAAGTAAAGTATAAACCATATTTTGACCTAACATTAATGATAGAATCTGCACATCGAGGAAAAGTGAATCCATAGTTTTAGATACGGGTTCTTTAGTGTGACCAGTAGATTCCCGTGTATATCTCCTTATTCAACCTATCCGAGCCTCGTATTGTTAGGCTAAACGGATCTTACTAGGTCAATGTTTGTCAAGTCCTTGAATTCCTTAAGTTTTAACTCTTCCTAGTCAAGTCCATTTAAAATCTTTCATGCGTACCAGCGCATCGAGCATAGAGCATTGACAATTCAACTTAGGTATGTTACGTAGATTCAGATTGCCCGTTATCACTTGCTAATATCATTTCCCAAACAATACCTACTAACGAAAAACTATTAAGAAAATGAAAAATTATCTTTAAAACGAATCACAGTTAGATAAATTCAGGAGTATAGAGAAGAAAACGCAAACCATAATTCACCGATTGAATCTGCATCCAGAAGGTCTGAGAACAACATGCATAATCTCAGAACAGATCCGGAAATTCTTCATGTCGGTAAGCACAAACCCCATGTGATCCCTTCCTTTCTTCCCTTACCGCAAAGGACACATACTCTCAAACAAAAGTCTGAATGTTGTACAGTTGAGAGATGTCCCCTATCATGTGCCTGGAACAGCCACTACCAACAAACCGAAATCTGATGATATGCCTCCATAGCTGCTCCGACACAGAGCGGGATTAGTTGGTCTTTGAAACCCAATCCATTTTGAAACTGGGTCGACCTTTGTCAACAATGCAGGGTACTCTCTCCCATGACATATCCTGCTTATCACAAACAAAAGATATAGAAATATTAGAGTCATTAGTTGATTTGGGAGATTGAGCCTTTGGAACCCATTTGTAGTCGGGTTTAACCCATTTCTTTTTCGATCTGATGGGTGGCTCAGTGCTTGCTTTTGATATTGATGTCGGCAGTTGAGATGACTTTGACTTAACCGGTCTTTGTTTCACTGGAGCATATCTTGGATTGGGCTTGTTGGCTGACATTTCCTTCTTGCCCTTGGGATTCTGATTCTAGGCCTTGTGGGTTTGATTCTTAGCCTTCTACGCATTCCAGTCACCATTGTAACACCGTGAATTTCAAAATAATTTTTCGCAAAATATAAAAACATTTTTCATTTAATTATCATAAAACATCAAGTTTAAATCTCTAATTCACATCATACAAAATCCCAGGATCACATATCATAAAATCCCAAGCGTGTGTACAGATCAAGCCGGCGCCTTCCCACGGTCATCACTAGTACCTGAAACAAACAACACAAACATTGTAAGCACAAAGCTTAGTGAGTTCCCCAAAATACCACATAAAACACATATTAGCCACTCGAGGCTATAAATCTGTGGGTCCGTGCACCCAAACTCTGTGAACCCTCAGGTTCTAACTCTGTAAACATGCACAACATAAATCACATAGAAATAATGCAGTATAACACATAACATACATAGCATACAAACACTTTATCACATAACTATGGTTACCTACTCAACGTAAAGTATAGTGAGAAGACTCACCTCGCGTATCTCGATAACTAGCAAAATCCCGGAAATCACTCGTGCTCGATCCTCCGAGCTATAATCCTCCTATAACACAATATACCTCTAATTAACACTTTCTCAACTAGGGGTGACAACCCTTATCAAGTCAACACTGGTCAACTCTGGTCAACGGTCAACGGTTAATGGTCTACTTTGACCGGACTCGGCGAGTGTACTAGGGCGAATCGGCGAGTCTGAACGTTTTCACCAACTCTCTAGGATTCTCCTTTGACACGTCGAGTACTCCCCTGACTCGACGAGTTCCACCTGGCATGAATCGCGGGGCCACCACAACTCAACTCGCCGAGTCTCAAGAAGAACTCGGCGAGTCCCAGATCGACTCAGTCCACCTGTCAACCCCCTCCAACTCTCCCTGACTCACTGAGTTAACCCATAACTCGGCAGGACCACTCACTGAGTGGTTAAGGGCAATCTTCATGCTACTCGCCGAGTCTGTTCTTCAGACTCGGCGAGTCCATGCCATGCTTCAACCCGTAGTTGCTTCTGAGGTCAGATCTGCTTCAACAACTCATAGATCTGGCCCTCCTAAGCTCGTACATCACGTAAAGTTCATATCTTGGTTACCATGCAACACTTATAAGGCTCTGTTAGGAGAAATGACCTCTAGGATGGAAACCCTAGTCTCCAACCCAAATGGAAGGACATAAAGCATGACGTTAGGGACTCTCTGGACCTACTAATGTCCAGATCTAAGCACCATATCCCCATGGGACCTCTCACACCTCAAATACAAAGCAAATAAGGCATGAAGAAACCCTAGATTTGACCATATCAACAATAACACGAGAATAAGCTCTGAATGATACCTCAAGAAGCCTCCTTTGATGAAATGAAAGTAGATCCAAGCTCTCCAACTCTTCTAGCTTGACCTTCCTCTTCCTTTCTTGCAAAAACAAACAAATTTGGTGAACAAAGGCCTCTTATCTCACTCACAAAAACCCTCTGCTGCTTTGGTGCTCTCGAGATCCAGGTAGCCGCAATGAAGGGCCATAAGGTCCTTTAAATAGGGCTTAGGACCGGGAAATTAGGGTTTCATTAAACAGCGCAGACTCGCCGAGTCCATTTCCTGGACTCGCCGAGTCCAGGCGCGAACCTGCGTCCAAATCCGCGATCCTACTCGGCGAGTTTGAGCTCCAACTCGCCGAGTCCCCTCACAATACACCAAAAATTTCATGATTAGAAGATTCCTGGAAATCCGGGCTGTTACAATTCTCCCTCACTAGAACTAGACTTCGCCCTCGAAGTCTCGCTCTGCAAATTGCTCCGGATGCTGCTCACGCATCTTACGCTCCGGCTCCCAGGTCATCTCTGATCCCTTCCGATGCTGCCACTGAACTAACATCAGAGGTACCTCCTTGTTCCTCAAAACCCTGATCTTCCGATCTCTGATGGCCACTGGTCTCTCGGCATAATTCAGGCTCGCATCCACCTGAATATCCTCTAATGGAACTACTGCCGACTCGTCGGCTATACACTTCCTCAGCTGCGACACATGAAAAGTGTCGTGAATCTGCCCCAACTCTGCTGGCAAATCCAAACGATAGGCTACCTGACCTACCCTCGCGATCACACGAAAAGGTCCGATATATCGGGGGCCCAACTTGCCCCTCTTCCTGAATCGAATCACTCCTTTCCAAGGAGAGACCTTCAGGAGAACAAGGTTGCCGACCTGAAACTCAAGCTCGGACCAGCGTCTATCTGCATAACTCTTCTGTCAGCTCTCAGCGGTCAACAACCTCTGTCTGACCTTCTGGATCTGCTCTGTCGTCTGAAATACGATCTCCGTACTGCCCATCACCCTCTGCCCAACCTCTCCCCAACAAATGGGGGTCCGACACCTCCTCCCATATAACAGCTCAAAGGGTGGCATACCAATGCTCGAGTGATGGTTGTTGTTGTAGGAAAACTCTGCCAAGGGTAGATATGCATCCCAGCTACCCCCGAAATCCAACACACATGCCCGGAGCATGTCCTCGAGCGTCTGAATCGTATGCTCACTCTGACCGTCTGTCTGGGGATGATATGCGGTACAAAAATGCAGTCTAGTACCCAATTCCTCATGAAACTTCTTCCAGAATCTGGAAGTGAAATGCACATCACGGTCTGAAACAACCGAGATCGGCACCCCATGTCGAGATATCACTTCCCTCACATACACCTCCGCTAATTTCTCTGCTTAAGAACTCTCGCTGATAGCAAGGAAATGAGCACTCTTCGTCAACCTATCCACAATCACCCAAATTGCATCAACTCCTCTGGCAGCACTCGACAATTTGGTGATGAAATCCATAGTGATCTATTCCCACTTCCATTCGGGAACCTCCAATGGCTGCAACTTACCATGCGGCCTCTGGTGCTCGGCCTTAACCCTACGGCAGGTCAAACACCTCTCAACAAACCACGCGACATCCCTCTTCATACAGGGCCACCAATACTCTTTCCTCAAATCCAAATACATCTTAGTGGCCCTGGATGGATCGAAAATTTCGACCGATGAGCCTCCTCCATCAAAATGGTACGCGTTCCTCCCACGAACGGCACCCAGATACACCCCTGAAATGTCATAAGCCCCGACCATCGGTAACGAACTCTAAAACCAAACCAACAACCCGCTCCCTCTTCTGCATCCCAGGTTGCACAGCCTCGGCCTGTGCCCCACGAATGGCGTCCGATACCGGAGCTATCACGGTCAATCTCAAACATACATCCCGCAGCGGAGTGCTCTCCGCACTGTGGCTCAATGCATCGGCTACCAGATTAGCCTTGCCTGGGTGGTACAGGATCTCACAATCATAATCGTTGACCACATCTAACTACCTTCTCTGTCGCATATTTAGGTTGGGCTGATCCATCAAATACTTCAAACACTTATGGTCCGTGTATAACGTACATCGAACCCCATACAAGTAGTGACGCCAAATCTTGAGGGCAAACACCACTGCCCCCAACTCTAGGTCATGGGTGGGATATCTCGTCTCATGAGGCTTCAGCTGCCTCGATGCATATGCTATCACATGCCCTCTCTGCATCAGCACCGCTCCCAACCCCATAATCGATGCATCATAATATACCCGTAAGTCCTCCATCCCATCTGGGAGGGCTAACATCGAGGCTTCGCACAACCTTTGGCGAAGTGTCTCAAAGGAGGCCTGCTGCTCGGGGCCCCAAGAAAAAGCAACACCCTTCCGGGTCAATCTGGTGAGTGGGATTACGATCTTGGAGAAATCCCTGATAAACCTCCAATAATATCCTGCCAAACCTAGGAAACTCCTGATCTCGGCACCTCCCAACTCATCACCGCCTCAACCTTGGATGGATCTACCAATATCCCTTCCTGGTTAACAAGATGTCCTAAGAACTGGACCTCTCGCAACCAGAAATCACACTTGGAGAATTTGGCATAAAGCTTCTCCGATCTCAGAACTCTGAGAACTTCTCTCAAATGCTCCTCAGTTGCTCTCTAGATCTCGAATATACCAGAATGTCGTCGATGAACACAATCACTGACCGATCCAACATCGGCCTACACACTCAGTTCAAGAGATCCATGAACACCGCCGGGGCATTGGTGAGCCCAAAAGGCATCACCACAAACTCATAATGCCCATAACGCGTCATGAACGTTGTCTTCTGGACGTCCTCATCCCGCACTCTCACCTGATGATATCCAGACCTCAAATCGATCTTGGAGAACCAAGATGCTCCCTGCAACTGGTCGAAAAAATCGTCGATCCTCGGTAACGGGTAATGGTTCTTGACCATCAGCTTGTTCAACTCCCGGTAATCAATGCACATCCGGTGTGAACCATCCTTCTTCTTGACGAATAGGATAGGCGCTCCCCACGGCGAGCTGCTCGGCCGAATAAACCCCTTCCCCAGCAGCTCCTGAAGCTGCGAGGATAACTCTTGCATCTCTGGAGGTGCAAGACGATAAGGCACCTTGGCGATAGGCGCGGCCCCCGGAACCAAATCGATACTGAACTCCACTTGCCTCACAGGAGGCACACCCGACAATTCCTCAGGAAACACATCTGGGAAATCACGCACCACCGGAACCTCCTCAACTGAACTCGGTCTCTCGGAACCCACCCGCGTATCCATCTCATACGCCACAAAACCCTTACAGCCCTGTTGTAGACACTGCCTCGCTCTAGCGGCCGAACAAAACGCTGATCCTGAACGTGTACCCTCGCCAAATACCGAAAGAACTCCCCCACTAGGGTCTCGTATGGTCACCAGCTGACGCTCGCAGTCGATAACCGCACCAAACCTGCTCAACCAGTCCATGCCCACAATGACACAAACATCTCCCATCGCGATAGGGACCAAATCAATCGAGAACTCAACCCCAAAAATCTCGACTACGCAACCTCGGAGAACCTCTGTGGCATATATCACCCTCTCATCAGCTATGGAAACTCTCAGAGGCCGACTCAGCGCCTCACGACTAACACTGATATGCTGGCTAAAAGCCAAATATACAAAAGACCGACTCGCACCCGAGTCAAATAACACCAAGGCAGGTACAGAATTCACAAGAAAAGTACCTACGCACAACATAACATAAGCATAATATCTCAACATCAAAAAAATAAATACATGAAAGAATACATACCAGCCACGACATTAGGCGCTGCGCGGACCTCCTCCGCGGTCAGCTAAAAGGCTCTCCCTCGTGCCCTCGGCGCCTCGGCCTTCACTGGCCGACTCTCTGTAGCTCTGATGGCAGCAGGGGTAGATACCTGAGGTGCTTCCTGAGATGATCCTCGCAATTGCGGACACTCTGCCTTCCGGTGTCCGGTCTGGTTGCAGTAAAAACACACCGCAAACCTCTTGGGGCAGTCCTTGGCCATATGCCCCTCCTTGCCACACTTGTAGCAAGATCCCGCTCTGCAGACTCCGTGATGACCCTTGCCACACTTCCCACAAGTGCGGCCCTTCTGGCTCCCTGGTTTGGGATCAGTGGGCTTGGCCCGCTTGGCTGCCGGCTGAGACTGTGCCGGTCGCCGATCCCTCCCCTGAGACTCCGCCTCCTCCCTAGCCTTAGTATCTAGCTCAATCTCCCTCTTCCGGGCATTTTCCAGAAGCTCGGCAAATGTCCGGTATGAGGAGTTTGCCACGAACTCCCGAATGTCCCGCCTCAAAATACTTAGATACCGGCTCATACGTGCCTGCTCCGTAGACACGTGCTTAGGGCAGAACATCGCCCTCTCGTGGAACATCCTGGTAATCACCGTAACTGTCTCAATACCCTGCTTAAGGGTCAAAAACTCCAAGGGCAAACGCTCCCTCTCCACCTGGGGAACATACTCATCTCGGAACATAGCAGTGAACCTCTCCCAGGTCACTGCCGCAATCTCAGCAGGCGTGAAATGCGCCATCACAAACTTCCACCAGTCCTTCGCTCCCAAGCGAAGCTGGTTCAACGCGAACCGAACCTTCAAATGCTCAGGAGATGAGCAAGTGAATAAACACCCCTCTATATCAGAAATCCACCTCATAGCTGCCACCGGATCCTGGGTCCCATCAAACTCTGGTGGTTTTGTGTTCCTGAACTCACGGAACAGCAACGCATCACCACCTTGCGGCCTCGCGGCAGCAATAGCTGCGGTGGTCGCTGCAACAGCAGCCTCAGAAAGAGCGCCATAACGCTCATCAAAGGTCTCAATCAGCGTGGTCTTAATAGACCCAAACATCTCTGGTATCTCTTCCCTGATGGCCGCAGCCACCTCCTCGTGGATGATCCGGCGGATCTCCTCATCACTGGTACCACTGCTCTCAGGCATCAAACGTGTCCTCACCATGATCTACCTCTGAAATACAACATATGATAAATTAGAACCCATCCGAGCATACTCACACTCGGCAACTCACTCCTCCTTGATCCTTGGTATTCCAAAGATTCTTACTTGGGCTGTACACCGCTCCGGTGCTTTCAGTAGTACGGGCCCAATACTACTGTCCGCACCGTATCAGAATACACCCCAAGTCCTCCTCTTCGGATCCCAAATTCCAAGTACTCTATCATGCATAGACCACTCTCTAATAGATCTCTCATAAGCCCCTCGCTGCTACCTACTCACTCTCAAGCATCTCATAGCAGGTCACCTCTTCCTAGGCTAAGGCATCACAAATCAGGCCACTCTAGCCCTAATAGGAATACCTAACCTACTCTAGCATGCAAATACATCATATCAATATCAATATCACATAACATGAGGGTATTCTGGGAAGTCACCGTTCGGGCGCAGACTGATCGTACACACAACTCTGCTCTGCGTTTTTCAAAAATCTTTTTCTCTTTTTCGAAAATACTTCTCAAATCCTCAGTTTGAGTTCAAATACGCCCGAAGGTGTACTCGAATCCCTCAAACCAAGGCTCTGATACCAACTTGTAACACCGTGAATTTCAAAATAATTTTTCGCAAAATATAAAAACATTTTTCATTTAATTATCATAAAACATCAAGTTTAAATTTCCAATTCACATCATACAAAATCCCAAGATCACATATCATAAAATCCCAAGCGTGTGTACAGATCAAGCCGGCGCCTTCCCACGGTCATCACTAGTACCTGAAACAAACAACACAAACACTGTAAGCACAAAGCTTAGTGAGTTCCCCAAAATACCACATAAAACACATATTAGCCACTCGAGGCTATAACTCTGTGGGTCCGTGCACCCAAAATCTGTGAACCCTCAGGTTCTAACTCTGTAAACATGCACAACATAAATCACATAGAAATAATGCAGTACAACACATAACATACATAGCATACAAACACTCTATCACATAACTCTGGTTACCTACTCAAGGTAAATTATAGTGAGAAGACTCACCTCGCGTATCTCGATAACTAGCAAAATCCCGGAAATCACTCGTGCTCGATCCTCCGAGCTATAATCCTCCTATAACATAATATACCTCTAATTAACACTTCTCAACTAGGGTTGACTACCCTTATCAAGTCAACACTGGTCAACTCTGGTCAACGGTCAACTTTAACCAGACTCGGTGAGTGCACTTTGGCGACTCGGCGAGTCTAAACGTTTTCACCAACTCTCTAGGATTCTCCTTTGACACGTCGAGTACTCCCCTGACTCGACGAGTTCCACCTGGCATGAATCGCGGGGCCACCACAACTCAACTCGCCGAGTCTCAAGAAGAACTCGGCGAGTCCCAGCTCGACTCAGTCCACCTGTCAACCCCCTCCAACTCTCCCTGACTCACTGAGTTAACCCATAACTCGGCAGGACCACTCACTGAGTGGTTAAGGGCAATCTTCATGCTACTCGCCGAGTCTGTTCTTCAGACTCGGCGAGTCCATGCCATGCTTCAACCCGTAGTTGCTTCTGAGGTCATATCTGCTTCAACAACTCATAGATCTGGCCCTCCTAAGCTCGTACATCACGTAAAGTTCATATCTTGGTTACCATGCAACACTTACAAGGCTCTTTTAGGAGAAATGACCTCTAGGATGGCAACCCTAGTCTCCAACCCAAATGGAAGGACATAAAGCATGACATTAAGGACTCTCTGGACCTACTAAGGTCCAGATCTAAGCACCATATCCCCATGGGACCTCTCACACTTCAAATACAAAGCAAATAAGGCATGAAGAAACCCTAGATTTGACCATATCAACAATAACACGAGAATAAGCTCTAAATGATACCTCAAGAAGCCTCCTCTGATGAAATGAAAGTAAATCCAAGCTCTCCAACTCTTCTAGCTTGACCTTCCTCTTCCTTTCTTGCAAAAACACACAAATTTGGTGAACAAAGGCCTCTTATCTCACTCACAAAAACCCTCAGCCTCTTTGGTGCTCTCAAGATCCAGGTAGCCGCAATGAATGGCCATAAGGTCCTTTAAATAGGGCTTAGGACCGGGAAATTAGGGTTGAATTAAACAGTGCAGACTCGCCGAGTCCATTCCCTGGACTCGCCAAGTCCAGGCGCGAACCCGCATCCAAATCCGCGATCCTACTCCGCAAGTTTGAGCTCGAACTCGCCGAGTCCCCTCACAAAACACCAAAAATTACATGATTAGAAGATACCTGGAAATCCGGGCTGTTACAACCATTGTCTGAACGTGACCTCGAGGGGTTTCTGTTGGAGTGTCTCCCTCTTGGCGTGTTCTGCCACCCTTATGCATAGTAGGGAACGTATGCGTGATTAGGACAATTTTTGGCAATATGTCCAGGTGTTCCACAGTGAAAACATGTATTTTTCTTTACTGTGAAGTTGGTTCTTCCTGACCCTGATGGCGTATCCTTTCCTTGTCTCTCGTTGTTCCCACATGCACACTTACAGCAGACACTCTGTTTCACTGGAATTTGTGGCCTGTATTTCTCAACAACAGGTTGATCAGAAGTAGCTGAGTTAGAAGCAACAGATCCTGAGTTCAAGGAGATGTTGGTTTGTTTAGTAGTGTTCTCCTTGTTCTCATCTTTTGCTACTTTACCTGCACATAAAGTAGAAACATTAGAATCTTCAACCTGAATACTTCCTAACACAAATCCAACTGGTTTGCCATATTGAAGATGTGCCTCCTTGTTAATTTCTTCCTGTGTCATAGGGATGGATGTGTAGTTATGATTGAAAGGTGGAGGAACACTAGCATACCATAGACCCTTGTTTTGATTATCTTTGAATTTTAATTGGGTTTCAGATAGGGACTCGACTGTCTGACTTGATGCAGTATAATTTTTGAAACTAACATCTGTTTTTCCACACTTAAGTTTCAAAGTGTCAAGTTCTTCAGTTACAGCAACAAGTTGTCTCTTAATATAGTCATAATTTTCACACTTCCTGAAGCTTCCTAAAGTCTTTGGTTTTTGCTTCTAATTCAGTCTTCAAGGGTTTCTGTCGTTTCCTGAGTTAATATCCTTCGTATTTTACGTCCTCAACTTCTCTTTCTAGCAAATCATTATGTTCACGAAGAATTTTAATGGTATCTTCACAAGCTGGAGTACATGAAACTTCATTGATCGGGATGTTTGCAGAGCTCATTGTTTCTCCATATTTCAAAGCGTCAAGCTCTTCAATTACATCAGTAATACTAAGACTATTGAGATCTTTTGACTTCTTGATGACAGCTATGTTGATATCCCACAATTTGGGAAGTGAATTCAGTAGCTTTTTGTTTATCTCAAATTTGTTCAAGAAGATCCCAACTATATTCATCTCAGTAGTGAGTGTGGTAAATCGCTGCAACTGAGCTTCCAGGGTTTCTCTGGGAATGTAGTTGAACATGTTGAAATTTTGTTTTAACATATCTTGACGATTGTCTTTCATGTCTTCAATTCCCTTGTTGGCCTCAAAAGCCATTAAAAGCACAACTCGAAACTAAAAAAAAAACTTAAACGTCAAAATAAAATTTAAAAATGCCCTTTGACTATAAACTTCAAAAGCCATCCTTAAAAGTCAAATTTAAAAAGTCAAACTCAAAAGTCAAACTTGAAAAATCAAACTTAAAAGTCAAACCGAAAAGCTAAATTTGAAATTTTAAAAATTAAGCGAAAAAGTCAAAGTCAATTTTTGAAGACAAAAGTCAAAAATTAAAAACTATACGAAAAAGTCAAAGATTAAAGTCAAAGGTCAAACTTTAAAGTCAAAGTTAAAAATTTTAAAAAATCAAAATTAAAGGTCAAAAATTAAAAACCTTTTATTTTATTTTGACAAAATTGCAAGAATGGTCCCTGTGGTATGTCAAAACTAGCAACTTTGGTCCAAAATGGGTTTCGCTTGCAAGGATGGTCCAATAGCTTCGTTTTGTTGCGAGTTTAGTCAAATTTCCTATGAACTTTTTTATAATGACGGATTTGCCCTTTATTATTTCATTCTCCATTTTTCTTTTATTACAACAAATAAAATCTCTCACTCTTTTTCTATCTCTCTCTCTCATCTCTCAGCAGTCGAACCCATCTCCATCACCTGCACCTGCAAATAGAAAGTGATTTCTTCTTGAAAACCATCTCTGTCTCTATCACTTTCACACCTCCAAATCAAACAACATCAATTTTCTTCTTGATTCAAACCTACAAATCGAGAGTTTTCTTCTTGCTTCAGACTTGCATATATAGAATCAAACAAAAGTCCATCACCACATGTTTATCGCTTTTCTCTATCCCTGTTCTGTTCATGATGTTATCCAAAAACATCCCACATCGAACTCTTTCTACACAGTCCATACATCTTAATCTTGTAAGACTTAACATTTGGAACAATATCTCTCTTTGGAATTTGATTGAACAAGTCTCGACTCAACATTATTTTTAGAACAAAAGGAAAGAAGAAGAACAGCCAAGGAGGCCACGAAGAGTAAACCCACAGAGGGTTGTCGGTCTCTACGGACCCCCTTGGACCTCATCGCGATTTCCCTGCCTCACCGATGATCCCGTCGATCTGCCTTTCATTGAATCGCATACAACCACCCCCAAATCAATACAAGAAACATATAGCAGGCAGTTGTAATTCAAATCGTTTCAAGAAAAAAAACTGACACTAGCCAACCCTATAGCACCCAAATTAAAAATCAGAAATCTAGGAGGTAAAGTAAGAAATCCATTTTAGTTTAAGAAACTTTGGGAAAGTAGAATTGCACCTACTTCTTTTAATAATCAGACTATTTTTGATGATGTTGGCCCCTAAAAATGGAATCGTCCACCACCACCACCACCGGTTTTCCCTCCAAAACGGCTCTTATTGGTGAAAGCTTCATTTTCACCCCAAAATCACGAATCCTTTAAGAGGGTTCACTGAATGTCCGACTATCGCCGCCACCACGCTGAAATATGGGACTGTAATCACCACATCACAGTCGACCGACGACTCTGTGGCCATGATTTCCCCAAATTGACAGCGGGATTCATAGACAGAATTCACGAACACAACGAATTTGGGTAGAGAGAAATAGATGTGTTCGAAGCTACATGATTTGAGTTCTGGGTGTGGCATTAAACAGAGGGATCGGATGCCGCCTTTATCGACGATTAAAACTTCACCTGAGTTCACCTCTCTTTCGTATTTACCTTCCATGGTTTGTCCATGAATTTACAGGAAGACGAGATGGAATTACTTGGTGTATTTTGGAGAGAGAGAGAGAGAGATTTTCTTTTATCTTTTTTTATTTCTGTAATAAAAAAATTGAAAAAGGGAAAATACCGAGGGCAAATCCGTCATTATAAAAAGTTTTAAAATTTTTGGACTAAACTCGCAACAAACGAAACTATTGGACCATCCTTACGAGCTAAACCCATTTTGGACCAAAGTTGCTAGTTTTGACATACCATAGGGACCATTCTTACAATTTTGTCTTTTATTTTATTTTATTTTTTATTATTTTATTTATTTATTTATTTTTAATTATTATTATTATTATTATTATTATTATTATTATTATTTTATATTTTGGATGAAAAAGGAAAATAAAAATAAAAGAAATTTAATTTTTGGGCTAAAAATGACAATTTTGCGAAACTGGGAACCGAGAAGGAGTGTTTTTGAATAAACAATGGGAAGGAAAGGAACAAAGATGATGCTAGAGGAGTTGGTTAAGGTGCTGGTCAATGAATCAGAGGTCCCAAGTTCGATTCTCGACAGCCCCCAAACTCGTTTCCTATTTTTGATAAGCAAAGCGAAGACGCTGCTGCAAAGTGAGGACGAGATGTGAACTTCGGACCTTGTGCAAGGACGAGGCGCGATGCGATGCGAGGTGCGAGGCTGCTGCAGACCATAAACGAGACCGAACATGTGAGAGCCGTAAACCACCGAGGACCGCAAACCGAGGCAGCCGTAAACTCCTCGGAAACCCTAGCTGCTGGTTGCCACCCCCTTGCTGGTTACGACCAAAAACAACGATTTTTGCCCCTTTTTGCTCCAAAACACGATCAAAAACTCGTATTTGAAAAACGCGAAGAACAAACCCCCCCCCCCCTAATTTTCATAGATCTATCCAAAAATGCAAAAATCTTTCAAGAATACGATCAAATAAGCTCCAGATCTGAAAAAATTGACTGATACAATCGGAGCTCTTATACCAATTGTAAGTCCCCAAAATGTCTGTGTATCAATCAGATCGGTTTGATGGTGCGGAATCCCAATCAAACGGATGACGTCAGACCAAATAGAAGAGAAGAAGAAGAAGAAGAAGAAGAATATGAATCTTGTTTGAATTGATTAAAATGAAGTTCCCTTACAAGATTCACACAGTTACACACATACGCTCCTTTCTCTCTCTGTAATGTCCAAATTTTCTAGACTAAAAATTTCTTTTATAAAACAATACTTAAAACGTATTTGTCAATCCATAACAAAATCAGAGTAATAAATTCCAAAACATATGTTCACTAACAGAGTAAAACATCCTAGGCTGACTAATCTGTGGTGTGTGCCATGTGATCACCCTGAACTCTTCCCTCCGTTACCGGAAGTACCTAAAACCAAAACTGAAAACCGTAAACACAAAGCTTAGTGAGTTCCCCAACCTACCACATACCCTTCATAAACACATATAACATATACTGGGCCACGCCCGCTACTTCGGGCGTCGCCAGCTACAACGGCCCCGCCGCTCCAGGCCCTGCCTGGCTTCGAGCCTCGCTCGTATACAGATCTGTTTCACTTAGGCCTCGCCTGTCACTGGGCCTCGCCCACTAACATATACTAACACATAGGCATATCATAACACATAAGCTAACATATACTAATAAATCCTGTCCTGAGGCCTCGCCTATCTTGGGCCTCGCCCTTGTCCTGCTATTGATGAGTCATGGAACCCTGTCCATGCTCCTACTGATAATGAGATACGCGCCCAGCCCACACTCACTCTTTCCCTAACTTGGGCCTCGCCCCTGTTCTTCTGCTAATGAGATGTGGAACACCGTCCACACTCTGCTATTGGTGAGTTATGGGACCTCGCCCACACTCACCTCCCTACCAGGCACATACATGTATCACATAGACAACAAGTATAAACTATCATATAAACCATTCCTTGGGCACCCGCCCGCTATCGATGGACCTTGGTCCTAATTATCACACTGGCATACTGTGCCTAGGGCTAACCCCTGGGTCTTCCTACTCATATCTACATGGGTCGTCATTGTGGCCTTAGACCCATTCACACAAAGGGAAACTCACCTTGTACTGCTAAACTTGTTGGTAACCCCTCTGGTGTTGACCGACAATTCCCTGAACCGCTGCTCCACTAGCTCCCCGAGCTACCAATATCAAAACATATATCACTTAGCTTAACTATTCTCCAAAAGTCAACTAAGTCAACTCTGGTCAAAGTCAACCTTCTAGGTCAACCCTACTCGCCGAGTCTGTCTACTGACTCGCCGAGTTCATTAGCTCAGAATCCTTTCATTGGCGACTCGACTCGCCGAGTCAGCTCCTGACTCGCCGAGTCTACCGATTTCCGAGTCCTGAGCTGTCCAACTCACTGAGTCCCCACTCAACTCACTGATCTGAGTCTTTACTTGAAGGCTTTGGGGTTTCACGACTTGAATCGCCGAGTCCCAGGCAATCTTCAACAGACTCGCCGAGTTGTTCTTCCAACTCACAGAGTTCCTGCCCAACTTCATCTAACTCGCCGAGTCCACCCATGTGACTCGCCGAGTCGCTCCAGTTCTTAATCCATCCAGTGGCTTTTCGAGCCATGCAAGGGCTCCAAATCATAGATCCATACTTCCAAAGTCCATTCCCTACGTAAAGTTGCAAAATTTACATATAACTAAGGAAATCAAGGCTCAAAACACTACAAACTAGGGCTTAAGACAAAGAGGCTTAACAACCAACCCATAGACTGAAGCTTTATGATTTTCTAGGCCAAGATACACTTAGATCTGAAGTAGCAACTTCAGATTTGGGCTTCTAACTCGAAATGGTTCTTAAACATGGCATAAAAACCCCAAAACTCATAACCAAGGTAGATCTAGATGAAGAAGGGTGAAAATAACGACTTAATACCTTCAATAACTCTGAAAGGTGACCCAAAACTCTGGATCTAAATCCAATCCTTGAAGCCCCAATGATTCCTTGTTTCCTTCTTCCTTCAAATCACCCAAAAATGGCAAGAGACTTGAATATGCAACAATGGAGGCTGAGGGTTTTAGTTTTTGGATGAGAGAGGCTCCAAGGAACCCTAATGGAGAGAATAAGACGCTTAAATAGTGCCAAAAGTCCCAGATTTAGGGTATCCCAATCCAGACTGGAATCGCCGAGTCCATTATCCAACTCGTCGAGTCGGTCATTTACTCTTTGACCCGGATCCCTACATAAACACAAAGATTAGTGAGTTCCCCAACCTACCACATACCCTGCATAAACACATACAACATATACTGGGCCACACCCGCTACTTCGGGCCTCGACCGCTACAACGGCCCCGCCGCTCCAGGCCCCGCCGCGCTTCGAGCCCCACTCATATACAAATCTGTTTCACTTAGGCCTCGCTTGTTACTGGGCCTCGCCCGCTAACATATACTAACACATAGGCATATCATAACACATAAGCTAACATATACTAATAAATCCTGTCCTGAGGCCTCGCCTATCTTGGGCCTCGCCCTTGTCCTGCTACTGATGAGTCATGGATCCCTGTCCACGCTCCTACTGATAATGAGATATGGGCCCAGCCCACACTCACTCTTTCCCTAACTTGGGACTCACCCCTGTTCTGCTTCTAATGAGATGTGGAACACCGTCCACACTTTGCTATTGGTGAGATACAAGACCTCGCCCACACTCACCTCCCTACCAGGCACATACATGTATCACACATACAACAAGTATAAACTATCATATAAACCATTTGTTGGGCACCCGCCCGCTATCGTTGGACCTTGGTCCTAATTATCACACTGGCATACCGTGCCTAAGGCTAACCCCTGGGTCTTCCTAATCATATCTACATGGGCCGGCATTGTGGCCTTAGACTCATTGACACAAAAGGAAACTCACCTCGTACTGTTGAACTTGCTGGTAACCCCTCTGGATGCTGACCGACAATTCCCTGAACCGCTGCTCCCCGAGCGACTAATATCAAAACATATATCACTTAGCTTAACTGTTTTCCAAAAGTCAACTAAGTCAACTCTAGTCAAAGTCAACCTTCCAGGTCAACCATACTCGCCGAGTCTGCCTACTGACTCGCCGAGTTCATTAGCTCAGAATCCTTTAGGACTGTTCACTATTTGGATAAAACCGAATTGTCCAATTGGACAATTTGGATCAGACTATTTGGTTCGGATATTCGGATTTTTGGATTGGTTTTTAGCAAAACCGAATTATTATTTTGGATTTCGGATTGGTTTTGGTTTATCAAATAAAAACCGAATAGTCCAAAAAAACCGAATTACAATTTATTATTTTGTTCTTTTTAATATATATCTTTAATAAATTATAAACATACTAAATTATTCTTTTAATATATTAAATTTTTTCATCTATTATAATACTTTAATATGTACTTCTTATCAAAAAAAATTGTCTATAAAGTAGTAAACTATGATATATTTTTCTTGATAGTTATTTATAAGTTTTAGTTCACAACTAATTAAACAATATTTTTTAGTTTATATTATAGAGTAAGTTAATACTAAAGTTATATATTTGTTGAAATGTCTTGATTCTTGAAAACCGAATTGTGTAAAACCGATCCAACCGAATTATAATTTGGTTGGATCGGATCGAAGTTGAATTTAGTTTGGACTATTTGGATCTACGTTTTGAAAACCGAAATTAATTTAGATTCACTTGATCGGATCGGATTAAACCGATCCATCCAAATGAACACTCCTAGAATCCTTTCATTCGCAACCCCTGACTCGCCGAGTCTACCGATTTCCGAGTCCTGACCTGTCCAACTCACTGAGTCCCAACTCAACTCACTGATCCGAGTCTTAACTTGAAGGGTTTGGGGTTTCGCGACATGACTCGCCGAGTCCAAGAACAGACTCGCCGAGTTGTTCTTCCAACTCGTCTAGTTCCTGCCCAACTTCATCCAACTCGCCGAGTCCACCCATGTGACTCGTCGAGTCGCTCCAGTTCTTAATCCATCTAGTGGCTTTTCAAGCCATGCAGGGGCTCCAAATCATAGATCCATACTTCTAAAGTCCATTCCCCACGTAAAGTTGCAAACTCTACGTATAACTAAGGAAATCAAGGCTCAAAACACTACAAACTAGGGTTTAAGACAAAGAGGCTTAACAACCAACCCATAGACTGATGCTTTATAATTTTCTAGGCCAAGATACACTTAGATCTGAAGTAGCAACTTCAGATTTGGGCTTCTAACTCAAAATGGTTCTTAAACATGGCATAAAAACCCCAAAACTCATAACCAAGGTAGATCTAGATGAAGAAGGGTGAAAATAACGACTTAATACCTTCAATAACTCTGAAAGGTGACCTAAACTCTGGATTTAAATCCAATCCTTGAAGCCCCAATGATTCCTTCTTTCCTTCTTCCTTCAAATCACCCAAAAATGGCAAGAGACTTGAATATGCAACAATGGAGGCTGAGGGTTTTAGTTTCTGGATGAGAGAGGCTCCAAGGAACCCTAATGGACAGAATAAGATGCTTAAATAGTGCCCAAAGTTCCGGATTTAGGGTATCCCAATCCAGACCGGACTCGTCGGGTCCACTATCCGACTCGTCGAGTCGGTCATTTACTCTTCGACCCGGATTCCGCTCGGACTCGTCGAGTTCCACCCTGGACTCGACGAGTTGACCCCCTTGACTTAGGGTTTTCCTTTGCTTTCTTGGTCTTTCTGATTATGGGTGTTAGAACTCTCCCCCACTTAAACTAAACTTTGTCCTCGAAGTTTCTCTACGGCCAATCGCCTTGCAATCTGCTTCCAACACTCTGCTTGGTAGACTTAACATCCGCTGACTACCTTCGTTGGCCTTCCGCCCGGTCATTCTGACTAACATTAATCCTTGCGGATAATAATCTCGGGTCAACCCTGACCCTGAACATTCTGGGAACACAACTTACTCGACTGGCAATCCTTCTGGTACTCCCTGAGTACTAAAACTGAACCCATAGGGGTTCACCCCCTCTTTCCTTGTGTGTTTTCTGGCCTTCCAAAGGCAACGTTCCAACTACCTCCCTCTGCTAATGTGAAGTTCCTAACCCTCACCGAATCCATTACCTCCTGCTACTTCCAGTATGGGTCTTTACCGCAGTGTCCGCTGGACACTTCTTACTACTATAACTTAGTGCTGAGCACCCCTCGATCAACTAGCTGAATTCCACCATAGACTTCTTACCATCACTGCCACTGAATGAAAATCTCTGTTGTCCCTTATCCGCCTTCCGGATGAACCGAGAACACCCTGGTCCCTATTGATCTATCAATATCTGGATTACCGGCTCTCACCAGTCGCTAGCCCCAACTCAAACTCCTATTCGCTCCCAGCAACTTCCGAAGAAACTTAGGCTATCTAATACTACCCCCTCTACTCTGCTACTCTGGCGCTACAAGTCCTGGGATCCTCGATCCCCTAACTTGACCCTAAGGTCCTTACCAGGTTCAACCTGTGCTACTAAAACTCATGGGCCTCGCCCACGGGTCTTACCCGACTATACTACTGAGCAACCATGTTCTCAGGTCTCACCTATACTGCTACTCTCATACGGGCCTCACCCACGGGTCTCACCCAACTACATCCTGGAGCAACCTCTTCCAAGGTCTCACCTCGCTAGGGCTATGCAGGCAAGCTCCATATTATTCTCATCCACTACCCATTCCTGATTCCTACCTGGATCGCTAGGATGTAAGGTCCTCGCCCCAACTCCGCTAACTAGGAGATACGGGCCTCCGCCCACACTCCGCTAACTAAGCTGCTAGGGAATGCTACGGCTTGCCCGCAGTCTTACAACTCCTTCCATACTCACAGACTGCTGACGCAAAATGCTACGGCTCTCCCGCTGCTCTACCATGTTCTACATGCTGACTCTGCCAATGACTAATAACACGAAAGCATCCCATGCTACCATTCTCAAAATCCTCATTCCAACTCTTTCGAGTCCTGCAGGCGATCCTCCATCCTAAAATTCCAACCATATACCAACCATCTTGATTACATGATCCAACTGTTGGGAAGTTTCTCAAACTCCCAACCCTGAACTCATCAACCCATCCATCACTATGCTACTTCTTTTCCTTCTCAGAGGTCGTGTACTCATCCTGGATCTACGCACTCTTACCATTGTACACTCGGAGGGTTCTCCCCCACTTTGATCCTGCTTATACCTCACTACTCAATGCTTGAGAAGAATTCCCAATCTTCTCTGCTATACCGCAAACAATCTGCTGATGAACCAAGCTTGCCATAGCTAGGGACCTAACCGATCCATCACTCAATAATACCTTTCCGAATCTAACGGGTCACTACTGAGTTCCACATAAGCATGCTATAGTTACTTCATCCTAAGTAACTTGCTTCCATAAGGCACCACCCCTAACTACCACTTTATTATCCAAAGTATGCAGATGGCATATAACTAAATCGCAAGCAAGCCGCTCAATTCTAAAATACTTATACCACAAATGATGAAGAACAATAACAATATAATCATGAACAGAGAAAGCAGAAAACGAAAGACACATACCTGCAATGTCCGGAGCTGCTCGTGTCTCCATGGTAGTCATCTGAAAAGCCCTGCCTCCTACCGCAGGCGCCTCTACTTGGCGCTGAAGGTCGTCTGTGATCCTCAAAGTTGCAGGGGCAGGTGCTATCACCTGTCCTGCCGAAAACAAAATGGGGTACAGGGCCTTCTTGCGGCCTCGCTAACTGTAGTGGAAACATATCAAATCTGATCCCTACGTGGTGGTAGCAGTACAATCCCTGCTAAGATGACTAGTCCGGCCGTACTTGAAGCAGCCTGAATCTCCACCACTACCACTCCTACACGCACCCTCGTGCGTCTTGTCGCACCTCCCGCAGCCGTCGCGGCTCTGGTAATCCCTCGATCTCAAATCTGACACCTTGGGCTTTTTGCCCGAATCTTTGGCTACCCGAACCTTATCTGGCATCCTCTTCCGGATCTGCTCCAAATCAATCTCTCTCTCTCTCTCTCTCTAGCTCGTGCGATCATATCCTCTAACGTTTTGCAGTTGGACCTGCTCACAAACTGCCGGATCTCATCCCTCAACATCTCGTGGTACCGGGCCTTCTTCATCTCCTCATCTGCGACATACTGCGGAACAAGAAGGGCCCTCTCCCTGAACTTGGCAGTGATCTCCGCCACAGTCTTAGTAGTCTGCATCAAATCCTGAAACTCCTGTGCCAGCTGCTGCACCACAATAATCGGCGAAAACTCAGCCCTGAACCTGGCTGAGAAATCACTCCATGTCTTCGTGTCCAATGCGGCATCATTACCAATGGCGTGACCAACATCCTCCCACCAATCCCTCGCTCTGTCCTTCAGAAGAAAGGAAGCGAATCTAACCTTGTCCCCCTCAGGACACCGGCTCGTACGGAACGCGTTGGCAACATCGTCAAACCACCTGCTGCTAGAGATGGGGTCTCTAGCCCCATGATAATGTGGCGCTCCGCAAGCTCTAAACTCTCGGAATGTCATAGTACGCGCTCCCATCAAAGCCATTATCTCGGTACGTAAGGCTCCCTGCCTCAGAATACCCTCCTTGACCATGCTAATGATCACAGGAGTCTGATCTAGGATACTGCGCGTAATCTCAACTGATATCAACTCCCTCATCCGCTCCTCGAGCTGCTCGGCCCCTGAACCCGATGATCCCTCTTCGGCGCCTGATCCGCCCACTGGTCTCTCGCGCAAATTATCACCATGCTGACAAACATAACACATAACTATCAGAATAATCCTCACTGCTGAGGTATGTCACAACTGGAAATTTTGTGTCATGTAATCTATACATTCAAGCTAATGTGAATCAAAAACTTCAATCAAATACATCATACAAGTACTACAAATAGTCATCAAACAATTGGAAACCCTAGAAGTCCTTGTTTAAGTCCATTTTGGACTAGGACTCCCATATTGGATCCACATGGACCAATAAGCTTCCAATTAGACTATCATGGGTTTAGAACCCTAATTGGGCTCTAATTGGACCCACATTCATTTATTTCAATATTATGGGTCATATTGGGCCTAGAATGAAATAAATTAAAAGCTTTGATCCATAATTAACCTAATCTAGCTTATTAAAAACATAAAAATCACAATTTTATTTTATAAGACCAATAAACACCCAAACTAACACTAATTTTGGGCTTAGGGGCAAAGGCCCAAATTCTTCCTTTTTCCCTTTCAATTTCTCGGCCCAAGGCCCAAGTCCAAGAAGAAATGGAAGAGTTGACTATTTGCTTGCCACCTCATTAATATCCAACATGTTTCCATGCACAACTCATACTTCTAGGAGCATATCACTTCAAAGATCACATCTCTTCTTCCTATCTCTCCCACTCTCGGCCGAAACACACACACACACACTCACAAATCTCTCACAATTCTCTCTAGATCACTCAAGAACACTCCATCCTCCCCACTCCAAAAATCTCGAAAATTAGGAGCTTTCAAGAGGATTTTTGCAAGTTAATCATCATCTTAGGTAAGTATTTACTTATATATATGATCTAACTATTTCATTCCATCAAAAACCTCTTCTAAATCTATTCCAAATTGTGATCATACACCTTAGAAGTCACCAAACTCGAGATCTACCAAGGAAGGGTGCTAAGGCCAAAAATCACTTCATTTTCCTTCCATTTTCTTTGCAAAACCGAGCCCCCACACCCAAGGTGAGCTTCATACCTCCTATTTTCTGTTTTATGAGTTTTGTGGGGGGGGGGGGGGGGGGAATACAAGTGAAAGTGTAGATCTATATGTGTTTGTATGCCTTGTATGATTTCCATGCTTATATGCATGCTTTTATGTGCTTTAATGTTGGATCTAGCCATAAAACTCCTCAAAACCGAGATATAACTTATGTTAAATGATTTTAGCATCAAATGTATTTATACATACAAAGTGTTTCAAGAAAAATAGCTAAGTGGTTTAGTAACAATTTTCTTTAAGCTAAAAACACAAATTTTGGGCCTAAAATGTGAAAAATACAAAATTAAGGGCCCAAATTGACATTTCACGAAATCTGATGGATGAAGTGTGTCAAAACAGTTTCAATAAAACAATTTCTGGAAATATACTCATTTTGAGGATTAAAAACATAAATTTCAAGCTTAATGGGCTAAAAATGACAATTTCGGCCCAATAAGGCCCATTATGCGAATTTTTCTGTTTTGGAGGGCCAAAACTGTGATTTTCTGTAAAACAGTGGACCATAAGTGATCCAAGTCCTTTTCAAAGGTTTAAAATGCTTTTTAAATTTAAAAAGGACCAAAGTTGCAAAAATTTTACAATTTGGGCCAAAATTGTCAAACTTGCGAAAAAGAAGGATTATAACCGAGAAAACTGAAATTTCAGGGACTTAAGTTGTTTTCTATGAAAAATATGCTGGAAAATATTCATTTCAAAAATTTTTGGTGTTAAAATGTCAAGAAAATTGATTTAAGGACCAAACCGGAAAGTATTTAAATAAAGGGTTGAAAAAGTAAATTTTACAACCAAGGAGGGGCTGAAAACAGAAAATTTTCAAGGCTAATTCAATACATGCAATTTGACCAAATGATGGTACCACGACTATCGACAAAATACAATACATTACAACACCAAAAGTCGTTGTTAAACGAATTGGTTCGGTCTCGAACCAATAAAAATCCGAAACTACTAACACGACGACACTATGATAATTCAACACTACGATTCATACAACTAACAATTTGGGATTCATTATACATGCGAATGTGCACAGACGTCTACGCACTATCTTCGGGCCCCACAAGTGTAAAATCTTGTTCGTTGAGCCTAGCTAGCCCGACGACCTGATCTTATGGCCCGAAGACTTCAATCTTACGAAGTGTCGGGTTTTACCGATCCGACACGACGTAACCGGACTTTCAATGGCTTGTAGACTACTGGTCCCCAAGGGTCCTTTAGTGTCGCTAGTAGAGTCTTCCTTTTATGCGAGGCGGGTCTGGGACCCCTCGTACCTTTTTATCCCCAACCGGCTAATGGAGTCATCGAGGCCTTCGTGTCCTCTTTCTCTTCGGATGTGGGACTACACGTAGTCAGGACGGTTGGATAACGTGATTATTACGGACGATGCCTACGGGATCGTTAGTATTGCTATAGACTAGTCGTTTGTGTAACGCGTGTTTGTAGCAGATAATCATGCTCAAAAATAATCCAATGTCGTCTGGTAATGATCACTTCATGCGTTGCAATGGTTTCAAAGTAAATTCATGGAATTCAAAGAATTAGGAAAACATCGGGTTTTCCTAGGGTTTTCAATACATACAGATTCGAAATACATACGATTTCAATAAACAATTTTTACAAGTATAGAAAACAAACAAGCATACCTATAGATCTTCACACCTTTTTGACTATACTATTTTCAGAAAATATCGGATTTTCTGGCGGTTTTCAAACGACACAAAACATTGTTTTTCAAATACAACTTATGAACTCACCAACATTTCATATGTTGACGTTTTTCAAAATACTTGTATTCTCAGGGAACCAGTGAATCAAAGGAAATCATATTCAGTGATGGCTTGCAGTTTATTTATGTACGAACCGAACAATTTATTTTGGGAATGTAATGTTTAAACAATGTACTTCATGTAAACTTTACTGGTTGTACTATATTAATGCATGGTGACGAATGTTGTTACGTTTCATATATATTCAATGTTATGGTATTCAATTGAGTCACGACAGCCCCCGAACGTTTCCGCCGCCTGGTTTGGGGGTGTGACAAGGGATCTCTCACACACACTACAAGTTTCTTGGTTTTACTTCGGCCCCTCTTGAATCGAGTACGGATCCTCTGCTTTCAGTAATACGGGCCCATACTACCTTCCACATCTATCCATACTTTCCTCAAGATTTACCTCGGTTCCACCAAGTCCCTTACACTACTACTACTGCTCCCAGCACTATCTCATCCTAGGCTTACCCTAGGGAAACTTCTGACTTCAACCAAACCAATCCTCAGCTGATGAAGGCCTCCTTGTGATGCCAATTAGCCATCACCTGAATACCATCACATGTGATGAGGCTCAGATAATCCTTCGAGTAAAAGACTAGTCCCTACAGCGGTTGGACTCAGACATGAGCTGCGCGATAGGGCCAAATCCAGCACTCTGAGATTATTCAACCCTGATCACATGTGACGTAACGTATTCACCTAATGGTTAACTCCCATCACTCAGAATCCCACGATGCACAAAGCAAGTAGCATTTAGACAAGGGAAAATCTAAACATAACATACTCAAGCAATCACAACCTCATATCAAGAATTTGCACTAGCATGTGACATAAGCTCATAAACTCAGACATAACCTAAACAGGCCATCCTAATACTATCTAATCAGCACTATCATGCAGCTCAAAACACATATAACAGGCACATAAGGCATCCTCCCAAGATCCTTAGTCCTAATCTAGCATGTTGTTCTACTAACTGATAATCATAACATAAACTTGTATGGGTATTTTGGGGTACTTACTTGAGCTCGGCTGATTGCATGCACCACACCCTTTTCTCTTATCAAAATTCTTTTCTTTCTGAATTCTTTTCGCTTTTCAAAAATTGTTTCATTTCTAAAAACTCTTTTTACAAAACTGTCTTTTCATTTTGAAAACTTTTAGACCAATCCCTTAGTTTGAGTTCAGACACACCCGAGAGAATGTTCGAGTCCCTCAAACCAAGGCTCTGGTACCAACTTGTAACGTCCCATTTTTCAAGACTAAAAATTTCTTTTATAAAATGATACTTAAAACATATTTGTCAATCCATAACAAAATCAGAGTAATAAATTCAAAAACATATGTTCATTATCAGAGTAAAACATCCCAGGCTGAAGAATATACGGTGTGTGCCATGCGATCACCTCGAGCTCTTCCCTTCGCTACCGGAAGTACCTAAAACCAAAACTGAAAACCGTAAGCACGAAGCTTAGTGAGTTCCCCAACCTACCACATACCCTGCATAAACACATACAACATATACTGGGCCACGCCCGCTACTTAGGGCCTCGCCCGCTACAACGGCCCCGCCGCTCCAGGCCCCGCCTGGCTTCGAGCCCCGCTCTTATACGTATCTGTTTCACTTAGTCCTCGCTTGTCACTGGGCCTCGCCCGCTAACATATAATAACACATAGGCATATCACAACACATAAGGTAACATATACTAATAAATCTTGTCCTGAGGCCTCGCCTATCTTGGGTCTCGCCCTTGTCCTGCTACTGATGAGTCAAGGAACCCTGTCCACGCTCCTACTAATAATGAGATATGGGCCCAGCCTACACTCACTCTTTCCCTAACTTGCATCTCGCCCCAGTTCTTCTGGTAATGAGATGTGGAACACCGTCTGTCACACCCCAAAACCAAGAATGGCGGAAACGTTCCGGGGTGGAGGACGTCATGTGAAGTATCATAACAGTGTAAAGTAGTAAACAAGCAACAACATCATCCATTGCATTAAAAGTAAAGTTTTAATACATGTGTGTTCTTTCATAATGTACAACAATAAAAATGAATAATCAAAATATGACGAGTCTTGACTGTGCTCCGTCTTCTCAAGGCCTGGACATCGTACCTGTCTAACTGGTGACCTGAGAATACAAGTTATTTTGAAAGCGAGTATCAGCCTATAGCTGGTGAATTCATAAGTATTTAAGTGTTATTGTCCTATTTTGAAATGCTGATAAGAATGTCGTATAAATCCTTAATAGAACAATTGATATAAGTATGAAATGTGGTCTTCTACCAAGACCCGAATGTTCTGTAAGTAAAATGGTAGTTTTTCCTTTCTAATGACTAGTACTAAAAGTACGTAGTCTAACTCATCGTTTATGTGAATATATCACAAAATAAAGTAAAATAGGAAAATAATATGATAGTCTTCTACCAAGAGCCGAATGTTCTATAAGTAAAATGATAGTTTTTCCTTTCTAATGACTACTACTAAAAGTACGTAGTCTAACTCATCGTTTATGTGAATATATCACAAATAAAAGTAAAATAGGAAAATAATATGATAGTCTTCTACCAAGACCCGAATGTTCTGTAAGTAAAATGGTAGTTTTTACTTTCTAATGACTAGTACTAAAAGTACGTAGTCTAACTCATCGTCTATGTGAATATATCACAAAATAAAGTAAAATAGGAAAATAATATGATAGTCTTCTACCAAGACCCGAATGTTCTATAAGTAAAATGATAGTTTTTCCTTTCTAATGACTAGTACTAAAAGTACGTAGTCTAACTCATCGTTTATGTGAATATATCACAAAATAAAGTAAACAGGAAAAAGCATAATCATGTAAGTGTTATCCCTGGGTGACCAGGATTAACACGACATCGTCGAAGCGAAAGGTATACCCTATGAACATCCGAAGATTGTCCCCTCACCCTCTGTAGCAGCAGTAGGGTGGAAGGGAGGGTTAGTCCCATAACAGTGTTAACCTAATGATCATCCGAAGATTTTCATCTCATCCACTGTTGCAACAGGAGATGGAGGAATGGTTACTTCCGTAACTGACTCCTAATGTCATAAACAACCTTAAACATCCGTAGATGTTCATCACCCAGTGTTGCTAACAGCTGGGTTCCGGAATAGTTAGTCCCGTATAGACAACCCATTGAGCAGGGATAGGCAGGAAAATTTACACAGAAGGTACGAATAAATCTTCCTAATAACTCTAAGTACAAATTTCCAGGCAAGTGAATACAGGATAATATACCTATGTAACAGTGTTCATGTATGGTTTTCATGTAAGTGTGTTCATGTAGCAGGTAAGTATATGTAAATGTACTCATGTATCATGTAATCCTAGGTAATTGTACTCATGTATCATGTAAGGTATTTGTATAGATTCATGAATGAACTGACTCTTGTGTGTTTCCTTGTAATAGGAATAATGTTTGATATCTCCAAATTATCCATATGATAATTTACTGAAAGGTAATTGGTTTTTCAAGTAGATTTATACACTCTTGCTACCCAAGAGTATTGGAAACTAAATGAAGGGTGAAAACTATAATCTCTAACATATATATGAACATATGTGCATAAGTATAGTTTGATCCAATAAGGTAAAATAATGGTTTTGCAAGATATCTAGGAGTTTTGAACAATAATTAAGAATGACTTGATGTCATTTTAATAAACATTTCAAAACTAATACTTTTGTTATCAAGGTATTTTAAAATAGAAAACCACTTCATGTGTCACCTTTTGAAATATGTGAAATCTACTGAGTGAAAACATAGTTATAAAATACATAAGATTTATTTAATAACATATTGTTTTCTACTTGCATTCCCCCCCCCCCATTAAAATGTTTAAAATCATTTGAAACATTTATTAAGGGGTATGAACTCACCTGTAGTTGGTAGTTTAGATGAGCTGGACAGTGTTGGATTGTTAGATGTCAAGTGAGGACTTGTACACACACTACGATCCTAATGAACATATAATCACATATATATGCAGTCAAATAGTCTCAAATTACTAATTGATAATGTTAAGACATCCTAGACTTAATAAACACTTTATATAAGTGTTTTAAGCCCTAAGGATTGCATCTAAGCTATTGTGGGACAAGGCACTTGTGTTTAGGTTTCCAAAGGACCCCATATATGAGTTTACTCCCCATATACAACACACATGGAGTTTACGGTTGTAAAATATTAAGTTTACAGCCGTAAACTCCCAACCATGGGGGTATTGTGTGTTTTGAAGTCCCAAATGATTCCTAGAATTTTTCCCAACATGGTGGTTAAGTCCTTGGAAGGGTTTAAGGCCTAGAAACACTCCTTAGAGGAGTTTATGGCACTAAGGCCATTTCCCCTAGAGTTTACGGCCGTAAACTCTTAATTATGGGTGTTTTTGATGCTTCCAAGTCTCTTGCACATGTGGTATAGGTTCTAGGCTTTTATTCCAAGCATATGAAGACATTAGGCACACTTTGGTGCCCTTCTTTCGAGTTTACGGCCCAAGAACCATTTCTTGGCCGTAAACTCACTTTGGTAGGTGATTTTGATGTGCTTTGGTCCTCGATTTAAGTGGGAACAATTCCTAGTAAATGTCCAATGCTTTAGGTGCCTTAAAAGCACCATTTGGAGCTTGAATTTGGAGTTTACGGCCTAAGAAACTCTTGGGCTGTGAACTCCCAAACTTGGGTGGTTTTTGCTTGATTTCATGTCCCTAACACACTTATAAATGAGACTAAGGTAGTAGCATATCACAAGGGTCGGTCTCGGCTATGTTTCAGGAGTTTACCGCCCAAGAACACCTTGGGGAGTAAACTCCTAAATCTAGTGATTTGGCCTTCTAAATCATGTTATAACTACATATAAAGCTTTCTAACAGTACTAGAAAGAGGTACTCACGATTTGGGATAAAAACCCGAAGATCCGTGAGACAGAAAATGGCTTTTCTCTAGTTGGAAATGCGAATAATGAATGAATTTGGTTCAGAATTCTATTTATAGTCCTGAGATATTTTTGGCAGAAAATATTTTTATTCCTAAAATGACCTCTATATAGTAGAGTGATGGAATAATAATAGAGTTGCACTAAACCCTAGTGCATCCACTCTCCTGATATCTCCTGAAGTGTAAACCTCGAATTACTCAAACTTACACTAAAAAGTCTGAAAATTAACTGTGACTGCTATAACTTCTATTGAAGTGATATAGTTTGTACAGAATGGAAATTTCGGATTGTCACATCATCCCCTTATTAAAGGGAATTTTATCCCGAAATTAGAATTTAGGCAAGGAAGTAGGTACGAATGATCGAGTCGTTATGTGAACTTCCTAATTGATTGGTTCTCGCGCTCCCAAGTGAAATCGGGTTCTCAGTTGGTATTCCAACGAACCTTCACTAATGGGCAACGGCGTTGCTTCATCCGCTTGACCACTCGGTTGAGGGTCACTACGGTTCTAATACGAAGGTAAGGACCTCGTAAATCTTGATCTCGTCGAGAGGGGTTACGAAAGTCCTGAAGTTCATATTAGAATTCATATGTGATTCAATGATCACAATTTCGCGTATACGAGTCGTATATAATTAAGACTGAAAAGGTAGTCGAATAACTGATTCTTTCTTAATCTCACATCCCATCGAGGGAAAAGAAATTAAAGTGGAATCATCAATTCTAAACCTGTAGAACATTAATTATATATCACTCTCATGCATACATTCTTCAGTGATAGATCAACCGTATGAATCCTGGAATTGACCTTGACGTACTGCACTAGCAATAATGTGGGGATTCCTTCGAAAGGAAAAGAACTATAAGGTACTCCTGGTATGAGTACTTCGGTGTTCTGATATGACGGCTTCGCTAAAAGACGTTTACTGAGAAGGAGATGTACTTATGAAGCTAGTATTGCAAGGATCGAATTGAATCGAGTCGTATGATAATGTCGGAATCATACCAAAACTTAAAGACATTAGATTTGAGCATAAAATGTTTACAGACAAAAACAACCGTGCAACCATGATTAGAGTTACAGTACTTTAGATTTGCAACAAGACTATTGTTGCGAGTTAGATATACTACAAAAGACAAGTATATGCAGCACGAGCATCCCTATACCGACAGGATCCCGCAAAAGATAAGAATCTAGTTGCACTAGTTTTAAACATGTTTTTGAACATATAGAATACTGACGACTTGGAGGGAACCTATACTATATTAGGGTCCTTAACTACCTCTTTGCATTCTGAGGTCAAATCCTTCGGATTTGCCGTTGTCCTTCTCCGATGGACAGTCCCTTTTGAAGTGCCCTGTTACACCACATAGATGGAATATTCGAGAAGTTTCGGCATTTGTGGTTGAACTGATGTGTGGGATCGGGATATTGCAATAACGGATGGTGTGTCCCTTTTTGTTGCAGTTTAAGCACTGCATCTCCCAACTGTTGGGTTTTGAGCATTCTAACACTCCTAAGTGTACATGCAACCCTAAATACCTTAGATCTATGTTTTCTCTATTATACATGCAAATAAGAACATCCAAGGTATTATCCTAATCTAGCATACAAAACAACGAATGTAACAAGATAGAATACATACCTCTTTGATGTAGAAAATCTTCATGAAGCTTGAGTGCCTAGTGCCCCAAGTGTGACACCTCAAATGGAATCAAAATCATCAAAAACACCTAGAATAGCTTGAGAGAATTCTACACTTCATGAAATCGGCTAGCCCTCTCTAGAATAATACGAGTGTGATTCTAGTTGCCAATTTTGTCAAGAATAAGATCTTTATATAATGTTACAATTAGGGTAAACCCTAATTGTCATGACTTTCCATTTCCTTGGATCCATGGGTACAAATACACCATGGAGCATCCATGGACCATCCTATGGGTTTTAGCCCAACTTGATTATCCATGGAGCATTAGCCCACTATACAAGTATGGATGATTTACACAATCAACCCATATATTTAATTAGTCTTCTTTTGATCACTTAATTAATCCTAGATTAATTCTTGATCAATACTAATTAAATAATCTTATCATTCTTATTATTAATATACTAGAACTTATAATATATTAATAACCATAAGTGTCTTATTTCTCTCATCCAAGTGCATGATGGTATGCAACCCAAATGAACCATGCCGGGTCGGGTCAAGTCTTACCAATTATAGTTATGGACTTACACATTAATCCAACAGTCTCCCACTTGGATAAGTCTAAAACTATTATTGCGTATGACTTCAGGAACCAACTGGCAATCGTAGCTCTCAAAAGCTTCTGTCGAACTCTGACCTTGTAGATGAACTCTGACCTTTGTCAGTGACTTGTCCATTAGATAAGGGATCATATATTCCTCCATTCTAGATATCATATGGACTGAAACATGGATTATAATCATTCTCTCTGTCCATTTGTTGTTTCCCGATTTTCGATTTATGACGACTGACTAATTGAACAAATCAAATCAGTCGTGGCCCGGCCGAGCACTTCCATTTGTCATCATCAAATCATCGAGGGGCCCACAGATATCGCTTTTATCCCGAAGGTAAAAGGAACGGATAAACTTCGACTCATATGGCTTGTTCTACTACTTGTTGAATCATACACAAAGGCACGTTTTATAGCACCGAGTTACCAAATGCGTTTTCGTGCTATCAATGTACTATCAACTCATAGTAACAACTCATATCTCTAGGTTTGAAGAATATAAGATATTATCGTCTCATGATCACTCGTGATAAAACCCATGAAGTGATTCCAATGAGCGCGGGTTGAATCCAATACTCAGAACTTATGAGCACTCATGAGTGTTGTAGCCCTTTGTCCAACACCTTAGACCTCTACAAGCCAACCCATGACAGTCTTAATTCATATCTACTTCCAACATATGACCGACTGTGGATAATTTGAATAAGTTAGTCATTCCAGAAGAATAACCCAGTTTATTCGGGAAGTCAAAACATGCAAAGTGAAACACAATAATAATAGAATCCAATATGGTATCAAAACCTATCACCATATGATTACACATTATTCATTGTATACTGTTTCAGCTATCAACTTTATTCTTGAATTTAAAACAATAGTTGTCCCATGCTCCAAGCATGTACACTTATGTTTTTCTTAAACACTAGTCATGCCACACACCAAGTATGCATACTATGTTTGTCTATGATCTTTACTTTGTGAACTAGATCAATTGAACATTACTTCAATGATTCTCTTTTCACACTCCCAAATCCTTACCGCAAATACAAGAATTCCAAATTCATGCCATTTACTGAAATCTGTTAGATTCTAAACTTATATGCATTGATACTCTTGTAACGATTATGCACAAAGTCAGAAAGACTTGACAACAATCATTACAGAGTATTCGAAAGGAGATCAACTCCTTGTAAATATCCTTCTTGCATTAAGTTTCCTTAATCTTACACAGATTGAAATTTCTAACTTTGAAACATTTCCAGATTCCATTTTGACTATCACTTCTGAACAAGAGTTGCCTCCTTATAGACTATGTCAATATGGTCCTTCCAGAATTATCACTATACTTCCAATTGTCCTTGAGTAACCAATCTTTGGTAAACCTTAGATTGTCCTCGACAATTGTTCAATCCTTTTAGTCATATCCAGTTCTAAACCTTTTCCCTTCTTAATGCCCCATGCATTTGGAAAATTTTAGAAAGGATGAATATAGCACATGTAATCGATCCTATATCCGAAGCATATGGGACACGATTCATGATGTCTCACATAAAGACTAAACCAGTCTTTTGCTATAACATTTCCATTTCAATTTGCGAAGTTCTCATAATTCAGATTATGAAAAGGGATGCCGTAATCATAATCGAATTTTAGAACGCAAATAATGGACCCATATACAGAATTTCCTTATGTTGAGCCATTCCAACATGAAATTCATATATATGCTTGACTAAATGATTAAAACCTCACGATCTAAGCTTATAGATTTGAGATGAAGCATAATTTCCTCTCCCTTAATTATAGCAAAACAACTTTTTTTCCAATTGAAACTTTTGTTTTCTATAATTAACATTGCTAGCTTGCAATACTTAACATAATTATCATGCTCCCACTAACATGATGATTATTAGCATAACACTTATGCTCCCACTAGCTTTGACATGTACTCAGAAATCAGCTGACTTTCTTACCAAAGTTCAGATTTCTGATACTAGATTGTTTTGATAAGACTTTATCAAAATCATACACCTTCCCTTAGATAGCACACTTGTGTATCTAAACAATTATGAAGAGGGATGCCGTAATCATAATGTTTAGACCTTTTTGCCACTTCTCACAAGTCTAGGTTAGTGTGCCGGTAATCCACACACGCTCCACTAACGACTTTGAGAATGCAAATATCACAATTGCTATCTAGCTAAAATCTACTTAGTGAAAGTGTTTCCTCACCATCATTTTCATGAATCGGAGAGAAACCTTATGACACTTAGATTTACTGGTGTATGTGTTCTTATCCATGTGAATTGTCAAAATCATAGTCACAAGACAAGGATAATGACAAATCCAAACTCATATGGACTGAACTCAATCTTAATTTCTTGCCACCTGGCAGCTCAAGGGCCTACCATTGCTTCCAAGTTGTTATGCAACACATTTAGAACTCTAAGAACTCATATGCAAAGTCAACTTTAACTGGAATGGGCACAGAATAAGTCAACACGATAGGTTATAAACCTCAAGTCGTGTTCTAGTGAAGAACTTCAGGTTTTATTCTTGATTAGTTCTTGAGACTTTCAAGACCTTTAAGACTCCCACTGTCCTCTTGACCTATAAGACTCCCTTGTCAAATATTCAAGAGATAGTGTGGATTCTAATCAAGAAAAACACTTCACACAATCGGCCTAAGTTGGTCTTTGTTTTATCCAAAACATCACAACTTACCAATTTCAAATGTACTAGAGTAGAAAACTTCTACTCTTACATTTGACAAGTGTTTTAAACCTTCTTTAAGACATGTCACTCAAGTTACAATCTTGGAGTATGACTCTAAGACTTGTATTAGAACGAAGTATGACTCATCTTCTTGATTTAACCATTTCAACAGTTCAAGATCCCTCTTCTTAGTCATAAGAATGCACTAAGATTTCCTTAGAGAACTAATTTTGATATGGTTTGATAATCATTAAGATGATCACAAAACTGATACTAAAGTACTCTCCCATTTTTTCAGATTTGAGAAACTTTTATCCTTCTGCCTAATTTGATTCTTCTTATTCGCTCTGCCATACATTGAAACCTTTTCCAATGTCTCAGAGTTACACTTAAGCTTGTAAGTATAATCATATTTACTGAACTTAAGTAAATCATGACGAATAGTCTTATCAAACTTTTGTGGTGGACTAAATCAGTGCACAAGACTATGTACTCGATCCCTTAGTCCATTACTTGACTCACACATCCATGTGAACAAGTAATTAGTCTTAATTTTCCAATGCTTGAAAGTTCTCATTCATCATGCTATACAACTTGCATGATTCCAAGTTCCGGTCCAATTGAAACTTGGGTGATGAGAATCTTTCCTTATCTGGTAAATCTAGACATTACCACAAATGAAAGAATCAATTTCATATTTCCACTTTTGCTATTAATGGAATCATATAAGCAACAATTTTTCCTCAAATGCCATTGTAAGGATATTTTAAAATAAATAAAAAAAAAATTTCTTTTATTTTAAAACTTTGCGGAAAAACTTATCCTTACAATCCATATGAAAACTTGTTGTTATCTATTCCTAAGCAATATCTCATAACTCCTAAGAAGTTGCTCAAGAATCCGATCTTCAAACTATGCGATAGAAATCCATCTACGCCATCAGATTCAGCATATTCTTTCTTTAAGTTTCTTCACTTTTCTTTCATTCTTAAAACATCACAATGTGACCCAGTCACATCATGTATCAAGAATCTCAGAATAGACACTTAACAGAGTTAGATAGTGGACTTTACCTGAAGTAGAGTCAAACTTATTGACTTTAACATCCTTAGGTAAATTTGGCAGCTTCGCAACCAATGCCCCTTCCTTTGGCAATATAAACATATGGACCCTTTGATAATGGTACACGAGACTATCATAGACTTAGCTTTTCTCTTTACCATTTGGTCAACCGAGTTGACTATGGCCAATCCCTTTCCACTGGGAAGAGAGAGCTTTACTAGATATCCAATGTCATCAATTTAACTGTCCATAAAGATTTAGGAAGTTGATCTTAGCAAATAGATAAGATCATTAGGGTAATGTTCCTAGTCCATTTCTAGCCAAAAAACTCGAAAATATGCTGTCTGGGGGTCCAACTCGTCGAGTGCATGAACCAACTTGGCGAGTTGGATCGAATTCATCACTTTTCAGGCATGGACTCGCCGAGTCTCCTGATGGACTCGCCGAGTCTGATGGCCAGACAGCACCAGATTCATTTTTTCAGCTTCTATTGCAGGTATAACAAGAAAACAAGCCTAGGCTCTGATACCACTGTTGGGTTTTGAGCATTCTAACACTCCTAAGTGTACATGCAACCCTAAATACCTTGGATCTATGTTTTCTCTATTATACATGCAAATAAGAACATCCAAGGTATTATCCTAATCTAGCATACAAAACAACGAATGTAACAAGATAGAATACATACCTCTTTGATGTAGAAAATCTTCATGAAGCTTGAGTGCCTAGTGCCCCAAGTGTGACACCTCAAATGGAATCATAATCATCAAAAACACTTAGAATAGCTTGAGAGAATTCTACACTTCATGAAATCGGCTAGCCCTCTCTAGAATAATACTAGTGTGATTCTAGTTGCCAATTTTGTCAAGAATAAGATCTTTATATAGTGTTACAATTAGGGTAAACCCTAATTGTCATGACTTTCCATTTCCTTGGATCCATGGGTACAAATACACCATGGAGCATCCATGGACCATCCTATGGGTTTTAGCCCAACTTGATTATCCATGGAGCATTAGCCCACTATACAAGTATGGATGATTTACACAATCAACCCATATATTTAATTAGTCTTCTTTTGATCACTTAATTAATCCTAGATTAATTCTTGATCAATACTAATTAAATAATCTTATCATTCTTATTATTAATATACTAGAACTTATAATATATTAATAACCATAAGTGTCTTATTTCACTCATCCAAGTGCATGATGGTATGCAACCCAAATGGACCATGCCGGGTCGGGTCAAGTCTTACCAATTATAGTTATGGACTTAGACATTAATCCAACACCAACAAGGTCCTTGGTGGTGATAATTGCATTTGATGCATTTTGGGAGTTTGCCAACATACATCCTGACTGGGTTATGGTTAACTGGGATACCAGAAGTGATGGTAGTTGGAGGTGCTGATGTCGTGGCTATGAAGGTTGTTACTGGTGGTTGTTTCCTGTTCGTCCTTCGAAGCGAATTGTCCTTAGAGTTAGTCCAAGACTTTCGTTTGATACTCTTGGTCTTAGGACTTGGGGTATCGTGGTAGTTTGTTGCTTGCTGAGGTACTGGATTGTTACTTGGGTTGGAATTGTCGTTAGCAAACCCGCTAACACTTGCGTTGTTAGCGTTCATGTGGGTCAGAAAAGCTGACACGGCAGCCGAGACTGCAGCTTGAAAGGTAGTTGCATCAATCTGAAGAGTTGGTGTTCAGATGAAGGGTTGATCGTTCTTCTTGGGAGCCATGATTCTGTTACTGAAAGAAAATGAATTTGTGAGCGAAAATGGTTGAAACTAGATGTAGTTCGATTGCTCATGCAAAGAATAGAAGTATGTTCTCTAAAGTTCGACCTACATCCCTATGATACAGTCCAAGTACGGAATGGAAGTATGTTCACGATGGTTTGACCTACATCCCTATGATGTAGTCCTAGTGAAGTTCGGAAGTAAGTTCGTACAATGTCTCAAGAAGTTTGTCGTTCTAGTCAAGATATTGCTGGTTGGCGTATAACGTGATCCAACCATTAAAAGAGACTCGGAGATGACTCCGGAGTTAAATGCCCATAGTCCAATGACTTGACTAGAGCATGTTTCAAATAGACTCAAATGAAAGTATGATAAGAGTATTTAAATAAATAATGACACAGAAGTTAGCCGACTGTCAATATCTTTGATATTCATGACGTACAGGTTCGGGAAAATGACCTTGCAAAAGGTCTTACATCATATCTAGAGAAGATAGTTCTTGACAGCATAAAGACCTAACGAAAGTAATTACAGTACAAGATAGTTTCATAGGGAATGCCACATCGGGCATAGATAGGAACGCGATTTCTTTCAAACAAGGAATGTAAGGTAAAGTATCTACTACTAGCGATGGTCATCACTCTGGTGACCTCTCAGTTCAGCCAGTTGGCGTTCCATATCAAGTAGGTGTCTTTCGTACAGTCTCTGGCATACTCGAGGTTCTATGACTTTGGCTCGTGAGTCAGCCAGTGCTATCAATGTACTATCAACTCATAGTAACAACTCATATCTCTAGGTTTGAAGAATATAAGATATTATCGTCTCATGATCACTCGTGATAAAACCCATGAAGTGATTCCAATGAGCGCGGGTTGAATCCAATACTCAGAACTTATGAGCACTCATGAGTGTTGTAGCCCTTTGTCCAACACCTTAGACCTCTACAAGCCAACCCATGACAGTCTTAATTCATATCTACTTCCAACATATGACCGACTGTGGATAATTTGAATAAGTTAGTCATTCCAGAAGAATAACCCAGTTTATTCGGGAAGTCAAAACATGCAAAGTGAAACACAATAATAATAGAATCCAATATGGTATCAAAACCTATCACCATATGATTACATATTATTCATTGTATACTGTTTCAGCTATCAACTTTATTCTTGAATTTAAAACAATAGTTGTCCCATGCTCCAAGCATGTACACTTATGTTTTTCTTAAACACTAGTCATGCCACACACCAAGTATGCATACTATGTTTGTCTATGATCTTTACTTTGTGAACTAGATCAATTGAACATTACTTCAATGATTCTCTTTTCACACTCCCAAATCCTTACCGCAAATACAAGAATTCCAAATTCATGCCATTTACTGAAATCTGTTAGATTCTAAACTTATATGCATTGATACTCTTGTAACGATTATGCACAAAGTCAGAAAGACTTGACAAAAATCATTACAGAGTATTCGAAAGGAGATCAACTCCTTGTAAATATCCTTCTTGCATTAAGTTTCCTTAATCTTACACAGATTGAAATTTCTAACTTTGAAACATTTCCAGATTCCATTTTGACTATCACTTCTGAACAAGAGTTGCCTCCTTATAGACTATGTCAATATGGTCCTTCCAGAATTATCACTATACTTCCAATTGTCCTTGAGTAACCAATCTTTGGTAAACCTTAGATTGTCCTCGACAATTGTTCAATCCTTTTAGTCATATCCAGTTCTAAACCTTTTCCCTTCTTAATGCCCCATGCATTTGGAAAATTTTAGAAAGGATGAATATAGCACATGTAATCGATCCTATATCCGAAGCATATGGGACACGATTCATGATGTCTCACATAAAGACTAAACCAGTCTTTTGCTATAACATTTCCATTTCAATTTGCCAAGTTCTCATAATTCAGATTATGAAAAGGGATGCCGTAATCATAATCGAATTTTAGAACGCAAATAATGGACCCATATACAGAATTTCCTTATGTTGAGCCATTCCAACATGAAATTCATATATATGCTTGACTAAATGATTAAAACCTCACGATCTAAGCTTATAGATTTGAGATGAAGCATAATTTCCTCTCCCTTAATTATAGCAAAACAACTTTTTTTCCAATTGAAACTTTTGTTTTCTATAATTAACATTGCTAGCTTGCAATACTTAACATAATTATCATGCTCCCACTAACATGATGATTATTAGCATAACACTTATGCTCCCACTAGCTTTGACATGTACTCAGAAATCAGCTGACTTTCTTACCAAAGTTCAGATTTCTGATACTAGATTGTTTTGATAAGACTTTATCAAAATCATACACCTTCCCTTAGATAGCACACTTGTGTATCTAAACAATTATGAAGAGGGATGCCGTAATCATAATGTTTAGACCATTTTGCCACTTCTCACAAGTCTAGGTTAGTGTGCCGGTATACCACACACGCTCCACTAACGACTTTGAGAATGCAAATATCACAATTGCTATCTAGCTAAAATCTACTTAGTGAAAGTGTTTCCTCACCATCATTTTCATGAATCGGAGAGAAACCTTATGACACTTAGATTTACTGGTGTATGTGTTCTTATCCATGTGAATTGTCAAAATCATAGTCACAAGACAAGGATAATGACAAATCCAAACTCATATGGACTGAACTCAATCTTAATTTCTTGCCACCTGGCAGCTCAAGGGCCTACCATTGCTTCCAAGTTGTTATGCAACACATTGAGAACTCTAAGAACTCATATGCAAAGTCAACTTTAACTGGAATGGGCACAGAATAAGTCAACACGATAGGTTATAAACCTCAAGTCGTGTGCTAGTGAAGAACTTCAGGTTTTATTCTTGATTAGTTCTTGAGACTTTCAAGACCTTTAAGACTCCCACTGTCCTCTTGACCTATAAGACTCCCTTGTCAAATATTCAAGAGATAGTGTGGACTCTAATCAAGAAAAACACTTCACACAATCGGCCTAAGTTGGTCTTTGTTTTATCCAAAACATCACAACTTACCAATTTCAAATGTACTAGAGTAGAAAACTTTTACTCTTACATTTGACAAGTGTTTTAAACCTTCTTTAAGACATGTCACTCAAGTTACCATCTTGGAGTATGACTCTAAGACTTGTATTAGAACGAAGTATGACTCATCTTCTTGATTTAACCATTTCAACAATTCAAGATCCATCTTCTTAGTCATAAGAATGCACTAAGATTTCCTTAGAGAACTAATTTTGATATGGTTTCTTAATCATTAAGATGATCACAAAACTGATACTAAAGTACTCTCCCATTTTTTCAGATTTGAGAAACTTTTATCCTTCTGCCTAATTTGATTCTTCTTATTCGCTCTGCCATACATTGAAACCTTTTCCAATGTCTCAGAGTTACACTTAAGCTTGTAAGTATAATCATATTTACTGAACTTAAGTAAATCATGACGAATAGTCTTATCAAACTTTTGTGGTGGACTAAATCAGTGCACAAGACTATGTACTCGATCCCTTAGTCCATTACTTGACTCACACATCCATGTGAACAAGTAATTAGTCTTAATTTTCCAATGCTTGAAAGTTCTCATTCATCATGCTATACAACTTGCATGATTCCAAGTTCCGGTCCAATTGAAACTTGGGTGATGAGAATCTTTCCTTATCTGGTAAATCTAGACATTACCACAAATGAAAGAATCAATTTCATATTTCCACTTTTGCTATTAATGGAATCATATAAGCAACAATTTTTCCTCAAATGCCATTGTAAGGATATTTTAAAATAAATAAATAAAAAATTTCTTTTATTTTAAAACTTTGCGGAAAAACTTATCCTTACAATCCATATGAAAACTTGTTGTTATCTATTCCTAAGCAATATCTCATAACTCCTAAGAAGTTGCTCAAGAATCCGATCTTCAAACTATGCGATAGAAATCCATCTATGCCATCAGATTCAGCATATTCTTTCTTTAAGTTTCTTCACTTTTCTTTCATTCTTAAAACATCACCATGTGACCCAGTCACATCATGTATCAAGAATCTCAGAATAGAAACTTAACAGAGTTAGATAGTGGACTTTACCTGAAGTAGAGTCAAACTTATTGACTTTAACATCCTTAGGTAAATTTGGCAGCTTCGCAACCAATTCCCCTTCCTTTGGCAATATAAACATATGGACCCTTTGATAATGGTACACGAGACTATCATAGACTTAGCTTTTCTCTTTACCATTTGGTCAACCGAGTTGACTATGGCCAATCCCTTTCCACTGGGAAGAGAGAGCTTTACTAGATATCCAATGTCATCAATTTAACTGTCCATAAAGATTTAGGAAGTTGATCTTAGCAAATAGATAAGATCATTAAGGGTCTTGTCATAGTCTGTTTCATAGGTGTCCCAAAGGAACTCACTATGTGACTTAGAAAGTGATTGAACCACCAACTTTCTCAAGACTTTGACACCCAACTCTCTCGGCTTGTCAATATGTGACTACATCTCCAAGATGTGATCACACCTAGACCTTGCCTTGCCAATAGGGCTTGAGTAACCTTAACCTTTTTCAAGAACTTGTGGGTTAGGGAGAATAATTGGAAGAGGTGAAGAAGTATGATATCCATGGGACATCATCTTCATTAGGAAAGCTTGTTTCAAGAGATTTGGGAAGATCATAAATGTCTAAACCAGACATCTTTTGGGAGATATTCAAGATAGTTGATTTTAAGTCCTTAATATGACACCCAATATGAAATATTAAGGCTAGGACCCAACAAACTATTTTATAACTTAGAAGAGGTATGCCGTAATCCAAGCTATAAAATATTTGAAGGTAGGTGAATGACAATTCACCAATTTCCACCAAGATAAACGAAATGTATTATTAGGTTTTAATTGGTTTTGAAACTCCTAGATCTTTGAGATTCATTGAACTTTTCAAAGGCATGTTTCAATCTCGAGTGTGCCCTTCAGGTTTTGTGACTGGGATGCCGAGGATCACAAAACAAGGTGTGAAGTAACCATGCAAATCACTTGGTACCCTTAATAAATTACCCCTCAATCGATGTGCCGGTTAACCACACACGCTCCATCGATACTATGATAAATATTAAGTCACCCTTTACCTACCTTGTTAAGTCCAAGTTAGTGTGTCGGTTAACCACACACGCTCCACTAACGACTTAGACAAAGTGTAAAGTGTAATTTCATGGGTTAGCACCTTATTCACATTTTTCCTAAGTAACTAAGATTGGGTATTATTAAGAGTTTAGTTACTTAGTATTATCATTAATACTTTTAATGAAGGGAGAATTCTAGTCCTGTCAAACCCGTTCGGCTAACGACCCTCCACCAGTCAAGCAAGCGGTGGGTGAGAGTGGACACCCATTAAGTTGCCATTTTATAGGCAACAACCTTATACCCACCTTATAGACCAGCTTCGTGAATGAGTCGTACTAGCGGTAAGACTGACTTTACTCTTATACATATATATATTATTAACTTATAATATTATAAAGTATAAGGGTTGAATTTTAACTCTTTAAAATTCTAAGGGCTAACTTGGAATTAAAGTATTCATACTTGAAAACTTTTCAAATTCCAAAACTTGAGGGCAAGTTTTGAAACTATTCAAAACTAATTAATTCCATAACTTATGTGTTTAAAGTAGTTTTAATCCAAAAACTCTTCAAGTTCCATAACTTGAGGACAAGTTATGGAAGACTTTAAACTAATAAAAGAACTAACTTTTCCTTTATTTTATAACTTATGGATTTAATTATGGTTACATATTTTTCTTTTAATGAAGTGACTCTTGAACTTCCATAACTTGAGGACAAGTTATGGAGTCATAAAAATTATTCAATGACACAAGACTCTTCATTTTGTAACCATTGCCAACTCTTATGAATTTTATGAGTCTTTAATGTGACTCTTCATGTAACTTGAGGACAAGTTACACAAACACATTTTATACTCAACTCTTAGATTAAAATGGATTGAAAACAACTATTTCACTCAACATTTCTATTAATCTAAGCAACTCATAAGAACAAGATAATTCAAATCAAACTTTTTCATGTAATTAGTCTAAACCTTAAACTAATATAAAACATGAATCTATTGACAATTATCTTTGAAACTGGATTAGAATGAACATTACCACATCAAAAACAAGTTTATAAGATCAAAAACAACTTAGGGTAATGTTCCTAGTCCATTTCTAGCCAAAAAACTCGAAAATATGTTGTCTGGGGGTCCAACTCGTCGAGTGCATGAACCAACTTGGCGAGTTGGATCGAATTCATCACTTTTCAGGCATGGACTCGCCGAGTCTCCTGATGGACTCGCCGAGTCTGATGGCCAGACAGCACCAGATTCATTTTTTCAGCTTCTATTGCAGGTATAACAAGAAAACAAGCCTAGGCTCTGATACCACAGTTGGGTTTTGAGCATTCTAACACTCCTAAGTGTACATGCAACCCTAAATACCTTGGATCTATGTTTTCTCTATTATACATGCAAATAAGAACATCCAAGGTATTATCCTAATCTAGCATACAAAACAACGAATGTAACAAGATAGAATACATACCTCTTTGATGTAGAAAATCTTCATGAAGCTTGAGTGCCTAGTGCCCCAAGTGTGACACCTCAAATGGAATCATAATCATCAAAAACACTTAGAATAGCTTGAGAGAATTCTACACTTCATGAAATCGGCTAGCCCTCTCTAGAATAATACTAGTGTGATTCTAGTTGCCAATTTTGTCAAGAATAAGATCTTTATATAGTGTTACAATTAGGGTAAACCCTAATTGTCATGACTTTCCATTTCCTTGGATCCATGGGTACAAATACACCATGGAGCATCCATGGACCATCCTATGGGTTTTAGCCCAACTTGATTATCCATGGAGCATTAGCCCACTATACAAGTATGGATGATTTACACAATCAACCCATATATTTAATTAGTCTTCTTTTGATCACTTAATTAATCCTAGATTAATTCTTGATCAATACTAATTAAATAATCTTATCATTCTTATTATTAATATACTAGAACTTATAATATATTAATAACCATAAGTGTCTTATTTCACTCATCCAAGTGCATGATGGTATGCAACCCAAATGGACCATGCCGGGTCGGGTCAAGTCTTACCAATTATAGTTATGGACTTAGACATTAATCCAACACCAACAAGGTCCTTGGTGGTGATAATTGCATTTGATGCATTTTGGGAGTTTGCCAACATACAGCCTGACTGGGTTATGGTTAACTGGGATACCAGAAGTGATGGTAGTTGGAGGTGCTGATGTCGTGGCTATGAAGGTTGTTACTGGTGGTTGTTTCCTGTTCGTCCTTCGAAGCGAATTGTCCTTAGAGTTAGTCCAAGACTTTCGTTTGATACTCTTGGTCTTAGGACTTGGGGTATCGTGGTAGTTTGTTGCTTGCTGAGGTACTGGATTGTTACTTGGGTTGGAATTGTCGTTAGCAAACCCGCTAACACTTGCGTTGTTAGCGTTCATGTGGGTCAGAAAAGCTGACACGGCAGCCGAGACTGCAGCTTGAAAGGTAGTTGCATCAATCTGAAGAGTTGGTGTTCAGATGAAGGGTTGATCGTTCTTCTTGGGAGCCATGATTCTGTTACTGAAAGAAAATGAATTTGTGAGCGAAAATGGTTGAAACTAGATGTAGTTCGATTGCTCATGCAAAGAATAGAAGTATGTTCTCTAAAGTTCGACCTACATCCCTATGATACAGTCCAAGTACGGAATGGAAGTATGTTCACGATGGTTTGACCTACATCCCTATGATGTAGTCCTAGTGAAGTTCGGAAGTAAGTTCGTACAATGTCTCAAGAAGTTTGTCGTTCTAGTCGAGATATTGCTGGTTGGCGTATAACGTGATCCAACCATTAAAAGAGACTCGGAGATGACTCCGGAGTTAAATGCCCATAGTCCAATGACTTGACTAGAGCATGTTTCAAATAGACTCAAATGAAAGTATGATAAGAGTATTTAAATAAATAATGACACAGAAGTTAGCCGACTGTCAATATCTTTGATATTCATGACGTACAGGTTCGGGAAAATGACCTTGCAAAAGGTCTTACATCATATCTAGAGAAGATAGTTCTTGACAGCATAAAGACCTAACGAAAGTAATTACAGTACAAGATAGTTTCATAGGGAATGCCACATCGGGCATAGATAGGAACGCGATTTCTTTCAAACAAGGAATGTAAGGTAAAGTATCTACTACTAGCGATGGTCATCACTCTGGTGACCTCTCAGTTCAGCCAGTTGGCGTTCCATATCAAGTAGGTGTCTTTCGTACAGTCTCTGGCATACTCGAGGTTCTATGACTTTGGCTCGTGAGTCAGCCAGTGCTATCAATGTACTATCAACTCATAGTAACAACTCATATCTCTAGGTTTGAAGAATATAAGATATTATCGTCTCATGATCACTCGTGATAAAACCCATGAAGTGATTCCAATGAGCGCGGGTTGAATCCAATACTCAGAACTTATGAGCACTCATGAGTGTTGTAGCCCTTTGTCCAACACCTTAGACCTCTACAAGCCAACCCATGACAGTCTTAATTCATATCTACTTCCAACATATGACCGACTGTGGATAATTTGAATAAGTTAGTCATTCCAGAAGAATAACCCAGTTTATTCAGGAAGTCAAAACATGCAAAGTGAAACACAATAATAATAGAATCCAATATGGTATCAAAACCTATCACCATATGATTACACATTATTCATTGTATACTGTTTCATCTATCAAATTTATTCTTGAATTTAAAACAATAGTTGTCCCATGCTCCAAGCATGTACACTTATGTTTTTCTTAAACACTAGTCATGCCACACACCAAGTATGCATACTATGTTTGTCTATGATCTTTACTTTGTGAACTAGATCAATTGAACATTACTTCAATGATTCTCTTTTCACACTCCCAAATCCTTACCGCAAATACAAGAATTCCAAATTCATGCCATTTACTGAAATCTGTTAGATTCTAAACTTATATGCATTGATACTCTTGTAACGATTATGCACAAAGTCAGAAAGACTTGACAAAAATCATTACAGAGTATTCGAAAGGAGATCAACTCCTTGTAAATATCCTTCTTGCATTAAGTTTCCTTAATCTTACACAGATTGAAATTTCTAACTTTGAAACATTTCCAGATTCCATTTTGACTATCACTTCTGAACAAGAGTTGCCTCCTTATAGACTATGTCAATATGGTCCTTCCAGAATTATCACTATACTTCCAATTGTCCTTGAGTAACCAATCTTTGGTAAACCTTAGATTGTCCTCGACAATTGTTCAATCCTTTTAGTCATATCCAGTTCTAAACCTTTTCCCTTCTTAATGCCCCATGCATTTGGAAAATTTTAGAAAGGATGAATATAGCACATGTAATCGATCCTATATCCGAAGCATATGGGACACGATTCATGATGTCTCACATAAAGACTAAACCAGTCTTTTGCTATAACATTTCCATTTCAATTTGCCAAGTTCTCATAATTCAGATTATGAAAAGGGATGCCGTAATCATAATCGAATTTTAGAACGCAAATAATGGACCCATATACAGAATTTCCTTATGTTGAGCCATTCCAACATGAAATTCATATATATGCTTGACTAAATGATTAAAACCTCACGATCTAAGCTTATAGATTTGAGATGAAGCATAATTTCCTCTCCCTTAATTATAGCAAAACAACTTTTTTTCCAATTGAAACTTTTGTTTTCTATAATTAACATTGCTAGCTTGCAATACTTAACATAATTATCATGCTCCCACTAACATGATGATTATTAGCATAACACTTATGCTCCCACTAGCTTTGACATGTACTCAGAAATCAGCTGACTTTCTTACCAAAGTTCAGATTTCTGATACTAGATTGTTTTGATAAGACTTTATCAAAATCATACACCTTCCCTTAGATAGCACACTTGTGTATCTAAACAATTATGAAGAGGGATGCCGTAATCATAATGTTTAGACCATTTTGCCACTTCTCACAAGTCTAGGTTAGTGTGCCGGTATACCACACACGCTCCACTAACGACTTTGAGAATGCAAATATCACAATTGCTATCTAGCTAAAATCTACTTAGTGAAAGTGTTTCCTCACCATCATTTTCATGAATCGGAGAGAAACCTTATGACACTTAGATTTACTGGTGTATGTGTTCTTATCCATGTGAATTGTCAAAATCATAGTCACAAGACAAGGATAATGACAAATCCAAACTCATATGGACTGAACTCAATCTTAATTTCTTGCCACCTGGCAGCTCAAGGGCCTACCATTGCTTTCAAGTTGTTATGCAACACATTGAGAACTCTAAGAACTCATATGCAAAGTCAACTTTAACTGGAATGGGCACAGAATAAGTCAACACGATAGGTTATAAACCTCAAGTCGTGTGCTAGTGAAGAACTTCAGGTTTTATTCTTGATTAGTTCTTGAGACTTTCAAGACCTTTAAGACTCCCACTGTCCTCTTGACCTATAAGACTCCCTTGTCAAATATTCAAGAGATAGTGTGGATTCTAATCAAGAAAAACACTTCACACAATCGGCCTAAGTTGGTCTTTGTTTTATCCAAAACATCACAACTTACCAATTTCAAATGTACTAGAGTAGAAAACTTTTACTCTTACATTTGACAAGTGTTTTAAACCTTCTTTAAGACATGTCACTCAAGTTACCATCTTGGAGTATGACTCTAAGACTTGTATTAGAACGAAGTATGACTCATCTTCTTGATTTAACCATTTCAACAATTCAAGATCCATCTTCTTAGTCATAAGAATGCACTAAGATTTCCTTAGAGAACTAATTTTGATATGGTTTCTTAATCATTAAGATGATCACAAAACTGATACTAAAGTACTCTCCCATTTTTTCAGATTTGAGAAACTTTTATCCTTCTGCCTAATTTGATTCTTCTTATTCGCTCTGCCATACATTGAAACCTTTTCCAATGTCTCAGAGTTACACTTAAGCTTGTAAGTATAATCATATTTACTGAACTTAAGTAAATCATGACGAATAGTCTTATCAAACTTTTGTGGTGGACTAAATCAGTGCACAAGACTATGTACTCGATCCCTTAGTCCATTACTTGACTCACACATCCATGTGAACAAGTAATTAGTCTTAATTTTCCAATGCTTGAAAGTTCTCATTCATCATGCTATACAACTTGCATGATTCCAAGTTCCGGTCCAATTGAAACTTGGGTGATTAGAATCTTTCCTTATCTGGTAAATCTAGACATTACCACAAATGAAAGAATCAATTTCATATTTCCACTTTTGCTATTAATGGAATCATATAAGCAACAATTTTTCCTCAAATGCCATTGTAAGGATATTTTAAAATAAATAAAAAAAAAATTTCTTTTATTTTAAAACTTTGCGGAAAAACTTATCCTTACAATCCATATGAAAACTTGTTGTTATCTATTCCTAAGAAATATCTCATAACTCCTAAGAAGTTGCTCAAGAATCCGATCTTCAAACTATGCGATAGAAATCCATCTATGCCATCAGATTCAGCATATTCTTTCTTTAAGTTTCTTCACTTTTCTTTCATTCTTAAAACATCACCATGTGACCCAGTCACATCATGTATCAAGAATCTCAGAATAGAAACTTAACAGAGTTAGATAGTGGACTTTACCTGAAGTAGAGTCAAACTTATTGACTTTAACATCCTTAGGTAAATTTGGCAGCTTCGCAACCAATTCCCCTTCCTTTGGCAATATAAACATATGGACCCTTTGATAATGGTACACGAGACTATCATAGACTTAGCTTTTCTCTTTACCATTTGGTCAACCGAGTTGACTATGGCCAATCCCTTTCCACTGGGAAGAGAGAGCTTTACTAGATATCCAATGTCATCAATTTAACTGTCCATAAAGATTTAGGAAGTTGATCTTAGCAAATAGATAAGATCATTAAGGGTCTTGTCATAGTCTGTTTCATAGGTGTCCCAAAGGAACTCACTATGTGACTTAGAAAGTGATTGAACCACCAACTTTCTCAAGACTTTGACACCCAACTCTCTCGGCTTGTCAATATGTGACTACATCTCCAAGATGTGATCACACCTAGACCTTGCCTTGCCAATAGGGCTTGAGTAACCTTAACCTTTTTCAAGAACTTGTGGGTTAGGGAGAATAATTGGAAGAGGTGAAGAAGTATGATATCCATGGGACATCATCTTCATTAGGAAAGCTTGTTTCAAGAGATTTGGGAAGATCATACATGTCTAAACCAGACATCTTTTGGGAGATATTCAAGATAGTTGATTTTAAGTCCTTAATATGACACCCAATATGAAATATTAAGGCTAGGACCCAACAAACTATTTTATAACTTAGAAGAGGTATGCCGTAATCCAAGCTATAAAATATTTGAAGGTAGGTGAATGACAATTCACCAATTTCCACCAAGATAAACGAAATGTATTATTAGGTTTTAATTGGTTTTGAAACTCCTAGATCTTTGATATTCATTGAACTTTTCAAAGGCATGTTTCAATCTCGAGTGTGCCCTTCAGGTTTTGTGACTGGGATGCCGAGGATCACAAAACAAGGTGTGAAGTAACCATGCAAATCACTTGGTACCCTTAATAAATTACCCCTCAATCGATGTGCCGGTTAACCACACACGCTCCATCGATACTATGATAAATATTAAGTCACCCTTTACCTACCTTGTTAAGTCCAAGTTAGTGTGTCGGTTAACCACACACGCTCCACTAACGACTTAGACAAAGTGTAAAGTGTAATTTCATGGGTTAGCACCTTATTCACATTTTTCCTAAGTAACTAAGATTGGGTATTATTAAGAGTTTAGTTACTTAGTATTATCATTAATACTTTTAATGAAGGGAGAATTCTAGTCCTGTCAAACCCGTTCGGCTAACGACCCTCCACCAGTCAAGCAAGCGGTGGGTGAGAGTGGACACCCATTAAGTTGCCATTTTATAGGCAACAACCTTATACCCACCTTATAGACCAGCTTCGTGAATGAGTCGTACTAGCGGTAAGACTGACTTTACTCTTATACATATATATATATTATTAACTTATAATATTATAAAGTATAAGGGTTGAATTTTAACTCTTTAAAATTCTAAGGGCTAACTTGGAATTAAAGTATTCATACTTGAAAACTTTTCAAATTCCAAAACTTGAGGGCAAGTTTTGAAACTATTCAAAACTAATTAATTCCATAACTTATGTGTTTAAAGTAGTTTTAATCCAAAAACTCTTCAAGTTCCATAACTTGAGGACAAGTTATGGAAGACTTTAAACTAATAAAAGAACTAACTTTTCCTTTATTTTATAACTTATGGATTTAATTATGGTTACATATTTTTCTTTTAATGAAGTGACTCTTGAACTTCCATAACTTGAGGACAAGTTATGGAGTCATAAAAATTATTCAATGACACAAGACTCTTCATTTTGTAACCATTGCCAACTCTTATGAATTTTATGAGTCTTTAATGTGACTCTTCATGTAACTTGAGGACAAGTTACACAAACACATTTTATACTCAACTCTTAGATTAAAATGGATTGAAAACAACTATTTCACTCAACATTTCTATTAATCTAAGCAACTCATAAGAACAAGATAATTCAAATCAAACTTTTTCATGTAATTAGTCTAAACCTTAAACTAATATAAAACATGAATCTATTGACAATTATCTTTGAAACTGGATTAGAATGAACATTACCACATCAAAAACAAGTTTATAAGATCAAAAACAACTTAGGGTAATGTTCCTAGTCCATTTCTAGCCAAAAAACTCGAAAATATGCTGTCTGGGGGTCCAACTCGTCGAGTGCATGAACCAACTTGGCGAGTTGGATCGAATTCATCACTTTTCAGGCATGGACTCGCCGAGTCTCCTGATGGACTCGCCGAGTCTGATGGCCAGACAGCACCAGATTCATTTTTTCAGCTTCTATTGCAGGTATAACAAGAAAACAAGCCTAGGCTCTGATACCACTGTTGGGTTTTGAGCATTCTAACACTCCTAAGTGTACATGCAACCCTAAATACCTTGGATCTATGTTTTCTCTATTATACATGCAAATAAGAACATCCAAGGTATTATCCTAATCTAGCATACAAAACAACGAATGTAACAAGATAGAATACATACCTCTTTGATGTAGAAAATCTTCATGAAGCTTGAGTGCCTAGTGCCCCAAGTGTGACACCTCAAATGGAATCATAATCATCAAAAACACTTAGAATAGCTTGAGAGAATTCTACACTTCATGAAATCGGCTAGCCCTCTCTAGAATAATACTAGTGTGATTCTAGTTGCCAATTTTGTCAAGAATAAGATCTTTATATAGTGTTACAATTAGGGTAAACCCTAATTGTCATGACTTTCCATTTCCTTGGATCCATGGGTACAAATACACCATGGAGCATCCATGGACCATCCTATGGGTTTTAGCCCAACTTGATTATCCATGGAGCATTAGCCCACTATACAAGTATGGATGATTTACACAATCAACCCATATATTTAATTAGTCTTCTTTTGATCACTTAATTAATCCTAGATTAATTCTTGATCAATACTAATTAAATAATCTTATCATTCTTATTATTAATATACTAGAACTTATAATATATTAATAACCATAAGTGTCTTATTTCACTCATCCAAGTGCATGATGGTATGCAACCCAAATGGACCATGCCGGGTCGGGTCAAGTCTTACCAATTATAGTTATGGACTTAGACATTAATCCAACACCAACAAGGTCCTTGGTGGTGATAATTGCATTTGATGCATTTTGGGAGTTTGCCAACATACAGCCTGACTGGGTTATGGTTAACTGGGATACCAGAAGTGATGGTAGTTGGAGGTGCTGATGTCGTGGCTATGAAGGTTGTTACTGGTGGTTGTTTCCTGTTCGTCCTTCGAAGCGAATTGTCCTTAGAGTTAGTCCAAGACTTTCGTTTGATACTCTTGGTCTTAGGACTTGGGGTATCGTGGTAGTTTGTTGCTTGCTGAGGTACTGGATTGTTACTTGGGTTGGAATTGTCGTTAGCAAACCCGCTAACACTTGCGTTGTTAGCGTTCATGTGGGTCAGAAAAGCTGACACGGCAGCCGAGACTGCAGCTTGAAAGGTAGTTGCATCAATCTGAAGAGTTGGTGTTCAGATGAAGGGTTGATCGTTCTTCTTGGGAGCCATGATTCTGTTACTGAAAGAAAATGAATTTGTGAGCGAAAATGGTTGAAACTAGACGTAGTTCGATTGCTCATGCAAAGAATAGAAGTATGTTCTCTAAAGTTCGACCTACATCCCTATGATACAGTCCAAGTACGGAATGGAAGTATGTTCACGATGGTTTGACCTACATCCCTATGATGTAGTCCTAGTGAAGTTCGGAAGTAAGTTCGTACAATGTCTCAAGAAGTTTGTCGTTCTAGTCGAGATATTGCTGGTTGGCGTATAACGTGATCCAACCATTAAAAGAGACTCGGAGATGACTCCGGAGTTAAATGCCCATAGTCCAATGACTTGACTAGAGCATGTTTCAAATAGACTCAAATGAAAGTATGATAAGAGTATTTAAATAAATAATGACACAGAAGTTAGCCGACTGTCAATATCTTTGATATTCATGACGTACAGGTTCGGGAAAATGACCTTGCAAAAGGTCTTACATCATATCTAGAGAAGATAGTTCTTGACAGCATAAAGACCTAACGAAAGTAATTACAGTACAAGATAGTTTCATAGGGAATGCCACATCGGGCATAGATAGGAACGCGATTTCTTTCAAACAAGGAATGTAAGGTAAAGTATCTACTACTAGCGATGGTCATCACTCTGGTGACCTCTCAGTTCAGCCAGTTGGCGTTCCATATCAAGTAGGTGTCTTTCGTACAGTCTCTGGCATACTCGAGGTTCTATGACTTTGGCTCGTGAGTCAGCCAGTGCTTGCAGCAGTGTTTCATGGTCTCTCTCAGACCTCTCACGAGCATGTTCAAGGTGACTGGAGCGAAGCATATGCATTCCTCCATTTGTATCAACTTCTGTGATACGTTGTAGGGCTGTCCTGCCTAGAATTTCATTTCGGGCAACTCTTAGGATCAGAATTGGTATGATTCTGTCTGTTGAGCCCCCATTGCTCAGGTCATAGAAGCTTCGGTTACCATTAAATGGCATGGGTTGATCTTGTCCTTGGCTCCATGTTTCCAAACATTCCACCCACTCAGGCGTCGGGCCATGAAAGCCGGACAAGGGTTAGGAATCGGAAAGGGAGCTGCTTGGGGTAGGTTCTCAACCTCGGGTTTGGAGATGGAATCATCTGAAACGTCGTCAAAATGGTGATCATTAAGAGGGATTGGATGATCATCATCTGGTTCTTCTCCAAACCATCCAGCAATCACTTCGTTCGGAAGGACACAGGTTGTCGTGGGGATGGAATCTAGCCATGTTATCTACACGAGAATTGGGGTAAGAAAATAATTATTAGACAAACTATCTAGATAACTATGTAGGAAATCTTCATTAGTTGCATCGCTATTTATAAAGTGCATACCAGTTATATCTAATCAACACAGGATAGGCCTTCGAATAAGTGACCTCAACTCCAAATTCACAAGGAATAGGGGTAAAGCAAAAATTTCACTGATTCTAAGTCTATAACATCCTAGTTACATATAACTTTAGTATATCCACTTAGCAATTATCAACTTAGGAATGAAGATTCCGTTTTAGTTCTCAGGTATAAAGTACTTACAGTAACACAAAATACCCCTATGGTATTTTAGACTTAGGTTCTGTTATAATGTTCTCATTGTGGTAATGTTGGTAAGTTTTTAGACTTGTTGCCATATCACAACCATTCTTGGGCATGTGCTAATCACTCTTTGGAACAACATAGTTGATCAGGCTATGTCACTCCTAAGGCTGACCATACATCCCCGAGCTTACCTGTGATATTCAACAATCGTAATACTTTTGTTCTTGTCATTGTGACACTGATTTTAGTATGAATGCAGACACGTATACTTTGTTAAATGTTTTATTATTTATAAGTATAAACTCTTAGACGGAGTGTTGTAATCCCAATGTGTTTATAGTTAGTATATCTTTTATGGTTTGATATACTTAATTCACTATAAACAATGCTCTGATACCAATCTGTCACACCCCAAAACGAAGAACGGCGGAAACGTTCCGGGGTGGAGGACGTCATGTGAAGTATCATAACAGTGTAAAGTAGTAAACAAGCAACAACATCATCCATTGCATTAAAAGTAAAGTTTTTAATAAATGTGTGTTCTTGCATAATGTACAACAATAAAAATGAATAATCAAAATATGACGAGTCTTGACTGTGCTCCGTCTTCTCAAGGCCTGGACATCGTACCTGTCTAACTGGTGACCTGAGAATACAAGTTATTTTGAAAGCGAGTATCAGCCTAAAGCTGGTGAATTCATAAGTATTTAAGTGTTATTGTCCTGTTTTGAAATGCTGATAAGAATGTCGTATAAATCCTTAAATAGAACAGTTGATATAAGTATGAAATGTGGTCTTCTACCAAGACCCGAATATTCTTTAAGTAAAATGGTACTTTTTCCTTTCTAATGACTAGTACTAAAAGTACGTAGTCTAACTCAAAGTTTATGTGAATATATCACAAAATAAAGTAAACAGAAAAAAGCATAATCATGAAAGTGTTATCCCTGGGTGACCAGGATTAACACGACATCACCGATGCAAAAGGTATACCCTATGAACATCCGAAGATTGTCCCCTCACCGTCTGTAGCAGCAGCAGGGTGGAAGGGAGGGTTAGTCCCATAATAGTGTTAACCTAATGATCATCCGAAGATTTTCATGTCATCCTCTATTGCAACAGGAGATGGAGGAATGGTTAGTTCCGTAACTGACTCCTAATGTCAGAAACAACCTTAAACATCCGTAGATGTTCATCACCCAGTGTTGCTAACAGCTGGGTTCCAGAATAGTTAGTCCCGTATAGACATCCCATTGAACAGGGATAGGCAGGAAAATTTACACAGAAGGTACGAATAAATCTTCCTAATAACTCTAGGTACAAATATCCAGGTAAGTGAATACAGGATAATATACCTATGTAACAGTGTTCATGTATGGTTTTCATGTAAGTGTGTTCATGTAGCAGGTAAGTATATGTAAATGTACTCATGTATCATGTAATCCTAGGTAATTGTACTCATATATCATGTAAGGTACTGGTATAGACTCATGAATGAACTGACTCTTGTGTGGTTCCTTGTAATAGGAATAATGTTTGATATCTCCAAATTATCCCTATGATAATTTACTGAAAGGTAATTGGTTGTTCAAGTAGATTTATACACTCTTGCTACCCAAGAATATTGGAAACTAAATGAAGGGTGAAAACTATAATCTCTAACATATATATGAACATATGTGCATAAGTATAGTTTGATCCAATAAGGTAAAATAATGGATTTGCAAGATATCTAGGAGTTTTGAACAATAATTAAGAATGACTTGATGTCATTTTAATAAACATTTCAAAACTAATATTTTTCTTATCAAGGTATTTTAAGATAGAAAACCACTTCATGTGTCACCTTTTGAAATATGTGAAATCTACTGAGTGAAAACACAGTTATAAAATACATAAGATTGATTTAATAACATATTGTTTTCTACTTGCATTCCCCCCCGCCCCCCATAAAAACATTTAAAATCATTTGAAACATTGATTAAGGGGTATGAACTCACCTGTAGTTGGTAGTCTAGATGAGCTGGACGGTGTAGGATTGTTAGATGTCAAGTGAGGACTTGTATACACACTACGATCCTAATGAACATATAATCACACATATATGCAGTCAATTAGTCTCAAATTACTAATTGATAATGTTAAGACAAGCTAGACTTAATAAACACTTTATATAAGTGTTTTAAGCCCTAAGGATTACATCTAAGCTATTGTGGGACAAGGCACTTGTGTTTAGGGTTCCAAAGGACCCCATATATGAGTTTACTCCCGATATACCAACACACATGGAGTTTACGGTTGTAAACTATTGAGTTTACGGCCGGAAACTCCCAACCATGGGGGTATTGTGTGTTTTGAAGTCCCAAATGATTCCTAGAATTTTTACCAACTTGGTGGTTAAGTCCTTGGAAGGGTTTAAGGCCTAGAAACACTCCTTAGAGGAGTCTATGGCCCTAAGGCCATTTCCCTTAGAGTTTACGGCCGTAAAATCTGAAGTATGGGTGTTTTTGATGCTTTCAAGTCTCTTGCACATGTGGTATACGTTCTAGGCTTTTATTCCAAGCATATGAAGACATTAGGCACACTTTGGTGCCCTTCTTTCCAGTTTACGGCCCAAGAACCATGTCTTGGCCATAAACTCACTTTGGTAGGTGATTTTGATGTGCTTTGGTCCTCGATTTAAGTGGGAACAATTCCTAGTAAATGTCCAATGCTTTAGGTGCCTTAAAAGCACCATTTGGAGCTTGAATTTGGAGTTTACGGACTAAGAAACTCTTGGGCCGTGAACTCCCAAACTTGGGTGCTTTTTGCTTGATTTCATGTCCCTAACACACTTATCAATGAGACTAAGGCAGTAGCATAACACAAGGATCGGTCTCGGCTTTGTTTCGGGAGTTTACCGCCCAAGAACACCTTGGGGAGTAAACTCCTAAATCTAGTGATTTAGCCTTCTAAATCATGTTATAACTACATATAAAGCTTTCTAACACAACTAGAAAGAGGTACTCACGATTTGGGATAAAAACCCGAAGATCCGTGAGAGAGAAAATGGATTTTCTCTAGTTGGAAATGCGAATAATGAATGAATTTGGTTCAGAATTCTATTTATAGTCCTGAGATATTTTTGGCAGAAAATATTTTTATTCCTGAAATGACCTCTATATAGTAGAGTGATGGAATAATAATAGAGTTGCACTAAACCCTAGTGCATCCACTCTCCTGATATCTCCTGAAGTGTAAACCGCGAATTACTCAAATTTACACTAAAAAGTCTGAAAATTAACTGTGACTGCTATAACTTCTATTGAAGTGATATAGTTTGTACAGAACGGAAATTTCGGATTGTCACATCATCCCCCTGTTAAAGGGAATTTCATCCTGAAATTAGAATTTAGGCAAGGAAGTAGGTACGAATGATCGAGTCGTTATGTGAACTTCCTAATCGATTGGTTCTCGCGCTCCCAAGTGAAATTGGTTTCTCGGTTGGTATTAACGGCGTTGCTTCGTCCGCTTGACCACTCGGTTGAGGGTCACTACGGTTCTAATACGAAGGTAAGGACCTCGTAAATCTTGATCTCGTCGAGAGGGCTTACGAAAGTCCTAACGGAAAGATATTGTTTCAAGTTCGAGACGCGAAGGGGAAAATGTACGTTACTGAGTTCGCGGAGTAGGTTTAGTTTGTGAGATGCAGGACCGATTCTGGTAAGAATCTCGGAGCTCCCAACTATATTGGATTTAGCTTTTCCACGCTTTAGGAAGCGTATTAAGCCGTTCCTAGAGTGAGGTTTCCTAAATAATTTGGTCTCTCACTTGGAATTCCAAAGGTTCTTTCTCTCGCTTACATCCCAGTCAAGGGCCATCCCTTGTTGGGTTAAAGTCAAAAGAGTTCCTGAAGTTTGCGGGGAATTTCGAATGGACTATGATAGTAGGTCTGTAAGACCTAGAATTTGGCGAATTTTCCGTCGGTGACTACGGTGCCAACAAATTCCCAACGGTGTTGGATAATTTGACAGAATACTTAAGAATTTCCACAACATTAATAGTGTGTCTCAGGAAATTTGACTCTAAATTCGAAAACTCTTGTTTAGAGAACTTTGCGGAAAGTATCTCCGAGGGTAATGTTTGTATGGGCTCTTTCTTACTACGAGGGTAGATAAGTAGTCATTATATGGAGAAATGACGAACTTATCCCAGTAAGAAAGCGTACACCACTCATTTAGTTCATGAATACTATGGGCGTATTGGTCCTATCCGAGGGGTATCACTACGGCCTCGAAGTGTCCGCATCGAGTTCGGAGGGTAGTCACTAGGACATCCTTCCCTAACACTCGAACTAGTGATATTCGGATCTCAGGTCCATTTCTGAAAGTAACACTCTCCCTGTTGTTGCTCAATCAACTCGTCTATGCGAGGAAGAGACAATGGTTTTTAAAGGAAATCTTAATGAAGTCTCCAGTCGTCGAGGTACATAAGATGCACTCCGTCGACTATGGTAATAATAAGACCGGAGATCTCACGGGTGAGAAGCCTGGTCTTCTAATTCTATTGTTGAGTAGTTCGCTGTGTTGTCCGGGTTGTTCTACTATCATCCGTAGGTGTTTAGACTGAAGGCGATCTGGTTATAAGAGTCAAATTAGGTTCTAAGTTGGTTCCTATGCCAATGCAATTACTCGTACTCCTGGACAGTCTCCGTCCTGAAGTTCATATTAGAATTCATATGTGATTCAATGATCACAATTTCGCGTATACGAGTCGTATATAATTAAGACTGAAAAGGTAGTCGAATAACTGATTCTTTCTTAATCTCACATCCCATCGAGGGAAAAGAAATTAAAGTGGAATCATCAATTCTAAACCTGTACAACATTAATTATATATCACTCTCATGCATACATTCTTCAGTGATAGATCAACCGTATGAATCCTAGAATTGACCTTGACGTACTGCACGAGCAATAATGTGGGGATTCCTTCGAAAGGAAAAGAACTATAAGGTACTCCTGGTATGAGTACTTCGGTGTTCTGATATGACGGCTTCGCTAAAAGACGTTTACTGAGAAGGAGATGTACTTATGAAGCTAGTATTGCAAGGATCGAATTGAATCGAGTCATATGATAATGTCGGAATCATACCAAAACTTAAAGACATTAGATTTGAGCATAAAACGTTTACAGACAAAAACAACCGTGCAACCATGATTAGAGTTACAGTACTTTAGATTTGCTACAAGACTATTGTTGCGAGTCAGATATACTACAAAAGACAAGTATATGCAGCACGAGCATCCCTATACCGACAGAATCCCGCAAAAGATAAGAATCTAGTTGCACTAGTTTTAAACATGTTTTTGAACATATATAATACTGACGACTTGGAGGGAACCAATACTATATTAGGGTCCTTAACTGCCTCTTTGCATTCTGTGGTCAAACTCCTTCGGATTTGCCGTTGTCCTTCTTCGATGGACAGTCCCTTTTGAAGTGCCCTGTTACACCACATAGATGGAATATTCGAGAAGTTTTGGCATTTGTGGTTGAAGTGATGTGTGGGATCGGGATATTGCAATAACGGATGGTGTGTCCCTTTTTGTTGCAGTTTAACCACTGCATCTCCCAACAAGGTCCATGGTGGTGATAACTGCATTTGATGCATTTTGGGAGTTTGCCAGCATACGGCCTGACTGGGTTATGGTTAACTGGGATACCAGAAGTGATGGTAGTTGGAGGTGCTGATGTCGTGGCTATGAAGGTTGTTACTGGTGGTTGTTTCCTGTTCGCCCTTCGAAGCGATTTGTCCTTAGAGTTAGTCCAAGACTTTCGTTTGATACTCTTGCTCTTAGGACTTGGGGTATCGTGGTAGTTTGTTGCTTGCTGAGGTACTGGATTGTTACTTGGGTTGGAATTGTCGTTTAAAACCCGCTAACACTTGCGTTGTTAGCGTTCATGTGGGTCAGAAAAGCTGACATGGCAGCCGAGACTGCAGCTTGAAAGGTAGTTGCATCAACCTGAAGAGTTGGTGTTCAGATCAAGGGTTGATCGTTCTTCTTGGGAGCCATGATTCTGTTACTGAAAGAAAATGAATTTGTGAGCGAAAATGGTTGAAACTAGACGTAGTTTGATTGCTCATGCAAAGAATAGAAGTATATTCTCCAAAGTTCGACCTACATCCCTATGATGCAGTCCTAGTACGGAATGGAAGTATGTTCACGATGGTTTAACCTACATCCCTATGATGTAGTCCTAGTGAAGTTCGGAAGTAAGTTCGTACAATGTCTCAAGACGTTTGTCGTTCTAGTCGAGATATTGCTGGTTGGCGTATAACGTGATCCAACCATTAAAAGAGACTCGGAGATGACTCCGGAGTTAAATGGCCATAGTCCAATGACTGGACTAGAGCATGTTTCAAATAGACTCAAATGAAAGTATGATAAGAGTATTTAAATAAAGAATGACACAGAAGTTAGCCGACTGTCAATATCTTTGATATTCATGACGTACAGGTTCGGGAAAATGACCTTGTAAAAGGTCTTACATCATATCTAGAGAAGATAGTTCTTGACAGCATAAAGACCTAACGAAAGTACTTACAGTACAAGATAGTTTCATAGGGAATGCCACATCGGGCATAGATAGGAACGCGATTTCTTTCAAACAAGGAATGTAAGGTAAAGTATCTACTACTAGCGATGGTCATCACTCTGGTGAACTCTCAGTTCAGCCAGTTGGCGTTCCACATCAAGTAGGTGTCTTTCGTACAGTCTCTGGCATACTCAAAGTTCTATGACTTCGGCTCGTGAGTCAGCCAGTGCTTGCAGCAGGGTTTCATGGTCTCTCTCAGGTATAAAGTACTTACAGTAACACAAAATACCCCTATGGTATTTTAGACTTAGGTTCTGTTATAATGTTCTCATTGTTGTAATGTTGGTAAGTTTTTAGACTTGTTGCCATATCATAACCATTCTTGGGCATGTGCTAATCACTCTTTGGAACAACATAGTTGATCAGGCTATGTCACTCCTAAGGCTGACCATACATCCCCGAGCTTACCTGTGATATTCAACAATCGTAATACTTTTGTTCTTTTCATTGTGACACTGATATTAGTATGAATGCAGGCACGTATACTTTTTTAAATGTTTTATTATTTATAAGTTTAAACTCTTAGACGGAGTGTTTTAATCCCAATGTGTTTATAGTTAGTATATCTTTTATGGGTTGATATACTTAATTCACTATAAACAATGCTCTGATACCAATCTGTCACACCCCAAAACCAAGAACGGCGGAAACGTTCCGGGGTGGAGGACGTCATGTGAAGTATCATAACAGTGTAAAGTAGTAAATAAGCAACAACATCATCCATTGCATTAAAAGTAAAGTTTTAATACATGTGTGTTCTTGCATAGTGTACAACAATAAAAATGAATAATCAAAATATGACGAGTCTTGACTGTGCTCCGTCTTCTCAAGGCCTGGACATCGTACCTGTCTAACTGGTGACCTGAGAATACAAGTTATTTTGAAAGCGAGTATCAGCCTAAAGCTGGTGAATTCATAAGTATTTAAGTGTTATTGTCCTGTTTTGAAATGCTGATAAGAATGTCGTATAAATCCTTAAATAGAACAGTTGATATAAGTATGAAATGTGGTCTTCAACCAAGACCCGAATGTTCTGTAAGTAAAATGGTAGTTTTTTCATTCTAATGACTAGTACTAAAAGTACGTAGTCTAACTCAATGTTTATGTGAATATATCACAAAATAAAGTAAACAGGAAAAAGCATAATCATGTAAGTGTTATCCCTGGGTGACCAGGATTAACACGACATCGCCGAAGCAAAAGGTATACCCTATGAACACCCGAAGATTGTCCCCTCACCCTCTGTAGCAGCAGCAGGGTGGAAGGGAGGGTTAGTCCCATAACAATGTTAACCTAATGATCATCCGAAGATTTTCATCTCATCCTCTATTGCAACAGGAGATGGAGGAATGGTTAGTTTCGTAACTGACTCCTAATGTCAGAAACAACCTTAAACATCCGTAGATGCTCATCACCCAGTGTTGCTAACAGCTGGGTTCCGGAATAGTTAGTCCCGTATAGACATCCCATTGAACAGGGATAGGCAAGAAAATTTACATAGAAGGTACAAATAAATCTTCCTAATAACTCTAGGTACAAATATCCAGGTAAGTGAATACAGGATAATATACCTATGTAACAGTGTTCATGTATGGTTTTCATGTAAGTGTGTTCATGTAGCAGGTAAGTATATGTAAATGTACTCATGTATCATGTAATCCTAGGTAATTGTACTCATGTATCATGTAAGGTACTGGTATAGACTCATGAATAAACTGACTCTTGTGTGGTTCCTTGTAATAGGAATAATGTTTGATATCTCCAAATTATCCCTATGATAATTTTCTGAAAGGTAATTGGTTGTTCAATTAGATTTATATACTCTTACTACCCAAGAGTATTGGAAACTAAATGAAGGGTGAAACTATAATCTCTAACATATATATGAACATATGTGCATAACTATAGTTTGATCCAATAAGGTAAAATAATGGATTTGCAAGATATCTAGGAGTTTTGAACAATAATTACGAATGACTTGATGTCATTTTAATAAACATTTCAAAACTAATATTTTTGTTATCAAGGTATTTTAAAATAGAAAACCACTTCATGTGTCACCTTTTGAAATATGTGAAATCTACTGAGTGAAAACACAATTATAAAATACATAAGATTCATTTAATAACATATTGTTTTCGACTTGCATTCCCCCCCCCCCATTAAAACATTTAAAATCATTTGAAACATTGATTAAGGGGTATGAACTCACCTGTGGTTGGTAGTTTAGATGAGCTGGACGGTGTAGGATTGTTAGATGTCAAGTGAGGACTTGTATACACACTACGATCCTAATGAACATATAATCACACATATATGCAGTCAATTAGTCTCAAATTACTAATTGATAATGTTAAGACAAGCTAGACTTAATAAACACTTTATATAAGTGTTTTAAGCCCTAAGGATTACATCTAAGCTATTGTGGGACAAGGCACTTGTGTTTAGGGTTCCAAAGGACCCCATATATGAGTTTACTCCCCATATACCAACACACATAGAGTTTACGGTTGTAAATTATTGAGTTTACGGCCGGAAACTCCCAACCATGGGGGTATTGTGTGTTTTGAAGTCCCAAATGATTCCTAGAATTTTTACCAACTTGGTGGTTAAGTCCTTGGAAGGGTTTAAGGCCTAGAAACACTCCTTAGAGGAGTTTATGGCCCTAAGGCCATTTCCCTTAGAGTTTACGGCCGTAAACTCTTAAGTATGGGTGTTTTTTATGCTTTCAAGTCTGTTGCACATGTGGTATAGGTTCTAGGCTTTTATTCCAAGCATATGAAGACATTAGGCACACTTTGGTGCCCTTCTTTCGAGTTTACGGCCCAAGAACCATGTCTTGGCCGTAAACTCACTTTGGTAGGTGATTTTGATGTGCTTTGGTCCTCGATTTAAGTGGGAACAATTCCTAGTAAATGTCCAATGCTTTAGGTGCCTTAAAAGCACCATTTGGAGCTTGAATTTGGAGTTTACGGACTAAGAAACTCTTGGGCCGTGAACTCCCAAACTTGGGTGCTTTTTGCTTGATTTCATGTCCCTAACACACTTATAAATGAGACTAAGGCAGTAGCATAACACAAGGATCGGTCTCGGCTTTGTTTCGGGAGTTTACCGCCCAAGAACACCTTGGGGAGTAAACTCCTAAATCTAGTGATTTAGCCTTCTATATCATGTTATAACTACATATAAAGCTTTCTAACACAACAACAAAGAGGTACTCACGATTTGGGATAAAAACCCGAAGATCCGTGAGAGAGAAAATGGATTTTCTCTAGTTGGAAATGCGAATAATGAATGAGATTGGTTCAGAATTCTATTTATAGTCCTGAGATATTTTTAGCAGAAAATATTTTTATTCCTGAAATGACCTCTATATATTAGAGTGATGGAATAATAATATAGTTGCACTAAACCCTAGTGCATCCACTCTCCTGATATCTCCTGAAGTGTAAACCCCGAATTACTCAAATTTACACTAAAAAGTCTAAAAATTAACTGTGACTGCTATAACTACTATTGAAGTGATATAGTTTGTACACAATGGAAATTTCGGATTGTCACATCATCCCCCTGTTAAAGGGAATTTCATCCTGAAATTAGAATTTAGGCAAGGAAGTAGGTATGAATGATCGAGTCGTTATGTGAACTTCCTAATCAATTAGTTCTCGCGCTCCCAAGTGAAATTGGGTTCTCGGTTGGTATTCCAACGAACCTTCACTAATGGGCAACGGCGTTGCTTCATCCGCTTGACCACTCGGTTGAGGGTCACTACGGTTCTAATACGAAGGTAAGGACCTCGTAAATCTCGATCTCGTCGAGAGGGCTTACGAAAGTCCTAACGGAAAGATATTGTTTCAAGTTCGAGACGCGAAGGGGAAAATGTACGTTACTGAGTTCGCGGAGTAGGTCTAGTTTGTGAGATGCAGGACCGATTCTGGTAAGAATCTCGGAGGTCCCAACTATATTGGATTTAGCTTTTGCACGCTTTAGGAAGCGTATTAAGCCGTTCCTAGAGTGAGGTTTCCTAAAGAATTTGGTCTCTCACTTGGAATTCCAAAGGTTCTTTCTCTCACTTACTTCCCAGTCAAGGGCCATCCCTTGCTGGGTTAAAGTCGAAAGGGTTCCTGAAGTTTGCGGGGAATTTTGAATGGACTATGATAGTAGGTCTGTAAGACCTAGAATTTGGCGAATTTTCCGTCGGTGACTACGGTGCCAACAAATTCCCAACGGTGTTGGATAATTTGACAGAGTACTTAAGAATTTCCACAACATTAATAGTGTGTCTCAGGAAATTTGACTCTAAATTCGAAAACTCTTGTTTAGAGAACTTTGCGGAAAGTATCTCCGAGGGTAATGTTTCTATGGGCTCTTTCTTACTACGAGGGTAGATAAGTAGTCATTATATGGAGAAATGACGAACTTATCCCAGTAAGAAAGCGTACACCACTCATTTAGTTCATGAATACTATGGGCGTATTGGCCCTATCCGAGGGGTATCACTACGGCCTCGAAGTGTCTGCATCGAGTTCGGAGGGTAGTCTCTAGGACATCCTTCCCTAACACTCGAACTAGTGATATTCGGATCTCAGGTCCGTTTCTGAAAGTAACACTCTCCCTGTTGTTGCTCAATCAACTCGTCTATGCGAGGAAGAGACAACAGTTTTTAAAGGAAATCTTAATGAAGTCTCCGGTCGTCGAGGTACATAAGATGCACTCCGTCGACTCTGGTAATAATAAGACCGGAGATCTCAAGGGTGAGAAACCTGGTCTTCTAATTCTATTGTTGAGTAGTTCGTTGTGTTGTCCGGGTTGTTCTAGTATCTTCCGTAGGTGTTTAGACTGAAGGCGATCTGGTTATAAGAGTCAAACTAGGTTCTAAGTTGGTTCCTATGCCAATGCAATTACTCGTACTCCTGGACAGTCTCCGTCCTGAAGTTCATATTAGAATTCATACGTGATTCAATGATCACAATTTCGCGTATACGAGTCGTATATAATTAAGACTGAAAAGGTAGTCGAATAACTGATTCTTCCTTAATCTCACATCGCATCGAGGGAAAAGAAATTAAAGTGGAATCATCAATTCTAAACCTGTAGAACATTAATTATATATCACTCTCATGCATACATTCTTCAGTGATAGATCAACCGTATGAATCCTGGAAGTGACCTTGACGTACTGCACGAGCAATAATGTGGGGATTCCTTCGGAAAGGAAAAGAACTATAAGGTACTCCTGGTATGAGTACTTCGGTGTTCTGATATGACGACTTCGCTAAAACACATTTACTGAGAAGGAGATGTACTTATGAAGCTGGTATTGCGAGGATCGAATTGAATCGAGTCGTATGATAATGTCGGATTCATACCGAAACTTAAAGACATTACATTTGAGCATAAAAAGTTTACAGACAAAAACAACCGTGCAACCATGATTAGAGTTACAGTACTTTAGATTTGCTACAAGACTATTGTTGCGAATCAGATATACTACAAAAGACAAGTATACGCAGCATGAGCATCCCTATACCGACAGGATCCCGCAAAAGATAAGAATCTAGTTGCACTAGTTTTAATCATGTTTTGAACATATAGAATACTGACGACTTGGAGGGAACCTATACTATATTAGGGTCCTTAACTGCCTCTTTGCATTCTGAGGTCAAACTCCTTCGGATTTGCCGTTTTCCTTCTCCGATGGACAATCCCTTTTGAAGTGCCCTGTTGCACCACATAGATGGAATATTCGAGAAGTTTCGGCATTTGTGGTTGAAGTGATGTGTGGGATCGGGATATTGCAATAACGGATGGTGTGTCCCTTTTTGTTGCAGTTTAAGCACTGCATCTCCCAACAAGGTCCATGGTGGTGATAATTGCATTTGATGCATTTTGGGAGTTTTCCAGCATACAGCCTGACTGGGTTATGGTTAACTGGGATACCAGAAGGGATGGTAGGTGGAGGTGCTGATGTCGAGGCTGTGAAGGTTGTTACTGGTGGTTGTTTCCTGTTCGCTCTTCGAAGCGACTTGTCCTTAGAGTTAGTCCAACACTTTTGTTTGATACTCTTGGTTTTAGGACTTGGGGTATCGTGGTAGTTTGTTGCTTGCTGAGGTACTGGATTGTTGCATGGGTTGGAATTGTCGTTAACAAACCCGCTAACACTTGCATTGTTAGCGTTCATGTGGGTCAGAAAAGCTGACACGGCAGCCGAGACTACAGCTTGAAAGGTAGTTGCATCAATCCGAAGAGTTGGTGTTCAGATCAAGGGCTGATCGTTCTTCTTGGGAGCCATGATTCTGTTACTGAAAGAAAATGTATTTGTGAGCAAAAATGGTTGAAACTAGACGTAGTTCGATTGCTCATGCAAAGAATAGAAGTATGTTCTCTAAAGTTCGACCTACATCCCTATGATGCAGTCCTAGTACGGAATGGAAGTATGTTCACGATGGTTTGACCTACATCCCTATGATGTAGTCCTAGTGAAGTTCAGAAGTAAGTTCGTACAATGTCTCAAGACGTTTGTCGTTCTAGTCGAGATATCGCTGGTTGGCATATAACATGATCCAACCATTAAAAGAGACTCGGAGATGACTCCGGAGTTAAATGGCCATATTCCAATGACTTGACTAGAGCATGTTTCAAATAGAATCAAACGAAAGTCTGATAAGAGTATTTAAATAAAGAATGACACAGAAGTTAGCCGACTGTCAATATCTTTGATATTCACGACGTACAGGTTCGGGAAAATGACCTTGTAAAAGGTCTTACATAATATCTAGAGAAGATAGTTCTTGACAGCATAAAGACCTAACGAAAGTACTTACATTACAATATAGTTTCATAGGGAATGCCACATCGGGCATAGATAGGAACACAAATTCTTTCAAACAAGGAATGTAAGGTAAAGTATCTACTACTAGCGACGGTCATCACTCTGGTGAACTCTCTGTTCAGCTAGTTGGCGTTCCACATCAAGTAGGTGTCCTTCGTATAGTCTCTGGCGTACTTGAAGTTCTATTACTTCAGCTCGTGAGTCAGCCAGTGCTTGCAGCAGGGTTTCATGGTCTCTCTCAGACCTCTCACGAGCATGTTCAAGGCGACTGGTGCGAAGCATATGCATTCCTCCATTTGTATCAACTTCTGCGATACGTTGTAGGGCTGTCCTACCCTGAATTTCATTTCGGGCAACTCTTCGGATCAGAATTGGTATGATTTTGTCTGTTGAGCCCCCATTGCTCAGGTCATAGAAGCTTCGGTCACCATTAAATGGCATGGTTTAATCTTGTCCTTGGCTCCATGTTTCAAAACATTCCACCCACTCAGGCGTCGGGCCATGAAAAGCCGGACGAGGGTTAGGAATAGGAAAGGGAGCCGCCTGGGGTAGGTTCTCAACCTCGGGTTCGGAGATGGCATCGTCTGAAAGGTCGTCAGCATGGTGATCATTCAGAGGGATTGGATGATCATCATCTGAATCTTCTCCAAACCATCCAGCAATCACTTTGTTCGGAAGGAACAGGTTGTCGTGGGGATGGAATCCAGCCATGTTATCTACGCGAGAATTGGGGTAAGAAAATAATTATTAGACGAACTATCTAGATAATTATTTAGGAAATCTTCATTAGTTCCATCACTATTTGTAAAGTGCATACCAGTTATATGTAATCAACACAGGATAGGCCTTCGAATAAGTGACCTCAACTCCAAATTCACAAGGAATAGGGGTAAAGCAAAAATTTCACTGATTCTAAGTCTATAACGTCCTAGTTACATATAACTTTAGTGTATCCACTTAGCAGTTATCAACTTAGGAATGAAGATTCCATTTTAGTTCTCAGGTATAAAGTACTTACAGTAACACAAAATACCCCTATGGTATTTTAGACTTAGGTTCTGTTATAATGTTCTCATTGTGGTAATGTTGGTAAGTTTTTAGACTTGTTGCCATATCACAACCATTCTTGGGCATGTGCTAATCACTCTTTCGAACAACATAGTTGATCAGGCTATGCCACTCCTAAGGCTGACCATACATCCCTGAACTTAACTGTGATATTCAACAATCGTAATACTTTTATTCTTGTCATTGTGACACTGATCTTAGTATGAATGCAGGCACGTATACTTTGTTAAATGTTTTATTATTTATAAGTATAAACTCTTAGACAGAGTGTTTTAATCCCAATGTGTTTATAGTTAGTATATCTTTTATGGGTTGATATACTTAATTCACTATAAACAATGCTCTGATACCAATCTGTCACACCCCAAAACCAAGAACGGCGGAAACGTTCCGGGGTAGAGGACGTCATGTGAAGTATCATAACAGTGTAAAGTAGTAAACAAGGAACAACATCATCCATTGCATTAAAAGTAAAGTTTTAATACATGTGTGTTCTTTCATAATGTACAACAATAAAAATGAATAATCAAAATATGACGAGTCTTGACTGTGCTCCGTCTTCTCAAGGACTGGACGTCGTACCTGTCTAACTGGTGACCTGAGAATACAAGTTATTTTGAAAGCGAGTATCAGCCTAAAGCTGGTGAATTCATAAGTATTTAAGTGTTATTGTCCTGTTTTGAAATGCTGATAAGAATGTCGTATAAATCTTTAAATAGAACAGTTGATATAAGTATGAAATGTGGTCTTCTACCAAGACCCGAATGTTCTGTAAGTAAAATGGTAGTTTTTCCTTTCTAATGACTAGTACTAAAAGTACGTAGTCTAACTCATCGTTTATGTGAATATATCACAAAATAAAGTAAAATAGGAAAATAATATGATAGTCTTCTACCAAGACCCGGATGTTCTATAAGTAAAATGATAGTTTTTCCTTTCTAATGACTAGTACTAAAAGTACGTAGTCTAACTCATCGTTTATGTGAATATATCACATTATAAAGTACAATAGGAAAATAATATGATAGTCTTCTACCAAGACCCGGATGTTCTATAAGTAAAATGGTAGTTTTTCCTTTCTAATGACTAGTACTAAAAGTACGTAGTCTAACTCATCGTTTATGTGAATATATCACAAAATAAAGTAAAATAGGAAAATAATATGATAGTCTTCTACCAAGACCCGAATGTTCTATAAGTAAAATGATAGTTTTTCCTTTCTAATGACTAGTACTAAAAGTACGTAGTGTAACTCATCGTTTATGTGAATATATCACAAAATAAAGTAAACATGAAATAGCATAGTCATGTAGGTGTTATCCCTGGGTGACCAGGATTAACACGACATCGCCGAAGCGAAAGGTATACCCTATGAACATCCGAGGATTGTCCCCTCACCCTCTGTAGCAGCAGCAGGGTGGAAGGGAGGGTTAGTCCCATAACAGTGTTAACCTAATGATCTTCCGAAGATTTTCATCTCATCCTCTGTTGCAACAGGAGATGGAGGAATGGTTAGTTCTGTACCTGACTCCTAATGTCAAAAACAACCTGAAACATTCGTAGATGTTCATCACCCAGTGTTGCTAATAGCTGGGTTTCGGAATAGGTAGTCCCGTATAGACATCCCAGTGAACAGGGATAGGCAGGAAAATTTACACAAAAGGTACGAATAAATCTTCCTAATAACTCTAGGTACAAATATCCAGGTAAGTGAATACAGGATAATATACCTATGTAACAGTGTTCATGTATGGTTTTCATGTAAGTGTGTTCATGTAGAAGCTAAGTATATGTAAATGTACTCATGTATCATGTAATCCTAGGTAATTGTACTCATGTATCATGTAAGGTACTGGTATAGACTCATGAATGAACTGACTCTTGTGTGGTTCCTTGTAATAGGAATAATGTTTGATATCTCCAAATTATCCCTATGATAATTTGCTGAAAGATAATTGGTTGTTCAAGTAGATTTATACACTCTTGGTACCCAAGAGTATTGGAAACTAAATGAAGGGTGAAAACTATAATCTCTAACATATATATGAACATATGTGCATAAGTATAGTTTGATCCAATAAGGTAAAATAATGGTTTTGCAAGATATCTAGGAGTTTTGAACAATAAAGAATGACTTGATGTCATTATAATAAACATTTCAAAACTAATACTTTTGTTATCAAGGTATTTTAAGATAGAAAACCACTTCATGTGTCACCTTTTGAAATATGTGAAATCTACTGAGTGAAAACACAGTTATAAAATACATAAGATTGATTTAATAACATATTGTTTTCTACTTGCATTCCCCCCCCCCCATTAAAACGTTTAAAATCATTTGAAACATTGATTAAGGGGTATGAACTCACCTGTAGTTGGTAGTTTAGATGAGCTGGACGGTGTAGGATTGTTAGATGTCAAGTTAGGACTTGTACACACACTACGATCCTAATGAACATATAATCACACATATATGCACTCAATTAGTCTCAAATTACTAATTGATAATGTTAAGACATGCTAGACTTAATAAACACTTTATATAAGTGTTTTAAGCCCTAAGGATTGCATCTAAGCTATTGTGGGACAAGGCACTTGTGTTTAGGGTTCCAAAGGACCCCATATGAGTTTACTCCCCATATATCAACACACATGGAGTTTACAGTTGTAAACTATTGAGTTTATGTGACAACCCTATATTTTTCCAAAAGCAGTGTAACGCTCAAAAGTCAAATACAATGAAAACTATTTAGAGCCAATGAAATTAACCTCAAAAATAAAAGCGTTTAAATATCTAAGTTGGGATGCATCAAATATTAGATATCGTGCCAAGGTTTCCAAAAACATAAAGAACGTTCAAAACCGGGGTATATTGAAGAAATTATAACCACTCGTATATTTACGACACACCGTTAAAACGTTATTTAACGTAAAAAGTGAAATCTCAATAAAATGCATTTTAGCCTTAAGTATCTAAACAAAAGTCATAGATTTCATTAAATGGTAAGCGTGCATAAGAAGATTGCCCAAATTCGACCTCGTATGAAGAAGTTACGAATTTCCTAAGTTTCGTAACAGTAGTAGAGGGCTAAAAACTCGGATTGAAGATTGAGTGTTATTTAGTTATCGCCACCTAAACGGAAGTTGAAGATCTCCACAATAGTAATAAAATGATAAAAAGACAAACGAAAACCAACGTCGAATAAAGAAACTATGAATTTTTAACGGACTTTAGTAGTCCCGGCCTATTAACAATATATCATTAAAAATAAAGTCAAAACTAGCCGACGGAGCCTAAATGAAAGTTGTAGAGCATAATCTCACCTACGCGTGGATATACAAAACGCGAAAAACGGAGCCTGTACGCGAAAGCTACGGAATTTAGAATATGGAAGACTGGATTACGCCCCGCGTAATCCAAGAGTACACCCCGCGTACCAGGCCCAGTGTCAAGTCCCATCGGCTCGAGTGCTCTATGCTAGCTAGACCGGAGTCAAAAGCCGTGACGCATTTTTACACCCCGCATAACCGAAGTACGCCCCGCGTACCGAGTACGCCCAGCGTACTCCGGTAGTACGCCCCGCGTACGTAGATCCTCCAGCCTATAAATAGAGAGGTTGAGCTACGGGTTTTTGCACACAACTCTCATATCCTCTCTCACTTTTACACACCCTAGAGCTCTAGAGACTATCCTGACACATCGGTTTCCGTACCCGAGCCCCCAACGAAAGATCTACGCTACCGAGATCCGCGAAGAGCCCGAAGATGCAACTTTCCGCGGCCGAAGCTCTGCTCAACTCTAACCTCTCTCTCTTCAAACCAAACGAGTGAGTTCATACCCCTACCTTTCAATGCTTTTCATGTTTTAGCGGGGAAATACAAGTACATTACAAGTCAAGGTATCATTTTATAAACATAAATGTAATATCTATCTTATAGAGTATCGATACAAACATCTTTATGTATAAAGGGCTAGTACAACACCAAATTATTTTCATCAGATAGAACATACTTTTTGAAAAACTATAATGGGTATAGTTAGTAGGTCAATCGTACATTTTACATATACATCTTGAAATATGAAACACTTTCAAAAGAAGTAAAGCCATTCTTATTGTAAATCTATTCATACTAAGAAATGTGAGATATTCAAACTTCAACGTACACTTATGTATGCATTTCAAGTCCTGTATTATATATCATAATCTCTTGGAGGGAGAGCGTGATACTTCTGTATAGATCTATACGGGATTGACAACCCCGCACCTAAACTATTAGCTATAGTTAGACCTGCAGGTCTGGGGTGACAAATGTCATAACACTACAACACCTGAAGAATGTTGTTACAGGCAGTTAGTGTCAATAGCATGGTTATAAAACTCACATAAAAAGGGTAAAAATAAGTTTGATTTACGAGATTCATATATGCATTTTAGTTTTCTACATTATTTTTCATACAAAGTTATCTTTATCATTCAAGTACGAAAAATACTAACGCATTCCAACTCTGGAAACTTTTTGAATCATAAATAGAAAATATTGGATTTTCTGAAAACCTCATTTACCCATTTGCTACCAAAAAGGATATAGTTTTCAACTCAAAACACTCATGAACTCACCAACTTAATTGTTGACACTTTTTCAAAACCACTTGTATTTCTCAGGGAACCAGTAATACACGTAACCATCAGCTTTTAAAGAAGGAACGCTAAGGACATTTAATATTACATTCATATTATCATATTGTAATATTCTTTTGAAATTTGTATAAAGCAACAATACACGTTTTTATTATATATATGATGGATGTGTACTTTCTTTACAAATATTCAATTGTTATGATACTACGTGAAGTCATCCACCCTCGAATGTTTCCGCCATTCTGGTTTAGGGGTGTGACAGATTGGTATCAGATCATTGTTTATAGTGAACTAAGTATATCAACCACATATGATATACAAACTACAAAATGCAAAGGGGACCAAAAAAAACCCTCTGACAAAACGTTTTCATAAACAATATACCTACATTTTACTCGCATGCATCAGTCTCGTATCATGACAAGTTTTCTAAAAACAAAGTATTAAGGCAAGTTGCGACACTATGATTGGGCCTCGAGGTATGTAATCAAATCGAGAATAAATATAGCCTGATCAACTATATTTATCCTAGGTTTGACCAACGTACATCGAGGAATGGTCGTAGTGGACAACAAGCCAAAAACTTACCAAATACAAAATTATTCTAAATTCTCCAATTTGAAATACTATAGGAGTATTGCATAAATAATTGTACAATGAAAAACTTGCTCTCCGTAAGGATATAGTTAAACATAGGATGTCGTTAAATAGAAATTTCTTTTCTTATAAAATTCTCATACCTCTATCCTAGTACAGACAAATGGCCGGATTCCATTTACCCGAAGATCCCTACTACCCAAACCAAGGAAACGGTGGGTGGATAGAAGAAGAACCGGAGGAAGACCCAGAGGAAATCGAAGAAGAGGTCAAAGAATAGTTCGAGGAGGAAGTCGAAGAAGAATTCGAAGTCGAAGTCGGAGAAGAATTCGAAGTCGACGAGGAGATCGTGGAAGTTTCTAGCGGAACAGACTCCGAGCTGGAAGTAATCGACCCTCCCGCTCCTCATCCTCCCAAAGTCAGACCATACCAGCCAGGACCCATCCCCATCTGGGGAAGCCATCTCTACTACTGGAGCCGCCAACTAGGTGTACGCCCTCCATTCGACATGTGTCGAGATTTTTACAATGTCAGTGGGGGAGGCTCAGCTGATCGAGCACTTCCTGTTATTGTGGGCACCATAGCTACCCAGAACTACCATGCAGACAAGCAAGCAGCCAAAGTTCATGAGATCAATGCTGCTACTCAGGGTAACGCCGCAGACATCCATTGTCTGGAAGGACTACATGAGAATACCCAAATCTACACGGGGACGCTTCAGAATCAAATGATAACGGCACTAGCAGAAATAAAAGAGATGAAGGAACAACAAGCAGATCTTGAAAGGCGCCTAATGGGAGTCAAACAGTCGGATGCTGAATCTAGCTCCAAATGTACAACACGCCGCAAAAAGAGCTTGCTCAAACCCCAACAATTTTGTTATAAAATAGGACTTCAGATAAAAGTTTTTCCCTTATTTCCTTTTGTATCTGTAATCGGAGACCTCTAGGTAGGTCAAATTTTACCAAACAAGAAACGTAATGTAACACACCTCAGGTGTGACCTATATATATATATATATATATATATATATATATATATATATATATATATATATATGAAGTACTTCTTTATATACCTCTCGGAAACCTATGAGTTTAACTAAAATTGTTGTACCTACTTTGAAACCATAAACTAAAGTCAAAACAAATTACAAGATACAACTAACTCTCTAGTACACGATCGTTAATTCATTTGAAACTCATAATCTTTATTATTATTTTCCTACCAGAAGCATGCCTCCCCGTAGATCAGCATGTAGGAACTCAACTTCAACACCACCTCCACCACCTCCTCCAATTATGGATGTCGTTATGTTCCAAACTGCTGTAACCGCAGCAATGGCACAAATCAGTAACAACGGGTCAGGAGGAGGAACAAACAGCTCTACAAATGGCCTAAACCAGGGCCGTTCAGGGGAATGTACTTATAAAGACTTCACCAACAGCAAACCTATTCCCTTCAGTGGAACTGGAGGAGTAATGGCTCTATCCCAATGGATAGAGAAAACGGAAGCAGTTTTCGAGATATGCGCATGCCGCGAAGAAAGCAAGGTGAAATTTGGCGCTTATACTTTCTCCGAGCGTGCCCTAACGTGGTGGAACGGCCACGTCAAGGCACTAACCCTACCGGTGGCGAACTCCATGGGTTGGGAAAACTTGAAAAGAACGCTTCTACGAGCGTACTGCCCCCGAGGCGGGATCTAAAAGCTCGAGCAGGAACTATGGGACCTTAAGATGGTAGGCTCGGACATTACAGGCTTCACCAACAGATTCAACGATTTGACGATACTTTGCCCAAGAATTATGACCTTGGAAGGCCAGAAGGTGGAAAGGTATATCTGGGGATTATCACCCCAACTTCGAGGAAGTGTATTAGCCTCCAAACCCACGACGTTCGAAAGCGCCAAAGAGGTGGCACAATCCCTTGTCGACCGTGGTGTCTATCAGAATGTCGCAACAGTAGTTGTCGAACCAACCAAAGGGAGCAGCAACCACAACAACAGTGCCAACAACAACAGCAAGAAGATGTTCTGGAATAAGAGGAAAGATCAAACTTCACAAGAACCTTCAAAGAAACAAATGGTGGCGGTCCATGCCGCTACTACCCCCACTGCAACCCCTGCTACCCCTGCACCAACAAAACAATATGCTGGGAACCTGCCCAAGTGCAGCAAGTGCAACTACCATCACCACGGTAATTGCCGCAAGATGCACTGTAAGAACTGTAACAGGAAAGGGCACACAGCCCGTTTCTGTAAAGCACCGGCACAACCAATCACTCAAGTTCCTGGTACTGGAGTAAGCCAGGCATGTTATGGGTGCAGAGAAACTGGACACTTCAAGAGGAATTGTCCCAAGGAAAGGAATGTTGGCGGTGTGGGGAGAGTGCTGGCAATAGGGCAGAATGAAGCGATAGCAGACCCCACGGTGGTTACAGGTACGTTTCTACTCGACAACATTTATGCATGCATACTCTTTGACTGCGGTGCGGAGAGAAGAGTTGTGAGTCATAAATTCAAACACCTACTTAGTCAAAAACCCCAACCACTCGATAAAATATTCACTGTAGAAATGGCAAACGGTAAAACGAAAACGCAAGTCACTTGTATGTAGGATGCACACTAAGTTTAAACGAGCACTTGTTTCGAGTCGATCTTATGCCCATTTCAATAAGAAGTTTCGATGTCATCATCGGTATGGACTGGTTCAGCCTTCACCATGCCGATATACTTTGTCACGAAAGGGCCGTTCGCCTAAATCTGCCAAACGGCGAAACTCTTGTCATTTATGGTGACAAACCTAGTTCAAATTTACAAATCATTTCCTATATTAACGCACAAAAATATCTTCGCAAAGAATATCATGATTTTCTAGCCCATGTAGTAGACAAGAAACGAGAACCGAAAAACATTAAAGACATTCCGGAAGTCTGCAACTACCCAGACATCTTCCCAGAAGATCTTCCAGGAATCCCAATAGAACGTCAAGTCGAGTTCAGAATCGACTTAATCCCCAGAGCTACTCCAGTAGCAAAGTCTCCTTACCGTTTAGCCCCAGCCGAGATGCAGGAACTGTCCAGTCAATTAAACGAGCTGTTGAGCAAGGGCTTCATCAGGCCGAGTTTCTCACCATGGGGGAGCACCAGTACTATTCGTGAAAAAGAAGGACGGATCCTTTCGCATGTGCATCGATTATCGAGAACTGAACAAACTCACGATCAAGAACCGATATCCCTTACCGCGCATAGACGATCTATTCAACCAACTACAAGGAGCAAGCTACTTCTCAAAGATCGATCTAAGATCTGGCTATCACTAACTGCGAGTATTGGAAGTAGACATCCCCAAAACGGCTTTCCGAACACGCTATGGTCAATACGAGTTTATAGTAATGCCCTTCGGATTGACAAATGCTCCAGCAGTGTTCATGGACTGGGTGAACCGAGTATGTCATCCCTTCCTGGATAAATTCGTGATCGTGTTCATAGATGATATACTCATCTATTCAAGAAGCCAGGAAGAACGCAGCCAACACCTCCGCCAAGTCTTGGAAACACTGAGGGCAGAGAAGCTATACGCGAAATTTTCAAAATGCGAGTTTTGGATTCGGGAAGTAGATTTCCTAGGACACGTTGTAAGCAAAGAAGGAATACACGTGGACCCTTCCAAGATCAAGGCAATAGAGAGTTGGACTACTCCAAGAACCCCTAAAGAAATCCGGCAATTTTTGGGACTCGTCGGGTATTACCGAAGGTTCATACAGAACTTTTCTAAGATTGCCAAACCACTTACCACCGTAACTCAAAAGAGTGTGACCTTCGACTGGGGAGAGAAACAAGACATCGTGTTTCAGACACTAAAGCGAGCCTTATCTAGTGCACCCATCCTAACCTTGCCAGAAGGAATGGAGGACTTCGTAGTCTATTGCGATGCATCAAACCAAGGACTTGGGTGTGTCCTGATGCAACGGGGGAAGGTCATCGCCTACGCTTCAAGGCAACTAAAGACGCACGAAGTGAACCACACAACGCACGATCTTGAGCTAGGAGCAGTCGTCTTCGCTCTAACGATGTGGAGGCACTACCTCTACGGCACGAAATGTACGATTTTCACCGACCATAAAAGCCTCCAACATATCCTCAACCAGAAGGAACTCAACATGAGACAGAGACGATGGGTAGAACTATTAAGTGATTACGAATGCGAAATTCGATATCACCCCGGGAAGGCTAATGTAGTGGCTGATGCACTCAGCCGGAAGGAATACTCGGGCCGCCGAGTGAAGTCCCTAACTATGACGATCCATTCACGCCTGTCCACGCAAATCAAGGAAGCTCAAATAGAAGCCTTGAAATCCGGAAATGTGACAAGAGAAGCCCTAAGGGGAATGGATAAGAACCTCGAGACCAAGAGCGACGGAGTTCATTATTTCATGGATCGAATCTGGACACCGAAGTTTGGTGGATTCAGAGAAATCGTCATGGACGAAGCCCATAAGACGCGACACTCCATACACCCCGGCTCCGATAAGATGTTTCTCGACCTCAAGAAGTTGTATTGGTGGTCGAACATGAAAGCTGAAATCGTTACCTACGTGAGTAACTGTCTGACGTGCGCCAAGGACAAGGTAGAATACCAAAAGCCCTCAGGATTGTTGCAACAACCAGAAATACCCGAATGGAAGTGGGAACGGGTAACCATGGACTTCGTAACCAAACTACCCAAGACGGCAAGCGGACTCGACACTATCTGGGTCATCATCGACAGGTTAACTAAATCAGCGCATTTCCTACCGATCAAAGAGACGGATAAATTAGAGAAGCTAACAAGGACATAGCTCAGAGAAATTGTACGACTGCAAAGTGTGCCCATATTTATTATCTCGGACCGAGATAGTAGGTTCACCTCAAGGTTTTGGTAGTCGCTACAAAAAGCTTTGGGGACAAGACTAGACATGAGTACCGCTTATCACCCATAAACAGACGGCCAAAGCGAGAGGACCATACAAACCCTAGAAGATATGTTGAGAGCTTGCGTAATCGATTTTGGCAAAGCATGGGACACACATCTACCCTTGGTCGAGTTCTCGTACAACAATAGCTACCAGACCAGTATCAAAGCTGCCCCGTTCGAAGCCCTCTATGGCCGCAAATGCAGGTCGCCTCTGTGTTGGGCCGAAGTGGGGGACACACAACTAGCAAAAGGACAAGCAACAGACAACATGATCACTGGACCAGAAATCATAAGGGAAACTACGGAGAAGATTGTTCAGATCCGAGAACGTCTAAGAGCATCAAGGGACAGATCTCCACAATAGTAATAGAATGATAAAGAGACAAACGAAAACCGACGTCGAATAAAGAAACTATGAATTTTTAACGGACTTTAGTAGTCCCGGCCTATTAACAATATATCATTAAAAATAAATTCAAAACTAGCCGACGGAGCCTAAATGAAAGTTGTAGAACATAATATCACCTACGCGTGGATATAAAGAACGCGAAAAACGGAGCCCGTACGCGAAAGCTACAGAATTTAGAAGATGGAAGATTGGATTACACCCCGCGTAATCCAAGAGTACGCCCCGCGTACTAGGCCCAGTGTCAAGTCCCATCGGCTCGAGTGCTCTATGCTAGCTAGATCAGAGTCAAAAGCCGTGACGCATTTTTACACCCCGCATAACCGAAGTACGCCCCGCGTACCGAGTACGCCCAGCGTACTCCGGTAGTACGCCCCGCGTATGTGGATCCTCCAGCCTATAAATAGAGAGGTTGAGCTACGGGTTTTTGCACACAACTCTCATATCCTCTCTCACTTTTACACACCCTAGAGCTCTAGAGACTATCCTGACACATCGGTTTCCGTACCCGAGCCCCCGACGAAAGATCTACGCTACCGAGATCCCCGAAGAGCCCGAAGATGCAACTTTCCGCGGCCGAAGCTCTGCTCAACTCTAACCTCTCTCTCTTCAAACCAAACGAGTGAGTTCATACCCCTACCTTTCAATGCTTTTCATATTTTAGCGGGGAAATACAAGTACATTACAAGTCAAAGTATCATTTTATAAACATAAATGTAATATCTATCTTATAGAGTATCGATACAAACATCTTTATGTATAAAGGGCTAGTACAACACCAAATTATTTTCATCAGATAGAACATACTTTTTGAAAAACTATAATGGGTATAGTTAGTAGGTCAATCGTACATTTTACATATACATCTTGAAATATGAAACACTTTCAAAAGAAGTAAAGTCATTCTTATTGTAAATCTATTCATACTAAGAAACGTGAGATATTCAAACTTCAACGTACACTTATGTATGCATTTCAAGTCCTGTATTATATATCATAATCTCTTGGAGGGAGAGCGTGATACTTGTGTATAGATCTATACGGGATTGACAACCCCGCACCTAAACTATTAGCTATAGTTAGACCTGCAGGTCTGGGGTGACAAATGTCATAACACTACAACACCTGAAGAATGTTGTTACAGGCAATTAGTGTCAATAGCATGGTTATAAAACTCACATAAAAAGGGTAAAAACAAGTTTGATTTACGAGATTCATATATGCATTTCAGTTTTCTACATTATTTTTCATACAAAGTTATCTTTATCATTCAAGTACGAAAAATACTAACGCATTCCAACTCTGGAAAACTTTTTGAATCATAAATAGAAAATATTGGATTTTCTGAAAACCTCATTTACCGATTTGCTACCAAAAAGGATATAGTTTTCAACTCAAAACACTCATGAACTCACCAACTTAATTGTTGACACTTTTTCAAAACCACTTGTATTTCTCAGGGAACCAGTAATACACGTAACCATCAGCTTTTGAAGAAGGAACGCTAAGGACGTTTATTATTACATTCATATTATCATATTGTAATATTCTTTTGAAATTTGTATAAAGCAACAATACACGTTTTTATTATATATATGATGGATGTGTACTTTCTTTACAAATATTCAATTGTTATGATACTACGTGAAGTCATCCACCCTCGAATGTTTCCGCCATTCTGGTTTAGGGGTGTGACAGATTGGTATCAGATCATTGTTTATAGTGAACTAAGTATTTCAACCACATATGATATACAAACTATAAATGCAAAGGGGACCAAAAAAAACCCTCTAACAAAACGTTTTCATAAACAATATACCTACATTTTACTCGCATGCATCAGTCTCGTATCATGACAAGTTTTCTAAAAACAAAGTATTAAGGCAAGTTGCGACACTATGATTGGGCCTCGAGGTATGTAATCAAATCGAGAATAAATATAGCCTGATCAACTATATTTATCCTAGGTTTGACCAACGTACATCGAGGAATGGTCGTAGTGGACAACAAGCCAAAAACTTACCAAATACAAAATTATTCTAAATTCGCCAATTTGAAATACTATAGGAGTATTGCATAAATAATTGTACAATGAAAAACTTGTGCTCCATAAGGATATAGTTAAACATAGGATGTCGTTAAATAGAAATTTTGTTTCTTATAAAATTCTCATACCTCTATCCTAGTACAGACAAATGGTCAGATTCCATTTACCCGGAGATCCCTACTACCCAAACCAAGGCAATGGTGGGTGGATAGAAGAAGACCCGGAGGAAGACCCAGAGGAAATCGAACAAGAGGTCAAAGAAGAGTTCGAGGAGGAAGTCGAAGAAGAATTCGAAGTCGAAGTCGGAGAAGAATTCGAAGTCGATGAGGAGATCGTGGAAGTTTCTAGCAGAACAGACTCCGAGCCGGAAGTAATCGACCCTCCCGCTCCTCATCCTCCTGAAGTCAGACCATACTAGCCAGGACCCATCCCCATATGGGGAAGCCATCTCTACTACTGGAGCCGCCAACTAGGTGTACGCCCTCCATTCGGCATGTGTCGCGATTTTTACAATGTCAGCGGGGGAGGCTCAGCTGATCGAGCACTTCCTGTTATTGTGGGCACCATAGCTACCCAGAACTACCATGCAGACAAGCAAGCAGCCAAAGTTCGTGAGATCAATGCTGCTAATTAGGGTAACACCGCAGACATTCGTCATCTGGAAGGACTACATGAGAATACCCAAATCTACACGGGGACGCTTCAGAATCAAATGATAACGGCACTAGCAGAAATAAAAGAGATGAAGGAACAACAAGCAGATCTTGAAAGGCGCCTGATGGGAGTCAAACAGTCGGATGCTGAATCTAGTTTCAAACGTACAACACGCCGCAAGTAGAGCTTGCTCAAACCCCAACAATTTTGTTATAAAATAGGACTTCGGATAAAAGTTTTTCCCTTATTTCCTTTTGTATCTGTAATCGGAGACCTCTAGGTAGGTCAAATTTTCCCAAACAAGAAACGTAATGTGACACACTTCAGGTGTGACCTATATATATATATATATATATATATATATATATATATATATATATATATATGTATATATATATATATATATATATATATATGAAGTACTTCTTTATATACCTCTCGGAAACCTATGAGTTTAACTAAAATTGTTGTACCTACTTTGAAACCATAAACTAAAGTCAAAACAAATTACAAGATACAACTAACTCTCTAGTACACGATCGTTAATTCATTTGAAACTCATAATATTTATTATTATTTCCCTACCAGAAGCATGCCTCCCCGTAGATCAGCACGCAGGAACTCAACTTCAACACCACCTCCTCCAATTATGGATGCCATTATGTTCCAAACTGCTGTAACCACCGCTGTAACCGCAGCAATGGCACAAACCAGTAACAACGGGTCAGACGGAGGAACAAACGGCTCTACAAATGGCCTAAACAAGGGTCGTTCAGGTGAATGTACTTATAAAGACTTCACCAACAGCAAACCTATTCCCTTCAGTGGAACTGGAGGAGTAATGGCTCTATCCCAATGGATAAAGAAAACGGAAGCAGTGTTTGAGATATGCGCATGCCCCGAAGAAATCAAGGTGAAATTCGCCGCTTATGCTTTCTCCGAGCGAGCCCTAACGTGGTGGAACGGCCACGTCAAGGCACTAACCCTACCGTTGGCGAACTCCATGGGTTGGGAAAACCTGAAAAGAATGCTTCTACGAGAGTACTGTCCCCGAGGCGAGATCCAAAAGCTCGAGCAGGAACTATGGGATCTTAAGATGGTAGGCTCGGACATTACAGGCTATACCAATAGATTCAACGATTTGACGATACTTTGCCCAGGAATGATGACATTGGAAGGCCAGAAGGTGGAAAGGTATATCTAGGGATTATCACCCCAACTTTGAGGAAGTGTATTAGCCTCCAAACCCATGATGTTCGAAAGCGCCAAAGATCTGGCACAATCCCTCATCGACCACGGTGTCTGTCAGAATGTCGCAACCGTAGTCGTCGAACCAACCAAAGGGAGCAGCAACCACAACAACAGTGCCAACAACAACAGCAAGAAGAAGTTCTGGAATAAGAGGAAAGATCAAACTTCACAAGAACCTTCAAAGAAACAAATGGTGGCGGTCCACGCCGCTACTACACCCCCTGCTACCCCCGCACCAACAAAACAATATGTTGGGAACCTGCCCAAGTGCAGCAAGTGCAACTACCATCACCACGGTAATTGCCGCGAGATGCACTGTAAGAACTGTGATAGGAAAGGGCACACAGCCCGTTTCTGTAAAGCACCGACACGACCAATCACTCATGTTCCTGGTACTGGAGTAAGCCAGGCATGTTATGGGTGTGGAGAAACTGGACACTTCAATAGGAATTGTCCCAAGGAAAGGAATGTTGGCGGTGTGGGGAGAGTGCTGGCAATAGGGCAGAATGAAGCGATAGCAGGCCCCACGGTGGTTACGGGTACGTTTCTACTCGACAACATTTATGCATGCATACACTTTGACTGCGGTGCGGAGAGAAGTTTTGTGAGTCATAAATTCAAACACCTACTTAGTCAAAAACGCCAACCACTCGATAAAATATTCACTGTAGAAATGGCAAACGGTAAAACGAAAACGCAAGCGACTTGTATGTAGGATGCACACTAAGTTTAAACGAGCACTTGTTTCGAGTCGATCTTATGCCCATTTCAATAAGAAGTTTCGATGTCATCATCGGTATGGACTGGTTGAGCCTTCACCATGCCGATATACTTTGTCACGAAAGGGTCGTTCGCCTAAATCTGCCAAACGGCGAAACTCTTGTCATTTATGGTGACAAACCTAGTTCAAATTTACAAATCATTTCCTGTATTAACGCACAAAAATATCTTCGCAAAGAATATCATGCCTTTCTAGCCCATGTAGTAGACAAGAAACAAGAACCGAAAAACATTAAAGACATTCCGGAAGTCTGCAACTACCTAGACATCTTCCCAGAAGATCTTCCAGGAATCCCACCGAAACGTCAAGTCGAGTTCAGAATCCACTTAACCCCCGGAGCTACTCCAGTAGTAAAGTCGCCTTACCGTTTAGCCCCAGCCGATATGCAGGAACTGTCCAATCAATTAAACGAGCTGCTGAGCAAGGGCTTCATCAGGCCGAGTTTCTCACCATGGGGAGCACCAGTCCTTTTCGTGAAAAAGAAGGACGGATCCTTTCGCATGTGCATCGATTATCGAGAACTGAACAAACTCACGATCAAGAACCGATATCCCTTACCGCGCATAGACGATCTATTTGACCATCTACAGGGAGCAAGCTACTTCTCAAAGATCGATCTAAGATCTGGCTATCACCAACTGCGAGTACTGGAAGGAGACATCCCCAAAACGGATTTCCGAACACGCTATGGTCACTACGAGTTTGTAGTAAAGCCCTTCGGATTGACAAATGCTCCACCAGTGTTCATGGACTTGATGAACCGTGTATGTCGTCCCTTCCTGGATAAATTCGTGATTGTGTTCATAGATGATATACTCATCTATTCAAGAAGCCAGGAAGAACACAGCCAACACCTCCGCCAAGTCTTGGAAACACTGAGGGCAGAGAAGCTATACGCGAAATTTTCAAAATGCGAGTTTTGGATTTGGGAAGTAGATTTCCTAGGACACGTTGTAAGCAAAGAAGGAATACATGTGGACCCTTCCAAGATCAAAGCAATAGAGAGTTGGACTACTCCAAGAACCCCTACAGAAATCCAACAATTTTTGGGACTCGCCGGGTATTACCGAAGGTTCATATAGAACTTTTCTAAGATTGCCAAACCACTTACCACCCTAACTCAAAAGAGTGTGACCTTCGACTGGGGAGAGAAACAAGACATCACGTTTCAGACACTAAAGTGAGCCTTATGTAATGTACCCATCCTAACCTTGCCAGAAGGAACGGAGGACTTCGTAGTCTATTGCGATGTATCAAACCAAGGACTTGGGTGTGTCCTGATGCAACGGGGGAAGTTCATCGCCTACGCTTCAAGGCAACTAAAGACGCACGAAGTGAACTACACAACGCACGATCTTGAGCTAGGAGCAGTCGTCTTCGCTCTAAAGATATGGAGGCACTACCTCTACGGCATGAAATGTACGATTTTCACTGACCATAAAAGCCTCCAACATATCCTCAACCAGAAGGAACTCAACATGAGACAGAGACGATGGGTAGAACTATTAAGTGATTACGAATGCGAAATTCGATATCACCCCGGGAAGGCTATTGTAGTGGCTGATGCACTCAGCCGGAAGGAATACTCGGGCCGCCGAGTGAAGTCCCTAACTATGACGATCCATTCACACCTGTCCACGCAAATCAAGGAAGCTCAAATAGAAGCCTTGAAATCCGGAAATGTGACAAGAGAAGCCCTAAGGGGAATGGATAAGAACCTCGAGACCAAGAGCGACGGAGTTCGTTATTTCATGGATCGAATCTGGACACCGAAGTTTGGTGGATTCAGAGAAATCGTCATGGATGAAGCCCATAAGACGCGATACTCCATACACCCCGGCTCCGATAAGATGTATCTCGACCTCAAGAAGTTGTACTGGTGGCCGAACATGAAAGCTGAAATCACTACCTACGTGAGTAACTGTCTGACGTGCGCCAAGGACAAGGTAGAATACCAAAAGCCCTCAGGATTGTTGCAACAACCAGAAATACCCGAATGGAAGTGGGAACGGATAACCATGGACTTCATAACCAAACTACCTAGGACGGCAAGCGGACTCGACACTATCTGGGTGATCGTCGACAGGTTAACTAAATCAGTGCATTTCCTACCGATCAAAGAGACGGATAAATTAGAGAAGCTAACAAGGACATACTGTTGAGTTTTGAGCATTCTAACACTCCTAAGTGTACATGCAACCCTAAATACCTTCGATCTATGTTTTCTGTATTATACATGCAAATAAGAACTTCCAAGGTATTATCCTAATCTAGCATACAAAACAATGAATGTAACAAGATAGAATACATACCTCTTTGATGTAGAAAGTCTTCATGAAGCTTGAGTGCCTAGTGCCCCAAGTGTGACACCTCAAATTGTTCACACAAAACCAAATACAAATGGAATGGCTTGAGAGAATTCTACACTTCATGAAAATCGGCTAGCCCTTTCTTACTTTCTCTCTAGTGGCCGATTTTTCCCAAGAATGTGATCTTTATATAGTGTTACAATTAGGGTAAACCCTTAATTGTCATGGCTTTCCATTTCCTTGGATCCATGGGTTCAAATACACCATGGAGCATCCATGGACCATCCTATGGGTTTTAGCCCAATTTGATTATCCATGGAGCATTAGTCCACTATACCAGTATGGATGATTTACACAATCAACCCATATATTTAATTAGTCTTCTTTTGATCACTTAATTAATCCTAGATTAATTCTTGATCAATACTAATTAAATAAACTCATTATTCTTATTATTAATATACTATAACTTATAATATATTAATAACCATAAGTGTCTTATTTCTCTCATTATAGTCTATCCAAATGCATGATGCCATGCAACCCAAATGGACCATGCCGGGTCGAGTCAAGTCTTACCAATTATAGTTATGGACTTAGACATTAATCCAACAGTCTCCCACTTGGATAAGTCTAAAACTATTATTGCATATGACTTCAGGAACCGACTGGCAATCGTAGCTCTCAAAAGCTTCTGTCGAACTCTGACCTTGTAGATGAACTCTGTCCTTTGTCAATGACTTATCCATTAGATAAGGGATCATATATTCCTCTATTCTAGATATCATATGGACTGAGACATGGATTATAATCATTCGCTCTGTCCATTTGTTGTTTCCCGATTTCCGATTTATGACGACTGACTAATTGAACAAATCAAATCAGTCCTGGCCCGGCCGAGCACATCCATTTGTCATCATCAAATCATCGAGGGGCCCACAGATATCGCTTTTATCCCGAAGGTAAAAGGAATGGATAAACTTCGAATCATATGGCTTGTTCTACTACTTGTTGAATCATACACAAAGACACGTTTTATAGCACCGAGTTACCAAATGCGTTTTCGTGCAATCAATGTACTATCAACTCATAGTAACAACTCATATCTCTAGGTTTGAAGAATATAAGATATTATCGTCTCATGATCACTCGTGATAAAATCCATGAAGTGATTCCAATGAGCGCGGGTTGAATCCAATACTCAGAACTTATGAGCACTCATGAGTGTTGTAGCCCTTTGTCCAACACCTTAGACCTCTACAAGCCAACCCATGACAGTCTAAATTCATATCTACTTCCAACATATGACCGACTGTGGATGGTTTGAATGACTTAGTCATTCTGGAAGGATAACCCAGTTTATTCGGGAAGTCAAAACATGCAAAGTGAAACACAATAATAATTGAATCCAATATGGTATCAAAACCTATGAACATAAATAAAACACCTTTTATTTATCACCATATGATTACACATTATTCATTGTATACTGTTTCAGCTATCAACTTTATTCTTGAATTTAAAACAATAGTTGTCCCATGCTCCAAGCATGTACACTATGTTTTCTAAACACTAGTCATGCCACACACCAAGTATGCATACTATGTTTGTCTATGATCTTTACTTTGTGAACTAGATCAATTGAACATAACTTCAATGATTCTCTTTTCACACTCCCAAATCCTTACTGCAAATGCAAGAATTCCAAATTCATGCCATTTACTGAAATCTGTTAGATTCTAAACTTATATGCATTGATCTTCTTGTAATGATTATGCACAAAGTCAGAAAGACTTGACAACAAACATTATAGAGTATTCCAAAGGAGATCAGCTCCTTAGAACCATCCTTCTTGCATTAAGTTTCCTAATCTTACACAGATTAAATAATTTCTAACTTTGAAACATTTCCAGATTCCATTTTGACTATCACTTCTGAACAAGAGTTGCCTCCTTACAGATTATGTCAATATGGTCCTTCCAGAATTATCACTATACTTCCAACTTTCCTTGAGCAACCAATCTTTGGTAAACCTTAGATTGTCCTCGACAATTTTTTAATCCTTTTAGTCATATCCAGATCTAAACCTTTTCCCTTCTTAATGCCCCAGGCATTTGGAAAATTTTAGAAAGGATGAATATAGCACATTTAGCGATCCTATATCCGCAGCAAATAGGACACGATTCATCATGTCTCACATAAAGACTAAACCAGTCTTTTGCTATAACATTTCCATTTCTATTTGCCAAGTTCTCATAATTCAGATTATGAAAAGGGATGCCGTAATCATAATCGAATTTTAGAACGCAAATAATGGACCCATATACAGAATTTCCTTATGTTGAGCCATTCCAACATGAAATTCATATATATATATATATATATATATATATATATATATATATATATATATATATATATATATATCCTTGACTAAATGATTAAAACCTCACGAATTAAGCTTATACATTTGAGATGAAGTATAATTTCCTCTCCCTTAATTATAGCAAACCAACTCTTTCCCAATTGAAACTTTTGTTTTCTATAATTAACATTGCTAGCTTGCAATACTTATCATAATTATCATGCTCCCACTAACATGATGATTATAAGCATAAAACTTATGCTCCCATTAGCTTTGACGTATACTCAGAAAGCTCGACTTCTAGAAATCAATACTTTATTGACTTTCTTACCAAAGTTTAGATTTCTGATACTAGATTGCTTTGATAAAACTTTATGAAAATCATACACCTTTCCTTAGATAGCACACTTGTGTGTCTAAACAATTATGAAGAGGGTTGTCGTAATCATAATGGTTAGACCTTTTTGCCACTTCTCACAAGTCCAGGTTAGTGTGCCGGTAAACCACACACGCTCCACTAACGACTTTGAGAATGCAAATATCACAATTGCTATCTAGCTAAAATCTACTTAGTGAAAGTGTTTCCTCACCATCATTTTCATGAATCGGAGAGAAACCTTATGACACTTAGATTTAATGGTGTATGTGTTCTTATCCATGTGAGTTGTCAAAACCATAGTCACAAGACAATGATAATGACAAATCCAAACTCATATGGACTGAACTCAATCTTAATTTCTTGCCACCTGGCAGTTCAAGGGCCTGCCATTGCTTCCAAGTTGTTGTGCAACAAATTGAGAACTCTAAGAACTCATATGCAAAGCCAACTTTAACTAGAATGGGCACAGAATATGTCAACACGATAGGTTATAAACCGCAAGTCGTGTGCTAGTGAAGAACTTCAGGTTCTATTCTTGATTAGTTCTTGAGACTTTCAAGACCTTTAAGACTCCCACTGTCCTCTTGACCTATAGGACTCCCTTGTCAAATATCCAAGAGATAGTGTGGATTCTAATCAAGACAAACACTTCACACAATTGGCCTAAGTTGGTCTTTGTTTTATCCAAAACATCACAACTTACCAATTTCAAATGTACAAGAGTAGAAAACTTTTACTTTTACATTTGACAAGTGTTTTAAACCTTCTTTAAGACATGTCACTCAAGTTACAATCTTAGAGTATGACTCTAAAAATTGTTTTGGAATGAAGTATGACTCATCTTCTTGATTTAACCATTTCAACAATTCAAGTTTCTCTTCTTAGTCATAAGAATGCACTAAGATTTCCTTAGATAACTAATTGTGCTATGGTTTATTAATCATTAAGATGATCACAAAAACTGATACTAAAGTACTCTCCCATCTTTTCAGATTTGAGAAACTTTTATCCTTCTGCCTAATTTGATTCTTCTTATTCGCTCTGTCATACATTGGAGACTTTTTCCAATGTCTCAGAATTACACTGAAGCTTGTAAGTATAATCATATTTACTAAACTTTAGTAAACTATGACGAATAGTCTTATCAAACTTTTGTGGTGGACTTAATCAGTGCACAAGAATGTGTACTCGATCCCTTAGTCCTTTACTTAACTCACACATCCATGTGAACAAGTAATTAGTCTTAATTTTCCAAAACTTGAAAGTTCTCATTCATCATGCTATACAACTTGCATGATTCCAAGTTCCGGTCCAATTGAAAGAATCAATTTCAGATTTCCACTCTTGCTATTAATAGAATCATATAAGCTACAATTTTTTCCACAAATGCCATTGTAAGGATATTTTAAAATAAATAAAATCAAAAATTTTCTTTTATTTTAAAACTTTGCGGACAAAACTTATCCTTACAATCCATATGAAAACTTGTTGTTATCTATTCCTAAGCAATATCTCATAACTCCTAAGAAGTAGCTCAAGAATCCGATCTTCAAACTATGCGATAGAAATCCATCTATGCGATCAGATTCAACATATTCTTTCTTTAAGTTTCTTTACTTTTCTTTGATTCTTAAAACATCACCATGTGACCCAGTCACATCATGTATCAAGAATCTCAGAATAGAAACTTAACAGAGTTAGATAGTGGACTTTACCTGAAGTAGAGTCAAACTTATTGACTTTAACATCCTTAGGTAAGTTTGGCAGCTTCGCAAACAATGCCCCTTTCTTTGGCAATATAAACATATGGACCCTTTGATAAAGGTACACGGGACTATCACAGTCTTAGCTTTTCTCTTTACCATTTGGTCAACCGAGTTGACTATGGCTGATGCCTTTCCATTGGGAAGAGAGAGCTTTACTGGATATCCAATGTCATCATTGTCAATGTCCATAAAATTTTAGGAAGTTGATCTTAGCAAATAGATAAGATCATTAAGGGTCTTGTCATAGTCTGTTTCATAGGTGTTCCAAAAGAACTCACTATGTGACTTAGAAAGTAGTTGAACCACCAACTTTCTCAAGACTTTGACATCCAACTCTCCCGGCTTGTCAATATGTGACTACATCTCCAAGATGTGATCACACCTATACCTTGCCTTGCCAATAGGGCTTGAGTGACCTTAAACTTTTCAAGAACTTGTGGGTTGGGGAGAATAATCGGAGGAGGTGAAAGAAGTATGATATCCATGGGACATCATCTTCATTAGGAAAGCTTGTTTCAAGAGATTTGGGAAGATCATAAATGTCTAAACCAGACATGTTATGGGAGATATTCAAGATAGTTGATCTTCAGTCCTTAATATGACACCCAGTATGAAATATTAAGGCTAGGACCCAACAAACTATTTTATAACTTAGAAGAGGGATGCCGTAATCCAAGCTATAAAATATTTGAAGGTAGGTGAATGACGATTCACCAATTTCCACCAAGATAAACGAAATGTATTATTAGGTTTTAATTGGATTTGAAACTCCTAGATCTTTGAGATTCATTGAACTGTTCAATGGCATGTTTCAATCTCGAGTGTGCCCTTCAGGATTTGTGACTGGGATGCCGAGGATCACAAAACAAGGTGTGAAGTAACCATGCAAATTACTTGGTACCCTTAAGTGTTTACCCCTCAATCGATGCGCCGGTTAACAACACACGCTCCATCGATACTATGATAAACATTAAGTTACCCTTTGCCTACCTTGTTAAATACGAGTTAGTGTGCCAGTTAACCACACACGCTCCACTAACCGACTTAAACAAAGTGCAAAGTGTAATTTCATGGATTAGCACCTTATTCACATTTTTCCTAAGTAACTAAGATTGGGTATTATTAAGAGTTTAGTTACTTAATATTTATCATTAATACTTTTAATGAAGGGAGAATTATAGTCCTCTCAAACCCGTTCGGCTAACGACCCTCCACCGGTCAAGCAAGCGGTGGGTGAGAGTGGACACCCATTAAGTTGCCATTTTATAGGCAACAACCTTATACCCACCTTATAGACCGGCTTCGTGAATGAGGCGTACTAGCGGTAAGACTGACTTTACTCTTATACATACATATATATATATATATATATACATACATATATATATATATATATATATATATATATATATATATTATTAACTTATAATATTATAAAGTATAAGGGTTGAGTTTTAACTTTTAAAATTCTAAGGGCTAACTTGGAATTAAAGTATTCATAAGTGAAAACTTTTCAAATTCCAAAACTTGAGGGCAAGTTTTGAAACTATTCAAAACTAATTAATTCCATAACTTATGTGTTTAAAGTAGTTTTAATCCAAAAACTCTTCAAGTTCCATAACTTGAGAACAAGTTATGGAAGACTTTAAACTAATAAAAGAATTAACTTTTCTTTATTTTATAACTTATGGAATTAATTAAGGTTACATATTTTATTACTTAATGAAGTGACTCTTGAACCTCCATAACTTAAGGACAAGACTCTTCATCTTTTGTAACCATTGCCAACTTTTATGAGTTTTATGAAACTTAAATGTGACTTTTCATATAACTTGAGGACAAGTTACAAAAACACATTTTAGAATCAACTCTTAGATTAATTTGGATTGAACACACATAATCAATTAACTTTTCTATTAATCTAAGCAACTCATAAGAACAAGATAATTCAAATCAAAATTTTCATGTAATTAGCCTAATCACTAAACTAATTCAAAACATGAATTTATTGACAATTATCTTTGAAATTGGATTAGCATGAACATTACCACATCAAAAACAAGTTTATAAGTTCAAAAACAACTTAGGGTAATGTTCCTAGTCCATTTCTAGTCAAAAACCTCGAAAATATGCTATCTCGGGCTCCTACTCGGCGAGTGCATGAACCTACTCGGCGAGTAGGATGATTTTACTCATGGACTCGGCGAGTTCATCAGTGGACTCGGCGAGTCCAGTGCCCAGAAAGCCAGAAAATCGAGTTTTTCAGCAATTTGCATCAAGTATAATTGAAAACAAGCCTAGGCTCTGATACCACTGTTGAGTTTTGAGCATTCTAACACTCCTAAGTGTACATGCAACCCTAAATACCTTGCATCTATGTTTTTTCTATTATACATGCAAATAAGAACTTCCAAGGTATTATCCTAATCTAGCATACAAAACAATGAATGTAACAAGATAGAATACATACCTCTTTGATGTAGAAAGTCTTCATGAAGCTTGAGTGCCTAGTGCCCCAAGTGTGACACCTCAAATGGTTCACACAACACCAAATACAAATGGAATGGCTTGAGAGAATTCTACACTTCATGAAAATCGGCTAGCCCTTTCTTACTTTCTCTCTAGTGGTCGATTTTTTCCAAGAATGTGATCTTTATATAGTGTTACAATTAGGGTAAACCCTTAATTGTCATGGCTTTCCATTTCCTTGGATCCATGGGTTCAAATACACCATGGAGCATCCATGGACCATCCTATAGGTTTTAGCCCAACTTGATTATCCATGGAGCATTAGTCCACTATACAAATATGGATGATTTACACAATCAACCAATATATTTAATTAGTCTTCTTTTGATCACTTAGTTAATCCTAGATTAATTCTTGATCAATACTAATTAAATAATCTCATTATTCTTATTATTAATATACTATAACTTATAATATATTAAAAACCATAAGTGTCTTATTTCTCTCATTATAGTCTATCCAAATGCATGATGCCATGCAACCCAAATGGACCATGCCGGGTCGAGTCAAGTCTTACCAATTATAGTTATGGACTTAGACATTAATCCAACACATACCTCAGAGAAATTGTACGACTGGATGGTGTGCCGATATCTATTATCTCGGACCGATATAGTAGGTTCACCTCAAGGTTTTGGCAATCGCTACAAAAAGCTTTGGGGACAAGACTAGACATGAGTACCGCTTATTACCCACAAACCTACGGCCAGAGCTAGAGGACCATACAAACCCTAGAAGATATGCTGAGAGCTTGCGTAATCGATTTTGGCAAAGCATGGGACACACATCTACCCTTGGTCGAGTTCTCGTACAACAATAGCTACCACACCAGTATCAAAGCTGCCCCGTTCGAAGCCCTCTATGGCCGCAAATGCAGGTCGCCTCTGTGTTGGGCCGAAGTGGGGGACACACAACTAGCAAAAGGACAAGAAACAGACAACACGCTCACTGGACCAGAAATCATAAGGGAAACTACGGAGAAGATTGTTCAGATCCGAGAACATCTAAGAGCATCAAGGGACAGACAAAAGAGTTACGTAGATAAGAGACGAAAACCCTCGGAATTCCAGGTTGGAGACTGTGTCCTACTAAAAGTCTCGCCCTGGAAAGGATTAATACGCTTCGGAAAACATGGGAAACTGAACCCAAGCTACGTTGGACCATTTGAGATCCATGTCAGGATCGATCCAGTGGCGTACAAACTTCGATTACCTCAGGAGCTCCACAACGTACACCCTACCTTTCACGTATCAAACATAAAGAAGTGCTTATCCGATGAGAACCTTGTTATCCCTCTAGAAAAAATTGCAATAAATGAAAATCTCCAATTCGTAGAAGAACCAGTGGAGATCATGGATCGGGAAATAAAAAGGACTAAACAAAGTCGCATACCTATTGTAAAGGTCTGCTGGAATGCGAAGCGAGGACCTGAATACACCTGGGAACGCGAGGATTAGATGAAACAAAAGTACCCGCATCTTTTTCCTAACCTGTAAACTCTATCTTAGATTAAATTTCGGGATGAAATTCCCTTAACAGGGGGATGATGTGACAGCCCTATATTTTTCCAAAAGCAGTGTAACGTTCAAAAGTCAAATACAACGAAAACTATTTAGAGCCAACGTAATTAACCTCAAAAATAAAAGCGTTTAAATATCTAAGTTGGGATGCATCAAATATTAGATGTCGTGCTAAGGTTTACAAAAACATAAAGAACGTTCAAAATCGGGTTATATTCAAGAAATTATAACCACTCGTATATTTACGACACACCGTTAAAATGTCAAGTCCCATTGGCTCGAGTGCTCTACGCTTGCTTGACCGGAGTCGTAAGCCGTGACGCATTTTTACGCCCCGTGTAACCGAAGTACACCCCGCGTACCGAGTACGCCCAGCGTAGTCCGGTAGTACGCCCCGCGTACGTGGATCCTCCAGCCTATAAATAGAGAGGTTGAGCTACGGGTTTTTGCACACAACTCTCATATCCTCTCTCACTTTTACACACCCTAGAGCTCTAGAGACTATCCCGACACCTCAGTTTCCGTACTCGAGCCCCCGACGAAAGATCTCCGCTATCGAGATCCCCGAAGAGCCTGAAGATGCAACTTTCCGCGGTCGAAGCTCTGCTCAACTCTAACCTCTCTCTCTTCAAACCAAACGAGTGAGTTCATACCCCTACCTTTCAATGCTTTTCATTTTTTAGGGGGGAAATACAAGTACATTACAAGCCAAAGTATCATTTTATAAACGTAAATGTAATATCTATCTTATAGAGTATCGATACAAACATCTTTATGTATAAAGGGCTAGTACAACACCAAATTATTTTCATCAGATAGAAAATACTTTTTGAAAAACTATAATGGGTATAGGTAGTAGGTCAATCGTACATTTTACATATACATCTTGAAATATGAAACACTTTCAAAAGAAGTAAAGTCATTCTTACTGTAAATCTATTTATACTAAGAAATGTGAGATATTCAAACTTCAACGTACACTTATGTATGCATTTCAAGTCCTGTATTATATACCATAATCTCTTGGAGGGAGAGCTTGATACTTGTGTATAGATCTATACGGGATTGACAACCCCGCACCTAAACTATTAGCTATAGTTAGACCGGCAGGTCTGTGGTGACAAATGTCATAACACTACAACACCTGAAGAATGTTGTTACAGGCAGTCAGTGTCAATAGCATGGTTATAAAACTCACATAAAAAGTATAAAAACAAGTTTGATTTACGAGATTCATATATGCATTTCAGTTTTCTACATTATTTTTCATACAAATTTATCTTTATCATTCAAGTACGAAAAATACTAACGCATTCCAACTCTGGAAACTTTTTGAATCATAAATAGAAAATATTGGATTTTCTGAAAACCTCATTTACGATTTGCTACCAAAAAGGATATAGTTTTCAACTCAAAACACTCATGAACTCACCAACTTAATTGTTGACACTTTTTCAAAACCACTTGTATTTCTCAGGGAACCAGTAATACAGGTAACCATCAGCTTTTGAAGAAAGAACGCTAAGGACGTTTATTATTACATTCATATCATCATATTGTAATATTCTTTTGAAATTTGTATAACGCAACAATACACGTTTTTATTATATATATGATGGATGTGTACTTTCTTTACAAATATTCAATTGTTATGATACTACGTGAAGTCATCCACCCTCGAATGTTTCCGCCATTCTGGTTTGCGGGTGTGACAATTTACGGCCATAAACTCCCAACCATGGGGGTATTGTGTGTTTTGTAGTCACAAATGATTCCTAGAATTTTTCCCAACTTGGTGGTTAAGTCCTTGGAAGGGTCTAAGGCCTAGAAACACTCCTTAGAGGAGTTTATGGCCCTAAGGCCGTTTCCCATAGATTTTACGGCCGTAAACTCGTAAGTATGGGTGTTTTTGATGCTTCCAAGTCTCTTGCACATGTGGTATAGGTTCTAGGCTTTTATTCAAAGCATATGAAGAGATTAGGCACACTTTGGTGCCTTCTTTCGAGTTTACGGCCCAAGAACCATGTCTTGGCCGTAAACTCACTTTGGTAGGTGATTTTGATGTGCTTTGGTCCTTGATTTAAGTGGGAACAATTCCTAGTAAATGTCCAATGCTTTAGGTGCCTTAAAAGCACCATTTGGAGCTTGAATTTGGAGTTTACGGGCTAAGAAACTCTTGGGCCGTGAACTCCCAAACTTGGGTGGTTTTTGCTTCATTTCATGTCCCTAACACACTTATAAATGAGTCTAAGGCAGTAGCATAACACAAGGGTCGGTCTTGGCTTTGTTTCGGGAGTTTACCGCCCAAGAACACCATGGGGAGTAAACTCCTAAATCTAGTGATTTAGCCTTCTAAATCATGTTATAAGTACATATAAAGCTTTCTAACAGTACTAGAAAGAGGTACTCACGATTTGGGATAAAAACACGAAGATCCGTGAGAGAGAAAATGGCTTGTCTCTAGTTGGAAATGTGAATAATGAATGAATTTGGTTTAGAATTCTATTTGTAGTCCTGAGATATTTTTGGCAGAAAATATTTTTAGTCCTGAAATGACCTCTATATAGTAGAGTGATGGAATAATAATAGGGTTGCACTAAACCCTAGTACATCCACTCTCCTGATATCTCCTGAAGTGTAAACCCCGAATTACTCAAACTTACATTAAAAAGTCTGAAAATTAATTGTGACTGCTATAACTTCTATTGAAGTGATATAGTTTGTACAGAATGGAAATTTCGGATTGTCACACCATCCACACTCTGCTATTGGTGAGATACGAGACCTCGCCCACACTCACCTCCCTACCAGGCACATACATGTATCACACAGACAACAAGTATAAACTATCATATAAACCATTCCTTGGGCACCCGCCCGTTATCGATGGACCTTGGTCCTAATTATCACACTGGCATACCGTGCCTAGGGCTAACCCCTGGGTCTTCCTAGTCATATGTACATGGGCCGGCATTGTGGCCTTATACCCATTCACACAAAAGGAAACTCACCTCGTACTGCTGAACTTGCTGGTAACCCCTCTGGATGCTGACTGACAATTCCCTGAACCGCTGCTCCACTAGCTCCCCGAGCTACCAATATCAAAACATATATCACTTAGCTTAACTGTTTTCCAAAAGTCAACTAAGTCAACTCTGGTCAAAGTCAACCTTCTAGGTCAACCCTACTCGCCGAGTCTACCTACTGACTCACCGAGTTCATTAGCTCAGAATCCTTTCATTCGCAACTTAACTCGCCGAGTCATCCCCTGACTCGCCGAGTCTACCGATTTCCGAGTCCTGACCTGTCCAACTCCCTAAGTCCCCACTCAACTCATTGATCCGAGTCTTAACTTCAAGGGTTTGGGGTTTCGCGACTTGACTCGCCGAGTCGAAGAACAGACTCGCCGAGTCCCAGGCAATCTTCAACAGACTCGCCGAGTTGTTCTTCCAACTCGTCGAGTTCCTGCCCAACTTCATCCAACTTGCCGAGTCCACCCATGTGACTTGTTGTGTCACTCCAGTTCTTAATTCATCCAGTGGCTTTTCGAGCCATGCAGGGGCTCCAAATCATAGATCCATACTTCCAAAGTCCATTCTCCATGTAAAGTTGCAAACTTATGTATAACTAAGGAGATCAAGGCTCAAAACACTACAAACTAGGGTTTAAGACAAAAAGGCTTAACAACCAACCCATAGACTGATGCTTCATGATTTTCTAGGCCAAGATACACTTAGATTTGAAGTAGCAACTTCAGATCTGGGCTTCTAACTCGAAATGGTTCTTAAACATGGCATAAAAGCCCAAAAACTCATAACCAAGGTAGATCTAGATGAAGAAGGGTGAAAATAACGACTTAATACCTTCAATAACTATGAAAGGTGACCCAAACTCTGGATCTAAATCCAATCCTTGAAGCCCCAATGATTCCTTCCTTCCTTCTTCTTTCAAATCACCCAAAAAATGGCAAGAGACTTGAATATGCAACAATGGAGGCTGAGGGTTTGAGTTTCTGGATGAGAGAGGCTCCAAGGAACCCTAATGGAGAGAATAAGACGCTTAAGTAGTGCCCAAATTCCCGGATTTAGGGTTTCCCAATCCAGACCGGACTCGCCGAGTTCCACCCTGGACTCGACGAGTTGACCTCCGTGACTTAGGGTTTTCCTTTCCTTTCTTGGTTTTTCTGATTATGGGTGTTACACTCTCTCTATTGGTCATAAACTGTCTTATGTTCATCACTCTACTCCTCACCCCTTACACCTATATTTATACATAAGAAACATGGGCTTGGTGAACATGGTCCGTGAATGGGTTTACGGCCGTAAACACAACCGTAAACATGTATACGGCCGTAAATACCAAGTTGTTTACGGTCCAAGACACAAAAATACATTTTCTTAGAAAAGTAAAGTATAAACCATATTTTTGACCCAACAGATCTCGGCCTCTAGTTGCTCATACAACACGAGTTTACAACTCCAAGCACTGTGATAGTACGAACGACATTCAACCGTTGGGTCTGGCCAGACATCTTGTTGAATATGTAAACCTGTGAATATGAAGAGCAATAAAAAATGGTTAATTTGATTTGTGTTTGATTAGGAATCATAGTTATTGATGAGATTCCAAGCTCGGATTGCACCGATGGAGTTCAAGTTTAGTATATTGGATTGAAATTATGTGAACGATGTCACACCCCGAAAACCAAAGGCAGAAACGTTCCCGGGGTTGACTCCATGTTGTGTATCAAATCCAATGTACATAGTAATCACAGTAAACAACCATTACATTACATATATATGAAAGTTTACATTTGGTTCAAAAGTAAATTGTACAAAGTTATACATATATCATATGAACAAAAGAGACGAGTCTTCGGAGCACTCCATCTTCACCAAAAGATATCGTCGGGTACCTGTCTAACTTGGACCTGAGAATACAAGCAGTTTGAAAATCAGCATAAAGCTGGTGAGTTCATAAGCGGTTTTGTTTTGTGAAAATGTATCGGTTTCCTTTAGTTTTCTGAAAATATTTGATATCCAAGAAAATCCCATATTTTCTTATGTAAAGTAGTTAAGTTATCTTTCGTTAGAGTTCTGTTACCAGATATAAGTTAACCCCAGGAAAATCCCATATTTTCCTAAATGTAAGATTGATTGAATAACACATACTATAGTTTAATATACAAACCTATAATTTAGACGAACTGTAGATAGAAGGTATTTTGAAAATCTTGGGACGAACATCCCGAACCAGTTAGTATTTAAAAACCTTGGGACTAACATCCCGAACCAGTTATAAGATAATTCGATAAAGATCATGGGATCACTATCCCGAAAATAGACATAAGATAGCTTGATAAAATCATGGGATTATCATCCCGTATAAGATTTAGTTTAAAAACCATGGGATTATCATCCCGAACGAAATGTAGACACAAGATCATGGGATTATCATCCCGAACGAGATACTGACATAAAACCATGGGATTACCATCCCGAACAAGATATAGATACAAAACCATGGGATTATCATCCCGAACAAGATATAGATTCTAAACAAACCCTAGCTATGAATAAGTTTATATTAATACGTATTGTGAGTCGGGTAACCATGCTGATACGACAACGAGACCTCCTTGACGTTAGTCAGACGTCGAATGATATACAGAATTTGTCACCCCAGGCGTGCCCGCCTAACTGTAGCTAGCAGTTAAGGTGTGGGATTGTCAGTCCCGAATAGATCTATTCACAAATTCCTCGCTCTCCCTCCAGGAGACTCTGGTTACACTTCCGGAGAGGATTTACTTGATCATCCATAAAGGGTAGTGACTATCTCACAAGCTAGTATTAAACTATTCACAAGATTCTCATATGATACCATACATACAAAGATTTCAATACATGATACATTGAAAAATATATACATATAATGAGACTATCTGGCAAAACATTCAAATGATATAGAGATAAACTGAATCAGACATAGTTTATCTAATAACTTAATACAGATATCAGTACATGATATAAAGAGAAACATAGAACCCCAAATTATTCCCATAATAATTTGATTAGTTTGGTTATTTTCTTAACTAAAATCCATTTAGTTGAAATTGATAAATCATTCCTTATGCTCAATATAATACATAAGGAGTAAATGAGTTTATAAGTTTGCCAGATATTATTTGAAACACATAGATATTATGATTTGAAAACAGTTTTGGTTTGCTTGTATTCCCCCCTGAAAACAGTTAAAAACAGTGAAAAGGGCGTAGGGGTATGAACTCACCGGACGAGATATGAGACGGTTTGGATGCTAAGAGTTGATCCGGGGCTTGTAAATACACGAGGTTCCTAATTATAATGTAAAGATACACATTTGTATCTAATTAGGACTTAGATTGATTGTTGGATAGGGACCATTGCTTCTAGTCGCGAAAACACTCCGATACGAGTGTTTGGAGGGACCCGGGTGGCGTTTAAGGACGTGAAATGATACTAGGGACTTGGGACTTGAGTTTACTCCCCATGAATAAACTTATACAAGAGTTTTTGGTCCAAAACACCCATTCCCCATGAGTTTACGGCCGTAAACTCATGGTAGGGTGGTTTATGGTGCAAATTTGGGTCATAAATGGATATGGACACTTGGAAATGCTTGGATTAATTTTTCTTAAGGCTTGGATTGAATTAAAAACATCATATAAAATACATAAGGGAGTTTACGGCCTAGGAATGGGGTCTTTGGCCGTAAACTCTCAATTCTCCAAGATTTAGTGTTTTTAGGGTGTTAAAATCAATCACATGTGATTCTAAAAATTCCCACAAGCCTAGAAATGAATTTGTATAGGACATATGAGGGATTTATGGAGTTTACGGCCCATGAAACCACCTTCATGGCCGTAAACTCTAATATATGGTGCTCCAAGGTGTTTCAAGGTCTAAAACTTGCATGAAAGGACTTCTAAAATTCATCTAAGGGCCTTAGGGGTGTTTAGTTTGCATTTTAACACCAAAAATTTTGGAGTTTACGGCCCAAGAACAAGCCTTGGCCGTAAACTCTTAGAAATCCCATGAATGATGTGTTTAAGGCCCTTAAAGTATTTTTGTTTGGTCCCTTGATTTATTCCAAGGCTTTTGGTGGTGTTGGATGGCTTTCTAACACCTTAGGATTGGATTTATGTCATGTTTTGGGGAGTTTACGGCCCAAGCACTCACCTTGGCCGTAAACTCATCTAAATCCCCCAAAATTCATGTTTCAAGTGTCCAAATGCTAGAACCAAGGTCCTATAATTCATATCTAAGCCATAGAAGTGATTTGGAAGGGTTTAAGGGCATGAAAAACCCCATTAACATGAGTTTACGGCCCAAGCTTATGCCTTGGCCGTAAACTTCTTCAAAGTCCTCAAAATCAAAGTTTTAAATGTTCTAAGTCCATATCTTGAAGTCCCTTAGCCATATCTAAAGTCCAATTGAGTCTAGGAAGGAGTTTAAGGGCTAAAAACCCTTCAAAATGGTGTTTACGGCCTAGGCAGCCTCCTGGGCCGTAAACTCACATATATTGTCCAATTTCATGATTAAATGTCAAATTTGGAAGCCAAACATGCTATAGATTAAGGCTAGGAAGGTACCTTAAGGATTTGAGGCCTTAAAATTGAGTTTTGGACACTTAATCTTTGGATTTAGGAGAGAGGTTAGAGAGAGAGTAGAGAGAGAAGGAAAAAGCTTCAAATGAGTGCTTAAACATGTTTATATAGTTCCTAAAACTTGGACACGGTGGAATTCTACCCGATACCGGCCTTAAACGAAGCTTTGGGTCGCAGCCGATTGAGTTTCCGTCACCCGACGAGGATATTTCTAAAACTTATGAAATAAATGTTTTGGGCTAATTTCATGAGTTCCTAAATGATTTGGACCCTCATTGAAAGATAATAAACATATAATTTTAGTTAACTAAGCCCAAAAACGATAACAGGACATTTCGATTTCCGACGAGTTATTCGGGTAGAACGGGTTTTCGGCAATGAACAACTTCGGGTTGTTACATTATCCCCCCGTTAGAGGGAATTTCGTCCCGAAATTCAAGGAATAAGATACTGATCATGGATTGGAATGAAATACGAATGGATTTGTTGCTTCGTATCTTCACTTTCTCAAGTGGAATCAGGTCTCTACTGGGCGTTCTAACGAATTCTCATTATCGGGACATGTCTTGGTTTCACTTCTTGACTTTCTATCAATCTACGATATCAATCTGCTTTCTCGTGAAAGTTCCAAACCTGAACGACTTCGTTTTCTTCAAGGAATCACTAGGGTTTCGTTGGGCAGACGCTTCTAAGGATTTGAGACGTGATGGTCTAGATAGATATTACCAAGCTCTAAGGGCATCCGAAACCTGAAGGTTGCAGAATCGATCTCTACGAAGATCTCGAAAGGTCTGATGTGAGACTAAACTGGATGCTCGAAAGAAACTCCCGGGAATCCTTCGGGATAGACATTTAGAGGGAAAGGCTGCTAACTTCTCGTTTCTCAATAATCACAGAAACGAGGGATGCGTGATAATTTACATTGGGAAAACTTTTGAGTTCTAAAGCATAAAATGATACGGAAGTTTGATGCCGAAGATCACGAGAACCGGGTCGAGAAAGAAATCTAGACGAGCGACCCTTTCGAAAGTAAGGATAACAATATGAATGAGACTCGGTCATTTCTAGTTAAACATGGCATCGAAGTATTTTCATGGAAAATTTCCCCCTTTATAAATCGAATGGAATAGAATAGTCCTCCGGACCGAGGATTCAATCTATAGGTACGAAGTTAATGTTCTCTATCTCACTAGTTAGTCGTCTCGACGGTATATATTTCGATTACATGCGAAGGATTGAGTTTAGAATACGTTCGAATAGATAGATAACAGGTTTCCCTTTTGCACCCAAAATCGAAAAGAGTTGCAAGCATAAGAATTATCAAAGAGAGATATACCTGCGACAGCAGAGGGATTTGTGGTTGTAGCTGTCTTGGGACAATTCCTTTTGAAGTGCCCAGCTTCACCACAATTGTAGCAGGCCGGACTGATTCCCGCTCCGGATGATTGGTTTGTTGGCTTGGTTGGTTTTGTACAGGTTCACGCAAGATGGCCCTTATTGCCACAATTGTCGCAGATCCTTTCGCGACATGGACCAGGAATGCGGTGGTGGTAGTTACACTTACCACACCAAGGAAGGGTACCAGTGTATCCACTGGTGGGAGTTTGGGCTGTGGAACCTACAGCTGAAACAGCGACAGGGGCAGTAGCAGCATGAACTGCTACCGTTTGCTGTTTCTTAGAAGACCCTTGCGTACTCTGGGCCTTCCGCTTGTTCCAGGATTTCTTTTTACTTCCGCCTCCACTAGTGAATGGCTCAGGGGTAGTAGCTTCTTCATCAGAGTTGTCTTCATGATCTATCAGGATTTTCGCAAGGCACTTAGCACTGTCATATGTATCTGGCTTCGCAGCCAAGACATTCCCCTTTGTTGGCTGGGTCAACCCCCAGATGAACCTCTCTATCTTTTTACTCTCCGGGGTAACCATTCCCGGACAAAGTAATGCCAGATCATCGAATCTTGAGGTATAAGCAGCTATGTCGGAACCCTTCATCTTAAGGTTCCAAAGTTCGTGTTCTAGCTTCTGGAGTTCGCCCCAAGGGCAATACTCAGCGAGAAGAAGCTCCTTCATAGCTTCCCAACCCATAGCATTGGCTACAGGTAAAGTTAAGGATTTGACTCGGCCATTCCACCAAGTCAGGGCTTTGTCTAGGAAAGTGCAGGAAGCAAACTTAACTCTATCAGACTCCGAACAGCTGCATATTTCAAAGATTGATTCGATTCTCTCGAACCATCGGGTTAAGGCAATGACACCCCCTGTGCCATCGAAGAATGTCGGTTTTGCGTTCATGAAGTCTTTATAGGAACCCCCTTTTTGGTGTCCCTGACTATCTTCTGGGTTTTGGGATTGGGGACCACCTCCTAAATTACCAGAGTTCATTTGCAACATGGCTGCTACCATTGCAGCAGTCAGAACTGTCTGAAGCGATGCAAGATCAAGTTGAGGAGGAGGTGGTGGCGGAGGAGGATTGTTGTTGTTCCTTGAGTTGGGTCTCTTTCTTGGAGGCATCTTGATCTAAAAAGATCAGGAAAGAGAGGATCATAAGTCCTCTGAATTGAATCAAGAGATATGGGACAGGAGATATCTCATCAAGGCAAATATAGCATCATACAAAGCGATAAAGCAGAAAGGAGTTATCAAGATAGAACATTTTCATCGCTAGAGAAATGATCAAGGAATAACGCGTATACAAGAATTTCTACAAAGGATCGGCGCGAGAAATACTCCCATAGTATTTCATGGTTCGCTGCAGCGTCGATTTGTTGTTTGGGATATTGGGTAAGTTTTAGGTATGTCGCATGCCACAGTCACTCCCAAGCACATGTTGGCCGTGTCTCGAATGAATATAGTTGGCCAGGCTATATTGACCCTAGACACGACTACATAACTGCCCAAGTTTAACTGCAGTGTACAACACCCATTTACTTATGTTTTGTTCTACTTGTAGTTACGGATTTCGACGGCTCGGCATACTTAAATACTTTTGAAAATACTTATATCTTGTAAGATACTTTTAGTTCAGAGCACTTAGGCCCCTTAATGTTTATAGTTTTATACCATGTAAGGTTTGGTATACTCCGTTCACTATAAACAAGGGCTCTGATACCAATCTGTCACACCCCGAAAACCAAAGGCGGAAACGTTCCCGGGGTTGACTCCATGTTGTGTATCAAATCCAATGTACATAGTAATCACAGTAAACAACCATTACATTACATATATATGAAAGTTTACATTTGGTTCAAAAGTAAATTGTACAAAGTTATACATATATCATATGAACAAAAGAGACGAGTCTTCGGAGCACTCCATCTTCACCAAAAGATATCGCCGGGTACCTGTCTAACTTGGACCTGAGAATACAAGCAGTTTGAAAATCAGCATAAAGCTGGTGAGTTCATAAGCGGTTTTGTTTTGTGAAAATGTATCGGTTTCCTTTAGTTTTCTGAAAATATTTGATATCCAAGAAAATCCCATATTTTCTTATGTAAAGTAGTTAAGTTATCTTTCGTTACAGTTCTGTTACCAGATATAAGTTAACCCCAGGAAAATCCCATATTTTCCTAAATGTAAGATTGATTGAATAACACATAGTATAGTTTAATATACAAAACTATAATTTAGACGAACTGTAGATAGAAGGTATTTTGAAAATCTTGGGACTAACATCCCGAACCAGTTAGTATTTAAAAACCTTGGGACTAACATCCCGAACCAGTTATAAGATAATTCGATAAAGATCATGGGATCATTATCCCGAAAATAGACATAAGATAGCTTGATAAAATCATGGGATTATCATCCCGTATAAGATTTAGTTTCAAAACCATGGGATTATCATCCCGAACGAAATGTAGACACAAGATCATGGGATTATCATCCCGAACGAGATACAGACATAAAACCATGGGATTACCATCCCGAACGAGATATAGATACAAAACCATGGGATTATCATCCCGAACAAGATATAGATTCTAAACAAACCCTAGCTATGAATAAGTTTATATTAATACGTATTGTGAGTCGGGTAACCATGCTGATACGACAACGAGACCTCCTTGACGTTAGTCAGACGTCGAATGATATACAGAATTTGTCACCCCAGGCGTGCCCGCCTAACTGTAGCTAGCAGTTAAGGTGTGGGATTGTCAGTCCCGAATAGATCTATTCACAAATTCCTCGCTCTCCCTCCAGGAGACTCTGGTTACACTTCCGGAGAGGATTTACTTGATCATCCATAAAGGGTAGTGACTATCTCACAAGCTAGTATTAAACTATTCACATGATTCTCATACGATACCATACATACAAAGATTTCAAGACATGATACATTGAAAAATAGATACATATAATGAGACTATCTGGCAAAACATTCGAATGATATAGAGATAAACTGAATCAGACATAGTTTATCTAATAACTTAATACAGATATCAGTACATGATATAAAGAGAAACATAGAACCCCAAAGTATTCCCATAATAATTTGATTAGTTTGGTTATTTTCTTAACTAAAATCCATTTAGTTGAAATTGATAAATCATTCCTTATGCTCAATATAATACATAAGGAGTAAAAGAGTTTATAATTTTGCCAGATATTATTTGAAACACATAGATATTATGATTTGAAAACAGTTTTGGTTTGCTTGTATTCCCCCCCTGAAAACAGTTAAAAACAGTGAAAAGGGCCTAGGGGTATGAACTCACCGGACGAGATATGATACGGTTTGGATGCTAAAAGTTGATCCGGGGCTTGTAAATACACGAGGTTCCTAATTATAATGTAAAGATACACATTTGTATCTAATTAGGACTTAGATTGATTGTTGGATAGGGACCATTGCTTCTAGTCGCGAAAACACTTCGATACGAGTGTTTGGAGGGACCCGGGTGGCGTTTAAGGACGTGAAATGACACTAGGGACTTGGGACTTGAGTTTACTCCCCATGAATAAACTTATACAAGAGTTTTTGGTCCAAAACACCCATTCCCCATGAGTTTACGGCAATACACGAGGTTCCTAATTATAATGTAAAGATACACATTTGTATCTAATTAGGACTTAGATTGATTGTTGGATAGGGACCATTGCTTCTAGTCGCGAAAACAGTTCGATACGAGTGTTTGGAGGGACCCGGGTGGCGTTTAAGGACGTGAAATGACACTAGGGACTTGGGACTTGAGTTTACTCCCCATGAATAAACTTATACAAGAGTTTTTGGTCCAAAACACCCATTCCCCATGAGTTTATGGCCGTAAACTCATGGTAGGGTGGTTTATGGTGCAAATTTGGGTCATAAATGGATATGGACACTTGGAAATGCTTGGATTAATTTTTCTTAAGGCTTGGATTGAATTAAAAACATCATATACAATACATAAGGGAGTTTACGGCCTAGGAATGGGGTCTTTGGCCGTAAACTCTCAATTCTCCAAGATTTAGTGTTTTTAGGGTGTTAAAATCAATCACATGTGATTCGAAAAATTCCCACAAGCCTAGAAATGAATTTGTATAGGACATATGAGGGATTTATGGAGTTTACGGCCCATGAAACCCCCTTCATGGCCGTAAACTCTAATATATGGTGCTCAAAGGTGTTTCAAGGTCTAAAACTTGCATGAAAGGACTTCTAAAATTCATCTAAGGGCCTTAGGGGTGTTTAGTTTGCATTCTAACACCAAAAATTTTGGAGTTTACGGCCCAAGAACAAGCCTTGGCCGTAAACTCTTAGAAATCCCATGAATGATGTGTTTAAGGACCTTAAAGTATTTTTGGTTGGTCCCTTGATTTATTCCAAGGCTTTTGGTGGTGTTGGATGGCTTTCTAACACCTTAGGATTGGATTTATGTCAAGTTTTGGGGAGTTTACAGCCCAAGCACTTACCTTGACCGTAAACTCATCTAAATCCCCCAAAATTCATGTTTCAAGTGTCCAAATGCTAGAACCAAGGTCCTATAATTCATATCTAAGCCATAGAAGTGATTTGGAAGGGTTTAAGGGCATGAAAAACCCCATTAACATGAGTTTACGGCCCAAGCTTATGCCTTGGCCGTAAACTCCTTCAAAGTCCTCAAAACCAAAGTTTTAAATGTTCTAAGTCCATATCTTGAAGTCCCTTAGCCATATCTAAAGTCCAATTGAGTCTAGGAAGGAGTTTAAGGGCTAAAAACCCTTCAAAATGGTGTTTACGGCCTAGGCAGCCTCCTGGGCCGTAAGCTCACATATATTGTCCAATTTCATGATTAAATGTCAAATTTGGAAGCCAAACATGCTATAGATTAAGGCTAGGAAGGTACCTTAAGGATTTGAGGCCTTAAAATTGAGTTTTGGACACTTAATCTTTGGATTTAGGAGAGAGGTTAGAGAGAGAGAGTAGAGAGAGAAGGAAAAAGCTTCAGATGAGTGCTTAAACATGTTTATATAGTTCCTAAAACTTGGACACGGTGGAATTCTACCCGATACCGGCCTTAAACGAAGCCTTGGGTCGCACCCGATTGAGTTTCCGTCACCCGACGAGGATATTTCTAAAACTTATGAAATAAATGTTTTGGGCTAATTTCATGAGTCCCTAAATGATTTGGACCCTCATTGAAAGATAATAAACATATAATTTTAGTTAACTAAGCCCAAAAACGATAACAGGACATTTCGATTTCCGACGAGTTATTCGGCTAGAACAGGTTTTCGGCGATGAACAACTTCGGGTTGTTACAAACGATGATCACAATGAGTGAGTGACAGAGAGAGACAGAGAGTGACTGTTATTTTTAATTGTTTAAATAAATAAATAATTATTAGATTTAAAAAATGAAAGAAAAATAGAAAATAAATACCCCAAGGGTATTATAGTCATTTTAGTTTTCTAAGGGATCAAATCCGCCACAAAACTAACTCAAAAGAACATGAAACCAAAAAATCGAGTTTTAACTAAACCTCAGAAAAAATACATACCATAGAAACTATTTTTTCCGTTTTGTCTAAAAAAAGGATATGAAAAAAAAAAACCCTGATAAGAAATAATTTTGGGTGACAAAACACATTTACTTTTTTATTACATAAATATAAATATAAACATATAAATCTCCCTATCTAATAAATAAATAGGGCTAATCTTATTGTGCCATGTTTCAAGCTATTAAATCAATATGACGCCATATTTCGTTGTTTTGGTTCTCCAATTTGAATTTCAGTTTACAACTCATACTCATAAATACTCATAAATTATATGTTAAAAAATATGTAACACCGTAAAAATTAAAGCAATTTTTCATATTTTCAAAACACATTGTTCGTTCACAATTATCAATAAAATCTCATTGTATCATAACTCAATTCCACAAAACATTTCCCAAAATCGAATTGCATAAAACTCAATGTGTGTGTACGAATCATGTCGGCGCCTTTCCGTGCTCCTTACTAGTACCTGAAACACATAACACAAAACACTGTAAGCAAGAAGCTTAGTGAGTTCCCCAAAATACCACTCTAACATACATTAGCCACTCAAGGCTATAACTTTGCTGACCCTCTGGTCAGTGTGTCTCAGTGGGACCATCCAGTCCCAACTCTCTCTGTGGTCCCTCTAGCCCTAACTCTATGGACCCGCTGGTCCTAACTCTAGAAACTATGAATCATGCATATCACATATCACAATAACACATAAATAACATACAATATACTAGCACATATCCCTGTTATTACTCTAGGTAATGTATAGTGAGAAAACTCACCTCAGATGTCTCGGTAAATCTCTGACTCGGTAGAAATACGGTCTAGCCTCCGCCTAATCACATAAAGTAAATACTCTCATAAATATAACTCTCGAGACTAGACTCAACCCTCTCTTGGCATCCTCAGAAGGGTAGAAGACCATTTTACCACTCTCTTGACACCAAGACCCCATTATTGACCAAACCCTCAAAGTCAACAGTCAAACTTTGACCCGACTCACCGAGTGAACTTGGGTGACTCGGGGAGTCTACGCGAGTCCACTATCCCTCTAGTCTCGCATGACACATCGAGTCTTTCCCCTGCTCGACGAGTTACACCTGGCATGAATCGTGCGGCTACCCCGAATCAACTCGCTGAGTCCCATTATGAACTCGGCGAGTTCCGCCTTCAACTCCAGTCCTCTAATTCCCTCTAACTCACCGAGCCATTCCCCCAACTCGGCAAGTACTCACTGAGTGAACTATGGGAAACCCTAGCCCTACTCGTCGAGTCTGTTCTTGGTACTCGGCAAGTCTATGCCATGCTCAAGCTCAAATGACCTCCTGAGGTCAGATCCGTTCCTCTAATCCATAGATCTGGCTTCCTTAAGCAATATAAACACGTAAAGTCTGGATCATGATGCCCATGCAAAGATCCAATGGCTCTATTTGAAGAAATGGCCTCAAAATGTCACCGTAAGCTCATTTTACCCAATGTCACCCCATAAAGATCAGAGAGTTAAGGTCTCTGGACCTCTTTGGATCCAGATCCGCAGCCTCAACACAAGAAGGGACCAATTGCACTATCATTCACACTCTAGATGGGCTAGAAACCCTAAATTTCAAGGATTAACACCCAAAACTGAAGAAGGATCGAATATATACCTCAATATGAAGTTCTTAGGCTCTGAAATCCACATAATAGCGCCTTCTTCAGCTCCCTCTTGCCTTGGTCACCTTCTTCTTGCAAAAACACCCACACAAGGATCAAAAATGGCCTATCCTTCCTCACAAATGCTCTAGATCTCTTAGGGTTTCACTCAGGGGTCTGGTAGCCACAATTGGTGGCTATAAGCCCCTTTAAATAGGCCTCAAACCCCGAGGATTAGGGTTTCATTAAACAGCGCAGACTCCCCGAGTCCACTAGTCGACTCGCTGAGTCCGACCATTAACCCGGATGGAATTCGTGACTCTACTCGGCGAATCTAAGCATCAACTTTCCGAGTCCCTCCAAAATCTCCAAAATAAATGAATAAATAATTTACCTGGAAACCCGGATATTTTAATTCTCCCCCACTAGAATCAGACTTCGCCCTCGAAGTCTCTTTCCACATATAACTCTGGATACTGCTCGTGCATCTCTAACTCTGGTTCCCAGGACATCTCGGAACCCTTCTGATGTTGCCACTGAACCTAAACCAATGGCACCTCCTTGTTTCTCAAAGCCTTGATCCTTCTATCCCGAATCGTGATCGGCCTCTCAACATAGTTCAGGCTCGCATCCACCTGAATCTCCTCTAATGGAACCAGTGCCGACTCATCAGCGATACACTTCCTCAACTGAGACACGTGGAAGGTATCATGAATCTGACTCAACTCTGTAGGTAGCTCCAAACGGTACGCTACCCTGCCCACCCTGGCGGTCACCCTGAAAGGACCAATATACCGAGGCACCAACTTGACTCTTTTCCAGAATTAGATCACTCCTTTCCAAGGAGATACCTTCAGGAGTACGAAGTCACCAACTTGGAACTCGAGCTCCGAGCGACGCCTGTCTGCGTAGCTCTTCTGACGACTCTGAGCCGTCAGTAACCTCTATCTGACCTGCTGAAACTACTCAGTCGTCTGAAGTACTATCTCTGTACTACCCATCACACGCTGACCGAACTCACCCCAGCAAATGGAAGTCTGACACCTCCTCCCATACAACAGCTCAAAGGGTGTCATATCGATGCTCGAATGTGTTGGATTAGTGTCTAAGTCCATAACTATTTTGGTATGTACTTGACCCGATGGTGCATGGTCCTTTTGGGTTGCCTTCACCAAAGCAACTTGATAGGATGAATTATGGAGAGAAAGGATTAATTATGATTTATTAATATATTATGAGAATAATATATTAAAGGAGAAATCATATTGTTTAATTAATATTAGTCAAGAATTAACAAGAATTAAGTTTGTGGCTAAAAGACATTAGTTAAACTTAAGGGACTAGAACTGTCAATTGTGTGATAGTTGAATATTGAGCTAATGGACTCCATATTAAAGGGGTGGAAGAATTCTATGGGGAAACTCATTAAAAATCGTCCTAGGCCTTTAAGGAAGGAGTCCATGGGTTGCTTAGGGCATAAGCATCCAAATTAGGGTTTCCTTGTTAGATAACCCTAATAGCCTCACTATTTAAAGAACCCTTAAGCCCCAAAAACGTGGTGAACTTGTTCTCTAGGGTTTCTACACGTTTTGGGTGTCTCTTCTCTCCTTATTCTTCATCCTCTTGCTCTTGGTGTTTGTGAACCATTAGAGGAGTGACCTTTGTGACTCTAAGCTTTCTAAAGTCATTACAAGGAGGATTTGAGATTGTTATTACTACATAACAATCAAGGTATGATCTAAACCCTAATTCATATGTTATATTGATTATCATATACTAGATCTAGGGTTTATAGTCTTGGATGAATTGCATGTACAATAGAGAAACCTAGATCCAAGCATTAGGGTTTGTATGAGCACATAGGATGTTCTTATGGTTAAAAACCCATCAGTGGTATCAGAGCCTTGATTGGTTTCTAATGTATTGACGCCTTGTATGTTTGTTCAAGTTGCAAAAACGTTTTTTGAGCTCCCTGCTTGATGAACTCGGCGAGTACCACAGTGTACTCGGCGAGTAGGCCTCAACTCGGCGAGTCCAGTGTGGTACTCGGCGAGTTTAAGCGTCAGATGGAGCTATTTTCGGGATTTCTTGCTGTTTTACTCATAGATACTTCCCTTATCTGTTTTAGATCTTTAAAATCCGATTTTATACATATTTATGATTATATCCTTGATTAAACAAAAGATAATTACCAATTTATTGGACAATAACTTCCTTATATGATAAAGTTTGATTATTTGTATTAATTGGGTAACTTACTTTGCAAGAAATTGAAATTAGGTCAAATATAGATAATGATAAAATAAATTATTTAATTTATATTATTTTTTATTTGATCCTTGTGTTATGAAAAGTTTCAATTTTTCCCCTTTTGGTTTTATAGTTTAAATTTGAACTCAAGTTTTGTTTTGTAATTTAAATAGTTGAAACCCTAATATTTTGAAAAAGATTTCAAAACTTGCCCTCAAGTTTTGGAATTTAAATTTTGATTGAAAAGTTTGATTTTGAAATATTTAAATTCTAAACCCTAATGTTTTGAAATGTTTCAAAACTTGCCCTCAAGTTTTGGAATTTAAAAGTTGATTAAAAGTTTAATTTAGGAATGTTAAATTCTAAAACACTAGTATTGTTTTGAAAAGTTTAAATCACACCCTTATGGTTTTATAATTAATTAAAGTGTATAATTAAAAGAGATTTAGTAAATCCATAAAGTTTTGGTGTACAATTTAATTAAATAAAAAGTATAATTATTAAATTAGAACACCTAGTATTTTAAAAGTGTAAAATACACCCTAAACTATATATAACATTAAAAGTCTAACATTATATATATGTATGAGTAAAAGTCAATCTTACCATTAGTAGGCCTCATTTACGAAGCTAGTCCATAAGGGGTGTTTAAGGAAATTTCCTATAAAATGGTGATTGAATGGGTATCCACTCTTACCCACCGCACTCTTGACTAGTGGAGGGTCGTTAGCCGAACGGGTAGGATAGGACATAAACCTTCCAGTATAAGTATAATGAAGTACAAAAGTAACTAAATGTTTTCATAAAATTCCCAATCTTAATTACTTTAGGCTAAAGTGAATTGATGCAATTCCATGAAATTGCACTTTGTGCCCTTGCGAAGACGTTAGTAGAGCGTGTGTGGTTAACCGACACACTAAATGGTTCTAAGCAAAGGTAGTGAAGGGTGACTCAATGTTTGTCATAGTTCGGTGGAGCGTGTGTGGTTAACCGGCACATCGAATAGGTGATTGTAACATGTGGGGGCACCATGTAGATTTTCATGGTTATTCACACCCGCTTTGTGATCCTCGGCATCCCAGTCACAAACTAGAGGGGCATATCGAGATTTAAACATGCCATTGAAAAGGTTCAATGAATATCAAAGGATCCAGGAGTTTTCAATACCTTTAAGACTTAATCTGTTTTTTGTTTTTCATGGTGGAAAATTAGTGAATCGTCATTCAATTCCCTTCAAAAGTTCTACAATTTGGGTTACGGCATCCCTCTCCCGAGTTGTTGAATATTGTGTTGAGTCCTAGCCTTAATATCTCATTTGGGTGATTTATTAAGGACTCAATCGATCAACTAACTTGAATTTGTTTTCTCCCGTTTTGTAGATGTCAAAGTACAACAATTATGGTCTTCCCAAATCCCGTGGAACAAGCATCCACATGAAGATGATATTCCACGATTCGATCGAGGAACAAGAAATCATGCTTCACTTCCTCCCGCTATTCTCCCTAACCCACAAGATAGAAGAACTGAAAGGTTCAATGTCACTAAATCCCTATTGGAAATGAAACATGAGGATGGTAAACCCGTGTGTGCCCACGTTCTAGGAATGAAATCACACATCGATAGGTTGATAATGTTGGGTGCGTCATTCCCGGATAAGTTGGCTGTGAACTGGGTTCTGCAGTCACTTCCCGAATCATATAATGAGTTCAAAAGAAAGTATTATATGATGGATCATGACGAAAACCTCATTGACCTAACTTACATGCTCATTGCTACTGAATCAGAAATGATTTGGCAAAGCAATGGAGCGTATTTGTTGGGAAAGTCAACCAACCATGCTTCCGAGGACATTCTAGGAGAACCGACCTGCGTTTGCTGCCAAGAGAAAGGGCGTTGGATACAAGTATGTCCTAAGAGCCTGAAGAGTCCAGAAGATGGGAGAGTCAAAAAGTATGGCTGTGCTTCAGGTAAAATCCACTATCTAACTCCATTAACTTCTTTTTCGTTGATTCTTAATACATAATGTGATGAGATTACATTTGAATGTTTTGCAGGATCAGTGAAAAAAGAGGAAGCTTGATGGAAAAGCAAAATGAGTCTAATCACAAAGAAATGGATCTCGATCGCATGGACTTGAAGATTAGATTTTGAGCTTAGAAAGTTATGATAGAATTGTTGGGAATATTTGATTACATAGTTTTTCAGTTGATTTTGCACTGTAAGGACAAATATTTTCCGTTGCTGTTATAAATAAAATAAATTTTATTTTGACTCATTTATTTATTTATTTCCTTGCAATAAAATTGTTATGAAAAATTGATGTTTGCATATTTCTACAACGAATGGATGTGATTCTTAATTATGATAATGGTGGAAATGTCGAGAATTTACCAAATAAGGAGAGTTTCTCATCGCCCAAGTTTCAATTGGACAGAAACTTGGAATCATGCAACTTGGTTGCACGATGAATGAGAAATTTCACATTTGGAAATTAGACTAAGTCGTTGACAAAGTGTCAAGTGAAGGACTAGAGATCGAGTACACAAAGTTGTGTGTTGATCAAGTCCACCACAAGAGTAACAAAGATATTCGTCATGATTCACTAAAGGTTTAGTAAATATGATTATACTTATAAGATTAAGTGTAATTTTGAATTGATTGAAAAGGTTTAAATCAATAGCAGAACGAATAAGAAGAATCAAGTAGGCAGAAAGATAAAAATTTCTCTATGCTAAGAAGAAGGGAGAGTACATTTTATGTTTTGTGATAGGTCTTAATGATTAAGAACATATCTCAATTGATCCTCTAAATGAATCTTTGTGCAATTGTATGTCTAAAAAGAGGAATCGAGAATTGAAGAAATGGTTAAATCAAGAAGTCAATCATACTTCATTCCAAAACCAAATCTTAGAGTTAAGATTGTGACATTGAGTGACAAGTCTTAAGAAGGTTTATAACATTCATTAAATGTGGAAAGTTGTGATGTCTTGGATAAGACAAAAACGAACTAGGACCAATTTTATGAAGTGTTTTGTCTTGATAAAAACTACACTAACTCTTGAATATTCGTTTGTCAAGAAATGTTCATTGACAAAAGAATCTTATATGTCAAGGAGTCAGTGGGAGTCTTAATGGTCTTGAAAAGTTTCAAGAACTAATCAAGAATAAACCTTATCGATCATCACTAGCACACGAGTTGAGGTTTTGACATTATCTTGTTTCTATGTCGTTCCAATTGGGTTAATTATGCATGTCAACCCTTTGAGTTCTCATTTGAATGCATAAAAGGCAAGGACCTTGATCAATGAAAAGTACATTGATAGGAAAGGATGAGTTGCTTAACTACTTGGAAGACATGGTGAGCAGTCGTGTTACCATAAGGCAAGAAATCAAGATTAAGAAAGTTCGGTCCATATGAGTTTGAATTAGTCGTAAACTTTGTTTTTGACAAATTCACATGGATAAGAACACATACACCATTAAAATCTAAGTGTCATAAGTTTCCTTCTTTCATGAAAATGACTGTGAGGAAATACTTTCACTAAAAGAGATTTTAAGAAGATAGTGATTGTGATAATTGGATTCTCGAATTTGATTATGGCTACGATATCCCTTTCCATAATTCGAATTGTGAGATTTGGCAATTAGTCTGAATTGTTTAGACACACATATAAGCTATCTAATGCAATGGTGTATAAGACTAAGAGGCTTGATAAAAGATTATCAAAGCATTAAGTATTATAAATATGAACTTAAGAAATTCAATAGGTATTGTTTTTCTGAAAGTTAAGCTGTTTCTGAATACATGTTAAAGCTAGTGGGAGGATAAGTGTTATGTTTATAATAATCATCGTGATAGTGGGAGCATAAATGTTATGCTTGTATGATTATTAAGGCAATTATTGTAAGTTAGCAATATTAATTATTGAAAACAAGAGTTATACTTTACAAAGTCGTAAGGATTGAATAGTTGTTTTGCTATAATTAAGGGAGAGAATATTATGCTTCATTTCAAATCTAAAGGCTTAGGTTGTGGAATGTTAATAAATTTAGTCAAGGAAACATAGTGAGTTCTTAAATTTCGATTATGATTATGGCATTCCTCTTCATAATTCGAATCATAAGAACGTGACACATAAGATATTATGGCAGAAGATCGATAAAGTATCAAATCGTTACGTAAGACATTATGCATCGTGTCCCATACGCTTCTGTATATAGGATAGATTGCAAATGCTATAATATTTGACCATTCTAAAATTTTCCAAATGTCTAGCTCATTTAGAGGGAAAAAGGACTAGAATCGGTTTTGACTAAGATAATTAAACAACTATCAAAGGACGATCCAAAGCTTGCTAAGGATTGGTCACTTGTGAGTAGTTGGAAGTATGATATTGGATGGAGCATATCGACATTATTATGAATAGATAAGATTCTATTAATAATGAGTTTTCATATGGTAAGTATGGAAAGGTTTCCATATTGGGAGTTGCATATTAAGAATCTATGTCTAGATTAGAAACTTTTATGCAAGAAGGATGTTCAAAGGAATGTACTTTGAGTGAGAAACATCACATCTATGGAATTGACTTGTAACAATTTCCGATAGAGAGATTTGTAATTCATTGGCAATAGTCATTGAGACCTTAGTGCAATGACATTACAAAAGAATCATTGCATAAAATGTTAGAATCTAACATATTCTATAAGTGGAAGGAATTTGATATTCTTTCACTTGTGAAAAGGATTGGGAGTTGTGAAATGAGTAGAATTGGAAATGTGTTCATTTGATCTATTTCACAAAGTAAGAGCCATAGGTTGGCATTGTGTGCATGCTAAGAGCATGGGACAAGTGTAGTTATAATTCAAGTAAGAAGTTGATTACCCGAAACAACAAATAATGAGTAATCGATATGGTGATAAATAAAAGGTGTTTTATTTATACTCAAAAGTTGATGCCATATGGGATTAGTATTATTCTTGTGTTTTACTTTGCATGTTTTGACTTCCTGAATGATTTAATTGGTTCAGAACAGTCAAATTATTCGAATGGGCCATAGTCGTTCATATGTTGGAAGTAGGTATGAATGAAGACTGTCGTGAATTGGTGTGTGGATTGTCTAAAGTGTATTAGACATAAGGAAATGTTTGCTTCAATGTTCATGAGTGCTTATGAATATGATTTGAGCATTGGATTAAACCCACGCTCACTTGGATCACTTCATGGATTTTATCACGAGTGATTGGTGAGATGATAACATCTTATATTCTTGAAACCAAGATGTGTGAGTTATATCTTGCGAGTCGGTTGCACATTGATAATATGTAAATGCACCAGTAACTTGGTGTTATAAAACATATTGTTGTGTGTGATTCGGTAAGTGAGTGCAAGCAAGCATTGAGTCAAAGTTTATCCGTTCCATTTATCCAAAGTAGGATAAAAGCGATATCTTTGGGCCTCTCGATGATTTAGTGATGGCACTTAAGCACTTGGCCAAGCCGGGACTAATTTGATGTGTTCAAATTGTAGTCTGTTATCAATCGTCATAAATCAGAAGTCGGGAAATAGTATAGAAAGAATGATTAAGTTCATGTCTCATATCTATACGATATCTAGAATGGAGGAATATATGATCCCTTATCTAAAGGACATGCGTATCTGATAAAATCAGAGTTGACAGCGGCTTTGGAAAGCTACGATTGCAGATCAGGATCTGAAGTCAAACGCAAAATAGTTGTTAGACTTATCCAAGTGGGAGACTGTTGGATTAGTGTCTAAGTCCATAACTATTTTGGTATGTACTTGACCCGATGGTGCATGGTCCTTTTGGGTTGCCTTCACCAAAGCAACTTGATAGGATGAATTATGGAGAGAAATGATTAATTATGATTTATTAATATATTATGAGAATAATATATTAAAGGAGAAATCATATTGTTTAATTAATATTAGTCAAGAATTAATAAGAATTAGGTTTGTGGCTAAAAGACATTAGTTAAACTTAAGGGACTAGAACTGCCAATTGTGTGATAGTTGAATATTGATCTAATGGACTCCATATTAAAGGGGTGGACGAATTCTATGGGGAAACTCATTGGAAATCGTCCTAGGCCTTTAAGGAAGGAGTTCATGGGTTGCTTAGGGCCTAAGCATCCAAATTAGGGTTTCCTTGTTAGATAACCCTAATAGCCTCACTATTTAAAGAACCCTTAAGCCCCAAAAACGTGGTGAACTTGTTCTCTAGGGTTTCTACACGTTTTGGGTGTCTCATCTCTCCTTATTCTTCATCCTCTTGCACTTGGTGTTTGTGAACCATTAGAGGAGTGACATTTGTGACTCTAAGCTTTCTAAAGTCATTACAAGGAGGATTTGAGATTGTTATTACTACATAACAATCAAGGTATGATCTAAACCCTAATTCATATGTTATATTAATTATCATATACTAGATCTAGGGTTTATAGCCTTGGATGAATTGCATGTACAATAGAGAAACCTAGATCCAAGCATTAGGGTTTGTATGAGCACATAGGATGTTCTTATGGTTAAAACCCCATCAGAATGATGGTTGTTGTTATAGGAAAACTTAGCCGAAGGCAAAAATGTGTCCCAACTCCCTCCTAAGTCCAGTACACATGCCCGCAGCATGTCGTCGAGCGTCTGAATCGTCCGCTCGCTCTGTCCGTCGGTCTGTGGGTGGTATGCGGTGCTAAAATGCAGCCTCGTACCCAAATCCTCATGAAATTTCTTCCAGAACCTGGAAGTGAAACGCACATCTCGATCTGAGACAATTGAGATCGGCACTCAATGTCGTGATACCACCTCTTTCACGTACAACTCTGTCAACCTCTCAGCGGAAGAGCTCTCACTGATAGCAAGGAAGTGAGCGCTCTTCATCAACCTGTCCACAATCACCCAAATTGCATTGACGCCCCTAGCAGTCCTCGATAATTTGGTGATAAAATCCATGGTAATCTGTTCCCACTTCCACTCAGGAACCTCCAACGGCTGCAACTTACCATGCGGTCTCTGATGCTCGGCCTTAACCCTACGATAGGTCAAACATCTCTCAACGAACCATGCAACATCCCTCTTCATAAAAGGCCACCAATACTCTCTCTTCAGGTCCAAATACATCTTAGTGGCCTCGGGATGGATCGAAAACTTCGATCTATGTGCCTCCTCCATCAAGATGGTACGTGTTCTGCCCACAAACGGCACCCAAATCCGACCCTAAAAGGTCATAAGCCCTTGGCTATCGATGACGAACTCTGATACCTGCCCGATAACCCACTCCCTCTTACAGTTCTCTGGTCTCACGGCCTCATCCTGGGCCCCTCGAATGGCGTCAAACACTGGAGTCATCACTATCATGCTCATACAAACATCTCGTATCGGGGCGCCCTCCGCCCTACGACTCATGGCATCAGCTACAACATTAGCCTTGCCCGGGTGGTACAGGATCTCACAATCGTAATCCTTCACAAAATCCAGCCATCTCCTTAGTCGCATGTTCAGGTTGGGCTGATCCATTATATACTTCAAGCTCTTGTGGTCCTTGTATATGGTACACCGAACCCCACACAGATAGTGACGCCAGATCTTGAGGGCGAACACCACTGCCCCCAACTCCAAATCGTGGGTGGGATACCTCATCTCATGAGGCTTCAGCTGCCTCGATGCGTATGCTATCACATGACCCCTCTGCATAAGCACCGCTCCCAACCCCGATATCAACGTGTCACAATACACTACGAAGTGCTCTATCCCCTCTAGAAGGGCTAACACCGGGGATTCGCATAGTCTCTGCCGAAGTATCTCGAAGGAGGCCTGTTGCTCTGGGCCCCATGAAAAAGCAACACCCTTCCGGGTCAACTTGGTGAGTGGCACGGTGATCTTAGAGAAATCCCTGATAAATATCCGGTAATAGCTTGCAAATCCTAAGAAACTCCTGATCTCGGTGGGGGATCTAGGCACCTCCCAACTCATCACTGCCTCAATCTTGTCCAGATCGACCAATATCCCATTATGGTTAACGAGGTGCCTAAGGAACTGGACCTCTCGTAACCAGAAATCACACTTGGAGAATTTGGCGTAAAGCCTCTCCGATCTCAAGACTCCAAGGCTCTCTGGATTTCAAATACACCAATATATCGTTGCTAAACACGATCACTGAGTGGTCCAACATCGGCCTACACACTCTGTTCATGAGATCCATGAACGCCGCCAGTGCATTGGTGAGCCCGAAAGGCATCACCACGAACTCGTAATGCCCGTAATGAGTCTTGAACGCTGTCTTCTGGATATCCTCATTTCGCACCCTCATCTGATTATATCCAGACCTCCAGTCAATCTTGGAGAACCAAGATGCTCCCTGCAACTGATCGAACAAATCGTCGATCCTTGGCAACTGGTAACGATTCTTGACCGTCAATTTGTTCAACTCCCGGTAATCAATGCACATCCGGTGTGAACCATCCTTTTTCTTGACAAAGAGGATAGGCGCTCCCCACGGTAAACTGCTCGACCGAATAAACCCCTTCCCCAGCAGCTCCTGAAGCTACAAGGATAACTCCTGCATCTCTGGAGGTGCAAGGTGATAGGGCGCCTTGGTGATAGTTGCTACCCCCGGAACCAAATCGATACGAAACTGTACCTGCCTCTCAGGAGGCACGCCCGACAACTCCTCCAGGATAACATCCGGGAACTCTCGCACTATCGGAACCTCATCAACTAACCCCGGCCTCCCTGAATCAACCCTCGTATCCATCACATACGCCACAAACCCACTACAGCCCTGCTATAGACTCTATCTCGCTCTAGTGGCCGAACAAAATGTTGACCCAGAACGTGTACCCTCGTCATATACCGTAAGAACTCCCCCACTAGGGTCTCATATGGTTACCAGCTGTCTCTCGTAGTCGATGACCGCTCCAAATTTGCTCAACCAGTCTATGCCCACGATGACACAGACATCTCCCATCGCAATACGAACTAAATCAATCGGAAACTCAACACCGAAAATCTCGAGTACACACCCTCGGATCACCTCGGTGGCATACACTACCCTCTCATCAGCTATGGAATCTCTCAGAGGTTGACTCAACGCCTCTCGACTAATACTGATGTGTTGACTGAAAGCCAAAGATACAAAAGACCGACTCGCACCCGAGTCAAATAACACCAAGGCAGGTACAGAACTCACAAGAAAAGTACCTACACATAACATAATATAAACACAATATCTCAAACATCAAAATGAATACATGTAAGAATACATACCAACCACGACATCGGGCGCTGCGCGGACCTCCTTCACGATCAACTGGAAGGCTCTCCCTCGCGCCTTCGCTGCCTCGGCCTTTACGGGCCGACTGTCTGTAGCTCTCACTACAACAGGGGCAGATCCCTGAGATGCTCCCTGAGCTGTCCCTCGCAACTGTGGACACTCTGCCTTCCGGTGTCCGGTCTGGTTGTAGTGGAAACATACTGCAAACCCCTTGGGGCAATCCTTGGCCATATGCCCCTCCTTACCATATTTGTAGCAAGACCCCGCTCTACACACCCCATCGTGGCTCTTTCCGCATTTGCCACAAGTGCGGCCTCTCTGACTCCCAGATCTTGAATCAGTGGGCTTGGCCCACTGCCGGCTGAGACTACGCCGGTCGCCGATCTCTCCCCTGAGACTCAGCCTCCTCCCTAGCCTGGGTCTCCAGCTCTATCTCCCTCTTCCGGGCATTTTCCTGAAGCTCAACAAATGTCTGGTACATCGATTTCGCCACGAACTCTCGTATATCCCTCCTCAAAATGCTCAGATATCAGCTCATACTTTCCTGCTCGGAGGACACGTGCTCTGGGCAGAACATCGCCCGCTCATGGAACATCCTCGTAATCACTGTAACAGACTTAGTACCCTGCTTGAGGGTCAGAAACTCCTAGACTAAACGCTCCCTCTCCATCTAGGGAATGTACTCATCTCGGAACATAGCAGTGAATCTCTCCCAGGTCACTGCATCAAGCTCAGCAGGCGAATAATGCGCCGTCACAAACTTCCACTAGTCCTTCGCTCCTAAGCGAAGTTGGTTCAACGCGAACCAGACTCTCAAATGCTCTAGATATGAGCAAGTGAAGAAACACCCCTCGATGTCTGAGATCCACCTCATCGCTGCAATCGGGTCCTAGGTCCCATCAAACTCCGATGGTTATGTGTTGCTGAACTCCTGGAACAGCAACACATCACCACCCTACGGCCTAGTCGCAGCTATGGCTGCAGTGGCCGTAGCAACCGCAGCCTCAGAAAGAGCAGCGTATCTCTCGTCAAATGTCTCGATCAGGGTGGTCTTGATACACCCGAACATCTCAGGTATCTCTGCCCTGATGGCCGTAGCCACATCCTCATGAATGATCCAACGGATCTTCTCATCCCTAGCACTGCTGCTCCCAGGTGTGTGGCGTGTCCCAACCATGATCTCCCTCTGAAATACGACATAAGAATGTTAGGGACTCGCTCGAGTATACCCACACTCAATGACTCCACCCTACTTGTTCCTTAGTACTCTTAGTATTCTTACATGGACTGTGCACTGACTCGTTGTCTTCAGTAGTACGGGCCCAATACTACCGTCCACACCGTATCAGCATCCATCCCAAGTCCTCCTCCCAGAGTCCCAAATCTCAAGTACTTTACTCTCTTTAATCATATGTTACTCACTAACAGATCTCTCATAAGCTCCTCGCTGCTATCTAAACACTATCAAGCATCCCTAGCAGCAAAACTCCTAGACTAATCATCACATATCATGCCACTCTAGTCCTAATAAGAATACCTAGTCTACTCTAGCATGCATAAAATAACTCATCATATAACATAACATAATATATCTTATAACACTTATCGCAAGGGTATTTTGATGGGTTTTGGCCATATGAACATTCCTATGTGCACATACAAACCCTAATGCTTGGATCTAGGTTTCTCTAATAAAACATGCGATGGATCCAAGACTTCTAATGGCTAATAGAGTATAAGAACAATACAAAATCAGAGTTAGAATCTTAGCTTAAAACACTTGTTTGATCTTCTTGTTCTTGGAGCTTTAGAGTCACAAATGTCACTCCTCTAATGGCTTACAAACACCAACTAGCAAGAGGATGATTTAAGAGAGAGGAGAAGGAGGAAATCGGCCAGGGTTTCTTTGCTTTTTCTGAGGTGCCGATTCCCCTTACCCCAAGGGTCTATTTATACTTGTAAGGCTCCTAGGGTTTCACCCTTAAACCCTAATTGGATAACTTTTACTCAAAGCAATCCAAATCCTTTCCAAGATAACCCCTTGGACGATTTGTGGCTTATCCCAAGCCCTAGAAATCGTCCAACCCTATCCATGAAGGATTTACAGCCCAAAGTGTAACTATCAAACAATTGACAGTTTATACCCTCTTATTTAATTAATCTCTTTAAGCCACAAAATTAATTCTAATTAATTTTATGACTTATATTAATCAAATAACAATATTATTATTCCTTATATTATTCTCATAATATATTAATAATATTTATTCTCTCATAATAAATCATCCAGTCAAGTTGCTATGGTGAAGGCAACCCAAAAGGACCATGGACAATCGGGTCACATACTTGCCTAATATATTTGCAGCCTTAGACACTATTCCAACAGTCTCCCACTTGGATAAGTCTAGTAACTATATGCACAAGTACAATTCGATTTGCAATCGTAGCTCTCAAAGACGCTGTCAAACTCTGATCTAATTCATCTTGTCCTTTAGATAAGGGATCGTACAGTCCTCTGTTAGATATCATGCTGACAATTCTATGGAATAATTTGTCTAGCATTTGGTTTCTCGATCTCCGATTCATTTGACATAGAACTTAATCGAACACATCAATTCAGTTCTGACCGGGCCCGGCATATAAGTCAAATCAAATCATCGAGCGGCCGAGATATCGCTTTTACCCTCTTATGATAAAAGTACCAGATAAACTTCGACTTATATTCATTTACTTATTCATTAATCAACTATACACAACAATGCGTTTTATAACACCGAGTTACTGATGCGGTTTCGCATTATCAATGTACAACCAATTAACAAATAAAAAACCATATATCTAGGTTTTAATACTATATGATATTATCGTCTTGCGATCACCCTTTTATATCATATTCCATAAGGTGATTCCAGCAAGCGCGGGTTTGTTCCAATGCTCAAAACCAATTGATAAGCACTCACGAACGTTGCAGCAACCTTTTGCTATGTCTAAAACCATTTAGACAATCTACACACCGATTCATGACAATCTTCATTCATATCTACTTCCCACATATGAACGATTGTGGACAATTTGAATAATTCGATTATTCTTAATAAACTCAATTATTCTGGAAGTCAAAACATGCAAAATGAAACAATAGTTAAACAATTAACATAAGACAGTAACATTACTCATAAATAATACTCTTTTATTTAATCATCAAATGTTAATTACATTTATCTATTACACGTTTCTACTACTATCTAATCTATACTAATATCATCCTTCAGCCCAATACTCCTAGCATGCTGCAAGTGCTTAACCCTACTCAGTCCCTTTGTAAGCGGATCTGCTGGGTTATCTTCTGATGATATCCTCTTCACTACGAGTTGTCCTTCTCCTACACAATGTCTAATAAAGTGATATTTTATGTCCATATGACGTGATCTACCATGATCTCTCGGTTCCTTGGTCAAGGCAACCGCTCCTTCATTATCACAGAAAATCTCCATGGGCTCCTTTATGGCAGGTACAACTCCAAGATCACCAATGAAGTTCTTCAACCATATTGCCTCCTTCGACGCTTTGCTCGCTGCAATGTACTCTGATTCGCACGTTGAATCAGCTACGGTTTCCTACTTGGAACTTTTCCAAGTCACTACTCCTCCATTCAGGGTAAAGACCCAGCCCGACTGCGAACGGTAGTTGTCCCTGTCGGTCTGAAAGTTGGCGTCACTGTACCCTCGCACCTTCAAGTCATCACTCCCTCCGAGGACTAAAAACCATTCCTTCATCCTCCGAAGGTAGTTAAGGATATTCTTCACTACAATCCAATGGGCTCTGCCAGGATTCCCTTGATATCTGCTAACCATGCTCAAAGCAAAGGCTACTTCAGGGTGAGTATAAGTCATAGGATACATAATTGAGCCAACTGCAGAAGCGTATGGTACTCGGCTCATTTCTGCTATTTCAGCTTCGGTACTCGGACTTTGAGTCTTACTCAACTTGGCGTTACTTCGTATCGGTAATTCTCCCTTCTTCGAGTTTTCCATAATAAAATGTTTTAGTACCTTATCTAAGTAAGTATTCTGACTAAGTCCTATTATTCTCTTACTTCTCTCTCTTACTATCCTTATGTCACACCCCCAAACCAGAATGGCGGAAACATTCGGGGGTGGATGACTTCACGTAGTATCACAGCCATTGAATATTGTAAAGAAAGTAACACAACCATCACATATATAATGAAAACGTATGTTGTTGCGTTATACATATTAGCAAAAGAATATTACAATGAGATGATAAATGTTCAATAATAAAACATCTTTAGTGTTCCCTTCTCCAAAAGCTGGTGGTTACTTGTATTACTGATTCCCTGAGAAATACAAGTGGTTTCGAAAAAGTGTCAACAATTAAGTTGGTGAGTTCATAAGTGTTTTTCATTGAAAAGTATGTCCTTTTTGATAGTAACTTGATGAACGAGGTTTTCAGAAAATCCAATATTTTCTATAGATGATTTGAAAAGTTTCCCGTGTTGGAGTGCATTAGTGTTTTCCATGCTTGAATAATAGTGATAAAATTTTTGTTAACAATAAAATGGAAAACTGAAATGCATATATGAATCTCGTAAATCAAACTTGTTTTTATACTTTTATGTGAGTTTTATAACCATAATATTGACACTGACGGCCTGTAACAACATTCTTCAGGTGTTGTAGTGTTATGACATTTGTCACCCCAGACCTGCCGGTCTAACTATAGCTAATAGTTTAGGTGCGGGATTGTCAATCCCGTATAGATCTATACACAAGTATCACGCTCTCTCTCCAAGAGATTATGGTATATAATACAGGACTTGAAATGCATACATACGAGTACGTTGAAATTTAAATGTCCCACATTACTTGGTATAAACAGATTTACGATAATAAAGACTTTACTTCTTTTAAAAGCATTTCATTTGTCGAGATGTATATGTAAAATGTATGAATCACTTGAATAGTACACTCATTATAGTTTCTCAAAAGTATGGTCCCATTTGGTAATAACAACTTGGTGATATAATAGCCCTTTAAACATAAAGTTATTTTTGTATCAAAACCCTATAAGAACGATATTATAAAAGTGATACTTTGATTTGTAATGTACTTGTATTCCCCCCCTAAAACGTGAAAAGATTTGAAAAGTAGGGGTATGAACTCACCCGTTAAGTTTGAAGAGAGAGGCTAGGGTTGAGCAGAACTTCGACCGCGGATGGTTGCGTCGTCGGGCTCTTCGGGGATCTCTGCAGCGTAAATCTTTCGTCGGGGGCTCGAGTGCGGAAACCGAGGTGAGGGAATGGTCTTTGGTGATTGGAATCGTGTGAGAGTATCTGGAGATTTTAGAATGTGTGCTTAAACTCGCAGCTGACGCCATCTATTTATAGTGCTGGGAGAGTGAGTACACGGGGCGTAATTTTGGAGTACGCGGGGCGTACTCACATACGCAGCGCGTACGTCGTTACGCTGGGCGTAAAAATGCGTCATGGCTTACGACTCCTGGCTAGCTAAGCGTAGCTTGGGCGGGCCGATGGGACTCGACTCTGGGTCTAGTACGCGGGGCGTACTCCCAGAGAACGCGGGGCGTAATCCGGCCTGTCCTCTTCTAAATTCTGTAACTTTCGCGTACGAGCTCCGTTTTTCGTGTTCTTTATATCCACGCGTAGGTGAGATTATGCTCTACAACCTTCCTTTAGACTCCGTCGGCTAGTTTTGACTTTATTTTTTTATGATATATTTTTAATAGGTCGGGCCTTCTAAAGTTCGTTAAAAATTCATAGGTTCTTTATTCGACGTCGGTTTTCGTTTGTCTTTTTATCGTTTTATTACCACTGAGGAGATCTTCAACTTCCGTTTAGGTGGCGATAGCTAAATAACACTCGATCTTCAATCCGAGTTTTTAGCCCTCTACTACTGTTACGAAACTTTGAAAATTCGTAACTTCTTCATACGAGGTCCAATTTGGGCGATCTTTTTATGCACGCTCACCTTTCAACGAGATTTACGACTTTTGTTTAGATACTTAAGGCTAAAATGCATTTTATTGAGATTTTACTTTTTACGTCAAATAATGTTTTAACGTCGTGTCGTAAATATACGAGTGGTTATAATTTCTTCAATATAACCCGGTTTTGAGCGTTCTTTATGTTTTTGGAAACCTTGGGATGATATCTAATATTTGATTCATCCCAACTTAGATACTTGAACACTTTATTTTCGAGGTTAATTTCGTTGTTTTTTAGCTTTCGAGTGTTTACAATGCTTTTGGAAAATATAGGGTTGTCACATCATCCCCCTGTTAAGGGAATTTCGTCCCGAAATTTAATCTAAGATAGAGTTTACAGTTTTATGAAAAAGATGCGGGTACTTTTGTTTCATCTAATCCTCGCGTTCCCAGGTGTATTCAGGTCCTCGCTTGGCGTTCCAGCGGACCTTTACAATGGGTATGCGGCTTTGTTTAGTCCTTTTGATTTCCCGATCCATGATCTCTACTGGTTCCTCCACAAATTGGAGGTTTTCATTTATTGCAATTTCGTCTAGAGGGACGACAAGGGTCTCGTCGGATAAGCACTTCTTCAGATTCGATACGTGAAAGGTAGGGTGTACGTTGTGGAGCTCCTGAGGTAGTCTAAGTTTGTAAGCCACTGGACCGATCCTGGCAAGGATCTCGAATGGTCCGATGTATCTAGGGTTCAGTTTTCCACGTTTTCCGAAGCGTATTAAACCTTTCCAAGGCAAGACTTTGAGTAGGACATGGTCTCCAACTTGGAATTCCAAGGGTTTGCGTCTCTTATCTGCGTAACTCTTTTGTCTATCCCTTGATGCTTTTAGACGTTCTCGGATTTGAACAATCTTCTCCGTAGTCTCCCTTATGATTTCTGGTCCAGTGAGCGTGTTGTCAGTTGCTTGTCCTTTTGCTAGTTGTGTGTCCCCCACTTCGGCCCAGCACAAAGGTGACCTGCATTTGCGGCCATAAAGGGCTTCGAACGGGGCAACTTTGATACTGGTGTTGTAGCTATTGTTGTACGAGAACTCGACCAAGGGTAGATGTGTGTCCCATGCTTTTCCAAAATCGATTACGCAAGCTCTCAGCATGTCTTCTAGGGTTTGTATAGTTCTCTCGCTCTGGCCATCGGTTTGTGGGTGATAAGCGGTACTCATATCTAGTCTTGTCCCCAAAGCTTTCTGTAGCGACTGCCAGAACCTTGAGGTGAATCTACTATCTCGGTCCGAGATAATGGATATGGGCACACCATGGAGTCGTACAATTTCTCTGAGGTATGTCCTTGTTAACTTCTCCAATTTATCCGTCTCTTTGATCGGTAGGAAATGCGCTGACTTAGTTAACCTATCGACAATTACCCAAATGGTGTCGAGTCCGCTTGTTGTCTTGGGTAATTTTGTTATGAAATCCATGGTTATCCGCTCCCACTTCCATTAGGGTATTTCTGGTTGTTGTAATAAACCCGAGGGCTTCTGATATTCCACCTTGACTTTGGCACATGTCAGGCATTTGCTCACGTAGTTAGCAATTTCGGCTTTCATGTTTTGCCACCAGTACAACTTCTTGAGATCGAGATACATCTTATCAGAGCCGGGATGTATGGAGTATCGTGTTTTATGGGCTTCGTCCATAACGATTTCTCTGAATCCACCAAACTTCGGTATCCGAATTCGATCCATGAAATAACGAATTCTGTTGTTCTTGGTCTCAAGGTTCTTATCCATTCCCCTTAGGGCTTCTCCTGTCACATTTTCGGATTTCAAGGCTTCTATTTGGGCTTCCTTGATTTGCGTGAACAGGTATGATTGGATCGTCATAGTTAGGGATTTCACTCGGCGACCTGAGTACTCCTTCCGACTGAGTGCATCAGCCACTACATTAGCCTTTCCAGGGTGATATCGAATTTCGCACTCGTAATCACTTAGTAGTTCTACCCATCGTCTTTGTCTCATGTTGAGTTCCTTCTGATTGAGGATATGTTGGAGGCTTTTATGATTAGTGAAGATGGTACATTTTGTGCCGTAGAGATAGTGTCTCCATATCTTCAGAGCGAAGACGACTGCTCCTAGCTCAAGATTGTGCGTTGTGTAATTCACTTCGTGCGTCTTTAGTTGCCTTGAGGCGTAGGCGATGACCTTCCCTCTTTGCATTAAGACACACCCAAGTCCTTGGTTTGATGCATCATAATAGACCACGAAGTCCTCCGTTCCCTCTGGCAGGGGTAGGATGGGCGCACTACATAAGGCTCGCTTTAGTGTCTGAAATGCACTGTCTTGTTTTTCTCCCCAGTCGAAGGTCACATTCTTCTGGGTTAGGGTGGTAAGTGGCTTTGCAATCTTTGAAAAGTTCGGTATGAATCATCGGTAATACCCGGCGAGTCCCAAAAATTGCCGGATTTCTGTAGGTGTTCTTGGAGTAGTCCAATTATCTATTGCCTTTATCTTGGAAGGGTCCACGTGTATTCCTTCTTTGCTTACAACATGTCCTAGGAAATCCACTTCCCGAATCCAAAATTCGCATTTGGAAAATTTTGCGTAAAGTTTCTCTGCCCTTAATGTTTCCAGTACTTGGCGGAGATGTTTGTTGTGTTCTTCCTGGCTTCTTGAATAGATGAGTATATCATCTATGAATACGATCACGAATTTATCCAGGAAGGGACGACATACTCGGTTCATCAAGTCCATGAACACTGCTGGAGCATTCGTAAATCCGAAGGGCATTACTACAAATTCGTAGTGACCGTAACGTGTTCGGAAAGCCGTTTTGGGGATGTCTCCCTCCAGTACTCGCAGTTGGTGATAACCAGATCTTAGATCGATCTTGGAGAAGTAGCTTGCTCCCTGCAGTTGGTCGAATAGATCGTCTATGCGCGGTAAGGGATATCGGTTCTTGATCGTGATTTTGTTCATTTCCCGATAATCGATGCACATGAGAAAGGATCCGTCCTTCTTTTTCACGAATAGGACTGGCGCTCCCCATGGTGAGAAGCTCGGTCTGATGAACCCCTTGCTCAGCAGTTCGTTTAATTGACTGGATAGTTCCTGCATCTCGGCTGGGGCTAAGCGGTACGGTGACTTTGCTACAGGGGTAGCTCCGGGGATTAAGTCGATTCTGAACTCAACTTGACGTTCTGGTGGGATTCCTGGAAGATCTTCTGGGAAAATATCTGGGAAGTTGCAGACTTCCGGAATGTCTTTAATGTTTTTCGATTCTCGTTTCTTGTCTACTATGTGGGCTAGAAAGGCATGATATTCCTTACGAAGATACTTTTGTGCTTTAATACAGGAAATGATTTGTAAACTTGAACTAGGTTTGTCGCCATAAATGACAAGAGTTTCGCCGTTTGGCAGATTTAGGCGAACAGCCCTTTCGTGGCAAAGGATATCGGCATGGTGAAGGCTCAACCAGTCCATACCGATGATGACATCGAAACTTCTTATGGAAATGGGCATAAGATCGACTCAAAACAAACGCTCGTTTAAATTTAGTGTGCACCCTACGTACAAATCGTTTGCGTGTTCTGTTTTACCGTTTGCCATTTCTACAATGAATATTTTATTGAGTGGTTGGGGTTTTTGATTAAGTAGGTGTTTGAATTTATGACTCACAAAACTTCTCTCCGCACCGCAGTCAAAAAGTATGCATGCATAAGTGTTGTTGAGTAGGAACGTACCCGTAACCACCGTCGGGTCTGCTATTGCTTCATTATGTCCTACTGCCAGCACTCTCCCCACACCGCCAATATTCCTTTCCTTGGGACAATCCCTCCTGAAGTGTCTAGTCTCTCCGCGTACATAACACGCCCGGCTTACTCCAGTGCCAGAAACTTGAGTGATTGGTCGTGCCGGTGCTTTACAGAAACGGGCTGTGTGTTGATCTACGAGGAGGCATGTTCTGGTAGAAAAAGAAAATAAGAATGAATACTATAAGTTTCTAATGTTTTGACAATCGTGTGTTAGTTGTATCTTGTAATTTGTTTTGACTTTAGTTTATGGTTTCAAGGTAGGCATAGAAATTTAAAACTCGTAATTTTTGAGAGGTATATAATAAGAAATACTTCATATTCATACATATAGGTCACACCTGAGGTGTGTTACATTGCATATCTTGTTCGGGAAAAATTGACCTTCCTAGAGGTCTCCGATTGCAGATACAAAAGGGAAATAAGGGAAAAAAAAACTTTTATCCGAAATCCTAATCTATAACAAAATTGTTGGGCATCGAACAAGCTCTACTTGCGGCGTTTGGAGCTAGACTCGGCATCCGACCGTTTGACTCCCATCAGTCGCCTCTCGAGATCTGCTTGTTGTTCCTTCATCTATCTTATTTCTGCCAGAGCCGTTATCATTTGGTTCTGAAGTGTCCCCATGTAGATTTGGGTATTCTCATGTAGTCCTTCCAAACGGCGGATGTCAGCGGCGTTACCTTGGGTAGCAGCATTGATTTCGCGAACTCTAGCTGCTTGTTGGTCCGCCTGGTAGTTCTGGTTAGCTATAACGTTCACGACGACAGGAAGTGCTCGATCAGCTGAGCCTCCCCCACTGACGTTGTAAAAATCCCGACACATGCCGAATGGAGGGCGTACACCTTGTTGGCGGCTCTAGTAGTAGAGGTGGCTCCCCCAGATGGGCATGGGTCCCGGTTGATCTGGTCTGATTACGGGAGGATGAGGGATGGGAGGGTCGTACACTTCTGGCTCGGAGTCTGTCCCGCTAGAAATCTCCACGAACTCTTCGTCGACTTCGAACTCCTCTCCGACTTCGACTTCGAATTCTTCCTCGATAACCCCTTCGGGTTCTTCCTCGACCTCTTCTTCGATTTCCTCCGGGTCTTCCTCCGGGTCTTCTTCTATCCAACCGCCGTTGCCTTGGTTTGGGTAGTAGGGATCTCTTGGTAAATGGAATCCGGCCATTTGTCTGTACTAGGATAGATGTATGAGAACGTTATAAGAAAAGAAATTTCTATTTAACGACTTATTATTTTTAACTATAATTTTTATTGTACAACTATTTTTAATAATACTCCTATAATATTTCAAATTGGCGAAACTAAAATAATTTTGTCTTTGGTAAGTTTTCGGCTTGTTGTCCACTACGACCATTCCTCGACGTACGTTGGTCAAATCCAGGATAAATATAGTTGATCAGGCTATATTTATTCTCGACCTGATTACATACCCCGGGGCTCAATCGTAGTGTCGTAACTTGCCTTAATACTTTTTAGTAAAACTTGTTATGATACGAAATTAATGCATGCTTGTAAAAGTGTATATCTTTAAAAGAAAGTATTTTGTTCATGAAAATGTTTTGTCAGAGGGTTTTTGGTCCCCTTTGCATTTATAGTTTGTATATCGTATGTGGTTCGATATACTTAGTTCACTATAAACAATGCTCTGATACCAATCTGTCACACCCCCAAACCAGAATGGCGGAAACATTCGGGGGTGGATGACTTCACGTAGTATCACAACCATTGAATATTGTAAAGAAAGTAACACAACCATCACATATATAATGAAAACGTATGTTGTTGCGTTATACATATTAGCAAAAGAATATTACAATGAGATGATAAATGTTCAATAATAAAACATCCTTAGTGTTCCCTTCTCCAAAAGCTGGTGGTTACTTGTATTACTGATTCCCTGAAAAATACAAGTGGTTTCGAAAAAGTGTCAACAATTAAGTTGGTGAGTTCATAAGTGTTTTTCATTGAAAAGTATGTCCTTTTTGATAGTAACTTGATGAACGAGGTTTTCAGAAAATCCAATATTTTCTATAGATGATTTGAAAAGTTTCCCGTGTTGGAGTGCATTAGTGTTTTCCATGCTTGAATAATAGTGATAAAATTTGTGTTAACAATAAAATGGAAAACTGAAATGCATCTATGAATCTCGTAAATCAAACTTGTTTTTATACTTTTATGTGAGTTTTATAACCATACTATTGACACTGACGGCCTGTAACAACATTCTTCAGGTGTTGTAGTGTTGCGGGATTGTCAATCCCGTATAGATCTATACACAAGTATCACGCTCTCTCTCCAAGAGATTATGGTATATAATACAGGACTTGAAATGCATACATACGAGTACGTTGAAGTTTAAATGTCTCACATTACTTGGTATAAACAGATTTACGATAATAAAGACTTTACTTCTTTTAAAAGCATTTCATTTGTCGAGATGTATATGTAAAATGTATGAATCACTTGAATACTACACTCATTATAGTTTCTCAAAAGTATGTTCCCATTTGGTAATAACAACTTGGTGATATAATAGCCCTTTAAACATAAAGTTATTTTTGTATCAAAACCCTATAAGAACGATATTATAAAAGTGATACTTTGATTTGTAATGTACTTGTATTCCCCCCCTAAAACGTGAAAAGATTTGAAAAGTAGGGGTATGAACTCACCCGTTAAGTTTGAAGAGAGAGGCTAGGGTTGAGCAGAACTTCGACCGCGGATGGTTGCGTCGTCGGGCTCTTCGGGGATCTCTGCAGCGTAAATCTTTTGTCGGGGGCTCGAGTGCGGAAACCGAGGTGAGGGAATGGTCTCTGGTGCTTGGAAGGGTGTGAGAGTATCTGGAGATTTTAGAATGTGTGCTTAAACTCGCAGCCGATGCCATCTATTTATAGTGCTGGGAGAGTGAGTACACGGGGCGTAATTTTGGAGTACGCGGGGCGTACTCTCGTACGCAGCGCGTACGTCGTTACGCTGGGCGTAAAAATGTGTCATGGCTTACGACTCCTGGCTAGCTAAGCGTAGCTTGGGTGGGCCGATGGGACTCGACTCTGGGTCTAGTACGCGGGGCGTACTCCCAGAGAACGCGGGGCGTAATCCGGTCTGTCCTCTTCTAAATTCTGTAACTTTCGCGTACGAGCTCCGTTTTTCGTGTTCTTTATATCCACGCGTAGGTGAGATTATTCTCTACAACCTTCATTTATACTCCGTCGGCTAGTTTTGACTTTATTTTTTCATGATATATTTTTAATAGGTCGGGCCTTCTAAAGTTCGTTAAAAATTCATAGGTTCTTTATTCGACGTCGGTTTTCGTTTGTCTTTTTATCGTTTTATTACCACTGAGGAGATCTTCAACTTCCGTTTAGGTGGCGATAGCTAAATAACACTCGATCTTCAATCCGAGTTTTTAGCCCTCTACTACTGTTACGAAACTTTGAAAATTCGTAACTTCTTCATACGAGGTCCAATTTGGGCGATCTTTTTATGCACGCTCACCTTTCAACGAGATTTACGACTTTTGTTTAGATACTTAAGGCTAAAATGCATTTTATTGAGATTTTACTTTTTACGTCAAATAATGTTTTAACGTCGTGTCGTAAATATACGAGTGGTTATAATTTCTTCAATATAACCCGGTTTTGAGCGTTCTTTATGTTTTTGGAAACCTTGGGATGATATCTAATATTTGATTCATCCCAACTTAGATACTTGAACACTTTATTTTCGAGGTTAATTTCGTTGTTTTTTAGCTTTCGAGTGTTTACAATGCTTTTGGAAAATATAGGGTTTTCACACCTTATTCCCAAAATATAGGAAGCCTCTCCAAGGTCCTTCATAACGAAGCACTTCCCAAGCCAGGACTTAACCTCCTGTAGAGTCGGGACGTCGTTTCCTATGAGTAGTATGTCATCGACATACAAAACGAGAAAGCTAACTATGCTCCCACTGGCTTTGACATATACACACGATTCATCTTCGCTTCGTACAAATCTAAACTCTTTGACTTTCTCATCGAAGCAAAGATTCCATCTGCGAGATGCTTGCTTAAGTCCATAAATGGACTTCTCAAGCTTACATACTCTATTCGGATGCTTCGGATCGACAAAACCCTCTGGCTAAGCCATGTAAACATCCTCGGCCAACTTCCCATTAAGGAAAGCGGTCTTGACATCCATTTGCCAAATCTCATAATCATGAAATGCGGCAATCGCTAGCATCACTCTAATAGATTTTATCTTCGCAACTGGTGAGAAGGTCTCATCATTGTCAACTCCGGGAGTTTGAGTAAAGCCCTTCGCAACCAATCGCGCCTTATATGTGTGTACGTTTCCATCCACGTCGGTCTTCTTCTTGAAGATTCATTTGAACCCAACGGTCTTACGTCCGGGTACATTATCAACCAAATTCCAAACTTGGTTGTCATACATGGATTGGATCTCGCTGTCCATTGCCTATTTCCATTTTACAGACTTCGGGCCTGCCATGGCTTCCTTGTAGCTATTAGGTTCATCAAGATTTATTAGTGTACCATCACTAATATACGTGTCCCCTTCAGTAGTAATATGAAAACCATAAAACTGGGGTTGAACTCTAACTCTTTAGGAACATCTAAGAGGTATGGACTTGTCAATCGGTTCAATCGGAGTTTCCTCCTCGGGTTGAGTGCTAGCGGTAGAGGTTCCTTCATCTATCGACCCTTGAATCTCTTCAAGCTCGATTTGCCTCCCACTGTCTCCTTGGCTTATGAGTTCTCGCTCTCGAAAAACTCCTCTCCTCGCAAAGAAGACAACATTGTCCTTCGGTCTATAGAAGAGATATCCAAAGGATTTCTGCGGGTAGCCGATGAAAATACATCGCTCATTACGAGGTTCGAACTTGTCGTGAGTATCTCGTCTTACGAAAGCCTCACAACCCCAAACCTTTGATATGTGCCAACGAGGGAGCTTTCCCTGTCCACATCTCGTGAGGTGTTTTGGCAACCTTCTTAGTAGGGACTCGGTTAAGGATATGGGCGGCAGTCTCTAAGGCATACCCCCAAAAAGAGATAGGTAGTGAAGCACGACTCATCATAGAGCGAACCATGTGCAACAAGGTTCGATTACGCCTTTCTGCTACACCATTCAATTGTGGTGTCCTAGGTGGCGTCAGTTGTGAAACTATTCCACACTCCTTGAGATAATCGTGGAATTCAAGACTTAGGTACTCTCCTCCTCGATCGGATCGAAGCATCTTGATTTTCCTGCCCAATTGATTCTCCACTTCATTCTTGAACTCTTTGAACTTTTCAAAAGTTTCTAACTTTTGCTTGATTAAGTAAATATACCCATATGTACTATAGTCATCGGTAAAAGTCACAGAGAAGCGGTTCCCATCCTTCGTGGTTGATCTAAACGGTCCACATACATCGGTATGTATTAAGTCCAATAGACCCTCACCCTTTCACACATACTTGTGAAAGGTGACTTAGTCATCTTTCCAAGCAAACAAGACATGCATGTGTCATCTTCCCTAAGGTCGAATGACTCCAACACTACATCCTTTTGGAGTTGGGCTATGCGCTTCTTGTTGACATGTCCAAGACGACAATGCCACAAGAATGCTCTATCCATACTATTGGAAGAATCCATGCATAAAACATCATTTCCTAAGTTATCTACAATCATAACGGTTTCATAAATTCCATTACATGGTATAGCTTCAAAATAAAAAACACCATTTAGATAAGCCAAAATAGAACCATTCTCATTATTAAAAGAAAATCTAAAACCTTGTCTAAACAAACCATGAAATGAAATGATGTTTCTAGCCATTTCTGGCGAATAGCAACAATTGTTCAAATCTAAAGATAAACCATTCCTAAGCACTACAGAATACACTTTAATCTTGGTCACAGGCGACGATCTTCTGTTCCCCATGATTAGATTTATTCTTCCATACTCCACGTCTCTATTTCTTCTTAGTCCCTGCACATCAGAACAAATGTGGTAACCACAACCGGTATCAAGAACCCAAGAAATATCATGAGATGAATCGTTAGATTTAATTGTGTATATACCTGCGAAAGACGGCTTGATCTTTCCTTCCTTAATGGCTTGCAGGTACTCTGGACAGCTTCTCTTCCAATGTCCTATCTTGTGGCAGTGGTGGCACTCTGCCTCCTTTGGGTTAGGGCAGGGTTTAGCAGGATCAACTTTGCATCAATTCACTTTTCCTAAAGTAACTAAGATTGGGAAATTTTTGAAAAACATGTAGTTACTTTGTATTTCATATTATACTTTTAATGAAGAGATGAGGTTGCCCTATCCTACCCGTTCGACTAACGACCCTCCACCGATCAAGCAAGCGGTAGGTGTGAGTGTACACCCATTAAGCGCCATTTTATAGGCAACAACCTTATACCCACCTTATAGATCGGCTTCGTGAATGAGGCTTACTAACGGTAACACTAGCATTTTAATTATACATACATATATATATATATATATATATATATATATATATATATATATATTAATCTTGTAATATTATATTAGTATAGGGTTGGATTTTAAATTTGTAAAATTTTAGGGTTTTAAATTTAAATTGTCTAAATTAAACTTTTAATCACAAAACATAAATTTCAAAACTTGAGGACAAGTTTTAAACTATTCAAAACATAGAGGATCAAATAACAAATCATCTAAATTAACAATTAATCACATAATTATCCATATTTGATTTATTTATGATTTCTTGCTAAATAATTTACCAATTTAATCAAAATAATTAATTAATTATCACATAAGGAAATTAAATATTTTATTAATTGATAAATATCTTTTATTAGATCAAGATTACAGTCATATATATCAAAAAATTGGATTAGGGTTGATCTAATATGATAAAGGCAAGTTTCCATAAGATAAATATCAAAAAATCCCGATTTTTGCTCTTCCTGACGCTCGGACTCGCCGAGTGCCCAACTGCACTCGCCGAGTCCACCATGGGACTCGCCGAGTCCATGACTCATAATCACAAAATACGAATTTTGCAAGCAAGAAAGAAACAATCATGCATCAATTTAATAGAAACCAATCTAGGCTCTGATACCACTGATGGGTTTTGGCCATATGAACATTCCTATGTGCACATACAAACCCTAATGCTTGGATCTAGGTTTCTCTAATAAAACATGCATTGGATCCAAGACTTCTAATGGCTAATAGAGTATAAGAACAATACAAAATCAGAGTTAGAAGCTTACCTTAAAACACTTGTTTGATCTTCTTGTTATTGGAGCTTTAGAGTCACAAATGTCACTCCTCTAATGGCTTACAAACACCAACTAGCAAAAGGATGATTTAAGAGAGAGGAGAAGGAGGAAATCGGCCAGTGTTTCTTTGCTTTTTCAGAGGTGCCGATTCCCCTTACCCCAAGGGTCTATTTATACTTGTAAGGCTCCTAGGGTTTCACCCTTAAACCCTAATTGGATAACTTTTACTCAACACAAGTGCATTGTCCCACAATAGCTTAGATGCAATCCTTAGGGCTTAAAACACTTATATAAAGTGTTTATTGTGTCTAGGATGTCTTAACATTATCAGTTAGTGATTTAAGACTAATTGAATGCATATATGTGTGATTATATGTTCATTAGGATCGTAGTGTGTGTACAAGTCCTCACTTAACACCTAACAATCCTACACCGTTCAGTTCATCAAAATCACCATCTACAAGTGAGTTCATACCCCTTAACCAATGATTTAAATGTTTTTAAATGCTTTAGGGGGGGGGGGAATACAAGTCAAGTACTTATAGTTATTACATCAATCACATGTGATTAATAACTACAAAACCAGTGATTTCCTTATTGTTCAAATTGTTTATCAAACTGTTTTGCTTCAAACTATTTTACAAGTTCTTATACTTATCAAATACATTTGTTTAAACTCTGTTTTACTTATTATCAATTGCATGTCTAGGTATGTATAGTTATATAAGCAATGTTTAAAAAAGCTTAGGAAGGCCTGCCCGCCCTATTTCCTTTTCACGCTTGAGATGTGGTCTGGTGGGATATCGGGTACCCATCCGAAGGTCGTTTAAATATTAGTTATATATCATGTGTACATATACAGTCATAAAAAGTCCTTCCAGTTCATTCGATACCCGTGGGTAGCAAGGGTATACTTCCATGTTCATACGTACCAGTACATCACCAGTAAGTTACCATAAGGGTAGCACAAGAAGAGTCTATTATTACTAGAACGATGAAACATACAATGAGTCAGTTCATTCATGAGTCAATACTTGCTAGATAAAGAGAGAACATTCATTACAGCTAGCACACGCAGAACATTACAGTACATTACTATACTATTATATAGATATGTTTTACATGATTTCGCTTACATGTATACGTTTACATGAGTGCTGTTACATATACTTTGATAGGACAGACATCACTAGGTGCTATAGCATAGAACAAGTTCAGGATCTAACTATACCGATGAATCACAACGCATTGTGGTAGTTATATCGGGTATACATGATCATAGTAATGTGGATGTTCATGGTTGGCATAAAGGCAGGCGTCGTGTAAAGGTCCCAAAATCCATTTGACAGGGGAGCGTTTAGCCTGGGATCTAGCCATCACATTAGGCCTTATCCCTCAAATAAGGCAATAGGAGTACAGAGGTAGTCACTTATTACAAATACTATAGTACTTATAAAGGTTACCCTAGACTTAAGGTAATTAGTACGGTTGTAGTACGACACTACACCATAGTACTATCTCATTTTTCCCATTAACATTCACTTCGTGAATTTTCACACGATGCACGGTAATGTAGAATCTATATTTTCGGTAAATGATAGTACGAATTGGGGAAAACACACACTCTATCAAGAGACATACGCACAGACACTAGATGCCTTGGTAGAAGGCTACAGTTAGTAGGAAACATAGGGTTTTCTAGGAGAGTTCAAACATTACACAAAAGCATATTGCAGAGACATCTTACCAACGTTTTCATACAAACTCAGACATTAATATACTTGTGATCTCACCAGCATTAAGCTGATACTCGCTTTCAAAATAACTTGTATTCTCAGGTCACCACTAGACAGGTATAGGTGCCAGGTTTTTGAGAAGATGGAGTTCGTTCAAGACTCATCTTATTATTTTGATATGTATATTTTTGGTGTCTATAACTTTGACAAGAACACACATGTATGAAATTATTTTATTAATGCAATGGATGATGTGGTTGCTTGTTTACTATTATTCATTGTTTGTGATACTGTACATGACGTCCTCCGCCCCAGAATGTTTCCACCGTTCGTGGTTTTGGGGTGTGACAGATTGGTATCAGAGCACTGTTTATAGTGAATTGAGTATATCAACCCATACAAGATATACTAACTATAAATACATTGGGACTAAAATACTCTGACCAAGAGTTTATACTTATAAATAATAAAATATTTAATTAAGTATACACGTCTGCATTCATACTAATATCAATGTCACTAGGACAGTACAAAAGAATTACAATTGTTGAACAACACGGGTGGACTTAGAGACATATGGTCAAAACTGGGAAGATATAGCCTGATCAACTATATTATCCGAGAGTTGACTAGCATGTGCCTAAGTGTAATTGTGTGGTTGCAACAAGTCTAAAATCTTACCAACAACCCTACAATGAGAACACTAGAACATAACATTAAACTTAAAATACTATAGGAGTATTTTACATTACTATTAGTTACTCATGTGCTAGATTCTTATAAGGCTTATTAGGTCTTTGTTAGGTTGTAATTTTGTCAAAATTTTCCCATTTTGGGTTGATGTAAGGCTTGTTACAGTAGGCCATTTTTCCCGAACTATTTACATCAGTAATACCAGTAATATTGACAGGTACCTAATCATATAGGAATTATTATCCAAATATAATAATCTATTAGTTTAAATCTTCATTCAATCGTATTGTTGGGCTATGGGGAATTAGTCCATGAGTCATTCTCATCAATCCTTCCATTGAATTCTTATCAATGCTTTCATCTTCATAAACTTATAGATCAAAGATGCCGCCTCGCAAAAATCAAAGGAGAAACCCAAATAACGAAACACCACCTCCTTCCTCAGTTCAACACGACAGCTGTAAATGCTGTCGTAGCCGCGGTTGTGGCTTCTGCCATGGCCTAATATCATTCATCTGGTTTTACTGGAGGAGGAACCCCTGTTCAGTCGGTTCAGGTTGAAGCTCCTGTGCGCTCGAAAGAGTGCTCCTACATGGACTTCACGAACTGCAAGCCATTGTCCTTCAAAGGGACTGTCGGAGTCATTGCCCTCTCGCAATGGTTCGAGAAAACCAAATCGGTTTTCGAAATCTGCTCTTGTCCCGAGGAGAGCAAGGTGAAGTATGCTGCTTGCACCTTTGAAACAAAAGCCCTAACATGGTGGAACGGCCATGTTAAGTCACTAACTCTTATAGTGGCTAATGCGATGGGCTGGCAAACCTTGAAAGACCTCATGATTTAGGAATATTCCCCGAGGGGCGAGATCCAAAAGCTGGAAGAAGAACTGTGGAGCCTAACCATGAAGGGCTCCAATATAGTCACCTACATAGCCAGATTCTGTGAACTGGTGGCCCTCTTTCCCAGCATGATTCCTTCAGAGGGAAAGAAGATTGAAAGATACATATGGGGACTGGTGCCCCCATACCAGGGAAATGTTTTGGCATCACACCCCACTACATTTGATAGAGCCAAGCGATTGGTGCAGCGGCTCATAGACCATGGGGTTCATACCCCGGCCGCAACAACTACCCTGGTCGTCTCAGAACCTGAAAGGACCGCTCACCCCAAGCGGAAGTTCTGGGATGACAAGAAGAAGGCTAAGGCTGCCAAGAAGAGGCAGGTCGTGGCAGTACATGTTGTGATAGCCCCTGTCGCTACTGCTCCAGTAAAGAAGTAATCTGGAAGTTTGCCTAAGTGCAACAAATGCAACTTCCATCACATCGGCGCATGCCGGGAGATGCAGTGTCTGAACTGCAATGGAAAAGGGCACATTGCTCATTTCTGTAAAGCCCCGGCAAAGCAAATCAACCAAGCCCCCGGTGTTGGAGCGGGCCAAACTTGCTACGGATGTGGCGAAGTAGGCCACTTCAAAAGAAACTGCCCGCAGGCAGGGTTTGCCGGTGGAGTGGCAAGAGTTTTGGCCATATGCCAAGAGGAAGCGGTTGTCGACCCTACAGTGGTCACTGGTACGTTCCTCCTCGATAACTCTTATACATGCATTCTTTTTGATAGTGGAGCGGAGAGGAGTTTCGTGAACCAAAGATTTGCTCATTTACTTAGGCAGAAATCACGAGCACTTAATGAACCGTTCACTGTAGAAATGGCTAATGGGAAGACAGAGAGCACTAACAGTATATTCATAGGGTGTACCCTAACTTTACGTAACCATTCATTTTCTATCGATCTTATGCCGGTCTCAATTAAAAGTTTCGATGTCATTATCGACATGGATTGGCTAAGTCTTCATTGTGCCGATATCATGTGTTACGACAAGGCGGTTCGCTTTAATCTGTTGTCTGGAGAAACCTTAGTAGTTTATGGCGACAAACCCGGCACGAACCTTCGTATCATCTCGAGCATCCAAGCTCAGAAATTCTTGCGAAAGGAATGTCATGCATTCCTTACTCATGTGGTCAATGTGAGCCAAGAAATGAAGGACATTTAGAACATTCCAATAGTACGCGAATTTCCCGACATATTTCCAGAAGAACTCCCAGGATTACCTCCGCAACGTCAAGTCGAGTTCCGGATCGACTTAGTTCCAGGGGCTACCCCAGTAGCCAAATCGCCCTATCACCTAGCACCTGTAGAGATGCAAGAACTGTCCGGTCAACTTAACGAACTGCTCAGCAAGGGCTTTATAAGACCAAGTTTCTCACCCTGGGGAGCTCCAGTCTTGTTCGTCAAGAAGAAAGACAGATCGTTTCGTATGTGCATCGACTATAGGGAACTCAACAAACTGACGGTCAAAAATCGTTATCTATTACCTCAGATCGACGATTTGTTTGACCAAATGCAAGGGGCGAGCTTCTTTTCAAAAATTGACATAAGATCCGGATATCACCAATTACGAGTACTAGGGGAGGATGTTCCGAAGACAGCCTTCCGAACTCGTTATGGGCACTATGAATTCGTAGTGATGCCATTCGGATTAACAAACGTGCCCGCAGTATTCATGGACTTAATGAATCGGGTGTGTCGTCCTTACTTGGATCAGTTCGTCATCATTTTCATTGATGACATACTTATCTACTCTCATAGTAAGGACGAGCATAGTCAACATCTGTGACAAGTCCTCGAAACTTTACGATTGGAGAAGCTCTATGTGAAGTTCTCGAAATGCGAGTTATGGATTCGGCGAGTCGAATTTTTAGGCCATGTTGTTAGCGAAGAGGGAATACACATGGACCCCTCCAAAATCAAAGCCATTGAGAACTGGTCAGCACCGGAGACACCTACCGAAATTCGTCAATTTCTAGGTCTCGCTAGCTACTATCGCAGGTTCATTCAGAACTTCTCCCGCATAGCAAAACCCCTTACAACACTGACCCAAAAAGGCGTAGCCTTTGACTGGGAAGAGAAACAAGAAAGAGCGTTCCAAACGCTCAAACGAGCCTTGTGCACCGCACCAATACTGTCCCTCCCCGAAGGGATAGAAGACTTCATTGTCTATTGCGATGCATCCAATCAAGGACTCGGATGTGTTCTGATGCAGCGAGGTAAAGTCATCGCCTATGCCTCGAGACAGCTGAAGACACATGAGGTTAACTACACAACCCACGATCTTGAACTAGGAGCAGTTGTGTTTGCTCTAAAGATCTGGCAACATTACCTATATGGTACAAAAAGCACGATCTTTACAGACCATAAGAGTCTGCAACACATTTTCGACCAGAAGGAGCTCAACATGAGACAGCGACGGTGGGTCAAGCTACTCAGTGATTACGAGCGCGATATTCGTTATCATCCGAGTAAAGCCAATGTAGTAGCCGACGCCCTAATTCGGAAAGAATATACTGGTCGTAGAGTCAAATCTTTGACTCTAACTATCCATTCACACTTGTCCACGCAAATAAAGGAGGCTCAGCTCGACGCTTTGAAACCTGAAAACGTGGCTGGCGAATCCCTTAGAGGGATGGATAAGAACTTGGAAGTCAAGGGTAGCGGAGCCTTGTACCTCATGGATCGGATCTGGACACCGAAACACGGTGGCTTCAGAGACTTGGTCATGACCGAAGCTCACAACACTCGTTATTCCGTCCACCCGGGTTCAGATAAGATGTATTTGGATCTTAAAAAGTTATACTGGTGGCCTAACATGAAAGCAGATATTGCTACCTTCGTGAGTAAATGCCTTACTTGCGCAAAGGTCAAGGTCGAATACCAGAAACCCTCCGGCCTCCTACAGCAACCGGAGATACCAGAATGGAAGTGGGAGCGGATCACTATGGATTTCATAACCAAGTTGCCCAAGACGACGGGTGGACTTGATTCCATATGGGTCATCGTCGATAGATTGACCAAGTATGCACACTTCTTGCCGATCAAGGCAACAGACAAGATGGAGAAACTTACTAGAACTTACATTAGGGAGATTGTAAGGCTGCACGGTGTTCCTTTATCTATCATCTCGGACAGAGATAGTAGATTCACTTCAAGGGTCTAGCAATCATTACAAAATTCCCTAGGAACTAGGCTGGACATGAGTACAGCCTACCATCCACAGACCGACGGGAAAAGTGAGATGACTATCCAAACCTTAGAAGATATGTTGCATGCCTGTGTGATTGACTTTGGAAAAGCTTGGGATACCCATTTACCCCTTGTCGAATTTTCCTCCAAAAATAGTTATCACACGAGCATAAAGGCAGCTCCATTCGAGGCCCTCTATGGCCGAAAGTGCAGATCCCCTCTGTGTTGGGCTGAAGTGGGTGATACCCAGTTAGCTAAGGGACGAGTTCCCGAAAGCACTCTCACGGGTCCGGAGATCATTCGGGAAATGACAGAGAAGATCGTTCAAATTCGTGAACGACTGAAAGCCTCTAGAGACCGACAGAAAAGCTACACTGACAAGCGTAGGAAACCATTGGAGTTCCAGGTGGGCGACTGAGTCCTACTGAAGGTCTCACCCTGGAAGGGCTTGATACGTTTTGGGAAGCGTGGGAAGCCTTTCGAGATTCTCGCGAGAATCAGCCCTGTGGCTTACAAACTCAATCTACCGCAAGAACTCAGTAACGTACATCCTACCTTCCACGTCTCGAACTTGAAAAAGTGTCTATCCGACAAGACTCTTGTTATTCCACTCGACGAGATCGAGATCAACGAGAGCCTCAACTTCGTGGAGGAACCAGTAGAGATCATGGACCGAGAGGTCAAGAAAACAAAGCAGAGCCGTATCCCGATAGTGAAGGTGCGCTGGAACGCAAAGCGTGGACCGGAATTCACTTGGGAACATGAGGATCAGATGAAACTGAAATACCCTCACCTTTTCGCTTAGTTATTTGTAATTTCCTATTTGCTTAAATTCTAATTTCGGGATGAAATTCCTTCTAACGGGGGGATGATCTGACAACCCGAAATTTCCATTCTCTTCAATAGAAGTTATAGTAGTCATAGTTAATTTTCAGACTTTTTCGCGTAAGTTTGAGTAATTCAGGGTTTACACTTCAGGAAATATCAGGAGAGTGGGTACACAAGGGTTTTGTGCAACACTATTATTCCAATACTCTATTATATTAGAGATCATTTCAGGAATAAAAATATTTTCAGGAATAAAAATATTTTCTGCCAAAAATATCTCAGGACTATAAATAGAATTCTGAACCAAATTCATTCATTATTCACATTTCCAACTAGAGAAAAGTCATTTTCTCTCTCACGGATCTTCGGGTTTTTATCCCAAATCGTGAGTACCTCTTTCTAGTAGTGTTAGCAAGCTTTATATGTAGTTATAACATGATTTAGAAGGCTAAATCACTAGATTTAGGAGTTTACTCCCCAAGGTGTTCTTGGGCGGTAAACTCCCGAAACAAAGCCGAGACCGACCCTTGTGTTATGCTACTGCCTTAGACTCATTTATAAGTGTGTTACGGACATGAAATCAAGCAAAAACCACCCAAGTTTGGGAGTTCACGGCCCAAGAGTTTCTTAGGCCGTAAACTCCAAATTCAAGCTCCAAATGGTGCTTTTAAGGCACCTAAAGCCTTGGACTTTTACCTAGACTTGTTCCCATTTAATCTAAGGCCATAAGCACATCTATAACACATCTCAAAATGAGTTTATGGCCATGACATGGTTCATGGGCCGTAAACATGATTTAAGGGCACCAAAGTGTGCCAAATGCCTTCATATGCTTTAGGTAAAAGTCTAGAACATATCCTTCATATGCAAGAGACTTGAAAACAACAAGAACACCATTCCAAGGGAGTTTACGGCCGTAAACTCCAAAGGAAATGGCCTTGGGGCCGTAAACTCCTCAAAGGAGTGTTTCTAGGGCTTAAACCCTTTCAAGAATTGAACCACCAAGTTGGGATAATTCTAGGAATCATTTGGGACTTCAAAACACACAATACCCCCATGGTTGGGAGTTTACGGCCGTAAACTCAAGAGTTTACAACCGTAAACTCAATGTGTGATGGTATATGGGGAGTAAACTCGTATATGGGGTCCGTTGGAACCCTAAACACAAGTGCATTGTCCCATAATAGCTTAGATGCAATCCTTAGGGCTTAAAACACTTATATAAAGTGTTTATTGTGTCTAGGATGTCTTAACATTATCAGTTAGTGATTTAAGACTAATTGAATGCATATATGTGTGATTATATGTTCATTAGGATCGTAGTGTGTGTACAAGTCCTCACTTAACACCTAACAATCCTACACCGTTCAGTTTATCAAAATCGCCATCTACAAGTGAGTTCATACCCCTTAACCAATGATTTAAATGTTTTTAAATGCTTTAGGGGGGGGAATACAAGTCAAGTACTTATAGTTATTACATCAATCACATGTGATTAATAACTACAAAACCAGTGATTTCCTTATTGTTCAAATTGTTTATCAAACTGTTTTGCTTCAAACTATTTTACAAGTTCTTATACTTATCAAATACATTTGTTTAAACTCTGTTTTACTTATTATCAATTGCATGTCTAGGTATGTATAGTTATATAAGCAATGTTTAAAAAAGCTTAGGAAGGCCTACCCGCCTTATTTCCTTTTCACGCTTGAATTGTGGTCTGGTGGGATATCGGGTACCCATCCGAAGGTCGTTTAAATATTAGTTATATATCATGTGTACATATACAGTCATAAAAAGTCCTTCCAGTTCATTCGATACCCTTGGGTAGCGAGGGTATACTCCCATGTTCATACGTACCAGTACATCACCAGTAAGTTACCACAGGGGTAGCACAAGAAGAGTCTATTATTACTAGAACGATCAAACATACAATGAGTCAGTTCATTCATGAGTCAATACTTGCTAGATAGAGAGAGAACATTCGTTATAGCTAGCACACGAAGAACATTACAGTACATTACTATACTATTACATATATATGTTTTTCATGATTTCTCTTACATGTATACGTTTACATGAGTGCGGTTACATATACTTTGATAGGACAGACATCACTAGGTGCTATAGCATAGAACAAGTTCAGGATCTAACTATACCGATGAATCACAATGCATTGTGGTAGTTATATCAGGTATACATGATCATAGTAATGTGGATGTTCACGGTTTGCATACAGGCAGGCGTCGTGTAAAGGTCCCAAAATCCCTTTGACAGCGGAGCATTTAGCCTGGGATCTAGCCATCACATTAGGCCTTATCCCTCAAATAAGGCAATAGGAGTACAGAGGTAGTCACTTATTACAAATACTACAGTACTTATAAAGGTTACCCTAGACTTAAGGTAATTAGTACGGTTGTAGTACGACACTACACCATAGTACTATCTCATTTTTCCCATTAACATTCACTTCGTGAATTTTCACACGATGCACGGTAATGTAGAATCTATATTTTCGGTAAATGATAGTACGAATTAGGGAAAACAGACACTTTATCAAGAGACATACGCACAAACACTAGATGCCTTGGTAGAAGGCTACAGTTAGTAGGAAACATAGGGTTTTCTAGGAGAGTTCAAACATTACACAAAAGCATATTGCAGAGACATCTTACCAACGTTTTCATACAAACTCAGACATAAATATACTTATGATCTCACCAGTATTAAGCTGATACTCGCTTTCAAAATAACTTGTATTCTCAGGTCACCACTAGACAGGTATAGGTGCCAGGTTTTTGAGAAGATGGAGTTCGTTCAAGACTCATCTTATTATTTTGATATGTATACTTTTGGTGTCTATAACTTTGACAAGAACACACATGTATGAAATTATTTTATTAGTGCAATGGATGATGTTGTTGCTTGTTTACTATTATTCATTGTTTGTGATACTGTACATGACGTCCTCCGCCCCGAAACGTTTCTGCCATTCGTGGTTTTGGGGTGTGACAAGGAACCCTAGGGGAGAGAATGAGGCGCTTAAATAGGCCCCACGTCCCGAATTTAGGGTTTTCCTCGAACAGACCTGACTCGCCGAGTCTCCTTGGCCGACTCGCCGAGTCGGTCACTTACTCCTCGACCCGGATCCCGCTTGGACTCGCCGAGTTCTTCCTTGGACTCGCCGAGTCCCCCTTTAAAGTTAGGGTTTTCTTTCCTTTCTTGGTCTCCAAAACTTTGGGTGTTACAACTCTCCCCCACTTAAACTAAACTTCGTCCTCGAAGTTTGCTATGGCCCACCGCCTGCAATCTGCTTTCATAACCCACCAATCATCCCAACACCAGTTGCCTACATTCGTTGGTCTTCCACCCGGTCATTCTGACTAACATAATCCTTGTGGATAAAAACCTCGGGTCGAACCTCACCCTGAACATCCTGGAAACACAACTTACTCACCGACAATCCTTCTGGTACTCCCCGAGTACTGCACTGAACCTATAGGGGTTCACCCCTTCTTTCCTCACGCGATTCCCTTGCCTTCCCAAGGTGATGCTCCATAACCAACTACCTCCTTTGTCACTGTGAAGATCCTATCTTCACCAATCAATTATTCCCGCTAAATCCAGTACTGGTCATCACCGCCAGTAACCACTGACACTCCTCTCTGTCATAACTTAGTGTCGAGCACCCCTCGACTCACTAACTGGATTCCACCATAACCGCTTCCCCGCACCACTACTGTCTGGAAATTTCTGCCATTCCTCATCTGCCTTCTGGATGAACTAAGACCACTCTGGTCCATACCAACCTATCAATATATGGATTACCGGCTCCCACCGGTAGCTAGTCCCAACACCACCACTAGTCGCTCCCAGCGACTTCCAAAGAACTTCGACCACCTATAACTGCTCAATCTATTCTGCCATTCAGGCACTACAAACCTGGGATCCCCGATCCTCTAACTTGACACTAAGGTCCCTACCAAGTCCCACCTGAGCTGCTAAAACTCACGGCTCTCGCCCACGGGTCCCACCCGCCTCTATGCTTCTAGTCCCACTAGTCTAAACACTCTCGCTCGGGCCTCGCCCACGGGTCTCACCCAACCACACTTCTGAGCAACCCTGCTCTCAGGTCTCATCTACACTACTAATCTCATACGGGCCTCGCCCACGAGTCTCACCCAACTATATCCTGGTGCGGCCTCTCCCAAGGTCTCACCTCTCTAGGGCTATACAGGTAGACTCCCTATCATCCTTACTCACTACCCATTCCTGATCCCTATATGATCACTAGGAGATAAGGGCCTCGCCCCAACTCCACTAACGAAGCTACTAAGGAATGCTACGGATTACCCGTAGTCCTTCATCACCATCCATTGCTGACTGCTAGTGAATGCTACGGCTGCCCCGTAGTCTTACAACACTTCCACCACTAAGTGCTAATACGAAGGCACCCATGTGCCATTAGCTCTCAAGATTCTCATTTCAACTCCCTCGAGTCCTACGGGCGATTCAAAACCTGAATTCCCAACCATGTACTAACCATTTCCATCACACGCACTAGCTGATGGGGAGTTTCTCAAACTCCCAACCCTGAAATCCTCAATCCATCAAACGCTGAACCACTTTTTTTTTCCTTCTCGGAGGTTGCGCACTCATTCTGGGTCTGCGTGCTCCTACCTTTGCACACTCGGAGGATTTTCCCCCACTTTGATCCCGCTTACCCCTTGCTGCTCAATACTCAAAAAGAAATCCCAATCCTTTCTACCATTCCATAATCAATCTACTGAGGAACCCAAGCTCACCATAGCTAGGGATCTAACCAATCCATCTCTAACACTATACAACTCCGATCTAGCGAGACATACCAAGTCCCTCCCAAACATGCTACAGTAACTGCATCCTATGTAACCTTCTCCAATAGGGCACATCCCCTCACTACCATTTGAATAACCAAGGTATGCAGATGGCATAAAACTCGATCACAATCAATTGCTCAGAAATAAAATACTTATACCGATAATGATGCAGAACCAAAACAATATAATCATGCACAAATAAAAGAACTGAAAACAGAAATCGCATACCTGCAACGTCCGATGCTGATCGCGCCTCTAAGGTAGTCATCTGAAAAGCTCTGCCTCCTACCGCAGGCGCCTCTGCATGGCCCTGACGTCCGTCTGTGATCCTCAAAGTTGCAGGGGCAGGTGCCATCACCCGTCCTGCTGAAAACAAACTGGGGCACTGGGCCTTCTTGTGGCCCCACTGATTGTAGTGAAAACATATCAAGTCTGATCCCTGTGTCGTGGTAGCAATACAATCCCTGCTAAAATGACCAGTCTTACCGCACTTGAAGCAGCCAGACTCGCTGCCGCTACCACTCCTGCACGCACCCCCGTGCGCCCTGCCACACTTCCCGCATCGGCTGCAGTCCTCATAATCCCTCGATCTCGAATCTGATCCCTTGGGCCTTTTGCCCGAACTCACGGCTACCTGAACCTCATCCGGCTTCCTCTTCTGGATCTGCTCCAAATCAATTTCCCTCTCCCTGGCCCAAGAAATCATATCTTCCAGCGTCTTACAGTCGGACCTGCTCACGAACTCCCTGATGTCAGCCCTCAACATCTCGTGATATCGGGCCTTCTTCATCTCCTCATCCGCGACATACTGCGGTACCAGAAGAGCCCTCTCCCTGAACTTGGCGGTGATTGATGTGCACAAAATTACCCACTAATTTTAATATTTATAACCTAAAAAACTTAGACTAACTATGCACTTATAGGCAGTGTACCTAGTCAGATTACAGTATAGCTTAGGTAAGTCGGGTGTCGATCACAGGGAACGGTGGTGAATTAATTTAATATATTTGATTATAGGTTACAGGTCACACGAAAATAATAAAGAAATAGTTTAATAAATCTCAAACTAACAATTAACAACTCTCGATAAACTAACAGGAAAGAAAATCTCTTCATGTACTTTGGTTTAAATAAATTACACCTTAAAAACATAGATAATTGCATACACAAATTCATTTATTCATGTTCACCGATTCCTAAAATGATTAGATTCGCATTCACTATAACTAATCCTTTAGCAAACAAGTCAATTTAAACAGTGATCAGTTGATTAAACTAACATGCTTCCTAGTGTTCAGTTCGTATCAAGCAAGACTTGTAAATATAGTTAATCAAATTACTAATTCAATTTAACCTCTTGTTGATGGTCATCAAACAAGGCTCACACATTAACTTACTTATTCCCAAGTTAATCCTAGTTTCACATTCGTTATTCCTAGACTTATAATCTCGATGGTCATCAAAATCATAAGAAACAAGCAATCAAGCAGATGTTCATACAACTCAATTTACTTAATAATTAATAGAAAATAATTATCATTAATACGTAAGGATCTTTTAACAAGCTTGGCAAGATAAATTAAACATAAACAAATAATTCAATATAGCAATTAGTATAATAATCAAAGCTTCATTCAATCATAAACGCAAAGTAAAAGGTTTTTACACCCAAATCAGAAACTAAATACAGAAAAGTACCACAATGGAATGCTAAACATGGTCACGTTAACAACCCATATGATTACCAACATGTATCCGCTCTCCAATCTTTCTGATCTCCGCTCCCGTTAGCTTAACGGCCTTTCGGCCACCTTCTAGACCCTCAAAACGGCAACTATGAAGTTTTCTTGTTGCACAAGTCGAAGTGGAATATCATAGATTATGAAACTGGTGGAATGATATGGGGTATTTATAGTTGATGGAGATGGAATTATATAGAATATTAGAGTTGGATTGGAATAAGGAAACTAATGTGGCTTAGGGATTAAGCAAATAAAGATAAGGAAAGTGGTGCTTGGGGAATAAGTAACTTGGAGGGAATTTTCGTCCAGCTTTTATGCTTCATTTTCAACGCCGATTTTGGATAAGATAAGCGTCGAATTAGCCAAAAGTCCCTCTCACATAAGTCGTAGGAAATTTCGTCTAGTTTTGATAACATTTTGAATCTCGTCAATTGGACTTGTGAGTCATCAGATATACCCAAAACACTGAAGAGGGGTCAATCTGCCAGCAATATCCTTTTTGCATCTTTTCAGCTACATTCTCTTCCTTTTGCATTCCAACTCCCATTTTTAACTGTAACTAAATATTTCAAAGCATATTAAGTATATTTTAGTTCTAAATAATAATAATAAAGGCTAAAATATTAAGATATGTTTCACATAAATATATATAAAAACACACATATCAAAATACCCTACACTTAGTCTTTGCTTGCCCCCAAGCAAACTGACTTTTATTATTTCACCAATATCGCATAGAATAATCCATTTCAAACCCATCCATTATCCCAAGACCGCAATGCATGTATTTGTGTCTATAAATCCTAAGAAACTTCTCATTCCTAAATACTCACAATCCTTATGAACCTTCACCCCTTAGTTTATACGACATTCATTTTTGCAACCCTCCAAATCAATCCTCATAAATCTTTCTTAACCTCAAGGTATTTTTGTAAAGCTACCCAAGCATACATAATCTAGAAATTACAACTTTAAAATACCACAATGGAGCTCTTGGAATTCTTCTATTCCTTTGAATATTTGATATTGATTTCTTTGAATTCACCACCTTTTGGATTTTTGGTATCTTCAACTTTTGAACTTTTGGAATTTTGTTCTTCAAATTCTCACTTTAATTGCTCCAAAATTCTTCAACTTTTTGGTAATTTCTCTCTCTTTTTTTTCACATGTAACTCACTTTTTTTTTCACTCAAAACTTACATGCTTAAGCAGGGGCGCTTAACTTCAACCCTTATTGGTTAGAGTATTAGTCTAAGTGCAATGACTGAATAAGCTTTCCTGGATAGATTTCAGGTTTAGGCTGCAAAAAATATTATGCCATATAAACTACCAGATTACCTTTCATATCTCATGGCTTTTCACTAGGAAATGGGAAGCCACAAATACACTATAACATGTGTAGGCTCAAGTAAACATTTGGGTTCTCATTGGATCATCCCATACAATATTAGCAAAATTTTAAATTATCACTAGATTTTCTTAAGTTAAACTATTATTTCAAGTTTATAAATTTTAACTAGTTTTTAATTTTTCAATTTAAATTGCTTTTTCGACCCCCTACCCCACACTTATTTCATACAATGCCCTCATTGTATGCTAAAACTAATAAAAACAGTAAAAAGGGAGAAAAAGGAACAGACTCCCCTCGGGTAGTTGTGGCGAGATCGAATGGGGCTGCTAAAAGTTGCTCCATAAATGTGTTGAAAACTAGAACTGCCGCTTCTGAGTATGCAGGTAAATAAAACCAAGAACGCCAACTTCTAAAACGTGGTGCAAAAGATTGCAAATAAATGCAATGTGTAATAACCATGACGTTGGAAAGTGTCAACCACATCATATCGTCAAGTGATGTGTAATCTTTATTATGAATAATAACATGGCCACGTGTGGTAATTGGTGGCCACGTCGTGATATCAAGAATGACACCCTCCTCTTGCGATGAAAATCTCCCCCGCGACATAGGAAAGTGTCAACCATGTCGTGGCAGCCGGGATGATACTTCTACCTTGCGTCGAAATAAAACTCCATGGTGTGGGAACAGCTCATCCATACCATAGGAATCAAAATACGGTAGAAACGCCACTCTTCTAAATAATATACTCTCACAATATCAACTCATACCCCACACTTATTAGAAATCGTGGGTCTGGACTATAAACTTCAAACGCTCACTCGGCTCTGTCTGGCAACAGTCGGACCTAGCAGCTGAACTTACTGCCAGCTTTCTAAGGGAGAAAATTCTACAAATATCTAAATCAATCAAAGAGCATCAACATGGAAAACAAAATTTTAAACAAACTAAAAATAAAAATAAAAATAAAAACTCACTACAATAACTAAAAAAATAGCAAACCAAAATAACTAAAAAGGATATCACGATCACTCGTCTTCGTCGAAATCAAGCTACAATTGTTGATTAAATCCATTGCATGTAAGAAGTGGTTTGTGAAAACAAAATCTTTCGGGACCTGTCAGACTATTTCCTTTGTTTTCTTTGCACCATTAACTAAAAGTAGAACAAGAAGTGACGAAACTAGTCAAGAACAGCAAGAGCTCGGTCTTCCACTTAACCACCACGACACGCCTCGCTATACTACGCCTCATAGATTGAGTTGGACAAATCAACAAAGTAGTAGACTAAACAAGTCAAGAATTCCCTAATCGTTTGCAATCTCGAAACCCATGCAAAAAGTAAAACCAAGCAATGCCTATGATCACGTATTCCTGCACATAACAACAAAAACCTTCCCGACAAGTGACATAATATCAACGGAAATAAAATAAAAATAAGAATAAAATAAAACTAAAAATGAAAACAAATAACAAATAATCAAACAAACTAAATTAATTGAAAACCGCTCCCCGGCAACGGCGCCAAAAACTTGATGTGCACAAAAGTACCCACTAATTTTAATATTTATAACCTAACAAACTTAGACTAACTACGCACTTATAGGCAGTGTACCTAGTCAGATTACAGTATAGCTTAGGTAAGTCGGGTGTCGATCACAGGGAACGGTGGTGAATTAATTTAATATATTTGATGATAGGTTACAGGTCACACGAAAATAATAAAGAAATAGTTTAATAAATCTCAAACTAACAATTAACAACTCTCGATAAACTAACAGGAAAGCAAATCTCTTCAGGTACTTTGGTTTAAATAAATTACACCTTAAAAACATAGACAATTGCATACACAAATTCATTTATTCATGTTCACCGATTCCTAAAATGATTAGATTAGCATTCACTATAACTAATCCTTTAGCAAACAAGTCAATTTAAACAGTGATCAGTTGATTAAACTAACATGCTTCCTAGTGTTCAGTTCGTATCAAGCAAGACTTGTAAATATAGTTAATCAAATTACTAATTCAATTTAACCTCTTGTTGATGGTCATCAAACAAGGCAAACACATTAACTTACTTATTCCCAAGTTAATCCTAGTTTCACATTCGTTATTCCTAGACTTATAATCTCGATGGTCATCAAAATCATAAGAAACAAGCAATCAAGCAGATGTTCATACAACTCAATTTACTTAATAATTAATAGCAAATAATTATCATTAATACGTAAGGATCTTCTAACAAGCTTGGCAAGATAAATTAAACATAAAAAAATAATTCAATATAGCAATTAGTCTAATAATCAAAGCTTCATTCAATCATAAACGCAAAGTAAAAGGTTTTTACACCCAAATCAGAAACTAAATACAGAAAAGTACCACAATGGAATGCTAAACATGGTCACGTTAACAACCCATATGATTACCGACATGTATCCGCTCTCCAATCCTTCCGATCTCCGCTCCTGTTAGCTTAACGGCCTTCCGGCCACCTTCTAGACCCTCAAAACGGCAACTATGAAGTTTTCTTGTTGCACAAGTCGAAGTGGAATATCATAGATTATGAAACTGGTGGAATGATATGGGGTATTTATAGTTGATGGAGATGGAATTATATGGAATATTAGAGTTGGATTGGAATAAGGAAACTAATGTGGCTTAGGGATTAAGCAAATAAAGATAAGGAAAGTGGTGTTTGGGGAATAAGTAACTTGGAGGGAATTTCCGTCCAGATTTTATGCTTCATTTTCAAGGCCGATTTTGGATAAGATAAGTGTCGAATTAGCCAAAAGTCCCTCTCACATAAGTCATAGGAAATTTCGTGTAGTTTTGAAAATAATTTGAATCTCATCAATTGGACTTGTGAGTCATCAGATATACCCGAAACACTGAAGAGGGGTCAATCTGCCCGCAATATCCTTTTTGCATCTTTTCAGCTACATTCTCTTCCTTTTGCATTCCAACTCCCATTTTTAACTGTAATTAAATATTTCAAAACATATTAAGTATATTTTAGTTCTAAATAATAATAATAAAGGCTAAAATATTAAGATATGTTTCACATAAATATATATAAAAACACACATATCAGTGATCTCTGCCACAGTCTCAGTGGTCTGCGTCAAATCCTGAAACTCCCGTGCCAACTGCTGCACCTCAATAATCGGCGAAAACTCTGCCCTGAACCTGGCCGAGAAATCGCTCCAAGTCATCGCGTCCAACGCGGCATCATCCCCCAAAGCATGACCAATCTCCTCCCACCAATCTCTCTCTCTGTCCTTCAGAAGATAGGAAGCGAGTCTGACCTTGTCCCCCTCAGGACACTGGCTTGTACGGAATGCGTTGGCAACATCAGCCAACCATCTGCTGCTAGCAATGGGGTCCCTAGCCCCATGATAATCTGGTGCCCCACAAGCCCTGAACTCCCGAAATGTCAAGGTACGCGCTCCCATCAAGGCCATCATCTCAGTACGGAAGGCTCCCAGCCTCTCATCCAAAATCTCCAATATACCCTCCTTGACTATGCCAAAGATCACAGGAGTCTGATCTAGCATACTGCGTGCAACCTCGGCGGATATCAACTCCCTCATTCGCTCCTCGAGCTGCTCGGCTCCTGAGCCCGAGCCTGATCCCTCTCCGGCGCCTGATCCGCCCACTGGTCTCTCTCGCAACGTCACCATGCTGAAACACATAACACAACCACTATCAGAATACCCATCACTGCTACGAGACCAAACACACGCACTACCAGGTTCCTAGTCTTGTCTCGGCCTTTCCCGAATCGAGTACGGATCCTCTGCTTTCAGTAGTACGGGCCCATACTACCTTCCACATCTATCCGTACTTTCCTCAGGAATTGCTTCGACTCCACCAGGTCCCTTATCCACTACTACTGCTCCTAGCACTATCTCATCCTAGGCTTACCCTAGGGAAACCTTTGACTAACCTCAAACCAGTCCTCAGCTGCTGAAGGTCTCCTTGTGATGCCAATTAGCCTTGCACCTGGATACCATCACATGTGACGAGGCTTATATAATCCTTCAAGTAAAAGACTCATCCTTACAACGGTTGGACTCAAACAAGAGCTGCGCAATAAGACCAAATCCAGCACTCTGAGATTATTCAACCCTGATCACATGTGACGTTTCGTATCCACCTAATGGCTAACTCCCATCTCTCAGAATCCCACAATGCACAAAGCAAGCAGCATTCAGACAAGGGAAAATCTAACCATAACATACTCAAGCAATCATATCCACATAGCAAGAAACTGAACTAGCATGCAGCACAAACTCATAGACCCACACAAGCTCATAAACTCAGGCATAACCTAAACAGGCTATCCTACTACTGTCTAATCAGCACTATCGTGCAACTCAAAAGCACATATATATACAGGCATATAAGGCATCATCCCTAGATCCTTAGTCCTATTCTAGCATGCTGTTCTAACAACTGATAATCATAACATAAACTTGTATGGGTATTTTGGGGTACTTACTTGAGCTCGGTTGATTGCATGCACCACACCCTTTTTCTCTTTTCAAAGTTCTTTTCTTTTTGAATTACTTTTTCTTTTCTAAAACTGTTTTCTTTCCCAAAACCCTCTTTTACAAAACTGTCTTTTCATTTTGAAAACTTCTATATCAATTCCTCGGTTTGAGTTCAGACACACCCGAGAGCATGTCCAAATCCCTCAAACCAAGGCTTTGATACCAACTTGTAACGTCCCAAAATTCAAGGCTAAAAATTTCTTTTAATAAAACATTACTTTAAACAAATTCATCAATTCAAAACATAAACAGAGTATTAGTTTCCAAAATACATGTTCGTTATCAGAGTAAACATTCCCAGGCTGTCTAATCTATGGTGTGTCCCATGCGATCACCTCGAGCTCTTCCCTCCGCTACCGGAACTACCTGAAACCAAAACTGAAAACCGTAAGCATGAAGCTTAGTGAGTTCCCCACCCTACCACATACCATGCATAACCACAAACTGCACATACTGCACATACTGGGCCACGCCCGCTATCCTGGGCCTCTCCCGCTACAACGGCCCCGCCGCTCCAGGCCCCACCTGGCTTCGAGCCCCACTCAGTTACAGATCTGTTTCACTTAGGCCTCGCCTGTCACAGGGCCCCGCCCACTTACACATAATATCACATAAACATATCACATCACTTCGCATAAGCTAAACACATCCTAACGGATCTTGTCCTAAGGCCTCGTCTATCTCTGGGCCCCGCCCTTGTCCTGCTACTGATGAGTCATGGAACCTCGTCCATACTCCTGATGATAGTGAGGTACGGGCCCAACCAACCCTCACTTCATCCCTAACTTGGGCCTCGCCCCTGATCTGCAGCTACTAAGATGTGGAACACCATCCACATCCTGCTATTGGTGAGATACGGGACCTCGCCCACACTCACCTCCCTACCAGGCACATACGAGTATCACACAGACAACAAGTATAAACTATCACATAAACCATTCCTTGGGAACCTGCACTCTATCATTGGACCTCGTCCCGAATATCATAATAGCATACTGTGCCTAGGGCTAACCCCCGGGTCTTCTACTCACAACTACATGGGCTGGCATTGTGGTCGTAGACCCATTCACACAAAGGGAAACTCACCTGCACTGGCTGAACTAGCTGATGAACCCACTAGCTGCTGCCCGGCAACTCTCTAAATTCAGCTCCACTCGCTCCCCGAACTATCAATATCAATGCAACACTGAGTCTAATCGACCCCCGAAAGACAACCAAGTCAATTGTGGTCAAAGTCAAAGTCCTGGTCAAAGTCAAACTTCCAGGTCAACCCTACTCGCCGAGTCACCCTATTGACTCGCCGAGTTCATATGTTCAGAGTCCTTCTATTCGCGACTCGACTCGCCGAGTCAGTCCATGACTCGCCGAGCCTACCGATTTCCGAGTCCTGACCTGTCCAACTCACCGAGTCTCCAATCGACTCACTGATTTGAGTCTAAACTCGAAGGGTTTGGGGTTTCGCGACCTGACTCGCCGAGTCCAAGACAACCCTCAACAGACTCGCCGAGTTGTTCATCCAACTCGCAGAGTTCCTGCCCAACTTCATCTTACTCGACGAGCTGTTCATCCCATTCGTTGAGTTCTTCCTCATCTTCATGCTGCTCGTCGAGTCCACTCAAAGGACTCGCCGAGTCCATTTAGATCTCTATACATGCAGAGGACTTTTGAGTCATCCATGGACTCCAAACTGTAGATCTACCCTTCCCAAGCCAATTCCTCACGTAAAGTTGCAAACTTTACGTGTAGAGAAGGAGATCTAGGCAAGCTTCAAGATCCTTCTTCCTTCTCCAAGCTTAAATGCACTCCTCAAGACAATAATTAGCTCAAAAACGGATATGGCGGCTAGGGTTTGGTTTTCTGGGTTAGAGGGGTTGTAAAGGAACCCTAGGGGAGAGAATGAGGCGCTTAAATAGGCCCCAAGTCCCGAATTTAGGGTTTTCCTCGAACAGACCTGACTCGCCGAGTCTCCTTGGCTGACTTGCCGAGTCGGTCACTTACTCCTCGACCCGGATCCCGCTTGGACTCGCCGAGTTCTTCGTTGGACTCGCCGAGTCCCCCTTTAACGTAAGCGTTTTCTTTCCTTTCTTGGTCTCCAAAACTTTGGGTATTACAGCCCAGCGTCCAGGTACACCCCTCGGTCCTCAACCAGCCACGTACCTCCGGTCTTTATCCGACACGTGGCTCGTACGAAGCTCGCTGATGCCCTTATCTGAGGAACGCCCAGCGTAGTCACGGACTATGCCGAGCATAATTCGAGGCCTCGCTGGGTATAAAAGGGGGCGAGGGTCTCCAACTTTTTCACACATTTTCTCATTCTCTCTCTAAGAATTTTCTCTCTCTAGCCCCTTTTTAGTCCCCAAAAGTCTAGGTAAACCCCCTAGCACCCGAAGGAAGCCCCGAGGCTCCCAGAGTCCAGAGAAAAAGGGTCTCCAACTTCTTCGTTTGGCAGGATGATGGAATGATTGGCGTAATTCATGAAGTTGACCCATCGTATGGCATTTCCACCAAGCTGAAGCAGAATTGATGATTGAAGATACGCATGGAAGAAGTCCTAGTAGAATCTAGGGAAAATTTTGTGATTGTTTGGACACATTTTTATGTGTTAAAATTGTTTTTGTGATGATAACTTGGAAAACTGCGAGACAATACTTGGGACGAGTATGAGTAGGTGTGAAAGGTAGTAGAGGCCTATACTACCGGAAGCACAGGGATCACACTTGGATCAGGGAAAGTCACAACAAGGTTACCAAGAAGCTAGTAATTGATTTCGTTTTATTCAAGTATGTCGTTACCATTGTTTCAGTAATGACTAAGAAAGTTGTTATCCCGACCATAGTGGTCATATCACATTGATTCCGACTACGATGAGTAGGTTACGTGGTTCAGAGAACCAAGTTTGATGTAGCGTCCGACTTAAACCAAACAACTGAAATCAAAGCGATCAATAGAAGTATCGCCCTCGTTGTTAAAGAAGTTGGTAGCTAGAAATGCTACATGTTAAAGTGTGATTATATCACATTAGAACATGAAGGAAGGCATAGTCTGTTTTAGAATTTGACACTAAGAGGCCTGAGTCTAAACGTGCATCACATGATGATAGGTCATAATTTGGAGTCTAACCTGAGTTAGAGAGCAGGTGCACGATCGTGTACTGCTTATAGTCAATAAGTCTAAGAGATAGACTTGAAGGAATATAGAAGTTATAATTATTACCTAGGATGAAGAGATGACATATGGAGTCATTATACGAACCCTGTTTCGTTGATGATTCTGGGACGTAATCATCCTAAGGGGGAGATAATTGTAACGCCCACAGATCCGGGATAGTTAATTTAGAGGCAATAGGGTCAAAAATGACTATTCGACAAAAGATTATTTAGAATAATTAATCTTAACCAAGTTGTAGAATATGTAACAAGGTTTCCGTACATATAAAGAACGCCGAAATCCGAGTTATAACGAAGAAGTTATGACCTGTCGAAGTTTCGCGACGGAACTAGCACGGCACCGGGAAGCATAAATAGTAAATTTACGATAGAGCGAGATTTAGCCTTAGCAATCTTAACAAAAGTTGTAGAATACGTTAAACCGAGAGGGTCCATAAAAAGAATGCCCAAATCTAACTTCGTATAAGGAAGTTATGATTTTTCGAAGTTTCGGATTAGCAGTATACAACCTGAAATTCGAATATTAGATCGAGCGGTTTTTAGCCGACATGACCTAAACGAGAATCGAAGATCTCGTTAAGATTAGTGTAACGAGAAAAAGATGGGTGAAAACGGACATCGGATGAAGAGGTTATGAGAATTTAACGGACCAATCCTGTCTCGGCCTGTTAATAATATAAGTTTTAAAATAAAGTCAATATTAGCCGACGGAGTCTAAACGAAACTTGTAGAGTACGTTTACGCCTTCACGTGGATATAAAGAACGTCAAAAACGAGGTTCGTATGAGAAAGATACGAATTTTTAAAGTTGGAAGGTGAATTTGCGAAGCTGATGCATGTACTGATGACGTGGCCTAACTCCCAGCCGTTCAATGAGCTCGCTCCGGATTGTGACACGCCACCCCTCACATTACGCCCAGCGTACAGCTACACCCCTCGGTCCACAACCAGCCGTGTAGCTCTGGTCTTTATCCAACACGTGGCTCGTACGAAACTCGTTGACACCCTTATCCGAGGAACGCCCAGCGTAGTCACGGACTATGCCGAGCATAATTCGAGGCCTCGCTGGGTATAAAAGGGGGGCGAGGGTCTCCAACTTTTTCACACATTTTCTCATTCTCTCTCTAAGAACTTTCTCTCTCTAGCCCCTTTTGAGTCCCCTAAAGTCTAGGTAAACCCCCTAGCACCCGAAGGAAGCCCCGAGGCTCCCGGAGTCCCGAGAAAAAGGGTCTTTCTGTTTCGGAAACGCTGCTCCGAGCAAAGCCCGGTTTTCTTTAAAATCCGCTGTAAGTGAGCTACGCTTACGCAATTTTTAATATAGCTTCTAAATAATTATAGTAATGTTATTAGGTCCTTAAAATAATTATTTGGGCTATTATTATGAGTTATATTGAGTGTTATTTAACGCTTATATAATAATAATAATAGCTAGACTATTAATTAGTCGCAGTTGACGTTGGACTAAACCCTAGTGGTATTCATACTAGGTTTTATCAAAGGAAAATTGTTTTGAGAATATCGAAGCGTTGTCCGAGTGCTGAATCACCACCTTTCAGGTGAGTGCATAGTTACTTTCATCTTACATATAGATATGAAGTATTTTATATAAATTACGTGTTATGTGTGCATATTACCTGAGTACTTGCTGTCTATGCTGGATGAATGATTTTATACACGTTTTAAATGATTTAGACTGTATATGTATTTTATATCTACGAAAATGTTGGGGTAAGACATGGGTAGATGTTATTGATGAAATATGAGTTGGATGATGAGTTGAGAGGTGAAATAGACCGTGAGGTGAGGGTGAGAGGCGGACGATGTGAGAAGTCGTTTTACCAAATGATGGCCCTGTCATTCAGCAGAGTATGGATGACAACCACGGACTATTCTAGACAGTCCAGTGGAACACTAGCAGGCTCGCAACCTGTAGGTGTTGTGAACGATGTGTTCATCGGTGTACTCTAAAAACCCATTGATATGTATTGTGAGTGGACTCTCGAAAACGATATTGTCAATAAAACCCTGGCAGCTGCGCCTAAAGGGCTCTACCGGCAGAAGCGCCTCATAGAGAACCTCATAACCCCGACAGATGCACCTAAAAGGACTATTCCGGCAGATGCGCCCCATAGAGAATGTCACATTTTTGGCAGCTGCGCCTAAGTGACAGAACTAGCAGTTGTGCTTAACAGATGTGTCATTTACAACGATGTAATTCGTACCTATTCCTTAGGATACTCCTTAGGAATGAATGAACAAGAAATAGTTGATTCTTAGGGTAGATCCTTAAGAATAAAGAAGATAATGAGGATGGGTAATTGGGTTAACTGTTTGATGATTAAACATAATAATTATATTATTGTGGGTTGAAAACTCTTTGTACTCACCAGGTTTCCCAACCTAACTCACTCAGTTTATTTATATCACACGTGTTGAGATGAAGTCACATTACACTGAGAGACTTAAAAGAGATATAGATCACTAGTGATAATGAATGTAAGTTCTGTTTATGCTTATGTTTCTGCATTAACAATGACATCCCAAATGTTTTAAAATGAATAAAAATACTTTTCTTCGGAAACGCTTTGATAACGTATTTATCATGTTTTACTGGGAACAAATTCCGCAACATTTTTATTAAAAGAGGTACTCTGATTTTTATAAAGCATAAACAAAATCGGTCTTTTCTGGCCGTGAAAATGGGGATGTCACAGTTGGTATCAGAGTATTAGTTTAAGCGAACTAGGAATAAAGATTTATTTCTAGACTTAAACTTAGAATGCTAAGCGATGATCGTGAGGAGTGTGTCTAATATATTTTAGGAAGTACACCTGAATAGACACAAGCACTAGCTTAATTAGGGAAGATGCCTAAAATGCTTTTATGTGTTAAATGGTTTGTGATGCTTTATGCTATCGTTTGATCGGATCTATGGTTTGTTGCCGACCAGATCTTGAAATTTTATGTGCTCAAGTTTCTAAATGTTTAATTACGATATTAGAACTGGCATGTAACTTTTTGGAGTAATAAGGAGGAATACGCGTCTAATTCTTCTTCTATCTATATTCTCGTCTCGATACACCAAACGCCTACTTTGGAGAATAGAATGTCATGATAAGGACTCATAGAGAATGTAACATCCCAAAAATATGAGCCAAAAATTTCATTTTTAAAACACATAATTAGCAAAACATTAGAAATAAAACATCCACCGATCATAACATTTCATCAAAGATGTGCGTGTTTGGAAACCAGTTTATAAAAACATAACAACGTCAGAGTACAAATACCTAGGAAGATCTCATAGTGCAGAATACAAAACGTGTGTGTGATGTGCCGCTACAACACCAGCTCCTTCCCCTTCGCAGAAGAGGTACCTGAAAACAAAACTAAAAATTGTAAGCACGAAGCTTAGTGAGTTCCCCCATCTTACCACAAACCATGCAATCACATATCACACATACTGTCGGGCGATTCTGGGGTGCCCGACCTACCCGTGTCAAGCCGTTCGGGGGTGCTGACTACCCATGTCAAGCCATTGTGGGGTGCTGACTACCCATGTCAAGCCATTCTGGGGTGCTGACTACCCATCGGTCCTAACAACCGAACTTGGGGACTATTCCCCTCCTACTACCACTATCACATATAACATATCATGCCAGCATATAAACATATCATCACATACTGTCAGTCATATCTGGGGTGTCTGACCTACCCTTCGGTCCTAACAACCGAACTCTACTACTATCACATATAACATATCAGGTAGTAGCAAACCTAGATGATATCACAAAGACAATCATCTAACATACAACTCCTACTGGTGGGCCGACATTGTGGCCGAAGACCCACCGCTACTGGAAGGTAACTCACCTCGAAGTAACTGCTGATCTGCGTGGGAACGGTCTGTCTGCTGTTGCTGCTCCGGAAATCTCCCGGTTGTAATTCCCAACAAACACTTAGTCAAATGCTGCTAATCGACCTCAGGGTAAATGACCATTTACCCCTAGCCAAACCAAGAGTCAAAGTCAAATTCAACTTCCAGTTAACCCGACTCGCCGAGTTGGCCTGCCAACTCGCCGAGTTCCTATCCCTTTGTCCGACCATAAACCCGTCTCTACTCGTCAAGTTAAGCATTGACTCGACAATTTCTCCTCCTAAACTAAAGGCCAATAATCCTTCACCCTACTCGCTTGCCAAGTTGTATGAACAACTCGCCGAGTCTGTTCTTGAGGCAAGAAGATTGCCTTGAGCTCGCCGAGTCATGGCATTGACTCGCCGAGTTACTTCATGAGTGAGTCTGGCTTCCGACCCACTGAGTCACACCCCATGACTCACTACTCCAACCCGCAACACGAAAAAGGGAAAACTCGGGGACTCGCGGCTCGACTTGCCGAGTCAGATGAACGACTCGCCGAGTCGGCCACATGCAAATACTATACACGCGATTATGCTTGAATCCAGCTCATGCCATTCATAGATCTGAGTTTCTAGGGCCTGATTAACACGTAAAGTTTCCAACTTTACGTGTAAATAAACAACCATGAGGGTTTTAGGGCTCAAAATGCACCAAAAGAGTAGATCTAGGGCTTTCATGCAATATGGCTCCATAAAGGCAGTAGATCCAAGTTCCTGGAGCTCAATCATGCCTAGATCTAGAGGCTAAACAATTTATTACAAACCCTATTACACAAACAAGCTTGGGGAAAGGCTCAAGAAGGACTTTCATGGAGCTACAAGGGACAATAAGCATGAAAACAGAGGGAAATTGAGTTATACCTCAAGGAAATCACTGAGATAACACAAGGATGCCTGGCCTCCTTCTTCTCTTCTTGATTTACTCTCCTTCCCTCACCAAATCTTCAAGGAAACACACCAAAATGCTTCAATCTCACAAGGAACAAGGCTTGGAAAAGTAGAGAGCTCTGAGGGTGAAGGGGGCGAGCTTGGGGGCGGATAAGAGGGTTTAAATAGGGTGCAAACCCTTGAAATTTAGGGTTTCATCAAACAGCGGGGACTCGCCGATTCCAGAATGTGGACTCGCCGAGTCGCCAACTTAAACGTGCTCCCAAACCCGTCTCTACTCGGCGATTCGGGCCTACAACTCGCCGAGTCTAAGGCCAAAATGCAAAATACTTAGGTAAATATTTACGTACCAGAAACCAGGTGCTACAAATCCCCCCCACTTATTTTAGACTTCGTCCTCGAAGTCTGCTGCTCGATCATGAAACAGCTCGGGGTAATGCTCCATCATCTCTTCCACCGGCTCCCAAGTCCATTCCGAACCCTTTCGGTGCTGCCATTGCACCTTTACTAATTCCACCCTCTTGTTCCTCATATCCTTCGACTTTCGGTCAAGGATTGCGACTGGGCGCTCAATGTAATTCAGGCTGTCATCAACCTGTATATCCTCCAGCGGCACCACCGCCGAATCATCCACTAGGAACGTCTGTAGCTGGGAGACATGGAAGGTGCTGTGGATCTGACTGAGTTCGGCTGGCAGATCCAGCCTATATACCACCTTGCCCACCCGGGCTACATCCCTGAACGGACCAATGAATCTTGGGCCCAACCTTCCCCGCTTCCTGAATCGAATGACGCCTTTCCAAGGCGACACTTTCAGGAGAACCATATCCCCGACTTGGAACTCCAGGTCTGATCGACGCTTGTCGGCGTAACTTTTCTGCCGACTCTACGCAGACTGAAGCCTGCTTCGAACCTGCTGGATCCTCTCGGTCGTCTTGAGCACCACCTCGGTGCTCCCCATGACCCTTTGGCCAACTTTGCCCTAACAAATCGGGGTCCTTCACCTCCGTCCGTACAACATCTCGAATGGGGGACGGTCAATACTGGCATGGTAGCTATTGTTGTATGAGAACTAAGCCAAAGGAAGATAGGTATCCCAACTACCACTGAAGTCTAGAACGCAAGCCCGCAACATATCCTCCAACATCTGGATGGTCCGCTCGCTCTGACCATCCGTCTGCGGGTGAAAGGCGGTGCTAAAATGCAGACGTGTGCCCAACTCATCGTTAAACCTCTTCCAAAACCTAGAAGTGAACCGCACATCTCGATCTGATATTACTGACAGTGGCACCCCGAGCTGCGCCACTATCTCCCTGATGTAGATATCGGCCAACTTCTCGGCCGAGATACTCTCTTGAATCGGAATAAAATGGGAACTCTTGGTCAACCGATCCACGATGACCCAAATCGAATCTACTCCACGCGTCGTCCTGGGAAGCTTTGTGATTAAATCCATCGTAATATCCTCCCATTTCCATAATGGGATATCCAACGGTTGCATCTTGTCGTGCGGTCTCTGATGCTCGGCCTTGACCTTCCTGCAGGTCAAACACCGCTCGACATACCACGCCACATCCCGCTTCATGCAGGGCCACCAATAATCTAGACGAAGATCCCAATACATCTTCGTCGCCCCTGGATGAATAGAGAATTGGGATTTGTGTGCCTCCTCCATTAAGATCTGGCGCACACCTCCGTGATACTGCACCCACACCCTACGGTGTAGTGTCAATAACCCTCGACTATCATAATCGAAGGAGGTGACTTGACCCACTATCTGCTCGCTCTTCCAAGGTTCCTCCTTCATGGCCTCCTGCTGAGCTTCCCGAATCTGCTCTAACAGTGGAGTCACCACCGTCATCCTCATACACTCAACCTTGATCGGTGCCGCCTTACGGCTAAGCGCATCAGCCACCACGTTGGCCTTTCCCGGGTGATAAAGGATCTCGCAATCATAATCCTTCACCACGTCCAACCACCGACGCTGCCTCATGTTCAGATTCAGCTGATCCATGAGGTACCTCAAACTCTTGTGGTCCGTGTAAATGGTACATCGAACCCCGTAGAGGTAATGCCGCCAAATCTTGAGGGCGAAGACCACTGCCCCCAACTCTAAATCGTGCGTCGGGTAGTTCGCCTCGTGAGGCTTCAGCTGCCTCGAGGCATAAGCAATGACATGACCCATCTGCATCAATACTGCGCCTAAGCCCGAGATGGACGCATCACAATACACCGCAAATCCTCTACGCCCTCGGGCAGGGCTAAGATTGGCACCTCGCACAATCTCCGTCTCAAAATCTCGAACGTTGCCTACTGCTTAGGCCCCCATCGAAAGACCACGGCCTTCCTAGTCAGCCGTGTCAGGGGTACGGCCATCTTGGAGAAATCCTGAATCAATCTCCGATAGTAGCCTGCTAATCCTAAGAAACTCCGAATCTCGGATGGACACTTCGGAACCTCCCATCTCATCATGGCCTCCACCTTGGTTGGATCTATAGAAATCCCGTTCTGGTTGACGAGGTGCTTAAGAAACTACACCTCGTGCAACCAAAACTCACATTTGGAGAACTTGGCGTACAAGCTCTCCCTCCTCAAGGTCTCCAGAACCTCTCTCAGATGCTCCTCGTGCTCCTCCTGCGTCTTGGAATAAAACAGGATGTCATCAATGAAAACTATCACTGACCGATCCAGCATCGGTCTACACATGCGGTTCATGAGGTCCATGAATGCGGCAGGAGCATTGGTGAGCCCAAACGGAATCACCACGAACTCATAATGGCCATAGCGCGTCCGAAACGCGATCTTCTGTACATCCTCCTCTCTGACCCTCATCTGATGATAACCTGAACGCAAATCAATCTTGGAGAACCAAGATGCTCCCTGTAACTAATTAAAGAGGTCATCAATCCTCGGGAGTGGGTAACGGTTCTTCACCGTTACCTTATTCAGCTCCCGGTAATCTATACACATCTGATGCGACCTGTCCTTCTTCTTCACAAACAGGATCGGGGCTCCCTAGGGTGAACTTCTCGGTCGAATAAATCCCTTGTCTAGCAGCTCCTACAGCTGCATAGACAACTCCTGCATCTTGGGAGGAGCCAAGCCTTGGCTATCGGAGCCGCACCAGGAACTAGGTCGATCCTGAACTCTACTTGATGCTTCAGAGGTATTCCAGGAAGCTCCTACGGGAAAACATCAGTGTAGTCTCGCACCACTGGAACCTCGCTCACCGTCGTCTTACCCGCATCCCAGGTATCCATAACATACGTGACATATCCCACGCAACCCTACTGAAGGTAGCGCCTAGCTCTTGCTGTTGAACATACCGTGGGTCCACATTGTGGCCTCTCGCCGTGGATCACCAACTTTCCCCCACTTGGGGTCCTAACCCGCACTAACTGTTGTGCGCAATCTATCACCGCCCCATTAGGGCTCAACCAATCCATGCCTATAATCACCTTGTTCCCCCGCAAAGGGATAGGAACCAAATCCACCAAGTAGCGCTCATCAAACAACCTTAGGACACAATCCCTGAATACTGCCGACGCTCGCACCGATCGATCATCGGCAATCTCTACCTCTAAAGGGCAATTCAACATGCCCAGAGACTCCGTAAACCTCTTGCTAAGCGCAAGGGAAACAAATGATCGGGTGGCACCCGAGTCAAACAACACCTGAACAGGAATACCGTTCACATGGAACGATCCTAACGCATATACACAGAGCACATATCAATATCATAACATCATAAAAAAAATAAGATAGAGGGAAAGAATCATACCCGTCACCACACCGGGTGCGGCGCGAGCCTCCTCTGTAGTCAGTTGAAACGCCCGGCTCCTCACCACCGGAGCCTCTGTGTTGCCCTGCCGACCATCTGTAATCTGCAGGGTAGCTAGAGCTGGCGCCTTAACCGGCGCAGATGCTGTCAATTGGGGTCAATTGGCCTTCTTGTGGCCCCTCTGGTTGCAGTGGAAGCACAGCAACTCTGACGTCTGTATCACAGGTGCAGGGGCGGTACAATCCCTGCTGAAATGCCCCATCCTGCCGCACTTATAGCAGCCCGATGATCCCAGCCTACATGCCCCCTCATGAGGCCTGCCGCATTTCTTGCAGCGGCTCAGTCCTGACTGGCCTTTCGACCTACCATCTGGTCCCTTGGGCTTCTTCCCCAAAGCCCCTCCTGCCTGTCCCTCCTCTGTCTTCCTCTTCCGGATGTGCTCCAAATCTATCTCTCTCTCCCTCGCCTTGGAAATCATAGAGTCCAAGGTAGGGCAAGCTGAAAAACTGACATGTTCTCGAATATCAGCTCGGAGTATGTCATGGTAGCGGGTCCTCCTCATGTCCTCATCACCCGCATACTGAGGCACCAACAACGCCCTCTCTCGGAACTTGGCGGTGATCTCCGCCGCAGTCTCTGTCGTCTGTCTCATATCAAAGAACTCCCTGGCCAACTGCTAAAGCTCGACAGTCGGCGCAAACTCTGCCCTAAACCTGGTCGCGAAGTCCGACCAAGTCATAGCCTCGACAGCCGAAGCTCCCAATGAGTCACCCACGGACTCCCAACAATCCCTAGCTCAATCTCGTAAACATCGTGCTGCAAACCTCACCTTCGACCCCTCTGGGCAGAAGCTAATCATCTGTGTAGACTCAATGTCTGCAATCCATCGTATGGCAGCTATGGGGTCCTTCGCCCCGTGAAAATCCGGCGCACCATTGCCCCGGAAATCCTTGAAGGACAGTGTGCGAGATCTCGACTAGCCAGATGTCATGTCGCTCCTGAATGCCCGAAGGCGATCCTCCATCAACTCCAATATCCCTTCCTTGATCGACCCGAAGATAATGGGGGTCAACTCAAGGATGCCTCTGGTGATCTCTGATGCGATGAACTCGCGTAGCCCCTCATCTATTGGCTCGGAACCTGATCTCGATCCCGATCCCTCTCCTGTACTGCCAACTGCTGGCCTCGAGCGTAGTACCACCATTCTGAATAACCGGTAGTGATACTGATACCTTTAGAGGAATCACACCTACTACAAGTCTCCTGGTCTTATCTTGGCCTTCCTCGGTTCGGGTACGGATCCTCTGCTTTCAGTAGTACGGGCCCATACTACCTTCCACATCTATCTGTACCTTCTCCAAGGACTGCCTTGACTCCACCAGGTCACTATTACTGCTAATAATTTCTGCTACTCCCATCCTAGGCTTGCCCTAGGGAATCCTCTAACTATACCCGACCCAGTCCTCAGCTGCCGAAAGCCTCCCCGTGATGCCAATTAGCCATCACCTGAACACCATCACATGCGGCGAGGCTCAGATAAACCTTCAAGTAAAAGACTTGTCCCTACAACAGTTAGACTCAGACAAGAGCTGCGCAATAGGGCCAAGTCTAGCACTCTGAAATTATTCAACCCTGTTCGCATGTGACGTGACGCATTCACCTAATGGCTAACTCCCATCACTTAGAGTCCCACAAAGCACAAAGCAAGCAGCATTCAGACATAGGAGACTACTCAAGCAATTCCATCCTCATAATGGGAAACTGTACTAGCATACAATGCTAAAGCTCATGCTATAAGTCATAACCTAGACAGGCTATCCTACTGCTGTCTACTCAATCCTACCATGCAATTTTCATACACTGGAGAACATAATGCAAGCACATAAGGCATCACTCCAAGATCCTTAGTCCTATTCTATCATGTTGTTCTACTGAAACTGATAAACATAACATAAGCTGGTATGGGTACTTTGGGGAATACTTACTTGAGCTCGGCCGGTCGCGCACACCACACACTTTTTTCTTTCTTAAAACCCTTTACGTAACCTTTTTAAAAACATTTTTTTCAAAGTCTTTTAAATCCCTCGATTTGAGTTCAGACGCCCCCGAAGGTGTGTCTGAATCCCTCAAACCAGGACTACGATACCAACTTGTAACATCCCAAAAATACGAGCCAAAAATTTCATTTTTAAAACACATAATTAGCAAAACATTAGAAATAAAACATCCACCAATCATAACATTTCATCAAAGATGTGCGTGTTTGGAAACCAGTTTATAAAAACATAACAACGTCAGAGTACAAATCCCCGGGAAGATCTCATAGTGTGGAATACAAAACGTGTGTGTGATGTGCCGCTACCACACCAGCTCCTTCCCCTTCGCAGAAGAGGTACCTGAAACCAAAACTAAAAACTGTAAGCACGAAGCTTAGTGAGTTCCCCCATCTTACCACATACCATGCAATCACATATCACACATACTGTCGGGCGATTCTGGGGTGCCCGACCTACCTGTGTCAAGCCGTTCTAGGGTGCTGACTACCCATGTCAAGCCATTGTGGGGTGCTGACTACCCATGTCAAGCCATTCTGGGGTGCTGACTACCCATCGGTCCTAACAACCAAACTTGGGGACTATTCCCCTCCTACTACCACTATCACATATTGTGACAACCCGATATTTCAACTCTTTGTAATGACCAAAAAGGGTCAAGTATTGTAACCACTTTTGAGTAATAAAATTTACTTTCATAATAAAACGTACAAATAGTTCTATTTAATTTCCTTCTATGTTTAAATGTCTTTGAACCATGATCGTACGTGAAAAGAACGTCCAAATCCGACTTCATATAGCGAAGTTATGATTTTTCCAAGTTCGGCTTAGCAACAGACATCTAAAAACTCGAATCGGAGATCGAGCGACTTTTGGCCGGAATGACCTAAACGAGAATCGAAGGTCTCGACAATGGTATTCCAGCGGTAAAAAGTCTAGCAAAAACCGACATCAGATAAAGAAGTTATGAATTTTCAAAGAAATTCCTTAAACACGATGAGTTTAAAATAAATAATAAAAAAATAATTTCGGAATTTGCCGACGGAGTCTAGACGAAAGTTGTAGAGCGTAGTCTCACCTACGCGTGGATATAAAGACCATCGAAAACGGAGTTCGTATGAAGAAGATATGAATTTTTGAAGTTTATTAAATAAATTATATATTTATTTAATTCAAAAATCGGACCTTATCCGAAGAGGAGTCAGCGTCCTCATCCGAGGTACACACTGCGTACCCCTGTACGCCCTGCATACCCGAGAGACTTGGCCTCTGATCATCCACGTCGCCCTATCCGAGGCGTCCGACCCGTCCGACCCGCTGTCCCGTCCGACCCGCCGTCCCATCCGACCCGCCTCCCCAGCAACCCGTCCCATCCGAAGCCGAGGCAGTCGAGGCTTCGGTCATGCATGACGTAGGCGTACGCGCTGCGTACGAGCGTACGCCCCGCGTACCGAGGCAGTTCAGCCTTCCTATAAATAGGATGCGAGGGCTTCCAAGAAAAGGGCTCATTTCTCTCCTCTCTCTCTCACAATCTTGCCTCGTTTTCCGTGCCCGTTCAAACCCGAAGCTCTGGTCTTTTTGCTCAAGTCCCGAGGGTCGATTTTACTCCCGAGATTCCCGTGAATCCCGAGGAAAATCCGTTTCCCGAGACGAAACTCTGCCCGGTTTTCCATCTCGCTATCTTCAAACTTTCAAGTGAGTTCATACCCCTTAATTTACCTTTTAAATATTTTATAAATTCTTTTATATGCTTTCAAGGGGGGGATTACAAGTAAAACACACGAGTATTATCGTGTGTTACATAAAGAAACTCTTTTATATACTGTTATATATCCAAATCACATGCGATTTATAAACCTTTAAGGAACTTTCATATATATAACATATGTTAAAATAGCATTCTATCTTTTGAAATATAAATTTGTTGTAATGCATGTATAAACTAAACTTTTCTTAGATTATTCTTGTCTATCTTAGACTCTACACCAAAAATCTATGCTTTCATAAACAAGTGATTCCTTTTCTAGGTATTTCTAAACAAACAAGACACACTTTTAGAAAATTATAATAGGTATAGTTTTACGAACAAATTTCTAACTCTTATGTACTAGAAACATGAATTTCAAGAAGTTTACTTTCGTATACAAAAACAAACGTAACATTTTAACAAGTAGATCTGTTTTTATACCACGGTTTTGTGAGACACTAACTTCATGTACGTTCGAGTACACATTTCAAGTCCTGTATTATATACCAGAATCCCTTGGAGGGGGAGCGTGGTGTTTGTGTATAGATCTATACGGGCTTGACAACCCGCGCCCTGACTGTTAGCTGCAGTCCATCGTTTGGGGTGACAAACGTCATAACATTCCAACGCCTGAAGAACGTTGTGTATAGGCATTCCGAGTCGATAGTATGGTTATAAAACTCACAAGGGGTATTAAAAATGCATTGATTTACAAGGTTTTCAAACTCATTGGTTATTTTACACTTACATACATTTTAGAAAGAAACATTGGTCTTGAGTGAAGGCTACTATTATACTAGTAGAAAATATAGGATTTTCTAAACACAAACAAACAAGGACAAAACATTTCATTTCATTCAAACATTGTCATTTAAATACTTATGAAACTCACCAGCTTAAATGCTGATCTACTCTTTCAAAATTACTTGTATGTCCCAGGAAATCAGTAAATTTCAGGTATTCATTTTGCTTTTGATGAAGGGATGCTGCGGCGCCAGTTTAATCTCGTATTTTGACATCATATAGTAATTGGTTTTGAACATATAACTTTTGACAAATGTAAACTTTCAATTATATATATGATGGTTGTATTGCTTTCCTTACTATGTATTCATTTGTTACGTTACCACATGAAGTCATCCGCCCCCGAACGTTTCCGCCGTTCAGGTTTGGGGGTAAGACACATATAACATATCATGCCAGCATATAAACATATCATCACATACTGTCAGTCATATCTGGGGTGTCTGACCTACCCTTCGGTCCTAACAACCGAACTCTACTACTATCACATATAACATATCAGGTAGTAGCAAACCTAGATGATATCACAAAGACAATCATCTAACATACCACTCCTACTGGTGGGCCGGCATTGTGGCCGAAGACCCACCGCTACTGGAAGGTAACTCACCTCGAAGTAACTGCTGATCTACGTGGGAACGGTCTGTCTGCTGCTGCTGCTCCGGAAATCTCCTGGTTGTAATTCCCAACAAACACTTAGTCAAATGCTGCTAATCAACCTCAGGGTAAATGACCATTTACCCCTAGCCAAACTAAGAGTCAAAGTCAAATTCAACTTCCAGTTGACCCGAATCGCCGAGTTGGCCTGCCAACTCGCCGAGTTCCTATCCCTTTGTCCGACCATAAACCCGTCTCTACTCGTCAAGTTAAGCATTGACTCGACAATTTCTCCTCCTAAACTAAAGGCCAATAATCCTTCATCCTACTCGCCAAGTTGTATGAACAACTCGCCGAGTTTATCTTCATCCAAAGAACACTCTATGCTGAGACTTGCCGAGTTGTATGAACAACTCGCCGAGTCTGTTCTTAAGGCAAGAAGATTGCTTTGAGCTCGCCGAGTCATGGCATTGACTCGCCGAGTTACTTCATGAGTGAGCCTGGCTTCCGACCCACTGAGTCACACCCCATGACTCACTACTCCAACCCGCAATACGAAAAAGGGAAAACTCGGGGACTCGCGGCTCGACTCGCCGAGTCAGATGAACAACTCGCCGAGTCGGCCACATGCAAACACTATACACGCGATTCTGCTTGAATCCAGCTCATGCCATTCATAGATCTGAGTTTCTAGGGCCTGATTAACACGTAAAGTTTCCAACTTTACGTGTAAATAAACACCCATGAGGGTTTTAGGGCTCAAAATGCACCAAAAGAGTAGATCTAGGGCTTTCATGCAATATGGCTCCATAAAGGCAGTAGATCCAAGTTCCTGGAGCTCAATCATGCCTAGATCTAGAGGCTAAACAATTTATTACAAACCCTATTACACAAACAAGCTTGGGGAAAGGCTCAAGAAGGACTTTCATGGAGCTACAAGGGACAATAAGCATGAAAACAGAGGGAAATTGAGTTATACCTCAAGGAAATCACTGAGATAACACAAGGATGCCTGGCCTCCTTCTTCTCTTCTTGATTTACTCTCCTTCCCTCACCAAATCTTCAAGAAAACACACCAAGATCCTTCAATCTCACAAGGAACAAGGCTTGGAAAAGTAGAGAGCTCTGAGGGTGAAGGGGGCGAGCTTGGGGGCGGATAAGAGGGTTTAAATAGGGTGCAAACCCTTGAAATTTAGGGTTTCATCAGACAGCAGGGACTCGCCGATTCCAGAATGTGGACTCGCCGAGTCGCCAACTTAAACGTGCTCCCAAACCCATCTCTACTCGGCGAGCCGGGCCTACAACTCGCCGAGTCTAAGGCCAAAATGCAAAATACTTAGGTAAATTTTTACATACCAGAAACCAGGTGCTACAGAGAATTAAGTAAATAGAGGAAATGAAAATGCTTATGATAATGAATGACACCTACCGGAAGATATCACAAGAGTGGTATCTTGCCTTTAGAATATGGCATGCAGTATGTTTAGAGGAGTATAGTACGTCCGAAGTACACCTTCGTTTGGCAGGATGATGGAATGATTGGCGTAATTCATGAAGTTGACCCATCGTATGGCATTTCCACCGAGCTGAAGCAGAATTGATGATTGAAGATACGCATGGAAGAAGTCCTAGTAGAATCTAGGGAAAATTTTGTGATTGTTTGGACACATTTTTATGTGTTAAAATTGTTTTTGTGATGATAACTTGGAAAACTGCGAGAAAATACTTGGGACGAGTATGAGTAGGTGTGAAAGGCAGTAGAGGCCTATACTACCAGAAGCACAGGGCTCACGCTTGGATCAAGGAAAGTCACAAGGTTACCAAGAAGCTAGTAATTGATTTCGTTTTATTCTAGTATGTCGTTACCATTGTTTCAGTAATGACTAAGAAAGTTGTTGTTATCCCGACCCTAGTGGTCATATCACATTGATTCCGACTACGATGAGTATGTTACGTGGTTTAGAGAACCAAGTTTGATGTAGCGTCCGACTTAAACCAAACAACTGAAATCAAAGCAATCAGTAGAAGTATCGCGCTCGTTGTTAAAGAAGTTGGTAGCTAGAAATGCTACATGTTAAAGTGTGATTATATCACATTAGTGATGGGTTTTAGCCATATGAACATTCCTATGTGCACATACAAAACCCTAATGCTTGGATCTAGGTTTCTCTAATTGAACATACATTGAAGCCAAGACTTCTAATGGCTAATAGAGTATAATAACAATATGAAATCAGAGATTAGAAGTTTACCTTGAATCACTTGCTTGATCTTCTTGTCCTTGAGGCTTTAGAGTCACAATTGTCACTCCTCTAATGGCTTACAAACACCAACTAGCAAGAAGATAATTTAGGAGAGAGGAGAGGGGATCAAATCGGCCAGGGTTTCCTTCCAAAGCACAAGTGCCGATTTCCCTTAACCCCTAGGGTCTATTTATACTAGTTAGGCTCCTAGGGTTTCACCTTTAAACCCTAATTGGATAACTTAGGCCCTAAGCAACCCTAATCCCTTCATGATAAGCCTTTGGACGATTTCAAGGCCTATCCAACGTCCTTGAAACCGGCCACCCTTTATCGATAAGGGATTTACAACCCAAAGTATAACTATCACACATTTGACAGTTTATGCCCCTTTATTCAATTAATCTCTTTAAGTCACCAAATTAATTCCTAATTAATTTATGACTTATAACAATATTATTATTATTCCTTATATTATTCTTATAATATATTAAAAATATTCCTTCTCTCATTATAAATCATCCTGTCAAGTTGCTATGGTGAAGGCAACCCAAAAGGACCATGCACAACGGGTCAAATACTTGCCAAATATAGTTGTAGCCTTAGACACTATTCCAACAGTCTCCCACTTGGATAAGTCTAGTAACTATATATACAAGTATATTCCGATTAGCAATCGTAGCTCTAAAAAACGTTGTCAAACTCTGATCTAATCAATCTTGTCCTTTAGATAAGGGATCGTACGGTCCTCTGTTTAGATATCATGCAGACAATTCTATGGAACCAATTTGTCTAGCATTTGGTTTCTCGATTTCAGATTTATTCGACATAGAACTTAATCGAACACATCAATTCAGTTCTGATCGGGCCCAGCACATAATTCAAATCAAATCATCGAGCAGCCGAGATATTGCTTTTAGCCTCTTAGGATAAAAGTAACAGATAAACTTCGACTTATATGCATTTACTTATTCATTAATCAATCATACACAACAATGCTTTTTATAACATCAAGTTACTGATGCGGTTTTGCATTATCAATGTACAACCAACTAACAAATAACAAACCATATATCTAGGTTTTAAGACCATATGATATTATCGTCTTGCAATCACCCCTTTTATCATATTCCATAAGGTGATTCCAGCAAGCGCGGGTTTGTTCCAATGCTTAAAACTAGTTCATAAGCACTCATGAACACTGCAGCAATCTTTTGCTATGTCTAATACCATTTAGACAATCTACATACCAATTCATGACAATCTTCATTCATATCTACTTCCAAAATATGAACGATTGTGTACTATTTGAAAAATTCGATTATTCTTAATAAACTCAATTATTCTGGAAGTGAAAACATGCAAAGTGAAACAATAGTTAAACGATTAACATAAGACAGTAACATTACTCATAAATAATACTCTTTTATTTAATCATCAAATGTTAATTACATTTATCTATTACACGTTTCCAATACTATCTAATCTATACTAATATCATCCTTCAGCCCAATACTCCTAGCATGCTGCAAGTGCCTAACCCTACTCAGTCCCTTCGTAAGCGGATCTGCTGGGTTATCTTCTGATGATATCCTCTTCACCACGAGTTGTCCTTCTTCTACACGATGTCTAATAAAGTGATATTTTCTGTCGATATGTCGAGATCTACCATGATCCCTCGGTTCCTTGGTCAAGGCAACCGCTCCTTCATTATCACAGAAAATCTCCATGGGCTCCTTTATGGTAGGTACAACTCCAAGATCACCGATGAAGTTCTTCAACCATATTGCCTCCTTCGACGCCTCGCTCGCTGCAATGTACTCTGATTCACACGTTGAATCAGCTACGGTTTCCTGCTTGGAACTCTTCCAAGTCACTGCTCCTCCATTAAGGGTAAAGACCCAGCCCGACTACGAACGGTAGTTGTCTCTTTCGATTTAAAAGATGACGTCACTGTACCCTCGCACCTTCAAGTCATCACTCCCTCCGAGAACTAAGAACCATTCCTTCGTCCTCCGAAGGTACTTAAGGATATTCTTGACCGCAATCCAATGGGCTCTTCCAGGGTTCCCTTGATATCTACTAACCATGCTCAAAGCAAAGGCTACATCAGGGCGAGTACAAGTCATAGCATACATGATTGAGCCAACTGCGGAAGCATATGGTACTCGGCTCATTTCTGCTATTTCAGCTTCGGTACTCGGACTTTGAGTCTTACTCAACTTGGCATTACTTTGTATCAGTAATTCTCCCTTTTTCGAGTTTTCCTTACTAGAACGTTTTATTACCTTTTCTAAGTAAGTGTTCAGACTAAGTCCTATTAGTCTCTTACTTCGCTCTCTCACTATCCTTATTCCCAAAATATAGGAAGCTTCTCTGAGGTCCTTCATAGCGAAGCACTTCTCGAGCCAGGACTTAACTTCATGCAGAGTCGGGATGTCGTTTCCTATGAGCAGTATGTCATCGACATATAAAACGAGAAAGCTAACTATGCTCCCACTGGCTTTGACATATACACACGATTCATCTTCGCTCCGTACAAATCCAAACTCTTTGACTTTCTCATCGAAGCAAAGATGCCATCTGCGAGACGCTTGCTTAAGTCCATAAATGGACTTCTCAAGCTTACACACTCTATTCGGATGCTTCGGATCAACAAAACCCTTTGGTTGAGCCATGTAAACATCCTCAGCCAACTTCCAGTTAAGGAAAGCGGTTTTGACATCCATTTGCCAAATCTCATAATCATGAAATGCGGCAATAGCTAGCATCACTCTAATAGATTTAATCTTCGCAACTGGTGAGAAGGTCTCATCATAGTCAACTCCAGGAGTTTGAGTAAAGCCCTTCGCAACCAATCGTGCCTTATATGTGTGTACATTTCCATCCACGTCGGTCTTCTTCTTGAAGATCCATTTGCACCCAACGGTCTTACGTCCGGGCACATTATTAACCAAATTCCAAACTTGGTTGTCATACATGGACTGGATCTCGCTGTCCATTGCCTCTTTCCATTTTTCAGACTCCGGGCCTACCATGGCTTCCTTAAAGCTATTAGGTTCATCTAGATTTATTAGTGTACCATCACTAATATACGTGTCCCCTTCGGTAGTAATATGAAAACCATAAAACCGGGGTTGAACACTAACTCTTTCGGAATGTCTAAGAGGTAAGGACTGGTCAATAGACTCAACCGGAGTTTCCTCCTCGGGTTGAGTGCCAGCGGTAGAGGTTCCTTCATCTATCGACTCTTGAATCTCTTCAAGCTCGATTTGCCTCCCACTGTCCCCTTGGCTGATGAGTTCTCGTTCTCGGAAAACTCCTCTCCTCGCAACGAAGACTACATTGTCCTTCGGTCTATAGAAGAGATATCCAAAGGATCTCTGCGGGTAGCCGATGAAAATACATCGCTCACTACGAGGTTCGAGCTTGTCGTGAGTATCTCGTCTTACGAAAGCCTCACAACCCCAAACCTTGATATGTGCCAACGAGGGAGCTTTCCCTGTCCACATCCCGTGAGGTGTTTTGGCAACCTTCTTAGTAAGGACTCGGTTAAGGATGTGGGCGGCAGTCTCTAAGGCATACCCTCAAAATGAGATGGATAGTGAAGCACGACTCATCATAGAGCGAACCATGTCTAACAAGGTTCGATTGCGCCTTTCTGCCACACCATTCAACTGTGGTGTCCTAGGTGGCGTCAATCGTGAAACTATTCCACACTCCTTGAGATAGTCGTGGAATTCAAGACTTAGGTACTCTCCTCCTCGATCGGATCGAAGCATCTTGATTTTCCTGCCCAATTGATTCTCCACTTCATTCTTGAACTCTTTGAACTTTTCAAACGTTTCTGACTTTTGCTTGATTAAGTAGATATACCGATATCTACTATAGTCATCAGTAAAAGTCACATAGAAGCGGTTCCCATCCTTTGTGGTTGATCTAAACGGTCCACATACATCGGTATGTATGAGGTCCAATAGACCCTCGCCCCTTTCACATGTACTAGTGAAGGGTGACTTAGTCATCTTTCCAAGTAAACAAGACTCGCATGTGTCATCTTCCCTAAGGTCGAATGACTCCAACACTCCATCCTTTTGGAGTTGGACTATGCGCTTCTTGTTGACATGTCCAAGACGACAATGCCACAAGGATGCTCTATCCATACTATTGGAAGAATCCATGCATAAAACATCATTTCCTAAGTTATCTACAATCATAACGGTTTCATAAATTCCATTACATGGTATAGCTTCAAAATATAAGACACCATTTAGATAAGCATAAATAGAACCATTCTCATTATTAAAAGAAAATCTAAAACCTTTTCTAAACAAACCATGAAATGAAATGATGTTTCTTGCCATTTCTGGTGAATAGCAACAATTGTTCAAATCTAAACACAAACCATTCCTAAGCACTAAATAATACACTCCAATCTTGGTCACGGGCGACGATCTTCTGTTCCCCATGATTAGATTTATTCTTCCATGCTCCACATCCCTATTTCTTCTTAGTGCCTGCATTTCAGAACAAATATGGTAACCACAACCGGTATTAAGGACCCAAGAAATAGCATGAAATGAATCGTTAGATTTAATTGTATAAATACCTGCGAAAGATGGCTTGATCTTTCCTTCCCTTATAGCTTGCAGGTACTCTGGGCAGCTTCTCTTCCAATGCCATATTTTGTGGTAGTGGTGGCACTCTGCCTCCTTTGGGTTAGGGTTAGGCTTAGTGGGATCAACTTTGGTCCCACTAGAAGAGGAAACATCTCGGGACTTTCCCTTGCGGTGGCTCTTAGACGGAGCCTTCCTCTTCTTACCTCTTCCTTGCCCAATGGCCAAAACAGGAGCAGCTAGTGGATTGGGAGTGGGTGCAACAGACTTGTCCTTAAGGTTGCTTTCAGCAACCCTAAGGAGACCTTGGAGCTTGCTTAGGGTGATCTCTTCCTTGTTCATGTGGTAGTTCATCCTAAATTGATTGTAACACGGAGGCAAAGAGTGAAGCACCATGTCGATCGCCAAGTCTTCCCCAAAGTCAACATTCAACTTGCAAAGACGATCGACATACCTTTGCATCTTTTGCAGGTGCACGGTAAGAGATTCTCCATGACCCATTTTGGTGGAAATCATGTTAGTGAAAATCTCGTAACGCTCTTGCCTCGCGTTTTGGTGGTATCTCTCCAACAAGTCTTGGTGCATTTCGTACGGATACATGTCCTCATAGGACTTTTGGAATTCGGCATTCATGGTGGCTATCATGATGCAATGTACCTTCGTTGCATCATGCTCGTGAGTTTCAAAGGTAGCCATTTCAGCCAGAGTAGTGATTTCAGGGTTGATCTTCTCGAGCTTCTCATCGAGGACATACTCCTTGTCCTCATAGTGAGCAATTGTGCGAATGTATCTTATCCATTCACTAAAGTTCGTCCCATCGAAAGTCGCCTTTTGACAAAGGCTCATCAATGTGAACGAGCTAGCAGCAGCGTTGTTCGCGTTCGACATCTACAAATAGAAAGGACAAAGATAGATTAGAATTTGAATCCCTAATAATTACCCAATAAGAAAATTAGGGCTAGGATCCAACAAAAATATTTACATATTAGAAAAAGGGATACCGTAATCTAACACGCAAACATTTTGAAGGTAAGTGAATGACGATTCACTAATTCTCCACCATAAAACATAACTTTAAGTCTAAATGTGTAACGCCCGCAAATCCGAGCTAGTCAATTTAGAGGCAATAGGGGTCGAAAACGACTTTTCGACAAAAGATTATTTAAAATAAATAATCTTAACCAATTTTTGGAATATGTCTCAATGTTTCCGTACATATAAAGAACGCCGAAATCCGAGTTATAACGAAGAAGTTATGGCCCGTCGAAGTTTTACGGCAAAATCGGCACGGCACCGGGAAGCGTAAATAGTGAATTTATGATAGAGCGAGATTTAGCCTTAGCAATCTAAACAAAAGTTGTAGAATATGTTAAACTAATAGCGTCGATAAAAAGAACGCCCAAATCTGACTTCGTATGAGCAAGTTATGATTTTTCTAAGATTCGGCTTAGCAGTGCACGGCCCGAAACTCAAATTTTAGTTCGAGCGGTTTTTGGCTTATGCAACCTAAATGAGAGTTGAAGATCTCATTAATAGGAACTCAACGGTAAAAAGATGGACGAAAACGGAGTTCATATGAAGGAGTTACGAATTCTTCGCGGTCATTTAACAGTCTAAACGCCTCCTACTGTTAAATTTGAGATCGGTCGAGAGTTAGCCGATGGAGTCTAAACGAAAGTTGTAGATCTTGATTTTACCTATGCGTGGATATAAAGAACGTCGAAAACGGAGCTCGTATACGAGAGTTATGATTTTTCTAAGTTCGAAGGCTGATACGCGATAGGGGGTGACGTGGCACCACCAGAATTGGACACGTGGCACCACCAAAAGGCCACCACATGGACCAACTCGGCGAGTAGGTCACCCTACTCGGCGATTCCATCAGATATTTTCACTATAAATAGAGGTGTCGGGTCTAGCCTTCTCTTCACACCTCCCAAACTCACTTTCTCTCTCTAGTTTCTCTCTCTAGCCTCCCTAACCCCCCTAAAAGCCTAGGTAACCCCCTAGCACCCGAAGGAAGCCCCGAGGCTCCCGAAGTCCCAAGAAAAGAGCCTTTCGGCTCGGGAACGCTGCTCCAGCGAAGCCCGGTTTTCAAGAAAAACCCGCTATAAGTGAGTTGTACCTATCCTATCTTTAGTTTAGCTTATGTTTTAATATAGTGATGTTATTAGGACCTTATAATAAGTACTTGGGCTATTATTATGGGTTATATAAGTATCGTTTAATGCTTATATAATAGTAATAATAGCTAGACTACTAATTAGTCGCGGTGAATATTAGACTAAACCCTAGTGGCAATGATACTAGGTTTTGCCGAAGGAAAAGTGTGTTAAGAGTAACGAAGTGCTGTCCAAGCGCCGAGTCACCACCTACTCAAGTGAGTGCATAGTTACTTTCAGCTTACACATAGATATGAAGTATTTAATATAAATTATGTGCTATGTGTGCATATTATCTGAATACTTGCTATCTATGTTGGATGAACGTTTTATACATGTTTTCAAAGATTTAAACTGTATATGTATTTTCTATCTACAAAATGTGTTGGGTAAAACATGGGTAGATGTAATAGTTGCTGTGTGACAAAATAAAATAAGGAGAGGCCTCGTTATAGCTGTTCTTGATGATCTAGTCATCTAGCGGAGTATAGATGACGACCATGGACTATTCTAGACAGTCCAGTGGAACACTAGCAGGCTCGCAACCTGTAGGTGTTTATTCGAACTGTGTGTTTATTCGAACTGTGTGAACTGTGTGCTCACCAGGTGTACTCCATCCCCCATATGGTTGCCTTTAGGACTTTCATTGCTGAGGAATCCCCTTAGCAGTAATGTCCATCCCAATCATAGTCCTTAGACTAGGTCCATTGTGTTAGATGTTTTAGGGACGTAATGTGAGGATAACGGGAATGGGTAATTGGGTTGATTGTTTGATGTTTAAACATAATAATTATATTATTGTGGGTTGAAAACCCTATGTACTCACCAGGTTTCCCAACCCGACCCACTCAGTTTATTTATATCACAGGTGTTGATATGAAGTCACATTACACTGAGAGATTAAAGAGATGTAGATCACTAGTGTAAATATATGTAAGTTCTGTTTATGCTTATGTTTCTGTATTGACGATGACATCCCAAACATTTTGAAATGAATAAAATACGTTCCTTCGAAAATGTTTTAATAACGTATTTATCATGTTTTTCTGGGAACAAATTCCGCAACATTTTTTTATTAAAAGAGATACTCTTATTTTTATAAAGCATAAACAAAATCAGTCTTTTCTGGCCGTGAAAATGGGGATGTCACAAAATGTATTGAGAATTCCTAGGTTTAGATGAGATTCATTGAAACTTTTCAATGGCATGTTTAAATCTCGATATGCCCCTCTCGTTTGTGACTGGGATACTGAGGATCACAAAGTGGGTGTGAATTACCATGCAAATTCACATGGTGCCTTCATTGTAACAATCACATATTCGACGTGCCGGTAAACCACACACGCTCCATCGAACTATGATAAATAATGAATCACCCTTTGCCACCTTTGCTTAGAACCAATTAGTGTGTCGGTAAACCACACACGCTCCACTAACTTCTTAGCAAGGGTGCAAAGTGTAATTTCATGGGATAGCATCAATTCACTTTTCCTAAAGTAACTAGGATTGGGAATTTTTGAAAAATATGTAGTTACTTTATAGGTTCATTATACTTATTAATGAGGAGAGAGAGTTGCCCTATCCTACCCGTTCGGCTAACGACCCTCCACCAATCAAGCAAGCGGTGGGTGAGAGTGTTCACCCATTAAGCGCCATTTTATAGGCAACAACCTTATACCCACCTTATAGACCGGCTTCGTGAATGAGACCTACTAACAGTATGAAGAAGCCTTTAGATCAATCGAAATATCAAACAAAGACTACAAATAAGAACAAGAGAAATTCACGAAGAAAACTTTCACTAAGAATGATAATCTCACAAAGAGATTATCGTGTGCACAAAGCGACGATTAGGGTTTGTGAAAGGCGTAACCATTCACAAACCTATACAAAACAATATATACTGCTATTCTAGACGATCCCTACAATTCAGGGATACGCCGGTTAATAAATCAAGATAACTAAGGAAACAGGATAAATACAAGATTTGTTACAACGTACTGAAAAGACTAAACTATTACAAACTGAGTTGCTGACGTGCTGGCGCTGACGCTGAGCTACGTGCTGACGTTGAGTCTGTTTTAAACATTATCATATTTTAAAGGCTTGACCTTTCAATCTCCCCCAATATGATGATGTTCAAAACAAACTAAATTAAGACACCCCTTGAAAGGAATTCTTCATACTCAGCTTCAGCTTCAATTTTAACTGGCCAGTAAGGACTGTCCAGCAACTCCTGTCTTCTGTTCAGCAGCTCCATGGCGATAAGAATGTGAAACTCTCCTGATAAATCTTGATGAATCATGCACATTTGCCTTAAGCCAACAAGGTGAGTGGTTGGAGCTTTTGGGATCTCAGTAGTGCGCTGAAAGCACATCCTCCTGTTTTTATCAAGGTAGTACATCCCATGTTCAGGAGCTGAGATGAATTGATGTTGAACTGGATCAACACCGAGGGGAAGAGAATTATTAATCACACCAGCACCGAAGTCTAGAACCAATACATCTTCTCCATCAACATGAAACTTGGTCCTTCGAGATCTAGGAACTGAAGACCTTTGGCCTGAATGCTGAGGTCGTTCTTTAGGAACAAGATCCAGACGCTGACCTTTTTGATCAGCAGATGAAGAGCACAAGTCAGTTCAGAAGAATGAGCTGAGGTTTGCTTGGATGCTAGATCGAGCAATTCCATCCATTCCGAATACCCATATCTGATCAGCTCATCCCTTTTGACAACTTCAGTATAAGAGTGCTGAGAACCTTGACGAGTGATCAGCAACGTAAGGATTTTCTCGCTTCGAGGTTTAGAAGCCTTGACTTTGATGATCTTTTCTCCACATATACGACGATTAAGAACATCTTCAAATCTCTTTCGATCAATCCGGTCAAGAACACTATCAGCCTTAGGCTTACTAGAGCCAGAGGGAGGTTGAGAAGACTGAGCCTTAGACTGAAACTCCAGGAACTTCTGCATTTGAGCTTCAAATGATCCTTTGGCCTGAAGTTTGTGCTGAATGAGAGATTCATCAGCTTGAGCAATGTTCTTTAGAAGCTGAGCTTGATTGGCTTCATCAAAAATTTGCTTGACTTGGTCTGGGGACATGTTCCATTCAGAGGCCAGGTTTGAAATGCTGACAATGGATTTGGGTTTCTTCACAGTGGAAGAATTATTAGTTTGAGACTGATCCAAGTCAGTATTTGCTGCCTTCCGCTTTCGAGACAGCGGATGAGATTCTTCACTTTCAACGTCTGAATCCTCTCCTTGGACCGAGATGATTGGATCAGCAACAAAATCGGTCAAGATAGGATGCGATTCCTCAAGGTCACCTGAGCTTTCTTGCTGAACTGGAATGAGAGGATCAATAAAGTTCATGTCAAGAATTTGACATTCATCATCAGCTTCATCATGCTCGTCATCATGCTCGTCAGTAGCTGCTGGACTATTAGGCCCTGCAAAATCAGAGTCACGAATGACAGGTTCTGTGTTTGGTTCACCATCAGCATGAGTGCTTGGTTCATCATCAGCATGATCATTTGGTTCACCATTAGCATGATCATCAGCGTCAGCATCATCATCAGTATCTCCCCCTTTTTGAGCATCATCAGATTTGGGACTAGAGGGAGGAGAAAGTAAGAGTACCTCCTTGATTTGTTTAACATTAGCCTCAATTCGAAGCAGACGCTGACTGATATCCCGAGTCAGTGACATCAGTTCTGAAAATGCTGAAGCCGGAAGTTGAACCATTGAGGAACCTGGGGCAACTGGAGAGCTAGGAGGCATCCTTGGAGAGAAGTGATGAGCTGCTGGTGACGGATGCTCCCCCTGAGACTGATGCTCCCCTTGTGAGGGATGCTCCCCCTGAGAAGGATGCTCCCCCTGAGGTATGAAATCCTGTGGTGCTGAGGGGACTTTGCCAGTGTCTGAGATGACATGGTGAGAAAGTTGAGGAGAGAAATGTTCACCGTCATGATGGTCCACCTCCTGATCAGCATGATCCATATGATTACCATCAGCACCTCCTTCATCAGTGTCAACGGTGAGAGAGGGCACAGTGTATGGATTCGTAATCCATTCTCTCATTCTATCCGAGATTCCAATGTCAGTATCCAGAGGATCATCCTGATACATACGAACTGACATTCGAGGGCATTGAATTGGATTCCTAGAGTGAGAAAAGTATTCAGGAGCGAAGAATTTGTCGAACACCAAAGCAAGCCAGCGTGGAAAAGGAACATGATCAGCACGCACATTTGCACGTAAGAGCTGAACAAGCTGATCAAAGAAGAGTGCCCCATAATCCAGTCTCTTGTTGAGAAGAAGAGAGCAGACAACTTGCTGCTCATAATTGCTCAATTGGTCACCACTGCGAGACTTGTGTCCCACACATTTGCATAAAGCACCAGTGAAAAACTTCCAGCCTGGGGTCATGCACTGACGAAGAATAAGAGTTGATCGAGTGCCAGCTTTTGAATGATCATAACCCAGTTGATCAAACATCCGTTTACATCTTTCAATAGTAGGAGGTTCAGAGAAGGGTTCAAAAATTGGTAACCTTAAGGCAGCACTGAGAAGTTCTGCGGTGATGAAGACGGAGTGTCTACCATGGCCAATGGTTCCGGTGATGGCATTGTTCTCTTCATTAACTGTTGCAGTATAATAGAATTCACAAACTTGTTCAGGGAAGAACTCGGACGGAACATCACTTATTGCATATCGAAGGCGGCAAGAGGCCAAGAAATTTACGAAATCATCGAGTCCAAGACCTCGATGCACTTCTGGAATGTCAGGGTTAAAGACGACATTGGTGGCCTTGATGTGAATGGGAAGAGGAGGAGAGTTTGGAGCAGGAATGACCCTTCGAGAGGTTGAGGAGTATGTGAACAAAGATGCCGCCATTTGAGAGTATTTTGGAGTTCTAGGGTTTTGAGAGAGGTTCAAGGATTTTGGGAGAAAAAAATAAACCAAAGGAGAGAGAGGTATAAATATGGAATGCAGAGGGTTTTTAAAAAAAGGAATGATTATCTTGATTAAAAAGATGATGATTATCTTCATTAATTAGAACAGCGCATCGTAACAACCTGTCAGAGTGTAAAGTAGCCGTTGGATAAAAGAGCCGTTGTCTGAAGGTGAAGCGACAATCAGTGTTTGCGGAAGCGCTGAGCTCAGTGTCACTAATGTTACGTGCTGAAAATATTTCTCCGTCAATTCAAAGTACAGCTTGCTTATTCAGGGCTAGCAAGGTGATTGGTGCGTGTGATAGATACTAGTTACATTATCTAACCATCGGCACAGAGTGTTGTGACTTCATCAGTGAGTGGTTTATCTTACTGAATCATTAGACACTGAATAATAGGAGGGTAAAGAATGGATTGTTGCGTGTGATAAACCTTGGTGTTTTGGTCTAACCATCGGCAAAGATTTTTAGACTCTCATCAGCGTGTGTTTTTGCACACTGAATCACAGAATCAGTGTAAGAATGGTAAGAAGGGGTAGTTGCGTGTGATAGATCTTGGTGTTTTGATCTAACCATCGGCAAAGATTTTAGATTCTCATCAGTGTGTGTTTTGGCACACTGAATCACAGAGTCAGTGTTAGATTGGTAAGAAGGGGTAGTTGCGTGTGATAGATCTTGGTGTTTTGATCTAACCATCGGCAAAGAGTTTCAAGTCGTTATCAGTGTATGGTTTAATACAGTGAATCATTCAACTTTTATTTAGAAGACTTGAAGAAGAGATAAGGATAAGAGATCAAACCAAAGTGCTCAGTAGCAAATATCATCAGTATGTTATCATCGGCACAGTGTACATCAACTTATAAGACAAAATCAAACATTAGCACAATTAAACATCAAAATTAATTACAAGGAAATCATTCCCAGTTCTCCAATGATGTGAGCAGTTGATTGAGAATCCAGTGCCTTTGTGAAGATATCAGCAAGTTGCTCCGAAGTCTTGACATGTTCAAGAACGACCTTTCCCTTTTCAACATTATCTCTGATGAAGTGATGTCTGATCTCGATATGCTTTGTCTTTGAGTGCCGAACAGGATTTTGTGTGATCTGAATGGCACTGGTGTTGTCACAATAGATGGGAGTCTTTAAGAACTTGAACCCATAGTCGAGAAGCTGATTTTGAATCCATAAGAGCTGAGCACAACATCTTCCAGCGGCAACATACTCAACTTCTGCAGTTGAGATGGCAACTGATGTTTGCTTCTTGCTAGACCAGCTGATGAGACGGTTGCCAAGGAAGTGACATCCACCAGATGTACTCTTTTTGTCTAAATTGCATCCTTCATAATCTGAGTCAGTGTATCCATAAAGTTCAAATGCTGAGTCACGAGGATACCACAGTGCAAGGTTTTGAGTTCCCTTTAAGTATCGAAAGATACGTTTGACAGCCATGAGGTGAGATTCTTTGGGATTAGCTTGGAATCGAGCACAGAGAATGGTTCCAAACATGATATCAGGACGACTTGCTGGGAGATACAAGAGGGATCCAATCATTCCTCGATACAGAGAGTGATTGACATCAGTTCCAGTTGGATCAGCGTGTAGTTTATCAGTCTTAGATACCGGGGTAGATGCTGGTTTGCAGTCACTGAGAGAATACTTAACAAGCAGGTCAGAGATATATTTACTTTGGCAAATGGAAATACCTGTCTTTTGTTGCCGAACCTCAAGACCTAAGAAAAAGGTCATCTTTCCCATCATGCTCATTTCGAATCTTTTAGACATGATCTCAGCAAACTCCTTGCTTAGTGTCTCATTTGGGGAGCCAAAAATAATGTCATCGACATAAATTTGAACAAGAACCATATCTGAGCCTTTGCCTTTGATGAAGAGAGTGTTGTCGATTGCTCCTCTTCTGTATCCATTTTCAAGCAGATACGATGTTAGCGTCTCATACCAAGCCCTTGGGGCTTGCTTCAGTCCATAAACAGCTTTGTCTAATCGGTACACGTAATCAGGATGATCTTTGTCCACAAAGCCTGGGGGCTGATTTAGAAACACTTCTTCTTCTAACACACCATGAAGGAATGCTGTTTTCACATCCATCTGATAGACAATGAAGTTCATATAGGATGCGTATGCGAGAAACAGTCTGATAGCTTCAATGCGAGCAACTGGGGCAAAAGTTTCCCCATAGTCGATAGATTCAATTTGAGTAAACCCTTGAGCCACAAGCCTTGCCTTGTTTCGAGTAATGATCCCATCTTTATCAACCTTGTTACGATAGACCCAGCGAGTTCCAGTGATAGTCTTTCCAGATGGTCTTGGGACAAGAGTCCAAACTTTGTGCCTTTCAAACTCATTCAGTTCTTCTTGCATGGCCTTGATCCAATTAGCATCTTGAAGAGATGTGTGTACCTTATCAAGTAATATCATTGAAACAAAGTTAACATACATGCAAAAGTTATTAAGTACACTAGATCTGGTTCGGACACCATCATGAATATTCCCTATAATTCGATCAACAGGATGATCCCGATGTACAATGACTGATGTTGATTCCGGAGGGATAGACACTGACACATTATTAGTTTCAGGAGAATCTTCAGCTTCAATGGAGTTATCAGCATCTAATGGGTTATCTGCTGATGTGGCTGCAGTATCTTGACTCAAGGAACATGGAACCGGAATAATAGGATCAGTAGAATCGGACTTCTCCTCAGCACAAGGTGATTCATCGAATGGACAAGAGAGAAGCTCTTGAAAGATAGAAGGAGAATGAGAAACTTTTTCATCAGTGTATGATTCCTCATCAAACTTCACATGAATGGATTCTTCAACACATTGCCTGTTCATATGAAAAACACGAAAAGCCTTTGAAATAGATGAGTACCCAACAAAAATACCTTTATCAGCCTTAGGTTTAAACTTGGATCTTGGGTCACGCTGATTTAGAATATAGCAAATACATCCGAACACATGAAAAAAGGATACGTCTGGTTTTCGATCTTTCAACATTTCATATGGAGTCTTCTTGTGAATCCTATGAATTAGAGATCGATTCTGAGTAAAACATGTTGTATTGACAGCTTCAGCCCAAAACGACATAGGAAGACCAGCATGGATCATCAAAGTCCTTCCTGCCTCAATCAGTGTTCTATTTCTTCGTTCAGCAACACCATTTTGCTGAGGAGTACGAGGAGCTGAGAAGTTTTGTCCAATACCTTTATGATCACAAAATTCTTCAAGAGTTGAGTTTCGGAACTCAGTACCATGATCACTTCTCAGTTGCTTGACTTTAAGACCTGTCAGTGTCTCATTTTTGCGAATCAGTGAGATGATTTCCTGTGCAGCATGACTTTTCTTCTTCAAGAACACTACCCATGTAAATCGAGTGAACTCATCAACGACCACTAGAGTATACTTATTTCCACCTAGTGAACGAACAGGAATAGGTCCAAACAGATCCATGTGGAGTAGATGAAGAGGGACTGATATATTGGAACATGACTTGGGTTTGAAAGAGGACTTGGTTTGCTTTCCTTGTTCACATGCTGAACACATCTTGTCTTTTACAATGTTGAATTTTGGGAGCCCTCTGACTAGGTCTTGATTTGAAATCTTAGATAGATTCTTGAAGTTCAGATGAGAAAACCTTTTGTGCCAAATCCATCTGAGATTCGTCTGAGACTTTGTAAAGAAACATTGCATCAGTGCCTTGTCACTTGAGAACATGTCAAGAACATATATATCATCTTTTCTACTTGCTGAGAGTACGATGTTCTTGTCAGTGTTAACAACTCTTCCTTCCTTCTTTGTAAAGTGAACTTCATAGTCAGCATCACACAATTGACTGATAGAGATAAGGTTGTGTTTGAGACCCTTAACATATGAAACATTTTGAAAAACCACATTATTGCATTTGATGTTTCCATATCCCTTAGTGAACCCCTTTCCATTGTCTCCATAAGTAACTGCAGGACCAGTTTTCTTAACATAATCTTCCAGGAGAGACTTTGATCCTATCATATGCCTTGAGCAACCACTGTCTAAGTACCAAAGATGCTCCTGACCCTGCAGTGCTGAGAAACTAGTTAGAACACACTGGCCCATTCGAAGATGGGTCATTCACAAAGTTATTTGAAAATAAATTATAACACTCCTTAGGAAGACAGTTTAAAGAGTTTGACTTAAGAGTCCATTTTTCATTCCTAACTTTAATATTTTCAGCTCTTGAGGATGATTTATCAAACGAACATTCACTGATCTTGTGAGAGGAATCCCCACATCTGTAACAAACTCTAGTTCCAAAGTTCTTCTTGGTGAGCAAGTTTTTTGATTTAACACATTTAGATGTGAAAGAATCACCAATAGAGCTTTGAGTCCTTTTGTTTATCACTGAGTCACGACTGAGATCAGTGTCAGAAAGAATTTGATCAGTGTTAGGAGATGAACTATCAGTATCTGATTCAGACTCATTCACAGATGGATTGCAATCAGGGAAGTGCTTGAGTTGTTCATGAACAGCATGAAACACTCCATTAGAGATAGGAAAAGCAATAATATTCTCAGTTAGAGGGGTTGGTCTAACAAGATGTGCAGGATAAGATGTAGGATCAATTCCGGTAATTTCAACATTACACTCAGTAATACCATCAGAATTAACAGTACAATATTCATCAATTAAACTTTGATTAATAAAAGAATTACTGACAAACTTATTTTTGAAATTGTTTTTCATCTCATTCATGGAATAGACCTCAGATTCCTTTTCTTGTGATTTAAAAACCTTTTCAGCTTCGGCAAAATTACCCCCAAGAATTTTTTTACAAGAATGAGGAATTTGAGCTGAGATAATATAATTGGCATTCTTATGAGATTTTGCCCAAGTGTGGAGCACAGTTTCTTCTTTAATCAAGAGATTTTTAACATCGTCAATTTCAGCAGACAAGGATGAATTTGACAAACTAGTGATTCTAAGATTTTCCTGAGTGGACTCAATAATACTATTTTTTATGGATATATCAGTTTCAAGAAGATCAATTTGATTTTGCAAATTTCTTATGGTTTGATTCTTCTTAGAATTAATGACACCCAAATACTCAAACATTTTGATTTTTTCATTCATTGAATAGGAAACAAAGTTTTTAACCTGATACATTGAAGAAGAGTCAGTGTTGTGCTTTCTGGAATTTTCAGCATCAGACATATCAGTGTCAAAAGTACTCTTGTCTTTATCAGGAATATCCGGGTCCTCTATTTTGACCATGAGACACTTGACTTCATCATCTGATGACTCTTCATCAGTTTTCCATTTTTCTTCCTCAGCTACAAGCACTTTATGTTCCAGATTTTCAGCTTTCAGCTTCTTAATCAGCTTGTTGTACTTCTGCTTCCAGTATTCATTTGTGCCTTGTTTCTTTTGTTTACACTCCTTTGCAAAATGATCAATGCTCCCACAGTTAAAGCACTGAGCCTTCTCTTTCTTATCATCACCATGCTTTTTATCAGCTCCTGACCCTTTTGAGAACTTTCCACCAATCTTCTTTTGAAACATTGAGAAGTTTCGACCTGATTTTTCAAAGGTCTTCACAATCAAAGCTGCACTTGCTACAACCTTTTCAAGGTCATCAGTGTCAGTCTTAGATGAATCAGTGTCTGAGTCATTTTCAGTGTCTGAGTCTGCCACAATCTTTTTGTTGGAAAACAAGGCAACAGAAGATTCACGCTGAGAATCCTTCATCAGTTCCTTTCTTTGAAGCTTGGATTCTTCATAGTATCGAAGATTTCCATAGAGACTTTGTAAGTCCATAGAGTTAATCTTCTCGCTGTTTTTCAGCACATCAACATGATTCTCCCAACCTGCACCTAGAGAATCCAAAAACTTTTGCACTAGAACAGTTCTATGCTTCAACTGATCTAGTCTCCGAAGATCGTTAACAAGAGTATTAAATCTGTTAAAGGTTTGAGTCAAGGTTTCACCTTTTTTTGCAAAAAAATGTTCATACCTTCGGTTAAGATCATTTAGTTGAGTAGCCTTGACTTCTTCAGTTCCTTCAAAAGATACAGTCAGCGTATCCATCATCTCTTTTGCTGAGATACAGTTTTGAACCAGCCCAAAGATGTTGTATGGCAATGAGTAGCTAATAGCGGCACGAGCACGAACATCCAAACCATGTTTTCTCTTGTCGTCTGCCGTCCAGTTTTCTCTTGGATTTTTCTTCATAGTGCCATCAGGAACATTGTTTTTAAGAGGCTGATACATCGGAACATAAGGACCTTTTTCAACGATGTCCAGCATGTCTTCATCAACGGATTCCAAGGCATATAGAGCCTTTATTTTCCACATAGCAAAGTTGGTTTCATCGAAAGGAGGGATTTTAGCAGAAGGATGATTTGATGAGTTTGATGAAGAAGAAGATGAAGCCATTTGTTTGATAAAAGAAACCTGCTCTGATACCAATTGAAGAAGCCTTTAGATCAATCGAAATATCAAACAAAGACTACAAATAAGAACAAGAGAAATTCACGAAGAAAACTTTCACTAAGAATGATAATCTCACAAAGAGATTATCGTGTGCACAAAGCGACGATTAGGGTTTGTGAAAGGCGTAACCATTCACAAACCTATACAAAACAATATATACTACTATTCTAGACGATCCCTACAATTCAGGGATACGCTGGTTAATAAATCAAGATAACTAAGGAAACAAGATAAATACAAGATTTGTTACAACGTACTGAAAAGACTAAACTATTACAAACTGAGCTGCTGACGTGCTGGCGCTGATGCTGAGCTACGTGCTGACGTTGAGTCTGTTTTAAACATTATCATATTTTAAAGGCTTGACCTTTCACAGTAATACTAGCATTTTTAATTATACATATATATATATATATATATATATATATATATATATATATATTAATCTTGTAATATTATATTAGTATAGGGTTAAATTTTAAACTTGTAAAATTCTAGGGTTTGAAATTTAAATTGTCTAAATTAAACTTTTAATCACAAAACATAAATTTCAAAACTTGAGGGCAAGTTTTAAACTTTTTAAAACATGAGGGATCAAATAACAAATAATCCAAATTAACATTTAATCACATAATTATCCATATTTGATTTATTTAATGATTTCTTGCAAAACAATTTACCAATTTAATAAAATAATTAATCAATTATCACATAAGGAAATAAATATTTTATTAATTGATAAATATCTTTAATTAGGTCAAGAATATACTCATATATATATCATAAAATTGGATTTATATTGATCTAATATGATAAAGGCAAGTATCTCAAAGATAAACAGCAAGAAATCCCGAAGTTATCTTTTTCTGACGCTCGAACTCGCCGAGTACCCAGATGGACTCACCGAGTACCACCATGGGACTCGCCGAGTTCATCAGGCAGAGGACAAAAAAAACAATTTTTCAAGCAACAAACAAGCAATCAATGTATCAATTCAATAGAAACCAATATAGTCTCTGATACCACTGATGGGTTTTAGCCATATGAACATTCCTATGTGCACATACAAAACCCTAATGCTTGGATCTAGGTTTCTCTAATTGAACATACATTGAATCCAAGACTTCTAATGGCTAATAGAGTATAATAACAATATGAAATTAGAGATTAGAAGTTTACCTTGAATCACTTGCTTGATCTTCTTGTCCTTGAGGCTTTAAAGTCACAATTGTCACTCCTCTAATGGCTTACAAACACCAACTAGCAAGAAGATGATTTAGGAGAGAGGAGAGGGGATCAAATCGGCCAGGGTTTCTTTCCAAAGCACAAGTGTCGATTTCCCTTGACCCATAGGGTCTATTTATACTAGTTAGGCTCCTATGGTTTCACCTTTAAACCCTAATTGGATAACTTAGGCCCTAAGCAATCCTAATGCCTTCATGATAAGCCTTTGGACGATTTCAAGGCCTATCCAAAGTCCTTGAAACCAGCCACCCTTTATCCATAAGGGATTTACAGCCCAAAGTATAACTATCACACATTTGACAGTTTATGCCCCTTTATTCAATTAATCTCTTTAAGTCACCAAATTAATTCCAAATTAATTTATGACTTATAACAATATTATTATTATTCCTTATATTATTCTTATAATATATTAATAATATTCCTTCTCTCATTATAAATCATCCTGTCAAGTTGCTATGGTGAAGGCAACCCAAAAGGACCATGCACAACCGGGTCAAATACTTGTCAAATATAGTTGTAGCCTTAGACACTATTCCAACAATTAGAACATGAAGGAAGGCATAGTCTATTTTAGAATTTGACACTAAGAGACCTGAGTCTTAACGTGCATCACATGATGATAGGTCATAATTTGGAGTCTAACCTGAGGTAGAGAGCAGGTGCACGATCGAGTACTGCTTACAGTCAATAAGTCTAAGAGATAGACTTGAAGGAATATAGATGTTAAAATTATTACCTAGGATGAAGAGATGACGTATGGAGTGTAACGACCCAAAAATCATGACCAAAAATTTCTTTAAAACATTACTAAAATCATATTTATAAAAACTGTATCATAAGTCATAACATAAAATCTCGAGTATTAATTCAAAACATAATATCATTATCAGAGTCAAACATTCTCAGGCTAACTGACTATGGTGTGTGCACTGCAATCTTCTCGGGCTCCTCTTTTCAAAACTGAGTACCTGAAACCAAAACTGAAAACTGTAAGCACGAAACTTAGTGAGCTCCCCCAATCTACCACATACCATGCAATAACATATAAAACACATATTGGGCCTTGCCCACTGCATCGGACCGAGGTCCGGACTAACTGAGGCCTTGCCCCCTGCATCGGACCGAAGTCCGTAAATTGACTGGGACCTTGTCCCCTGCATCGGACCAAAGTTCGGACTAACTGGGGCCTTGCCCCCTGCATCGGACCGAAGTCCGAAAACTGATTGGGACCTTTTCCCCTGCATCGGACCGAAGTCCGGACTAACTGGGGCCTTGCCCCCTGCATCGGACCGAAGTCCGGACTAACTGGGGCCTTGCCCCTGCATCGGACCGAAGTCCGGACTAACTGGGGCCTTGCCCCCTGCATCGGACCGAAGTCCGGAACTAACTGAATAGAACATATCGTAAACATATCAACTAGCATGAACACACATATACTGCATACTACATCGGGCCATAGCCCGGAACACATAACACATAAATCCAGTCTGAGCCACGAAGGCATCAAACATGCTAACTACTGCATCGGATCAAAATCCGGAAACTACAGCTAAACGGGTCGGCATTGTGGCCTTAGACCCATTCCTACTGGAAGGAAACTCACCTGAACTGTTGAGCTCTGCCGATGGTCCTCTGGCTGCTGATCGACAATCCCCCGAGCCGCTGCTCCTTCAGCTCTCCGAGCTACCAATATCAGTATGGTACTTAGTCTGACAGTCCTCTAAAAGTCAACTAAGTCAACTCTGGTCAAAGTCAACCTTCCAGGTCAACCATACTCGCCGAGTCCACCTAATGACTCGCCGAGTTCATATGCTCAGGGTCTTTCTATTCGCGACTCGACTCGCCGAGTCAGTCCATGACTCGCCGAGTCAACTATTCCCGAGTCTTGACCTGAAAAACTTGCTGAGTCTCTACACAACTCACTAATCTGAGTCTTGACTCGAAGGGTTTGGGGTTTCGCGACTTGACTCGCCGAGTCCATGAACAGACTCGTCGAGTCCAAGGCAATCTTCAACAGACTCGCCGAGTTGTTCATCCAACTTGTCGAGTTCGTTTCAATCTTCATACTACTCGCCGAGTCCACTCAAAGGACTCGCCGAGTCTATTCAGTCCTTAATCCATGCAGTGGCTTTTCGAGCCAAACAGGGCTTCCAACTCATAGATCCATACTTCTAAGGCCTATCCCCCACGTAAAATGGCCAACTTTACGTGTAGATCAAGAGATCTAGGCTTAAAACAATCCAAACTAGGGTTTAAGACAAAGAGGCTTCACTATCATCCCAAGAACAGATGCTTTATGACTTTCTAGGCCAAGATACACTCAGATCTGAAGTAGCAACTTCATATCTAGGCTTCTAACTCGAAATAGTTCTTAAGCATGGCATAAAATCCCCAAATCTCATAACAAAATAGATCTAGATGCAAAGAAGCGAAAAATGGCAGCTTAATACCTCTAAGAAGAACACAAACTGAAGTAGATCTCGGATCTACACCTCTCCTTTGAAGCAACCTTCTTGATCTTCAATTTCCTTCCAAGATTTCCTTCCTCCAAAGCTATTTCTCTCAAATGATGGAGGCTCCCACGAAATCTAGGGTTTACAGGTTCTCTAGGATGATATGGAGGCTGAGGGAGGGACATAACTCCCTTTAAATAGGATATAACTCCTAGAATTAGGGTTTTCCTCGCACAGACCAGACTCACCGAGTCTCCTTGGCCGACTCGCCGAGTCAGTCACTTACTCCCCGACCCGGATCCCGCTCGGACTCGCCGAGTCCCTCCTTGGACTCGCCGAGTCGACCCCTAAACTTAGGGTTTTCTTTCCTTTCTTGGTCTTCAAAACTTTGGGTGTTACATGGAGTCATTATACGAACCCTGTTTCGTTGATGATTCCGGGACGTAATCATCCTAAGGGGGAGATAATTGTAACGCCCGCAGATCCGGGCTAGTTAATTTAGAGGCAATAGGGGTCGAAAACGACTATTCGACAAAAGATTATTTATAATAATTAATCTTAACCAAGTTGTAGAATATGTCACATGGTTTCACCGAAATCCGAGTTATAACGAAGAAGTTATGACCCGTCGAAGTTTCACGACGGAACCAGCACGGCACCGAGAAGCGTAAATAGTAAATTTACAATAGAGCGAGATTTAGCCTTAGCAATCTAAACGAAAGTTGTAGAATACGTTAAAACGAGAGCGTCCATAAAAAGAATGCCCAAATCTGACTTCGTATGAGGAAGTTATGATTTTTCGAAGTTTCGGATTAGCAGTATACAACCTGAAATTCGAATATTAGATCGAGCAATTTTTAGCCGACATGACCTAAACGAGAATCGAAGATCTCGTTAAGATTAGCGTAACGAGAAAAAGATGGGTGAAAACAGACATCGGATGAAGAAGTTATGAGAATTTAACGGACCAATCCTGTCCCGGCCTGTTAATAATATAACTTTTAAAATAAAGTCAAAATTAGCCGACGGAGTCTAAACGGTAGTTGTAGAGTACGTTTCTGTTTTCACGTGGATATAAAGAACGTCAAAAACGGAGTTCGTATGAGAAAGATACGAATTTTTAAAGTTGGAAAGTGAATTTGCGAAGCTGATGCATGTACTGATGACGTGGCCTAACTCCCAGTCGTTCAATGAGCTCACTCCGGATTGTGACACGCCACCCCTCGCATTACGCCCAGCGTCCGAAGCTCGGTATGCCCAGCGTACAGCTACACCCCTCGGTCCACAACCAGCCGCGTAGCTCCGGTCTTTATCCAACACATGGCTCGTACGAAGCTCGCTGACGCCCTTATCCGAGGAACGCCCAGCGTAGTCACGGACTATGCCGAGCATAATTCGAGGCCTCGCTGGGTATAAAAGGGGGGCGAGGGTCTCCAACTTTTTCACACATTTTCTCATTCTCTCTCTAAGAGCTTTTTCTCTCTAGCCCCTTTTGAGTCCCCTAAAGTCTAGGTAAACCCCCTAGTACCCGAAGGAAGCCCCGAGGCTCCCGGAGTCCCGAGAAAAAGGGTCTTTCAGTTTCGGAAACGCTGCTCCGAGCAAAGCCAAGTTTTCTTTAAAATCCGCTGTAAGTGAGCTACGATTACGCTATTTTTAATATAGCTTCTAAATAATTATAGTAATGTTATTAGGTCGTTAAAATAATTATTTGGGCTATTATTATGAGTTATATTGAGTGTTATTTAACGCTTATATAATAATAATAATAATAGCTAGACTATTAATTAGTCGTGGTTGACGTTAGACTAAACCCTAGTGGTATTCATACTAGGTTTTATCAAAGGAAAATTGTTGTGAGAATATCGAAGCGTTGTCCGAGTGCTGAATCACCACCTTTCAGGTGAGTGCATAGTTACTTTCATCTTACACATAGATATGAAGTATTTTATATAAATTACGTGTTATGTGTGCATATTACCTGAGTACTTGCTGTCTATGTTGGATGAATGATTTTATACACGTTTTAAATGATTTAGACTGTATATGTATTTTATATCTACGAAAATGTTGGGGTAAGACATGGGTAGATGTAATTGATGAAATATGAGTTGGATGATGAGTGAGAGCTGAAATAGACCGTGAGGTGAGGGTGAGAGGCGGACGATGTGAGAAGTCGTTTTACCAAATGATGGCCCTGTCATTCAGCAGAGTATGGATGACAACCACGGACTATTCTAGACAGTCCAGTGGAACACTAGCAGGCTCGCAACCTGTAGGTGTTGTGAACGATGTGTTCACCGGTGTACTCTAAAAACCCATTGATATGTATTGTGAGTGGACTCTTGAAAACGATATTGTCAATAAAACCCTGGCAGCTGCGCCTAAAGGGCTCTACCGGCAGAAGCGTCTCATAGAGAACCTCATAACCCCGACAGATGCACCTAAAAGGACTATTCCGGCAGATGCGCCCCATAGAGAATGTCACATTTTTGGCAGTTGCGCCTAAGTGACAGAACTAGCAGTTGTGCTTAACAGATGTGTCATTTACAACGATGTAATTCGTACCTATTCCTTAGGATACTCCTTAGGAATGAATGAACAAGAAATAGCTGATTCTTAGGGTAGATCCTTAAGAATAAAGAAGATAATGAGGATGGGTAATTGGGTTAACTGTTTGATGATTAAACATAATAATTATATTATTGTGGGTTGAAAACCCTTTGTACTCACCAGGTTTCCCAACCTAACTCACTCAGTTTATTTATATCACACGTGTTGAGATGAAGTCACATTACACTGAGAGACTTAAAAGAGATATAGATCACTAGTGATAATGAATGTAAGTTCTGTTTATGCTTATGTTTCTGTATTGACGATGACATCCCAAATGTTTTAAAATGAATAAAAATACTTTTCTTCGGAAACGCTTTGATAACGTATTTATCATGTTTTACTGGGAACAAATTCCGCAACATTTTTATTAAAAGAGGTACTCTGATTTTTATAAAGCATAGACAAAATCGGTCTTTTCTGGCCGTGAAAATGGGGATGTCACACAATTGCACCATCATTCACACTCTAAATGGGCTAGAAACCCTAACTCTCAAGGATTAACACCCAAAACTGAAGAAGGATCGAATATATACCTCAATATGAAGTTCTTAGGCTCTGAAATCCACAGAATAGTGCCTTCTTCAACTCCCTCTTGCCTTTGTCACCTTCTTCTTGAAAAAACACCCACACAAGGATCAAAAATGGCCTCTCCTTCCTCACAAACGCTCTAGATCGTTTAGGGTTTCACTCAGGGGTCTGGTAGCCACAATTGGTGGCTATAAGCCCCTTTAAATAGGCCTCAAACCCCGGGGATTAGAGTTTCATTAAACAGTGCAGACTCGCCGAGTCCACTAGTCGACTCGCCGAGTCCGGTCATTAACCCGGATGGAATTCGCGACTCTACTCGGTGAGTCTAAGCATCAACTCGCCGAGTCCCTCCAAAATCTCCAAAATAAATGAATAAATAATGTACCTAGAAATCCGGATGTTACAAAATATGTCAAAATATGTCAATATTACCTACTGCACCTATCCCCGATTAAGGGATATTTAACAAATTTTGTTACACTTACTATGTTTACATTTTCAAGAAATTCAAGAAATATTAATGTGGTAGGTTTTGACATTTTTCAACGTCACGAAAAAAAATTATAATATATGTTTATTATAACAATTTAATTTTCTAAATTTTTTAATTTATATACCAATTTTAATTTTATAATGGGTAGTTACCATGGTTATAAACCAGTATAAATAGAAACTAGTATAAGTATAAATATAAGGGAAAATGACTTAAAATGGTAACAAACTATTAAAATTGTACAAAAATGTGACAACCCGAAATTTCCATTCAGTCAAACCCTAAAAGTCAACCACTTCGTATCATAAGTTAATGTCATTATTTCTTATTTTTAAGAAATTTAAAGTTCGTTTGATTATTTTAATATTATTTTTAAACGAACGGGTGAAAGAAAGTGTCGTCTCGGGTTTTGAAATTTAAAAACCGCAAACGCCTTGCGTCTTTAGAAGTTCCCGGCCAAACTATTATGTTTGGGTCGAAAAATCATTCCAAAAACATAAACTCATGCCTTAAGCATGAGTTTACTCCCCAAAATCTAGTCATTTGTGTTTACTCCCCATTTACTAAAAGAGTAAACTCCAAAAGAGTAAACTCCAAACTCTCTCAAGTATCATCCTAGATTTTGTTTTAGATCTTCAAACTAGTAAGTGTTCTAACCCTTTCAAGTTAGTATATCACTTAATCTAGTGATTATACATCCTTTAATCCATTCATTTATGTGTTTTGACTAGTTTTTCCAAAACACCAAGAACACACACTAGTGTTCTTGGACTTAAAGTTCATTTCAAGCTTCCACAATGTAAGTACTTCTATCCTAGAGTCATTTAAAGCTAGCCATACATGTTTATACCATAGAAATGTCCCAAGAACACCAAGATAAAGGTGTTCACGGTTTTGGGAGGTCCCAAAACCGTAAACACCAAGATTTGGGCCAAAATGGTGTGTTAAGGTGCCTAGATGCTTCACAATGCTTTAGGGACTTGTCTAGATTCATACTTGAAGAGTTTATCACACAAAAAGCACCAAAATCATTCATTTTTATGTGTTTATGGTTTGGGGATCTCCCAAAACCGTAAACACCCTAAATGATGTGTAAAAGTCCCATAAATATCCCACGGTTGTTCCTTATGTCTAAATCTAACCTAGACTATTGCCATGTTTGAGCTAAGGACTTGAAAACCGCCAAATACCAAACTTATGAGTTTAAGGTAGTAAACTCATGGAGAAATGGTCCTTAGACCGTAAACTCCATTTAGGAGTGTTTTGATGCCACACAACACTTCCTAAGGCTAAATCATGAAGTAGGAATGCTTGGAATAGCTTAGAAGACTTCAAAACAACAAATGGTCAAAAGGTTAGGAGTTTACGACCGTAAACTCAAGAGTTTACAACCATAAACTCAAGCGGTGTTGGTCCTTAGGGAGTAAACTCAATTTAAGAGTGTTCCTTGAACCCTAATCATACTAGCCTTTCCCTACAACACTTAGATGCACTCCTTAGCACTTATACAAAGTGTTTGTCATGTCCTAGAGTGTCTTGACTTGTTTATTAGTTGTTTAAAGACTAATTGTTTATATACATATGTCCTCATATGTAATTAGGATCTTTGTGCGTGTTTAAGTCTTCACTTGACACCAAGCACTTATCCGACACTTCCTTCTGATCCACTCGCAACAGGTGAGTTCATACCCCTTAATCAATGTTTTAACTGTTTTTAAATGTTTTATGGGGGGGATACAAGTAGAATCATGCTAGTTATTATATCAATCACTTATGATTAATAAGCAGCATTCAAATGATTGGCTACTCATTAGCCGTTTTACCAAACAGTTTCCTTCAAATGTTTATCATAAACACTTATTATGTTTAAAACTCCTTATTAAACTGTACATTTTACTCTGTATGTTCCATTCAAACTCATTTACAATTGTGTCTCAAACAAATGTTTCCTTATACTTAAACTGTTTTATCAAACCCATGCTTTCAAACCGTTTTATAGATTGACATCAATTCGATCTTTTCTTAGATAATAAAACTTATTTTATGCTTTTATATTATCAATTGCATGCCTATATGTATAGTTATATAAGAAATGTTTAAAAGACTTAGGAAGGCTATCCACCCTATTTCCTTTTTGCGCTTGAGATGTGGTCTGGTGGGACATCGGGTATCCGTCCGAAGGTTGTTTAAATATTAGTTATATATCATATGTACATATATAGTCATAAAGGTCCTTCCAGTTCATCCAATGCCCTTGGGTAGCAAGGGTATACATCCATGTTCATACAGACCAGTTAAATTACTAGTAAGCTACCATATGGGTAGTTTAGGAAGATACTAGAACTATTACTAGAACACGATATCATATAATGAGTCAGTTCATTCATGAGTCAATACTTGCTAGATAGAGAGAACATACATTACAACTAGCACTCACAGTACATTACTATATCTGCTAGATAGAGAGAGAACACACACATTACAGCTAGCACTCGTAGAACGATTAACAATACATTACATATACAACTATACTAGAATAAGAACATATATGATTATACTAGGAAGAGAACATAAACAAACAATACTAGAATGAGTAACAATACATTACATATACATGAATACGTTAACAATTGTGATCCACTGTATCGGAGCATGCCTTCAATGTCATGGCCCGAGTTTTAGCCAGAGTCTCTTGGAGGGAGAGCGTGAGTTTGCGTATAGATCTATACTGGATTGACTATCCTACACCTTGCTGCTAGCTATAGCCGGACCTGCAGGTCTGCGGGTGCCAAACGTCATACCTTTTTACGAAATTTGTCGTTGTTACCTAGTCGATAGTATGGTACAATTAATCACATGATACCTTAATATAAATCCAGTTTAAGGTAGTTAGTACAATAGTAGTTCCTATAATACAACACTTCAGTACTACATTAATTTACCCTTTACATATATTTAGTGATCTTTTCACTTAAACATTTAGTGTACAAACTATATTTTGTTAATGATAGTTACACTTGGGAAAATTACACACTTTTACAAGAAACGAACATTTAGAACAGTTAAGTCTTGGTAGAAGACTACATTCAGAACAGTCGGGTCTTGGTAGAAGGCTACATTCAGAGCAGTCGGGTCTTGGTAGAAGGCTACATTCAGAGCAGTTAGGTCTTGGTAGAAGAATACATTTAGAACAGTTAAGTCTTGGTAGAAGACTACATTTAGAACAGTTAGGTCTTGGTAGAAGACACCCTTATATAATAGTAGGAATCATAGGGATTTCTAGGGTTTTTCAAACGTTTACAGTTGTTTTACAAACCATTTTTATACTTAAAGTTCATATACATTTCCAATACTTACAATTCATATACATACAAATACTTACATACAAATTAAGACACTAAAATACTTATGATCTCACTAGCTTTAAAGCTAATACTCGCTTTCAAAATACGTGTATCCTCAGGTCAATGATAGACAGGTACCGATGCAAGGTTTAAAGAAGATGGAGCTCGTTCAAGACTTATCTTTCATTTTGTTTATACTTTAGTGTCTATTATAATTTGACAGAACATTTGTATTAAAATTTTATTATTAATGCAATGGATGGTGTTGTTGCTTGTTTACTACTTTCATTGTTGTGATACTGTACATGACGTCCTCCGCCCTAGAACGTTTCCGCCGTTCTTGGTTTTGGGGTGTGACAAAAAATGACCATTATTGTTTTTTTAGTACAAAAAATACCAATGAACTATGATTTTGTACAAAAAATACCATTTAACTTTATGTTTTGTTCTTATTTATCCTCATGGTAACCGGGTATTCAAGGTAATCGTCTACCATCATTAATCCATCACCTTCTCCCATCATTTTCATCGAATACCACCCTTATGCCTCCATTATCATCCACCATAAGCAGCTTTACACTATCACCAAACGCCCCACCATCATCCCCTACCATTTACGTGCAAGGCAACCTCCATTCATTTTCTTCACCCTACCTGAACCACCGGACAACACCACTTTCCATCCATGATTCCCACAGTCAACCCCCATAACCTTTACAACCTTCATTCACTATAAACCCCCCTTATTTCTCCATCACAACCACACCCTTTAACCCACCTCCATTACAGCCACCATCAACACCATTCCCTCTCCACTGTTGTCATCCACTGTCACCCCAATTACAGAGCACCCACCTGTTATCGAGCCTCAAACCCACACATTCATCTCCAAAATTCTAGACCCTATACATCGTCCTCTTCACCCTTTAAACCCGCAGAAAACACGAAAAAGAAAGGAGAAGGAAGGGCGGTGATCAAATCAAGAAGGGTGGCCCTTCAAACCTGTAGAAAACATGAAAAAGAAAGGAGAAGGAAGGGTTATGATCGAATCAAAAAGGGTGAAGAGGTGGGTCAAGGGGCATATCTGTAATCGAAAATGGGTGTGAAGAGGGAAGGTCTCAATGATCTATTGGAGGATTGCTTGAAGGCCACTACAATCCCGCTTTTGAAATCGATCAAAGCTCACCGGTGATCAAGCATACTCTTTGATGGCAGATTTCAAGACAGTGCGTAAAGACACCCATCTTGTTGCAACTGGATTTTTGCTTACAACCATGGAGATTCATTCTTCTCAAACATGGTGGCAGGGGAAAGCCCTAGATCATTTCAATTTGGGAGAAATAATGAAGGGGAAAGCCACGAGTTATTCCAAATATATCTTATTTTCTTTATAAATAAAAAACAACTGGGTAACCTACAATAGCAGGAACCTGGTATTTTTATACTAAAATAACAATAATGATATTTTTTGTATAATTTTGATACTTTGTTACCTTTTTAAATCATTTTCCCTAAATATAAATATAAAGGTTATGGTAATTTTGGAATCTTTAAAATATAGTAATATATAAATGGAAAATCGTAAAAGAAGCAAGGTAACTCATTCGCTTCCACCCCAACCAGTCGAGATAACAGAACTCTCGCCGTCTCTTCTTGCTGGGACGATTCACGATCGTTGCTCCGTGTTCCACTTCCGTCAATCGCTTCACCTTTTTTCAAGTTGTATCGTATATGTAAGTTTTCAGTTTTTATTGGTTAGGACTATTTCAAGAATTGAATGTTGAAACCCTAGATTGTTCGATGGAATTGAAATTGTGAATACCAAATCTTTTGATTTAGGTTACTTTAATTATGTATTATTTCTCGTTTCAAATCCTCCTCACATTCCCCGAAAGATATTGCTTTACCTTCGAATTGTAAAGGGAATCGACTATTGAGTGGTGATTCTTTCTACTATTTACAGTTTTATGCATTTAATTGTAGATAGAGTGAAGAAGAACACTTCAAGTATCCAAGTTTCTGCCTTTGTTTCTGATATCTGAGCTACAGCTCTCCACAAAATAATGGTATGGATTCTCTGAAACACTCTTATTCATTTTTTCATGCCTTTTAATCTTTATGTACGCAATTCCTTGTGTGTTTCTTGGTTTAATCTACATTCAATGAGCAACAATATATGCTTCCACATATGATTACAGCTTGAATCAAATAGAGTGGAAACATAACAGGAAAATCTTAATCTGTTCATAACAGAAATTTATTCTTTTTTTTTTTCCAGGCAAACCTTGAAGATTCTTTTCTTGCAGATCTTGAGGATCTATCTGACAACGATAATGAGAACCTGGTGAACATAAACATACGTTTTATCTTAATATCATTTAAAAGTTAAAACTCTTGTTTATTTACAATTTATTTTGTATTCAACAGGATGAAGAAAACGTGGATGCAGAAAACATGGAAGAAGATGTGAATAAAGACATAGCCGATATAGAAGCCCTCAACTACGATGACTTAGACAATGTCTCAAAGCTACAAAAAACACAACGTTACACAGACATCATGAAAAAAGTCGAAAACGCCCTTGAAAAAGGATCAAACATGTCAAACCAATCCATGGTACTAGAAGACGATCCCGAATACCAACTAATAGTCGAATGCAACACATTATCAGTCGACATAGAAAACGAAATCGTCATAATCCACAATTTTATACGCGATAAATACCGATTAAAATTTCCCGAACTCGAATCCCTTGTTCATCACCCAATCGATTACGCACGTGTAGTCAAAAAAATCGGAAATGAAGTTGACTTAACCCTAGTTGACTTAGAAGGTCTTCTCCCTTCAGCCATAATCATGGTTGTTTCAGTCACAGCCTCCACCACAAGTGGGAAGCCACTTCCCGAAAATACCCTCCAAAAAACAATCGAAGCATGCGATCGTGCCCTTACATTAGACGCTTCAAAAAAGAAAGTTCTAGATTTTGTAGAGAGTAGAATGGGTTATATCGCGCCGAATCTTTCCGCGATTGTTGGAAGTGCAGTTGCTGCGAAACTGATGGGGACAGCTGGCGGGCTGACATCACTTGCGAAAATGCCAGCTTGTAATGTGCAGCTTTTGGGTGCTAAAAAGAAGAATTTGGCGGGATTTTCAACTGCTACTTCTCAGTTTAGAGTTGGGTATATTGAGCAAACGGAGGTTTTTCAGACAACGCCTCCAGGGTTAAAGATGAGGGCTTGTAGACTTTTGGCTGCAAAGTCAACGCTTGCTGCGCGAGTTGACTCGATTAGGGGGGACCCGTCTGGGAAACAAGGGAGAATGTATAGAGAAGAGATTAGGAAGAAGATTGAAAAGTGGCAAGAACCACCGCCAGCTAAGCAACCTAAGCCACTTCCTGTTCCGGATTCTGAACCTAAAAAGAAAAGAGGTGGGAGACGATTGAGGAAAATGAAAGAGAGGTGAGTAATTTTATTTAGTGTTTTAGTATAAGCTGATTTGGGTTTTAATCAGCTTTTATTTTTTTAACTCGGAAGGTCCGTACTGTTTGTTTTTGTTGCGTGCTTGGTCCTGTCTTACCTAAAAAGACTATTTTGTCCTTGATTCTTTAATTTATTTAAATAAACACACCCCTAAACCAATTTCCACCTCATCTTACCTTATCTGCCCCACCTTATTTAAATAAATTAAAAAAACAAGGGCAAAATATTCTTTGTAGGTAAGACAGGACCAAGCGTGCAACAAAAACAAACAGTAGGGATCCTCCGAATTAAAAAAATAAATTAGGGACCAAACGTACAAATTACCCCAAACCATAGGGACCATTCATGTAATTTACTCCTACTATATATGAAAGATGAACTTCTAATAAATAGTATACTTTTGTGGTTTTAGACTTTGGCCACAAAGGTTTCTTATTTCAAACTTTAGCCACAAAACTTTCTTTTGTGTTTTGAGACTTTGGCCACAAAAGTTTCTTATTTCAAATTTTGGCTACAAAAGTTTCGTTTGTTTTCAAATTTGGTCCCTAAACTTTTGTATATTTTGGTACTTTCCAGTTTCCACCCCCTAATCATCCAGTTTGCCACAAAAAGTTTCTTATTTCAAATTTTGGCCGTGAAAGTTTTGTATTTTTGCAAATTTAGTCCCTAAACTTTTGTATGTTGGCACTTTCCAGTTTCCACCCCCTTAATCATCCAGTTTGCCACAAAAAGTATCTTATTTCAAATTTTGGCCACAAAAGTTTCTTATGTTTGCAAGTTTGGTGCCTAGACTTTTTGTATGTTGGTACTTTTCACCTCATAATCATCCATTTTACAGAAATAGTCCCTACATTATTCTTCTTTTTCGCAAACCACCCGACATATGTGTCTTTTAATATTTTAGTGTTTTAAAAAGATACACACCTAAAATATCATCATTTAGACGTATTTTAATTTTATTTAAATTATGATTTCTTTTAAGAATTTTACATTTTCTATTTTTGCATGGTTTTATATATATATATATATATATATATATATATATATATATATATATATATATATATATATATATATATATATTTTGTGAAATAACATTGCATTTATATTTTATCACAAGATAGAAGACCTAGTTTTGCTGTTTTTTTCTTCATCCTTTCTTTATTATCATTATTTACTTATTTTTTTTTTTACACTTTAACAGATATGCGATTACAGACATGAGGAAACTGGCAAACAGAATGCAATTTGGAGTGCCTGAAGAGAGCTCATTAGGTAAAAATATTTTATTAAAATAATTTCACCCTCACCTCACCCTATCTTTAACATACACATTCTATTTTTTTTAATTTTTTAATTTTTTTTTAAAATTAAAGTTGGATACTATTTTATTTCATAACAGGTGATGGACTAGGAGAAGGATACGGTATGCTTGGTCAAGCTGGAAACGGAAAGCTTCGTGTTTCAGTTGGTCAAAGCAAACTCGCTGCTAAAGTTGCTAAAAAGTAATTTTTTTATTTTTAAATTTTAATTATTTCATTTTCATTTTTTTTTTCTTGAAAATTGTGTAATGTTAATTTGTTATGGATATGTTTGATTTTGAAATTTTGTTAAGGGGCAAAGATAAACAATATAGTAGTGGTGGGGCTACCTCTGGATTGACGTCAAGTTTAGCTTTCACACCTGTTCAGGTTTTTGGTTTATTTCCCTTTTTAACCCTAAATCATCTATGGTTTCTAAATTATAAGAATAATTTATAATTGAATATTTGTTTTTTTTTTTTTTTTTTTTTTTTTTCAGGGGATTGATCTTATAGATCCACAAGCAGATGCTAATAGACTTGGGAGTGGAACACAGAGCACGTATTTTTCAGAAACAGGAACTTTTTCAAAGATCAAGAGGACGTGAATCAGCTTCAATGCATAATATCTTGTAATCTGTTTTTATTTATTTTATTTTATTTTTTTTAAATGGTTTCATGTCGTTTTGAATCATATGGTTAAAGGGGAATAGGAGTATATGATATGATATTACAGAGTTTTGAACGAGAAAAAGGTTTAGGGAAATTTTGTGTTGTAGGGAGTTTATGTTATTGCCCTTTTATGCAAATATTGAATAGTATATTTTTTTTTAATGAACTTTTTCATTTTTGTTGTAGTATTTTAGGTCTTTGGATAGACTTCAAATATTTATTACTATAATCATTGCTATTTCTTTTTCGAAAAAAAATCTATCTTTTGTTTGTGAAAGTTGGTATTTTTGAAGAATCTGTTAAACTTGTCATCTAGGATTTAAACAAATGACTATATTATGAAGTATTTGCATAAGATGAAAAGCTATATCTGCGAATATGAAGTATTTGCATAGGAAAAACTTTTAAATAATTAAAAACACGAAATTTTAAAAACTTATGTGAATAGTGAATACACATTTTCCTCATTCAGCTCATCTGACAGTGGACATTCCCATTTTGGACAATTGCAAAATGTTAAAACGGCATCGTGTTTGGCTCATTTTGCACTTCCCATAAGTATTTTGTGGGGTGCCTGCGAAATGCATGGTATTAGTATATTCATCAAAAATCTCTATTTTTTTTTTTTTTTGATAATTTTAAGAAAACTTTTACGAAAAATAGCTATATTTGGCATTCGGTCTTTATATAATTTAAAACTACATATGATGTCACATATAAAAAAAATAACCCAAAAAAGGAAGAGAAGAAAAGATTGGTGGATTAGTATTTAACTTGTTAGGCCTGATTTGGCCAATAGGCAACCTATATTTTTTGGACCGGAAATGAATGAATTTCCTTGGTGGGAATATTGGCCCGAAATATAAGACCATTCTTTTTGCTGACTTGAAATAAGAAGTGGTTTTATTAAAAGTCAATCAACTTACGAACATTTGAACATATTAAACCGGTAAAATATGTGGATTGAGATTTAAAACAATAACTTCTTGGTACGGGGTAAAATAAATTAGGTTTCAAAAAACTGTGTTAACTTTATTTTACAGTTTGTTTCCGAGTTCAACTTTATGAAGAAATGAACTGAAATTGATGGAAATAAAAAGGAAAGGAAAATATTTGGCATCCCTAAGGGTGCGTTTGGTTGTGGAAAATTTTCCAGTTTTCTAGGAAAATTTTTCAAGAAAAACGGAAATTTTGAAAACGTGTTTGGTTCGTTCAGTTTTCCAAAATTTTCCAAGAAAATGAAAATTTTCAGTTTTCCAAATTGTATGTAAATTAGAAAAGTGATTTTTACAGTTTTCCAAAGTTTTCCAAATTTTTAAGATGGAAAATGAAAACTCCCCCGGTTTCAACCAAACGCGTTTTCTAAAATTTTCATTGAAATTTGAAAACGAAAACTCAACTCTATTTTCTAAAAACATTTTCTTAGAAAATGAAAACAGTTTTCCGCCCTGTTCCTGGTCAGAAATATAGTGAAATCACGTTAGCTGGGGAGGCAGTGGACCAATAAGCTAGCTGTCCCAACCAAGACAGGAGCTAGCCTCTTGAAAAAAGTTAGAAAAAGGAAATGAGCGAAATTGATGGAAATAAAAAGGAATGGTAGTTCTAAGTTTTTTAATGAAAAAAATTGGAAGGAAATGAAAGGATAATTTTCCCTTTTAATGTGGAAGGTTTTAAAGAGAAAGAAAAAAATTTATTTTTGTCCAACTCAACAACATAAAATACAAAAAAAAAATCTCTCTCTCTCTCTCTCTCTCTCTCTTTATATATATATATATATATATATATATATATATATATATATATATATATATATATATATATATATATATATATATATATATATATTTCCTGAAACACGGAAACAAGTTGAGTGTTATGGTAGTAGGTTATCCAAAACTGAAATTTGTGAGGATTCAAACATAATTCCACTCTAAAAGTCAACTTCATTTTAGAGTGTTTATGGTGGGTATGTTGATTTGTGAACATTTTTGTTTTATTATATATATATATATATATATATATATATATATATATATATATATATATATATATATATATATATATATATATATATATATCATTGGAAAAAAACTACATAGCTAATAATGACATGGTCATCTCAATATATTTATAGCCATTTTCTATTTGTTTAACTTGTTAAAAGATAATGTATACATTTTAGATAATAAAATCAATAGATATGTATTTTGAAATTTTTGTGAGGCTTAGCAACCACAAAATGTCATTGTGATTTTAATAATTTTATTTACTTTTTTGGTGATCGATTGTCTAAGTTTGAGTCAAGTTACATAGTTCTTTATTAATATACTTGTTTATTATTTACACCTCGACGTAAACACGGATATTTGTGTATATACATATAATTATATACTTATTAGTTGTAGAAAATAGCCACCATAATGCACGTCTACATATTATGTTTTTAGTTCTTAATAACAAACCCAATAATTTCCGAATTCCTTAGTCTTCTCTACAATTTACTTCTTTATTCTTAATTTTAATTATTGGCTCTAAAATATGCCAAAATAATTCAAAGAATTTATTTGCGTAATACAAGGATGCTTCAGAGATGTCTCTGTATTAAAATAATACAATTTAAAATTATAGTATATCTAGTCCTATTATTTTTATTTATAGATTCATTTATTTATGCGTCAATTTCTAAATATCCAATTTGGCAGTGGGCACTACCTAGGATGCTTCATGTTCAGAGGCACCAGATAAGAAAAATAAAATAAAATAGGATACATTCATTTTTATGATCTGTGATATAATTTAAAATATAAGGAGTTAAATATGATACATTCATTTTTATGATTTGTGATATAATTTAAAATATAAAGAGTTTCTTGATAGTTGTAGTGATTTGATTGATTTAATATCTTATTAAGTCGGGTTTAGTTTTTTATCAGATTCAGTAAAAAACATATTAGAGAGTAGAGAGAGTCACGGTTAATTGTTATATCAAACATTTGAATCTAACCGAATTAGACTCAAAGTCTTATCAGTAAAAGACATATCAAACACTCTCTTACACAAATATGATAATGAGATTTTAAAATATAATTTTTAAGTAGTTATTTAACGAGCTGAAAGATAAATTTTAAAGTAGAATATTTTGACATTTTGGGTTTATTTTGTAACTTATGTAAAATTTCAATTTTATAAATCATTAATATATCTAATATTATTATAAAATTATTAGCATAAAAAGTCAGTTTATTGTGAATTCCCCTTTAGGTGGTGTTACTGCATAAAAAGTCAAAGTTTATAACATTTCATTACCCAAGAGATGAATTCTCCTTTAGACTCGTTTAGGTGATGTTAGTGTTTTTAACATTTTTTTTTAGTATTTATGTCTATGGGCAAAAAGATATTTATGTTTGTGTTCACATAGACTGTTTGGTTTTTGAAAGACTGCAAACGTCAAAATGTAGACAAAACTTCAAAAATGGTCCTTGTGGTTTTCGAAAATATCAAGTTTAGTCCTTAAGTTCAAAAAATCTCACAGATGGTCCCTGTGGTTTCAAAACTTTTTACATTTGGTCATTTTCGCTAACTCCGTTAGCTTTTGACCGTTAAGTGAAGGGTAATTCTGTCATTTCACTTCCACAGGGACCATTTATGAAGTTTTACCTTATTTTTTTTTAAAAAGAAAAAATATAATTATTTAATATTAAAGGGTCCCACCTCTCTCTCTCTCTCTCTCTCTCTCTCTCTCTCTCTCTCCAGATCTTGTATGGATGGATGAGTGAACAATGTTTGACTGAAAAAGTCAAAATTGGATCGAGACCTTTCTTAATTGCTTCAGACACTATCTATACTTCTTCCACCCTCCTTCTCACATCTGGTTCCGGTTCTTCTGCCAATGGAAATCATCAATTACCACTTGCACCAAATAATAATCGTACCTGAAATCATTGGTAAAAACCATATACGAAATCAAGCTATCAAACCTGAAATTAAAGCTAGGGTCATCGTTCAACATACCGGGGCTCAGGTTGCCGATGAAGATTTTGGAGCTAGGGTTTTATGGGGAAGATAGCGGTCCTAAATCGTTGGTCTGGAAATTCTAACTCGTCGGATCTGAAAAACCTAACTCGTCGCTGCCCTTTGTCTTCTATAGAACGTCGCCGCCAAATCGATTGGGGTTTCCCTAATTCGCCAAATCATTGGTCTGCATCGAACTTCAGGTGCGAGGGAGAAACATGGAGATAGACGAAGGCTGAGAAAGATAGATAAAGACGAGGCTCGTCGGAGAGAGAGAGAGAGAGAGAGAGAGAGAGAGAGAGAGAGAGAGAGAGAGAGAGAGAGAGAGAGAGAGAGAGAGAGAGAGAGAGAGGAGGCGATTTAACCCAATAGCTCGTTCGGATCGTTGTGTTAGTATGGCCAGAAAAAAAGAGATACAGTGTAAGTGTCATCGTTGGCATTGAGATTGTTTCCTGGTTTTTCTTCATTATTGTTGGAGATGGAGAGCTTTGAGGGGTGGCTATTGGGAACAACAGTGAAACATAGAGATGGAAACTAGAAGGGATGAGAGAGAGAGAGAGAGAGAGAGAGAGAGAGAGAGAGAGAGATATGGAACTCTTTAATATTAAATAATTATATTTTTTTTTTTTTTTTTTTTTTAAAAAAATAAGGTAAAACTTCATAAATGGTCCCTGTGGAAGTGAAATGACAGAATTGTCCTTCACTTAACGGCCAAAAGCTAACGGAGTTAACGAAAAGGACCAAATGTAACAAGTTTTGAAACCATAGGGACCATCTGTGAGGTTTTTTGAACTTAGGGACTAAACTTGATATTTTCGAAAACCACAGGGACCATTTTTGAAGTTTTGTCCAAAATGTATATACGTCATCTTCTCCAAAAAGTTACAAATCAAAGTTTGCAGACGAGAATACATTTCTTACTAACATCTTCTAGATAAAAAAAATAACTTAAGATATAAACATATAGATGCACATTTTTTTCTTTTTTTTTTTAATAAACACATGCAATTTTTCTTGTTTTTTTTTTCGTTTTTTATTTAACATATTAAAAATAATAAATATTTAATTTAATTTCTTATTATAAAACCTGATATTTTATATTTCCTAAGTTATTTCAATAACCGACTAATTTACTTAAGCCTAAACGTTGGCTTTTTGATATTTAGTCCATACTTTTTATTACTTAACTAATTGATACAAATCAATGGGTTTAATTAAATTCCACAAAGCGTTTAGTTGTGCATCGGACCAGGAATATACGTATGAGATACAGGATGATATTGTTTAGCAATTAATGCAAAATATAAAATGAATAATTTTAAAAAAAAATATTATTGTGGTTGTATGAATTATATTTTAATGTTGTAAAACTATCATTTTTTAAATTTCAGTATTGAAAAATTCTTTTAGGTTTAAAAGATCAGTTTATTTATATTTTAGTTTATTTTAGCAATCTATAGACGTTGAAAAATATTTTGTCTACCTCATCTTCTATAAATATTTGTAAATATGGAGTGTTAGACTTTTCACCTCTTAAAAAACAACACCTTCCTCAGCTAATCTTTTTTACTTTTTACTTGTCACATTCTCTTTTACTTTTCACTAACTTTTAACATAAATTGGTCATTTCCACTTGCTTATCTAATTTAATTGGACAACTTGAACGAATTCAGTTTTGTATCCAAACTTAAGATTATATCGGCCTGAAGCTTCGAATTAAAGTTTTTTACCGAGGTTGATAATATCTTACATAATGTTTCTTTTGTGTTGACTTTTAAGTAACCCATGATGCTTCCTACAATTTTATTCTATGGGATTTATATATAAGTTTATATGTTATAAGATATAAGATATTCCTAGTCTTGTTGAAAATGAGCTGTTACACATGGTTCATCAATTGGATATTTAATAAAGGTTGCTTGCTAAACAAACGAAAAATATCTCAATAAAACCATAATAAGAGAACTTACAAAGCATGATTAACATCAACAAACGCTAAGAGATAAATTTTAATAATTCTTTTTTCTGGAACAAGGTTGTGTTATTTATAAAATGCAAATTTTTGCGTTTCACAGTAGAAAATTCTCTAGTGTACAAAAATAATTTTCAAAATCAACGTTGGAAGATATTGTATATTTACAATCACATAAGAGACTGTTATAAGAGTTAAAAATAAAGGTAAATATGAATAAGAGTTTATATTGTTTAACGTCGACGATCTTCTTCTCCGGCATGCATCTGTCAATGCCGACATATCGATGTCTCTCATCAAGGCTTTGACTTTTCACTAAATCATCAGTCATTATGGTTGTTTCTTGAAGGCCACATTGGGAAAGAAAGAGGGTGATGGTTGACCAACGTAATCAACAACAAGTTGCACGAGGAGGGGCTAATCAACAATCCGATGAATCAATGATCCAACTGCATAATCTCTTTGTCACAAATTTCTCAACCCACTTTACGATTTGGGAAATGTAGAAAATGTGTGAACAATATGGGATGGTTATTAACGTGTTCATCGCAAAAAGACTCCAAAATAGGTAAACCTTTTACTTTTATATTAAAGTAGTTAATGTTGAAACATTGTATCAAGCCTATGCACTATTTGCATAGGAAAATTTTGATTGTATGGCAATGTTGCTCGGTTTGTAACGTTTCATTTTCACAACCAATTTTTATTTTTATTTTTATATTATGTAAAAACATTATTTTCGTAAAACCAAGTCAAATAAGACCATGAGTATCAAATACAATCTACTAAAAAATCAGAGTATCATAAAATGCGAAATCAAGATAATTGCCAATGAGTGTGTACAGTCAAGCCTTCGTCTTTTCGTAATCATCTGAAGTATCTGAAACACATTTAAATCCACAATTGCAAGCATGAAGCTTATTGAGTTTCCAAAAATATCACATACAACACAACATAACAAACATGGCACGCCACTTGGTTAAACACGCTTCGCCAAGCCCTCTTGTCTCCACCAAGCCTCCTTCTATCTCCCATCCATTTCACCATCACATTACCCACCTCCCTCGATTTTCCTTCTATTGCTTCTAATCCTAAAAAACGTCACCATCTTTGATGTCAAATATCCTATAAGATTCAAAATTGAAGGCCACTGCCTACACCATTACCTATTATACGTTTCTTGATAAGCCTTTGGACACTGACTATGCCCTTTATCCAACTCAAAAAAGGATTATGATGCCCTGGTATAAGCCCTTGAATACAAAGGCATCACAAACACCTTCACCTACCATAGCGGCACATCCGTGGAGACCCATCAATCTCCAACCCGGTCTCACATCATATGGAATGTCCTTCTCCACAAACATGGTGGTGTGCTCATTGTCAAAAGTAACACCCGACGCCTTTGTTATACCTAATGTATGTATCGCAACCTCCAACTCTAAAGCTACCAATCTAGTAAGCGACCTTGTGGATGTGCTGCTTGATTATGTCTCATCATTTTTTATGGGTTTTAATACAAAATATAAGTTAGTTTTTCATAAAAACCAGCAACAAAAGCTTTAAAAATAACAAGTTTATTTTTGAGTTTATAACAAAACCAAACCATCTAGGATCCATTTATACATGTTAGAATGATATTAAAAACAACCATAGATTGTTTTAGAATGACAACCTTTTGGAGCCTTTGAACCCACTTGGTTTTGGAGTGTTGATGAAGATAGAAAAATCAAAGAGTATGATTTTCTCTATAATTATCCACCATCAAGATAAGGTACTTGGAATACTAGTTCCTTCTTATATTCTTGAGTATCTTAAGCCTTTAAGAATTTAACTCAAATAAGCACTAAATGAGACAACGCAAGGGAGATTTAAACCACCAAACTAACTTCAAAAGAGAGGGAGAGGAGGAGGGAGAAGAAGAAGCTACGGCTTCTTGTTTTTTAGAGAAAATGTGCAAGACATGAACTACTAGCTCCAAACTCATGCAAAAGCCTTCATTTTATACTCAAATACAACACATGCCTTTATATTAAAATAATATAATAATATAAAGCAAATTTATCATTTTAGAAGCATGGGAGACAAGGTATGGAAGTTGACAAGCAACCTCCATGCCTTAACAAAAAAATCCGGCCATGCCATAAAGAAGAGATAAAAAATGTCTAGCTAGTTTATTAACCATGGTATGTTAACTTATTAACTAAATCATAGTTAACCAAGGTATCCAAAACTTTGTACATGACTTATTAAATCATACAATATGATATAATAACTAGTTATACTCCCTTTTAATTTTTATTTTCACAAAACAATAATTGTTCCCTAATTAAATTCAAGAATATATATTATTTATTAATTATCATATTAATAATAAATATACAAAATGTGTCAAATTGATAAAGGTGTGACCCTATATGATTATATATTATTAACAATATCACTCAACTATGATTTTTGAGCACATATATCCAACAATCTCCCACTTGCATAATATTCATTACAGACTGGCATAGGCAGTAGCTGACATCTAGCAAGAGCCTACTGCCCCTAACAACATATGAAGGGAGCCATCTTATCAACAACCAATTCCAAGAGCTCTAAGCTACAATTGTTACTAAATGTGTGGTATCAGTTATTCCTTTGTCTCAAACATCATGTTGAACATGAGATATGGACCGCCATCAATCTCATTTAGTGTTCAAATTTTAGTAAGGCCTTAAATGTCTAACTCTCAACGAATAAGAGGAACAGATACCATCTTGACTACATAAGCCCATTATTTTATTTCATTTCATACCCAACAATGGACCTTATGACTACCTTTTACGGAACAATGTTAAATCATGTCAAAACACAATAATTCCTACACTTCAAGTCCCAAATATGTATCTCAGGTCCAAGAATACAAAGGTAAAACCTTGATCAAAACATCACTCATGACTACGATCCATAAAGTGATTTTGATGTGGGTCAGGTCCAATATTTATTCTCTTAATCAAGTACCTATGAAGTTGGTAGCAACTCTTGCTATTTTCATCTCCACGAAAACCAACCAATCCGCTCATATTATTCTTACCTCAAAGATGCTCCCACAATTATGAACGTTATGGACATTTAAAATAACCTAGTTATTCAAGGATTAAACATGCTAATATAGAACACAATAATTATTTAATGAAAGACTATATCCAATAAATATGGCTCATCCCATACGTACCTCTTGGCTTCTTTCTTGATTTTGTCTTTTTGCGATCGAGTTAAGTCTGGTGGAAATTGATTTGTGACGATGTAGTTCAAAATATCGGCATACCATGGGGCAACTTTTGCTGAAAATAGATTCTCATCGGGAAATGCAACATGAATGGGAGTTGAATAATCGGGGGAGACAATCCTACTAAGATGATCAGCCACAAGGTTTGACTTTCCGCTCTTGTCCTTGATTTCAATATCGAACTCTTGTAAGAGTAAAACCCATCGAATAAGTCTAGGCTTTGAATCCTTCTTTGCAAATAGGTATCTAATAGCTGCATGATCAGAATAAACAACCACTTTAGAACCTAAAAAATATTGAAGGAATTTTTCTAAAGCAAAAACAATAGATAGCAATTATTTCTCAGTTGTCGAGTAATTGGCTTGTGCACTATCAAGTGTCTTTGAGGCATAATAGATGACATGAGGAATTCGGTCTTTTCTTTGCCCCAACACTACACCAACTACATGATTGCTAGCATCACACATGATTTCAAATGGCAAACTCCAATCCGGTGATTGAAGTATTGGTGCTAAGATTAACAACTCCTTCAACTGATCAAAAACTTGCTTTCATTCCTTGGAAAATTCGAATTCTGCATCTTTTTGTAGGAGCTCACACATGGGACGAGATATCTTGGAAAAATATTTGATGAATCTTCTATAAAAACCTGCATGACCAAGAAATGAGCGTACGTCGCGAACACAAGTGGGGTAAGGTAAAGACTTAGTGACATCTATTTTTGCTCTGTCTACCTCTAGACCCTTAGAAGACACAATATGACCAAGTATGAGACCTTTGTCAACCATAAAATGACACTTTTCATAATTCAAAAGAAGGTTGGTCTCAATACATCTTTGCAAAATCTTTTTTAAATTATCCAAACATTCGTGAAAAGAATTACCATAAATAGTGAAAGCATCCATAAACACTTCAATGATTTCCTCAACGTACTCCAAAAAATACTTATCATGCACATTTGAAAAGTGGCAGGAGCATTGCAAATCCAAAAGGCATCCGCCTATATACGAATGTTCAGAAAGGACATGTGAAAGTGGTTTTTTCTTGATCCTCAGGTGCAACGGGTATTTGGTGGAAACCGGAATACCCATCCAAATAACAATAGTGTGTTTTTCCTGCTAACCTTTCCAACATTTAATCAATGAAGGGATGTGGGAAATGGTCTTTCCAGGTTGAGGAATTTAGTCTTCTATAGTCTATGCAAACTCTCTACCCGTTTTGCATACGAGTAGGGACTAGTTCACCTTGATCATTCTTTGTAATGGTAATACCTGTCTTCTTTGGTATGACTTGGACCGGGCTTACCCACTTGCTATCCGATATAGGATAGATCATTCCTGCATTCAACAATTTTAGAATCTCTTTCTTCACAACCTCCATCATTGGAGGGTTTAAATGTCTTTGAGCTTCTCGGGAAGGTTTGTAGTCTTCTTCCATAAGGATCTTGTGCATGCAAAGTGAAGGACTTACCCCTTTGATGTTAGTTATAGTCCACCCAATAGCTTACTTATACTCCTTTAAAGTGGTGACAAGATCTTCTTCTTACTTTGTTGTTAACTTTATGGAAATGATCACGGGTAAAGTCTTTTTCTCTTTAAGATACGCATACTCAAGATGCTCGGGTAAAGTCTTGAGTTCTAATTCTGTGCCTGCACAATAGAAGGAACAAGTTTCTCATTAGGCATTGATAATTCCAGTTTTGGAACATCAAATCTCATTTTCTTCTTTTGATACATCAAGATACTACTTCCATAATCTCTTCATCAATTTTGAATTGCTTGGAAAGTTTTTCCACTCCATCCTTTTGAAGATTCCTGTCTAAAATGAGAGTTTACACATCGAGATTAGACGAATCAAACCACTCTTCGATTAATATTTCAATAACATCCACAAAATTCAAAGATGAAATATCACTTGGATATATCATAGCATCATAAATGTTGAAATTTATCACATCTCCATCAAATTCCATGGATAATGTACCATCATAAACATCAATTTTTGTCATGGCTATTTTCAAAAAGGGTCTTCCTAGAAGAATTGAGCTCAAATTTGGTGAGTCATCATCATCCATGTCAAGGACATAAAAATATGCTAGAAATACTAATTCATTCACTTGGACTAACACATCTTCTAGCACACCTTTTGGATATACTAAAGATCGGTCAAGCACTTGAATGATCACCCCAGTCTTCTTCAATATGCCAATATTTAAAGTTTTGAAAATAGAATATGGAAAACATTGATAGAAGCTCCAAGGTCTAGCATAGCTCATGGAACATGAAGATTACCTTATTTCCACGGAACCATGAAAACACCCAAATCCTTACATTTTTGAGGTAATATTTTATTTAACACTACAGATACATTTTACCTACTTTGACAGTTTCATTTCCTTTTAATCTTTTTTTAGATGTGGATAATTCCTTAAGGAATTTAGCATACCTAGGGACTTGTTTGATGCCATCAATAAGAGGAATATTTACCTCAACCTTTTTGAACATCTCCATGATCTCATTGTCTTCCCTATCATGCTTTGACTTGCTTAATCTTGTGGGAAATGGAGAAGGAGTGACTTTTACTTCAATGGGTACTTGCTTTGAAGGTGATTTTGACTTCTCTTCTTCTTTCTCTAACTCCACCTCTTCTTGTTATTCAATCATCTTTGGACCTTCATATTCTTTTCCATTTCTCAAAGTGATGGCACATGCACTATGCTTTGGATTCTTTTTGATTTGTGCGGGTAGTTTGCCCTGCGACTCCAATTTACTCACATAAGTGGCGAGTTGAGTCATTTGTTGCTCCAAAGTCTTGATACTCACCTTGGTCTTATTTTGAAATGATTGAGTACTTGTGGCTAAACTCTTAACAATATCTTCTAAAGACATTCCCGATCCACTTGAACTACTTCGTTGTTGCATGTTTTGAGGTTGGAATTGAGATTGATGAGGAGGTTGATTAGGTTGGAAAGTTGGTTTGTTGGTGATGCATTTGATTTTGAAATGGAGTTCTTGGTTGATAAGGTGGTGGCCTTGGCTGAAAATTGGCATTGAGTTGATGCCAATTTGCATTGCTTCTTGGCTGAAAGTTTCCTTGTTGTTGACTAGAAAATCCCATAGCTTCAACCGACTTTATATCTTCTTGTAACATCGAGCACATATCAGTGGGGTGTCCAACTTGGGTACAAATACCACAAGGCCTAACTTCTGGTGGTTGCACACCCTTTTCCTTAGAAAGCATCACCACCACTTTAGTCAACTCAGAAAGTCGACTCTCAATTTTTAGGGTAGAAATTTCTTTCATTCCTCTTGGTGCATCACTGTACCATTCTTCTTCTTCTTGAGTTGTATGCTTGGAATCTTCTACCATGTTCTTGATAGGAGCTCTAATTTCTTTGGGATTTTATCAGCTATTGATCCACCACTTGATGCATTGAGCAATCTTCTATCCCAAGATGACATTCCTTCACAAAAATATTGCAACAATTGACACTCTGAAATCCCATATTTTGGAGATCTTGAACACAACTTCTTGAACCATTCCCAATAAGAATGCAAAGCTTCTCTTTTCTGTTGTTTGATACCAATGATTTCCATGCATAAGGCTAAAGCTCTCATTTCTGGAAAATATTTGTCCAAAAACATCGGTGCAAGCTCATTTGATGTTGTCACTAACCCTGGTTGTAAGTCATATAACCATTCCTTGGCTGAATCTTGTAAAACAAAAGGGAATGACCTTAACTTGATTTGATCTTCAGTAACTTCATGTGGCTTCATCCCCACACAAACAACATGAAATTACTTAAGGAATTTATGTGGGTCTTCATTCTCAAGACCATGGAATGAAGGCAACAAATGGATGAGTCCGAATTTGAGTTCAAAGTTTATTGATGTAGGATAATTAATGCATAAAGGTTGTTGGGCAACATCTTGAGTGACCTACTGTCTAAAGGTTTGTTCAGGTGGTGGATTTTGGGGATCTTGGTTTCCTCCATGGTTGTCTCCCATGGTAGGAGTCAGGATAAAAGTTTCAGACTCAGGTAAATGTGAATATGGTGGGGTGGAATTTTTGGATGTTGGTGAATATGCGGTTTGTAACATCCTGAAATTCAGGTAAGCTCTCAAACCCTTATTCTTTTCCAAGTTGTCACATTTAGCCCTTAAAAGGAATAATGAAGCAAATGAGTACGCTGGGCGTACTGAAGAGTATGCTGCGCGTACTCATGCGCCTTATTTGGACGCGGACTCGATGGAGTACGCTGAGCGTACATTGGGCTACGCTGGGCGTAATCGGCCCAGACTCAAGACCATAATTAATTGTTGTGCACTATAAAAGGGATGCTATAGTCTTATCCTTAGCCTCCATTCCCTAAGAGAGCATTCCTGCGTCCTAAAGCTTGTGAGTGTGTGATTTGAGCTATTTTGCTTTTGTGGGTTAGAGAAGAAAAAGGGGAAGTGCTTGTGGAGATCAAGGCTTGGAATCAGGACTTAGATCTGAGATCTACAGATAAAGGACTTCCACTTAGAGGTAAAAAGGTCAAAACTTTCCCTTGATAATTTATTTGGTGTTCATGAGCTAGTTCTAGGGTTTAAGTCCCAAAGGTGGAGACTTTATGATTAAAAAGGGTTCCAAGGACCTAGATCTGTCCCATTTCAGTATTTTGAGGGTAGTTGATCTATAAAAATCCTATCTTGGTTGTTACTTTCGAGTCATCCTAGAAGTAGAAAGCCCAAAAGTGTTGTTTATGGAATGGTTTGGGTGTTGGTGACTCTTTTAGCCATGAAAAGGCTTAAAGTCACCAACTTTATGCATTAAGAGGCTTAGAAGTGGTCAGATCTATGAGTTAGACGTGTGGCTTAACCGATTAAGACCAGAATGAAAAGGAAGAGAAAGTTGGGAGTTACGCTGGGCGTACTCCCAGTACGCGTGGCGTAAGGGTCCGCGTACACCGATTTTGTGAAGCCACCAGGTACGCTCAACGTACAGATCTGGTACGCGCCGCGTACCCCAGAAAGCTGACTTTTGTTGACTTTTAGTGTTTAAGTCAAAGTTTGGACCTTTGGGCCATTGGAGGGGTAAAATGGTCTTTTACCCTCTTGAGAGATCTTAGGAAGAGATTATGCTGATTTTGAAAGTTGTACTGAATAGAGAAACCACTTTATATCATTAGGAGGAGGTTAGAGCAGAATTCCCGAGTTCAAAATTTATCGAGATATCCGAGGCGAGTCTTCTCACTATACTGTACCTGGAAAGGTACCTATGTGTGACCGGAAGTTCTTGTATGCTATGAGATGTATGTATTGTATGCTATGCGTTGCATGTTCTGTATGCGTTATGTATGTGATATGTATGCTATGTATGATATGGGCCGGAAGGCAATAGGATGTGGACCGGAAGGTCAGGGAGTCATGGACCGGAGGGTCGATACGGGTAGGACCAGAAGGCCTACTGGGACTGGGACAGAAGTCCCCTGAGACACATGGACCGGAAGGTCGTGTAGAGTATGGCCTAGAAAGGCGTATGTGTGTAAGTGGTATATTGGGGAACTCACTAAGCTTTTATGCTTACAGTGTTATGTGTAATGTGTTTCAGGTACTAGTGATGATTGTGGGAAGGCGCCGGCTTGACTCGTACACACACCGATGGATTTGGATATGTTTTGATCTTGGGACTCGATACATTTGTTATGACGATATTGATACATTGGATTTATGTTTTTATTATGGATGAAAATACATTTTTAGAAATGAAAAATTGTTTTGAAAATTTACGTTGTTACAAGTTGGTATCAGAGCCTTGGTTTGAGGGATTCGGATGCACCTTCGGGCGTATCTGAACTCTAACTGAGGATTTGAGGAAAATTTTAATAATAAAACAATTTTGAAAGAGTAAAAGAGTTTTGAGACAAGCAGAGCAAAGCCGTGTGTACGATCAGCCAGCACCCGAACGATGATTTCCCAAAAATACCCTTACATTAAGTGTTATGATATGTGATATACTATGATATATGATGAAGTATGTTATGCATGCTAGAGTAGGCTAGGTAATCATGATAGGACTAGAGTGGCCTGATTTGTGATGCCTTAGCCTAGGAGATTGCTGCTATTATGCGATGCTTGAGAGCGAGTAGGTAGCAGTGAGGAGCTTGTGAGAGGCTTACTGAAGGGTAGCCTATGCTAGCGAGATGTAGAGTACTTGTGAGCTAGGTTCCTAGGAGGAGGACTTGGAGTGAATGTTGATGCGGTGTAGGCGGTAGTATTGGGCCCGTACTACCGCAGACACCGGATCAGTGTGCAATCCAAGTAAGAATCCTTAGGGTACCAGGGAGCAAGTATGGTTGAGTCATCGAGTGCTAGTATACTCGAGCGAGTCTCTGATGTTTTTATGTTGTATTTCAGAGACACCATGGTTGGGACACGACACACACCTGAGAGCAGCAGTGTCAACGACGAGGAGATCCGTCGGTTGATTCATGAGGAGGTGGCTGCGGCCATACGAGCTGAGATACCAAAGATGTTTGGGTCTATCAAGACCACGTTGATTGAGGTCTTTGATGAGCGGTACGTTGTAGTTACTAAGGTTGCGGCTGCTGCAACTACTGCGACTGTTACAGCTGCTAGACCTCAGGGGGGTGACTCGTTGCTATTTCGGGAGTTCAGCAACACGAAGCCACCAGAGTTTGATGGGATGCACGATCCCGTTGCAGCGATGAGATGGATTTCCAATGTGGAGGGATGATTCTACACCTGCTTGTGTTCGGAGCATCTAAGCGTTCGGTTCGCATTGAACTAGCTCCGTTTGGGAGCGAAGGATTGGTGGAAGTTTGTGACGGCGGACTTCACTACGGTAGAGCTTGAAGCGGTAACATGGGAAAGGTTCACCACGATGCTCAGAGATGAGTATGTTCCCCCTGTGGAAAGGGAACGGTTGGATCAGAAGTTTTTATCCCTCAAGCAGGGAACGGAGTCTGTGACCACAATTACGAGGATGTTCCACGAGAGGGCGTTGTTTTTCCCTGAGCACGTGTCTATTGAGCAGGCATGAATGAGCCGGTATTTGAGAATTTTGAGGAAGGATATTCGAGAGTTCGTGTCGAACTCGACTTATCGAACATTTTTCGAGCTTCAGGCAATTGCCCGAAGGAGGGAGATTGAGCTGGAGATGCAGACCAGGGAGGAGGCCGAGTCTTAGAGGAAGGACAGGCGACCGGTGTAGGCGCAACCAGCTGCCTAAGCGGACTAAGTCCGCAGATACGAGGACTGGAGGCCAGAAGGGCCGCATTTGTGGGAAGTGCGGCAAGGGACACGATGGGGTGTGTCGATCGGGTGCTTGCTACAAACGTGGCAAGGAGGGGCATATCGCCAAGGATTGCCCTAAGGGATTTATGGTTTGCTTCCATTGCAACCAGACAGGCCATCGGAAGGCCGAGTGCCCACAGTTGTTGCAGGGATCAGTCGAGGGATCTGCTCCGGCGGCTGCACGAGCTACAGAGGGACGGCCAGTAAAGGCCGAGGCACCAAAGGCTCGTGGGAGAGCCTTCCAGCTGACAGCAGAGGAGGTCCGCGCAACGCCCGACGTCGTGGTTGGTATTGTAACATCCCAAAATTCAAGGCCAAAAATTTCGTTTTGATTAAGTTATAATATAAAACCATCAGTAATAAAACATTCATATTCATATCTCATGTCAAAACCAAAGTGTCAATAATCAAAACATTTTATCGTAAAACCATATCAGAGTGTAATACCAAAGATCTCTTGTGCGGAAAACATAGTGTGATGCGCTGCGATCAAGCCGGCTCCTTCCTTTGAAAACGAGTACCTGAAACCAAAACTGTTAACCGTAAGCACAAAGCTTAGTGAGTTCCCCCATCATACCACATACCATACAATCATATAATGAACAGCTAGGAGATACGGGCCTCGCCCACACTTCGCTAGCTGGGAGATACGGGCCTCGCCCACACTCCGCTAGCTGGGAGATACGGGCCTCGCCCACACTCAGCTACTATCACATATATCATAACACAAACATACTATCAGACATACCTGGGTGTCCGAACTACCCTTCGGTCCTAACAACCGAACTTGGGGAATATTCCCCTCCTACTACCGGTATCACATATAATATATCATGCCAGCATATAAACATATCATCACATACTGTCAGACATATCTAGGTGTCTGACCTACCCTTCGGTCCTAACAACCGAACTCTACTACTATCACATATAACATATCATGCCAGCATATAACATATCAGGTAGTAGCAAACCTAGATGATATCACAAAGACAATCATCTAGCATACAACTCCTACTGGTGGGCCGACATTGTAGCCGTAGACCCACCGCTACTGGAAGGTAACTCACCTTACACTGCTGAAGTCCCGAAGACACAATCCCACACTTGCTGAAGTCCCGCAGACTCGACCCCAGCTGTTGGCTGACAGATTCCCGAACTGTCAACACCAAAATAACACCCAATTAATAATTGGGTCCCAATACATAAACATAAGTACATTCTTTGGGTAATTACTACATTACCCCTAGCTTGGTTTATTCAAGCCTAATGCCCAATCCATAGGCCCAAAGTCAATTAGGAATCAAAGCCCAACACATGGCCCAATTTTCCAAATTGGGCCTAGGCCTATACATGGTCTCATTCTAAGGCCCAACATCATATAATCATTAAGGCCCAAACTATGGCCCGTCTATGGCCCAATTTTCCAAGTTGGGCCCAAGCCCCTTACATGGGCCTTACCCTAGGCCCATTGAATTACTCTAGACCATTTGCTTGATCTTGGATAGTCCATTTAATAGCCCAAACATCGAGGCCCAACAATAAACCCAAGTGAAATTAGGGTTTCTCATAAAATAATGATTAGGGTTAAGTTTCCTACTTGACCCATTAAGGACATAACCCATTAAGGACTTAATCCATTAAGTCCAATAGTGCTTAGATTAATTTCCGCCAATGATTTTTATTTAATATTCCAAGTTATTAAATAATTCTCGTGTGTGTGACCCGATTAATTCTTAAAGTTGGGGTTTCATTGGCATTAAGGTTTTCCAATCCAAATATTAGCCCATTTATCAATTTGTTGGCCTTTTATGTCAATTAGGGATTTATTGGGCCCATTAGAGCTCCTTTGAGCCCATTAGGGTTTCACTAAGCCCATTAGGGCTAACAAGGCCCATTAGGGTTTTAGTCCCTTGTCCAAACATCCCCAAACTAGCAATCCCAACACAACTAAGCACATCGCCACCCGACACGGCGGCCGGTGGCGGTAGCCACCACCTCACGGTGGTGGTTAGGGCTTCTTTCCATTATTCACATTTCTAATTACATTTTACAATAATAAATCTCAAATAGAAACACACACACACACACCTACTAACACACACATAAACATGGTGGTGTATGGCGGCAGCCACCGCCTCACGGTGGTGGTGGTGGTTGTTCTTAATTTTTTCGGCCAACAAAACCAGTCACGACACACACACGTGCACTTCAGACTTCACTGTACACTCTAGCCACCCACCTAGTGGCTCACGGCGGAGACAACAATGAATTTGGGATGGCAGCCACCACCTCCCGGTGGTGGCGGTGATCTCTTTGGTTCCTAGTCAAATAGCCACACCCTCGAAATAACACAAACCACTCAGACTTGAAGCAACAACGCACTCGCACCCACATGAGGCACGAACATGGCAATGTTTGAAGCGATAAGCGATAACCGGAGCAACATGAAAGTTTCACAGGCGGCGGTGGGTCGAGGCTGAGCATATCACATGAGGAGAGGAAGCAGCAACGACCATTAGCGGTAAAAGGTGGCAGTGGGACCGCCGTTGAAGTGGTAGCGGCGATGCACGATGGTACTGCATCATTCCATCGACGTGAGTTGTAACGGCAGTAGTGGGGACAAGCGGCGAAACTATCGGCGACGGTTGAGACTTCGACGACAGGAGGGGTAGCTGTGGTATTTGCCGACCGGAGCGTGGAAGTAGATAGGTGGTGCGGCGGCTGGAAGAGGGAGGCATAAGGGTGGCGGCTGCAAGAGTGTTTAGGGTTAGGGTTTCATATTCTATATATACAAAGAGGTGACGGGTTCACACCCGGTGATGCATCTTCCCCATAATTACAACTTCGGTCCCTTCTCCCCCTTTCCTTTCAATATTAGGCCTTAATTTACAAAGCAGCCCCTCAACACCCAAAATCCTTTCACATTTAGTCCATAAGTTACCATTTGAACCCCACCTCTAAAACCTTTTACAAATTAGGTCCGAATGATCAAACTTCAGCCATGTTAACATTTTTAGTCCCTCCCCTTCTCATTTTTTTCGACTTAAGTTCCAATAATTACCACGGAGCCCCTGACTTCATAAATATTTATAATCTGAGTCCAAAACTTACACTTTTGATTCTAAAATTGAAAATTAACTCCTCGAACCCAACACCCTGCATATGTAATTATTTATTTTAGGCTACCATTTGTTCATTAATTTATTTATTTAACTAATAAATAAACGGGTGTTACAGGTATGTACATTTTCTTTTATTTATGCTGGGCTATGTGATATTGTGTTTATATTATGATATGCGTAGGTACTTTTCTTGTGAGTTCTGTACCTGCTTTGGTGTTATTTGACTCGGGTGCGAGTAGATCATTTGTGTCTTTAGCTTTTAGCCGGCACATCATTATCCAACGAGAGGCGTTGAGTCGACCTCTATGAGTTTCTATAGCTGACGAGCGAGCGGTGTATGCTACAAACGTGATTAGAGGATGTGTACTAGAGATCTTCGGTGTTGAGTTCCCGATAGATTTAGTCCCGATTACGATGGGGGACGTTTTTGTAACACCCCATTCCTGGTATGTTGCTTTCGTGGCATTTATTTAGAAGTTTTCGAGAGGGACTCGGCGAGTCTATGGCCCGACTCGCCGAGTAGGGACGAGATTTCGAGCACGTGATAGTCGGCGACTCGGCGAGTCCACATTCGGGACTCGGTGAGTCTGCCTGCCAGGTAGAAACCCTAAATCCCCGGGTTTGCACCCTATTTAAACCACCTTATGAGCCCCAAACTCGTCCCCTTCACCCTCAGAGCATCATTTAGCAAACCCTAATCATTTTCTTGAGTAATTGTGCATTTCTTGTGTGAATCTTGAAGTTTTGAAGAGAAGGAGGAGGCTAGATCCAAAGGAGAAGAAGAAGATCCAAGGTCTTACACCCATTTCAGAGTTTATTGAGGTATTAACCGAATTCCTTCTGTTTCTATGATTTATTTCTCTTTCACAAGCATATTTAGCCTCTTTTAGCCATTTCTTAGCTTGTTCTTAGTAGAGTGATCACATTAGATTGATTAGCCTTCAGATCTAGCCATGTTTCAGTTCCAAAATCATAGATCTATCACCTTTATAGAGCCATTTTGCATGATAGCCCTAGATCTACTCTTCTAAGTGCCTTTTAGCCTTTATATCCTTTTTCATGCGTATGTGCACGTAAAGTTGGAAACTTTACGTGGTAAATCAGCCTTAGAAACTTAGATCTATAAATTGTATGCGGTGATTTTGAACAGAATCGAGTTTTTAGAATCTGCATGCATGTGACTCGGCGAGTCGTTCTTCGGACTCGGCGAGTCAGGTCGCGGGTCCCCGATCCTTCCCCTTTGAGTGATTCCGAGTGGGGATCAGTGAGCAGTAGGATGGACTCAGTGAGTCGGAGGTTAGACTCAGTAATGGAGGGACTCGGCGAGTTGTTCATACAACTCGGCGAGTCCAAGGCAATCTTCTTAGCTCGAAGAACAACTCGTCGAGTTGTTCATATGACTCGGCGAGTCGGATGCAGATTGCCTGAGCTTTTGAATCGAGAGGGTACTCGTCGAGTCGATGCCATGCTCGACGAGTAGCCACGAGTAGGGTTGAGAAGTAAGACTAGGGACTCGGCGAGTTGGCGGCCCAACTCGGCGAGTCAGGTCAACTGTAGGTTGACTTTGACCGGGAGAGTTGACTTTGACCAGGGGTAAAAGAGTCATTTACCCAATGCAGTGATTAGCATCTGATTGAGTGTGTTTATGGATTTGTAGCCGGTGAGATACTGGAGCTGCAGCAGTTAGCTTCCAGAGCCATACACACAACAACCAGTTCACGAGGTGAGTTTCCTTCCAGTTGGAACGGGTCTAAGGCCACAACGCCGGCCCATTCAGTCAGCAATAGTTTCTGGACTTTGGTCCAATACAGTAGTTAGTATGTTTGACGCCTCCGTGGCTCAGACAGGATTTATGTGTTTATGCTAGTTGATATGTTATGCTATGCTGTGTTCAGTTGGTCCGGACTTCGGTCCGATACAGGGGACGGGGTCCCAGTCAGTTTCGGACTTCGGTCCAATGTAGGGGACGGGGTCCCAGTCAGTTTCGGACTTTGGTCCGATGTAGGGGATGGGGTCCCAGTCAGTTTCGGACTTCGGTCCGATGTAGGGGACGGGGTTCCGGTCAGTGGGCAAGGCCCAGTATGTGCTTTATATGTTTTGTATGGTATGTGGTAGTTTGGGGGGGGGGAGCTCACTAAGCTTCGTGCTTACAGTTTCAGTTTTGGTTTCAGGTACTTCCGCAAGCAAAGGGAAGAGCTCGGGATGATGGCATCGCACACACCACAACTTCAGTTTTTGTCCTGGGAGTTGATTCAGTTTCTTGATATGTTGGATACAGTTGTGATACAGTTCTTCTCACAGTATTTTATTATGGTTTTCGAAACACGCAACGTATGGTTTTATTATTGTTGGAATAGTGTCTAAGGCTGCAACTATATTAGGCAAGTATTTGACCCGGTTGTGCATGGTCCTTTTGGGTTGCCTTCACCATAGCAACTTGATAGGATGATTTAATATGAGAGAGTAAATATTATTAGTATATTATGAGAATAATATATTGTTATTTGATTAATATAAGTCATAGAATTAATTAGAATTAATTTGGTGACTTAAAGAGGTTAATTAAATAAAGGGGTATAAACTGTCAATTGTTTGATAGTTAAGCTTTAGACTGAAAATCCTTATAGATATACTAGGGACGAATTCTAGAAGCTAAAGGATAGCTAAATTCGTCCATGGCTTATCTAAGGAAAGGATTTGGATAGCCTTAAGAGAAGATTATCCAATTAGGGTTTAGGTTGTAACCCTTAAGGAGTCTACAAGTATAAATAGATCCCATGGGCAAGGGAAATCGACACCTCTCCTAAAGTAAGAGAACCCTGGCCGATTTCCTCCCCTCTCCTTTCTGCTAAATCATCTTCCTTGCTATTGGTGTTTGTAAGCCATCAGAGGAGTGACATTTGTGACTCTAGAAGCTCCAAGACCACAAGATCAACAAGGAACTCAAAGGTATGGTTCTAGATCTGTTTCAATGTTGTTATTTAACCTAATTAGCCATTAGTAGTCTTGGATTCAAAGCATGTTTAATTAGAAAGCCTAGATCCAAGCATTATGGTTTTGCATGCGCACATAGGAAAGTTCTTATGGCTAAAACCCATCAGTGGTATCAGAGCCTAGCTTGGTTTTCTTTAAATTGTTGCTTGATTAACTGTAACAAACCTGCAAAATTCGATTTTTTGGTTTCTGAGTCATGGACTCGGCGAGTCTCAAAGTGGACTCGGCGAGTAGGCCTGACTCGGCGAGTCCCTTTGTGCACTCGGCGAGTCCAGGCGTCAGGAATGGCCAAATTCAGGATTTTTTCATAATTATCTTATGGAAACTTACCTTAATCATAATAGATCAACCTAAATCCGATTTTTTGATATATATGACTATTATCTTGATCTAGTTAAAGGTATTTATCAACTAATAAAATATTTAATTTCCTTATATGATAATTAATTAATTATTTTAATTATTTGTTAATTATCTTTCAAAGAAATCTTGAATAAAATCAAATATAGATAATTAGGATATTAATTGTTAATTGGAATTATTTGTTATTTGATCCTCCATGTTTTAAATGTTTAAAACTTGCCCTCAAGTTTTGAAATTTATATTTGTGATTAAAAGATTTAATTTAGACAACTTAAATTTCAAAAACCTAGATTTTAAAAGGTTTAAAATACAACCCTATACTAATATGATATTACTAGTATAATATATATATATATGTATAACTAAATGCTAGTCTTACCGTTAGTAGGCCTCGTTCACGAAGCCGATCTATAAGGTGGGTATAAGGTTGCGGCCTATAAAATGGCGCTTAATGGGTGTACACTCACACCCACCGCTTGCTTGATTGGTGGAGGGTCGTTAGCCGAACGGGTAGGATAGGGCAACCTCATCCTCTCATTAAAAGTATAATAAGTGATACAAAGTAACTACACATTTTTTTAAAATTTCCCAATCTTAGTTACTTTAGGAAAAGTGAATTGATGCAAACCCATGAAATTACACTTTGCACCCTTGCTAAGAAGTTAGTGGAGCGTGTGTGGTTTACCGGCACACTAATTGGTTCTAAGCAAAGGTGGCAAGGGGTGATTCATTGTTTATCATAGTTCGATGGAGCATGTGTGGTTTACCGACACATCGAATAGGTGATCGTTGCAATGAAGGCACCATGTGAATTTGCATGGTAATTCACACCCGCTTTGTGATCCTCGGCATCCCAGTCACAAACAAGAGGGGCATATCGAGATTTAAACATGCCATTGAATAGTTTCAATGAATCTCATCCGAACCTAGGAATTCTCAAAACACTTAGGACTAATAGTTTAAGTTTTGTGATGGAGAATTAGTGAATCGTCATTCACTTACCTTCAATTTATTTGCATGTTAGATTACGGCATCCCTTTTCTAGTATGTAAATGTTATTGTTGGATCCTAGCCCTAATTTTCTTGTTGGGTGATAATTAGGGATTCTTATTCTAATCTATCTTTGTCCTTTTTCTTTTGAAGATGTCGAACGCAAACAACGCTGCTGCTAGTTCTTTCATGTTGATGAGCCTTTGCCAAAAGGTCACCTTCGATGGAACGAACTTTAGCGAATGGATAAGATACATTCGCACCCTTGCTCGCTATGAGGACAAGGAGTATGTCCTTGATGAGAAGCTCGAGAAAATCAACACCAAAATCGCTACTCCGGCCGAAATCACCGCCTTTGAAACTCATGAGCGAGATGCAACGAAGGTACATTGCATCATGATTGCTACCATGAACTCCGAATTCCAAAAGTCCTACGAGGACATGTACCCGTACGAGATGCACCAAGACTTATTGGAGAGGTACCACCAAAACACGAGACAAGAGCGTTATGAGATTTTCACCAACATGATTTCCGCTAAGATGGGTCATGGAGAATCTCTTACCGTGCACTTGCAAAAGATGCAAAGGTATGTCGACCGCCTTCGTAAGTTAAATGTTGACTTTAGAGAAGACTTGGCAATCGACATGGTGCTTCACTCTTTGCCTCCGATGTACAACCAGTTTAGGATGACCTACCACATGAACAAAGAAGAGGTCACCCTAAGCAAGCTCTAAGGTCTCTTGAGGGTTGCTAAGAGCAACTTCAAAGACAAGTCTGCTGCACCTACTCCCAATCCGACTGCTGCTCCTGTCTCGGCTATTGGTCAAGGAAAGGGAAAGAAGAGGAAAGCTTCATCAAAGAACTATCGCAAGGTCAAAGCCTGAGATGGTGCCTCTTCTAGTGGGACCAAAGTTGATCCCGCTAAGCCCTGTCCTAACCCGAAGGAGGCAGAGTGCCACCACTGCCACAAGATAGGACATTGGAAGAGAAGATGCCCAGAGTACCTGCAAGCAATCAAAGAAGGAAAGATCAAGCCATCTTTCACAGGTATATACACAATTAAATCTAACGATTCTAATCATGCTATTTCTTGGGTTCTTGATACCGGTTGTGGTTACCACATTTGTTCTAATGTGTAGGGACTAAGAAGAAGTAGGGATATGGAGCAAGGAAGAATCAATCTAATCATGGGGAACAGAAGATCGTCGCCTGTGACCAAGATTGGAGTGTATTCTTTAGTGCTTAATAATAGTTTGGTTTTAGATTTGAACAATTGTTGCTATTCACCAGAAATGGCCAGAAACATCATTTCATTTCATGGTTTATATAGACAAGGATTTAGATTTTCTTTTAATAATGAGAATGGTTCTATTTTGGCTTATCTAAATAGTGTCTTTTACTTTGAAGCTATACCATGTAATGGAATATATGAAACCGTTATGATTGTTGATAACTTAGGAAATGATGTTTTGAATATTGATTCTTCCACTAGTATGGATAAAGCATCCTTGTGGCATTGTCGTCTTGGACATGTCAACAAGAAACGCATAGCCCAACTCCAAAAGGATGGAGTGTTGGAGTCATTTGACCTTAGGGAAGATGACACATGCGAGTCTTGTTTGCTTGGAAAGATGACTAAGTCACCCTTCACGAGTACATGTGAAAGGGGAGAGGGTTTATTGGACCTAATACATACCGATGTATGTGGACCGTTTAGATCAACCACGAAGGATGGGAACCGCTTCTACGTGACTTTTACCGATGATTACAGTAGATATGGGTATATCTATTTAATCAAGCAAAAGTCAGAAACCTTTGAAAAGTTCAAAGAATTCAAGAATGAAGTGGAGAATCAATTGGGTAGGAAAATCAAGATGCTTCGATCCGATCGAGGAGGAGAGTACCTAAGTCTTGAATTCCACGATTATCTCAAGGAGTGTGGAATAGTTTCGCAATTGACGCCCCCTAGGACACCGCAGTTGAATGGTGTGGCAGAAAGGCGTAATCGAACCTTATTGGATATGGTTTGCTCTATGATGAGTCGTGCTTCACTACCTATCTCTTTCTGGGGGTATGCCTTAGAGACTGCCGCCCATATCCTTAACCGAGTCCCTACCAAGAAGGTTACCAAAACGCCTCACGAGATGTGGACAGGGAAAGCTCCCTCGTTGGCACATATCAAGGTTTGGGGTTGCGAGGCTTTCGTAAGACGAGATACTCACGACAAGCTTGAACCTCGAAGTGAGCGATGTATTTTCATCGGCTACCCGCAAACATCCTTTGGATATCTCTTCTATGGAACGAAGGAAAATGTGGTCTTCGTTGCGAGGAGATGAGTTTTCCGAGAGCGAGAAATCATAAGCCAAGGAGACAGTGGGAGGCAAATCGAGCTTGAAGAGATTCAAGAGTCGATAGATGAAGGAACCTCTACCGCTGGCACTTAACCCGAGGAGGAAACTCCGGTTGAACCGATTGACGAGTCCTTACCTCTTAGACGTTCCAATAGAGTTAGAGTTCTACCCCAGTTTTATGGTTTTCATATTACTACCGAAGGGGACATGTATATTAGTGATGGTACACTAATAAATCTTGATGAACCTAATAGCTATAAGGAAGCCATGGCAGGCCCAGAGTCTGTGAAATGGAAAGAGGCAATGGATAGCAAGATCCAATCCATGTATGATAACCAAGTTTGGAATTTGGTTGATTATGTGCCCGGACGTAAGACCGTTGGGTGCAAGTGGATCTTCAAGAAGAAGACCGACGTGGATGGAAATGTGCACACATATAAAGCGCGATTGGTTGCGAAGGGCTTTACTCAAACTCCCGGAGTTGACTATGATGAGACCTTCTCACCAGTTGTGAAGATTAAATCTATTAGAGTGATGCTAGCTATTGCCGCATTTCATGATTATGAGATTTGGCAAATGGATGTCAAGACCGCTTTCCTTAAAGGGAAGTTGGCTGAGGATGTTTACATGGCTCAGCCAGAGGGGTTTGTGGATCCGAAGCATCCGAATAGAGTGTGTAAGCTTGTGAAGTCTATTTATGGACTTAAACAAGCGTCTCACAGATGGAATCTTTGCTTCGATGAGAAAGTCAAAGAGTTTGGATTTGTACGAAGCGAAGACGAGTCTTGTGTATATGTCAAAGCCAGTGGGAGTATAGTAAGCTTCCTCGTTATATATGTCGATGACATATTACTCATAGGAAACGACATCCCGACTCTGCAGGAGGTTAAGTCCTGGCTCGGGAAGTGCTTCGCTATGAAGGACCTCGGAGAGGCTTCTTACATTTTGGGAATAAGGATAGTAAGAGAAAGAAGTAAGAGACTAATTGGACTTAGTCAGAACACTTACGTAGAGAAGGTACTAAAACGTTTTAGTATGGAAAACTCAAAGAAGGGAGAATTACCGATACAAAGTAATGCCAAGTTGAGTAAGACTCAAAGTCCAAGTACCGGAGCTGAGATAGCAGAAATGAGCCGAGTACCATACGCTTCCGCAGTTGGCTCAATCATGTATGCTATGACTTGTACTCGCCCTGATGTAGCCTTCGCTTTGAGCATGGTTAGCAGATATCAAGGGAATCTTGGCAGAGCACATTGGATTGCGGTGAAGAATATCCTTAAGTACCTTCGGAGGACGAAGGAATGGTTCTTAGTCCTTGGAGGGAGTGATGATTTGAAGGTGCGAGGGTATAGTGACGCCAGTTTTCAGACCGACAGGGACAACTACCGTTCGTAGTCGGGCTGGGTCTTTATCCTAAATGGAGGAGCAGTGACATGGAAGAGTTCCAAGCAGGAGACCGTAGCTGATTCAACGTGCGAATCAGAGTACATTGCAGCGAGCGAAGCGTCGAAGGAGGCAATATGGCTAAAGAACTTCATCGGTGATCTTGGAGTCGTACCTGCCATAAAGGAGCCCATGGAGATTTTCTGTGATAACGAAGGAGCGGTTGCCTTGACCAAGGAACCGAGGGATCATGGTAGATCAAGACATATCGACAGAAAATATCACTTCATTAGACATCGTGTAGAAGAACGACAACTCGTAGTGAAGAGGATATCATCAGAAGATAACCCAGCAGATCCGCTTACGAAGGGACTGAGTAGGGTTAAGCACTTGCAGCATGCTAGGAGTATTGGGCTGAAGGATGATATTAGCATAGATTAGATAGTATTAGAAACGTGTAATAGATAAATGTAATTAACATTTGATGATTAAATAAAGGAGTTTTATTTATAAGTAATGTTACTATCTTATGTTAATTGTTTAACTATTGTTTCACTTTGCATGTTTTGACTTCCAGAACAATTGAAATTATTAGGAATAATAGAATTGTTCAAATTGTCCACAATCGTTCATATGTTGGAAGTAGAAATGAATGAAGATTGTCATGAATTAGCATGTAGATTGTCTGAATGGTGTTAGACATAGCAAAGGGTTGCTGCAACGTTCATGAGTGCTTATGAACTAGTTTTGAGCATTGGAACAAACCCGCGCTTGCTGGAATCACCTTATGGAATATGATATAAAAGGATGATCGCAAGACGATAATATCATATAGTCTTAAAACCTAGATATATGGTTTGTTATTTGTTAATTGATTGTACATTGATAATGCGAAAACGCATCAGTAACTCGGTGTTATAAAACGCATTGTTGTGTATAGTTGGTTAATGAATAAGTAAATGCATATAAGTCGAAGTTTATCTGTAACTTTTATCAAAGAAGGTAAAAGCGATATCTCGACCGCTCGATGATTTGATTTGACTTATGTGTCGGGCCCGGTCAGAACTAAATTGATGTGTTCGATTAAGTTCTATGTCAAATAAATCAGAGATCGAGAAACCTAAATGCTTGACTGACCATTCCATAGGATTGTCAGCATGATATCTAACAGAGGACTGTACGATCCCTTATCTAAAGGACAAGTTTGATTAGATCAGAGTTTGACAGCGTCTTTGAGAGCTACGATTGCAAACCGAATTGTACTTGTGCATATAGTTACTAGACTTATCCAAGTGGGAGACTGTTGGAATAGTGTCTAAGGCTGCAACTATATTAGGCAAGTATTTGACCCGGTTGTGCATGGTTCTTTTGGGTTGCCTTCACCATAGCAACTTGATAGGATGATTTAATATGAGAGAGTAAATATTATTAGTATATTATGAGAATAATATATTGTTATTTGATTAATATAAGTCATAGAATTAATTAGAATTAATTTGGTGACTTAAAGAGGTTAATTAAATAAAGGGGTATAAACTGTCAATTGTTTGATAGTTAAGCTTTAGACTGAAAATCCTTATAGATATACTAGGGACGAATTCTAGAAGCTAAAGGATAGCTAAATTCGTCCATGGCTTATCTAAGGAAAGGATTTGGATAGCCTTAAGAGAAGATTATCCAATTAGGGTTTAGGTTGTAACCCTTAAGGAGTCTACAAGTATAAATAGATCCCATGGGCAAGGGAAATCGACACCTCTCCTAAAGTAAGAGAACCCTGGCCGATTTCCTCCCCTCTCCTTTCTGCTAAATCATCTTCCTTGCTATTGGTGTTTGTAAGCCATCAGAGGAGTGACATTTGTGACTCTAGAAGCTCCAAGACCACAAGATCAACAAGGAACTCAAAGGTATGGTTCTAGATCTGTTTCAATGTTGTTATTTAACCTAATTATCCATTAGAAGTCTTGGATTCAAAGCATGTTTAATTAGAAAGCCTAGATCCAAGCATTAGGGTTTTGCATGCGCACATAGGAAAGTTCTTATGGCTAAAACCCATCAATTATGAGATACTCAGTTTCATGGTTTTTGTTATAATAAAAATTGAAATTTTTGGGTAGTATTTTTGGGTCGTTTCAAGTTGGTATCAAAGCCTTGGTTTGAGGGATTCGGATACACCTCCGGGTGTATCTGAACTCAAACTAAGGGAAAGATAAAAAGATTTTCAAAAAGGAAAAATGTTTTCGAATGAAATTTTGAAAAGCACTTAGAAAGAAAAGAATTTTTAAACAAGATAAGGGTGTGGTGCATGCGATCAGCCGAGCTCAAGTAAGTACTCCCAAATTACCCATACAAGTTTTATTATTATGATTAATCGTTCCAGTTTCAGTAGAACAGCATGCTAGTATAAGAATAAGGATCTAGGAGGATGCCTTATGTGCCTGTTATATGTGTTTCAGCTTTACGAGAATTGCATGCTAATATTGAGTAGACAACAGTAGGATAGCCTATTCAGGTTATGCCTGGTAGCGCGAGCTTAGCATTGTATGCTAGTACAGTTCCTTGTTATGAGAGTAGATTTGCTTGAGTAGTTTCCGGTGTCCGAATGCTGCTAGCTTCGTGCTTTGTAGAACTCTTGGTGATGAGAGTTAGCCGTTAGGTGAATATGTCACGTCACATGTGATCAGGGTTGAATAATCTCAGAGTGTTGGATTTGGCCCTATTGCGCAGCTCTTGTTTGAGTCCAACCGTTGTAGGGACAAGCCTTTTACTCGAAGGATTATCCGAGCCTCATTACATGTGATGGTATTCAGGTGATGGCTAATTAGCATTACAAGGAGGCCTTCAGCAACTGAGGACTGGTTTGAGTAGAGTCATAGATTTCCCTAGGGCAAGCCTAGGATGAGAGTAGCAGAGATCAGTAGTAGTAGAAGTGACTTGGTGGAGTCAAGGCAATTCTTGAGGAAAGTACGGATAGATGTGGAAGGTTGACTTTTGTTGACTTTTAGTGTTTAAGTCAACGTTTGGACCTTTGGGCCATTGGATGGGTAAAATGGTCTTTTACCCTCTTGAAAGATCTTAGGAAGAGATTTATGTTGATTTTGAAAGTTGTACTGAATAGAGAAACCACCTTATATGATTAGGAGGAGGTTAGAGCAGAATTCCCGAGTTCGAGATTTATCGAGATATCCGAGGTGAGTCTTCTCACTATATTGTACCTGGAAAGGTACCTATGTGTGACCGAAAGGTCTTGTATGCTATGAGATGTATGTATTGTATGCTATGCGCTGCATGTTCTGTATGCGTTATGTATGTGATATGTATGCTACGTATGATATGGGCCGGAAGGCAATAGGATGTGGACCGAAAGGTCAGGGAGTCATGGACCGGAGGGTCGATACGGGTAGGACCGGAAGGTCTACTGGGACTGGGACGAATGTCCCCTGAGACACATGGACCGGAAGGTCTTGTAGAGTATGGCCTAGAAAGGTGTATGTGTGTAAGTGGTATATTGGGGAACTCACTAAGCTTTTATGCTTACAGTGTTATGTGTAATGTGTTTCAGGTACTAGTGACGATTGCGGGAAGGCACCGGCTTGACTCGTACACACATCGATGGATTTGGATATGTTTTGATCTTGGGACTTGAAACATTTTTTATGACGATATTGATACATTGGATTTATGTTTTTATTATGGATGAAAAAACATTTTTAGAAATGAAAAATTGTTTTGAAAATTTACGTTGTTACATGGTTGAAGGATTTGATGAGGAAGCTCTGGATTTTTGTTGTTTCTTTAAAAGTATAGCTTGCTTTTTCTTTGCTTTGAAAATTTCTCTATCACTAAATCAACTGGTAAAGGTGTACCTATGCGAAAAGATCTTGGCATAAACAATTATTACTACCGTATCCCTGGCAACGACGCCAATTTATTTGGTTGTCAAACCAACAAATAATGGGATAAAATAATAACAATAAAATACAGTCACTACTACTACTTACACTAAAGATAGTATAAAGTAAGCAGGGTTGGTCCACAGGAATACGAGACTTCTTATTTAGCCATATTGTCACGCATCATACAATCAATGTTAAAATGGGGCGTTATGTTTGAATTCAAATTAAACTTCATAAACTAACAAGATTAATTCTAAAATTCAATAAGAGAAGTGCATTTCCGATTCTAATTCCTATACATGTGTTGTGTTGTAAGGTGTAATATAACTGCGATTCATATTCAATCTAGGTTGGTAATTTAGATATTAATAAGCTGTAATATCCAAGTTAACAAAGGTGTTTCATTCAAAATATGTTCTTCAAATAAAACTTCATTTAATTGATTCAATTCAAATAAGCTCTTGCATCAAATCATTAAATGACATTAAGTTCTTACCAATTACCAAAAATGTCCAACATTCCTCATAAGTTTAGGAATATGAACATCTAATCTTTGATTACACTAATTTTGATCTATTTGCAACCAATCAAGTGCATGTTACTTGTAACAGCCCAAAATCCAGGTAAGCTTTATGGCCCTTCTATTTTGAAAGTTGGAAAGTTTAGTCCCTTGAGTTGTATGTTGAATTGGCGAGTACGCTGGGCGTACTGGGGTGTACGCCGCATGTACTCACGCGCTTAATTTGGACGCAGAGTTGACCGACTACGCTGGGCGTAGTGAGAACAGATGCAAACCCTAATTTCTGGCTTGTGCACTATAAAAGGAACATGTGGCCCTTTTCCCTAGCCATGATATTCCTTGAATGAGTCCCTTGAGAGCTGAGATCCGTGCCTTTGCCTGTGTGTGTATGTTTTATGCTTGGAGCTAACTTTTCAAGGTGAAGAAGGGAAGTAGGAGCCATTGTTGGTGCTAGAAGTGGAAGAACAAGTGTAGATCCATGCTCTACAGTGGTTGGAGATCTCTTTTGAGGTAAAAGCTCAGAGCTTTCTGTGACATCCCCAAAATCACGGCCAGAAAGACCGGTTTGTTTATGCTTTGTTTAAAAATCAGAGTAACATTCTAAATAAAAGTGTTGCGGAATTTGTCCCAAAACAAAATATGATAAAGATTTATCAAAAGCATTTCCATATAAATGTATTTCATTAAAAGACTTGGGATGTCATGTTCGTACAGATCAAAAGCATAAACAGTACAATATAAGCCTTACTACATTATTTCATATCTACAAGCCTATATCCGTAATCCCTCGTCCAAACATCATATCTATGCTCAAGCGCCACTACCTGTAATACATAAAACTGAGTGGGTCAGGCTTGGGAGCCTGGTGAGCACATAGGGTTTTCAACCCACAATAAATAAGTTTATTAACTTCATTAAATTAAACAAACCCGATTACGCATTCCCGTTATCCTCACATTACATCCCTAAGCATCTATCATAAGGGACCTATCCTAAGGATTATCATCGGCACGAACACTACTGCTTAGGGGATTCCTCAGCAATAAATGTCCTTAAGGCAACCATGTGGGGGATGGAGTACATCTGGTGAGCACACAGTTCAAATAAACACACAGTTCAAATAAACACCTACAGGTTGCGAGCCTGCTAGTGTTCCACTGGACTGTCTAGAATAGTCCGTGGTCGTCATCTATACTCCGCTAGATGACTGGATCATCAATAACAACTATAACGAGGCCTCTCATTATTTTATTTTGTCACACAGCAACTATTACATCTACCCATGTTTTACCCAACACATTTTGTAGATATAAAATACATATACAATTTAAATCATTAAAAACGTGTATAAAATCATTCATCCAGCATAGATAGCAAGTATACAGATAATATGCACACACAGCACGTAATTTATATAAAATACTTCATATCTATGTGTAAGCTGAAAGTAACTATGCACTCACCTGAAAGGTGGTGACTCAGCACTCGGACAGCGCTTCGATACTCTCAAAACGATATTCCTTCGATAAAACCTAGTATCGATACCACTAGGGTTTAGTCTAATGATAACCACAACAAATTAATTGTCTGACTATTATTATTATTATTATATAAGCGTTAATAACACTCAATATAACTCATAATAATAGCCCAAATAATTATTTTAAGGACCTAATAACATTCCTATAATTATTCGAAAGCTATATAAAAAATTGCGTAAGCGTAGCACACTTACAACGAATTTTATCGAAAACCGGAACTTAATTGGAGCAGCGTTTCGAAACGGAAAGACTCCTTTTTCTTGGGACTCCAGGAGCCTCGGGGCTTCCCTAGGGTGCTAGGGGTTTTATCTAGGGCTTAGGGGTGGTTTGGGGTTGTAGAGAGAGAAAGAAGTTAGAGAGAGAAGTGATTTTGGTGTGAAAAATGGAGCTACCTTCGGACCCCTTTTATAGGCGCGAAGCCTCGGTCTACGCTGGGCGTCCAGCAGCGCTACGCTGGGCGTAGCTCGGATATGGTTGCCAGCTCGCACTCGGACTCGGAAGGGATAAGAGCGAAGGTACGCTGGGCATACAAACTTTGGACGCGGAGCTTAAGCGAAGGGTGGCGTGTCGCAATCCGAAGCGACTTCTGAGACCATCATCGGACGGTTGTGGTGCTGCCACGTCATCGATTCAGCAACAGACTTCACAATTTCAAGTTACAACTTCAAAAATTCGTAACTTTCGCGTACGACCTCGGTTTTCAACGTTCTTTATATCCACGCGAAGGTGGGAATGTACTCTACAACTTTCGTTTAGACTTCGTCGGCTAATTTTGGCTCGATTTTTAATTTTATATTATTAACAGGCCGAGACAGGATTGGTCCGGTAAATCCTCATAACTTCTCCATCCGACGTCCGTTTTTGCCCATCTTTTTCTCGTTACGCTACTCTCAGCGAGATCTTCGATTCTCGTGTAGGGGAGGGATCAGGATCAGGTTCGGGGGACGAGCGCATGGATGAGAAGAACAGGGAGTTTCTTTCTTCAGAGATTACTCGTATCATACTAGAGCAGACTCTTGTGATCTTCGGTTCGATCAAGGAGGGTATCCTAGAGCTGATGGATGAGAGGTTGGGCACCTTCCGTGCCAAGGTGGCAACCATGATGGGGTTGCGCACACTTACGTTCAGGGAGTTCAGGGCATGTGGAGCTCCAGATTATCACGGGGCACGGGACCCCATAGCGAGTACTAGATGGTTGGAGGATGTGGCCAACGCGTTCCGCACGAGCAGGTGTCCCGAGGGGGACAAGGTTAGATTGGCGTCCTGTCTTTTGAAGGACAGGGCACGAGATTGGTGGGAAGAGGTCGGACATACAATTGGAGATGATGCAGCGTTAGATGCCATGACCTGGGCTGATTTCTCTACCAGGTTCAGGGCGGAGTTTGCACCGGTTATTGAGGTGCAACAGTTAGCTAGAGAGTTTCAGGACCTCACCCAGACTACAGAGACCGTGGCGGAGATCACCGCCAAGTTCAGGGAGAGGGCTCTTCTTGTTCCTCAGTATGCAGCCGATGAGGAGATGAAGAAGGCCCGTTATCATGAGATGTTGCGGAGCGATATCCGCCAGTTTGTGAGCCGGTCCAGCTGTAAAACACTGGATGACATGATTGCTAGGGCTCGAGAGAGGGAGATTGATCTCGAGATGGAGAAGAAAAGGAAACCGGAGGCGGTTTCGGGTTCAGGAGGTTCGGGCAAAAAGCCCAAGGTTTCAGATCACAGATCCAGGATTCAGTCGAGCCACGGTAGATGTGGCAAGTGTGGGAGGATGCACGATGGGGTGTGCAAGGCAGGGAGTTCCGGCTGCTTCAAGTGCGGTCGGATTGGGCATTTGAGCAGGGATTGTACGACCCCTGCTACTGCCATCGCAGCATCAGATCTGATTTGCTTTCAGTGCAATCAGAGGGGACATAAAAAGTCCTAGTGTCCGAGTTTAGCTGCAGTAGGGAAGGTGGCTGCACATGCCCCTGCTACTTTGAGGATTACAGATGGCCGGCAGGGCCGAGCCGAGGCGCCAGTGGCGAAGAGTAGGGCTTTTCAGATGACAGCAGAGGAGGCGCGAGCGACTCCTGATGTGGTGACGGGTATGTATTTTTCCCTTCATCTTTTTATTATTATTGGTTGATTATTGCTTATGATTATATGTTTTATATAGGGTTGTTCTCTGTGAACGACATTTCTGCTATGGTATTATTCGATTCGGGGGCTACCCGATCATTTGTATCGATTGCGCTTAGCAAGAGATTTAGTAGAGCTCCAGGGGAGCTGGATTGTCCGCTAGAGGTTGAGATAGCAGATGACAGGACCGTGAGGGTCGCCAGAGTGCATAGAGGGTGTTCTCTTCAGTTGTTCGACGAGCAGTTTTCGGTGGACCTGGTTCCTATTCCCCTGCGAGGGAATAAGGTTATAGTAGGCATGGATTGGCTGAGTCCCAATGGGGCGGTGATTGATTGTGAGCTGCAGCTAGTAAGGGTTCGCACTCCCAGTGGGGGAGAGTTAGTGATTCAGGGTGAGAGGCCACAGCACGGACCAACCTTTTGTTCCGCCGCGAGAGCGAGGCGCTATTTTCAGCAGGGTTGCGCTGGTTATGTAGCTTATGTCTTGGATGCCCGGGTGAAGGGCAAGACGACAGTTGATGATGTTCCGGTTGTGCGAGACTTCCCGGATGTATTTCCTGAGGATTTACCGGGAATACCTCCTGAGAGGCAGGTTGAGTTTAGGATCGACCTGATTCCTGGTGTGGCTCCGATAGCCAAGGCACCGTACCGTCTAGCTCCCCCTGAGATGCAGGAGTTGTCTATGCAGCTGCAGGAGCTGCTAGACAAGGCTTTCATTCGGCCGAGCAGTTCGCCTTGGGGAGCGCCGATCCTGTTTGTGAGGAAGAAGGATGGGTCGCACCGTATGTGTATAGATTACCGGGAGTTGAATAAGGTAACGGTGAAGAACCGTTACCCACTTCCGAGGATAGATGACTTGTTTGACCAGCTTCAGGGAGCGTCTTGGTTCTCCAAGATCGATCTACGCTCCGGATATCATCAGATGCGGGTTAGGGATGAGGATGTGCAGAAGACTGCTTTCAGGACCAGGTATGGTCATTATGAGTTTGTGGTGATGCCATTTGGGCTCACCAATGCTCCAGCCGCGTTCATGGATCTCATGAATCGCGTGTGCAGGCCGATGCTGGATCGGTCGGTGATAGTATTCATAGATGATATCTTGGTGTATTCCAAGACGCAGGAGCAGCACGAGGAGCACCTGAGGGAGGGGCTAGAAGTTTTGAGGAGGGAGAGGCTTTTCGCAAAATTCTCCAAGTGCGAGTTCTGGTTGCGCGAGGTGCAGTTCCTTGGTCATCTCGTCAACCAGAAGGGTATTTTGGTAGATCCGGCCAAGATAGAGGCCGTGATGCAGTGGGAAGTCCCGAAGTCTCCATCCGAGATTCGGAGCTTCCTAGGGTTGGCAGGGTATTACCAGAGGTTCATTCAGGATTTCTCCAAGATAGCAGTGCCGCTCACCCGACTGACCAAGAAGTCGGTGGTATTTCGTTGGGGGCCTGAGCAGCAGGCAGCGTTCGAGACCCTCAGACAGAGATTATACGAGGCTCCGATCCTTACCTTGCCAGAGGGAGTAAAGGACTTTGTAGTCTACTGTGATGCCTCAATCACAGGTATGGGAGCAGTGTTGATGCAGCAAGGCCATGTGATAGCTTACGCCTCGAGGCAGTTGAAGCCTCACGAGGCTAACTATCCTACCCATGATTTAGAGCTGGGGGCGGTTGTGTTTGCCCTCAAGATTTGGAGACATTATCTTTATGGGGTCCGTTGTACTATCTACACGGATCACACGAGTTTGAGGTACCTTATGGATCAGCCGATTCTGAACATGAGGCAGAGGAGGTGGTTGGATGTGCTGAAGGATTATGATTGTGAGATCCTTTACCATCCAGGGAAGGCCAACGTGGTGGCCGACGCCCTAAGCCGCAAAGTGTCGGCAGCCCCTATCAGAGATTTGTGTTTGAGGATGACAGTGGTTACTCCGTTGTTGGAATGGATAAGGGAGGCTCAGGTTGAGGGCCTCAAGGAGGAGAGGCAAAAGTGTGAGAGGATAGTGGGCCGAGTAGCTTCGTTTGATTATGACAGTCGAGGATTGCTGACACTTCATGGGAGAGTGTGGGTACCGTACTGGGGTAGGGTACGGCAGGTGTTGATGGACGAGGCTCATAAGTCTCGATTTTCTATCCACTCAGGGGCGACGAAGATGTATAGAGATCTTCGACCCGATTATTGGTGGCCCTGCATGAAGCGGGATGTCGCCTGGTATGTTGAGAGGTGCCTGACCTGCAGGAAGGTCAAGGCGGAGCACCAGAGGCCTCACGGCAAGATGCAACCGTTAGACATTCCCGTGTGGAAATGGGAGGACATCACCATGGATTTTTATCACCAAGCTTGCCAGGACCGCACGAGGGGTAGATTCGATATGGGTAGTAGTGGATCGGTTGACGAAGAGTGCTCATTTTATCCCGATCCAGGAGAGCATATCGGCAGAAATGTTAGCCGATATCTATGTGCGTGAGATAGTGGCACGTCATGGAGTGCCGGTGTCGGTGGTGTCAGACCGAGACGTCCGTTTTACATCCAGATTCTGGAAGCGGTTTCACGACGAGATGGGTACTCGTCTCCATTTCAGCACCGCTTTCCACCCTCAGACGGACGGGCAAAGCGAGAGGACGATCCAGACTCTCGAGGACATGCTCAGGGCATGTGTTCTAGACTTCGGTGGCAGTTGGGATATGTATTTTCCGTTAGCGGAATTTTCGTATAACAACAGTTATCATGCGAGCATTGATCGACCTCCCTTTGAGATGCTTTATGGGAGGAAGTGTAGGACCCCGATTTGTTGGGGCGAGGTTGGTCAGCAAGTCGTTGGGAGCACAGAGGTGGTGCTCAAGACGACCGAGTTGATTCAGCAGGTCCGTAGTAGACTGCAGACTGCGCAGAGTCGGCAGAAGAGCTACGCCGACAGGAGGCGTTCAGACTTGGGGTTTCGGGTGGGCGATATGGTCCTTTTGAAGGTCTCACCCTGGAAGGGTGTCATCAGGTTTCGAAAGAGGGGCAAGCTGGGCCCCAGATTCATTGGTCCTTTCAGGGTTTTGGCCCGAGTGGGTCGGGTTGCTTATCGGTTGGATCTTCCAATAGAGCTTAGCCAGATACACAGCACTTTCCATGTGTCTCAGTTGAGGAAGTGTTTGGTGGATGAGTCAGCAGTTGTTCCCCTAGAAGATATTCAGGTTGATAGCAGCATGAATTATATTGAGAGGCCGGTCGCGATTCTGGACCGGAAGACAAAGACCTTGAGGAACAAGGCAATTCAGTTAGTGAAGGTGCAGTGGCAGCACCAGAAGGGGTCTGAGTGGACGTGGGAGGCTGAGGAAGAGATGAGAGAGCACTACCCGGAGTTATTTGCAGATTCAGCCGTAGCAGACTTCGAGGACGAAGTCTGAGACAAATGGGGGAGAATTGTAACGCCCCATTCCTGGTATGTTGCTTTCGTGGCATTTATTTAGAAGTTTTCGAGAGGGACTCGGCGAGTCTATGGCCCGACTCGCCGAGTAGGGACGAGATTTCGAGCACATGTTAGTCGGCGACTCGACGAGTCTATATTCGGGACTCGGCGAGTCTGCCTGCCAGGTAGAAACCCTAAATCCCCGGGTTTGCACCCTATTTAAACCACCTTATGAGCCCCAAACTCGTCCCCTTCACCCTCAGAGTATCATTTAGCAAACCCTAATCATTTCCTTGAGTAATTGTGCATTTCTTGTGTGAATCTTGAAGTTTTGAAGAGAAGGAGGAGGCTAGATCCAAAGGAGAAGAAGAAGATCCAAGGTCTTGCACCCATTTCAGATTTTATTGAGGTATTAACCGAATTCCTTCTGTTTCTATGATTTATTTCTCTTTCACAAGCATATTTAGCCTCTTTTAGCCATTTCTTAGCTTGTTCTTAGTAGAGTGATCACATTAGATTGATTAGCCTTCGGATCTAGCCATGTTTCAGTTCCAAAATCGTAGATCTATCACCTTTATAGAGCCATTTTGCATGATAGCCCTAGATCTACTCTTCTAAGTGCCTTTTAGCCTTTATATCCTTTTTCATGCGTATGTGCACGTAAAGTTGGAAACTTTACGTGGTAAATCAAACTTAGAAACTCAGATCTATAAATTGTATGCGGTGATTTTGAGCAGAATCGAGTTTTTAGAATCTGCATGCATGTGACTCGGCGAGTCGTTCTTCGGACTCGGCGAGTCAGGTCGCGGGTCCCCGATCCTTCCCCTTTGAGTGATTCCGAGTGGGGACTAGTGAGCAGTAGGATGGACTCAGTGAGTCGGAGGTTAGACTCAATAATGGAGGGACTCGGCGAGTTGTTCATACAACTCGGCGAGTCCAAGGCAATCTTCTTAGCTCGAAGAACAACTCATCGAGTTGTTCATATGACTCGGCGAGTCGGATGCAGATTGCCTGAGCTTTTGAATCGAGAGGGTACTCGTCGAGTTGATACCATGCTCGACGAGTAGCCACGAGTAGGGTTGAGAAGTAAGACTAGGGACTCGACGAGTTGGCGGCCCAACTCGGCGAGTCAGGTCAATTGTAGGTTGACTTTGACCGGGAGAGTTGACTTTGACCAGGGGTAAAAGAGTCATTTACCCAATGCAGTGATTAGCATCTGATTGAGTGTGTTTATGGATTTGTAGCCGGGGAGATACCGGAGCTGCAGCAGTTAGCTTCCAGAGCCATACACACAACAGCTAGTTCACGAGGTGAGTTTCCTTCCAGTAGGAACGGGTCTAAGGCCACAACGCCGGCCCGTTCAGTCAGCAGTAGTTTCTGGACTTCGGTCCAATGCAGTAGTTAGTATGTTTGACGCCTCCATGGCTCAGACAGGATTTATGTGTTTATGCTAGTTGATATGTTACGCTATGATGTGTTCAGTTGGTCCGGACTTCGGTCCGATGCAGGGGACAGGGTCCCAGTCAGTTTCGGACTTCGGTCCAATGTAGGGGACGGGGTCCCAGTCAGTTTCGGACTTCGGTCCGATGTAGGGGACGGGGTCCCAGTCAGTTTCGGACTTCGGTCCGATGTAGGGGAGTCAGTTTTCGGACTTCGGTTCGATGCAGGGGACGGGGTCCCAGATAGTTAGTCCGGACTTCGGTCCGATGCAGGGGACGGGGTCCCGGTCAGTGGGCAAGGCCCAGTATGTGCTTTATATGTTTTGTATGGTATGTGGTAGTTTGGGGGGGGGGGGAGCTCACTAAGCTTCGTGCTTACAGTTTCAGTTTTGGTTTCAGGTACTTCCGCAAGCAAAGGGAAGAGCTCGGGATGATGGCATCGCACACACCACAGCTTCAGTTTTTGTCCTGGGAGTTGATTCAGTTTCTTGATATGTTGGATACAGTTGTGATACAGTTCTTCTCACAGTATTTTATTACGGTTTTCGAAACACGCAACGTATGGTTTTATTATGAGATACTCAGTTTCATGGTTTTTGTTATAATAAAAATTGAAATTTTTGGGTCGTTTCAAGTTGGTATCAAAGCCTTGGTTTGAGGGATTCGGATACACCTCCGGGTGTATCTGAACTCAAACTAAGGGAAAGATAAAAAGATTTTCAAAAAGGAAAAATGTTTTCGAATGAAATTTTGAAAAGCACTTAGAAAGAAAAGAATTTTTAAACAAGATAAGGGTGTGGTGCATGCGATCAGCCGAGCTCAAGTAAGTACTCCCAAATTACCCATACAAGTTTTATTATTATGATTAATCGTTCCGGTTTCAGTAGAACAACATGCTAGTAAAAGAATAAGGATCTAGGAGGATGCCTTATGTGCCTGTTATATGTGTTTTAGCTTTACGAGAATTGCATGCTAATATTGAGTAGACAGCAGTAGGATAGCCTGTTTAGGTTATGCCTGGTAGCGCGAGCTTAGCATTGTATGCTAGTACAGTTCCTTGTTATGAGAGTAGATTTGCTTGAGTAGTTTCCGGTGTCCGAATGCTGCTAGCTTCGTGCTTTGTAGAACTCTTGGTGATGAGAGTTAGCCGTTAGGTGAATATGTCACGTCACATGTGATCAGGGTTGAATAATCTCAGAGTGTTGGATTTGGCCCTATTGCGTAGCTCTTGTTTGAGTCCAACCGTTGTAGGGACGAGCCTTTTACTCGAAGGATTATCCGAGCCTCATTACATGTGATGGTATTCAGGTGATGGCTAATTAGCATTACAAGGAGGCCTTCAGCAACTGAGGACTGGTTTGAGTAGAGTCATAGATTTCCCTAGGGCAAGCCTAGGATGAGAGTAGCAGAGATCAGTAGTAGTAGAAGTGACTTGGTGGAGTCAAGGCAATTCTTGAGGAAAGTACGGATAGATGTGGAAGGTTGACTTTTGTTGACTTTTAGTGTTTAAGTCAACGTTTGGACCTTTGGGCCATTGGATGGGTAAAATGGTCTTTTACCCTCTTGAAAGATCTTAGGAAGAGATTTATGTTGATTTTGAAAGTTGTACTGAATAGAGAAACCACCTTATATGATTAGGAGGAGGTTAGAGCAGAATTCCCGAGTTCGAGATTTATCGAGATATCCGAGGTGAGTCTTCTCACTATATTGTACCTGGAAAGGTACCTATGTGTGACCGGAAGGTCTTGTATGCTATGAGATGTATGTATTGTATGCTATGCGCTGCATGTTCTGTATGCGTTATGTATGTGATATGTATGCTACGTATGATATGGGCCGGAAGGCAATAGGATGTGGATCGAAAGGTCAGGGAGTCATGGACCGGAGGGTCGATACGGGTAGGACCGGAAGGTCTACTGGGACTGGGACGAATGTCCCCTGAGACACATGGACCGGAAGGTCTTGTAGAGTATGGCCTAGAAATGTGTATGTGTGTAAGTGGTATATTGGGGAACTCACTAAGCTTTTATGCTTACAGTGTTATGTGTAATGTGTTTCAGGTACTAGTGACGATTGCGGGAAGGCACCGGCTTGACTCGTACACACATCGATGGATTTGGATATGTTTTGATCTTGGGACTTGAAACATTTTTTATGACGATATTGATACATTGGATTTATGTTTTTATTATGGATGAAAAAACATTTTTAGAAATGAAAAATTGTTTTGAAAATTTACGTTGTTACATGGTTGAAGGATTTGATGAGGAAGCTCTGGATTTTTGTTGTTTCTTTAAAAGTATAGCTTGCTTTCTTCTTTGCTTTGAAAATTTCTCTATCACTAAATCAACTGGTAAAGGTGTACCTATGCGAAAAGATCTTGGCATAAACAATTATTACTACCGTATCCCTGGCAACGACGCCAATTTATTTGGTGGTCAAACCAACAAATAATGGGATAAAATAATAACAATAAAATACAGTCACTACTACTACTTACACTAAAGATAGTATAAAGTAAGCAGGGTTGGTCCACAGGAATACGAGACTTCTTATTTAGCCATATTGTCACGCATCATACAATCAATGTTAAAATGGGGGGTTATGTTTGAATTCAAATTAAACTTCATAAACAAACAAGATTAATTCTAAAATTCAATAAGAGAAGTGCATTTCCGATTCTAATTCCTATACATGTGTTGTGTTGTAAGGTGTAATATAACTGCAATTCATGTTCAATCTAGGTTGGTAATTTAGATATTAATAAGCTGTAATATCCAAGTTAACAAAGGTGTTTCATTCAGAATATGTTCTTCAAATAAAACTTCATTTAATTGATTCAATTCAAATAAGCTCTTGCATCAAATCATTAAATGACATTAAGTTCTTACCAATTACCAAAAATGTCCAACATTCCTCATAAGTTCAGGAATATGAACATCTAATCTTTGATTACACTAATTTTGATCTATTTGCAACCAATCAAGTGCATGTTACTTGTAACAGCCCAAAATCCAGGTAAGCTTTATGGCCCTTCTATTTTGAAAGTTGGAAAGTTTAGTCCCTTGAGTTGCATGTTGAATTGGCGAGTACGCTGGGCGTACTGGGGTGTACGCCGCATGTACTCACGCGCTTAATTTGGACGCAGAGTTGACCGAGTACGCTGGGCGTAGTGAGAACAGATGCAAACCCTAATTTCTGGCTTGTGCACTCTAAAAGGAACATGTGGCCCTTTTCCCTAGCCATGATATTCCTTGAGTGAGTCCCTTGAGAGCTGAGATCCGTGCCTTTGCCTGTGTGTGTATGTTTTATGCTTGGAGCTAACTTTTCAAGGTGAAGAAGGGAAGTAGGAGCCATTGTTGGTGCTAGAAGTGGAAGAACAAGTGTAGATCCATGCTCTACAGTGGTTGGAGATCTCTTTTGAGGTAAAAGCTCAGAGCTTTCTGTGACATCCCCAAAATCACGGCCAGAAAGACCGGTTGGTTTATGCTTTGTTTAAAAATCAGAGTAACATTCTAAATAAAAGTGTTGCGGAATTTGTCCCAAAACAAAATATGATAAAGATTTATCAAAAGCATTTCCATATAAATGTATTTCATTAAAAGACTTGGGATGTCATGTTCGTACAGATCAAAAGCATAAACAGTACAATATAAGCCTTACTACATTATTTCATATCTACAAGCCTATATCCGTAATCCCTCGTCCAAACATCATATCTATGCTCAAGCGCCACTACCTGTAATACATAAAACTGAGTGGGTCAGGCTTGGGAGCCTGGTGAGCACATAGGGTTTTCAACCCACAATAAATAAGTTTATTAACTTCATTAAATAAAACAAACCCGATTACGCATTCCCGTTATCCTCACATTACATCCCTAAGCATCTATCATAAGGGACCTATCCTAAGGATTATCATCGGCACGAACACTACTGCTTAGGGGATTCCTCAGCAATAAATGTCCTTAAGGCAACCATGTGGGGGATGGAGTACATCTGGTGAGCACACAGTTCAAATAAACACACAGTTCAAATAAACACCTACAGGTTGCGAGCCTGCTAGTGTTCCACTGGACTGTCTAGAATAGTCCGTGGTCGTCATCTATACTCCGCTAGATGACTGGATCATCAATAACAACTATAACGAGGCCTCTCATTATTTTATTTTGTCACACAGCAACTATTACATCTACCCATGTTTTACCCAACACATTTTGTAGATATAAAATACATATACAATTTAAATCATTAAATAAAATCATTCATCCAGCATAGATAGCAAGTATACAGATAATATGCACACACAGCACGTAATTTATATAAAATACTTCATATCTATGTGTAAGCTGAAAGTAACTATGCACTCACCTGAAAGGTGGTGACTCAGCACTCGGACAGCGCTTCGATACTCTCAAAACGATATTCCTTCGATAAAACCTAGTATCGATACCACTAGGGTTTAGTCTAATGATAACCGCAACAAATTAATTGTCTGACTATTATTATTATTATTATTATTATTATATAAGCGTTAATAACACTCAATATAACTCATAATAATAGCCCAAATAATTATTTTAAGGACCTAATAACATTCCTATAATTATTCGAAAGCTATATAAAAAATTGCGTAAGCGTAGCACACTTACAACGAATTTTATCGAAAACCGGAACTTAATTGGAGCAGCGTTTCGAAACGGAAAGACTCCTTTTTCTTGGGACTCCGGGAGCCTCGGGGCTTCCCTAGGGTGCTAGGGGTTTTATCTAGGGCTTAGGGGTGGTTTGGGGTTGTAGAGAGAGAAAGAAGTTAGAGAGAGAAGTGATTTTGGTGTGAAAAATGGAGCTGCCTTCGGACCCCTTTTATAGGCGCGAAGCCTCGGTCTACGCTGGGCGTCCAGCAGCGCTACGCTGGGCGTAGCTCGGATATGGTTGCCAGCTCGCACCAGCTGGCTCACACTCGGACTCGGAAGGGATAAGAGCGAAGGTACGCTGGGCGTACAGACTTTGGACGCGGAGCGTAAGCGAAGGGTGGCGTGTCGCAATCCGAAGCGACTTCTGAGACCATCATCGGACGGTTGTGGTGCTGCCACGTCATCGATTCAGCAGCAGACTTTGCAATTTCAAGTTACAACTTCAAAAATTCTTAACTTTCGCGTACGACCTCCATTTTCAACGTTCTTTATATCCACGCGAAGGTGGGAACGTACTCTACAACTTTTGTTTAGACTTCGTCGGCTAATTTTGGCTCGATTTTTAATTTTATATTATTAACAGGCCGAGACAGGATTGGTCCGGTAAATCCTCATAACTTCTCCATCCGACGTCCGTTTTCGCCCATCTTTTTCTTGTTACGCTACTCTCAGCGAGATCTTCGATTCTCGTGTAGGGGAGGGATCAGGATCAGGCTCGGGGGACGAGCGCATGGATGAGCAGAACAGGGAGTTTCTTTCTTCAGAGATTACTCGTATCATACTAGAGCAGACTCCTGTGATCTTCGGTTCGATCAAGGAGGGTATCCTAGAGCTGATGGATGAGAGGTTGGGCACCTTCCGTGCCAAGGTGGCAACCATGATGGGGTTGCGCACACTTACGTTCAGGGAGTTCAAGGCATGTGGAGTTCAAGGCATGTGGATCAGGATCAGGCTCGGGGGACGAGCGCATGGATGAGCAGAACAGGGAGTTTCTTTCTTCAGAGATTACTCGTATCATACTAGAGCAGACTCCTGTGATCTTCGGTTCGATCAAGGAGGGTATCCTAGAGCTGATGGATGAGAGGTTGGGCACCTTCCGTGCCAAGGTGGCAACCATGATGGGGTTGCGCACACTTACGTTCAGGGAGTTCAAGGCATGTGGAGCTCCAGATTATCACGGGGCACGGGACCCCATAGCGAGTACTAGATGGTTGGAGGATGTGGCCAACGTGTTCCGCACGAGCAGGTGTCCCGAGGGGGACAAGGTTAGATTGGCGTCCTGTCTTTTGAAGGACAGGGCACGGGATTGGTGGGAAGAGGTCGGACATACCATTGGAGATGATGCAGCGTTAGATGCCATGACCTGGGCTGATTTCTCTACCAGGTTCAGGGCGGAGTTTGCACCGGTTATTGAGGTGCAGCAGTTAGCCAGAGAGTTTCAGGACCTCACCCAGACTACAGAGACCGTGGCGGAGATCACCGCCAAGTTCAGGGAGAGGGCTCTTCTTGTTCCTCAGTATGCAGCCGATGAGGAGATGAAGAAGGCCCGTTATCATGAGATGTTGCGGAGCGATATCCGCCAGTTTGTGAGCCGGTCCAGCTGTAAAACACCGGATGACATGATTGCTAGGGCTCGAGAGAGGGAGATTGATCTCGAGATGGAGAAGAAAAGGAAACCGGAGGCGGTTTCGGGTTCAGGAGGTTCGGGCAAAAAGCCCAAGGTTTCAGATCACAGATCCAGGATTCAGCCGAGCCACGGTCGATGTGGCAAGTGTGGGAGGATGCACGATGGGGTGTGCAAGGCAGGGAGTTCCGGCTGCTTCAAGTGCGGTCGTATTGGGCATTTGAGCAGGGATTGTACGACCCCTGCTACTGCCATCGCAGCATCAGATCTGATTTGCTTTCAGTGCAATCAGAGGGGACATAAAAAGTCCCAGTGTCCGAGTTTAGCTGCAGTAGGGAAGGTGGCTGCACATGCCCCTGCTACTTTGAGGATTACAGATGGCCGGCAGGGCCGAGCCGAGGCGCCAGTGGCGAAGAGTAGGGCTTTTCAGATGACAGCAGAGGAGGCGCGAGCGACTCCTGATGTGGTGACGGGTATGTATTTTTCCCTTCATCTTTTTATTATTATTGGTTGATTATTGCTTATGATTATATGTTTTATATAGGGTTGTTCTCTGTGAACGACATTTCTGCTATGGTATTATTCGATTCGGGGGCTACCCGATCATTTGTATCGATTGCGCTTAGCAAGAGATTTAGTAGAGCTCCAGGGGAGCTGGATTGTCCGCTAGAGGTTGAGATAGCAGATGACAGGACCGTGAGGGTCGCCAGAGTGCATAGAGGGTGTTCTATTCAGTTGTTCGACGAGCAGTTTTCGGTGGACCTGGTTCCTATTCCCCTGCGAGGGAATAAGGTTATAGTAGGCATGGATTGGCTGAGTCCCAATGTGGCGGTGATTGATTGTGAGCTGCAGCTAGTAAGGGTTCGTACTCCCAGTGGGGGAGAGTTAGTGATTCAGGGTGAGAGGCCACAGAACGGACCAACCTTTTGTTCCGCCGCGAGAGCGAGGCGCTATTTTCAGCAGGGTTGCACTGGTTATGTAGCTTATGTCTTGGATGCCCGGGTGAAGGGCAAGACGACAGTTGATGATGTTCCGGTTGTGCGAGACTTCCCGGATGTATTTCCTGAGGATTTACCGGGAATACCTCCTGAGAGGCAGGTTGAGTTTAGGATCGACCTGATTCCTGGTGTGGCTCCGATAGCCAAGGCACCGTACCGTCTAGCTCCCCCTGAGATGCAGGAGTTGTCTATGCAGCTGTAGGAGCTGCTAGACAAGGCTTTCATTCGGCCGAGCAGTTCGCCTTGGGGAGCGCCGATCCTGTTTGTGAGGAAGAAGGATGGGTCGCACCGTATGTGTATAGATTACCGGGAGTTGAATAAGGTAACGGTGAAGAACCGTTACCCACTTCCGAGGATAGATGACTTGTTTGACCAGCTTCAGGGAGCGTCTTGGTTCTCCAAGATCGATCTACGCTCCGGATATCATCAGATGCGGGTTAGGGATGAGGATGTGCAGAAGACTGCTTTCAGGACCAGGTATGGTCATTATGAGTTTGTGGTGATGCCATTTGGGCTCACCAATGCTCCAGCCGCGTTCATGGATCTCATGAATCGCGTGTGCAGGCCGATGCTGGATCGGTCGGTGATAGTATTCATAGATGATATCTTGGTGTATTCCAAGACGCAGGAGCAGCACGAGGAGCACCTGAGGGAGGGGCTAGAAGTTTTGAGGAGGGAGAGGCTTTTCGCAAAATTCTCCAAGTGCGAGTTCTGGTTGCGCGAGGTGCAGTTCCTTGGTCATCTCGTCAACCAGAAGGGTATTTTGGTAGATCCGGCCAAGATAGAGGCCGTGATGCAGTGGGAAGTCCCGAAGTCTCCATCCGAGATTCGGAGCTTCCTAGGGTTGGCAGGGTATTACCGGAGGTTCATTCAGGATTTCTCCAAGATAGCAGTGCCGCTCACCCGACTGACCAAGAAGTCGGTGGTATTTCGTTGGGGGCCTGAGCAGCAGGCAACGTTCGAGACCCTCAGACAGATATTATGCGAGGCTCCGATCCTTACCTTGCCAGAGGGAGTAAAGGACTTTGTAGTCTACTGTGATGCCTCAATCACAGGTATGGGAGCAGTGTTGATGCAGCGAGGCCATGTGATAGCTTACGCCTCGAGGCAGTTGAAGCCTCACGAGGCTAACTATCCTACCCATGATTTAGAGCTGGGGGCGGTTGTGTTTGCCCTCATGGGAGAGTGTGGGTACCGTACTGGGGTAGGGTACGGCAGGTGTTGATGGACGAGGCTCATAAGTCTCGATTTTCTATCCACTCAGGGGCGACGAAGATGTATAGAGATCTTCGACCCGATTATTGGTGGCCCTGCATGAAGCGGGATGTCGCCTGGTATGTTGAGAGGTGCCTGACCTGCAGGAAGGTCAAGGCGGAGCACCAGAGGCCTCACGGCAAGATGCAACCGTTAGACATTCCCGTGTGGAAATGGGAGGACATCACCATGGATTTTTATCACCAAGCTTGCCAGGACCGCACGAGGGGTAGATTCGATATGGGTAGTAGTGGATCGGTTGACGAAGAGTGCTCATTTTATCCCGATCCAGGAGAGCATATCGGCAGAAATGTTAGCCGATATCTATGTGCGTGAGATAGTGGCACGTCATGGAGTGCCGGTGTCGGTGGTGTCAGACCGAGACGTCCGTTTTACATCCAGATTCTGGAAGCGGTTTCACGACGAGATGGGTACTCGTCTCCATTTCAGCACCGCTTTCCACCCTCAGACGGACGGGCAAAGCGAGAGGACGATCCAGACTCTCGAGGACATGCTCAGGGCATGTGTTCTAGACTTCGGTGGCAGTTGGGATATGTATTTTCCGTTAGCGGAATTTTCGTATAACAACAGTTATCATGCGAGCATTGATCGACCTCCCTTTGAGATGCTTTATGGGAGGAAGTGTAGGACCCCGATTTGTTGGGGCGAGGTTGGTCAGCAAGTCGTTGGGAGCACAGAGGTGGTGCTCAAGACGACCGAGTTGATTCAGCAGGTCCGTAGTAGACTGCAGACTGCGCAGAGTCGGCAGAAGAGCTACGCCGACAGGAGGCGTTCAGACTTGGGGTTTCGGGTGGGCGATATGGTCCTTTTGAAGGTCTCACCCTGGAAGGGTGTCATCAGGTTTCGAAAGAGGGGCAAGCTGGGCCCCAGATTCATTGGTCCTTTCAGGGTTTTGGCCCGAGTGGGTCGGGTTGCTTATCGGTTGGATCTTCCAATAGAGCTTAGCCAGATACACAGCACTTTCCATGTGTCTCAGTTGAGGAAGTGTTTGGTGGATGAGTCAGCAGTTGTTCCCCTAGAAGATATTCAGGTTGATAGCAGCATGAATTATATTGAGAGGCCGGTCGCGATTCTGGACCGGAAGACAAAGACCTTGAGGAACAAGGCAATTCAGTTAGTGAAGGTGCAGTGGCAGCACCAGAAGGGGTCTGAGTGGACGTGGGAGGCTGAGGAAGAGATGAGAGAGCACTACCCGGAGTTATTTGCAGATTCAGCCGTAGCAGACTTCGAGGACGAAGTCTGAGACAAATGGGGGAGAATTGTAACGCCCCATTCCTGGTATGTTGCTTTCGTGGCATTTATTTAGAAGTTTTCGAGAGGGACTCGGCGAGTCTATGGCCCGACTCGCCGAGTAGGGACGAGATTTCGAGCACATGTTAGTCGGCGACTCGACGAGTCTATATTCGGGACTCGGCGAGTCTGCCTGCCAGGTAGAAACCCTAAATCCCCGGGTTTGCACCCTATTTAAACCACCTTATGAGCCCCAAACTCGTCCCCTTCACCCTCAGAGTATCATTTAGCAAACCCTAATCATTTCCTTGAGTAATTGTGCATTTCTTGTGTGAATCTTGAAGTTTTGAAGAGAAGGAGGAGGCTAGATCCAAAGGAGAAGAAGAAGATCCAAGGTCTTGCACCCATTTCAGATTTTATTGAGGTATTAACCGAATTCCTTCTGTTTCTATGATTTATTTCTCTTTCACAAGCATATTTAGCCTCTTTTAGCCATTTCTTAGCTTGTTCTTAGTAGAGTGATCACATTAGATTGATTAGCCTTCGGATCTAGCCATGTTTCAGTTCCAAAATCGTAGATCTATCACCTTTATAGAGCCATTTTGCATGATAGCCCTAGATCTACTCTTCTAAGTGCCTTTTAGCCTTTATATCCTTTTTCATGCGTATGTGCACGTAAAGTTGGAAACTTTACGTGGTAAATCAAACTTAGAAACTCAGATCTATAAATTGTATGCGGTGATTTTGAGCAGAATCGAGTTTTTAGAATCTGCATGCATGTGACTCGGCGAGTCGTTCTTCGGACTCGGCGAGTCAGGTCGCGGGTCCCCGATCCTTCCCCTTTGAGTGATTCCGAGTGGGGACTAGTGAGCAGTAGGATGGACTCAGTGAGTCGGAGGTTAGACTCAATAATGGAGGGACTCGGCGAGTTGTTCATACAACTCGGCGAGTCCAAGGCAATCTTCTTAGCTCGAAGAACAACTCATCGAGTTGTTCATATGACTCGGCGAGTCGGATGCAGATTGCCTGAGCTTTTGAATCGAGAGGGTACTCGTCGAGTTGATACCATGCTCGACGAGTAGCCACGAGTAGGGTTGAGAAGTAAGACTAGGGACTCGACGAGTTGGCGGCCCAACTCGGCGAGTCAGGTCAATTGTAGGTTGACTTTGACCGGGAGAGTTGACTTTGACCAGGGGTAAAAGAGTCATTTACCCAATGCAGTGATTAGCATCTGATTGAGTGTGTTTATGGATTTGTAGCCAGGGAGATACCGGAGCTGCAGCAGTTAGCTTCCAGAGCCATACACACAACAGCTAGTTCACGAGGTGAGTTTCCTTCCAGTAGGAACGGGTCTAAGGCCACAACGCCGGCCCGTTCAGTCAGCAGTAGTTTCTGGACTTCGGTCCAATGCAGTAGTTAGTATGTTTGACGCCTCCATGGCTCAGACAGGATTTATGTGTTTATGCTAGTTGATATGTTACGCTATGATGTGTTCAGTTGGTCCGGACTTCGGTCCGATGCAGGGGACAGGGTCCCAGTCAGTTTCGGACTTCGGTCCAATGTAGGGGACGGGGTCCCAGTCAGTTTCGGACTTCGGTCCGATGTAGGGGACGGGGTCCCAGTCAGTTTCGGACTTCGGTCCGATGTAGGGGAGTCAGTTTTCGGACTTCGGTTCGATGCAGGGGACGGGGTCCCAGATAGTTAGTCCGGACTTCGGTCCGATGCAGGGGACGGGGTCCCGGTCAGTGGGCAAGGCCCAGTATGTGCTTTATATGTTTTGTATGGTATGTGGTAGTTTGGGGGGGGGGGGGAGCTCACTAAGCTTCGTGCTTACAGTTTCAGTTTTGGTTTCAGGTACTTCCGCAAGCAAAGGGAAGAGCTCGGGATGATGGCATCGCACACACCACAGCTTCAGTTTTTGTCCTGGGAGTTGATTCAGTTTCTTGATATGTTGGATACAGTTGTGATACAGTTCTTCTCACAGTATTTTATTACGGTTTTTGAAACACGCAACGTATGGTTTTATTATGAGATACTCAGTTTCATGGTTTTTGTTATAATAAAAATTGAAATTTTTGGGTCGTTTCAAGTTGGTATCAAAGCCTTGGTTTGAGGGATTCGGATACACCTCCGGGTGTATCTGAACTCAAACTAAGGGAAAGATAAAAAGATTTTCAAAAAGGAAAAATGTTTTCGAATGAAATTTTGAAAAGCACTTAGAAAGAAAAGAATTTTTAAACAAGTTTTATTATTATGATTAATCGTTCCGGTTTCAGTAGAACAACATGCTAGTAAAAGAATAAGGATCTAGGAGGATGCCTTATGTGCCTGTTATATGTGTTTTAGCTTTACGAGAATTGCATGCTAATATTGAGTAGACAGCAGTAGGATAGCCTGTTTAGGTTATGCCTGGTAGCGCGAGCTTAGCATTGTATGCTAGTACAGTTCCTTGTTATGAGAGTAGATTTGCTTGAGTAGTTTCCGGTGTCCGAATGCTGCTAGCTTCGTGCTTTGTAGAACTCTTGGTGATGAGAGTTAGCCGTTAGGTGAATATGTCACGTCACATGTGATCAGGGTTGAATAATCTCAGAGTGTTGGATTTGGCCCTATTGCGTAGCTCTTGTTTGAGTCCAACCGTTGTAGGGACGAGCCTTTTACTCGAAGGATTATCCAAGCCTCATTACATGTGATGGTATTCAGGTGATGGCTAATTAGCATTACAAGGAGGCCTTCAGCAACTGAGGACTGGTTTCAGTAGAGTCATAGATTTCCCTAGGGCAAGCCTAGGATGAGAGTAGCAGAGATCAGTAGTAGTAGAAGTGACTTGGTGGAGTCAAGGCAATTCTTGAGGAAAGTACGGATAGATGTGGAAGGTTGACTTTTGTTGACTTTTAGTGTTTAAGTCAACGTTTGGACCTTTGGGCCATTGGATGGGTAAAATGGTCTTTTACCCTCTTGAAAGATCTTAGGAAGAGATTTATGTTGATTTTGAAAGTTGTACTGAATAGAGAAACCACCTTATATGATTAGGAGGAGGTTAGAGCAGAATTCCCGAGTTCGAGATTTATCGAGATATCCGAGGTGAGTCTTCTCACTATATTGTACCTGGAAAGGTACCTATGTGTGACCGGAAGGTCTTGTATGCTATGAGATGTATCTATTGTATGCTATGCGCTGCATGTTCTGTATGCGTTATGTATGTGATATGTATGCTACGTATGATATGGGCCGGAAGGCAATAGGATGTGGATCGAAAGGTCAGGGAGTCATGGACCGGAGGGTCGATACGGGTAGGACCGGAAGGTCTACTGGGACTGGGACGAATGTCCCCTGAGACACATGGACCGAAAGGTCTTGTAGAGTATGGCCTAGAAAGGTGTATGTGTGTAAGTGGTATATTGGGGAACTCACTAAGCTTTTATGCTTACAGTGTTATGTGTAATGTGTTTCAGGTACTAGTGACGATTGCGGGAAGGCACCGGCTTGACTCGTACACACATCGATGGATTTGGATATGTTTTGATCTTGGGACTTGAAACATTTTTTATGACGATATTGATACATTGGATTTATGTTTTTATTATGGATGAAAAAACATTTTTAGAAATGAAAAATTGTTTTGAAAATTTACGTTGTTACATGGTTGAAGGATTTGATGAGGAAGCTCTGGATTTTTGTTGTTTCTTTAAAAGTATAGCTTGCTTTCTTCTTTGCTTTGAAAATTTCTCTATCACTAAATCAACTGGTAAAGGTGTACCTATGCGAAAAGATCTTGGCATAAACAATTATTACTACCGTATCCCTGGCAACGACGCCAATTTATTTGGTGGTCAAACCAACAAATAATGGGATAAAATAATAACAATAAAATACAGTCACTACTACTACTTACACTAAAGATAGTATAAAGTAAGCAGGGTTGGTCCACAGGAATACGAGACTTCTTATTTAGCCATATTGTCACGCATCATACAATCAATGTTAAAATGGGGGGTTATGTTTGAATTCAAATTAAACTTCATAAACAAACAAGATTAATTCTAAAATTCAATAAGATAAGTGCATTTCCGATTCTAATTCCTATACATGTGTTGTGTTGTAAGGTGTAATATAACTGCGATTCATGTTCAATCTAGGTTGGTAATTTAGATATTAATAAGCTGTAATATCCAAGTTAACAAAGGTGTTTCATTCAGAATATGTTCTTCAAATAAAACTTCATTTAATTGATTCAATTCAAATAAGCTCTTGCATCAAATCATTAAATGACATTAAGTTCTTACCAATTACCAAAAATGTCCAACATTCCTCATAAGTTCAGGAATATGAACATCTAATCTTTGATTACACTAATTTTGATCTATTTGCAACCAATCAAGTGCATGTTACTTGTAACAGCCCAAAATCCAGGTAAGCTTTATGGCCCTTCTATTTTGAAAGTTGGAAAGTTTAGTCCCTTGAGTTGTATGTTGAATTTGCGAGTACGCTGGGCGTACTGGGGTGTACGCCGCATGTACTCACGCGCTTAATTTGGACGCAGAGTTGACCGAGTACGCTGGGCGTAGTGAGAACAGATGCAAACCCTAATTTCTGGCTTGTGCACTCTAAAAGGAACATGTGGCCCTTTTCCCTAGCCATGATATTCCTTGAGTGAGTCCCTTGAGAGCTGAGATCCGTGCCTTTGCCTGTGCGTGTATGTTTTATGCTTGGAGCTAACTTTTCAAGGTGAAGAAGGGAAGTAGGAGCCATTGTTGGTGCTAGAAGTGGAAGAACAAGTGTAGATCCATGCTCTACAGTGGTTGGAGATCTCTTTTGAGGTAAAAGCTCAGAGCTTTCTGTGACATCCCCAAAATCACGGCCAGAAAGACCGGTTTGTTTATGTTTTGTTTAAAAATCAGAGTAACATTCTAAATAAAAGTGTTGCGGAATTTGTCCCAAAACAAAATATGATAAAGATTTATCAAAAGCATTTCCATATAAATGTATTTCATTAAAAGACTTGGGATGTCATGTTCGTACAGATCAAAAGCATAAACAGTACAATATAAGCCTTACTACATTATTTCATATCTACAAGCCTATATCCGTAATCCCTCGTCCAAACATCATATCTATGCTCAAGCGCCACTACCTGTAATACATAAAACTGAGTGGGTCAGGCTTGGGAGCCTGGTGAGCACATAGGGTTTTCAACCCACAATAAATAAGTTTATTAACTTCATTAAATTAAACAAACCCGATTACGCGTTCCCGTTATCCTCACATTACATCCCTAAGCATCTATCATAAGGGACCTATCCTAAGGATTATCATCGGCACGAACACTACTGCTTAGGGGATTCCTCAGCAATAAATGTCCTTAAGGCAACCATGTGGGGGATGGAGTACATCTGGCGAGCACACAGTTCAAATAAACACACAGTTCAAATAAACACCTACAGGTTGCGAGCCTGCTAGTGTTCCACTGGACTGTCTAGAATAGTCCGTGGTCGTCATCTATACTCCGCTAGATGACTGGATCATCAATAACAACTATAACGAGGCCTCTCATTATTTTATTTTGTCACACAGCAACTATTACATCTACCCATGTTTTACCCAACACATTTTGTAGATATAAAATACATATACAATTTAAATCATTAAATAAAATCATTCATCCAGCATAGATAGCAAGTATACAGATAATATGCACACACAGCACGTAATTTATATAAAATACTTCATATCTATGTGTAAGCTGAAAGTAACTATGCACTCACCTGAAAGGTGGTGACTCAGCACTCGGACAACGCTTCGATACTCTCAAAACGATATTCCTTCGATAAAACCTAGTATCGATACCACTAGGGTTTAGTCTAATGATAACCGCAACAAATTAATTGTCTGACTATTATTATTATTATTATTATATAAGCGTTAATAACACTCAATATAACTCATAATAATAGCCCAAATAATTATTTTAAGGACCTAATAACATTCCTATAATTATTCGAAAGCTATATAAAAAATTGCGTAAGCGTAGCACACTTACAACGAATTTTATCGAAAACCGGAACTTAATTGGAGCAGCGTTTCGAAACGGAAAGACTCATTTTTCTTGGGACTCCGGGAGCCTCGGGGCTTCCCTAGGGTGCTAGGGGTTTTATCTAGGGCTTAGGGGTGGTTTGGGGTTGTAGAGAGAGAAATAAGTTAGAGAGAGAAGTGATTTTGGTGTGAAAAATGGAGCTGCCTTCGGACCCCTTTTATAGGCGCGAAGCCTCGGTCTACGCTGGGCGTAGCTCGGATATGGTTGCCAGCTCGCACCAGCTGGCTCACACTCGGACTCGGAAGGGATAAGAGCGAAGGTACGCTGGGCGTACAGACTTTGGACGCGGAGCGTAAGCGAAGGGTGGCGTGTCGCAATCCGAAGCGACTTCTGAGACCATCATCGGACGGTTGTGGTGCTGCCACGTCATCGATTCAGCAGCAGACTTCGCAATTTCAAGTTACAACTTCAAAAATTCTTAACTTTCGCGTACGACCTCCATTTTCAACGTTCTTTATATCCACGCGAAGGTGGGAACGTACTCTACAACTTTTGTTTAGACTTCGTCGGCTAATTTTGGCTCGATTTTTAATTTTATATTATTAACAGGCCGAGACAGGATTGGTCCGGTAAATCCTCATAACTTCTCCATCCGACGTCCGTTTTCGCCCATCTTTTTCTCGTTACGCTACTCTCAGCGAGATCTTCGATTCTCGTGTAGGGGAGGGATCAGGATCAGGCTCGGGAGACGAGCGCATGGATGAGCAGAACAGGGAGTTTCTTTCTTCAGAGATTACTCGTATCATACTAGAGCAGACTCCTGTGATCTTCGGTTCGATCAAGGAGGGTATCCTAGAGCTGATGGATGAGAGGTTGGGCACCTTCCGTGCCAAGGTGGCAACCATGATGGGGTTGCGCACACTTACGTTCAGGGAGTTCAAGGCATGTGGAGTTCAAGGCATGTAGATCAGGATCAGGCTCGGGGGACGAGCGCATGGATGAGCAGAACAGGGAGTTTCTTTCTTCAGAGATTACTCGTATCATACTAGAGCAGACTCCTGTGATCTTCGGTTCGATCAAGGAGGGTATCCTAGAGCTGATGGATGAGAGGTTGGGCACCTTCCGTGCCAAGGTGGCAACCATGATGGGGTTGCGCACACTTACGTTCAGGGAGTTCAAGGCATGTGGAGCTCCAGATTATCACGGGGCACGGGACCCCATAGCGAGTACTAGATGGTTGGAGGATGTGGCCAACGTGTTCCGCACGAGCAGGTGTCCCGAGGGGGACAAGGTTAGATTGGTGTCCTGTCTTTTGAAGGACAGGGCACGGGATTGGTGGGAAGAGGTCGGACATACCATTGGAGATGATGCAGCGTTAGATGCCATGACCTGGGCTGATTTCTCTACCAGGTTCAGGGCGGAGTTTGCACCGGTTATTGAGGTGCAGCAGTTAGCCAGAGAGTTTCAGGACCTCACCCAGACTACAGAGACCGTGGAGGAGATCACCGCCAAGTTCAGGGAGAGGGCTCTTCTTGTTCCTCAGTATGCAGCCGATGAGGAGATGAAGAAGGCCCGTTATCATGAGATGTTGCGGAGCGATATCCGCCAGTTTGTGAGCCGGTCCAGCTGTAAAACACCGGATGACATGATTGCTAGGGCTCGAGAGAGGGAGATTGATCTCGACATGGAGAAGAAAAGGAAACCGGAGGCGGTTTCGGGTTCAGGAGGTTCGGGCAAAAAGCCCAAGGTTTCAGATCACAGATCCAGGATTCAGCCGAGCCACGGTCGATGTGGCAAGTGTGGGAGGATGCACGATGGGGTGTGCAAGGCAGGGAGTTCCGGCTGCTTCAAGTGCGGTCGGATTGGGCATTTGAGCAGGGATTGTACGACCCCTGCTACTGCCATCGCAGCATCAGATCTGATTTGCTTTCAGTGCAATCAGAGGGGACATAAAAAGTCCCAGTGTCCGAGTTTAGCTGCAGTAGGGAAGGTGGCTGCACATGCCCCTGCTACTTTGAGGATTACAGATGGCCGGCAGGGCCGAGCCGAGGCGCCAGTGGCGAAGAGTAGGGCTTTTCAGATGACAGCAGAGGAGGCGCGAGCGACTCCTGATGTGGTGACGGGTATGTATTTTTCCCTTCATCTTTTTATTATTATTGGTTGATTATTGCTTATGATTATATGTTTTATATAGGGTTGTTCTCTGTGAACGACATTTCTGCTATGGTATTATTCGATTCGGGGGCTACCCGATCATTTGTATCGATTGCGCTTAGCAAGAGATTTAGTAGAGCTCCAGGGGAGCTGGATTGTCCGCTAGAGGTTGAGATAGCAGATGACAGGACCGTGAGGGTCGCCAGAGTGCATAGAGGGTGTTCTCTTCAGTTGTTCGACGAGCAGTTTTCGGTGGACCTGGTTCCTATTCCCCTGCGAGGGAATAAGGTTATAGTAGGCATGGATTGGCTGAGTCCCAATGGGGCGGTGATTGATTGTGAGCTGCAGCTAGTAAGGGTTCGCACTCCCAGTGGGGGAGAGTTAGTGATTCAGGGTGAGAGCCCACAGCACGGACCAACCTTTTGTTCCGCCGCGAGAGCGAGGCGCTATTTTCAGCAGGGTTGCGCTGGTTATGTAGCTTATGTCTTGGATTCCCGGGTGAAGGGCAAGACGACAGTTGATGATGTTCCGGTTGTGCGAGACTTCCCGGATGTATTTCCTGAGGATTTACCGGGAATACCTCCTGAGAGGCAGGTTGAGTTTAGGATCGACCTGATTCCTGGTGTGGCTCCGATAGCCAAGGCACCGTACCGTCTAGCTCCCCCTGAGATGCAGGAGTTGTCTATGCAGCTGCAGGAGCTGCTAGACAAGGCTTTCATTCGGCCGAGCAGTTCGCCTTGGGGAGCGCCGATCCTGTTTGTGAGGAAGAAGGATGGGTCGCACCGTATGTGTATAGATTACCGGGAGTTGAATAAGGTAACGGTGAAGAACCGTTACCCACTTCCGAGGATAGATGACTTGTTTGACCAGCTTCAGGGAGCGTCTTGGTTCTCCAAGATCGATCTACGCTCCGGATATCATCAGATGCGGGTTAGGGATGAGGATGTGCAGAAGACTGCTTTCAGGACCAGGTATGGTCATTATGAGTTTGTGGTGATGCCATTTGGGCTCACCAATGCTCCAGCCGCGTTCATGGATCTCATGAATCGCGTGTGCAGGCCGATGCTGGATCGGTCGGTGATAGTATTCATAGATGATATCTTGGTGTATTCCAAGACGCAGGAGCAGCACGAGGAGCACCTGAGGGAGGGGCTAGAAGTTTTGAGGAGGGAGAGGCTTTTCGCAAAATTCTCCAAGTGCGAGTTCTGGTTGCGCGAGGTGCAGTTCCTTGGTCATCTCGTCAACCAGAAGGGTATTTTGGTAGATCCGGCCAAGATAGAGGCCGTGATGCAGTGGGAAGTCCCGAAGTCTCCATCCGAGATTCGGAGCTTCCTAGGGTTGGCAGGGTATTACCGGAGGTTCATTCAGGATTTCTCCAAGATAGCAGTGCCGCTCACCCGACTGACCAAGAAGTCGGTGGTATTTCGTTGGGGGCCTGAGCAGCAGGCAGCGTTCGAGACCCTCAGACAGATATTATGCGAGGCTCCGATCCTTACCTTGCCAGAGGGAGTAAAGGACTTTGTAGTCTACTGTGATGCCTCAATCACAGGTATGGGAGCAGTGTTGATGCAGCGAGGCCATGTGATAGCTTACGCCTCGAGGCAGTTGAAGCCTCACGAGGCTAACTATCCTACCCATGATTTAGAGCTGGGGGCGGTTGTGTTTGCCCTCATGGGAGAGTGTGGGTACCGTACTGGGGTAGGGTACGGCAGGTGTTGATGGACGAGGCTCATAAGTCTCGATTTTCTATCCACTCAGGGGCGACGAAGATGTATAGAGATCTTCGACCCGATTATTGGTGGCCCTGCATGAAGCGGGATGTCGCCTGGTATGTTGAGAGGTGCCTGACCTGCAGGAAGGTCAAGGCGGAGCACCAGAGGCCTCACGGCAAGATGCAACCGTTAGACATTCCCGTGTGGAAATGGGAGGACATCACCATGGATTTTTATCACCAAGCTTGCCAGGACCGCACGAGGGGTAGATTCGATATGGGTAGTAGTGGATCGGTTGACGAAGAGTGCTCATTTTATCCCGATCCAGGAGAGCATATCGGCAGAAATGTTAGCCGATATCTATGTGCGTGAGATAGTGGCACGTCATGGAGTGCCGGTGTCGGTGGTGTCAGACCGAGACGTCCGTTTTACATCCAGATTCTGGAAGCGGTTTCACGACGAGATGGGTACTCGTCTCCATTTCAGCACCGCTTTCCACCCTCAGACGGACGGGCAAAGCGAGAGGACGATCCAGACTCTCGAGGACATGCTCAGGGCATGTGTTCTAGACTTCGGTGGCAGTTGGGATATGTATTTTCCGTTAGCGGAATTTTCGTATAACAACAGTTATCATGCGAGCATTGATCGACCTCCCTTTGAGATGCTTTATGGGAGGAAGTGTAGGACCCCGATTTGTTGGGGCGAGGTTGGTCAGCAAGTCGTTGGGAGCACAGAGGTGGTGCTCAAGACGACCGAGTTGATTCAGCAGGTCCGTAGTAGACTGCAGACTGCGCAGAGTCGGCAGAAGAGCTACGCCGACAGGAGGCGTTCAGACTTGGGGTTTCGGGTGGGCGATATGGTCCTTTTGAAGGTCTCACCCTGGAAGGGTGTCATCAGGTTTCGAAAGAGGGGCAAGCTGGGCCCCAGATTCATTGGTCCTTTCAGGGTTTTGGCCCGAGTGGGTCGGGTTGCTTATCGGTTGGATCTTCCAATAGAGCTTAGCCAGATACACAGCACTTTCCATGTGTCTCAGTTGAGGAAGTGTTTGGTGGATGAGTCAGCAGTTGTTCCCCTAGAAGATATTCAGGTTGATAGCAGCATGAATTATATTGAGAGGCCGGTCGCGATTCTGGACCGGAAGACAAAGACCTTGAGGAACAAGGCAATTCAGTTAGTGAAGGTGCAGTGGCAGCACCAGAAGGGGTCTGAGTGGACGTGGGAGGCTGAGGAAGAGATGAGAGAGCACTACCCGGAGTTATTTGCAGATTCAGCCGTAGCAGACTTCGAGGACGAAGTCTGAGACAAATGGGGGAGAATTGTAACGCCCCATTCCTGGTATGTTGCTTTCGTGGCATTTATTTAGAAGTTTTCGAGAGGGACTCGGCGAGTCTATGGCCCGACTCGCCGAGTAGGGACGAGATTTCGAGCACATGTTAGTCGGCGACTCGACGAGTCTATATTCGGGACTCGGCGAGTCTGCCTGCCAGGTAGAAACCCTAAATCCCCGGGTTTGCACCCTATTTAAACCACCTTATGAGCCCCAAACTCGTCCCCTTCACCCTCAGAGTATCATTTAGCAAACCCTAATCATTTCCTTGAGTAATTGTGCATTTCTTGTGTGAATCTTGAAGTTTTGAAGAGAAGGAGGAGGCTAGATCCAAAGGAGAAGAAGAAGATCCAAGGTCTTGCACCCATTTCAGATTTTATTGAGGTATTAACCGAATTCCTTCTGTTTCTATGATTTATTTCTCTTTCACAAGCATATTTAGCCTCTTTTAGCCATTTCTTAGCTTGTTCTTAGTAGAGTGATCACATTAGATTGATTAGCCTTCGGATCTAGCCATGTTTCAGTTCCAAAATCGTAGATCTATCACCTTTATAGAGCCATTTTGCATGATAGCCCTAGATCTACTCTTCTAAGTGCCTTTTAGCCTTTATATCCTTTTTCATGCGTATGTGCACGTAAAGTTGGAAACTTTACGTGGTAAATCAAACTTAGAAACTCAGATCTATAAATTGTATGCGGTGATTTTGAGCAGAATCGAGTTTTTAGAATCTGCATGCATGTGACTCGGCGAGTCGTTCTTCGGACTCGGCGAGTCAGGTCGCGGGTCCCCGATCCTTCCCCTTTGAGTGATTCCGAGTGGGGACTAGTGAGCAGTAGGATGGACTCAGTGAGTCGGAGGTTAGACTCAATAATGGAGGGACTCGGCGAGTTGTTCATACAACTCGGCGAGTCCAAGGCAATCTTCTTAGCTCGAAGAACAACTCATCGAGTTGTTCATATGACTCGGCGAGTCGGATGCAGATTGCCTGAGCTTTTGAATCGAGAGGGTACTCGTCGAGTTGATACCATGCTCGACGAGTAGCCACGAGTAGGGTTGAGAAGTAAGACTAGGGACTCGACGAGTTGGCGGCCCAACTCGGCGAGTCAGGTCAATTGTAGGTTGACTTTGACCGGGAGAGTTGACTTTGACCAGGGGTAAAAGAGTCATTTACCCAATGCAGTGATTAGCATCTGATTGAGTGTGTTTATGGATTTGTAGCCAGGGAGATACCGGAGCTGCAGCAGTTAGCTTCCAGAGCCATACACACAACAGCTAGTTCACGAGGTGAGTTTCCTTCCAGTAGGAACGGGTCTAAGGCCACAACGCCAGCCCGTTCAGTCAGCAGTAGTTTCTGGACTTCGGTCCAATGCAGTAGTTAGTATGTTTGACGCCTCCATGGCTCAGACAGGATTTATGTGTTTATGCTAGTTGATATGTTACGCTATGATGTGTTCAGTTGGTCCGGACTTCGGTCCGATGCAGGGGACGGGGTCCCAGTCAGTTTCGGACTTCGGTCCTATGTAGGGGACGGGGTCCCAGTCAGTTTCGGACTTCGGTCCGATGTAGGGGACGGGGTCCCAGTCAGTTTCGGACTTCGGTCCGATGTAGGGGCGTCAGTTTTCGGACTTCGGTTCGATGCAGGGGACGGTGTCCCAGATAGTTAGTCCGGACTTCGGTCCGATGCAGGGGACGGGGTCCCGGTCAGTGGGCAAGGACCAGTATGTGCTTTATATGTTTTGTATGGTATGTGGTAGTTTGGGGGGGAGCTCACTAAGCTTCGTGCTTACAGTTTCAGTTTTGGTTTCAGGTACTTCCGCAAGCAAAGGGAAGAGCTCGGGATGATGGCATCGCACACACCACAGCTTCAGTTTTTGTCCTGGGAGTTGATTCAGTTTCTTGATATGTTGGATACAGTTGTGATACAGTTCTTCTCACAGTATTTTATTACGGTTTTCGAAACACGCAACGTATGGTTTTATTATGAGATACTCAGTTTCATGGTTTTTGTTATAATAAAAATTGAAATTTTTGGGTCGTTTCAAGTTGGTATCAAAGCCTTGGTTTGAGGGATTCGGATACACCTCCGGGTGTATCTGAACTCAAACTAAGGGAAAGATAAAAAGATTTTCAAAAAGGAAAAATGTTTTCGAATGAAATTTTGAAAAGCACTTAGAAAGAAAAGAATTTTTAAACAAGATAAGCCGAGCTCAAGTAAGTACTCCCAAATTACCCATAAAAGTTTTATTATTATGATTAATCGTTCCAGTTTCAGTAGAACAACATGCTAGTATAAGAATAAGGATCTAGGAGGATGCCTTATGTGCCTGTTATATGTGTTTCAGCTTTACGAGAATTGCATGCTAATATTGAGTAGACAGCAGTAGGATAGCCTGTTTAGGTTATGCCTGGTAGCGCGAGCTTAGCATTGTATGCTAGTACAGTTCCTTGTTATGAGAGTAGATTTGCTTGAGTAGTTTCTGGTGTCCGAATGCTGCTAGCTTCGTGCTTTGTAGAACTCTTGGTGATGAGAGTTAGCCGTTAGGTGAATATGTCACGTCACATGTGATCAGGGTTGAATAATCTCAGAGTGTTGGATTTGGCCCTATTGCGCAGCTCTTGTTTGAGTCCATCCGTTGTAGGGACGAGCCTTTTACTCGAAGGATTATCCGAGCCTCATTACATGTGATGGTATTCAGGTGATGGCTAATTAGCATTACAAGGAGGCCTTCAGCAGCTGAGGACTGGTTTGAGTAGAGTCAGAGATTTCCCTAGGGCAAGCCTAGGATGAGAGTAGCAGAGATCAGTAGTAGTAAAAGTGACTTGGTGGAGTCAAGGCAATTCTTGAGGAAAGTACGGATAGATGTGGAAGGTTGACTTTTGTTGACTTTTAGTGTTTAAGTCAAAGTTTGGACCTTTGGGCCATTGGAGGGGTAAAATGGTCTTTTACCCTCTTGAAAGATCTTAGGAAGAGATTTATGTTGATTTTGAAAGTTGTACTGAATAGAGAAACCACCTTATATGATTAGGACGAGGTTAGAGCAGAATTCCCGAGTTCGAGATTTATCGAGATATCCGAGGTGAGTCTTCTCACTATATTGTACCTGGAAAGGTACCTATGTGTGACCGGAAGGTCTTGTATGCTATGAGATGTATGTATTGTATGCTATGCGCTACATGTTCTGTATGCGTTATGTATGTGATATGTATGATACGTATGATATGGGCCGGAAGGCAATAGCATGTGGACCGAAAGGTCAGGGAGTCATGGACCGGAGGGTCGATACGGGTAGGACCGGAAGGTCTACTGGGACTGGGACGAATGTCCCCTGAGACACATGGACCGGAAGGTCTTGTAGAGTATGGCCTAGAAAGGTGTATGTGTGTAAGTGGTATATTGGGGAACTCACTAAGCTTTTATGCTTACAGTGTTATGTGTAATGTGTTTCAGGTACTAGTGACGATTGCGGGAAGGCACCGACTTGACTCGCACACACACCGATGGATTTGGATATGTTTTGATCTTGGGACTTGATACATTTTATATGACGATATTGATACATTGGATTTATGTTTTTATTATGGATGAAAAAATATTTTTAGAAATGAAAAATTGTTTTGAAAAACTACGTTGTTACATGGTTGAAGGATTTGATGAGGAAGCTCTGGATTTTTGTTGTTTCTTTAAAAGTATAGCTTGCTTTCTTCTTTGCTTTGAAAATTTCTCTATCTCTAAATCAACTGGTAAAGGTGTACCTATGCGAAAAGATCTTGGCATAAATAATTATTACTACCGTATCCCTGGCAACGACGCCAATTTATTTGGTGGTCAAAGCAACAAATAATGGGATAAAATAATAACAATAAAATACAATCAGTACTACTACTTACACTAAAGATAGTATAAAGTAAGCAGGGTTGGTCCACAGGAATACGAGATTTCTTATTTAGCCATATTGTCACGCATCATACAATCAATGTTAAAATGGGGGGTTATGTTTGAATTCAAATTAAACTTCATAAACAAACAAGATTAATTCTAAAATTCAATAAGATAAGTGCATTTCCGATTCTAATTCCTATACATGTGTTGTGTTGTAAGGTGTAATATAACTGTGATTCATGTTCAATCTAGGTTGGTAATTTAGATATTAATAAGCTGTAATATCCAAGTTAACAAAGGTGTTTCATTCAGAATATGTTCTTCAAATAAAACTTCATTTAATTGATTCAATTCAAATAAGCTCTTGCATCAAATCATTAAATGACATTAAGTTCTTACCAATTACCAAAAATGTCCAACATTCCTCATAAGTTCAGGAATATGAACATCTAATCTTTGATTACACTAATTTTGATCTATTTGCAACCAATCAAGTGCATGTTACTTGTAACAGCCCAAAATCCAGGTAAGCTTTATGGCCCTTCTATTTTGAAAGTTGGAAAGTTTAGTCCCTTGAGTTGTATGTTGAATTCGTGAGTACGCTGGGCGTACTGGGGTGTACGCCGCACGTACTCACGCGCTTAATTTGGACGCAGAGTTGACCGAGTACGCTGGGCGTAGTGAGAACAGATGCAAACCCTAATTTCTGGCTTGTGCACTATAAAAGGAACATGTGGCCCTTTTCCCTAGCCACGATATTCCTTGAGTGAGTCCCTTGAGAGCTGAGATCCGTGCCTTTGCCTGTGTGTGTATGTTTTATGCTTGGAGCTAACTTTTCAAGGTGAAGAAGGGAAGTAGGATCCATTGTTGGTGCTAGAAGTGGAAGAATGTTACATCCCCTAATTTCTCGGCCAGAAAAGACCGATTTAATTTATGCTTTTTTAAAATAAAATCATAGAAATCTTTTTAAAAGATGTTGCGGAATTGGTCCCCAAATAAAATATGATAAAAGTTTATCAAAACCCTTCATTAAGAAGGTATATGTTTTCCATATATATATATCAAAACCTCGGGATGTCATGTTCCGATACAGATCCAAAAGCATAAACATGACATTATAAGCGTTTCAACAGTTATCTACAACTACTGGCCTATAATCCAAAAATCTCTCGTTGTCCTCCGACTATGCTCGGGGTCCACTACCTGTAACATAAAAAGCTGAGTGGGTCAGGCTTGGGAGCCTGGTGAGCATATAGGGTTTTCAACCCACAATAATAATAAACTTACTAAGTTCATCAATCAACAATAACCCTGATTACCCGTTCCCGTTATCCTCACTTTATGTCCCTAAACACTTGTCACAAGGGACCTAGCCTAAAGAATATCATCGGGATGGACACTACTGCTAAGGGGTTTCCTCAGCCATACATGTCCTAAAGGCAACCATTAGGGGGATGAAGTACAACGAATGAACACTCTTAGTTCATTAACACCTACAGGTTGCGGACCTGCTAATGTTTCCCACTGGACTGTCTAGAAAGTCCGTGGTCGTCATCCAAACTCCGCTAGATGAATGGATCTCAAAACACATCGAGGCCTCTCATCAATTTTATTTTATCACACATCACAATCTACCCATGTTCTACCCAACATATTTGTAGATAAAAATACTTATACAGTTTAAAACTTGTATAAAACATCAACACAACAATCACCTCAAATAAATAATTAATATATTTACACATAGCACGTATTATAAGGTAAATACTTCATATCTATGTGTAAAATGAAAGTGACTATACACTCACATGATTTGATGATAATCGGGCAGCAATTCGTTTCCTAAAACGACCGTTTCTAATAAAACCAGGAGTTTTTATTGAGAAACCGGGCTTTGTAAAAGTCGGGCTTCGAAACCGAAAAGATAAATTTTTCGGGCTTCTCGGGCACTTCGTGGGGTATTCTGGGCTTTAAAATCGATACCGGGGCTTTGCGGGATGTTAATATGAAGAAAATATGGGTTTAGGGGCTAAATATGGCAAAATTCCAAAAATACCCGGGAGGTCTCGCACCCTCCTATTTATAGGGGGAAGCTTCTGATCGGACGGCCAGGAGGCTTCTGATCCGACGGCTGAGAAGGCTCGCAGAGGGGGAGGCTCGCATGAGGGCTGCGCGTGCGAAGGAATCTCTGGCGGCTTGTGATTGGACCGAGGTCTAGGGTCCGAAGTAGGGGGTTCGTGGCGCCTGCGAGGGTTCGGACTCATGAGTCACTACACACGCGTCGGGTGCGAGGCTCGCCACCGAGGCTTCTACGTGTAGTCAGCGGATTGGACCGCAGCTCGGACTCGGAAGGACATGACACGCCTCGCCAGGTGGCTTCGTGACTCAGCAGCCTGGTGACTCAGCAGCCCAATGACTCAGCAGGACACGTGTCACATGCGAGGCGAGGGTGACGTGGCAAAGTGTGACTATGCGAAATTTCTTGGTTTTCGCGCCAAAACTTCTAAAATCCATAACTTTCGCATACGAGCTCCGTTTTTGACGTTCTTTATATGCACGCGTAGCTAAAATTACGATCTCCAACTTCCGTTTAGACTTCGTTGGCTAATTTTGACTTTAATTTTTATATTATTATTTTTAACAGACCGGGACAGGATATCCGTTAAAAATTCATAACTTCTTCATCCGACGTCCGTTTTCGTCAGACTTTTTACCGTTGTGCTCCTAATGACGAGACCTTCAATTCTCGTTTAGGTTGTGTCGGCTAAAAATCGCTCAATCTAAAATTCGAGTTTTTAGTTGTCTACTGCTACGCTGAAACTTCGAAAAATCATAACTTCCTCATACGAAGTCAGATTTAGGCGTTCTTTTTATCGAACTTCTCGGTTTAACGAATACTACAACTTTCGTTTAGATTACTAAGGCTAAAAAGTAGTTTATCAAAAACTCACTTTTTACGACATTCAGCACCGTGCCGGTTTTGTCGCGAAACTTCGACAGGTCATAACTTCTTCGTTATAACTCGGATTTTGGTATTCTTTATATCCCCGAAATCCTTGTTTCGACCACTACAACTTTATGTAAAGATATCGGGCTTATCTCACACTTTAATTTTGACGCTTATTTTTATTCTTAATTAATTAAGCCCTAATAATTAAGTATAAAACACATAATTCACATAATATTCACATAACTCCTTTTCATTTCTTCAAAATGAGTTACAAAGGTTAACCTAGACTATCAACTCAATATAAATGCCTAGGCTTGAAACACGAGTGTTACAATTCTGTCCCCCTTAGGATGATTCCGTCCCCGGAATCACATATCACCAAACAACTGCGGGTAGCGACTCATCATGTCACTCTCTGTTTCCCAAGTGAGATTTGGTCCATTCATATGTTTCCAGCGCACAAGCACTAAATCGACCATCTTGCGTCGTAACTTCATAGTCTTACGGTCAACGATTGCCTCAGGTTCTTCGATCAACCTCTTGTTTTCATCCAACCTTAACTCAGAAATCGGAATTATGTCGGGCACATCTCCTGTGAACTTTCTCAAATAACACACATGAAAGGTGTTATGAATACCCTCTAGTTCTTCCGGTAACTCTAGCTTGTAAGCTTGATTCCCGATTCTCTGAAGAACTTTAAATGGTCCAATAAACCTTGGACTCAACTTCCCTCTCTTACCAAATCTTATAAGTCCTTTCCACGGTGAGACTTTAAGTAAAACCGAATCTCCAACATCGAAGGATATCGGTTGTCTTTTCTTGTCAGCATAACTCTTTTGTCGATCTTGAGCAGCTAACATCCTTTCCCTTATCACTTTCAACTTTTCAGCAGTCTCATGGACTATTTCAGGTCCCATAAACTGCTTTTCCCCAGCTTCCAGCCAACATGATGGCGTTCGACACTTCTCCCCATACAAAGCGTGATAAGGTGCCATCTTAATGCTTGAGTGGAAACTATTATTATAGGAGAATTCTACTAAAGGTAAGTGTTCATCCCAGTTACCTTGGAATTCTAGGGTACATGCTCTCAGCATATCCTCCAATGTTTGAATCGTTCGCTCGCTCTGACCATCGGTTTGCGGATGGTAAGCTGTACTCAAACACAACTTGGTACCCAATTCCTCTTGTAGACTCCTCCAAAACCTTGAGGTAAAACGGCTATCACGATCGAACACAATCATTAATGGAACACCGTGAAGCCTCACAATTTCCTTCACATAAGAATTCGCAAGTTTATCCATAGACCACTTCTCCTTGGCTGCTATGAAATGCGCACTCTTAGTGAAGCGATCAACGACCACCCAAATCATGTCGTGACCGTTCCTTGTTCTAGGCAGTTTAGTCACAAAATCCATGGTGATGTCTTCCCATTTACCCATGGGTACGGGTAAAGGTTCTAAACTCCCATACGGTTTCTGATGTTGTGCCTTAAATCTAGCACAAGTTACACACTCGGCCACATACTTAGCAACATCGAGCTTCATCTTCGGCCACCAATAATAGGGTTTTAGATCCCTATACATTTTCGTACTGCCGGGATGAATCGAGTACATGGTCTTGTGAGCTTCTTCCATCAGAAGATCTCTTATTCCGCTCGTCTTAGGTACCCAAATTCTATCTTGAAATACCTTCAACCCTTGGTTGTTTGTACCGAACACTAACGTTTTGCCTAAACGTTCTTCCTTTCGGTCATTTTGCTCTAAAGCTTCCTCTTGAGCTTTCTTTATACTTTCCACAATTGTCGAGACAACTTCAATTCTCAACGCTCTTGGCCTTTTCTTTTCAAGGTTTACCTTCCGACTGAGAGCATCGGCAACAACATTTGCTTTACCAGGGTGGTAAAGTATCTCACAGTCGTAGTCCTTGAGTAACTCTAGCCAGCGTCGTTGCCTCATATTCAATTCCTTCTGATTAAAGAGATATTGGAGACTCTTATGATCAGTGAAAAGTTTACACTTGGTGCCATAAAGATAATGCCTCCATATCTTCAAGGCAAATACTACCGCTGCCAACTCCAAATCATGAGTGGGGTAGTTCTTTTCATGTTCCTTCAATTGCCTCGATGCATACACGATCATTTTATCCCTTTGGGTCAGAACACAACCTAACCCAACTCCGGATGCATCGCTATAAACTGCAAAGTCATCAACTCCTTCAGGCAATGAAAGAATCGGTGCTTCACACAATCTCTTCTTCAACTTCTCAAAGGCTTCCTTATGCTTCTCATTCCAAGCATAAGTGGCTCCTTTGTGGGTCAAAGTTGTTAATGGAGTAGCAATCGAAGAAAAGCCTTGGATAAACCTTCGGTAATATCCAGCTAATCCTAAAAAGCTTCGAATCTCAGTAGGACTTTTTGGTTGTTCCCACTTCATTACAGCTTCAATCTTTGCTGGGTCAACCATTATTCCTACTTGGTTAACCACATGACCTAAAAATTGGACTTCTTGAATCCAAAATTCACACTTGGAGAACTTTGCATACAGCTTCTCCTTTTTCAGGACTTCTAGCACTTCACGCAGATGCTTTTCATGCTCCTGCTTGCTTTTCGAATAAATCAAGATATCATCTATGAATACTATCACGGATTTATCTAAGAATGGTTTACAAACCCTATTCATCAAATCCATGAAAGCTGCTGGGGCATTGGTTAGTCCGAACGACATAACCAAAAATTCATAGTGTCCATATCTCGTTCTAAAAGCAGTCTTTTCGATATCCTGCTCTCTCACCTTTAGTTGATGGTATCCCGACCTAAGATCGATCTTCGAGAAATAGCTCGAACCCTGCAACTGGTCGAACAAGTCATCGATCCTTGGCAACGGGTACTTGTTCTTTATCGTCACTTTGTTCAGCTCTCTGTAATCGATGCACATTCTCATGCTTCCGTCTTTCTTCTTTACAAATAACACAGGGGCTCCCCAGGGTGATGAACTAGGTCGAATGAAACCTTTGTCCAATAACTCCTGAAGTTGTGTCATAAGCTCTTTCATTTCGGTTGGCGCTAATCGATAAGGTGCTTTCGCTATCGGTGTCGTTCCTGGTAACAAGTCGATACGAAATTCTACTTGTCGATCAGGGGGCAATCCGGGAAGATCTTCGGGAAAGACTTCCGGATAATCGCACACCACCGGAATATTCTGCACCTCCTTCTTTTCCATCTTGGCATCGATCACGAACGCTAGATATGATGTACATCCCTTGGCCAAACACTTTCTGGCTTTCATTAGGGAAATGATTCCAGAGTTTACTCTGCGTTTGTCTCCGTACACCATAAACGACTCTTTCCCTGGCAGGTTTACTTTTACTATCTTCTTTCTACATAGTATTTCTGCATCATTGGCGCTAAGCCAATCCATTCCTAAAACTATGTCGAATCCATTTAACTCGATAGGCAATAATTCCTCTTGGAAATTATTCCCATCCAAGTCAATGAGGATGTTTTTCATACGATGGCTAACAGGTACAAACTTGCCACTAGCAATCTCGACTAATAAGGCATTAACTAGCCTATCTACAGGCAAAGCTAGCTTTCTACCAAATTCATGCGATATAAAGGAGTAATTGGCTCCAGAATCAAACAAAATTTGGGCAGGCAATTCATTTACGAGAAAGGTACCTGAAGCGGCATCGACTTCTTCTTTTGCAGCTTCGAGGGTCATCTGAAAGGCTCTCGCCTTCGGCTTTGGTGGTAGATTGGGCTTTGCGGCATCCTTCCTCTTTGGACAGTCTTTAAGAACATGCCCTACTTCATGGCACTCAAAACATATCCTCTTGTCGGACGGAAACACGTTGGCATAATGCCCAGTCTTTCCACATTTGAAGCAAGTCACCTCCTCACTACATCTCCCAGAGTGCTTTCTCTTGCACTTCTCACACCATTTCACTTCACCTCCTCCTCCTCCAAACTTCTTGGACTTAGAAAATTTGCTTTTCTTGTTGGAACTCGAAGTTCCTTCAAATTTTCTCTTTTCACCAACTTCTGCCCTCTCCAGACCCTTCTCCTTGATCTGAACCTCGACATTCTTAGCAGCCCATATGGCGGCTTTCAAAGTGGTTGCTTGCTTAACCATCGGACCAAAGTCCGCTGGTAATCCGAGGGCAAACTTGTTGACCTTAGAGAGTTCAGTTGGAACTAGATGAGGAACTAGCTTCATCTTTTCCATAAAACTAGCAGCGTATTCAGTAACGCTCATCTTTCCTTTCTTTAAATTCTGAAACTCATTGTTGATTTCCAGAAGATCCTGCTCAGAACAGTACTGCAATTTCAGTTGGACCACAAATTCTTCCCAAGACATCTTACTAGCTTCACCCTTGGGCATCGAATCAGCTAGTAACTTCCACCAGCTCAACACACCAGACTTTAACAAAGGAATTGCAAGTGCGGTCTTTTGTTTTTTGCTGCACTCACAACTTTCAAACATCGTCTCCATTTCGGAGATCCAATTCATGACTTCCACCGGTGTCGGACTCCCAGATAGACACGGCGGTTTGGATGCCATGAAATCTTTGTATTTGCATCCGCGTCCATAAACTCCTCCATCCTGGTTGTTTTGTCTAACTATCGGTGGGTTGGCTTGACCAAGAGTCCCACTGTAGTTCCCTCCTACTGATTGCCCTTCATTCAATACGGGCTGTTCAACAGGCATCGTAGTCTCTTCCCTATTTTGTTGTAGTAATCGCCTTGTCTCCTCCATTTGGCGATCTAACATCATTTGCATCATTGCTTGTACCCCAGCCATCGTCATTGGCTCAGGTGCAGCTCCTATAACAGGTACTTGCTCAACTACTTGAGGTTGAGACTGTTGATCCCTGTTTCCGTTTGCATTTGCAGCTCCACTACGAGTTATGACCATTACAATCTATATAACGAATAAGGCGAATTTAGGTCTTTATCCTTGTTAGACATGTCAATTCCCTTATCACTCCGAAACATTTACGTGTTAGTTCTAATCTCGTAATCATACGCTTAGAATCCTACACACATAAGGTTTCCAGATCCGGCCGGCAACAGACCATAGATCCGAACAAATAATGGCACACATGGCAAACACATAGCATTTAGCACATAAGGGCATTTTAGGCATCTTCCCTAAAATAAACTAGTGCTCGTGTCTAAAATATGGTAAACACTCATCTCACAATCATCACTTAGCATTCTAAGTTCAAGTCTTAGAAATTCTACAATTTCTTAGTTCGCTTAAACTAATGCTCTGATACCAACTGTTACATCCCCTAATTTCTCGGCCAGAAAAGACCGATTTAATTTACGCTTTTTTAAAATAAAATCAGATAAATCTTTTTAAAAGATGTTGCGGAATTGGTCCCCAAATAAAATATGATAAAAGTTTATCAAAACCCTTCATTAAGAAGGTATATGTTTTCCATATATATATCAAAACCTCGGGATGTCATGTTCCGATACAGATCCAAAAGCATAAACAAGACATTATAAGCCTTTCAACAGTTATCTACAACTACTGGCCTATAATCCAAAAATCTCTCGTTGTCCTCCGACTATGCTCGGGGTCCACTACCTGTAACATAAAAAGCTGAGTGGGTCAGGCTTGGGAGCCTGGTGAGCATATAGGGTTTTCAACCCACAATAATAATAAACTTACTAAGTTCATCAATCAACAATAACCCTGATTACCCGTTCCCGTTATCCTCACTTTATGTCCTTAAACACTTGTCACAAGGGACCTAGCCTAAAGAATATCATCGGGATGGACACTACTGCTAAGGGGTTTGCTCAGCCATACATGTCCTAAAGGCAACCATGAGGGGGATGGAGTACAACGAATGAACACTCTTAGTTCATTAACACCTACAGGTTGCGGACCTGCTAATGTTTCCCACTGGACTGTCTAGAAAGTCCGTGGTCGTCATCCAAACTCCGCTAGATGATTGGATCTCAAAACACATCGAGGCCTCTCATCAATTTTATTTTATCACACATCACAATCTACCCATGTTCTACCCAACATATTTGTAGATAAAAATACTTATACAGTTTAAAACTTGTATAAAACATCAACACAACAATCACCTCAAATAAATAATTAATATATTTACACATAGCACGCATTATAAGGTAAATACTTCATATCTATGTGTAAAATGAAAGTGACTATACACTCACATGATTTGATGATAATCGGGCAGCAATTCGTTTCCTAAAACGACCGTTTCTAATAAAACCGGGAGTTTTTATTGAGAAACCGGGCTTTGTAAAAGTCGGGCTTCGAAACCGAAAAGATAAATTTTTTGGGCTTCTCGGGCACTTCGTGGGGTATTCCGGGCTTTACAATCGATACCGGGGCTTTGCGGGATGTTAATATGAAGAAAATATGGGTTTAGGGGCTAAATATGGCAAAATTCCAAAAATACCCGGGAGGTCTCGCACCCTCCTATTTATAGGGGGAAGCTTCTGATCGGACGGCCAGGAGGCTTCTGATCCGACGGCTGAGAAGGCTCGCAGAGGGGGAGGCTCGCATGAGGGCTGCGCGTGCGAAGGACTCTCTGGCGACTTGTGATTGGACCGAGGTCTAGGGTCCGAAGTAGGGGGTTCGTGGCGCCTGCGAGGGTTCGGCTTCATGAGTCACTACACACGCATCGGATGCGAGGCTCGCCACCGAGGCTTCTACGTGTAGTCAGCGGATTGGACCGCAGCTCGGACTCGGAAGGACATGACACGCCTCGCCAGGTGGCTTCGTGACTCAGCAGCCTGGTGACTCAGCAGCTTCGGTGACTCAGCAGCCCAATGACTGAGCAGGACACGTGTCACATGCGAGGCGAGGGTGACGTGGCAAAGTGTGACTATGCGAAATTTCTCGGTTTTCGCGCCAAAACTTCTAAAATCCATAACTTTCGCATACGAGCTCCGTTTTTGACGTTCTTTATATGCACGCGTAGCTAAAATTACGATCTCCAACTTCCGTTTAGACTTCGTCGGCTAATTTTGACTTTAATTTTTATATTATTATTTTTAACAGACCGGGACAGGAAATCCGTTAAAAATTCATAACTTCTTCATCCGACGTCCGTTTTCGTCAGACTTTTTACCGTTGTGCTCCTAATGACGAGACCTTCAATTCTCGTTTAGGTTGTGTCGGCTAAAAATCGCTCAATCTAAAATTCGAGTTTTTAGCTGTCTACTGCTACGCTGAAACTTCGAAAAATCATAACTTCCGCATACGAAGTCAGATTTAGGCGTTCTTTTTATCCAACTTCTCAGTTTAACGAATACTACAACTTTCGTTTAGATTACTAAGGCTAAAAAGTAGTTTATCAAAAACTCACTTTTTACGACATTCAGCACCGTGCCGGTTTTGTCGCGAAACTTCGACAGGTCATAACTTCTTCGTTATAACTCGGATTTTGGTATTCTTTATATCCCCGAAATCCTTGTTTCGACCACTACAACTTTATGGAAAGATATCGGGCTTATCTCACACTTTAATTTTGACGCTTATTTTTATTCTTAATTAATTAAGCCCTAATAATTAAGCATAAAACACATAATTCACATAATATTCACATAACTCCTTTTCATTTCTTCAAAATGAGTTACAAAGGTTAACCTAGACTATCAACTCAATATAAATGCCTAGGCTAGAAACACGAGTGTTACAAAGAACAAGTGTAGATCCATGCTCTACAGTGGTTGGAGATCTCTTTTGAGGTAAAAGCTCAGAGCTTTCTGTGACATCCCCAAAATCACGGCCAGAAAGACCGGTTTGTTTATGCTTTGTTTAAAAATCAGAGTAACATTCTAAATAAAAGTGTTGCGGAATTTGTCCCAAAACAAAATATGATAAAGATTTATCAAAAGCATTTCCATATAAATGTATTTCATTAAAAGACTTGGGATGTCATGTTCGTACAGATCAAAAGCATAAACAGTACAATATAAGCCTTACTACATTATTTCATATCTACAAGCCTATATCCGTAATCCCTCGTCCAAACATCATATCTATGCTCAAGCGCCACTACCTGTAATACATAAAACTGAGTGGGTCAGGCTTGGGAGCCTGGTGAGCACATAGGGTTTTCAACCCACAATAAATAAGTTTATTAACTTCATTAAATTAAACAAACCCGATTACGCGTTCCCGTTATCCTCACATTACATCCCTAAGCATCTATCATAAGGGACCTATCCTAAGGATTATCATCGGCACGAACACTACTGCTTAGGGGATTCCTCAGCGATAAATGTCCTTAAGCCAACCATGTGGGGGATGGAGTACATCTGGTGAGCACACAGTTCAAATAAACACACAGTTCAAATAAACACCTACAGGTTGCGAGCCTGCTAGTGTTCCACTGGACTGTCTAGAATAGTCCGTGGTCGTCATCTATACTCCGCTAGATGACTGGATCATCAATAACAACTATAACGAGGCCTCTCATTATTTTATTTTGTCACACAGCAACTATTACATCTACCCATGTTTTACCCAACACATTTTGTAGATATAAAATATATATACAATTTAAATCATTAAAAACGTGTATAAAATCATTCATCCAGCATAGATAGCAAGTATACAGATAATATGCACACACAACACGTAATTTATATAAAATACTTCATATCTATGTGTAAGCTGAAAGTAACTATGCACTCACCTGAAAGGTGGTGACTCAGCACTCGGACAGCGCTTCGATACTCTCAAAACGATATTCCTTCGATAAAACCTAGTATCGATACCACTAGGGTTTAGTCTAACGATAACCGCAACAAATTAATTGTCTGACTATTATTATTATTATTATTATTATTATTATTATTATTATATAAGCGTTAATAACACTCAATATAACTCATAATAATAGCCCAAATAATTATTTTAAGGACCTAATAACATTCCTATAATTATTTGAAAGCTATATAAAAAATTGCGTAAGCGTAGCACACTTACAACGAATTTTATCGAAAACCGGAACTTAATTGGAGCAGCGTTTCGAAACTGAAAGACTCCTTTTTCTCGCGACTCCGGGAGCCTCGGGGCTTCCCTAGGGTGCTAGGGGATTTATCTAGGGCTTAGGGGTGGTTTGGGGTTGTAGAGAGAGAAAGAAGTTAGAGAGAGAAGTGATTTTGGTGTGAAAAATGGAGCTGCCTTCGGACCCCTTTTATAGGCGCGAAGCCTCGGTCTACGCTAGGCGTCCAGCAGCGCTACGCTGGGCGTAGCTCGGATATGGTTGCCAGCTCGCACCAGCTGGCTCGCACTCGGACTCGGAAGGGATAAGAGCGAAGGTACGCTGGGCGTACAGACTTTGGACGCGGAGCGTAAGCGAGGGGTGGCGTGTCGCAATCCGAAGCGACTTCTGAGACCATCATCGGACGGTTGTGGTGCTGCCACGTCATCGATTCAGCAGCAGACTTCGCAATTTCAAGTTACAACTTCAAAAATTCGTAAGTTTCGCGTAAGACCTCCGTTTTCAACGTTCTTTATATCCACGCGAAGGTGGGAACGTACTCTACAACTTTCGTTTAGACTCCATCGGCTAATTTTGGTTCGATTTTTAATTTTATATTATTAACAGGCCGAGACAGGATTGGTCCGGTAAATCCTCATAACTTCTCCATCCGACGTCCGTTTTCGCCCATCTTTTTCTCGTTACGCTACTCTCAACGAGATCTTCGATTCTCGTGTAGGTCGTGTCGGCTAAAAATCACTCGGTCTAATATTCGAATTTCGGGCAGTACACTGCTAACTCGAAACTTCGAAAAATCATAACTTCTTCATACGAAGTCAGATTTGGGCGTTCTTTTTATCGATGTTCTTAGTTTAACATATTCTACGACTTTTGTTTAGATCGCTAAGGCTAAATCTCGCTCTATCGTAAATTTACTATTTACGCTTCCCGGTATCGTGCCGGTTTTGTCGCGAAACTTCGACGGGTCATAACTTCTTCGTTATAACTCGGATTTCGGCGTGCCTTATATCCCCAGAATCCTTGTTTCGACCACTACAACTTTATATAAAGATATCGGGTTTATATCACACTTTGATTTTGACGCTTATTTTTATTTTTTATTAATTATACATTTATAATTAAATTATAAGCTCATAAATACACATAATTCACGTAATACTCAAATATTTCATCTTTATTACTTCAAAAAGAGTTACAAGAGTTGACCTAGACTATTATATTGACAAATATGCTTAGCCCTGAAACCCGGGCGTTACAATTCTCTCCCCTTTAGGATGATTCCGTCCCGGAATCATGCATCAGCAAACAGATGAGGATAGCGAATCATCATGTCATCCTCTGTTTCCCAAGTGAGATTCGGCCCATTCGAATGTTTCCATCGGACTAGCACTAAGTCGACCATCTTGCGTCGTAACTTCTTAGTCTTACGGTCAACAATTGCCTCGGGCTCTTCGATTAGCCTCTTATTCTCATCCATCCTTAACTCTGAGATTGGAATTATGTCGGGAACATCTCCCGTGAATTTCCTCAAATAACACACATGGAAGGTGTTATGAATACCATTGAGTTCTTCGGGCAATTCCAGCTTGTAAGCTTGGTTCCCAATCTTCTGGAGAACTATGAACGGTCCAATAAACCTTGGACTCAACTTTCCTCGTTTCCCAAATCGTATAAGTCCCTTCCACGGTGAGACTTTAAGCAAAACGGAATCCCCAACTTCAAAAGTTATAGGTCGTCTTTTCTTGTCACCATAGCTCTTCTGACGATCCTGGGCAGCTAACATTCTTTCTCTAATCACCTTCAACTTCTCAGCAGTCTCATGGACTATCTCGGGGCCCATAAATTGCTTCTCTCCGGCTTCAAGCCAACAAGACGGCGTACGAAACTTCTGTCCATACAAGGCTTGGTAAGGTGCCATCTTGATGCTCGAGTGAAAACTACTGTTGTAGGAGAATTCCACCAGAGGTAAGTGCTCGTCCCAATTCCCTTGGAATTCGAGGGTACATGCTCTCAGCATATCTTCCAATGTCTAAATCGTTCTTTCACTCTGACCATCAGTTTGCGGATGGTAAGCCGTACTCAAACATAATTTCGTACCCAATTCCTCTTGTAAACTCCTCCAAAACCTTGACGTGAAACGACTATCACGATCTGATACGATCGTAAGAGGAACACCGTGAAGTCTTACAATTTCCTTCACGTAAGCATTTGCGAGCTTATCCATAGACCACTTCTCGTTGGCTGCTATGAAGTGTGCACTCTTGGTGAAACGATCCACGACTACCCAAATCATGTCGTGTCCGTTCTTCGTCCTGGGCAGTTTAGTCACAAAATCCATGGTGATGTCTTCTCATTTACCCATGGGAACAGGTAAGGGTTCTAAACTCCCATACGGTTTCTGATGTTGTGCCTTAACTCTCGCACATGTCACACACTCGGCCACATACTTCGCAACATCGAGCTTCATCGTCGGCCACCAGTAGTAGGGTTTTAGGTCCCTATACATTTTAGTGCTACCGGGATGAATTGAGTACATGGTCTTATGTGCTTCCTCCATCAGAAGGTCTCTTATTCCTCCCGTCTTAGGTACCCAAATTCGATCTTGGAATACCTTCAGTCCTCGACTGTTTGTTCCGAATACTAATGTTTTGCCCAAACGTTCTTCCTTTCGGTCATTCTTCCCTAAAGTTTCTTCCTGAGCCTTTCTGATACTTTCCACAATCGTCGAGACGACTTCAATTCTTAACGCTCTTGGCCTTTTCCTTTCAAGATTGACTTTCCGACTGAGAGCATCAGCAACAACATTTGCTTTACTTGGGTGGTAAAGTATCTCACAGTCATAGTCCTTGAGTAGTTCTAGCCAGCGTCGTTGCCTCATGTTCAACTCCTTCTGATTAAATAGATACTGGAGAATCTTATGATCAATGAAGAGCTTGCACTTCGTGCCGTAGAGGTAATGCCTCCATATCTTTAAGGCAAATACTACCGCTGCCAACTCCAGATCATGAGTGGGGTAGTTCTTTTCGTGCTCTTTCAATTGTCGAGATGCGTATGCTATCACCTTTTCTCTTTGGGTCAGAACACAACCCAAACCGACTCCAGATGCATCACTATAAACCTTAAAGTGTTCAACTCCATCGGGTAGAGAAAGTATCAGTGCTTCACATAACTTCTTCTTTAGCTTCTCGAATGCCTCATCGTGCTTCTCATTCCACGTATACATAGCTCTTTTGTGGGTCAACGCTGTTAATGGAGCAGCTATCGAAGAAAAGCCTTGGATAAATCATCGAGCGTACATGTTGGTACGCGCAGCGTAACCCGGAGAGGGTTGACTTTTGTTGACTTTTAGGGTTTGGTCAACTCTAGTGTATTTGAGCCAAGCAGGGGGTAAAATGGTCTTTTACCCTTCTTAAGTGTGTTTAGAGAGTTGGTCTAGCCCTGGGAAATTATGTGGATGACGAGTGTATATTTCATATGATTAGGCGGAGGCTAGGTCCTATTCACCGAGTTCAAGGTTTTCCGAGTTACCGAGTTACGCGAGGTGAGTTTTCTCACAATACGTTACCTTGAGTGGTATTCTAAGTTGACCAGAGGGTCTTATGTGCTATATATGAGATTATGTGTTATAGATTACATGCTATGTGTTATTTGTATGATGTATGATTATATAGACCGGATCGGAGGGTCCAACGATTCAGACCAGGCCAGAGGGCCCAATGAGCTATGACTGGACCGGAGGGTCCGACGAGCTGCGGGACTGGAGGGTCCCGCTGAGACATCTTGACTCGTACACACCCACACCGATAGAGTTCACATTAGAGAGATCTTGGGATTTGTTTTGAAAACACTGTTGTTTTGGATTTGAGATTATGATATGATATAAATTTTGTGGTTTAAAAATTAAAAATTAAATTGGAAATTTTACGTTGTTACATTACTAATATCAAATCATAAAACATATACAAATTTCACAATTTAATTAACCAGATTGATAAGAACCCTAATTCATTGATCAAGTGAAAAGAGAACCAATCAAACACATGTTTAATACTAAATCAAAGATTAGTAGATGATAAACATAAATTCAAGTGCAATTTACAATCTAACAATAAACACTTAAGAATCTAGAAGCGGAAATGATAGAGAAATTAGCCACACATTGTAACACCCATAAAATTTGTGTCAAATTAAAACTTTTTAATACATTTTAAAACCATCAAGTTATTATAGTTTGTTTTCAAAATAGTTTAGACATCAGATTATCCCCAGAATCAATTCATAAGACCATAAAATATGAGGAGCTGTACGATAACGCGTTTGCCTTCCTTCTATCATCTAATGTACCTGAAACAATAAACTGAAATTGTAAGCCCGAGAGCTTAGTGAGTTACCCCAAAAATACCAGCACCATACAACATAACCATATCATATAACCAATACAGAACAACACGCATAATAAGTCGTCAGCCTGACTGGACCGCCTCATAGGCCTTCAGTCTATATGGACTATTCTCCGAGCCTTGGATACGTCTGGACCGCTTCGCAGGGCCTACAGCCTATCCGGACCGCTCGTTGGGCCTTTGGTCTGACTGAATCCCTTTGCAGGGCCTTCAGGTTATCCGGACCGCCCTGGGTATGTTGGCCTCCAGCACAAAGCAGGACTGCCTCAACCCAACCCCAAATCAAACAAGCATTTGTACATATATATCATACACTTGAATATATATATATATATATATATATATATATATATATATATATATATATATAACAGTCATACCAATCTAACAGATCACCAATCATAGCAACATCTTATAACCAGGATACCGACCTGACCAGGTCACTAACATAGCATCATCCTATATACTAGGATACCGATATAACAATCATAATAGCATAACAACATCCTATCTACCAGGATACTGATCTAACAGATCATAACATCATACAAGCATACTATAACCAGGGTACCGATCTATTCGAAATCTAACATAGCAACCATCCTAAACCAGGATGAAATCTAGCATCTCAATAACATAGCAACCATCCTAAACCAGGATGTAATCTAGCATATCAGAAACATAGGAACCATCCTAAACCAAGATGTAAATCATAAAGGGTCGGCCTTAGTGCCGTAGACCCTGTTGATATAGTGAGGATAACTCACCTGGCACTGCTGAAGTCCCGCGGATAAAACTCCAACTATTGGTTGACAACTTCCCGAACTGTCAACATCAAACAACACCCAATTAATAATTAGGTTCCAAGCCTAAGGTCCAACTTACACACCAAAAGCCCAAAAGTCAAGTAATGTGCCAAAGCCCAACATGTGGCCAAATATTTTTTTTCCAAATTGGGCCCAGACCTCTAAATGGTCTTTTCTTAAGGCCTAGTATCACATAATCACAAAGGCCCAATTATGGCCCATCTATGGCCCAATTTTCCAAATTGGGCCCAAGTCCCTCACATGGGCTTTATTCTAAAACCCATTAATTATTCCAATCCATTTGCTTGATCTTGGATGACCCATTAATAATCTAATCATCAAGGCCCAAGAGAAGGCCCAATAATAAACCCAAGTAAAATTAGGGTTTCTCATAAAATGACGATTAGGGTTAAGTGTTTCTCACTTAACCCATTAAGGACTTAATCCATTAAGTCCATTATTGCCTTAGGTTAATTTACCAATTATTATTATTCAATATTTGAAGTTATTAAATAATCTCGTGCGTGTGTGTCCTGACCATTTCCCCCAAATTAGGGTTTCCTACCCAATCTTAGCCCATTAATCAATTGGTTGGGCTCTTAGGTCACTTTGGGCCTCATTGGGCCCATTAAGGTCTCATTGGGCCCACTAGGGTTTCTTTGGTCCCATTAGGGTTTCATTGGTCCCACATTGACCAAACATCCCCCAAACGAGGTCGAAACGCAATCAAAACACACCGCCACCCGACACGGCGGCCGGTGGCGGCAACCACCACCTTACAATGGTGGTTCAAGCTTTTCTATTATTATTCCGATTACATATTACAATGATACACACACACTATCCCAAAATAAACACCTAATAATTTCACAACCAACCACCATGAGGCGGCAGACGGTGGTCAGAGGTGGCAGCCACCACCTCGTAGTGGTGGTGCTAGCGGTTCTTGATTCCCCACCCACAAACTACACACCCTACAACAGGAACAAACACCCACCCGCTTTGTTTCTTGCAAATGGATCCAGCCACCCTCCTGGTGGCAGTTGGCGACGACATTCATCGGAAATAGCAAGCCATGGTGGTTCTTCGTGACTCCATGTTGACAGAGCCCATGATAGCAACATTCCCCCTTGCGAGCCACAAACACAACCACCATTTCACGGTGGCATGTGGTAGGCGGTACCCGGAGGTCACGGAATGAGACAGCCACTCGGAGGAGTGGTCTTCCTTGCCTTCGTACGGCGGGAAACAACATCCAACACACATCCACCCCCGCAACGACTCATGACAGTTAGAGGGAAGAAATGATGGAGCGGCCTACATCGTTGGTGGATCAAGTGGCAGCGGCCGAGAGGAGTCCTCATGAACACGACGACTGAAATGCAAGCGATATTGATTCCCGATGTTAGGATGGACAAGATGTGGGTGCTCCGGTGGTTGGGGCTTCGACTGATCGGAGAGACAAGGGAGAGTCGGGGTGGTGACGGCGGCTGGAGCCTACAGCATTAGGGTTAGGGTTATCGGTTGTAATTGATATATACCCCCCTCCACGAAACTTGGCCCCATAATACCACATTCGGTCCCTCCTTCTTCCTTTTCTTTCAAATCAATCCATATTTTAGACTCTTGACCTTGCCTCCTTAAAATCTTTACGATTCAAGTCCAAAATGTTACCGATCAGCCCTTCCCTCCACAAATCTTTCCAACATAAGTCAAGAATTTACTCTTTAGCCCCTGACTTCTAAAATCCTTTGCAAAATAAATCATGTGATTACACTTTAACCCTTGGAACTTCAATTCTTATCATTTGGCTTCCCAAAACCATCACACTAGTAATTTATTAATTAATTTTGGGAAATAAATAATATAAAATAACAATAAAAATTATTACTCAGGTTCCAGGTTTATTATTTAATTATTTTATTTTAAACGGGATGTTTCAACACTCCCCCAATTAAATTTGATTTCGTACTCGAAATCTTTTGTTCTCATTCCTTACATGTCAGACAACTTGAACTACAATCTCGAGCATAATCCCAGTCTTTCCGAGGCCACCTCAACCAACCCTCGTAGGGTTCTGAAAGCTGAAAATAAACGAATTCCTTACAATATAATCACATTTACTCGATCCGAAACCTGAAGTCTTGAGATGGTCCGGCTCCATGACAGGCCTCTCATACCAAATCATTAATGTTGAGCCCAGTCCGCTTGTATTTCATCTAACTATTCAACTCCTGATATCTGGGGTTCTAACATCTAGATACTTCTCATACACCCTAAGACCCAATTCATCAATACCGCCCTATACGCGAAAACTGTCTAAACACTGATCTTCCTAAAACAGTAAGTTGCCACATGGCTGCTTTCAAAAAAACTTACCAAGGCCTCCCTGGTCTCAATTCGCTCACCAGTCATCTAACATGCTGGGTTCCGACCTGGTCGCGGATCTAAAGGACTCCCACATAGTTGCCTCACACGACTTCTGAACGAAATCCTTCTCTGGAACTAGTTGCCACTAGTTATCATGTCACTGAGGCTCTAATAACCTCCTGATCCAACCGATCGGATCCATGCGTCGAATCCCGTCGCTACTAACCCATAGCTAAAAGCGATTGCTACATGACCAATGGTAGCCTTTCATCACACGGAACCTTAAGCAATCCATTGCTTCCTTGGCCTCATATCTGTAGTGACATTCCTACAGTCTTATCACTAGCTTAACCAGGTCTAATCCGGTTCCCAGAACCTGAACGACAGAACATTCTAATCCCAAGCCTTCCTAAAACTGACGGATACCAATTCAGATCTACTCCCGGTTACCTAACTGGAGTGTTACCTGATCCAATCAGATTAATCCCATGAGATACTCCGAAGTGATGAGATCACCAAGATCCATTGTACTCTATCCGATTTATAATAACAACTTCCGATCAACCCAAAATATACCGGAGTCTTCAGCCTACTCCAACAACACGTTCAATACTTGGGACCAGACCTACTGATTGATATAGCATAGCAGCATACTCAATACTCACACATACATCTACAAACACATACAGAGTCTTCAGCATGACTGGACCGCCTCACTAGGCCTTCAGTCATCTGGACCACTCTAAACTATTGAACATCTGTAACATCCAGATTCCCAGGTATATTATTTATTCTTTTATTTTTGGAGGTTGTGAGCGGACTCGGTGAGTTGGTGCTTAGACTCGCCGAGTAGGGTCGCGGATTCTTATCCCGGTTCATGGCTGGGCTCGGCGAGTTCATGAGGTGGACTCGGCGAGTCCACGCTGTTTAATGAAACCCTAATTTCCTGGGTTTGGGACCTATTTAAATGCCCTTAGGGCCATCATTTGCGGCTACCAAACCCCAGAGAGAAACCCTAAAGGAGCTAGAGCGTTTGTGAGAGGATATGAGCCATTTCTTGATCTTTGTGGTTGATTCTTGCAAGAAGGAGGTGTTTCTAGCTTAAAGGAGACCAAGGAGGTTGTGCATCTATGGATTTCGAGCAAGAGAATTCATCTTTGAGGTATTATATCGCCCCTTTATCTGTTTTGTGGAAGGAATCCATAGATGTAGAGTTTTATGACCTTTATTGGAAGAAGATTGTGAGGATATGGCCCTATTCACTTTGATACTTCAGATCTGGACCCATAGTGGTCTATAGAGCTTATCTTAGCTGGCTTTATGTTGAGATATGGAGGTGTTGAGCTAAGGATGTTGCTTTTGGGGCTAAATCGTCAAGTGAAGCCTCCTAGACGTCCCATGAGTGTCAAGACTCGAACTTTACGTGTTTATCAGGATTGGGAAGGTCAGAGCTATGGATTCAAGGAACAAATCTGACCTCAGGAGGCTATTTGAGTTTGTGCATGGCATGAACTCGCCGAGTGCAAGGGCAGACTCGGCGAGTAGGGTTAGGGTTTCCCGTGAATCACTCAGTGAGTGGGCTTGCCGAGTTGGGGGAATAACTCAGTGAGTCACGGGGGGAATCAGAGGACTGAAGTTCAAAGCGGAACTCACCGAGTTGATCTTGAGACTCGGCGAGTTGAGTCAGGGTGGCCCCGCGATTCATACTAGGTGGGACTCGTCGAGCAAGGGGAAGGACTCGACGTGCCAAGCGAGATTAAAGAGTTAGTGGACACGTGTAGACTCGCCGAGTCGCCCAAGTGCACTCGACGAGTCGGGTCAAAGTTTGACCGTTGACTTTTTTTGACTGATAGAATTTGGTCAACAATGTGGCCTTTGAGTCAAAGAGGGGTAAAATGGTCTTTTGCCATTCTGAGGGTGCCAAGATTGGGTTGAGTCTAGGCCCGAGAGATATATTTATGAGAATATTTACTTTATGTGATTAGGCGGAGGCTAGATCGTATGTCTTCTGAGTCAGAGATTTACCGAGACATCTGAGGTGAGTCTTCTCACTATACTGTACCTGGAAGGGTACCTATGTGTGACCGAAAGGTCTGGTATGCTATGAGATATATGCATTGTATGCTATGAGTTGCCTGTTTCGTATGCACTATATATGTGATATGTATGCTATGCTTGATATGGGCCGGAAGGCAATATGATGTGGACTGGAAGGTCAGGGAGTTATGGACCAAAAGGTCGACACGGGTAGGGCCGGAAGGTTTACCAGGTTGGGACGGAAGTCCCCTGAGACACATGGACCGGAAGGTCGTGTGGAGTATGGCCTGGAAAGGCGTATGTATGTAAGTGGTATATTGGGGAACTCACTAAGCTTTTTGCGTACAGTGTTTATGTGTAATGTGTTTCAGGTACTAGTGAGGACCGTAGGAAGGCGCCGACATGACTCGTACACACACAAAGGCGAATTTGGATATGATTGATATGTTTTGTATTATGACCATGTTACATTGGATTTTATGGTTTGTCTTGAATGAAATTATGTTTTAAAGAAATGAAAAATTGTTTTGAAAATTTACGTTGTTAGAAGTTGGTATCAGAGCCTTGGTTTGAGGGATTCAGATGCACCTTCGGGCGTAACTGAACTCAAACTGAGGATTTGAGAAAATTTTCAAATGATAAAAACTAATTTTTCTAAAAAGCAAGAGATTTTGAGACAACCAGAGCGGAGCAGTGTGTACGGTCAGCCAACGACCGAATGGTGAACCCCCCCCCCCCCAAAATGCCCTTACGTTATGTGTTATGAGATATGCTATGTTATGCATGCTAGAGTAGGCTAGGTATTCATATTAGGACTAGAGTGGACTGATTTTTGATGCCTTAGCCTAGGAGAATTCTGCTGTTATGAGATGCCTTGAGAGCGAATAGGTAGCCAATGAATAGAGAGAATAGAGTACTTGCGATCCGGGATCCAAGGAGGAGGACTTGGGGTGAATGCTGATACGGTGTGGTCAGTAGTATAGGGCCCGTACTACTGAAGACACCGGATCAGTGAGCAGACCAAGTAAGAATCCTTTGGGTATCGGAGGACGAGTAGGGTTGCGTTATCGAGTGCGAGTATGCTCAATCGAGTCTCTGATATTTTTATGTTGTATTTCAGAGGCATCATGGTTGGGACACGACACACACCTGAGAGCAGTGGGGTCAATGACGAGGAGATCCGTTGTTTGATTCATGAGGAGGTGGTTGCTGCCATCCGGGATGAGATTCCAGAGATGTTTGGGGACATCAAGACCACAATGATTGAGACTTTCGATGAGCGGTACGCTGTGGTGACTGAGGCTGCAGCCGCTGGAGCTACAACAGCTATGGCTGCTGCCAGGCCTCAGGGAGGTGACTCGTTGTTGTTCTGGGAGTTCAGCAACACGAAGCCACCTAAGTTTGATGGGACATAGGATCCGATTGCTGCGATGAGATGGATTGTTCATATTGAGGGATGCTTCTATACGTGTTCATGTCCGGAGCATCTGAGGGTACGGTTCGCTTTGAACCAGCTTCACTTGGGGGCGAAGGATTGGTGGAAATTCGTGACGGCGAGATTCACTCTTGCAGAGATTTCAGCGGTGACCTGGTAGAGGTTCACCGCCATGTTCAGAGACGAGTATGTTCCCCCGGTGGAGAGGGAACAGTTGGTTCAGGAGTTTTTGACCCTTAAGCAGGGTAATGATTCAGTTACAGTGGTTACCCGGAAGTTTCATGAGAGGGCGATGTTCTGCCCTGAGCAGGTGTCTACTGAGTAGGCACGGATGAGTTGGTATTTGGGCATTCTGAGGAGGGACATTCGGGAGTTGGTGTCAAACTCGACGTACCGGACATTTGTTGAGCTCTAGGAAAATGCTCGGAAAAGGGAGATTGAGTTGGAGACTCAGGCCAGGGAGGAGGCCGAGTCTCAGAGGATGGATCGACGGCCGGCTCAGTCTCAGCCGACAGCCAAGCGGACCAAGTCCGTTGATTCGAGGACTGGAGGCCAGAAGGGCCGCACTTGCGGAAAGTGCGGCAAAGGTCATGAGGGGGCCTGTCGATCGGGTGCTTGCTACAAATGTGGAAAAGAGGGGCATATCGCCAAGGATTGCCCCAAAGGATTTATGGCTTGCTTTCATTGCAACCAGACTGGCCATCGAAAGGCCGAGTGTCCACAGTTGCATCAGGGGTCAGCTCAGGGATCGGCACCTGCTGCTAGGGTTACTGAGGTTCGACCAGTGAAGGCCGAGGCTCCGAAGGCTCATGGGAGAGCTTTCCAGTTAACTGCGGAGGAGGTCCACGCAACGCCCGATGTTGTGGCTGGTATGTATTCTGTATTTATCATTTTGCTGAGATATTGTGCTTATATGATGTTATGCATAGGTACTTTTCTTGTGAGTTCTATACCTGCTTTGGTGTTATTTGACTCGGGTGTGAGTCGGTCATTTGTTTCTTTGGCATTTAGTCAGCACATTAGTATCAGTCGAGAGGTGTTGAGTCGACCTCTGCGAGTTTCCATAGCTGACGGGCGAGCAGTGTATGCTACGGATGTGATTCGAGGATGTATTCTTGAGATCTTCGGTGTGGAGTTCCCGATAGATCTGGTTCCGATTACGATGGGGGACGTGTGTGTTATAGTGGGCATGGATTGGTTGAGCTGATTCAGAGCAGTTATAGACTGCGAGCGTCAATTGGTGACGATACAAGACCCTAGTGGGGGAGTACATACGGTGTATGGCAAGGGAACCCGATGTGGGTCAGCGTTTTGCTCGGCTGCCAGGGCAAGGCAGAGTTTGCAGCAGGGATGCAGTGGATTCGTAGCCTATGTGATGGACACGCGATTGGCCGCTGGGAGGCCAAGTTCGATTGATGAGGTTCCGATAGTGTGCGAGTTCCCGAATGTTTTTCCCGAGGAATTGTCGGGTGTGCCTCCTGAGAGGCAAGTGGAGTTCCGTATCAATTTGATTCCAGGAGCAGCACCTGTCGCCAAGGTGCCTTATCGCCTCGCGCCGCCAGAGATGTAGGAGTTATCCTCACAGCTTCAGAAGCTGCTGGGGAAGGGGTTTATTCGACCAAGTAGCTCGCCTTGGGGAGCACCGATTCTTTTTTCAAGAAAAAGGATGGTTCACACCGGATGTGTATTGATTACCAGGAGTTGAACAAGCTGACGGTCAAGAACCGTTATCTGTTACCAAGGATCAACGATTTGTTCGATCAGTTACAGGGAGCGTCTTGGTTCTCCAAGATAGACTTGTGGTCGGGTGATCATCAGATGAGGGTTCGGGATGAAGATATCCAGAAGACAGCATTCAAAACTCGTTATGGGCATTACGAGTTCGTGGTGATGCCTTTTGGGATCACCAATGCACCAGCTGCGTTCATGGATCTCATGAACAGGGTGTGCAGACCGATGTTGGATCGATCGGTGATTGTTTTCATCGATGATATATTGGTATATTCGAAATCCAGAGAGCAGCATGAGGACCATTTGAGGGAAATCCTTGGATTTCTGAGATCGGAGAGGCTTTATGCGAAATTCTCCAAGTGTGATTTTTGGTTACGGGAGGTCCAGTTCCTAGGGCATCTCGTTAACCAGCAGGGGATATTGGTCGACCCGGCCAAGATTGAGGCTATGATGAGTTGGGAAGTGCCAAGGTCACCTACTGAGATCAGGAGTTTCTTAGGATTGGCAGGCTATTATCGGAGATTTATCAGGGATTTCTCCATGATCGCCGTGCCACTCACCAAGTTGACCCGGAAGGGTGTTGCATTTTCTTGGGGTCCGGAGCAGCAGACCTTGTTCGAGACACTTTGCCAGAGATTATGCGAAGCCCCGGTGTTAGACCTTCCGGAAGGGATGGAGGATTTCGTGGTATATTGTGATGCATCGATATCCGAGTTGGGAGCGGTGCTTATGCAGAGGGGGCATGTGATAGCATATGCATCGAGGCAGTTTAAGCCTAATGAGTCGAGGTATCCCACTCATGATCTAGAATTAGGGGTTGTAGTGTTCGCCCTCAAGATTTGGCATCACTATTTGTATGGGGTTCGGTGTATGATATACACGGACCACAAGAGCTTGAAGTATTTGATGGATCAGCCCAACCTGAATATGCGCCAGAGGAGATGGTTGGATGTAGTAAAGGATTATGATTGTGAGATCCTATACCACCCGGGCAAGGCTAATGTGGTAGCCGATGCCCTGAGCCGTAGGGCAGAGGGCGCCCCGATTGGAGATATTTGCATGAGATTGACAGTGATGACTTCGGTATAGGACACCATTCGAGGGGACCAAGCGGAGGTCGTGAGACCGGAGAACCGCAAGAGAGAGCGAGTGATCGGGCAGGTATCAGAGTTTATTACCGATAGTCGAGGACTTATGACTTTCCAGGGTCGGGTTTGGGTACCGTTTGTGGGCGGGACACGTACCGTCTTGATGGAGGAGGCGCATAGATCGAAGTTCTCGATCCACTTCGGGGCCACTAAGATGTATTTGGACCTGAAGAAGGAGTATAGGTGGCCCTGTATGAAGAGGGATGTTGCATGGTTCATAGAGAGGTGCTTGACCTTTCGCAAGGTTAAGCCCGAGCACCAGCGTCCATATGGTAAGATGCAGCTGTTAGAGATTCCCGAGTGGAAATAGGAACAGATTACCATGGATTTCATCACCAAATTGCCGAGAACTGCGAGAGGTGTCGATGCAATTTGGGTGATTGTGGACAAGTTGACGAAGAGCGCTCACTTTCTTGCTATCAGTGAGAGCTCTTCTGCTGAGAGGTTGGCAGAGTTCTACGTGAGGGAGGTGGTATCGTCAGATGGAGTACCGATCTCGATCGTCTCAGATCGAGATGTGCATTTCACTTCTAGATTCTGGAAGAAATTTCATGAGGAATTGGTTACGAGACTGAATTTTAGTACCGCATACCACCCACAGACTGATGGGAAGAGTGAGTGGATGATTCATATGCTCGAGGACATGCTCCGAGCATGTGTGTTGGATTTCGGCGGGCGTTGGGACACGTACTAGCCCTTGGTAGAGATTTCCTACAACAACAGCCATCATTCGAGCATTGGTATGCCACCCTTTGAGCTGTTGTATGGGAGGAGGTGTCGGACCCCCATTTGCTAGGGAGAGGTAGGGCAGCGTGTGATGGGTAGTACAGAGATCGTGCTTCAGACGACAGAACAAATACAGCAGGTCAGACAGAGGTTGTTGACCGCTCCGAGTTGCCAGAAGAGTTATGCGGACAGGCGCCAGTCCGAGCTCGAATTTCAGGTCGACGACTTCATGCTCCTGAAGGTCTCTCCTTGGAAAGGAATGATCCGATTCAGGAAGAGGGCAAGCTGGGGCCCCGATATATTGGTCCTTTCAGGGTGATCGCGAGAGTAGGAAGGGTAGCCTACCAGTTGGAGCTACCCGCAGAGTTGGGTTAGATTCATGACACCTTCCACGTGTCGCAGTTGAGAAAGTGTATAGCCAACGAGTCGGCAGTGGTGCCATTAGAGGATATTCAGGTGGATGCGAGCCTGAACTATGTTAAGAGACGAGTGGCGATTAGGGATTGGAAGATCAAGGTTCTGAGAAACAAGGAGGTGCCTCTGGTACAGGTCCAGTGGCAGCATCCGAAAGGGTCAGAGTTGACTTGGGAGCCGGAGCGAGAGATGCGGGAGCAGCATCCCGAGTTGTTTGCAGAGTAAGACTTCGGGGCAAAGTCTGATTCTAGTGGGGGGGATTGTAACATCCGGATTCCCAAGTATATTATTTATTCTTTTATTTTTGGAGGTTGTGAGTGGACTCGGCGAGTTGGTGCTTAGACTCGCCGAGTAGGGTCGCGGATTCTTATCCGGGTTCATGGCTGGACTCGGCGAGTTCATGAGGTGGACTCGACGAGTCCACGCTGTTTAATGAAACCCTAATTTTATGGGTTTGGGACATATTTAAAGGTCTTTAGGGCTGTCATTTGCGGCTACCAAACCCCAGAGAGAAACCCTAAAGGAGGTAGAGCGTTTGTGAGAGGATAGGAGCCATTTATTGATCTTTGTAGTTGATTCTTGCAAGAAGGAGGTGTTTCCAGCTTAGAGGAGACCAAGGAGGTTGTACATCTGTGGATTTCGAGCAAGAGACTTCATCTTTGAGGTATTATGTCGCCCCTTTATCTGTTTTGTGGAAGGAGTCCATAGATGTAGAGTTTTATGACCTTTATTGGAAGAAGATTGTGAGGATATGGCCCTATTCACTTTGATACTTCAGATCTGGACCAATAGTGGTCTATAGAGCTTATCTCAGTTGGCTTTATGTCGAGATATGGAGGTGTTGAGCTAAGGATGTTGCTTTTGGGGCTAAATCATGAAGTGAAGCCTCCTAGACGTCCCATGAGTGTCAAGACTCGAACTATATTGTACCTAGAAGGGTACCTATGTGTGACCGAAAGGTCTGGTATGCTATGAGATATATGCATTGTATGCTATGAGTTGCCTGTTTCGTATGCGCTATGTATGTGATATGTATGCTATGCTTGATATGGGCCGGAAGGCATTATGAAATGGTCCGGAAGGCAATATGATGTGGACCGGAAGGTCTGGGAGTAATGGACCGAAAGGTCGATACGGGTAGGGCCGGAAGGTTTACCGGGTTGGGACGGAAGTCCCCTGAGACACATGGACCGGAAGGTCGTGTGGAGTATGGCATGGAAAGGCGTATGTATGTAAGTGGTATATTGGGGAATTCACTAAGCTTTTTGCGTACAGTGTTTATGTGTAATGTGTTTCAGGTACTAGTGAGGACCGTGGGAAGGCACCGACATGACTCGTACACACACAGGCGGATTTGGGTATGATTGATCTTGGGATTGATATGTTTTGTATTATGACCATGTTACATTGGATTTTATGGTTTGTCTTGAATGAAATTATGTTTTAAAGAAATGAAAAATTGTTTTGAAAACTTACGTTGTTACAACATCTCCTTGGACCACCCCCTGGTGATCTTTCCCATGCAGACTGTTCTCATCCACTTAGGGTTCCGAACTCCTGATCCATTTCGTGAACTCTAACCCCGGCCTAACGCTAGGCCTCATGTCGATCGTCCATCCTCTCAGAAATCCGTGGTTTGTTCCCTGACCTGTATGTCTACCACGTACGCTAATAACCCACACACCTGTGTTGAATGTATTGTCGAGTCCTGGCAGCTATCACAACCCTTAACCTATCCATCCAAAACCTTCAGAATCGAGCACACCCTTGACCGAATACTCAAACTAAACACAATTCATGACTAGAACTCGAACCTGGTTTCCAGACTTCTGCTATCAAGCACCAGGAAAACGTGATACACATGCTCGGGAGTTTTACCAAACTCCCAATTCGCACAACCCACAAACCAAACAGCCACTTGGGTTATCTTCCTTCCTGACAACGATGTGAGACTTATCGCTTTTTCAACATTGATCATGCTTCTGCATCTCGGGACGATTCTCCCCCACTTAGCTTTGACTAAGTCTTCATAATACATGATAATTTGGAGAATTCCCAACCCTTCTCACTTTCTGACGATTGACCCGATGACAACTAACTCTTTCACACTAGTGCTCCGTTACTAGCCAATCCCAAATGATCACACACTCCTAAGAGCCAGATGAACACTTCCTGAATCCCAGTGAAACCGACAGTCACTAATGCTTGGATGACCTCACACTCAAATCCTTACAACGTTGAATAACCCTTATGTGGGACTGTATTCGCAGACCTCCCATATCATGCCTCTTTTTCCAAGGTGCTCCAAAAATGTTTCTCACTCTCGTGCTTCTAGAAATCATATCTTTCAGGGACTGGCACCCTGACATCACTCATTCGCTCAATCATACTCATCTAAACTGTAATAACTGAAACAATCTCTGCCCCGAACCGGCTACAACTACCCGCAGAACATAAACTACAATCCCCAAAAGTGCAATATATCGCACAATCAATCCTTACCGCCCGATACAAAAGATCGAAGGTGAACCGGACCTCAGAAAATACTTATGCCACATCGACCCACCCGCGTTGACCAGCGTTGAACTACTGTCACCAATCTCATCGACTAACTGACCCCGAACTGAAATACAACCTGATCCCAGGGTCATAAGCCTGCTCAATCCTTCGAGCTCATAACATGAAAGGGGTACAATCCTTGCCCTAGAAACGAAATTCCAATCCTATCAATTAATCCTTCCACTTCCGGCTGCATAACTCCAGCTAAACGTAATCTTTCTCCTTTCCGGAGTTCCCGCAACTCACATCCCGGCCTCGAGAAAAACCCTCGAAGCATCAAATCTAGAAACGCATGTGCTAGCCTCCTGCTCAACCTGCGGAAATATAACGAGTACAAATCAACTTCCTGGTCCCAGATAACTGCAGCCCTCTGCTCATCAAAATATGTACCAATAACAAGTCCCGGTACTGGAAAGCTTGACCAGCTCCTCCCCCTGTCGTTGTTACAGTTGATACAGCTGCCGCGACATCCGCCTCGGCTATGGCTGCATAGCGCTCGTTGAATTACTCAACCATGGAGGTCTTGGTAGACCCAAACATCCCCAAAAATTGTTCCCTGACAACCCCAATCACCACCTCCTAGATGATCTCACTGACACGGTCCTCTGACAATGCTGGCCTATCCTGGCTACCAGCTCCTGATCCTAACCTGGATCCGGTTTCAAGTCGTCTCGTATCCACTATTTTGGTAATACCCCAAGAAGATCTCAGATGACTCATATAATAACAGGGAACCAACTCCTAACTAAACCCTAGGGGTTGTGACTTCCTTGCTACGCGTATGGGTCATGTGCTTTCAGTAGTACGGGCCCATACTACCTTCCACACCTACCCATATTTGTCTCAAGTATCATCACAACGCCCTAACAATATGCGTAATCATAGCGAGCGCTCAATCCTCACTCCTAGAGGAATTCTAAATATCACATAACTGGCCTCCCGACCTCACACAACCCACCCATCCATGAAATTTCCACCAACCCTGTAGCACTAATGTATGTTATCCATACACAACGTTGGATCCTATAGACTTTTGAATATCTGATCATACCCTAAGCCCCCAAGCGAGAACAGAAGATAAGGCCAAATCAAACATTCTCAGGCTATAAGATCTTAATTATATACAGCTGTGATGCATACACTAAGCAACTACAGTAATGATGTCAATCTCATATAAAGGAAACCCTAGGCTAGCAGGCATCATGTAATCAGACAATTCTATCATGCAATTCCTAAAGATCCCTAGCCTAGCACGAGCATGTTGTTCTAACATATCACATAATCAAATAACTGTATGGTATTTTGGGGTCTACTTACTGGCTCGACTGATCGTACACTTCGCATCCTCTTTTACTTATTTTGAAAACCATTTTAGAAATCACTTTGAAAACCTTTCCTTGATTTGAGACTAGATTCACACGAATGTTCCTCCAATTCACTCAAACCAAGGCTCTGATACCAACTTGTAACACCCATAAAATTTGAGTCAAATTAAAACTTTTTAATACATTTTAAAACCATCAAGTTATTACAGTTTGTTTTCAAAATAGTTTAGACATCAGAGTATCCCCAGAATCAATTCATAAGACCATAAATATATGAGGAGCTGTACGATCACGCCTTTCCCTTCCTGCGATCATCTGATGTACCTGAAACAATAAACTGAAATTGTAAGCCCAAGAGCTTAGTGAGTTACCCCAAAAATACCAACACCATACAACATAACCATATCATATAACCAACACGACAACACACATAATAAGTCGCCAGCCTGACTGGACCGCCTCACAAGCCTTCAGTCTATATGGACTATTCTCCGAGCATTCGGCACGTCTGGACCGCCTCGCAGGGCCTACAACCTATTCGGACCGCTCGTCGGGCCTTTGGTCTGACTGAATCCCTTTGTAGGGCCTTCTGGTTATCCAGACCGCCCTGGGTATGTTGGCCTCCAACACAAAGCAGGACTGCCTCAACCCAACCCTAAATCAAACAAGCATGTGTACATATATATATCATACACTTGCATATATATATATATATATATATATATATATATATATATATATATATATATAAAACAGTCATACCAATCTAACAGATCACCAATCATAGCAACGTCCTATAACCAGGATACCGACCTAACCAGGTCACTAACATAGCATCATCCTATATACCAGGATACCGATATAACAATCATAATAGCATAACAACATCCTATCTACCAGGATACCAATCTAACAGATCATAACAACATACAAGCATACTATAACCAGGATACCAATCTATTCTAAATCTAACATAACAACCATCCTAAACCAGGATGAAATCTAGCATCTCAATAACATAGCAACCATCCTAAACCAGGATGTAATCTAGCATATAACATAGCAACCATCCTAAACCATGATGTAAATCATAAAGGGTCGGCCTTAGTGACGTAAACCATGTTGATATAGTGAGGATAACTCACCTAGCACTACTGAAGTCCCGCGGATAAAACTCCAACTGTTGGTTGACAGCTTCCCGAACTGTCAACATCAAACAACACCCAATTAATAATTAGGTTCCAAGCCTAAGGTCCAACTTACACACCAAAAGCCCAAAAGTCAAGTAATGGGCCAAAGCCCAACATGTGGCCCAATTTTTTTTTCCAAATTGGGCCCAAACCTCTAAATGGTCTTTCCTTAAGGCCTAGTATCACATAATCACAAAGGCCCAATTATGGCCCATCTAAGGCCCAATTTACCAAATTGGGCCCAAGTCCCTCACATGGGCCTTATTCTAAAACCCATTTAATTATTCAAGTCCATTTGCTTGATCTTGGATGGCCCATTAATAATCTAATCATCAAGGCCCAAGAGAAGGCCCAACAATAAACCCAAGTAAAATTAGGGTTTATCATAAAATGACGATTAGGGTTAAGTGTTTCTCACTTAACCCATTACAGACTTAATCAATTAAGGACTTAATACATTAAGTCCATTATTGCCTTAGGTTAATTTACCAATGATTATTATTTAATATTTGAAGTTATTAAATAATCTCGTGCGTGTGTGTCCTGACCATTTCCCCCAAATTAGGGTTTTATGCCAATAGGGTTTTCCAAATCCTAATTAGGGTTTCCTACCCAATCTTAGCCCATTAATCAATTGGTTGGGCTTTTAGGTCACTTTGGGCCTCATTGGGCCCACTAGGGTTTCTTTGGTCCCATTAGTTTTTCATTGGTCCCACATTGACCAAACATCCCCCAAACGAGGTCCAAACGCAATCAAAACACACCGCCACCCGACACGGTGGCCGGTGGCGGCAACCACCACCTCATAGTGGTGGTTCATGCTTTTCTATTATTATTCCAATTACATATTACAATGATACACACACACTATCCCAAAATAAACACCTAATAATTTCACAACCAACCACCATGAGGCGGCAGACGGTGGTCAGAGATGGCAGCCACCACCTCATAGTGGTGGTACTAGCGGTTCTTGATTCCCCACCCACAAACTACACACCCTACAACAGGAACAAACACCCACCAACTTTATTTCTTGCAAACGGATCCAACCACTCTCCTGGTGGCGGTTGGCGACGACATTCATCGGTAATAGCAAACCATAGCGACCTTGACGGCGACAACCACCATGGCTGACGGCCATGGTGGTTTTCGTGACTCCATGTGGACAGAACCCATGATAGCAACATTCCCCCTTGCGAGCCACGAACACAGCCATCATTTCACGGTGGCATGTGGCAGGCGGTACCCGGAGGTCACAGAATGAGACAGCCACTCGGAGTGGTGGTCTTCCTTGGCTTCGTACGACGTGAAACAACATCCAACAGACAGCCACCCCCGCAACGACTCATGACAGTTGGAGGGAAGAAACGATTGAGCGGCCTACATCGTTGGTGGATCAAGTGGCGGCGGCCGAGAGGAGTCCTCATGAACATGACGACTAAAACGCAAGCGAGATTTATTCCCGATGTTAGGATGGACCGGATGTTGGTGCTCCGGTGGTTGGGGCTTCGACTGATCAGAGAGACAAGGGAGAGTCGGGGTGGTGACGGTGGCTGGAGCCTACACCATTAGAGTTAGGGTTACCGGTTGTAACTGATATATACCACCCTCCACGAAACTTGGCCCCATTATACCACATTCAGTCCCTCCTTCTTCCTTTTCTTTCAAATTAATCCATATTTTACACTTTTAACCTTGCATCCTTAAACTCTTCACAATTCAAGTCCAAAATGTTACCGATCAGCCCTTCATCCACAAATCTTTCCAACACAAGTCCAAAATTTACTCTTTAGCCCCTGACTTCTAAAGTCCTTTGCAAAATAAATCCCATGATTGCACTTTAATCCTCAGAACTTCAATTCTTATTATTTGGCTTCCCGAAACCATCACTTTAGTAATTTATTAATTAATTTTGGGCAATAAATAATATAAAATAATAATAAAAATTATTACTCGGGTTTCGGGTTTATTATTTAGTTATTTTATTTTAAACGAGATGTTACAACCATGGCCAAATCAAACTACAAATTAAACAAGTTTTGATCTTCAATTCAACTTACAAAATGCAAATTAAAGTGTTTCCAAAGTGCTAAGAAGTGGTATGATCTCCTAAAATCGCCCTCTTGAAGTCCCAAGTCGAAGTTTTGTCTAAATGTGCCAGGAAACAAAGATAAATCGGAAGTTACAATATCAAAATCCATCAGATAGCGTTACACGGCCCGTGTAACGTATGTATTGCTGTTACACGGATGTGTAATGGCTCCCTTGTGCTGAATTACATGCAAAACACGACCGCGTAATGTATGCCTTGCCAAAGCGCGGGCCGTGTAATGCAGTACAAAATAGCCATTTCTTGATTTTCTCAATTTCTTCAATTTAGCTCCGAAAATTCCTAAACTTCACAGATAGCTTTCCCTTGAACATCCTAAGCATGCTCCAATCTTCAAATTACCCTGAAACATCCAAAAAAATTGGTGAAGTGTAGATAGATCCTCGATAATGTCCCTAAATGCAAAATGTATGAAAATTACACTAAAAATGCAATGCAATGCTATGAATAAACATGAAATTAACCTATGAAAAGGTGCAATTTATGCACCTAACAGATCTACAAGCTATACCACGTTCAAGACCAAGAATCACTCTAAAAGGAACTAGGGTTTTAGGGACGTAAATGTCCAATCGACATAAGAGTGCTTAAATAGGGTTCAAGGACCAAAAATTTGGGTTTTGACTTAAGCCATATACGCCCCGCGTACGTGGTGCATGTCTACGTCCATGCCACCCTAGTACGCTAAGCGTACACATATGTACGCTCAACGTACGTAGGGACTTCCTTTGTAACAATAAATTCATTCAAAGGATTAAAAGGTAAATACCTGCATTCCGAATGTCACACTGATTCTTTTTACTTATTCATAGTTTTTTTTCGAAAAGAAGAACCAAATTGATAGTTTGCCATTTTCTAAAATACATGTAAACTAAAACTAAGAGGTTGTTTGGCAGTATCATAATTTTTAAGATGTCTGAATTTCTAAGAGGTCTGAATTTATAATATCTGTATTTTGAACAAACACTAATGTAAGTTTTTTTTTAATAGTAAAGACCCTTTTATTCAATAGTAGAGACCCTTTTATTGAGCAAGCTCATTATTTTTAATGTAAGAAAATAAAGTTATTTAACAACATATGATAGAACTCAAAAACATAACCTCCTAGTTGTAACCAAGATTACCTAAATCCTAGAACTAGATACTTTAGATTGTAGATTTACTCATACGAGCTTAAACTTGCATTGTTGAATTAAGAAATTACTATAAATAATACTTGTAGTTTGTGTATGACATCATTAAACCAACAAAGTTTGTACACTTTAAGATTTATGAGCCATCAAATAACACAAAAGATCATCCACATATTGTGCAGAAAAATAGTTTTTTAGGTACACAACCAACCACCAGCGTTTGATGATAATCGAGTTTTAGGGCTCCGATTTCATAAAAATTCCAGAATAATCGATTTTTAAGGCAAAAAAAAAACAAACATTACCTAGATCCATTCCATAATAATTTGATTTCATAACCATATCAAGGCAGACGGAGGCGTACCGACCAAGGAACAAGGGTGGGGACCGACATTGTCGAGGGTGGCACTGCCAAAGCTTAGCGTCAGAGGTCGCAGCTAGGCGAGGCGACGATGCTATGCGTGGTCGGTGATGGGAAGAGGTGGTTGGAGTTGGTAGGAGGTGGGAGGAGAACGAAGATGATCTAGTGAAGCCATGAAGGTAGGGGTGTTTTTTATGGATGTATGCGTGCACACGAAGGCAAAAAAAGGGGAACGACGTTTTTTGTATTTTATTATTATTATTTTTTTGTATTTTATTATTATTATTTTTTTATTGAGATAGACATCCAAATTTGAAAGTTTAAAAGGTTTATAAAAGATTTTTAAAGGATTAAAACTCTTTTATTAATATGCAACAAAATATTCTTAATTTTAGGTACCAAAAAACCTCAATCTAGAGCAAATGCATCCATGGTCGATACAATCTCTATGAGAATTATAGGGGCTTAATGTGTGAATATCCATAATAGAGGCTCGGTTTCATAACATATTGTGTCGGCTACCCAATCACGTACCTTCAATTCTTGCATTGAAATTTTGAAACCTCGAAGTACCCACGAAGCCGCCATTTTTTGTCTCCCATACAACTTCACGTGGTTGGAGTCTTCAACGTATTAGATCTACTTCGTGGATGATCAATAACCCTCTCAAATCTCACCACGTGTCCACTCCACAAACTTCGAACACACCCGATCTATATATACCCATGTAGTTGAACGTATTCTACACACCACAACAGAAAACAGAGTTTCAAAGCCCTTTTCGTTCTAATCCAAAACAGTAAAACCCCACATTTCCCTCAAATCTTCTTGTAAATCCTGCAAAACCCAAACTTTGATTTGTTAATCGTTAGCTTATCGTTGTTTTTACATTGTTTTTGGTTTTCTTCAACGATTAACATGTGTGATGCATATACTCGCCGGATTTTAACTTCTCCGGCGATTCGTCCATCCGAAAAAGCGTCTCCGGCGACCCTTCTTTCCTCTCTGATTACCCTTTCTGATACCATATGTTCATACAAATCAAAACCCTTTTACTCCAATGCTCGAAATGCGAAGGATTCCCTTCTTCTTGTCGGGAATATCCTCGTATTCCTCGAAGATATCCGACGAGATCAAACCGGTCTGTCAGGCGCGATGATTCTTTCACTGTCGGAGCTCCATTACGTGTTCCAGAAGCTCCGGTTCTTGTTGGAAGACTGCACAAAATCTGACGCCCGGATGTGGATGCTAACCCGATCCGAAAAGGTATCCAATCAGTTTCGGGCCATTTTTCGATCCATTACTGTAGTTCTTGACGTGCTGCCATTAGATTCAATTCATGTCTCATTTGAATTGAAAGAACTAATGGGTTTGGTAAAAAATCAAGCCTTGAGTTCAAAGCTTGGGTTCCGACCTGAAGATCAAAGAGTCTTGGAGCATTTGACATCCATTTTGGACCAGTTGGAGCATCAAATGGTTCCGGATCGTTACAATCTGAAACGGGTTCTTGATTATTTGGGTATTTCGAGCTGGACTGAATGCAACAAAGAAATCAAGTTCTTGGATTCGGAAATTGGGTCGGAAAGATCCACCACCAAGAAATCGGATCTTGGTATCCTCAGTAGTTTGATGGGGCTCATGATTTACAGCCGTTGCACGGTTTTCACCACCGTCGACATAGAGAGATTCACGGTTTCCGGCGACACTCACGAAAGCACTTCCAGTCATTTGAATAAATCATTGAACGTTGATGATTTCCGATGTCCGATTTCTCTAGAGATCATGTCAGATCCGGTGACTTTAACAACCGGGCACACATACGATCGATCATCCATTGAGAAATGGTTCCGGTCAGGCAATTTAACCTGCCCAAAAACCGGCGAGAAGGTAAATAGTAGCAATTTGGTTTCAAATTTGTGTATAAGAAGTATCATCAAGCAATATTGTCACGAAAATGGGATTCCGGTGACCGAGTCCGTTGATAGCAACCGCAATCGGGACACTACTAATACAGACACCGGCGGCAGTGTGGCGGCAGAGGCGGCCATAAAGATGGCGGTTGAATATTTGATCGATCGCTTAGTGTTTGGCACAAATGAGGTTAAACACAAAGCTACTTACGAGATCCGAATGCTTAGTAAAACAAGCGTTTTTAATCGGGCTTGTTTGGTTGAATCCGGTGTGGTTCCGAGTTTATTGGATTTGCTATGTGTTAAGAACCCTAAGATTCAAGAAAACGCGATTGCGGCGTTATTGAATCTCTCAAAGTACTCAAAAACAAAGAAAGTACTTGTCGAAAATGGAGGGTTAGAACTAATTCTTGAGGTTGCACAAAACGGGTTAAGAATGGAAGCCCGACAACACGCCGCAGGTACTTTGTTTTATCTTGCTTCGGTAGACGAGTATCGGGACATCATCGGGAAAATCCCGAGATCGATTCCAGTTCTAATGGAATTAGTCCAAGAAGGTACGAATCGATGCAAAAAAAATGCACTGGTGGCGATTTTCGGGCTACTGATGTACCCCGAAAATCATTGGAAAGCGCTAGCAGCGGGAATAGTCCCGCTGCTAGTTGATCTATTAAGATCTCCGTGTCAACACGAAGATCTGTTAATAGATTCTCTTGCGATTTTAGCCACTTTGGCTGAAAAATCCGATGGGACAATGGCGATTTTGAGTTGTGGAGCTCTTCATGTTATCCTTGATGTTGTAGCTTCTACATCATCAAGGGCAGCAAGAGAGCATTGTGTTACATTGTTGCTTGCAATGTGCACAAATGGTGGGGGAGACGTGGTTCACGTTTTAGTATCGAACTCGGCTCTAATGGGACCTTTATATTCCCTCCTCACCAGTGGTTCTCGTGCTAGCAAGAAAGCGAGTTCGTTGATCAGAATTTTACATGAATTCAACGAAAAGAATGCTTCTTCGGGCACTAGACGTCCTATTCGCTTCCAAGAACAGTTTGTAGATGTTTGGTAGTTTGTACATGCTGTACATTTCGTGACATTAACTTGGTTTTTTAAAGAGCTAATGTCACATATATAGCTTCTGTTATTTTTTTGTATGAAGCTATAATGAATATTTCACGATTGTATTTATCTTTTTCTTTATATGAATAGGACAAGCACATTTTACGTACCTTGTGTAAGATGTCATTTTTTTTCTGATCTAATAGAATTAATATTAACATTTTTAATGCAATTAGCCAAGTGGCAGATCCAACAAATTTCTTCCGAAGCCATGGAACATGTATACTGGTTATGTAAAAAGTAAAAAGAAAACAGTACGCGTTATATTTGAATCATTGAATGGACATATATACAACAATTCTTACTTTTCATAATACTGTGGCTATGACATTGATATAAATATCAATTTAAATTAAACAACAAATGAACAAATACAGAAAATAATGGAAATGAACTTCATTTGGGCCATTCAAGTCTCGAAGCTACAACCTTAACCTTAATCTTAACCTTATTCACATGAGTTGCTAACCAAATACATGTAGATCCTCCGAAACTACATATATTACTTAATGTATAAATAATGACTTAATAGAGAAAGCCATGGATACAAGACTTTTCTGATTAAATCTATCTTTTTACAATTTTTCCATCACAAATTCTTTCCTTTCATTTTGTAATCGTCTCATATTCTTAAATATCGTTTAGAAATCATTTCCCTGATAACACTTAATGGGAAAAGATAAATAGGGCCTAAGCATATGACCTTTTCAATCTAGACAGTGTCCGAGGAAAATGAAGGTGTAAGTGACCGATCTCGTATCGAAATGTCAAGAGCCTTTTCAACTCCTGCGACCACTTGTTCCATCGATGGCCTTTGTTGCTTCATCCCTATACATGAAACCGCTAGATTGATCATACACTCAAAAGCTTTAAATGAGTAATCCCCATTAAGTTTCGGATCGGCAAACTCCGTCATACTCCCATCCCTTGTTAGCATCTTGGCCTAATCAACATTAAAACTGAAATTTAACCATAATCGTTATAACGAATCTAAAATGTTGGGGAGGAATCTTACCATCTTCCCAAGTGGCATTGGCCTTTGTAAGTCTATGTTGATCACTCGTTGCCCCGAAAGAAGTTGTAAAAGCACTATCCCGAAACTATAAACATCACCAGATGGATTCACCCGACTATTCTTTTGATATTCGGGATCCACGTAACCAAATGTTCCCCTCACTTCCGAGCTAACGTGAGATAGACCCGTATCGATGATTTTTGACAAACCAAAGTCCGCTAACTTCGCTTGAAAGTTCACGTTCAAGAGGATATTTGTTGGCTGAAAATTATTTTTAATATAAAAACATTAGACTTGTTGGATGTGTACAAAGTCCTTGATTTTCTTTCCAATATAGACTTCAAAGAGAGATGTGAGAATTCAACATATATACAGATATAGACATGACCATGTCAAGTTGATGTATGAATCCAACAAGAATCATCATAAAAACTAAAAACCAAAAGCAAAACGCTTACTTTTATATCGCGATGAACTATGCATCCTCCGGGATATGTATGAAGAAACCATAGCCCTCGAGCGCAATCAATCGCAATGTGAAGACGTTGGATCCATGTGAGAACTTTATCTTTACTAAATAGCCATTCTGAAAGATTTCCCCAATGACAAAGCTCATAAACAAGAAAACACTCGCCTTCGCCCTCGCAATGGTCGAGCAATCTTACGAGGTTTGGATGTCTTACGTGTGACAAACTCGTGATTTCCCGCACAAACGTTTCCATTTCTCCATCGTTCACAATGTGCTTTATCGCAACATTTTGACCATTCACAAGTACGCCTTTGTACACTTTCCCTTCACAAATGAACACCTCTCCAATTAAAAAATTGCAAACTTACAGATAGAAAACTTTTAATGTATTTGATGTGCATGAGACCGAGACCAACATCAACATGACAAAAGTTGCACAAAAAAGTTTTAATTATGTGTGAAAGGACTCAATTTCTATCTCTTATGCTGAAAAAACGTTAATGACATCCTCATTATCGAAAACAACATTTTATAATATCATGTCACGTGTAACAAAAGCAACCTAAATATTGATGAATCATACAGTAAAATTCTTACCCGCGTTTCCTTCACCGATGAAGTTTGATGCTTTGAGATCATTGGTAGCCGCATAAACATCCCTAACTGTTAACTTCGTGCTTACTTCTTTTGGAAATGGTGACCTTATGACAGACATATCCACTTTGCCCATTGGCAACTTTCCGGCGACTGACCTTCTAAACCAAATCCACAATGCCATGATTATGATCATGATCCCGATCAGACCTCCCACCAGAATTACGACAACTGAAAATTTCAAGAAATTATCCGATGATTAGTGTGAATTTTACACTTGAATACGTGTTCTAGATAACTCACCAGTGGTCCTCTTTTTCTTGTGTTTATGATTATCATCTTCAAGATTCTGGGATTGATCTAATCGAAAACTTATTTGATGCTGGCCAAGACACTGATAAACGGCTTGAACCCATTTGAAATCAGAGATCTTTCGACTCACCATCGAAACAAGCACAGCGAATCTACAAATTTCAGTCTCTTCCACACTACTGTTCGTAGTCAAAGCACCAATCTTTTTCCATCTTTCTAAACAAGAACTGCAGTCGTTTCTTGATTCCAATACCTCACAATCTTGATCTAGACTGGATAAAGAGCTCTCGAGCTTGTTATCAACATCAGTCAACGTGAAATCCGAGCAGCTTCCCGAACCGGAGGTTAGCTTTTCAACACCGCAGCTCAAAAGATTTCTTCCGTTGCTACCTTCCAACGATGATCGACAAGTTTGTTGTTGTATCAAATTCAAGAAAATCGATCCAGTTTGATTCGTGTGTTTTGATAATGCGGATAGATAGTCTTCAAAAGCTGATTCGCAACAATCGGTGCTGAAAAATCCGTCCCAATTAGCAGTTTTGCAGTCCGAAGAAAGTTGAACGTCAAGAACACATTCATCTGTGAGGTTTTTAGCTAAAACATGAGTGAAGAACACGAAAAGGAACAAAATGGGGATCGTTTTTGTATGAGAAAGTGTCATTGAACTAAGATTTTTGTGCAGAAATTATGGAAACGAAAGTATTTATGATTTTTGGTAGATTATATGTTCAGTGTTCTTCCAGATTTCGAGAATAGAAAGAATAGAATAAGAAACTACACCAAACTTACGCTAAAACACAAATACTGTGTTCATTTTTAGTAAGAATTAATATTTTAATGAAAAATCAAAATATTTAATTTCCTAAAGCCAATTGCCGGCCCTTCCAATTTGAAGAAGTCTGATTAAGGAATTAACAATTTTTATTTAAAAACTTACGTCTTTATCGTATCTGTGATTATGTTACAAAGTAATTACTATGCATATTTAAATACCGAAAAAAAATCGAAGTACGATAGAATCAACAATTTTAAATGACTAGTGATTATTTATGCTCAAATTATAAGTAAAAAGGTTATAATTATTTCTCGTTCCAAAAAAAATAAAAAACAAGAAAAAGTTACTTGCTGTACTTAATTTTTTTTGAATAGTTCATAGATGATATCGGGTATGTGGCCGGTTAGAAGACACACCTAGCAATTAATCTTTGTCTAGTCATTTTTTCTAGACAAAGAGTGAATATGTAAAAAATGAGAGATTTTTAACAATTTGAAAAAGTTGTATTTTAATACAAGCTATTTGATGAAATATTGATGTTATATTAATCATATTAACCTATTTTTTATGATATTATTAGTATTTACCAACTTTTTTTTATAATATTAGTTATATTTAATTTTTTTAAATTTAATAGATTTATCATAACTCATGTGTAAGTGTAAGAAACTGCCGAATACAATTATAAAAAACTCATTCGTTTGTCCTTAAGTAAATTATTATTAGTAATTTTTTTTTATAATACCAGTCAACAATAAATATGTAAAAAATATATTATATTAAAATAAATGCTATTAATATTTCTTTATAGGCCTTATAAGTCCACCACTTAAGTCAGACAAGAAAAGGACGTTGATTTTATAAAATAGAAGTATTTACATTAAGATGGTGTGAGTTCGTACTTGTGTCATATAGCGCTCCAATATCTTTTTAGCATATAGGACAAATATATAAGAACAAGGGTATACAATGATATTGTTCTCTTCTTCACCCATAAAGCATAATTCGTTTTCACTTCGAAAGTGAAACATAATAATTCGTTAATTTTACGATCCTTGGTAATTGTTTGATCTTTTGTATTGTTTCATGTCACGTAGATTGTATTTGTCGTCATATTGGTAATAATTGAACTACGAAGGTTCTCAAACAAAACCAACTAAAAGAAGAAAAAACAAATCCATGTGGTTTGATTGGATATGCATTTAGAATTTGTAACTCAGATTGTTATGATAGTTTAATTTGTTGTGTTTTTCGTTCTTAATATTATTTAAATTTGTTGCCAACCCTTGGTAAAAATATAATTTTACCATTGATATTACATTTACTATTAATTTTAATTGTGAGTTAGCCATAAGAGGAAGTATAATATCTGAATATGATAAGTTAGCAAAGTTGAAAGCCTGAATTGATGTTGGACTAAACCGAGATGTATGCAAATGTAGGGCCATCAAATCCCTCAATATGAATTTGTTGAGGTCCCTTTCCTCTTTTGTAGCATTTTGAATTACCTTACACTACCAGAAACGCGAGTATTAGCAGCGACAGGCCAAAAAGGTCGTCGCGGTTGCCTCGCTGCAAATGCTCCATATGTCGTCGCCAATACCTGTCTCCCCTAATATCCATCGTTGCCACTAAAGCCTTGTCTCCACTAATACACACCCGTCACCACTAAAGGTGTCGCCGCTAATTGTATTTATCATTTTTTTTTTGTAGTATTTAACATTAAAATCAGAAAAAACATTATAACAAGTATAAAAACTGCTACCAAACATTATTTTGCAAAAAAAAAAAATAGTTCAAAACATTAACCACTTAATAATATATATGACATCCGATCCAAAATATTAAATCCAAACATCCGATCCAAAATACTCACCCAAACATAGTGCAACATATCCAAAATAGTAGTCTAAAATACTAACCAAAACAAAACATTTCATTAATCCTAAAAGTAGCTACTCGTCCTCATCACTCCACTCGTTTCCTTCGTTTTATTTCGTGGCGACAATGATTGAAACTACTCTTTCAGTGCCGCACTAAATTTTTGATCTTTTAGCATTGTTTTGCAGCATGTCCAACCACAAAGAAACAAAATATATTATCAACATATCATAATAACATTCTACTTTACAAATTAAGGTCATGATGATTATATCATCCTTTTTTTCCATTATAGCATTGTTCTTTCCAAGTACATTTTTTTTTCATTTTTCCATTATAACATTGTACTATACTAAACTAACAATTACCAAACTACAAAATACCAACATATCAAATTATAACCAAACTACATCCTACACACATTTCATATACATTATAGCATTGTACTTTTTTTTTTTTTTTTCATTTTTCCATTATAGCATTGTACTATACTGAACTAACAATTACCAAACTAAAAAATATCAACATATCAAACTATAACCAAACTACATCCTACAAACGACATTGTTCGTCTTCCTGCACTTGCCGCAGTGGTCATGGCCATGCTGTCCTCTCGATCGCGAATCAAAAACCTTGGGCTTCTTTCCTGTGCCCTCCGACACGTGAACCTAAACCAAATTCCTCTTCCTCACATACTCCAGATCAATCTTCTGCTCATCATGTCCTCTAATTTCTTGTAGCTAGACATGCTCACAAACTCCTGTATCTCATCCTTCAACATATCATGGTACCTGACCTTCTTCATCTCCTCGTCCTATACATACTGCAAAACCAACAAATCCCTCTCTCGGAACATGGCAATAATCTTTGTCACTGACATAATAGTCTGACGGAGGTCTTGAAACTCTCTTGCCAGCTGTTGGACCTTGATTACTGGTGTAAAATCCGCTCTGAACCTCATTACAAAGTCGACCCAAGTCATCGCCTCAACCACCTCTCTTCCCAAGGCATAACCTACCTTCCCCCCCACCAATCACGTGCTTTGTCATTCAGAAGACAGGATACCAGTTTGACCTTCGCCCCTTCAGGACAGAGGCTGGATCAGAAGGCATTCTCGATGTCCGCCAACCACCTTCTGCTAGCAATGGGGTCTTTCTTCTCAAAAAATTCTGGAAGCCCATATGCACGAAGCTCTCAAAAAGTAAAAGAGCATGCACCCACCATAGCCACCATCTCAGTATAGAAGGCGTTGAGATGCTCATCTATCAACTCCGTAATGCCCTCCTTAATCAAATTAAAAATCACAGGAGTCTGCTCCATAATGTTGCAGGTAATCTCAGACAAAATGAACTCTCGCATCAGATCATCCAAGGGTCCGAGTCCAGAGCCCGAACCCGATCCCTCACCAGAACCTAAACCGCCTCGAGTGACCACCAAAAACACTAGAATAATCTCACACTTAGCGAGTTCCTTAGCATGTTTGTGACTCCCCCTTGACTCAAGTACGAATTATGTACTTTCAATAGTACGGGCCCAATACTACCTTCCACACCTATTCGTACTTTCCTCAAGAGTCGTCCCGACAAGTAACACCCATACCCAACATTCTACATTCCTGCTAAATAATGCATCTGCTAAGCTAACTTGCTTCCTAGGTTCTCCTAGGGTTCCCGTCCCGCCATTCTCCGCCATTAGCTGTAGAAGAAACTCCCACTAACACCTACCAACTACCTTACAAATATAATTACATGTAACATACCCTAGATAATTATTAGACTGTAAGGTTTCACACAACAATGGGTGGACTCAAACAAGTGCTGACAATAGAGTTAAACCTAACCTTCTAAAATTATCTAATTTCTGTAACATGTAACCTAGAATATTCGCTTGATAGTTAAATAGTATTAGCAGTGGTTTCCCAAAATACTCTTATGTTATATGTTTATGAGATTGATATGATGTATTCTCTGATGGATTTTGAGCATTCTAACACTTCCTAAGTGTACATGCAACCCTAATAACCTTGGATCTATGTTTGTCTAATTATCATGCAAAGTTGATTTCCAAGGCTATAATCCTATCTAGCATACATGGGGAACAATTTTAACTTAAATAATAGATAGAACTGCATACCTTGTTGTTGTAAATGTTCCTTGAAACCTTGTGAGCCTAGCACCCCAAGTGTGATTCCTCAAATGCTTCACACAACACCAAATGCTATGGAGTAAACTTGGAGAGAAAGTGTAACACACTAAAATCGGCTCTAGCCCTCTTATTTCTTGTCTAACCGATTTTGGGAGAACACATGAGCTTTATATAGTGTTGACACATCTAGGGTTACACCATGTAAACCCTAATGTGTCATGAATCTTCATTTCCATGACCAATGGGTTTGTAACTCCCATGGAGCCTCCATGGAGCATCCAATGGGTTTAACCCAACTTGACTATCCATGGAGCCTCTTAGCCCACTATATAAGTTATAGATGATTTACATAATCAACCCATATATTTAATTAGTTATCTTTTGATCACTTAATTAATACCAAAATTAATTCTTGATCAAACTAATTAAATAATAATATTAGTATATTAGAACTTATAATATATTAATAACCACAAGTGTTATTTCTCTCATTTAGTCTCTCCAATTGCATGGTGCCATGCAACACAAATGTACCATGCTGAGTCGGGTCAAGTACATACCATAAATAGTTATGGACTTAGACACCTTATCCAACAGTCTCCCACTTGGATAAGTCTAATAACTATAATTGCAAGTATGACTTCAGGAACCAATCGACAATCGTAGCTCTTTTCAAGGTTTCTCGGAACTGAGAAGATGATGGTACGCCATTTCAGATAAGGGATCATATAATCCTCTGTTTTAGATATCAGCCGGACAAACACATGGAACATAGTCTTGCTTATCGTCCAGTAGTTTGTTTCCTGATTTCCGATTTGTTTGACAAAGAACTTAATTGAACACATCAACTTAGTTCTGACCGGGCCCGGTACATAGGTCGAAACAAAATCATCGAGGGGCCCAGATATCAGCTTCTAATCCAAGAAGGAACATATAAACTTCGACTCATATGCTTGTTCTACTACTTGTTAAATTACACACAAACGCACGTTTTATAACATCGAGTTACCAATGCGGTTTCATACGTTCAATGCATAATTAACTCATAGTTAACAAGTCATATCTCTAGGTTTGAAGACTTATATGATATTACCGTCTCGCGATCACTCGAGATAAATTCCATGAAGTGATACCAGCGAGCATGGGTTGAATCCAATACCCAGAACTTATGAGCACTCATGAGTGTTGAGGCCATGTCCAACATCTTAGACCTCTACAACCAACTCATGACAGTGTTACTTCATATCTACTTCCAACATATGACTGACTGTGGATAATTTGAATAATATGTGAAACAACATAAATATTCTGGAAGTCAAAACATGCAAAAGAAATAATAGTAAACGATTGATAAAAGATAGTAACACTTTACTCATAAATAAATACAACTTTTATTCATCATCAAATGTCAATTACATTTTACAAATTTCAATATTATCTAACTACTAAAACTAATATCATCCTTCAACCCTATGCTCCTAGCATGCTGGAGATGCTTAACCCTACCCAGTCCCTTCATGAAGGGATCTGCCGGGTTCTCATCCGATGATACCCTCTTTGCCACGAGGAGTCCTTCTTCAATACGATGTCTGATGAAATGATATTTTCTGTCAATGTGTCTGGATCTCCCATGATCCCTTGGTTCCTTTGCTAAGGCAACTGCACTTTCACTATCACAGAAAATCTCTATAGGCTCCGATATAGCTGGTACAACTCCAAGGTCTCCAATGAAGTTCTTTATCCACATAGCCTCTTTTGCCGCTTCGCTTGCCACTATATACTCTGATTCGCAAGTTAAATCAGCAACTGTCTCCTGCTTGGAACTTTTCCAAGAGATTGCTCCTCCGTTTAGGGTAAAGACCCAGCCCGACTGAGAGCGGAAATTATCCCTATCAGTCTGGAAGCTAGCATCACTATACCCTACAACTCTCAAGTCATCACTCCCACCGAGGGTAAGGACCCAGTCCTTAGTCCTTCGCAGGTACTTGAGAATGTTCTTTACCGCTGTCCAGTGAGCCTTACCAGGATTCCCCTGATACCTGCTAACCATGCTTAAAGCAAAGGCTACATCAGGACGAGTACAGGTCATAACATACATGATCGAGCCTACTGCCGAAGCATAAGGTATCCGACTCATTTCTTCTATCTCAACCTCAGTACTCGGGCTCTGAGTCTTACTCAGTCTAGTGTTACTCTGGATGGGTAACTCTCCTTTCTTGGAATCTTGCATACTGAATCTCTTCAACACCTTGTCCAAGTATGTACTCTGAATAAGTCCAATTAGTCTTCTACTCCGGTTTCTCAAGATCCTTATCCCTAGGATATAGGCAACTTCTCCTAGGTCCTTCATAGCAAAACACTTCCCAAGCTAGGACTTAACTTCCTGCAGAGTTGGGATGTCATTTCCTATGAGTAGTATGTCATCCACATACAGTACCAAATAGCTAACTATACTCCCACTAGCCTTGACATATACACAAGATTCATCTTCACTCCTAGAAAAGCCAAATTCCTTGACTTTCTCATCAAAGCAAAGATTCCATCTGCGAGGTGCTTGCTTTAATCCATAGATGGATTTCTCAAGCTTACACACTCTATTAGGGTACTCTGAGCTGACAAAACCCTCTGACTGATTCATGTAAACATCCTCAACCAACTTTCCATTAAGGAAATCAGTTTTGACATCCATTTGCCATATTTCATAGTCATGAAATGCAACTATGGCTAACAATACCCTAATAGACTTAATCTTGGCTACTGGAGAAAAGGTCTCATCACAATCCACTCCAGGAGTTTGAGAGAAGCCCTTTGCTACTAGTCGATCCTTATAAGTGTGTACATTACCATCCATGTCGGTCTTCTTCTAGAAGATCCACTTGCACCCAACAGTCTTACGACCTGGCACATTGTCAACCAAGTTCCAAACTTGATTGTCATACATGGATTGTATCTCGCTTTCCATTGCCTCTTTCCATTTAGCAGACTCAGGGCCTGCCATGGCTTCCGCATAGCTGTTAGGTTCATCTAGACCTACTAGCGTCTCATTACTAATAAGTGTCTCACCTTCCGCAGTAATATGGAAACCATAGTAATGCTCAGGTTCATTCCTAACCCTTGTGGAACGCCTCAAAGGTACAACTGGAGGTATAATTGGATCAAGAGGAGGTTCCTCCTCAAGTTGACTGCTAGGGTTTGTGGTTCCTTCACCACTTGACTCTTGAAGTTCTTCAAGGTCAATTGGCCTCCTACTGTCTCCTTGGCTTATAAACTCTCTCTCTCTCTCTCTCTCTCTCTCTCTCTCTCTCTCTCAAGACAGCCCTCCTTGCTACAAAGACCACATTCTCACTAGGTCTGTAGAAGAGGTAACCAAAGGATTTTTGTGGGTAGCCGATGAAAATACACTTCTCGCTTCGAGGTTCGAGCTTTTCATGAGTCTCGCGTCTCACGAAAGCCTTGCAACCCCAAACCTTGATGTGGGCTAGACTAGGAACTTTTCCAGTCCACATCTCGTGAGGTGTTTTGGCAACCTTCTTTGTATGGACCAGATTAAGGATATGGGTGGCAGTCTCTAAGGCATACCCCCAAAATGAGATTGGTAGCATAGCTCGACTCATCATGGAACGAACCATGCCCAACAAGGTTTGATTACGCCTCTCAGCTACACCATTCAACTGTGGTGTCCTGGGAGGTGTCAATTGTGAGACAATCCCACACTCCCTTAGATAATCGAGGAACTCAGTACTAAGATACTCACAACCACGATCGGATCGAAACATCTTAATGTTCCTGCCCAATTGATTCTCGACTTCCTGTTTAAACTCTTTAAACCTTTCAAAAGTCTCTGACTTATGCTTGATTAAGTAGACATATCCATATCTACTATAATCATCTGTAAAAGTCACATAATAACGATTAGCATCCCTTGTGGCATGTTTGAAGGGTCCACACACATCCATGTGTACAAGATCCAACAAGCCTTCAGCCCTCTCACATGAACCAGTGAAGGGTGACTTTGTCATTTTTCCAAGTAAGCATGATTCACAACTATCATCTGACTTTAGGTCAAATGACTCCAAGACTGCATCCTTTTGGAGTTGGCCTATGTGTTTCTTGCTTATATGTCCAAGACGACAATGCCATAATGATGCTTTATCCAAGTTATTATCATTAGTAGAATCAATACACATTACATTATTTCCTAAGTTATCTACAACAGACACAGCTTCATACACACCATCACAAGGTAATGCTTTAAAATAAAACACATTATTATAGAAAGCATTTATTCCACCAGTTTTATTATCAAAAGAAAAGGTAAAACCTTGTTTATACAAAGCATGAAAGGAAATAACATTTCTTGCCATTTCTGGCGAATAACAACATTTATTCAAATCTAAAGTAAATCCACTACTAAGCAACAAAGTATAAACTCCAATCTTGGTGACAGGTGAAACTTTCCTATTCGCCATGATCAAGTTTATCTTTCCATGCTCCACATTCTCACTTATTCTTAGTCCCTGCATTTCAGAACAAATATGAATACCACAACCGGTATCAAGGACCCAAGAGTTAGAATAGAGTGAATTATTAGATGAGATAGTGTAAATACCTGCATGGTTGGGTTTAACTTTCCCATCCTTCAAATCTTGCTGGTACTTTGGACAGTTACGCTTCCAGTGCGCCTTTTCATGGCAGTAGAAGCATTCAGCCTCTTTGGGATCAGAAGAAGGTGTAACGAAACCTTTCTTGGTTCCGCTAGAAGAGGAGCCATCAAGAGTCTTACCCTTGGTACCCTTCGAAGGGTTCTTTCTCTTCTTCCCTCTACCTTTCCCGATTGCCAGGACAGGTGCTGAGTTTGGAGTAGTAGCAGGAGTGGTCACAACTGACTTACCTTTAAGACCTAACTACTCATGGAAGTTCACATTCAACTTCATCAATCGATCCACATACCTTTGCATTTTCTGCATGTGGCTTGTGATAGGTTCGCCATCTTTCATTCGGGTTGTGATCATAGAGGAGATGATTTCATATCGCTCTTGACGAGCACTATGATGGTAACGGTCCATCAAATCCTGGTGCATCTCAAAAGGATAGTAGTCCTCATAGGACTTTTGGAGTTCGGATGTCATGGTGGCCATCATGATGCATGCCACTTTGATGGCATCTCTTTCATGTGCCTCATATTCAGCAAACTCCTCAGGAGTAGCAGTTGGCTCAGGAACCTTGAGCTCCTTGTCAAGAACATATTCCTTGTTCTCGTAACGAGTGACCATCCTGATGTTTCTGATCCAATCAGTAAAGTTGGATCCATCAAAGATGACTCTCCCACGTAGATTCATGAGAGAGAAGGAGCCTGTAGGGTTTGAGCCAGGAGTAGCATTGTTGGAAGACATCTGAAAAGGAAGGAAAAAGGTTTAGTTTAGATATAGGGATAGTCCTTAATAAAACACCCAAATGTAATATTAAGGCTAGGATCCAATCAAAATATATATAACCTAGAAGAGGGATGCCATAATCCAAGTTATTAACGTATTTGAAAGGTAGGTGAATGACGATTCACCAATTTCCACCATGAAAATGAAATATAAATTATTAGGTTTTATTTGGCTTTTAGAAATTCCTAGATTCTTTGAGATTCATTGAACTTTTCAATGACATGTTTCAATCTCGAGTGTGCCCTTCATGTTTTGTGACTGGGATACCGAGGATCACAAAACAAGGTGTGAAGTAACCATGCAAATTACTTGGTACCCTTAATGTTTTTCACTTAATCGTTGTGCTGGTAAACCACACACGCTCCTTCCGACCTCATGAAAAACCTTAAGTCACCCTTTGCCTTCCTTCTTAAGTCCAAGTTAGTGTGCCGGTAAACCACACACGCTCCATCAACGACTTAAGCAAGGTGGAAAGTGTAATTTCATGGATTAGCACCTTATTCACATTTTTCCTAAAGTAACTAAGATTGGGAATTTATAAAACATTTAGTTACTTTATAATAATCATTATAATTTTAATGAGAATTTATAAGTCCTTGTCTTACCCGTTCGGCTAACGACCCTCCACCGGTCAAGCAAGCGGTGGGTGAGAGTGGACACCCATTAAGTTGCCATTTTATAGGCAACAACCTTATACCCACCTTATAGACCGGCTTCGTGAATGAGGCGTACTAGCGGTAAGACGACTTTGATCTTATACATATATATATATATATATATATATATATATATATATATATATATATATATATAATTATTAAATCATAATACTATAAGTATAAGGGTAGAATTTTAACTTTTAAAAATCTAAGGGTTGGAACTAAAGTTTTAATCAAGACTTTACTTGTTCCAAAACTTGAGGGCAAGTTTTGTAAACTTTCAAAACTTTTCATTTCTTGTAACTTATGAGTTAATTAGAGTATTTAAAATGAAGACTCTTCATTTTTCTAACTCTTGTGTTCTTTTAATGGTTTTAATTAAAGTGTGACTCTTGGTTTTCCATAACTTGAGGACAAGTTATGGACTCCATTAAAACACATTATGATCAAGAATTAAACTACCAAGTAGGTTACAAGTAATTCCTATGATCATCTAAATTCATAAGATCAAGAACATGAATATCCATATCAAAGTTTCAAAACCATATGAACACATATAATCAAGAATATTGATATTTTCCATTGTAAATGGATTAGAACAAACATTACTCCATCTAAAACAAGTTTTATAACACCAAAACAGTTTAGGGTAATGTTTCTAGTCCATTTCCAGCAGCAACAGTCGAAAATCTGCATTCTGTGGCTCCTACTCGCCGAGTGCACTAACCTACTCGCCGAGTAGGATGAAGATACACATGAACTCGGCGAGTCCCCCCCATGGACTCGGCGAGTTCATCAGGCAGACAACAAGTTTTTCGACTTGTTTCAACTTTTTAGCACAAATAACAAACAAACAAGCCTAGTCTCTGATACCACTGATGGGTTTTGAGCATTCTAACACTTCCTAAGTGTACATGCAACCCTAATAACCTTGGATCTATGTTTATCTAATTATCATGCAAAGTTGATTTCCAAGGCTATAATCCTATCTAGCATACATGGGGAACAATTTTAACTTAAATAATAGATAGAACTACATACCTTGTTGTTGTAAATATTCCTTGAAACCTTGTGAGCCTAGCACCCCAAGTGTGATGCCTCAAATGCTTCACACAACACCAAATGCTATGGAGTAAACTTGGAGAGAAAGTGTAACACACTAAAATCGGCTCTAGCCCTCTTATTTCTTGTCTAACCAATTTTGGGAGAACACATGAGCTTTATATAGTGTTGACACATCTAGAGTTACACCATGTAAACCCTAATGTGTCATGACTCTTCATTTCCATGACCCATGGGTTTGTAACTCCCATGGAGCCTCCATGGAGCATCCAATGGGTTTAACCCAACTTGACTATCCATGGAGCCTCTTAGCCCACTATATAAGTTATGGATGATTTACATAATCAACCCATATATTTAATTAGTCATCTTTTGATCACTTAATTAATACCAAAAATATTCTTGATCAAACTAATTAAATAATATTATTAATATATTAGAACTTATAATATATTAATAACCATAAGTGTTATTTCTCTCATTTAGTCTATCCAATTGCATGGTGCCATGCAACCCAAATGGACCATGCCGGGTTGGGTCAAGTACATACCAGAAATAGTTTTGGACTTAGACACCTTATCCAACATTCTCGTGCTAGAGTGAGTTAGGTATTTCTATTAGGACTAGAGTGGCCTGATTTGTGATGCCTTAGCCTAGAGGCAGGTGAGCTGCTATGAGATGCTTGAGAGTGAGTAGGTAGCAGTGAGGAGCTTATTAGAGATCTGTTAGAGAATGGATTGTGTATAATAGAGTACATGGGACTTGGGATCCTAGGAGGTGGACTTGGGGTGTATAACGACGCGGTGTGGACGGTAGTATTGGGCCCGTACTACTGAAAACACCGGGACGGTGTACAGTTCAAGTAAGAATCTACGGGATACCAGGGATCAAGGAGGGATGAGTTATCAAGTGCGAGTATGCTCGAGTGAGTTTCTAATATATCGTATGTTGTATTTCAGAGGTAGATCATGGTGATGACACGTCATGCGCCAGAGAGCAGCGAGACTAGTGATGAGGAGATCCGCCGGATCATCCATGAGCAGGTGGCTGCGGCCATCAGGGCAGAGATACCAGAGATGTTCGGGTCTATCAAGACCACGCTGATTGAGAATTTTGACGAGCGTTATGCCGCTCTTTCTGAGGCTGCTGTTGCAGCAGCCACCGCAACCGTCGCTGCTGCTAGGCTGCAGGGGGTGACTCGTTGTTGTTCAGGGAGTTCAGCAACACGAAGCCACCAGAGTTTGATGGGACGCAGGATCCGATTGCAGCGATGAGATGGGTATCTGATATTGAGGGGTGTTTCTATACATGCTCGTGCCCGGAGCACTTAAGGGTTCGGTTTTCGCTGAACTAGCTTCGCCTGGGGGTGAAGGACTGGTGGAAGTTCACGACAGCACACTATTCTCCAGCAGAGCTTGCTGCGGTGACCTGGAAGAGGTTCACCGCCATGTTTCATGATGAGTACGTTCCCCCGGTGGAACGGGATCGGTTGGCATAGGAGTTTTTGACCCTCAAGCAGGGTACGAAGTCTGTTACGGTTATCACCAGGATGTTTCATGAGAGGGAGATGTTCTGCCCTGAGCACGTGTCTTCTGAGCTGGCACGTATGAGCTGTTATTTGAGTATTTTGAGGAGAGATATTCGGGAGTTCATGGCGAACTCCTCGTACCGGACATTTGCCGAGACTCAGGCAAATGCCCGGAAGAGGGAGATCGAGCTAGAGACTCAGGCTAGGGAGGAGGTGGAGTCTCAGGGGAGGGATCGGCGACCGGCACAATCCCAGTCGGCAGCCAAGCGGGCCAAGCCCGCTGATCCCAGAGAAGGGAGCCAGAAGGGCCGCACTTGTGGAAAGTGCGGCAAGGGTCATGATGGAGTTTGTAGAGCTGAATCTTGCTACAAGTGTGGCAAGGAGGGGCATATGGCCAAGGACTGCCCCAAGGGGTTTGCAGTGTGTTTCCACTGCAACCAGACCGGACACCGGAAGGCCGAGTGTCCGCTGCTGCGAGGGTCAGCACAGGGAGCTTCTCAGGGGTCTGCCCCTGCTGCTATTAGAGCTTCTGATAGTCGGCCAGTGAAGACTGAGACGCCGAAGGCTCGGGGGAGAGCCTTCCAGTTGACTGCGGAGGAGGTCCGCGCAGCGCCCGATGTCGTGGCTGTTATGTATTCTTTCATGTATTTATTTTAATGTTTGAGATTTTGTGATTATATTATGATATGCGTAGGTACTTTTCTTGTGAGTTCTGTACCTGCTCTAGTGTTATTTGACTCGGGTGCGAGTCGCTCTTTTATATCGTTGGCTTTTAGTCAACACATCAGTATTAGTCGAGAGGCGTTGAGTCAACCTCTGAGAGTCTCCATCGCCAACGAGAGAGCAGTGTATGCCACAGAGGTGATTCGAGGATGTGTACTTGAGATCTTCGATGTAGAGTTTCCTATTGATTTGGTCCCGATTGCGATGGGGGACGTCTGTGTCATCGTAGGCATGGATTGGTTGAGTAGATTTGGAGCAGTTATCGATTGCGAGCGGCAGCTGGTGACTATACGAGACCCAAGTGGGGGAGTTCTTATGGTGTACGGTGAGGGTACCCGTCCCAATTCAGCATTTTGTTCGGCTGCTAGAGTGAGACAGAGTCTACAACAGGGCTGTAGTGGTTTGTAGCGTATGTGATGGATGCGAGAGTTGGTGCAGAGAGACCGAGTACGGTTGAGGAGGTTCTGATAGTGCGGGAATTCCCAGATGTCTTTCCCGAGGAGTTACCGGGTGTGCCTCCCGAGAGGCAGGTTGAGTTCCGCATTGATTTGATTCCGGTGCAACACCTATTGCCAAGGCGCTCTATCGCCTTGCACCTCCAGAGATGCAGGAGTTATCCTCGCAAATTCAGGAGCTGCTGGGGAAGGGGTTTATTCGGCCGAGCAGCTCGCCGTGGGGAGCACCGATCCTTTTTGTGAAGAAAAAGGATGGTTCACACCGAATGTGCATAGATTATCGAGAGCTGAACAAGTTAACGGTCAAGAACCGTTATCCTTTGCCAAGGATCGATGATTTGTTCGATCAGCTGCAGGGAGCATCTTAGTTTTCCAAGATTGATTTGAGATCTGCATATCATCAGATGAGGGTGTGCGAGGAGGATATCCATAAGACAGCGTTTAGGACTCGTTATGGGCATTACGAGTTCGTGGTGATGCCATTCGGGCTCACCAATGCGCCTGCAGCGTTCATGGATCTCATGAACAGGGTATGCAGACCGATGCTGGATCGATCAATGATTGTGTTCATTGACGACATTTTGGTATATTCGAGATCCAGGGAGCAGCATGAGGAGCATTTGCGAGAAATCCTCAGTGTGCTGAGATCGAAGAGGCTTTATGCCAAATTCTGCAAGTGTGATTTTTGATTATGAGAGGTACAATTCCTTGGTCACCTCGTTAACCAAAAGGGGATTTTGGTTGATCCGGCCAAGATCGAGGCGGTGTTGAGTTGGGAGGTGCCGAAATCTCCTTCCAAGATCAGGAGTTTTCTAGGGTTGGCTGGCTATTAGCGGAGATTCATCAGGGATTTCTCCAAGATTGCTATTCCTCTCACCAGGTTGACCCGGAAGGGTGTGGTGTTCAGTTGGGGCCCAAAGCAGCAGGCCTCATTTAAGACTCTTCGCCAGAGATTGTACGAAGCCCCGGTGTTGGCTCTTACAGAGGAAATGGAGGACTTCGTGGTGTATTGTGACGCATCGATATCTGGGTTGGGTGCGGTATTGATGCAGAGGGGACATGTGATCGCGTACTCATCAAGGAAGCTGAAGCCCCATGAGGCAAGGTATCCCACCTACGATCTAGAGTTGGGGGCTGTGGTGTTCGCCCTCAAGATTTGGCGCCATTATCTGTATGGGGTTCGGTGTACGATATACACGGACCACAAGAGTTTGAAGTATTTGATGGATCAGCCAAACCTGAACATGCGTCAGAGGAGATGGTTGGATGTAGTAAAGGATTATGACTGCGAGATCCTGTACCACCCGGGCAAGGCTAATGTGGTAGCTGACGCCCTGAGTCGTAGGGCAGAGAGCGCCCCGATTTGGGATATTTGTATGAGATTGACGGTGATGACCCCGGTGTTGGACACCATCAGAGGGGCTCAGGCTGAGGCAATAAGACCGGAGAACCGTAAGAGAGAGCGAGTTATCGGACAGGTGTCAGAGTTCGTGAACGATAGCAGAGGGCTTATGACCTTCCAGGGTCGGATTTGGGTACCGTTTGTTGGAGGAACGCGTACCATCTTGATGGTGGAGGCGCATAGATCGAGATTCTCGATCCATCCCGGGGCCACTAAGATGTTTTTGGATCTTAAGAGGGAGTATTGGTGGCCCTATATGAAGAGAGATGTAGCGTGGTATGTTGAGAGGTGCCTAACCTGTCGTAGGGTTAAGGTCGAACATCAGAGGCCGCATGGTAAGTTGCAGCCACTGGAAGTCCCAGAATGGAAATGCGAGCAGATATCCATTGATTTTATCACCAAATTGCCGAGAACGGCGAGGGGTGCCGATGCGATTTAGGTGATAGTAGACCGTTTGACAAAGAGCACTCACTTTCTCGCCATTAGTGAGAGTTCTTCTGCAGAAAAGTTAGCAGAGGTCTATGTGAGGGAGGTGGTATCGTGGCATGGGGTGCCGATCTCGATCGTGTCAGATCGAGATGTACGTTTCACTTCCAGATTCTGGAAGAAATTCCATGTGGAGTTGGGTATGAGGCTGCATTTTAGTACCGCATACCACCCACAGACTGACGGTCAGAGCGAGCGGATGATTCAGACGCTCGATGACATGCTCCGAGCATGCGTGTTGGATTTTTGCGGAAGTTGGGACACGTATTTGCCCTTAGCGGAGTTCTCCTACAACAACAGCCATCATTCGAGCATTGGTATGCCGCCCTTTGAGCTGTTGTATGGGAGGAGGTGTCGGACTCCCATTTGTTGGGGAGAGATAGGGCAACGAGTGATGGGTAGCATGGAGATTGTGCTTCAGACGACAGAGCAGATACAACAAATCAGGCAGAGATTGTTGACCACTCAGAGTAGCCAGAAGAGTTATGCAGATAGGCGACGATTCGAGTTTGAGTTCCAGGTCGGTGATTATGTTCTCCTGAAGGTATCTCCTTGGAAAGGAGTGATTCTATTCAGGAAGAGGGGCAAGCTAGGGCCCCGGTATATTGGGCCGTTCAGAGTGATCGCGAGGGTGGGTAGGGTAGCGTATCGCTTGGAGCTACCTGCGGAGTTGGAGCGGATTCATAATACCTTCCACGTGTCTCAGTTGAGGAAGTGTATAGCCGACGAGTTGGCGGTAGTGCCGTTAGAGGATATTCAGGTGGATGCGAGCCTGAACTACGCGGAGAGACCAGTTGCGATTATGGATCGGAAGATCAAGGTTCTGAGGAACAAGGAGGTGCCTCTGGTGCAGGTTCAGTGGCAACATCGGAGAGGATCCGAGTTGACTTGGGAGCCAGAGCGGGAGATGCGTGAGCAGCATCCGGAGCTATTCCAGGGATGAGACTTCGAGGGCGAAGTCTGATTCAAGTGGGGGAGAATTGTAACATCCGGAAATTCAAGTATTATATTTATTCATTTTATTTCAAGTTTTGTGGAAGAACTTGGCGAGTTGGTGCGTAGACTCGCCGAGTAGAGACGCAGATCATTATCCGGGTGTGTTGGGCGGAAGATTATTTTGAAGATTGCGTCTTTTGGGCTCGATAGTTTAGCTGTTTTATTTACACTCCGGTTTGGGCCTGTCCAACCGAGAGCCCATTATGTTTAATATAAAAGTATATGCTTGCATGCATATTAGGTTAGGGGATTGATAACGATTGATACGATAATTCTAGAGCTTAACGATAGCATTACAGTTTTCTTGAATCGTCCTTGTAACCTTCGAATCCTCTACAGTTGATGTTCTTAATCGAGCTCTTCTGAGGATTTTGTTTTAATCATTCGACTCGTTTGATTCACACTTGTCTCGTTTATATTTTCGTGTTCTTACAGTTTTATATTATTTGCCTGTTTGAGATCTATTCGATCTTCTTAGATTTAAAGGTTTTAATCTCTTCAATTGGTATCAGAGCAGGAGGCTGTGTAATCGATACACATCTTTTCTCTGAAAAGGTTATAGTTAGGGTTTTTCCGCAATTAATAATATTTATTGAGCCGTCATCTCATTATTGACGTATCTTGATATTTATTGTTTTGCCCTAATTCGAGTTATTACAAGTCTGATCTTTTAACAGGTTTTTTCGATCATAATGGACGAGACGCAATCAAACCCTATTAATATTTCCAACAACATCGGTTCGACAACAAAGATTCCAATCTTATACACCCATGACTATGAAGTATGGGCGCATCACTTCGAAGACTACGTGATTGGATCTGAGGATAATGGATACCTCATATGGGAAGCTATCATCAATGGACCATTTTCTCATTCTACAACGTCCAGAATTGTTAAAAATCAAAAGGAGTACAACGATCTGCTGAAGGATGTGAAGGATATTGCTCAAGATGAAAAGGACAAATTCCAGTGCAATATCAAGGCGTTAAGGTTGATCAGATTCGCCCTTCAGTCCGACACATTCAGGTTGGTCAGCTCATGCACGACGGCAAAGGAAGTTTGGGATAGACTTCGCGAATTGTACTCTACAGACGAGGATCTTGAACATTCTATCCAAACCTTGCTCTTATCTGAGTTTGGAGAATTCAGGCAAGGAGCCGAAGAAACAGTGACCCAGACGTTCGATCGCTTCAATCATCTTCTCAGCAAGATGATCAAACACGATATTGAAAGGAAGCTTATCGAGCAGAAGGTTACTTTCTTAAATGGACTGAGATCTGAATGGAGAGTAGTGGTTTCTACAGTCAAAGCCCATGAGCAGTTTAAATCATACTCTTTGGCGAAACTGGTGGGAATTCTCAAATCTCAAGAGAAGATTGTGCTGCAAGAGAAGAATGTTGTTTCAAGCCTTGGTTCGTTGGCCCTCTTATCAAAAAGTAAAGCTGTGATGGAGGATGAAGACCTCAACTTGGAGGAGTATGACCTCACGTCTGAGGATTATGCAATGATGGTGTCCAATCCCAAGAGGTTCATAAAGAAGAGATTCCCCAGCAATAAAAACCGAAACTGGCAGGGGAGTTACAGCTCAGAAAAGGTGAATAATGAACCGAAGGTTGAGGAGTCCAAGAAGGAACCGAAGGTGGATGGCGATTCCGGAGTAAGCTGTTACTACTGTGGTGGGAAAAACCACTATGCTAAAGACTGTGTGCTTAAAAAGATGGCTGAAAAGGATGATGAAAAGGATGAGGAAGCTGTGTTGCAGAAGAGGCTGGATGAGTTGAGAAAGAAGAAGTCTACCACTAACCCTTCTATTAATGCTCTTATTGTGCAGGGTTCATTTGCTGATGACGAGTTCGGTAGCACGGAAGTTTGGTCTACCGACTCAGAAGATGATGAAGTGAGGAAGCCTACTCATGGAAAGGCTTATGTGGCAAAGAAGGAGAATAGTGGAGGAAGATGCTTCATGGTGTCCGACGTATCTCAAATGAGGGGATACAACACCGATGGTGGAAGCGATGGACCGAAGGTGCAGGAGGACATGTGCTTTACGGCCAAACCACTCAGCCAGCAGTTCAATGAACTTGATGAACTGATAAAGAAGGTACAATCGGTTTTCATTTCATCTAAAGTACCATAATCCGCATATGAGAAAGAACTAAAAAACGTTAATACAAGAATTTCTCATCTAGATAGTAGCTTAACTCAAACACGAGTCACCAATTCTAACCTAACTGATCAATTAAGCAGGGTGGCGTCGAAGAGTGAGGAGCGGCGAATGTGGATCGAGTTGAAGGAGTCTGAATTAGTCAAAGTTAAAGACGAAAACATTTATTTGCAAAGAGATAATTTAAAATTGTTAAAACAGCGGAATGTTTTTTGTTTAATTGCAAAACGTCTATATTCTAATATTACTCAGCTTCACTTAGACTGTGAAATAGGTCAAAAGATCCATCGCATGATTTTGCCCTTCCTTGAGTTTAAGGAGGATGAAATTGATGCCGAAGCCTATAACTGTGAGAGTGTGATATCGTCTGATGATGTCAATCCGACCCACATGTATGGACTGGACAAAATTGAGTCCTTCATTAAATCCAAGGACCACAAGGACATGCTTAAAAATCTTTTGGATGAAAATGATAGACTTAAACTGAGAACCGAAACCATACAAAAATTTGACTCTTTAAACGCCAACGTAAGCTCAGAAAACAAAATTGATGTTGAAAATGCATCCGAGTTTAACGAGGACGAAAACATGAGTGAAATTTCTGTAGAGGACACGGTTGACTGCTCAGAATTTGTTAAAAGCAAACCTGAAAACCACAAGAATCTTATTTCTGAAAATTCAGTGGAGTTCGCTCGATTGTCCCAACAAAAGTCCCCGAAATTAGCAGAGAAAGCAGTTGTGTATCAAAAGGTCAGGACCACTCCAAATCAAGTATACAAGGTAACTGGAGTAACCGAACATCAAACAGCTGAACTCACAGCTATTGTAAACGAAGACAATGCTGATGGCTGTGATGAGTACTTCTGGGAAGCTCCAATAGATAATGCAAACGAAACCATTGGCCTGTCAGAAAGAACTTCTTGGATGAGTAAAGGTAGGTACATACCTGAACCCTTGAATAAGCCAGATAATTTCGACGAGCCAAGCACCAGTGGTACGAAAGACATTCCTAAGGAGGATGAAAGTTCGGCAAAAGAAGACGTTCCCTCTACTCACTCAGCTCAAAGCGAAACTCCTTCAGTTCAAAAGGAACCAGCCAAGGAGCAACCGAAAACGAAAGCTAATGTTCATCATCAACCAAAGCAGATGAGGAATAAGAAGAGAGAAAGGAACCAAAGATACAGGAAGAATGTCTCTGAGAGGAGACAATTCTGGCAATCCCAGAATGCATACTTCTCACATCAAGACAAGAATCTGAAGTATGAAAACAATCCTGTAGGAAAGCCTGAAAGTCACAACAACCGAAAGCAAAGGTTCGGTTCACAAGAACATACCAACCGAAAGCAAAGGTTCAGTTCTGAGAAAGACTTCAACCGAAAGCCAAGGTTCGGTTCACAAGACGATTCCAACCGAAAGCAAAGGTTCGGTTCTGAAGTCAAAAGAGAACAAAACTCTAAGGTAAGTCCCTCCAATGATCAAAAGCAAAAGGGTCACCTAGAGTCTCAAGCCAAGAAGTCCCCTCCATCTAAACCCACATCTTCTACTTCATCTACTTCTTCATCTCCATCTTGCTCTAAGACTAATTCTGTTCGTTCGCAAAAATCTCATCTGTCGGCTGAACAAAAGGGCAAGCAGAAGGTCAATGAATCCAAACCAGAGTCCAAACCGCAGGCACTCAATCCTAATAAGATAAAAGTTTTTACCATTAAAAAGAAAGATGAAACAACTCTCATAAAACGAACATATCTAGTTGACATCTCTCTTACTGTTCCTGTTCCCATGAAAGGCTCACGTGGACCCAAGAAACTTTGGGTTCCTAAATCTGCTTAATTTTTGCAGGTTATAAGTGACGAGCAGTTCGACAAAAAATGGTACATCGATAGTGGCTGCTCACGTCACATGACAGGGAGGAAAGAGGAGCTCAGGGAATACAGATCTCTTGCAAATGGTGGCAACGTCAAGTTTGGAAATAACTCTTTCGGCACCATAAAGGGATACGGGATGATAACAAACAGTGACTTTACTATCAGGAAGGTGGCTTATGTGGAAGGACTCCAACACAACCTCATCAGTGTATCTCAGCTTGTTGGAGGTACAGGTTTCAAAGTCTCATTCGATGATGAAGGTTCTGAAATCATAGAGAAAAAGACAAAGAAAGTGATTCTCAAGTCGGAGCGAAAGGGTGAAATGTTTCCCTTAAACCTTAAACCTATCAAAGGAAACCCAGCTATATGCTTGCTGTCAAAAGCTCAATCCGACGAAAGCTGGTTGTGGCACCGAAGACTCTCTCATCTCAACTTTAAAGATATCAACCGACTTGTTACTGGAGGTCATGTTAGAGGTCTTCCATTGCTCAAGTTCGACAGAGATCATTTGTGTGCTGCATGCGAAATGGGGAAGCAGAGTCGTCAAAGTCACCCATCTGTAATCAACACAAAAGTTGTTGAACCACTCGAATTACTTCATATCGATTTGTGTGGTCCTTCATCTATCGAAAGCATCGGTGGTAGCAAGTATATTCTTGTTATTGTTGATGACTTTTCACGATTTACATGGGTGTTCTTTCTAAAGCTCAAATCAGAAGCGACTCAAAAGCTGACATTGTTCATCAAGCAGATTGAAGTGCAGCTCAAGAAGGTTGTTCGCAACATCAGGAGCGACAATGGTCTTGAATTCAAGAACAGGGAGTTTGAAGAGTTTCTAGCAAAAAAGGGAATAAGTCACAACTTCTCAGCTCCCTACACACCTCAACAAAACGGAATAGTCGAAACCAACCGAACGCTCGGGTTCGGTTTTTCAACTTTTTCCCAACCGAAACCAACCGAACGTTCGGGTTCGGTTTTTCACATTCTTTTCAAAGTTTTTTTTAAAAGTCTAATTTTTTTTTACTTCGTTTATTCTTTTTCTTTTCTTTCCTTCTCTTACAATTTTTTTTTATTTTTTTTAATATATACACCTCAAAACTCCAAAAATATTTTTTTTGTATGTTCGTTCGTTTATGGGGATATATGTGATGAATTACTTAAGTGTCCCTAGAAGCATGCTGCTGTATGTGTCCCAAGCCTCATAAGATTTTGAATAATAGCCTTCATGACCTGGTATATACAAACCTTGTCTTCCCAATAAGGCTAACACATTTATTCTAATCGTGAGCTACCTCACTCTCATCTCACATGAGTTAAGAGTTTCCTGCTTGGTCCTTATTTTCGCAGCAGAGGTACTTTGTTCTCTTACACCATCTCTATTACACTTCTCCATTACATTCGTTTCATCAACGTAACCCTTGAGACTCTCAGAAATTACCACTGAGGTTTATGGTTACACAACATCTGTGTTTATGATCTTAGTTTCGTGTCACTACGAGCTGAGTGAAACCCAAAATTCAACACCTAATGAATTGACGGTGAACAATTAATTTGCTCAAGTTTTCACCAAAGAATTGACGAATGTACCCTAATGAAATCTCAAATTTTCTTTTGTGTGATTCCTATGAAATTGTTAAATACCATAACATTTCTTCCCTTGGGATCCAGATTTTAATTTTTTTTATCTAAGATTTTATATTTTTCCAAGCCAATTTAAAATAAATTCCTACCTACTTGTTCAACAGGCTACACTGGTCTCACAAGTACTTTGTTCATATTCTTTCTTATTTCAAGAATTGAATTGCTGAATCAAAGCGAAAGCCACCCTCATTTAGCCTAATTAAAATAAGCCTTTCAACATTTATTAATAAATGTTTGATCGTAATTCAACGGGAATCCACACTAGCACTTTAAGGTCTCTCTTGACCTTGAAGGAAGAGATTCGTGCCCGGGATCATCAGTTTCGTGTCATTATTGACATCACAGAAAATCCTTAAAAGAGTTGCTTTATTTCTTTTTCTTTTACACTCTTTGCACGAAAATCCTTGATTTTCCAAAAATCCGTTACTAATTTTTACAGGCTGAATGATTACTTGGTGGTTAATTATGACGCTGTGGTCAAAAACAATCCACGTGGGTATTTAATTCAAAAGCTGTCATTTAAAAAGATAAGACGAAAAGGTTGCTGACTCGACGGGAGTTAAAAGGATTAAAATTCAAACGGCGGTAAAAAGTGGGCGTGTGTGAATTTGAAACGACCTTTCTTTTACTGACATTAAGGACGCGTGTGCGAAATCCAAGCGTCATCCTTCTGGCATTTAAAGGCGCGTGCGGATTTGAACCGTTTTTCTTCTGAAACGGTGCTTGTTGGGTAGCGTGATCCTAGAAATCTGACACTATCTCTCCTACGTAATCATCGCATAGAAGATATGAAACGATTTTTCTCTCTCCAATCCATCACTATAAAAGGCAGTCTACAACACCATTTACCTTTTTACTGCTTCCGGATTTTCTAGAGAGCAAAAACCTCCAAAGCGCTTCACTGTTCATCTTCTTCTTCGACTACCTTCAACAATGGCAGAATCTTCTTCCGTCCATGCTACATCACAAATCCTTCCCATCCGTCCGCAACAATGCATGGTGATCGATCTTAATCCTCTGGCGTACGACTCTTACATGTCGCCGATCATCGAGTGCTTGAAATACTCCCAAATCGCCACCGCTCTCTCCAGGATCGAGTCTGTGCCAATGGTGGTTCTCTCGCAGGTTTATGCGACTGCTTATTATGACAAAGAAGTCGACCGGGTGTTCTTCGAGATTGCTGAACACAAGACATCCGTTTCTCGCCAGCGTTTCTGCACAATGCTAGGGTTGGCTGTTGACCCATCAAGAATAAATCCGGAGACGATTCCGGTTGGGCATCTGTTTAGCATGTTTTACAACATGGGGTATACAGAGGTCCTTACCTTAGTTGCGAAGTTCAAAAAGTCCTGCCTGCCGCCACAGTGGAACGGCTTATTTACAGTCCTTTTCAAGGGATTGTCGGAACGGAGTTCAGGATCCGACGGTGCCAGTCGCCTCTTTCTATCGATCATGTACGCGGTCTACAACGGGGTTAACTTGGACTTTGGGTTGGTCCTATGGCAACAGCTCATCCAGAGCCTTTCTTCATCATCACGACACTCTGAGGTGTCGTTGGCCCGATTCTGGATCTTGATTACAAAATGGGCGATAGACAAGTTCGAAATTCCCATTGTTGCCGGTGCATCGATGTCTTCTGTTGGTACGTTTCATACCAAGAAGATCATCGTCTCAGATGCATCGAAATTTTCCTTCATTGGCTCCATCCCGGAGACAATGTATGGCGGCGTGCCCTCTGATAGCAGACTGATTCGGACGATCAAGGAGTTCAGGTCTACTGGTCCTAGGGAACTGACACCGGATATGCTCAGGTCTATCCACGATGCAGACAAACCGATAAACAGGGGCAAAAAGGCTGACAAAGGGAAGCAAGCGACCAAAGCTCCAAAGGGTCCTTCTCCCAAAAAGAGGAAACAAACAAAGGCTGCACAGTCCCCACAGCCGAAGAGGAGGAAGACACAACCGAAGCGCAAGCTCGTTATTCCCTCTTCTTCAAGTGCTTCTGAGGGCGAGAGTTCGGGTTCTGACGGCTCTCAAGGAGACGAATCTGTCACACCCCCGAACCAGACGGCGGAAACGTCCGGGGGCTTGTCGTGACTCAATTGAATACCATAACATTGAATATATATGAAACATAACAACATTTGTCACCGTGCATTAATATATTACAACCAGTAGCGTTTACATGTCATACATTGTTTAAACATTACATTTCCCAAAAATTAAATTGTTCGGTTCGTTCATAAATAAACTGCAAGCCGTCACTGGATATGATTTCCTTTGATTCACTGGTTCCCTGAGAATACAAGTATTTTGAAAAACGTCAACATATGAAATGTTGGTGAGTTCATAAGTAGTGTTTGAAATCCAATGTTTGTATTGTTTGAAAAACCACCAGAAAATCCGATATTTTCTGAAAATAAAAGCTTTTGAAAACGTTTGTGAAGATCTATAGGTATGCTTGTTTGTTTCTATACTTGTAAAAAAAAATGTTCATTTAAGTTGTATGCATTTCAAATCTGTATGTATTGAAAACCCTAGGAAAACCCGATGTTCTCCTAGTTCCTTGAATTACATGAAATTTCATTGAAACCATTGCATAGCGTATTGTATCAGTCCCGGGCGACGTTGGAAGGTTCTCGAGCAGGATTATTTACTACAAACCCGCGTTACACAAACGCCCAGTTTATAGTTATACTAACGACTCCGAAGGCTTCGTCAGTACTAATCGCGTTATCCAATCGCCCTGACTAGGTGTAGTCCCACATCCGAAGAGAAAGAGGTCACGAAGACCCCGGTGACTCCATTAACCGGTTGGGGATAAAAAGGTACGAGGGGTCCCCGACCCGCCTCGCATGAAACGTAGACTTTACTAGCAATACCAAAGGACCCTTGGGGACCAGTAGTATACAAGCCATTGAAAGTCCATTTACGTTGTGTCGGATCGGTAAAACCCAACACTCCGTAAAAAAAAAGGTCTTCGGGCCTTAAGATCAGGTCATTGGGCTAGCTAGGCTCAACGAACAAGATTTTACACTTGTGGGGCCCAAAGATGGTGCGTAGACGTCTGTGCACACTCGCATGTATATGTATTACCAACGTTACTTGTATGAATCGTAGTGTCGTAGTGTTAGTAGTTGTAGATTTCTATTGGCTCGAGACCGAGCCAATTCGTTTACAACGACTTTTGGTATTGTAATGTATTGTATTTCGTCGATAGTCTCGGTGCCATTATTTGATCAAATTGTGTATATTGAATTAGCCTTGAAATATTTCTATTTTCAGCCCCTCATTATTTGTAAAATTTACATTTTCAACCCTTTTATTGAATATTTCCCGGTTTGGTCCTTAAATCAATTTTCTTGACATTTTAACACCAAAAATTATTGAAATAAACATTTTCCAGCATATTTTTCTTAGAAAACAGCTTAAGACCCTGAAAATGCAGTTTTCTCGGTTTTAATCCCTTCTTTTCGCAACTTTGACAATTTTGGCCCAAATTGGAAAATTTTTGCAACTTTGGTCCTTTTTAAATTTAAAAAGCATTTTAAACCTTTGAAAAGGATTTGGAACACTTATAGTCCACTGTTTTACAGAAAATTACAGTTTTGGCCCTCCAAAACAGAAAAATTCGCATAATGGGCCTCATTGGGCCGAAATTTTCATTTTTAGCCCATTAAGCTTGAAATTTATGTTTTTAACCCTCCAATTGAGTATAATTCCAGAAATAGTTTTATGGAAACTGTTTTGGCACACTTCATCCATCAGAATCTGTGAAATATCAATTTGGGCCCTTAATTTTGTATTTTTCACATTTTTGGCCCAAAATTTGGGTTTTTAGCTTAAAGAAAATTGTTACTAAATCATTTAGCTATCTTTCTTGAAACACTTTGTATTTAGAAATATATTTGAAGCTAAAATCATTTAACACAAGATATATCTCGGTTTTGAGGAGTTTCATGGCTAGATCCAACATTAAAACACATAAAAGCATACATATAAGCATGGAAATCATACAAGGCATATAAACACATATAGATCTACACTTTCACTTGTATTCCCCCCCCCCCACAAAACTCATAAAAACAGAAAATAGGGGGTATGAAGCTCACCTTGGGTGTGGGGGCTCGGTTTTGCAAGAAAATGGAAGGAAAATGAAGTGATTTTTGGCCTAAGCACCCTTTGATGAAGATTTCGACCTCTAGGATGCAAGATCACAAGAGTGAATGAATTTAGAAGAGATTTTAATAAAATGAAGTAGCTAGATCATGGATTAGTCATCAACTTACCTTAGATGATGATTTTTGGTGATGGATTTTCCCTTGTGAGCCCTTGATTCACGAAATTTTTGAAGAAGGGGGAAGGAGATGTTCTTCAAGATTTAGAGAGAGTAGAATAGATTTTTGTGAGTGTGTGTGTGTTGTGTTTGGCCGAGAGTGAGAGAGGAGAGAAGAAAGAAGTGATCTTGATATGATGCTTGCTTGGAAACATGGGCTATGTGCATGGAAATCCAACATATAAAAGTGAGGTGGCAACCCAAGGTCAACTCTCCCTTTTTCCTTGGGCTTGGGCCGAGAATAGGGAGAGAAGAAAGGATTTTTGGGCTTTTTGCCCCTAAGCCCAACATTAGAGGTAGTTTGGGTGCTTATTGGCCTTATAAAATAAAATTGTGATTTTTATGCTTTATTAAGCTAGGCTAGGTTAAATTATGGATCAAAGCTTGTGATTTATTTCATTCTAGGCCCAATATGGCCCATAATATTGAAATAAATTAGATGTGGGTCCAATTAGAGCCCAATTAGGGTTCTAAGCCCATGATAGTCTATTTGGAAGCTTATTGGTCTATTTGGATCCAATAAGGAAGTTCTAGTCCAAAATAGACTTAATCAAGAACTTCTAGGATTTTCCAATTGTTTGATGACTACTTGTAGTACTTGTATAATGTATTTGATTGAAGTTTTTGATTCACATTTACTTGAATGTATAGATTACATAGCTCAAAATTTTCAGTTGTGACATCATCCCCCCGTTAGAGGGAATTTCGTCCCGAAATTCTGTTTGAAAGCTAGATTTGAGAATGCTAGAATAGGTGAGGGTACTTTTGCTTCATTTGATCTTCGCGTTCCCACGTGAATTCTGGCCCACGCTTCGCGTTCCACCGTACCTTCACGATCGGGATGCGACTTTGCTTAGTACGCTTCACCTCCCTGTCCATGATTTCGATTGGCTCTTCGACAAATAGGAGATTCTCATTGATTTCGATTTCGTCAAGAGGAATGACGAGGGTTTCATCCGATAGGCACTTTTTCAGATTAGAGACATGAAACACGGGGTGTACACCGTTTAGCTCCGCGGGTAATTGTAGTCTATAGGCTACCGGACCTATTCGGGCGACGATTTCGAAAGGTCCAATGTATCGCGGGTTCAGCTTTCCCCGTTTTCCGAAACGTATAACCCCTTTCCAGGGTGAGACTTTCAACAATACTCGATCACCGACCTGGAATTCTAAGGGCTTTCGCCGTTTATCGGCGTAGCTCTTTTGTCGGTCACGCGATGCCTGTAATCGAGCTCTGATCTGAACGATCTTTTCTGTGGTTTCGCGAATAATCTCCGGTCCTGTTATTGCCCTGTCCGACGTATGCGTTCTTGCTAGCTGGGTGTCACCTACTTCAGCCCAACATAACGGTGATCTACATTTACGCCCGTACAGTGCTTCGAAAGGGGCCACCTTAATGCTCGAATGATAACTATTGTTATATGAAAACTCGATCAACGGTAGGTGGGTATCCCAAGACTTTCCAAAGTCTATCACACAAGCACGAAGCATGTCTTCAAGCGTCTGAATGGTTCGTTCACTCTGACCGTCCGTTTGTGGGTGATATGCGGTGCTCATATCAAGATGAGTACCCATTGCCTTGTGGAGCGATTGCCAAAAGCGCGACGTGAATCTACTGTCCCTATCCGAGATGATAGATTTTGGCACTCCATGGAGCCATACGATTTCTCGTAGGTACAACCGCGTCAATCTCTCCATCTTGTAGGATTCTTTGATTGGTAGGAAATGGGCAGATTTCGTCAGTCGGTCGATTATCACCCATATGGTGTCCAGTCCGTCCGACGTCTTGGGCAGCTTGGTCACGAAATCCATAGAAATTCCCTCCCATTTCCACTCAGGGATTGCCGGTTGCTGTAACAATCCGGAAGGTTTCTGGTACTCCACTTTCACTTTGGCGCACGTAAGGCACTTACCAACATAGGTCGCGATTTCCGCCTTCATGTTAGGCCACCAATAGTGCTGCTTAATGTCCAAATACATCTTGTCCGAACCAGGGTGAATGGAGTATCGTGTCTTGTGGGCTTCCTTCATAACGGTCTCTCTAAATCCTCCGATTTTTGGAACCCAAATACGGTTCATGAAGTAGTATACTCCATTCTCCTTGACTTCTAGGTTCTTCTCCATTCCGCGTAATGCCTCGCTAGTTGTGGTTTCCGCTTCCATAGCCTCTGCCTGGACTGATGCAATTTGAGTGGTCAGATGAGACTGAATGGTTATCGAGTGCGTTTTCGTACGGCGATTAGAGTACTCCTTCCGACTTAATGCGTCAGCTACCACGTTGGCCTTGCCTGGATGGTACTTGATCTCGCATTCGTAGTCGTTTAGCAATTCCACCCATCTTCGTTGTCTCATGTTTAGCTCCTTCTGATTCAAGATGTGCTGGAGGCTCTTGTGGTCTGTGAAGATGGTGCACTTTGTACCGTACAGGTAGTGTCTCCAAATTTTTAGAGCAAAGACCACGGCTCCCAGTTCTAGGTCATGGGTCGTATAATTTACCTCATGCGTCTTTAGTTGGCGGGACGCATATGCTATCACTCTTCCACGTTGCATGAGAACGCAACCTAAGCCCTGATTTGACGCGTCACAGTAGACTACAAAATCTTCCGTTCCTTCGGGTAGAGATAGCACAGGAGCGCTACAGAGAGCTTGCTTCAAAGTTCGAAACGCAATCTCTTGTCGGTCGGTCCACTTGAACGGCACGCCCTTTTGCGTGAGCAAGGTAAGCGGCTTGGCGATCTTAGAGAAGTTTTGGATGAATCTCCTATAGTAGCCTGCTAGGCCTAAGAACTGACGAATTTCTGTGGGCGTAGTCGGAGTTGCCCATCCTTCCACAGCTTTGACCTTAGAGGGGTCCACATGAATTCCGTCTTGGCTTACTACGTGGCCTAGGAAATTCACACTCCGGAGCCAGAACTCGCACTTGGAGAGTTTGGCGTACAGCTTTTCCGTTCGCAGGGTCTCTAAGACTTGTCGGAGATGTTGGCCATGCTCCTCTTTGTTTCGAGAATAGACGAGGATGTCATCGATAAACACAATGACGAAGTTGTCCAGGAACGGTCGACAGATTCGATTCATTAGGTCCATAAATGCGGCAGGTGCATTTGTTAGACCGAAGGGCATTACGACGAATTCATAATGTCCGTAGTGGGTTCGGAAAGCGGTTTTGGGAATATCCTCTTCTCGGACCTTGAGTTGGTGGTATCCAGACCGTAGATCTATTTTAGAGAAATAACTAGCTCCTTGGAGCTGGTCGAATAGATCATCGATTCGTGGGAGTGGGTAGCGGTTTTTAACAGTGAGTTTATTCAACTCTCTGTAATCGATGCACATTCTGAAAGATCCGTCCTTCTTTTTGACAAAGAGCACCGGAGCTCCCCATGGCAAGTAGCTAGGTCGGATAAATCCCTTGTCCAGAAGCTCACTGAGTTGGCTGGACAATTCCTGCATTTCAGCAGGAGCCAACCGATATGGTGATTTAGCGAGAGGAGTTGCTCCTGGAACGAGGTCGATTCGGAACTCAACCTGTCTCTCTGGGGGTACTCCTGGAAGATCTTCGGGAAACACGTCTGGAAATTCACGCGCTACCGGAATATCTTGGACGTTAGTTTCTTCTTTGTTCTTGTCCACTATGTGAGCCAAGAATGCCAAATTGTTCTTTCGCAGATGTTTTTGTGCTTTGATGCACGAAATGAGACGAAGGTTCGTACTGGGTTTGTCTCCGTAAATTACTAGGGTTTCGTGATTTGGGAGACGAAGGCGAACGGCCTTCTCGTGGCACATAATCTCAGCATGGTGGGGGCTTAACCAATCCATGCCGATAATCACATCGAAACTCCTAATTGATACTGGCATCAGATCTATTCGTAAGACGTGTTGGTTGAGGGTTAGGGTACATCCGATGTAGATCTCCCTAGTGGATTCGGTTTTCCCATTGGCCATTTCCACCATATAGGTTTCATTTAGCTTCTGGGGTTGTTGTTTTAGTAAATGTTTAAACTTTTCGCTTACGAAACTTTGCTCCGCTCCGGTATCAAATAAGATGCATGCATAAGTGTGGTTCAGGAGAAACGTACCGGTCACAACTGCGGGGTCCTGAACTGCATCACTCTGACCCATAGTCAGCATTCTTCCTGCTCCTCTGTTTCCTGAGTTGTTGTTGTTAGGGCAATCCCGACGGAAGTGTCCCGTCCTTCCGCACCCGAAACAGGTGTGGCTAAGCCCTGTATTGTTGCTACCGGCATTGGTGTTGTTGTTATTGCGGGGGTTGTTGTTGCTCTGGTTGCTTCCCTGACTCTGGTTCTGAGAAGGATAAGTCCTGCAGAACCTTGCAGTGTGTCCCCTTCGGTTGCAACTGGTGCAATGGAACTCCCTACATTCTCCTTGGTGATGGAGACTGCACTTGTTGCATTTGGGAAGATTACCGGAATAAGGTCTTGAAGCATTTGAAGCAGCTGAGGCTGGAGCATGTGGTGTGGCTGGAACCGGCGCAGTGACAGCGTTAACTGCCACCGTTTGCTGCTTTTTAGAGGTCTCGGGGCCCTGACGCCCCTTTCTCTTGTTGTTCCATCCTTTCTTACCATCACCCTCCTTCTTCTTCTCAGTCTCCACTGGCTTCTCGCCCTTTTTGTGGTTATGATCATATAGCCTCTTCGCCAATCTCTTTGCACTGTCAAACGTTTCAGGGTTCGCAGCTATCACATTCCCTTGAATGGGAGGTGTCAGTCCCTAGATGAATCGTTCGATCTTCTTTCCTTCTGATGTGATCATACCCGGGCACAAAAGAGATAGTTCGCTGAATCTCGATATGTAAGCATCAATGTTCCCATTCTGCACCGTGAGATTCCATAGTTCCTGTTCCATCTTCTGTATTTCGCCTCGGGGGCAGTACTCAGCCTTTAACATCTCTTTCATTTCTGCCCATGGAATAGAGTTGGCAACAGGGAGCGTCATAGCTTCTACGTGTCCATTCCACCAAGTAAGTGCTTGGTCCACAAAAGTGCAGGCCGCGAACTTCACTTTCGTCTGCTCGGGGCACTCGCATATCTCGAATACCGACTCTATCTTCTCGATCCATCGCTTTAGGGCGATCACTCCTCCAGTGCCGTTGAAAGTTCGGGGTTTAGCGTTCGCAAAATCCTTGTAGGTGCACGTTTTAGTGGGTCCTTGGTTCGTCCCGTGGTTCGAGCTTCCGGATCCTTGCCCGTTACCTCCTCCGTTGTTCCCTCGGTGAAGTTGTGCCATAGCTGCTGTGACCGCAGCAGACACGGCCGCCTGAAAAGCAGTGGAGTCAACTTCGGGCGGGGTTGGTTTGGGATTTCCGCGAGTAGCTGGGCGAGGCATCTTTCTGTCATGAAACGGAAAGATGTTGAGTGCACGTGGTTTCTGTGAGGTGGCGATCCTACTAACTAGACGTATGATACAAACCTAAGCAGTACTACCATCGAGCATACAATCATAACGTCTCAACACATAACAACTAGTAATATCATAACAAAACACACAAAGTTTATTAATATTATCCGCATGTAATACAAGAAAATTTGCTCGTAGGAGCATACATATGAGACACTAATCCGACAGCATAACGGCTCCATGAGTAGTGTAGTCACTTAAACATAGAGCCGGAGTACATAACATAGTTCCTAATGATCTACTACGACGAGTCTATCCCTAACCGCGATGAGCTGCGTCAGGAGGTGGTGCCGAAGTCACATGCCGAAATGTTGCGCCAGTAACTGCGCCATTTCTGCCATGTCTCCAATAACCTCATCCCTCTCATGCTCGGCTCGCACTGCCCGAGCTTCCATAGCATACAGCTGTTGTCGCAGTGCGACGACCTCCGCTTCGAGGGAACGGTTCTCTCTTGGGGGGTTCACTGGTGGAGCGGGGTGATCGGGTTGTGCTACGTCCTCATATGGCGGGATGGGGTCCTGGTCCCCAGCCTGACCTTCCTCGTCGTCAATGTCGATTCCTCCAAACTCGTAGTCAGTGTCTATGTATTCGTCGGGTCCGACATCGTGTGCTTCACCTGGATTCTCTCCTGGCTCATCCACAAGCATCCCGTGAGCTACTAAGGCCTGATGATACTGGATACCCTGCTGCTCCTCCTCAGGCTCCTCCTCCTCCTCTAGCCACCCGTTGTTTCCCTGATTAGGGAAGTAGGGGTCTCCAGGGTGATGAAAACCAGCCATGCTGTCTGCGCGAGTACGTAAATATGCTAACATTACTCCTAGTGTACTATGACTATTATACAGGCTAAGCGAACGTTCTCTTTTTGGTGATAAGGGTAAAGTTTTAGGTTCCCTGGCTATCCCGATCTCATCAAGACGTGTGTTAGTTTTACTTTGGAGGGAATGTAGTTGATCAGGCTACATTCACTCCTTGGTATCACTAAGAACAGTCCCGAATTAACCGAGATACCATAATTATTGTGTTTGATTCAGCGTTAGGTTCTTATCCCTAATGCAAGCAAGTGTGTTTTATTTACTTGTTTTGTTCAGAGTTATGTTAGTCCCTCTTTTTGGTTTATAGTTGCATATCAATGTATGGCTCGACATGCTAGTTCACTATAAACAAAGCTCTGATACCAACCTGTCACACCCCCGAACCAGACGGCGGAAACGTCCGGGGGCTTGTCGTGACTCAATTGAATACCATAACATTGAATATATATGAAACATAACAACATTCGTCACCGTGCATTAATATATTACAACCAGTAGCGTTTACATGTCATACATTGTTTAAACATTACATTTCCCAAAAATTAAATTGTTCGGTTCGTTCATAAATAAACTGCAAGCCGTCACTGGATATGATTTCCTTTGATTCACTGGTTCCCTGAGAATACAAGTATTTTGAAAAACGTCAACATATGAAATGTTGGTGAGTTCATAAGTAGTGTTTGAAATCCAATGTTTGTATTGTTTGAAAAACCACCAGAAAATCCGATATTTTCTGAAAATAAAAGCTTTTGAAAACGTTTGTGAAGATCCATAGGTATGCTTGTTTGTTTCTATACTTGTAAAAAAATGTTCATTTAAGTTGTATGCATTTCAAATCTGTATGTATTGAAAACCCTAGGAAAACCCGATGTTCTCCTAGTTCCTTGAATTACATGAAATTTCATTGAAACCATTGCATAGCGTATTGTATCAGTCCCGGGCGACGTTGGAAGGTTCTCGAGCAGGATTATTTACTACAAACCCGCGTTACACAAACGCCCAGTTTATAGTTATACTAACGACTCCGAAGGCTTCGTCAGTACTAATCGCGTTATCCAATCGCCCTGACTAGGTGTAGTCCCACATCCGAAGAGAAAGAGGTCACGAAGACCCCGGTGACTCCATTAACCGGTTGGGGATAAAAAGGTACGAGGGGTCCCCGACCCGCCTCGCATGAAACGTAGACTTTACTAGCAATACCAAAGGACCCTTGGGGACCAGTAGTATACAAGCCATTGAAAGTCCATTTACGTTGTGTCGGATCGGTAAAACCCAACACTCCGTAAAAAAAAAGGTCTTCGGGCCTTAAGATCAGGTCATTGGGCTAGCTAGGCTCAACGAACAAGATTTTACACTTGTGGGGCCCAAAGATGGTGCGTAGACGTCTGTGCACACTCGCATGTATATGTATTACCAACGTTACTTGTATGAATCGTAGTGTCGTAGTGTTAGTAGTTGTAGATTTCTATTGGCTCGAGACCGAGCCAATTCGTTTACAACGACTTTTGGTATTGTAATGTATTGTATTTCGTCGATAGTCTCGGTGCCATTATTTGATCAAATTGTGTATATTGAATTAGCCTTGAAATATTTCTGTTTTCAGCCCCTCATTATTTGTAAAATTTACATTTTCAACCCTTTTATTGAATATTTCCCGGTTTGGTCCTTAAATCAATTTTCTTGACATTTTAACACCAAAAATTATTGAAATAAACATTTTCCAGCATATTTTTCTTAGAAAACAACTTAAGACCCTGAAAATGCAGTTTTCTCGGTTTTAATCCCTTCTTTTCGCAACTTTGACAATTTTGGCCCAAATTGGAAAATTTTTGCAACTTTGGTCCTTTTTAAATTTAAAAAGCATTTTAAACCTTTGAAAAGGATTTGGAACACTTATAGTCCACTGTTTTACAGAAAATTACAGTTTTGGCCCTCCAAAACAGAAAAATTCGCATAATGGGCCTCATTGGGCCGAAATTTTCATTTTTAGCCCATTAAGCTTGAAATTTATGTTTTTAACCCTCCAATTGAGTATAATTCCAGAAATAGTTTTATGGAAACTGTTTTGGCACACTTCATCCATCAGAATCTGTGAAATATCAATTTGGGCCCTTAATTTTGTATTTTTCACATTTTTGGCCCAAAATTTGGGTTTTTAGCTTAAAGAAAATTGTTACTAAATCATTTAGCTATCTTTCTTGAAACACTTTGTATTTAGAAATATATTTGAAGCTAAAATCATTTAACACAAGATATATCTCGGTTTTGAGGAGTTTTATGGCTAGATCCAACATTAAAACACATAAAAGCATACATATAAGCATGGAAATCATACAAGGCATATAAACACATATAGATCTACACTTTCACTTGTATTCCCCCCCCCCCCACAAAACTCATAAAAACAGAAAATAGGGGGTATGAAGCTCACCTTGGGTGTGGGGGCTCGGTTTTGCAAGAAAATGGAAGGAAAATGAAGTGATTTTTGGCCTAAGCACCCTTTGATGAAGATTTCGACCTCTAGGATGCAAGATCACAAGAGTGAATGAATTTAGAAGAGATTTTCATAAAATGAAGTAGCTAGATCATGGATTAGTCATCAACTTACCTTAGATGATGATTTTTGGTGATGGATTTTCCCTTGTGAGCCCTTGATTCACAAAATTTTTGAAGAAGGGGGAAGGAGATGTTCTTCAAGATTTAGAGAGAGTAGAATAGATTTTTGTGAGTGTGTGTGTGTTGTGTTTGGCCGAGAGTGAGAGAGGAGAGAAGAAAGAAGTGATCTTGATATGATGCTTGCTTGGAAACATGGGCTATGTGCATGGAAATCCAACATATAAAAGTGAGGTGGCAACCCAAGGTCAACTCTCCCTTTTTCCTTGGGCTTGGGCCGAGAATAGGGAGAGAAGAAAGGATTTTTGGGCTTTTTGCCCCTAAGCCCAACATTAGAGGTAGTTTGGGTGCTTATTGGCCTTATAAAATAAAATTGTGATTTTTATGCTTTATTAAGCTAGGCTAGGTTAAATTATGGATCAAAGCTTGTGATTTATTTCATTCTAGGCCCAATATGGCCCATAATATTGAAATAAATTAGATGTGGGTCCAATTAGAGCCCAATTAGGGTTCTAAGCCCATGATAGTCTATTTGGAAGCTTATTGGTCTATTTGGATCCAATAAGGAAGTTCTAGTCCAAAATAGACTTAATCAAGAACTTCTAGGATTTTCCAATTGTTTGATGACTACTTGTAGTACTTGGATAATGTATTTGATTGAAGTTTTTGATTCACATTTACTTGAATGTATAGATTACATAGCTCAAAATTTTCAGTTGTGACAGAATCCCCTCAACGAGGCAACATACCACCTCGGTCTCCTACCCCAGAAATGGAACTTCATAACTCCCCAGTTCCTTCACCTCCACCAACCATCCCTACTTCCATTCCGACCATAATCCCCACTACCACTATTCCACCAACATCTTTCCCTATACCACCACCAATTTTCACAAATGCAACCGAAACACCACCTGTAACCGAAACCCCACCCGTAACCAAACCACCACAAACCGAAACCCATACAACCGAACCTACCCACACTCAACCACCACCCAAAACTACCCTACCCAATACTCAACCTCAACATACCCCGACCACAACACCCCCAGCTTCACCACCCCCTCCATCTCCAGAAAATGCCTCTGATGGAGACGACACTTACCTTGGCGGGGAACACATGAACTTTGATTCGGTCTACTATAGTCCGTTTCAAGTTCAGGGTGACGAGGAGGATGATGCTCCAGTGACAAAGAAGCATCTTAAAGAGCTTCACGAGAAGGTTGATCTACTTCTCGCCTCCTCTTCCAACCAGCAGTCCTCTCTCTCTGAAGCTGCCCTTCAGAAAATTGTTGATGCCTTCTCCAGGGCTCAACATGATTCGGTAGCCTCAGCAACTGCTGCGATTGACGCCTCTACCAGAGCATGTGAGGCAGCGACCGAAAAAGTCGATAAACTATTCTCCGATGCTACTGTCCTGTTGAAGTCTTTGCAGGAAAGCGCCGATGCCACCAAGACAACTTTGGAACCGATTGTTCAGCAATTGGCCAAGTTCGTCTCAACGGAATTAACTTCGTTTGCTACACTTCACCAAAAAATTAGCGACGACAACTCGGCCCTTCGTGCCTCCATCGATGCGCGCCTCGCTAAGTTACAGGAGGATCTCGCAGCCGAGAATTCATTGATGGACGTTCTGGCGAGCAAAACAACCGCCCTCAAGGTCAAGAACACGGAGCTTTCCAACTCACAGCAACAACTGGACGCTCTTCGATCTGAAAGGGAGGTGATCAAAACTTGTGTTTCGGATGTCCACGCAGCATTATCCAACATCCTTGAAGCACACGATCCTATTCTCAACCACTCAGTGAGGCGAACCCTTGCTGAAAAGCTCTCTCCGGCCATGGACCTTCTTAGCAAAATCGAAGGCCTTCCTAGTTTCATGTCCATTCCGAAACAAGGGGGAGATGAGAAGAAGACTGGATCGAAACCACCTCCTTCCTCCAAAGCTACTCACACAACCGAACCCCCTCAGACTGGTCAAGCTTCAGGTTCGGGTGTGAAGAACAAAGGCAAAAACATAGCTGAGGAAGAAGATGAAGATGAAGACAGGGAGACCATTGCTGACATGTTAAAACGAAAGAACAGTCGCAATGCTGATGATGATGCCAGTCGTGTGGCGCGAGAGGCTGAAGAAGCCGAACGCAAGCAAAAGGAAGCCCACGATCTCCTTGAGAGCCGGAAGACTCTCTTCCCTGCCTGGACTAGGGAACGTTTGATTAAAGAGGCCATAGAAACTCCCAACATATTATGGCTCGAGCCGGTTATCTCGTTCGACTGCAAGAATATTGTTGACTCGCAGTTCGACATGCCGCTGACTCGAAAGGCGTTCATCTTCCACGCCTTCTCTAACATCTTTGAAGTCCCTCATCCGAACGCTGAGCTCGACAGGGAGCTCATTGACTTCTATCTGGCGGCTGCTCGTCCTCAATACCTTACTTGGAGCGCCCAGAGGATTGTGAACGTTCGGGTGCTGAAGCCTTACGCCGAAGGGAGGTTCACAAACGTTCGGTTCAAGCTCATTCGAGGATCTGCAAGAACTGCTCATCTTATCTCCCTGGCAGATCTACCGAATTTAAATCCTCATGATTGGATTGTCCTGTATAATATCCTTTTGACTGATGAAGCCGAATATGGTCCCATTATAGACCATATCAAAAGGATGTTAGCCTGCTACATCATGGAGGTTGCCCTAATGGATCAGGAGGTCGCCACAGTCTTCAAGAAGAAACCGAAGATAGCTCCTGTGGGATCGGCCAGTGATCTCAACAAAATGCAAATGGGCAAGATTGACCCGAAACGCAACTCGGTTATGTTCACTAGAGCCGAAGGACAGAAATGTCTCTTCGCTTTAGCTGACAAACACCTTTACACCACTGCTTGTCTGGAGCATGTGTTATTGATTATCAAACGGTGTAAAGAGAATTCGGCTGATGATGTCAAGTACTTCAATGATATAATCCAATGGTACATCCGGTTTAGACAGACGATACTCTCTATCACCAAATGTCTGTTTAGCACCGTGAAGAAGAAGGTATCTGCTTCAGCTGCTGGCCCAAGTAACAAGTGAAGGTCTCGCTCCAAATTGACGCAAAGGGGGAGATTGTTGGGCGGAAGATTATTTTGAAGATTGCGTGTTTTGGGCTCGATAGTTTAGCTGTTTTATTTACACTCCGGTTTGGGCCTGTCCAACCGAGAGCCCATTATGTTTAATATAAAAGTATATGCTTGCATGCATATTAGGTTAGGGGATTGATAACGATTGATACGATAATTCTAGAGCTTAACGATAGCATTACAGTTTTCTTGAATCGTCCTTGTAACCTTCCAATCCTCTACAGTTGATGTTCTTAATCGAGCTCTTCTGAGGATTTTGTTTTAATCATTCGACTCGTTTGATTCACACTTGTCTCGTTTATATTTTCATGTTCTTACAGTTTTATATTATTTGCCTGTTTGAGATCTATTTGATCTTCTTAGATTTAAAGGTTTTAATCTCTTCAGGGTGGACGGCTGGATTTGGCGAGTCGCCCCATGGACTCGACGAGTCCATGCTGTTTAATGAAACCCTAATTCCTCGGGTTTGGGGCCTATTTAAGGGGCCTTATGGCCGTTATTTGCGGCTACTAGACCCCAGAGAGAAACGCTAAGTGAGCTAGAGAGATTGTGAGAGGAAGGGAGCTATTTCTTGATCACTTGTTGGTGTTTTTGCAAATAGAAGAGAACCAAGGCAAGAGGAGGCTGAAGAGGGTGCTAATCCAGTGATTCCAGGGCTCAGAGACTTCATTTTGAGGTATTCATTCGACCCTTCTTCAGTTTATGGTGTAATTCCTAGAGTTAGGCCTTTTTAGCCCCTTTTAGAGGAAGGTTATTGAGTAATTGGTCCCTTCTCGGGTTGGTTCTATAGATCTGGACCCAAAGAGGTCCAGAGACCCTTCTCCCTTGAGCTTTATGAGTGTTAATGGGGGTTATGAGCTTTGGATGTCATTTTAGTGGTCATATCTTCAAATAAGGCCTTTAAGCCTTTGCATGAGCACTAAGATGTTAGCTTTACGTGATTATCATGCTTGGGGAGGCCAGATCTATGATTGTATGGGACGGATCTGACCTCAGAAGTTGTTTTGAGAGTGTGCATGGCATGAACTCGCCGAGTCCCAAGTACAGACTCGACGAGTAGTATGAAGGATGCCCATTAATCATTCAGTGAGTGAACTGCCGAGTTGGGGGATGACTCAGTGAGTCAGAAGGGGATTAGAGGACTGAAGTTCAAGACTGTACTCGCCGAGTTGTTCTTGAAACTCGGCGAGTTGAGTTGGGGTGGCCCCGCGATTCATGTCTGATGAGACTCATCGAGTTTAGGGAGGGACTCGACGTGCCAAGCGGGACAAAGAGTTAGGAGTCATGTGTGTACTCGCCGAGTCACCGAAGTGCACTCGGCGAGTTGGGTCAAAGTTTGACCATTGACTTTTGTTGACTTTTAGGGTTTGGTAAACAACGGAGTCCTTGAGTCGAGACGGGGTAAAATAGTCTTTTACCCTTCTGAGTGTGACAATAGAGGGTCGAGTCTAGCCTTGAGTGTTATATTTATGAGGATATTTACTTCGTGTGAATAGGCGGAGGCTAGGCAATACTTCTACCGAGTCAGGGATTTACGAGAGTCCGATGTGAGTCTTCTCACTATACTTTACCTTGAGTAGGTAATCAGAGTTATGTGATACGGTGTTGTATGATATATATGTGTTATGTGTTGCACTGCATTATTCTATGTGATTTATGCTGAGCATGTTACAGAGTTAGAACCGGAAGGTTCACAGAGATAGAACCTGAGGGTTCGCAGAGTTTGGGTGCACGGACCCATAGAGTTATAGCCTCGAGTGGCTGATATGTGTTATATATGGTATTTTGGGGAGCTCACTAACCTTTGTGCTTACAGTGTTATGTGTTATGTGTTTCAGTTACTAGCGATGATCGCGGGAAGGCGCCGGCCTGATCAGTATACACACGGGATTTTTATGTTATGAAATCTTGGGATTGATATATGTTATAAATTAAGTTTTAAACAATGATGTTTTTATAAGTAATGAATGAATTATGTTTTGTATAAAATGCGAAAAATTGTTTTGAAACATTTTATACATAATCATAAGCACAAAGCTTAGTGAGTTCCCCAAAATACCACATACCATACATATTAGTGGGCCCAACCCTTGTGAATGCTATGATCCAACCATAGTCTGGCAATCACTTCTAGATTATAGACCATCCATAACCTTCCTTCCATGATCCAACCATTGTCTTCCATGCAAGTCACAAAAACAGACAAGTGCTATGATATAACCACAATCTTTCATAAGAGTGTTGTGATCCAACAACCTTTCATGCAAGAGTCATAAAGACCTACAAGCAACCTACATAGTGTAGTGAGAAGACTCACCTCAATCTGGAGACAAAAAGTCGTACTCTCAAGCTGCTTCTAAGAATCTCCTCACACTAAACATATAAAACCATTACCCTAATTAGATATTAAGGTAATTCCGATCATACGAGGCCAAAATCTAAAATAATCCCTTAAATGGGCAAAAGACCATTTTGCCTCTACCGAGTCCTAAGCTTCCTCTCATTTGACTAAAAGTCAACAGGTGAAAGAAAGTCATCGGTCAATGATTACCTCTGCATTTCATGGCCATCCTTGGCCATGTCTTGGCCCTTAAACGACAAAACATACATGAGTTCTCCCAATCGCCATGTCGTGGCAACCTAGGGTCACGTTATGGGCACTGGGTTCAAAAAATCTTAATGGGTTAAGCCGAATCCTTTGATTCCAAAGGTTCCAAAGGTCAAATTTGGTCATTAATATATTCTAGATGAATAAAGTTTCCAACTGTATCCCTTAAGCCTCCCTAAAAGGTCTAGATCCCAAGTCTTAGGCCAAAAAGGAAAAAACATACCATGGGCTCAACCAAGAAGCACTTAATCCCTTAAGTCCATAACCTATTCACTCCAGAAGATCTCATAACACTAAAACCAACTTATAGGTTGGTGATTTCTAGACATTCATGTCCAATGAATGTCTTGGAATCATATTAGGTCGAAATAGAGTTTATGATCAAAATATTATGCATGGCTCAAACAACCAACCAAACTTCAGACCTAACCCATTAATTACTCTAAATAATCCAAAAATTCATAAAGTTGTAACCATTATGAAATCTCACCACCCTAACTAGAAAGATCTAGAAGAAATAGGGACAAAACTCAAGATCTAGCAACTTAGTGACATAAATATGGAGCCTTGAACACTTACAAGGGTCCAAAATCAAGCTAGTAATGGAGATGAGGACTTTCTTATTGATCCTTGGCTTACTCCTTCTTGCTTCTTCCTTCAAAATATCTGAAAATCACTCAAGAAAGCTTCAAAATGGAGGAATAGGAATTAGGGTTTTCTTTAAAGCTTAAGATGGTGGTGGAGGTTGAGGGTGAGCAAACCCTAGCCTCTCATTCCTTTAAATATGCTGCAAAACCCAAAAAATGAGGGTTTAAGACCCCAATGGTGGCCATTTTGTGGCGATTCAAAAGTGATCCACGATCAAAATTGCATCGCCAGGCCATGGCGACCCTTCCCCACGTCATGGTGACTCCCAAAATCAAACTTTTAATTAAAATAAAATATATATCAAAACCGGATGTTACAAAATCCCATTTCTAGAATAACAAAATCCTATAGCTCAAGAATGACCTTTCATGCTTAGCTTAAAGGAGGGAATTTATTAATGGGTATGACTAAATTTAATTTGTGTGGATTTTGCGAATAGATCATCTCCATATTTAAGTTTATTCTAAGTATTGTTAAATATCTTGGAGAATATAACTGGTGTTCTAATGTGACTTAGAGTCTCTTAGCTGGATTAAGTACACTCTTGAAGTCACAAAATATTTGTAGGTGATCCTTGAATGGAAGGACTTAACATAGTTTTTCAATGAACTCATTCATCCAATCATATTATATTGCATCTTTTGAAGTAGTAGTGTATTCTAATTTTGTAGTAGATAGTGCAATTATGTTTTACTTGGAGCTAGTTCCAGTAAAACACATTCTTCATTCATAATGAAGTCACAATCCAATTGTAATTCATAATTATCTCTATCTGTTTTGAAATCAGCATCTTGTGCAACACTTTGCATAAAGATCTTCTTCTAAACTTATTAACTCATGATCATTCTCTAGTATTTCTTAATTACTTTTAGAATATCCTTATACTCATCTAATGACTTTCCCATGTATCTTATGATATGTTCATAGCATAATCATATACCTGGTCTTGTGCATAATATGACATAAATGATGGATTCATTTGTCAAAGAAAATATAATATAAATCATTTTATCTAGCTTAAACCAATGTGCTAGGTCATTTTGAGTCAAGCTTAAAATGGTGCCATGTGGCAACGCCAAAAGTCCTCCATAGGAATCTTGAATTTTGATATCTTTTAAGATATTGTCAATATATGGATAAAGATTAAAAACTTTAATATTCATGTTTATCTATCTCCATATATTTTACATTCCAAGAATGTACTATCATTCCTAACTTTTTTCATTTTAGATTACACTTTCTTAGTCAAGGCGAAAGGGCCTTGCATAGTCGAAATGTAATTTCTCATGAGTAAGTACATCTTATTCATACATGATTAGGAATATCACTATGCTCCCACTTACTAAACATATATGTAATCTTACATATTTTGTTAATATATCTTCGATTAATAAAACCTTCAGGATAAGCTATATAGACATCTCCAAATAGGTGGCTATTAAGAAAACCAATTTTCTTGAAATATATTTACCATGTCTTATAATCATATTATGTACTTATGGTAAATAATATTGCTGTCGATCTAGTCATAGCTATTTGATAAAATGTTTGATCATAGTCAATGACATGAGTTTGAGTGAATACTTTTACAACAAGTTTTGGTTAATGTGTATAGGTCTCCTTGTTTTTTTTTTCTTTCTAAAAGAATCACCTACTTCTTCTAGTCTTCCTATAGGGAGGAAGTTTAATCAAACTTATACTTTGATTATTATACATGGATAACATCTCAGCGTTCATGACTTTAAGTCATTCATCAGGTTCAAAGTCTAATATAACATTTTGGTAGTTGATAAGTTTACTAGAAATTATCAAGATAACTGATCAATGAGTGATTCCATATTTCTCATGTTGTAGATGATTTATACCATATATGCGGACAATTTGTGTTTCAAAATAATGACTATTCATATTCAACAATTTATTGTTGAAGCTAGGGATAAATTTTGTTACATCAGGATATGGTACTTGAGCTACTTCAAGTTCCATGTGCCTCCCACTTGCTTTTTCAGTTAGAAGCTTTCTTTGTAACAACTCGACTTGCAAACGAATAAGATATCTTATTCTTGATGGGTTTGTATAAAAAAATAAATTAAATAACCTTTTAGAATATTCTACAAATATGTATTTAGTAGATTTTAGGTTTAGAAGCTTTGGTCTTACATAGGCTTCAAATCTTAAAACATTAAGTAAGATAAGGATGAAGCTTTTCCATACTAAAATATGATAAAGTGTTTAATCTACTTCTCAGTCGGTATTTGTATTTAAAATATGAGTGATAGTGATTAAGTAATAATATCAAAAGGATAAAGAAATATAATTTCTACCGATTAGTAAGTAAACCATATGTAGTAAGGTTTAGTTCATCCTTTATTATCTCTAAGGCTTTAGATGGTACTACTGATTTATTTCTCAACTTCATGTTTGAAAACTTCAAAATATTTCACATTCATTTTTTATCATATAAAATATAATTATAACGACTCTATATATTAAAAAAGTTGACGAGGCATCTTGTACTAAATACAGACATTCATTGGAAGAGAAATCATACATCACTATGTATAGTTCCTTAATAATAAATTTTCTACTAATTAGTGAAATTATAATTAGTAATCCTTTATATATAAATAAGATTAACATATGTTAAATAAGTTATGTTTATTGCCTTTAAAAATCCATTTCTTGAAGTTGGAATATGCGTATTTATTTATATAATAAAGATAAAAATGTCATAGATAAGGTAGATTCAAATCATGATTGAGCCTAAAGTATTTGCTAATAGAACTTTTGTTTAGAAAAATATTTATATTTACTTTATAATTCTATTAAGAGATCTAGTTCTCAAAATAAGAATTAATAATTACATAATATGAATGTGATTGTTATGAAAAATGATTAAGTAAATAAGCAATCATCTAATCTGTAACAACGTAATTTTTCACTACTAATTTTTTATTTTTAAAACACATTTTAAAATAATACTTTAGCAAAAGTCCATTTTAACAAACGTTATAAAAACATCACCAATGTCACTTTATTACCAAAACAACCTCCATCAAAATAAGAGTTCTCAAAACCAGCACCAAGACAAGTTCTAAAACAAGTGTAATGAAAACCAAACGACATGTCCAAAATGGTATCATCACTAAAGTATCAATTTGGAAAGCAACTACCCAAAAGTCTCTAATCTTCACAAAGCCATCAATCATTCTACTTTTATCAATGCAAGGGGAAATCAAGCAAAGGAACATGTGTCGGCATAAGCTAAGTGAGTCAACCATAGATACAATGTTATGGACGTACATATTATTCTTCATTTGAGTCTTCATAATTAATTACACTACATCTTTCTTCTTTTTAATTATTCATCATTTTTAGTCACTACAATATTTCTTAAAATATTAATCTTCATTTTCATCGTTAATAGTTAATCTCCTCTAATCACCTTTGTATGTATTCATCATTTTACTTCCTTATTATGGGTCTACGTAATCATTACTAACCCCATGATAAGTATCCTATTCACTACTAATATGATGGACTAGACCCAATGCACTAAGTGAGTCACGACTCTCACTCGTAATATTTCCCCCGATTCACTATGGTCGCTACTCTGACGTTGCATATACCTATCATCATGCATATGTCATAATTTCATCATTATGGCATATAATATCACTAACATGCTTTGTCCTAATCATCATAGACAAACAATTTTAGAAATCAAAACATACGTACATAATTCGCAATCAACACAAATCCACTTTCTAGCATGAACCTATCACACCCCTCACACCAAAATACCAAATGAAAAGTCTAGCATGTAATACAACCTAAACTCTTAATCACAAAAAGGAACCATCATTCTTAGAAAACATACCAATCAAAACTAGGGTACATGAATCTAACAACAACCTAGGTGCATTCCAACCGTTCTAAGATATGCAATTCCCTAACAAAGTACTTAACTTTCCATAAAGAATGACTCACCTCTTGTCCAAGATGTGTTGGGGTTATGAAGAGAGGAGTAATACCTTCCAACAAGCACCGAGTACGCTAGAAAATCATAGAAATACTTTATTAAAAACATAGCATAAAATAAAAAAATGGTTATGCTCAGTCCGAAAGTGCACCACGATGGGTAAAAGGTCACACCGTATCCCGAGTAACAGGTCGTGATTCGAAATGCCTAGTCTCTCGTTACCATGTCGTGGTGGCTTGTGCATTGCACCATGGTGACCCTGGTAGTTACAAACGAGTATTTTTATGATCATAATTGTGGACAATAAACAGATCAAGTGGATACCTTGGGATTGAATGGAATAGAGTTTAGACTCTATTGGAGGTGTATGATGTTGGGTAAGTGATTTAAACCTTGGATTGTGCAATGGAAGCCGAGGGGTAAAATGGGAAAGGTTTTGTTTTGGGCTTCTTGCATAATTAGATAGGATTGTGGGTCTCTTAATTACCTTTCCGTGAATATAAAGAACGCCGAAATCAGAGTTGAAATGAAGAAGTTATGGCGGTTAGGTTTGAGTTGGATGGTGAAGTAAGGTGGTACGTTGGGCATACTCTATGTATGTTAGGCGTACTGGGTTCTAAAGATACACCTTTGATAGGTTACATTAGGCGTAGCTTTTGGTACATTAGGCATACGTGGTTAGAACACAAACCCTAAAATCAGGGGTTTTGAGCCATATTTAAGCACCTTAACTTCCCTAAACCCTTTCCATTCTCAACCTCCAGCCTCCTAAACAATCCTTTGCAAACCCTAACCTCTATTTGTGTAACAGCCCAAATTTTACCACGAAAAATTTCATTTAATTTAAATAACACATTGACATAAACCCTGAATCCCATCTTTAGTTTAAAACACCATCCATTACATTATATAGATTAGCAGAGTGTGTCCATAAACATATTAATGAAAAAGTGATAGATAGGATGCACGCCGTGCCATCACACCTTGCCCTTGCCTTTTGGCTCCGATGTACCTAAAACAATTTAACAACATGTAAGCGAAATGCTAAGTGAGTTCCCAAGAGCATACCACACACCACACATACACATATCCAAGTTACATATCACATAGGGCATGCATAAATAAGACCAGCAAGAATACCATGTACTACCCCACATGGACTTTACCTAGGACTGCCATGGGCTACCCCCACATGGCTTTACATCCAATGCCATGGGCTACCCCACATGGTATTTACCTAGGACTGCCATGGGCTACCCCACATGGTCTTACATTCAATGCCACTGGCTCCCCCCGAAGTCTTCATGCAAAACATACGATCACATTACATATCAGACACAAAGCGATTGCACATATATCATAAACACATAATGGGCCGGCCTTGGTGCTGTAGACCCATGGGTATGGTGAAAAGACTCACCTTCGCCCGAAGAATACGAATACTGCACTCTTAATGAACAACAACCTCCCGAACTGGATAATAACAATAATAATATCATCAATGATTGGTCCATAAATTATCCCAAGGGGGGACCCAACCTTTAAACCCTACCCCCAAAGGCCCAATCACCCCTACATTGCAAATGGGCCCAAGACCTAAGTCCAATATCCTTAATGGGCCCCCTTGGCCTAACAAGGCACACCCAATAAGTCCATGGTCCAACTGATAAAAGGCCTTTAACTCTTAGAATCCAATAAGGCCCAATAACCCCAAAAGAGGCCCAAAAGTCCGACAGCCCAAAACAAGATCGACCCAAACTGTCCCGCGTACGCCTAGCATACCGAGTTTTCAAAGGTTACGCGTAGCGTACTCAAAGTACGCTCGATGTAAGTCTCAGTTATGCACTTTCCCTATTAAGTGCTTATTATTCCTTTCTTTTACGTCCATAATCTAGATCTGAGTGCATTAACACCTCCTAGGGCATAAAGTTGCTAACTTTTTTCCTTTGCATGTCCATTAAACCTCCAAAGTCATCATTAAGACCTTTCCCTAGTCTATAATTCATGCACAAGGTTAAGACCTCCACCAAGTTCTCATTTTTATGCTCTTAAATGGCTTAAGGACCTTAGATCTGACCTTGTTATCGAATGGGGAGGATCTTGCCAACAATTGAGGCCCAAAATCCATCAAAAGGACCAACTACAAAAACCCTAGCTAGATCTAAAGAGAAAAGAGGAAAGGTGCAAGCTTTTTACCTCTAAGAGCTCTAAAATATGATTATGATGCAAGATCTTAAAGCTCCCTCTTGATCCAAGCTTGCTTAATCAACTCTTCTCTTTGAAATGAACACTAAAGATCACCAAAGCACACTTTCAGAGCTCACAAATGATTCCTCAAAGCTTCCAGTAGTGAAATGACGTTCAAGGGTAGTTGAGGCTCTCCAGGGTTTAGTCCCAAGGTCTTAAAGTCATTTATATAGGCCTCAAGTTCGCAATTAGGGTTTTCTGGTCCCTAGCACGTACACCCAGCGTACCTCCAAACACCCGTGACCATAAAAGGTCCTAGTACGCTAAGCGTACTCCTAAGTACGCCTAGCGTACTAAGGGACTAATAATGCAACAACTCTAATTTAAAGGGGGGGTTCATGTCATACCTTTTATTTCTGGATGTTACAACTCTCCCCCACTTGAACTAGACTTCGCTCTTGAAGTCCATGGATGAAAACAGATCAGGGTAATGCTCCCGCATCTCCTCCTCTGGCTCCCAAGTCCACTCGGAGCCCTTTCGATGTTGCCATTGCACCTTTACCATCTTTACTTCCTTATTCCAAAGTGTCTTCGTCATCCTGTCTAGTATGGAAATTGGCCTTTCGACATAATTCAGTCCCCCATCCACCTGAATGTCATCCAAAGGTATAACCGCAGACTCGTCAGCAATACACTTCCGAAGCTGAGATACGTGGTAGGTGTTGTGAATCTGACTAAGCTCCTCGAGGAGCTCTAATTGATAGGCCACCTTTCCTACTCGGGCTAGGATCTTGAACGGACCTATAAATTGATGATCCAACTTGCCTTTCTTAGGGAACCTGATAATCCCCTTCCAGGGTGACACCTTCAATAAGACAAACCCCCCCCCCCCCCCCCACTTGAAAGTCAAGATCCGACCGCCGTCGACCGGCATAACTCTTCTGTCGGCTCTACGGGAGTCGCAACCGGTCGCATACCTGCTGGATCAACCCGATGGTCTTGAGCACCACCTCCGTGCTCCCCATGACCCGATGACCAACCTCGTCCCATCATACGGCGGTCCTACACCTCCGACCATATAACATCTCTAATGGAGCTCGATCGATACTGGCATGATAACTGTTATTGTATGAGAACTCTGCCAGTGGGAGATATGTATCCCAACTTCCTCCAAAATCTAGCACACATGCTCGCAGCATGTCTTATAATGTATGGATCGTCCTCTCACTCTGTCCATCAGTTTGAGGGTGATATGCTACACTGAAATGTAGTTGAGTACCCAGTTCTTCATGCAATTTCTTCCAAAATCAGGATGTAAACCGAACATCCCTATCCGAAACCACCGACACCGGCACCCCGTGCATGGCTACCACTTCTCGAACATAGATGTCTGCTAACTTTTCTGCGGATATGCTCTCGGTGATTGGAATGAAGTGGGCACTCTTTGTCAGTCTGTCTACAACGACCCATATGTCATCTACCCCCTCGCCGTCCTCGGTAGCTTCTTAATGAAGTCCATAGTGATCTCTTCCCACTTCCACATGGGAATGGGTAACGGCTGAACCTTGCCATGAGGCTGCTGGTGCTCGGCTTTGACGTTCCTGCAGGTCAAGCATCGCTCCACAAACCAAGTGATTTCTTGCTTCATGCAGGGCCACCAGTAACTAAGCCTCAAGTCTCTATACATCTTTGTTGCCCCCCGGGTGTATAGAGAACTTAGACTTATGAGCCTCCTCCAACAGCCTTTGCCTCAGTCCCCCCGCCAAAGGTACCCACACTCGTCCACAAAAGTAGTACTTGATTTCTGAAAAGAATTTCTTCTTTTGTTGGCGGTTTAAGTCTTTCGGAATGTAATTGGTTGCTAAATAGTTAGCTATATCCACGAACCATGGCATTTCTCAGGATACCACTAAAAGATATTCATCGGAAAAATCGTCTCCAATCTTGTTTTCTTCTGACTTTTCCAAATTCGGGTTTTCTAGTCTTGAAAAATGGCTGGCAGCCACATTCTCCATCCCTTTTTTATCGCGTATTTCAATGTAAAAATTTTGTAAAAGTAAGACCCAACGTATCAATCGGGGATTAGCATCTTGTTTAGCAAAAAGATACTTCAGGGCTGAATGGTCGGTAAAGACTATGGTCTTGGATAACACCAAATAAGGGCGAAACTTATCAAAAGCGTATACGCCAGCTAGCAGCTCCTTTTCAGTAGTAGTATAATTCTCTTGGGTAGGATTCAATGTCTTGCTTGCATAGTAGATTGGTTGAAAATGTTTATTAACCCTTTTCCATAAAACAACACCCACAACATAATCACTTGCATCACACATTAGCTCGAACAAAAGATTCCAATTTGGTGCTATCATGATAGGATTAGTGGTTAATCTTTCCTTCAACAAATGAAATGCTTAATTACATTCCTTGGAAAAATTAAATGGTGCATCCTTCAAGAGTAATTGAGTCAATGGCCTAGTAATCTTTGTAAAATCTTTAATGAAGCCATTATAAAATCCCGCGTGGCCAAGAAAACTCCTTACCTCTTTTACATTAGTCGGAGGGGGGAGCTTAGCTATTGTGTCCACTTTTGCTCTATCCACTTCTATCCCTTTCCTTGAAATTTTGTGACCCAATACAATTACTTCTTTCACCATGAAATGACATTTTTCCCAATTGAGTACAAGGTTCGTCTTCTCACATCCAGCTAGCATCAAGTACAAATTAGATAAGCAATCTTCAAAAAATGACCCGAACACCGAAATATCATCCATAAAGACCTCCATAAACTTCTCGATCATATCATGAAAAATGGCCATCATGCACCTTTGGAAAGTAGTTGGTGCATTGCATAACCCAAAAGGCATGCATCTATATTCAAATGTTCCACTTGGGCATGTAAAAGTGGCATTCTCTTGGTCTTGAGGGTCGATTATAATTTGAAAATACCCCAAAAACCCATCAAGAAAACAATACTATAAATGTCCAGAGAGTCTTTCAAGCATTTGATCGATAAATGGTAAAGGAAAGTGATCTTTTCATGTGGCATCATTCAGCTTCCTATAATCTATGCAAACTTGACACCCGATCACCGTTCTTGTTGGAATTAATTCGTTATTCTCAATGACCACCACTGTCATGCCTCCCTTTTTCAGTAACAGTTGCACTGCGCTCACCCACGGGCTATCGGAAATCGAGTAAATAATTCCGGCATCGAGTAGTTTAACCACCTCCTTTTTTACAACTTCTTGCATATTCGGGTTAAGTCTTCTTTGGCGTTGAACTACCGGTTTAGCTCCATCTTCTAAATTAATCTTATGAGAACAATAGGTTGGACTAGTTCCTTTGATGTCAGTTATCTTCGATGCTATAGCTCATTGCCTCTTCTTTAACACACCCACAAGACTTTCTTTCTCATGTTTGGCCAAATCAGCAGCTATAATTATAGGTTTTTGTTGGCCATCTTCAAGAAACGCATACTCTAAGTGATTTGGTAGTGATTTAAGTTCAATTTTCACATTTTGCATGGTGAACACGTCGAGTCCAGTGAGGGGACTCGTTGAGTCCTTCGTAAAATTTGCAACTGATCAGGTTTCTTCAAACAGACTCGTCGAGTCGGTCAAGGCTACTCGGCGAGTCGGGTGTTCTGCACTTCTGATTAGATTATTATACTCAACTTCCTCGAGCAGTCTTTCTATTTCCAGCAGGCCTCTTTCTGCATCACATTCTTCTTCATGCATGATGGTGGACTTGTTTGGCTCATCTTCATTCCATTCCTCCATTAATTCTTCCAACATGTCAACGGAAAATATTGTGTCATCACTGTTCCTTGGATGTTTCATTGCTTGATCAATCCAAAAAGTAACCGATTCGTCTCCTACTCGAAGAGTAAGTTTGGAATCTCGCATGTCAACTATAGCACTTGCGGTGTTAAGAAAAGGTCTTCCAAGTATGATCGGGACTTGAGGATCTGCTTCCATGTCTAACACTATAAAATCCGTAGGATATACGAACTTATCAACCTTCACCAATAGATCTTCACATATTCCTATCGGGAATGTGACTGTTTTATTAGCTAGGTTAATCGCCATTCGAATTGGCCTTGGCTCCGGAAGATCTAACTTCTTGAAAAATGAGTAAGGCATGAGATTTACACTTACCTATGAATCAGTTAATGCATAAATGGTAGCTAGGTTTCCAAATTGGCAAGGCATGTTAAGCTTCCCAGATTACCCTTTTTCTTAGGTAGTTTGTTCAACATGGCAGCTGAACAATTCTCATTGAGGACAACTTTCTTTACCTCTTCCATCTTCTTTCTATTGGTTAAAAGTTCCTTGAGGAATTTTTCATATTTTGGCATTTGTGCAACCGCCTCTATGAATTGCATATTAATTTGTAGAGCCTTTATATGTTCCAGAAACTTCTGGTAGTCAACTTCATTCTTTTCTTGTCTAGCTCGAGTAGGAAAGGGAAGTCGAGGCTGATATGGCTTGACAGGAGATTGATTTTTCTGTTCAGCTGGGTAACTCATCGAGTCCATTTCGTCGACTCAGCGAGTCGTGTCGGGAAATTTTGATTCTTCAGGTTCTGCTTCTTCCTCTTGCACCACCTTGGGGTCTTCTTGCTGAATAGAGGCCAGAGGAGTTATAATCTTCCCACTCCTAGTTGTTACGATATTTATATATCCACCTTTTAGGTTACTTTCGGTATTATTAGGAAGTCCACCCGGTCTTCTCTCATTTACTTGTTGAGCAAGCTGGACCATCTACTTTTCTATGTTGAGAATAGATGCTTGCTGATTTCTAAGCATGGCTTATTGATCTTTCATCATAAGTTGGTGTTCTCTCAACATAGTTTGTTGATCTTTGAGTGTAGCATCGATATCATTATGTCTTTTCTCGGATATCGCCACAAATCTTGTAATCATGTCTTCCAAATATGATTTCTTTTCATGTACTGATTCCTCCTTTGGATAAAATCCTATATCTTTTTGCTTGTATTTCTCCTCCGTTGTCTTTTTATATTCATCATATGGTAGCCATTCCTTCTTGTGTTTTCGCCAATTATCATCATACCTATCTCCACTTGAATAGCACACTTGTACCTTCTGGTTTCCATTCTCATAAAGGTCACAATCTTTTGTAAGGTGATGCCATCTACAATTTCTACACCCCACTGTAATAGCATGGATGGATTGGTCCATCTTAGTCATTCATCGGTCCATGCTTTCCAACTTTTCCATCATTGCTGCCATGTCATCGGTGATGGAGTTCACCGCCCCTCGAGTCAAGTCATTCCTTGGGTTGTGGTATTCCCTAGAGTGTTTAGACAATTCTTCTATTAGTTCTTTGATCATCGGGGGTGGCTTCTTTGTGAGAGGTCCTTGTGAATCAAGGAGTTGCCTCACATTCACTTAAACATAGAAAATGGAGACTTCTTGTTGTCTATTAAGATCATGATGTGGGAAATTCTTTAGTAGACCTTTGTATCTCTCCCATGCCTTATATAAGGATTCTCCAGCTTGTTGTTCAAAGTTGGCAATGGCGTTTTTCAATTTGGCTATCTTTGAGGGAGGACCAAAATTGATCAATGAATTCTTCCTTCATTTTAGCCCATGTAGTGATAGATCCTGGAGGTAGTGATTTGAGCCAATCCTTTGCAACACCCTTGAATGTAACTAGAAGCATTCGAAGTAGCACAGTTTCACGTGGCACATTTGGAACATTAAAATAATCAGCTACATCGTTGACCTCATCCAAATGTTTGTAGGCATCTTCGTGATCTTTTCCGTAGAAGGAGAGTTCCTTGAGTTGAGCAAGTATGTGGCCCTTGAGTTCGAAAGTGGCAGTAGCAGGAATGACGGGTTGCACAAGTCCCAGGCCGGTATCATCACCTATTCTCTTCTTCCATTCTCCCATGGGAATTTCATCAATGTTAGCCATGGGGTTAGCTAGTTCACCTTCAAAGTCGCTTTCTTCTTCGTATTCAAATTCGTAGTCGTAGTCGAATTGGGCTTCTTTTGGATTATCTTCAATATTCTCCAACTTGCTTTCTTCGCTCTTTTGACTGCTGGTCTCTCCTGCCTTCTTGTTCTTTTTCTTCCAAGAAAACCAATTTGTAAGGTCCTGAGAATGGATCTTACCAGTGATCAAAAGCAAACACAATCACAAAAACAAGAATAATAGAAGAAAAGAAAAGAGATCAAGCTTGCACACGTTTTATTGCAGAAAACGTCTAGTACAACTCGATATACGGCCGTGAACAACTAGGCATCAACAACTAAACACGACTAGCTAACCCACTATTTATAGGGAACTACGACCGAAAGGAGTTTACGGCCGTAAGGTGTTTACGACCGTAAACTCACTACAAAATCGTAAACAACTATTAAGCCCACATAAATACTCTATCTATACACAACCACTATTACAATGCAAAGCCTAGACCAAACCACTAATTGGGCCTTTCAATCTCCCTCTTGGTTTGGTGCTAGCTTGAATTTAACCCTTGTTGACTACCATAATGTCCACTTGCCCCATCGCCCCATTCCACATATGCTTATTCAGAATCTCAGCAACCATGGTCGTATATACCTTCGCAGCATCCTCAAAAATCTCCTCCGCAACCAATATTTGAAAGTTGCTTAGGTGATGAATGTCCCACTTTCGTAATTGTAACAAATCTCTTCGCTCATAGAGTCGGATACATCCATTCTTGAGCTTGATTACAGCAACTGATGTAATCTCATCGAAAACCCAACACTCCATTGAGCCTAGTGATCCGTCTTGATAGTTCTGAAGCACAGGGAACTGTTTAACCTGCTTGGTTGCAGGCCACATCACAACTTGCAGAGATTTATCAGTTTTAGGATCTATAATATTAGGATGCTCCAACATAATGGACTCAGCAGTCTTCATGGCAGGAAACCCCTTTTTAACCTGATATCAAGGAAGTGCTTAAACTGGGTCGCCTGTGGATTGTTTGTGAGATTTGAAAAAGGAGCTCGTGACAATTCTGTCAGATCGACCCTAGTCCATGAGTTGAAACCATGACTATCTCTGTAAAGCTCAGAGTTTCCACTCTTTCTTAGCACTATCCACATCTTGAGAGGATCATGAAATCCCCAAGAAGCAATTCCCGATCTATCGTCAAATGTATCTATGTATCGAACAACCTTAAGATCAGTCACTGTAATTGCAGGTTCATCCCAAGAAGCATTCTGGTTAGGGTTTCGTTTAAACAGTAGTTTCCCCTTCTTAGCTTGGGGAGGCTCATCTTCAACACGATCAACAACCCCTAATGTCTGACCAGTTGGCATGGAAACAGGAAAGGCTTGGACATGAAGATTGATTTTGTATTCATCAGCAGATGTTTGATACTTATCACCAAGGTCTTCCTCAAGATTCTTCTTTAGCTCAAAATAGCTTGAAGTCAAAAGATTGAAATGATCTTGAAGATCAGAAATCTGCTTCGACTTTAGAGCTTTGTCCTTAAGAAGATCAGCTACTTGTACACCGAGCTTTGAATTCTCAGATTGAAGTTTAGAAACTTGAACATTAAGCTTTGAATTTTCAACTTGAAGATCCGAAACATGAATATCAAGCTCAATGTTCTTCTGACTAAGCACCGATATCTCCTTCTGTAACCCAGGGATAGTGAGATTGTCTCCTCCAGAACCGCCATCCCCAATAGAAATACCTTTACCGCGTGGGGGAGGCATCAAAAATTGCTCCTCAGCCAAATGCATGGCTAATCTTACAGAAGCGTCATTGTGATCAGATCGAGGAGGAGAAAGCCATGGTGGAATAGAAGATCCACCAACTTCAAAAGTGGTGTCGGGGCCCACAGTAAAAAGCTTGGTTGTAGAAAGACTGGGAGTAGTGGTAGGTGGTACAGGAAGGCCACTAACAAGATCTGCAATTAAATAACTTTGCCTTGGATCCCTTCTTCTTCTTGTCAACGGGGGTTCACCGGTCGGTGTTGATGTGAGATCACTCACAAATGGCTCTATAATAGGAGAAACAGAAACAAGAGGAGGAAATCCTATAATCGTCTCCATTGGAGTGGAAGTATTCGCCATTTGGTTGGAAGTAGGAGTTGCAGTTTCAAGAACTTCATTAGACTCCCTTGTCTCTGTTGTTGGAGGAACAACTTCATCGACATTGTTAAAAATCGTGTCAAGGTTCTTGCTCGTAACAAAATTAGCACTACTAGCAAGAGAAGCAGCAATATCATCATGATCAAATCCAGTGAGATCAAGATCATCAAATGAATCATTTTTATCTCCCTCAACTTCCATCTCAGACTCCACATTCATTCACTCAAGATTACTTTGATCATCAAGAGATACTAAACCATGTTCTTCTGCCACATGAGCTTCAGGAGTAGGAGTATCTTCCTTTTCAATATTCTCATCATCAGATACAGTAATAACATCGTCGTTTGGAGATGATTTCTCAGAAGATGCAGGCTCAGAAGACGCCTTGTCAGAGGATTCATAAGATTCTGAGGATTCATTCAATTCAACGAACTTTCCAAACTTTTCTAGAGGATACTTTCCTTGAAAAATGAATTTTCCTTTCCGTTTCTGCTTGATGAGCTCTACAGTGTGAGGACCCAATGATTTCATATCAAGATTATCACCTTCCTTTACCATATCTAGAAACTGAGTATCGATAAACAATTGAACAATCCTAGGATAGAATAAGAAAGTATCCCAGGTTGAAGCCCTGATGTTTACTGTAAACTCATCCAAGAGAAATCTAGAAAAGTTGAATTTTATTCTGGCAGCAAGAGAAATGATCGCTCCAGTATTTCTCATTGAAATTTCATCAGCTCTTGATCTTCTTCCCGAAATGCAGCTAACGAACACATGCGCCAAAAATATCCAATACGGAGGTAAGAGCTTCTTTAAAGTTGGAGGTGAAGTGCCTTCATATCCCATCCTTCTAAGAATTCTCTGAGCATCCTCAATCCCAATTTCCGTGGGAAAATTAGGTTGATCCTTAATCAACAACGTGTCTCTAATAAAACCCTCAGTGATCACTATCTCGCGTCTTTTTACAGTAGCTTTAATGACGACAACTCCAGCATCGTCCATTTCCATTTTAGCAGTCGCCCAGAACTCTCTGATCAAATTTTGATAGACAACTGGATTCACAGTGATAGCTGATGATAGACAACATTCCCTGAGTCTGTGAATCATCGACTTGAGGTCTGAGTGAACAGCTGGAGGATCTGCCAAAACGATAGCCAGATTATGCATGTCCGCAAATTTGAGGTTCGCCATTAATCTGCACTAACCATACCAAGTAAGACAGAAAGAACCAAACAAACAACAAAAATTGTAGACAACTTAATTTTGATCCCAACAATAAAGTGACAATTTTTTAAATTTGGTCAAAATCAATATTCTTAGTCAACATTGGAGTTTGTGGTCAACAAGGAGTTTGCGGTCAACATGGGTTTACGGCCGTAAACCCCTTGCCAGTAAATTATCGACCATTACGGAGTTTACGGTCGCAAGCAGTTTACAACCGTAAGAGTGGGCCGTAAGCTTGGGACGCAAACTCCGACGGCACTTCTTTCTCGATTTCTGCCTCAAAAACGCGGTGAATCATGCAATAAGATACATATTCCTGGTCCAAAACTCATTACCTTCGAGACTATCGGATTAGATTTGCAAGATTTGACGAATTTTTTTTGAAGAGAGAGAGGGTGGAGAGGAGTTTGCGGCCGGAATCAGAAAAGTGATGAAGATTCCGGCGGTAAACTCTTATATATACCCATTTTGCCTTTACCTGACAGCCACACAGTATAAGACAGGGTCCAACACAGTCCAAAAATTAAAAATAACTCTTTTTGAGGATTAATATAAAAACTAAAACTAAAAATAAAATAAAATTAACTTTACAAAATTTAAAAAATTAAAATTAGCTTATAAATTCTTTAACAGTTAATAAAATAAAAAATAAAAATAAAATAAAGATAAAAATAAAAATAAAATTAAAATTAAAATTAAAATAAAATAATTTAACTCCAACTAAAATGCACATCTTAAAATTTAATTACTGATAATGTATTTGTGACGCTGGGATCAAAGTTGTTGGACAACCTCATTCCACTTGTCGGTACCTTTATCTTCACATCTTCGTCTGATCGATCGCCAATATTTTGATCCACTTAAACACGGAAAATTCGTGATAATTTTAGGACAATTTACCAATGACATGACACATTCAGATAGATGATTATAATTTTATTATCATGATTGGCCCTAATTCATAAATAAAATTTTCTTATGACCATTTAACTGACTATAACCAAGGATATTGTTGTCCACCTAAATTGAGCAGCGAGATCTAAAGACAATATGTAAATGTTTAGTTTTAATTGTACTAGAATGTGTTTCCCGTTTCCTGGCATGCCCCAGCCATCAAGAACTTCCAAAATACTCCTTACACCGGGTGAGCAGACAATTATTAAGAGAGAAGATAGATTTAGAATGAATATGTTGTACATCTAGGTCAGATCTCTTCCAATCACACAAAGGATGAAACATATGACTAACTGAAGTTTCAGAGGGATTGAGAAGAGAACGTTGCATATACTGTGTACCAGGTCGAATTTTGAGTCACGCAGAGGAGACAATATATGGCTAATAGATAGAAAGATTTGCATAGATAGAAGATCCAGATAGATAGAGTTGCATATGCTACAGTCCAGGTCGGATCTCTCGATCTCGCAGAGGAGGCAACATATGACTAACAGACAGAAAGAAAGAAAATAACCATCTACAGACCTAGCTTATGGGAATTCCCCAGTCACCCCATCCAACCGGAATTAAGGACAGAGTCCGCACATCGAGGAAAAGTGAATCCAAAGTTCTAGATACAGGTTATTTAATGAGACTGGTAGATTCCCATGTATATATCCCTGCTCAACCTATCCGAGCGTCATGATGTCAGGCTAAACGGATCAAACTAGTTCAAAGTATGTCAAGTCCTTAAAATTCATTAGGTTCAACTTTCCCTAGTGAAGTCCATTTAAAAGTTTTCGTGCCTACCAGCGCATCGAGCACAAAGCGTAGACAATTAAATTTAGGTACGTTACGCAGATTCAAATTGCCTTTTATCACTTGCTAATTTCATTTTCCAGTACAACACCTGCAAACAAGACTAACAACAACAATTTTAATTTTCAGATTTTTAATGTTTTTGGATTTTTATTATTTTTTATTGTTTTTGGATTTTTGATTATTTCTTCCCCTAAATTCATGCATGGGTGATGTGACAACCCGAAATTTCCATTTGTACGAACAATATCTATTCAATAGAAGCCAGTCCAGTTTCAGTGATTTTCAGACTTTTCCGAACAAGTTTGTGTACTTTAGGGTTTACGTTTAAGGAGATATCAAGAGAATGGATGCTCCTGGGTTTGTGAAACTTGAACATTCCAAGTTTCATAATGTCATAGTCCAATCTCCGAAATAAAAATATTTTCTCCCAAAATATTTCAGGACTATAAATAGATTTCTGAATTAAATTAATTCATTATTCACAATCCCAACTAGAGAAAAGCCATTTTCTCTCTGACGGATCTTCGGGTTTTCATCCCAGATTGTGAGTCTATTTTCCTAAATGTGTTTTAATACTTGTTATATGCTTTATAACATTGTTTACATGCCTAAAATGCAAGATCCGGGAGCTTACGGCCCAAGAACGTTCTTGGGGTGTAAACTCCAAAACATGGCCTAAAAGCTCCCTAGTCCCGATTCCTTGTTAGAAAAACTATTTAGGACTTATTGTAGGATCTTTTGAGGCTAGAAATCATCCAATAACATAAAGCTTTTGGAGTTTACGGCCCAAGAGTTCTTGGACCGTAAACACCATTTCTAAGGGCCAAAGTGAGCCCTAAAACACCCCTAAGGCTTTAAGACAATTAACCTTGAATACTTAGGACTTGAATGGGGAGTATATTACATAAAAATCATCCCTTAAAGGGAGTTTACGGCCAAGGAACATCTCTTGGGCTGTAAACTCCAAGTGAAGGCACAAATGTGTGCCTAATGTCCCTTTTAGCCTTAGACAAAAACATAGAAGCTATCCTACATGTGCAAGTGACCAAAAAGAATTAAAACCAACACCCCATAGAAGTTTACGACCGTAAAATCTAGGGGATATGGTCTTTAGGCCGTAAACTCCTCTATGGAGCATTCTAGGGCCTTAAACTACTTCAAGGATTATTCCAACAATGCTAGGATTATTCTAGGATTAATATAGCACTTCAAAACACCCAAAACCACCAAGTGAGGAGTTCACGGCCGTAAACTCATGGGTTCACGGCCGTAAACTCCAAAGGTGGGGTTTGTTTGGTGGTAAGCTCATATACAAGGTCATTGGTGCATTAAACCCCTTTTGCCATGTCCCGTATCGACTTAGATGCAACCCTTAGGACCTATAACATTTATACAAAGTGTTTTCATGTTCCTAAGTGTCCCAACTTATTTTATTAAGTTATTATTTGGCTAATTAGTTATATATATGCTTATTATATGATAACTAGGCTCGTGCGTGTAAACAAGTCTCCGTTTGCCACCTAGCACAGTATCCGACACTGCAATTCAAACAGCTCACCACAAGTGAGTTCATACCCCTTTAATCAACCTTTGAAATGATTTTAAATGTTTTAAATACTTTATGGGGGGGGGGGAATACAAGTTAAATACTTATAGTTATTGCTTCAATCACATGTGATTGCATTAATCACATGTGATTAATAACTAGGAAACCAATGATTTTATCACTGTTCAAACTGTTTATCAAACTGTTTTACTTCAAAATGTTTTACAAGCCCTTTTACTTTCCAAAATTATTTACAAACTGTGATTCAAACATATGTTCCTTATACTTAAACTGTTTTATCAACTTATGCCTTCAAATTGTTTTATAGATTGACATCAAGTCGATCTTTTCTTGAAATAATATTTATGTTCCAAATGTCTTATAAAAACTTATTTATGCTTTTACTTCTTATAAATTGCATGCCCATATATGTATAGATGTATAAATAATGTTTAAAGGGCTTAGGAAGGCCATCCGCCCTATTTCCTTTTTCTCGATTTGGATGTCGTCTGGTGGGATTTCGGGTGACCATCCGAAGGTCGTTTCAATATTAACTATATATCAAATATACATATATAGATATAAAAGTACTTCCATATTCATACGTACTAGACACATCATTAGTAAGTTACCATCGGGGTAACACAGGATCATACATATACAACTATACTATGAGAACATATACAACTATACTATGAGAACATATACAACTATACTAAGAAAACATATACAACTATACTATGAGAACATATACAACTATACTACGAGAACACATACAACTATACTATGAGAACATATACAACTATACTAGGAGGAGAACATATACAACTATACTACGAGGAGAACATATACAACTATACTAGAACGAGAAACATTACATTACATATACTAGAATACTTAAATTACTGTGATTTAAATCGGAGCATGACTTAACTGTCATGACTCGAGTTGTGGCCAGAGTCTCTTGGAGGGGGAGCGTGAGTTTGCGTATAGATCTATGCTGGATTGACAATCCTACACCTTGCTGCTAGCTACAGCCGGACCTGCAGGTCTGCGGGTGGCAAACATCATTTTCTTTATTACGACCATTCATTATGTCGTTGTTACTAGTCGTAGTATGGTGCAATTTATCACATAATGCCTTAATATAAATCCGGTTTAAGGTAGTTAGTACAGCAGTAGTTCCTATAATACAAAACTACAATACTACAATGATTTACCCATTACATATTTTTAGTGATAACCTCACTTAAACATTAATGTACAAACTATATTTTGTTAAATGATAGTTACACTTGGGATATTACACACTTTTACAACAAACGAGCGTACAAAACAGTTAAGCCTTGGTAGAAGGCTACTTTAATAGAAAATATAGGTTTTTCTGAAAGATTCAAACTTTTACAAACACTTACATACATTTTACAAACTTATACTTGAGACATGCTCAAACGATTTTGATAACAACCACCGACACTAAAATACTTATGAACTCACCAGCTTAATGCTGATAAACTCTTTCAAAATAACTTGTATTCTCAGGTCATCAGTAGACAGGTACCGAGGCCAGCTTTTGAGAAGATGGAGCGCATTCAAGACTCATCTCATATTATTTTGTTTTACATTATTTTGGTGTCTATAACTGTACATAACACACTTGTATTAAAATTATATATTTAATGCAATGGATGATGTTGTTTGCTTATTTACATTTACTGTGTTGTGATACTTTACATGACGTCCTCCGCCCCAGAACGTTTCCACCGTTCTTGGTTTTGGGGTGTGACAGATTGGTATCAGAGCATTGTTTATAGTGAATCAAGTATATCAACCCTTAAAAGATATACTAAACTATAAACCCATTAGGGATTAAAGCACTCTGACCAAGGGTCTATACTTTAAATACTAAAATATTTAATTAAGTATACTAGTCTGCATTCATACTAAAATCAGTGTCACAATGACAAGAACAAAAGTATTATGATTGTTAAATATCACAAGTAAGCTCGGGGATGTATGGTCAGTCCTGGGAATGGCATAGCCTGATTAACTATGCTGGTCCTAGGAGTGATTAGCATATGCCCTAGAATGGTTGTGATATGTTAACAAGTCTAAAAACTTACCAACAATACTACAAGAAGATCAGCAGAACTTAAACTTAAAATACTATAGGTGTATTTTGTACTACTAGTTACACGTATACTATATTCTTATACCTCTCTTCTCGCGTAGATTTAAAATGGCTGGATTCCATCACGGCGACCCGTACTTTCCAAATGAAGGCAATGCCGGGTGAATCGATGAAGAGCCCGAAGATGAGCATCCAATCCCTTTGGATGATCACCTCGCAGAAGGCTTTTCTGATGGATCCGACTCCGAGCCTGAAGTTAACAACCTACCGCTTGTAGGTCAAGCCCCGAACAACAACCCTCGACCAGCTTTTCCAGGTCCTACTCCCATGTGGGCGAACAACTTAAATCGCTAGAGTGACGAACAGGGTCAACCCTTACCATACTTTGGGGACCGAAGCTTCTACAACGTCAGCGATGGTGGTTCTACTGACCGAGCTCTGCCTGTCATTATCCGCAGAATAGCTCGAAATGTCGAGCAGCCATCGACCGGGTCATGGAGATTGATGCCAATTCTGGTGTCAACACCGTCTGCATCCGCCGTCTTGAAGAAGACATGGAACAGATCCGGAGAACTAATGAAACCCTGCAGCAACAGCTGGCTGCCTCACGAACTGAAATCTTGGAACTTCGAGCTCGTCAGAGGGCTCAGGATCGACACCTTCAAGAGATGTTTCGTCAAGTGTCCGACCTCAGGGCTCGCCCGGGGAATTCCCATCGCCGTTAGATGATGTCTAGTACATCTCTGTCTTTTGGTTAAGGAATAGCCTTTAACATCTGTGCTCTAGGTAGCACTTGTCTGTAAAATATTCCTAACTTTCAGTACTCTAATTAAGAATCTAAGAACTGTAAATCTTATCTGTTTGGTATGATGTAAGACCTACTGTTAGGTCAATTTTTTTTGAACTTATTACATCAGTAATACCTGTAGTGTTGAAATCTATCTAATCTGTGGGAAAAATCTGTACACTTGTGCTTTCCTACTAATATTCCTTGTTGTGATTTCAAACACTCATTCAACTGTTGGGCTATGGTTAGTTAGTCCATGTGTCACTCTCACGTTGCTTACAAATTGATTCTTACCATATTTCTTATCTTTATAAACTTATAGCTGAAAGATGCCTCCTCGCAAATTCACCAGGAATAACCCTGCACCTCCACCACCTCCTCCGCCTCCGGTCATCGATACTGCAGCCCTGAATGCTGTCGTAGCTGCAGCAGTGGCAACTGCCATGGCTCAGTATCACTCTATTGATGCCAGCAGAGGTGGAACCCCTGTGGAATCAACTCCGGTTGAAACCCATGTGCGCTCGAGAGTGTGCTCATACAAGGATTTCACAAATTGCAAACCGAAGCCTTTCTATGGCACCGGTGGAGTCATTACCCTCTCGCAATGGCTCGAGAAGACTGAATCAGTCTTCGAAATCTGTTCATGCCCTGCGGCGAGTAAAGTCAAGTACGCCACATGCACCTTTGAAGGAAAGGCCCTGACATGGTGGAACGGCCATGTTAAGGCACTAACTCTCGTCGTAGCCAACGACATAGGCTGGGAAACAATGAAAGACCTCATGATGGAGGAATACTGCCCGAGGGGAGAAGTCAAGAAAATGGAACAGGAACTCTGGAACCTGACCATGAAGCGCACCAATGTGATCGCTTACACTGCCCGATTTAGCAAACTGGTGGCCCTCTACCCTAATATGGTTCCCACTGAGGGGAAAAAGATCGAACGGTACATATGGGTGCTAGTGCCTCCGTATCAGGGGAATGTCTTAGCATCAAACCCCGCTACCTTCGACAGTGCCAAGCGATTGGCACAAAGACTCATTGACCATGGAGTCAAAACCCTTGCAACAACAACCACCCTAGCCATCCCAGAACCCTCCAAACCCGTTGACACTAAGCGGAAACTCTGGGATGAGAAGAAGAAACAGCGAGCTGCCAAAAGGCAGCAAATTGTGGCAGTACATGCCGCGGTAGCCCCTGCTGCTGTTACTACTCCGATGAAGCAGTATGCTGGAAGTTTGCCGAAGTGCAACAAATGCAGCTTCCACCACGACGGCCCCTGCCGTGAAATGCAGTGCTCTAACTGCAACAGGAAAGGACACACCGTCCGTTTCTGTAAGTTCCCGACACAACCTATCAACCAAGTCCCTGGCTCTGGCACGAGCCCAACCTGCTATGGATGTGGCGAAGCAGGCCACTTTAAGAGGGACTGCCCCAAAGCGAGGAATGCTGGAGGAGCAGGGAGGGTACTAGCTATAGGCCACGGGGAAGCAGTTGTTGACTCGACCGTGGTGACTGGTACGTTCCTCCTCGATAACTCCTATGCATGCATTCTGTTCGATAGTGGAGCAGAGCGAAGCTTCATAAACCATAAATTTGCTCGCATGCTTAATCAACCACCGCACGCACTCAAAGAACTATTCACAGTAGAAATGGCTAATGGAAAAAATGAAAGTACGAGTAGCATATACTTAGGTTGTACCCTAACTCTAGATAACCATTCATTCCCAATAAACCTCATGCCAGTCTCAATAAAAAGTTTCGACGTTATCATTGGCATGGATTGGTTAAGCCTTCATCGCGCCGACATCATGTGCTACGAGAAAGCAGTCCGTCTAAACCTTCCGTCTAACGAAACCCTTATAGTCTACAGCGACAAACCCGGCGCAAGTCTTCGTATTATATCAAGTATTCAAGCACAGAAGTATCTGCGTAAGGAATACCATGCATTCCTTGCTCACGTCGTCGACACGAACCTCGAAACGAAAGAACTAAAGAACATCCCAGTAGTGAGCGATTTTCCCGACATTTTCCCAGAAGAACTACCCGGGTTACCTCCGCAACGACAGGTCGAGTTCAGAATCGACTTAGTCCCAGGAGCTACCCCAGTAGCCAAGTCGCCCTACCGCTTAGCACCAGCTGAGATGCAGGAACTCTCTGGTCAACTTAACGAACTGCTCAACAAGGGCTTTATAAGACCAAGTTTCTCACCTTGGGGAGCACCAGTCTTGTTCGTTAAGAAGAAAGACGGATCATTCCGTATGTGTATTGACTACAAAGAACTCAACAAACTGACGGTCAAGAATCGTTACCCTCTGCCTCGCATAGATGATCTATTCGACCAACTGCAAGGGGCGAGCTATTTCTCTAAGATTGATCTGAGATCCAGATATCACCAGTTACGAGTGCTAGAGGAGGATGTGCCGAAGACAGCCTTCCGAACTCGTTACGGACATTACGAGTTCGTGGTCATGCCGTTCGGATTGACCAATGCGCCCGCAGTCTTCATGGATATGATGAATAGAGCATGCCGACCTTACTTGGATCAGTTCGTCATCGTTTTCATTGACGACATCCTGATCTACTCCCAAAGTAAGAAAGAGCATGGCGATCACCTGCGACAAGTTCTAGAGACATTACGAAAAGAGAAGCTTTATGCGAAGTTCTCGAAATGTGAATTTTGGATCCGAAGAGTCGAATTCTTAGGACACGTGGTAAGCGAAGAGGGAATCCACGTGGACCCATCCAAAATTAAAGCCATTGAGAACTGGTCAGCACCTAAGACGCCTAGAGAAATTCGTCAATTTCTAGGTCTCGCTGGCTACGACCGCAGATTCATTCAGAACTTCTCTCGAATAGTGAAACCTCTTACAACCCTAACCCAGAAAGGCGTGGCCTTTGACTGGGAAGAGAAACAAGAGAGAGCGTTCCAAACGCTCAAACGAGCCTGGTGCACCGTGCCAATACTATCCCTTCCCGAAGGGGTAGACGAGTTCGTAGTCTATTGTGATGCATCGAATCAAGGGCTCGGATGTGTTCTGATGCAGCGAGGTAAGGTCATCGCCTACGCCTCGAGACAGTTGAAGACACACGAGGTTAACTACACGACCCATGATCTTGAACTAGGAGCAGTAGTATTTGCTCTGAAGATCTGGAGACATTACTTGTATGGAACAAAGAGCACTATCTTTACCGACCACAAGAGTTTACAAAACATCTTCGATCAGAAGGAGCTCAACATGAGACAACGACGGTAGGTCGAGCTACTCAGTGATTACGAATGCGATATTCCTTATCATCTGGGTAAAGCCAACGTAGTGGCAGACGCCCTAAGTCGGAAAGAATATTCTGGTCGCAAAGTCAAGTCATTGTCAATAACCATCCATTCGCACTTGTCTAAGCAAATTCAGGCGGCTCAACTTGAAGCCATGAAACCTGAAAATGTGACGAGTGAATCCCTTAGAGGAATGGACAAGAATTTAGAAGCCAAGGGTGACGGAGCCTTATATTTCATGAACCGGATCTGGACACCGAAACACGGTTGTTTCCGAGACTTGGTCATGACCGAGGCGCACAACACACGGTATTCCGTCCACCCAGGTTCAGATAAGATGTATCTGGATCTTAAAAAGCTATACTGGTGGCCTAATATGAAAGCAGAGATTGCTACCATCGTAAGTAAATGCCTTACTTGCGCAAAGGTTAAGGTCGAGTACCAGAAGCCCTCTGGTTTATTGCAACAACCAGAGATCCCGGAATGGAAGTGGGAGCGGATCACTATGGATTTCATAACCAAGTTGCCCAAGACAACGGGTGGACTTGACACCATATGGGTCATCGTTGATAGATTGACCAAGTCTGCACACTTCCTGCCTATCAAAGAAACTGACAATATGGAGAAACTTACGAGAACATACATTAGGGAAACCGTACGGCTGCATGGTGTACCTATGTCCATTATCTCCAATAGAGATAGTAGGTTCACCTCAAGATTTTGGCAATCACTACAACATTCCCTAGGAACAAGGCTGGACATGAGCACAGCCTACCATCCTCAGACCGACGGACAGAGTGAGAGGACCATCCAAACACTGGAAGATATGTTGCGAGCCTGCGTGATTGACTTTGGGAAGGCATGGGATACTCATTTACCCCTTGTCTAGTTTTCCTATAATAACAGTTATCACACGAGCATCAAGGCTGCTCCATTTGAAGCTCTCTACGGCCGAAAGTGCATATCCCCTATGTGCTGAGCTAAGGTGGGTGATACCCAATTAGCCAGGGGGCAAGCTTCCGACAGTACTCTCACCAGTCCGAAGATCATTCGGGAAATGACAGAGAAAATCGTTCAGATCCGTGAATGATTGAAAGCCTCTAGAGACCAACAGAAGAGCTACGCTGATAAACGATGAAAACCTTTGGAATTTCAGGTGGGAGACCGAGTTCTTCTCAAAGTCTCACCCTGGAAGGGCTTGATACGCTTTGGCAAGCGTGGGAAGCTTAATCCGAGGTACATAGGGCCATTCGAGATGCTTACAAGAGTCGGCCCCGTAGCTTACAAACTCGACCTACCCGACACACTTCGTAACGTACATTCTACATTCCACGTATCTAAGTTGAAAAAGTGTCTGTCCGACGAGACTCTTGTAATCCCACTCGACGAGATCGAGATCAATGAAAGCCTCAACTTCGTGGAAGAACCTGTAGAGATCATGGACCGTGAGGTCAAGCAGACAAAGCAAAGCTGTATCCCTATCGTGAAGGTTCGCTGGAACGCCAAGCGAGGACCGGAATTCATTTGGGAACGCGAGGATCATATGAAACAGAAATACGCTCATCTTTTCGCTTAATTAATTGTAATTTCTTATTTGCTTAAATTCTAATTTTGGGACGAAATTCCTTCTAACGGGGGGATGATGTGACAACCCGAAATTTCCATTTGTATGAACAATATCTATTCAATAGAAGCCAGTCCAGTTTCAGTGATTTTTAGACTTTTCCGAACAAGTTTGTGTACTTTAGGGTTTACGTTTAAGGAGATATCTGGAGAGTGGATGCTCCTGGGTTTTTGAAACTTGAACATTCCAAGTTTCATAATGTCATAGTCCAATCTCCGGAATAAAAATATTTTCTGCCAAAATATTTCAGGACTATAAATAGATTTCTGAATTAAATTAATTCATTATTTACAATCCCAACTAGAGAAAAGCCATTTTCTCTCTGACGGATCTTCGGGTTTTCATCCCAGATTGTGAGTCTACTTTCCTAAATGTGTTTTAATACTTGTTATATGCTTTATAACGTTGTTTACATGCCTAAAATGCAAGATCCGGGAGCTTACGGCCCAAGAACGTTCTTGGGGTGTAAACTCCAAAACATGGCCTAAAAGCTCCCTAGTCCCGATTCCTTGTTAGACAAACTGTTTAGGACTTATTGTAGGATCTTTTGAGGCTAGAAATAATCCAAGAACATAAAGCTTTTGGAGTTTACGGCCCAAGAGTTCTTGGACCGTAAACACCATTTCTAAGGGCCAAAGTGAGCCCTAAAACACCCCTAAGGCTTTAAGACAATTACCCTTGAATACTTAGGACTTGAATGGGGAGTATATTACATAAAAATCATCCCTTAAAGGGAGTTTACGGCCAAGGAACATCTCTTGAGCCGTAAACTCCAAGTGAAGGCACAAATGAGTTTCGAATTCGTGTATCTCTACTTCTAGCCTTGGTCCCTATTTATAGGGAACATACAAAAAATATACTAAGTCTATACATTTTCACTTCGCATACAAAATGACTTAGTAAAATAACATAAAATGCGAAACAATACAATACATTATTTTCGACTTTTTACAATTTACATCTACATTCTCCCCCTTTGTAAACAGTCGATGCAATTCAACTCAAAAGCTTTTGAATTGCAGAGTGAATTGTCCTTCGCACTTCTTCATACCAGGAGATCACCTTCTTCAGATCTTTCTTGTCTCCTTCGTTATTCTTCTTGCAGTTATTCATACGTACTATGAAGTGCGTATATTGCGAAGAATTATATCTTTCAATCTCTGAGACTTTGAACAAAAATTTCTTCGTTTTTCCTTTTGTATCTCTTCCCGAAAATACCATGCCAAATGTTTTCAGGCATATTTCACCAAGAACATACTTCAATAAAGCAGATTGTGTCAAAGTATCCTCCCATGGAACTTTTACTTCTCTTCCCAGAACATTCGCTAATTCTTCATCTGTAAAAGCCAAACAATCGAAATAGTTATCGATGAATGTCTTCACATGTGCGAAGCCAACCTTGAACACATCTGTCTCAGAGCCTTTAAGATTGTTTTCTTCCATATGCTTCAGGATCAGAGCTACTTGAATTAAATCAGTGTAGTTCATCAATGGAAAATCAGCTACTGTGAAGTCATATTGTTTGTTGTCTGCTCTGATAACAAAATACCGAAAATTTTGAAGCATATCTTCAAACAAAACATCCTTCTTTATTGTTAGCACCTTTTTGATCTTCATTAAAGACCAAACTTCATCTGGATGCTTCCCCAAGACAGCATGAAATCTGATTTTCATATGAGTATAATCATCAGGATTATCAAATTTCTCACTGATCTTGTATTGAGCTGTGATGAACAACATTTCGTTTATCGGGAAATCCAATTGACAATGATCAGAGTTCGCAATATCATAACTTCTTTTCGTCTTCTTCTCGAACTCATACATCTCCCTACCCACAACTTTCGACTCTATTCTTTCATAAGAGTAAAGTTTCGCATGATCTCCTTTGTTCATGGAGGGAGGATCACTTGCCCTTTGTCTCATGATGCTTTGAACTTGTCTCATCCTCTCCAATTCAGCCTCTGCATCGGCTTTCAACTCCTCCTTCGACTTTGCGTACAATATTCCTTTTCCTTTTCCTACAACATCTTTCTGAGGTTTTGAACTTGAACCTCCTTCGTTTTCTCCAATAACAATACCTTTGGAAACTGTTTTTGTGGTAATTGTAGTTGAAGAAATCGGTTTCGTAGGAATAGGAAGAGTAGCTACAAGCTGAGTTGATATCACTTTTCCAACTGTTTTTGCCTCCTCTTCTTTACTTCAACTTTTCTCTCCCCCTTGCACCCCTGTGTAAACAGGTGGAGCACTCTTCGATAGTAAAGAAGTGAAATTCGTAAGTGGAGCGAGAGCTTTTTGAATAGCTTGTTCTAAAGTATTAATCTTTAGAGACAAGAATTCAGGAGTAAGGATTTGTGATGATGAAGAATGCAAAACTGCTGTTTTAAGCTCAGTGACTAACTTTATCAGCTGATCAAACTTCAAGAATAGGAATATCATTAAGCTTTTGGAGTTGAGAAGAAATCTCCACAATTTGCTTTTGAACATCTTCTTGTTTCGTATGAACATCCTGAAGATCCTTCGCAAGTTCAGACTTCAACTCCTGAATCTTGAAGTTGACATCCTCACGAACTTTCTTGACATCTTGTACAAAAAGAATATGACGTTCTTTTGTAGCAGCTTTGAGATCTTGAACTGCAGAAGTAAAATTGCTCCCTTGTGCTTTAAGTCTAAGCTCATTATTTTTATTTGATTGATCAATCTTCTCCATGATCCGTTTCTCAGCTCCTTTTATCATAACATCAACCTCCATGGCTGATATTGAAGACATTCTACCAGAATCAGCTTGTGTTTGGATAATGGTCTTTAACTTCTGATTTAGAATTTTAAACTGTTTTCCTGTCATCAACATATGATCAGGAATATCTTCTTTGTCTGAATCAAAAGGAATGTCATCAAGTATCCCTCCAAAGGCACCGCCTTCGACTTCAGTATCAAACAATTGTTGCGAAGGTTGAGTATTTTCGGGTGATTGGGATGGAAAAAGTGTTGTGAATGGGTTTTGAAGGGCATGATCAAATATGGATGAAGTAGTGGATAAAGTGGTAACAGGTAATGAAATGTGTAAAGATGTTTGAATTGTTGGTGCAACACTCAGGATAGGTGCCCCCGTATCAGATACGTTGACAACCGTATCGGAAATAGGTACCTCCTCTGAAACTGATTTGGTGAGAACTATTTTGAGTGGTTTGGTTTGTGTAATAGTGGTAGAAATTTGCGAAGAGTGAATTATTGGTAAAGAAACATTTACCATAGATGTGACAGGTGGAGTTTTCGGAACTACTTCTTCATCAGATGATTCATTGCGAATCACCATCTTTCTTCGTTGACAAGCATGCGTTGCATATTTTTGACAACATCTTCAGCCCGTTGTCTTTTCTTGCCTGGAGACACCGGTGCGGGAATACTACGAATAGTAGCGCGTTTACTACTCACTTCCGCTTTGCGAATTTGCTTAAGTACCCCAGACTTTGAAGGTAAGAGTTCTTTCTTCGACTTTGATAAAGTTTCTTCGGTTGGAATAGCTTCATCTTGTACTGTTGGTGAGGATGAACCCTTCGCATTTTTCTTGCTAACCTTCTTTTTCTTCGATGGAGTAGCAACGTCTAGTAATACTCCAGTCTGATCAGCTGTATCAATATTTCGCAAATATCTCACCAAAACTTTGTGAGTTGGAGAAACTTTGCGAAGCATCGCATCCGGAATACGAGCCACACGAGAAAAAATTGCCTCATCATCTTCTACAAATTTTGGAAATTGATAGAAGGAAAATTCAGCAACTTCAACATCTGTCATCACTGGAATTGCTTCTTTTTCATAGACTTTTTCCAGGATTAAGCTCCAGTATCTTGCACAGGAAATCCCCTTCTCCGAATTCGTATTTTCCAGGCTTTTAACAAATTCTTTCCACATCTGAGCTGCATAATCAACATTGATATCATAGTATATGCCCATTACCATAGCATATACTTCCACTCTTCCTCTATCCATTCCGACTGATCTTCCTGTAAGACACCTTAGAAAAATACCAAATAGGAAATTCCAGATACATGGCAATCCAGACTTCCTGAAGTCACTGATTTTCTCCAACTCCGGTTGATGTCCCATCTCATTGAACATATGAATGATCTGCGAGTTGACAGGTTTGACAAACGGAGGGTTGTTTGGAATCTTCAAGATTTCCACAAACGAGTTCTTGGACAGTTTAACCCGTTTGTTGTTTGTTAAATTGAAAGTAATCACATCCGTCGTGTGATTGTATGATGTCGTTGAAGTTGCACGAGATAGCCACACCATTGGAACAGAGAATGAACTGAACATGGCAGTTGATAAAGGTGATCGTTTCAGAGCAACGATAAGCATCTTCAATTCTTCTGGATAAGCAGAAACGTTTGGATCAACTTGGTAATTGGTGCTTTGAATCTTGATCAGTGATTGAGAAAGAACCTGATCAGTGTTGGAATTAGTGGCTGCCATTGTTAGGGTTTGAAGAAAGAAAGTTGAAGTTTGGATCAAGGTTTAATCTTTGAAGTTTTGTGAGAGTTCTTGTTTGCGTAACCATACATAGCGTTCTTGATCCCCCTTTTATAGGTTACTCAAAATTGATTTGAAATTAAAGAGGAATACATTTAATGTTATCCGATGTGGCACCTTGAAACTCAGATCATGACTGCAAAAGATAACTATGTTTCAAAAAGTAACTGTCACATCTCCTCGAAAATCGGATAGAATACCAACCATTTTGAGTATACAGCCTGTCAAGTATCCGTTATAGAATTCAAACCGGTAAAACCCTTCGCATGGAAGCAAGGCTCGTTCACTTTTGGGATTTAAAGTGAAGTCATATGCCAGACTTGCGAAATCATCAGTCTGAGTTGGTTTTACTCAGAACCTCAAGGATTTCGTGTGTGCATGGTGTCAACGTAATAAGATAAGAAACAAGAAAATTTGGAATGTTGTGATGTCAAAAAAAAATTAATTTGACATGAATGCAGTAAAACCCCAGGCAAAGGTTGCTTCGTTAATCATCAAGAGAGATAATCAACAGCTTGTGTAGTTTCCCGTGAATTACAATCGAATATTTGTAGAGAAGTATCAAAGGGCTTCTTTTAAAAGTCATTTTGGATTGGTTTGAAATTTCATTACATATCAGCCTTAACATAAGGTGAGAAATTGTAAATGAAATTACTTGTTTGACCAGTGTAGTCAGTGACAAGTTGGCTTGTGAAAATATTTATCATGACAAGGATTTGCGAATAAAACTTACACTGAAATCATATTCAAAAGAAAATTTGTTCTGGATCTTGTTGGGTAACAAACATTCTTGGTTGTGAATATTTGATCAAGACCACACATGCGAATATGATTTGAAGTTTCGAAATTTTTGATACTGAAACAAAAGTTTCGTAAAAATCTGGAACAAAGTCCCCCATCAATTCCTTAAGGTTTATGATTTTTGGGTTTCACTTCCATCACGGACTCATGATGTTAGATCATAAACACAAAGTTGTGATTTGTCTAGGTTTTGATTGGTTTGATCAAAGACCTCAAGGACAAATCTCTTCAAAAAAATTTTTGGAGTGTAAGAATTGTTTGGTTTAAAAAGATTGGATAAGAATCGAAGTGTACCTCTGTTATAATGACCAAAACAGAAAACTCTTAACTCATTTGAGAAGAGTAAGGTAGCTCGTTTTGACTTATGCGAATATAAGCCTTTTTGGGAAGAAATTTTCATGAGATAATTTCATTAAGGCTTTCTTTTCACACAGCAGCATGCTTCTAGGGACATCCTAACTAGTTTGTAAAAGAAATTTAATACCTTCCCATAGAAACACAAATGTATGACCTCTTCGCATTGTAGCCCTGTATTAAATTCTCAGCACACACAGTTTAAAGAACAAAAAAAAAACAAAAATATTTTTGTGATTTTTTTTTCAAAATTAAAAAAATAAAATCTTTTTGGATTGCGAAGCCTCTGAATGAACAGTAACCTCTGAATGATGTTGACTCTTATCTGCTGAACAAAACTTTTAGGCTTTTGTTGATGAAATTGAATTCGCATTAATCATCCCCAAACCTGCTAAAATTCTAACAAATGATTTTTCATCAAGAGGTTTTGTAAAAATATCAGCAAGTTGTTCAGTTGTTTTGACAAAATGAATTTAAATATTCCCATCTTCCACATGATCTTTGATAAAATGATATCGAAGAGCAATGTGTTTTGTCTTTGAATGTTGCACTGGATTATGGCAAATGCGAATTGCACTTTGTGAATCACAATAGAAAGGAATCTTTTTCATGTTTATTGCATAATCACGAAGTTGACTCTGAATCCAAATAATTTGCGAAGTGCAAGCAGCCGCAGATATGTATTCTGCCTCAGCGGTTGATATAGCCACACAAGTCTGTTTCTTGGATTGCCAACTCACCAATTTTCCATCCAATAGTTGACATCCACCAGTCGTACTTTTTCTATCCAAAGTACATCCTCCTAGATCGGAATATGAAAAAGCTTGAATGAAAAATCCTGTTTTCGCAGGATACCAAAGTCCTAAAGAAACGGTTCCCTTTAGATAGCGAAAAATATTTTTCACTGCAGTCAAATGAGGTTCTCTTGGATTAGCTTGATATCTAGCACAACAACAAACCGAAAACATAATATCAGGTCTACTTGCAGTTAAGTACAATAAAGACCCTATCATGCTATGATATAATGTTAGATCAACAGCAGGAGCATCTAACGAAGGAGTTAGTCTTGTTCCTACTGCCATAGGTACTTTGAGCTTTGTGCTATTAAGCATTGCAAACTTTTCAAGCAAGTTATTCGTATATTTTTCTTGATTGATTAAGATTCCTTCCCTGTTGTGTCTTATATTTAAACCAAGAAAATTATTAATTTTTCCCATCATGCTCATTTCAAACTGACTTTTCATTAAATTTTCAAATTCAATTGACAATGCTGGATCAGTTGAACCAAAGATAATATCATCAACATAAATTTGAACAAGCATTAGATGACACCCAACTTTCTTGCGAAATAATGTGGGGTCGACTGATCCTTGTTTAAATTTAGATTGTTTCAAAAAATTTGTAAGCGTTGCGTACCAGGCCCTTGGTGCTTGTTTTAACCCATATACATGTTTATCTAAAATATAAACATGATCAGGATGCTCATTGTTTACAAATCCTGGTGGTTGTTCAACATACACTGTTTTTTCGAGTTTTCCATTTAAAAATGCACATTTAACATCCATTTGATAAACATCAAAGTCTTTGTGAGCTGCATAGGCTAAAAATATGCGAACTGCTTCAAGTCTTGCAACAGGTGCAAATGTTTCTTCATAGTCAATGCCTTCTTGTTGCGAATAACCTTTAACCACTAGTCTTGCTTTATTTCGAATAATATTGCCATCTTTGTCAGTTTTGTTTTTAAAAATCCATTTTAATCCAACAATTGAAACATCAGAAGGTTTAGAAACTAATCTCCAAACCTTGTTTCATTCAAATTCAGCCAATTCAGATTGCATAGCAACAACCCAATCTGAGTGTTCCATAGCATTCTTTACTGTTTTTGGCTCTATTTTCGAAATAAAGACATTAAACATACAAAGTTCTTGGTTTGCATTCAGTACCTCATTTTTCGCACGAAGTTGAGCTCTAGTCAACACACCTTCTTGTGGATTACCAATTACCTGTTCTTTTGGATGATTTCTTGTCCATTTCTCAAGTGGTGGAAAATTTGGATCAAATTCTAATGGTGTGTCTTCATACATATCTTCATTTTCAGATCCTGCAACAGAAAAGTTATCATTAAATTCATGAAATTCTTCATTTTTATCAAGATTAATTGTCTCTGTTTCATCATGCTCCCCCTCAACATGATCTTCATCTTGATACTCCCCCTCAAAATGATGTTCTTGTTGATTAATAATTTCTTTCTCCCCCTCAAAAGTTGGCAGACAATCTTCATGAATACTCGTGTGTTCCTCCTCCATACGAACATTTGGTGTGCTTTCATAAGTTATCGTTGATTCATTAGTATGTTTTGAGGATTCTGATGTTTGATTATCTGGAGCATTATTTTCTGCATCAATTGCCCTGTCAGGAATTCCGAAAATTAAGTCATAATCAAAATCATTGATTTCAGAATTATCAATTTGAGTATTTGAATCCACAAGTATTGGTTTATTATCGAATTTACTATCAATTTGTTTAAGATAGTAATCATCAAATGTTAAATTGAAAGTTTCTTCAATTTTTCTTGTTCGTTTATTAAGCACTCTGTATGCAACTGAATTCTGTGAATATCCTAAGAAGATGCCTTCATCAGCGTTAGCTTGAAACTTGGACAAATTATCTTTGAGATTCATGATAAAGCACCTGCAACCAAAAAGATGAAAGAATTTTACATTAGGTTTCTGATTATTGATTATTTCATATGGAGTAACATTGAATCTTCGATGAATGTATGATCGATTCTGAGTAAAACAAGCTGTGGACACAGCTTCTGCCCAAGGATATTGAGGTAGATTTGCATATGTTAACATGGTTCTGGCTGCTTCGCATAGAGATCGATTTCTTCTTTCAACTACACCATTTTGTTGTGGACTATATGGTGATGAGAAATTATGCGAAATGCCTTCGCTTGTGAGAAAAATGTCAAGAGTTTGATTTTTAAACTCAGAACCATTATCACTTTTAATTTCTCGTACATTCTTCTTCAGACTAATTTCAATCTTTTTGATAAAATCAATCATCGTCTGAGCAACTTCAGATTTCATCCTGAGAAAAAACACCCACGTGAATCTAGAGAAATCATCTACAACAACTAAAATATACCGCTTTTTATTTATTGTTGCAACAGTTGATGGTCCACATAGATCAATGTGAAGAAGTTCCAATGGATCTACAATTTTTGAATCTATCACAATCGGATGACCTTTTCGATGTTGTTTTCCTTGTTCGCAAGATGCACACAAAGAATCATTGTCAAATTTTAATACTGGTAACCCTCGAACTATATCTTCAGTTACAAGTTTATTTATATTTCAAAAGTTCAAATGTGACAATCTTCTATGCCAAAGCCAGCTGAGATCATTAGATGCTTTTGATAGTAAACACACAGCTGGTTTTCCCACAATCGGTTTGATGTCCAGTGTAAACATATCATCATATCTTTTGGATTTGAGGAGTATTTCATTTGTCTTTGCATTTGAAATGATACTTCCTTCTTCATTAAATACAACTTGATATCCAGTACCCACAACAAGTTGTGACACACTTATCAAATTATTTTGAAGTCCTTCAACATAGGAAACTCTGTTTACTGTGAAGTTTCCATTTGTGACTTTCCCATACCCTTTTACTTGACACTTGTGATTATTTCCAAATTTGACTACTCCAGCATTTTCCAAGCTTCTGTAATCTCGCAAATTTTCCTTTCTTCCAGTCATATGACGAGAGCAACCACTATCAATATACCATTTCATATCATATTGCTCGTCACATATCACCTGCATTTATTGAAAAAATTTAGGAACCCAAGACTTAATGGGTCCATCATTAGTAGAATGAAACAAATTTTTGGAATTTAAAAACCATGTTTTCACTTTGTTTGTAACATAATCTATTATATCAACATCATCAGTTCTAGATATTGAGATATAGTCATTCAATAATTTTGGATTCCCATTGATTGTAATCTTACACTTCACAACATTCGCATTTTTGATAACTGGTTTCCATTTTTGAACCGGAACTTGCGAATTATGAGATGATGCACTAGCAATTGAAGAATTATTTGTGAACTTATCAAATGCACTTTTGATTTGTTCTTCTGAAAACTTCCCATTTTGATATTTCTTTCCTTTCCCTTCAAACCACTAATTGATCGTACTTACATCAGATTTTCCTTTTGTATATGAAACTTTGTTTGGTTTTGATATTGAAAGATTTGGAAAATTTGGTTGTTTTGGTGAAAATTTCACTTTGGCTTGAGTTGAGTTCTTCAAACTTGATGAAGTATTCGTGAATTTGCCAACATTTTGAAACTTTTGATTATTTGCAAATTTTTGCGAATTCTCAAATTTTCGATTGTTGTCATATTTGCGAATATATGGAACCTTGTCAACAGAGTTTATTTGTTTATGAAAACTTGAATATGTTTGTGTGTTTTTGTTTTGAAATTTTGATGATGTTTTTGAAATTTGTTCTTTTTCATCTCTTGATTTTTCATTAGACGCAACTTGCCAGAATATTGCTTTTCTTGCTTTTCTTTTTGAAACATTATTTTCTGTTGAATAATTTCCAACCATCAATTTGAATTCATGAGAATTTAGTTTCACTTCAACCTTTGAATTTTCAATTTTTTCAAAAATTTTGTTTGATTTTTCACCTTTAACCACCCATTTTTGTAATGATTTTTGTTTTTGAAACACATAAGGATTTTGGGATAAATTGTGTTCTTCTGTGTTTTGATTTGCGAAAAAACCTTCTGTTGTGGACTTTTGATTATCTTTTTCAATCATTTTATTGAACTCAGGATGAACTTTCTCAGCATTTCCAGTAGTGACAAAAACTTGATTTGGAAAAATGGTTTTATCAGTGCATACAAAATTTGGATATACCACTGTGTTGGTTTCCAAATAATTTGCGCCTTTGTCATTTAAAATTTTGTCAAATTCTTTTGTATTTTCAAACACTTGATCAACCACAACCCTTTGAGGTGTTTCAGTTGAAACTTTCTTTTCTTCTTTATTTTCATCAGTGTCATCAGATTTCCAATTTTCAACTTCCACATTATCAAACTTACAATGTTGCGAAGTTGAAGGTTTATCAATTTCATCCTCTACTATTGAATCAACTATTATTTCTTTATCTTTGATCTTAGATGTGATATTAATGATTGACAATTGAGAACAATCAACCTCTTCTTCCTCTTCTATCTCACTGATTTCACTCACATTATTAGAATTTTCATCAATATCAGCATAATTAAATTGTGAGGCAAGAGTTGAATTTTCTGTTTTCTTTATGATTTTCACTTGTTCACTCTTTTTCAAACTTTCATTGACAATGTTAACCAACTCATCAGCATTCAGAAATTCATCAATTTTGACAATACCATATGAATATCTATCATCAGGTATTTTGTCAAATTGAGCAATTGTACTTTCGCAATCATAAGAAACGACATCAACTTTTTCACGTTCATACTCAAGAAAAGGTAAAAGTTTCCTATGTTGTTCTTTGCTAATATCAGAAGAATGATGTAAAGCTGTTAATTTTGCATACAGTCGTTTTGCAGAATTACAATATATGTTTCTTTGTGCTAGCAACAACCTAACATCATTAGTAAGATTATTCCTATCACAATCTATATTTTTGACTTGCATTTCCAATTTTTCAACTCTGCTCTTCTTTATTTCTAAATCTCTTCGTGTCTCACTAAGTTGCACATTTAATTTCTTAGCTTCATTACTAGCAGACACAATAACAGAATAGAAAATAAGCCACATTATCATCAAATGAAACAATTTCAGCATCATAAGCAGATAAAGGAATATTAAAAGATTCAAGAATTGCACGTACCTTGGTTGTCATGGGTGACTTGTCAGTGGATTTAGACACAAAACATCGCCCTGTAGTATTCTCTTCGCAATCCTCAAAACTTGCGAACATTACCCCATGTGTGTGGGATGCCTCATTTCCTCGTCATCAGATCCTGAAGACCAGATCTGATAAGTTCCACTTTCTTCTTCAGTAGATTCTCCCATAGCAACTAAAGACATTCCTTTGGTCTTAGCACGTAATTCTTCAATCTTTTCGGAGTAGTATGCTTCATCTTTAACTTTTTCTTTCTTCTCTTCTTTCATTCGCAACATGCAATCAGCTGCGAAATGATTCGCACCATTGCAATAGTGACAGTAAATTGCTGAATGACCTTTCAACTTTTTCTCTTCATTCGCATTTTTCTGTTTTTCATCTATTTTCTCCATTTTCTTCCTTTCCTCCCCTCCAGTTCTTGTGACAGCATTTTTCGCATCACGATTCTTTCCTTTTGGATTAAAAGGCTTTTTGAAAAACTTCTTAACTCTGTTGTTTGAATAGAATGCTACAGCTTCATCATCGGAGTTCATCAAAAATCCTTCTTCATCTGAACCATCTTTTTCATCAGTTTCTGATACCTTTGTAACAAGAGCCAAAGGACCACCAATAGCTTGTTTTGATTCTTCATACATTTCTGAGACCTCACATTCATGTGTTTTCAGTTGATTGTATAGATCATTCAATGTAGTTGTATCAAAACTTTGTTGATTCTTAATCATCATGCTCACACTTCGCTATTCCTTGCGAAGACCCATAATGAAAGTTAAATTGAATTCCATGAGAGATCTAGTGATACCATACCTATTGCATCGAAACATAAGCTCATTCAGACGATCATAGTAATTTTTGAGAGTTTATGTATCCTTTTGTCTGAATTCCTTCAGTTCAACTAGACATTGCTTCATAGAGTTGATCTTCGTCTTTTTGCTACCTTGATACCTTTCTTTTAGAGTATTCCAGATATCTTTGGCTGTTTTACAACTACGAATGTAATTTGATGGGATTAAAACAACTTTTAATCTAAGAAGATCGATTAGATCTTGAACAAGTATATGAATTTAAAACAGTAAAAACTCAATAATGAGAACAAACAGCTTGAATCAAACGTGTCGAATGATTAAACAAAATCCTTAGAAGAGCTCGATTAAGAACATCAACTGTAAAGGATTAGAAGATTACAAGAACGATTACAGAAAAAAATTGTACTCTTGATCAATCGCTAAATCGATAATTTCTAGAATCTTAACCTAATATGCATGCAAGCATTTAACTTATATACAATACATAAAAGGCTCTCGGTTGGACAGGCCCAAACCGGAGAATAAAAGGCTAATCTAACGAGCACAAAAGACGCAACATCAAAACTCTTTTCAGCCCTACAATCTCCCCCTTTGCCTCAATTTGGAGCGAGACCATCACTTTCTACTTTGGCCGGCGGCTGAAGCTAGTACCTTCTTCTTCACGGTACTAAACAGACACTTGGTTATGGAAAGGATGGTCTGTCTAAACCGGATGTACCAATTGATCATATCATCGAAGTACTTGATGTCATCAACCGAATTGTCCTTACACCGCTTGACGATTGATAGGACGTGTTCCAAGCAAGTTGTGGTGTAGAGATGCTTGTCAGCTAAAGCGAACAGACATTTCTGTCCTTCGGCTCTGGTGAACATCACAAAGTTTCGCCTCGAATCTATCTTGCCCATTTGCATTGTGTTTAGATCACTGGCCGATCCCACAGGCTTGACTTTCGGTTTCTTCTTAAAAACTGTGGCAACCTCCTGATCCATTAGGGCCACCTCCATGATATAGCATGCCAGCATCCTTTTGACATGGTCTAAGATGGGACCATATTCGGCTTCGTTTGTTAGCAGGATGTTGTACAAGACTATCCAATCATGAGGGTTCAGATTGGGCAGATCCGCCAGAGAGATCATGTGAGCAGTTCTTGCAGATCCTCGGATAAGCTTGAACTTGACGTTTGTGAATCTCCCCATGGCAAAAGGCTTCATCACCCGAACATTGACAATCTTCTGGGCGCTCCATGTAAGGTATTGAGGGCGAGCGGCCTCCAGGTAGAAGTCAATGAGCTCCCTGTCAAGCTCATCGTTCGGATGCGGGACTTCAAAGATGTTGGAGAAGGCGTGGAAGATGAACGCCTTTCGAGTCAGTGGCATATCGAACTGCGAATCGATGGTGTTGTTGCAGTCGAACGATATCACCGGCTCGAGCCATAGTATGCTTGGAGTCTCTATGGCCTCTTTTATCAAACGATCCCTGGTCCAGGCAGGGAAGAGCAACTTTCGGCTCTCAAGGAGATCGTGGGCTTCTTTTTGCTTTCGTTCGGCTTCTTCAGCCTCACGCGCCACACGACTGACATCACCTTCAGCATTGCGACTGTTCTTTCTTTTCAACATGTCCGCAATGGTCTCCTTGTCTTCATCTTCATCTTCATCCTCTGCTATGTGTTTACCCTTGTTCTTCACACCCGAACCCGAGGCATGACCAGTTGGGGGTGGTTCGGTTGTGTGAGTAGCTTTGGAGGACGAAGGTGGTTTCGATCCTTTCTTCTCTTCTCCCCCTTGTTTCGGAATGGACACGAAACTCGGGAGGCCTTCAATCTTGCTTAGAAGGTCCATGGCCGGAGAGAGTTTTTCAGCGAGGGTGCGCCTCACTGAGTAGTTTAGGATGGGGTCGTGTGCTTCCAGGATGTTTGATAATACTGCGTGGACATCCGAAACACACGTCTTTATAACCTCCCTTTCGGATCGAAGAGCTTCCAATTGTTGTTCGGAGTTGGAAAGCTACGTGCTCTTGACCTTTAGGGCGGTAGTCTTGCTTGCCAAGGTGTCCATCAGTGAGTTTTCAGCTGCAAGATCCTCTTGTAGCTTTGCCAAACGGGCATCGATGGAGGCATGGAGTGCCGAGTTGTCGTCGCTGATATTTTGTCGGAGGGTAGCGAACGAAGTCAACTCCGTCGAGACGAACTTGGCCAATTGCTGAACAATCGGTTCCAGAGTTGTCTTTGTGGCATTGGCGCTTTCCTGCAGAGACTTCAGCAGGTCAGAAGCGTCGGAGAATAGTTTATCGACTTTTTCGGTCGCTGCCTCACAGGCTCGGGTGGAGGCGTCTATCGCAGCAGTTGCTGAGGCCACGGAATCATGTTGAGCCCTGGAGAAGGCGTCAAAAATCTTCTGAAGGGCAGCTTCAGACATAGATGACTGCTGGTTGGAAGAGGAGGCGAGAAGCTGATCAACCTTCTCGTTAAGCTCGCGAAGATGCTTCTTTGTCACTGGAGCATCATCCTCCTCATCACTCTGAACTTGAAACGGACTATAGTAGACCGAATCGAAGTTCATGTGATCACCACCAAGATACTGATCACCGCCATCGGAGGCGTCTTCCGGAGATTGAGGTGGTGGTGAAGTTGGGGGTGTTATGGGTTTGGTTGGTTCGGGTTGAGTGGGTGGGGGGTTAGTTTCGGGTGGTGGTGGTATATGAGTTTCGGTTTGTGGAGGTTCGGTTACGGGAGGGGTTTCGGTTACAGGTGGTGTTTCGGTTGATGTGGTGAATATGGGTGTTTCGGTTGATGTGGTGAATATGGGTTTATGGTGGGAATGGAAATAGGTATTGTGGGTGGAGGGGAAGGAACTGGGGATTGATGAAGTTCCATGTCCGGGGTTGGGGACCGAGGGGGTGTGTTGCCTCGTTGAGGAGATTCGTCTCCTTGGGATCCCTCAGAGTCCGAACTCCCACCTTCGGATTCGCTTGAAGAGGAGGGAAGGACGAGCTTTCGCTTCCGTTGGGTCTTCCTCCTTTTCGGTTGAGGGGATGAAGCAACCTTCGGTTGTTTGCGCTTTTTGGGCGAAGGTCCTTTTGGGGCTTTGGATGGTTTCTTCCCTTTTTCTGCCTTTTTACCCCTGGCCACCGGTTTGTCGGCATCATGAATTGATCGCAGCATGTCCGGTGTCAGTTCCCTCGGACCAGATGGCCCAGACTCCTTGATCGTTCGGATCAGTTTGCTGTCAGATGGCACATTCCCATACATCGACTCCGGGATAGAGCCAATGAAAGAGAACTTTGATGCAGCGGATACGATGATCTTCGTGGTACGAAATGTACCAATAGAAGACATCGATGCACCATCAGCAGTTGGGACATCAAACCTGTCCATGGCCCATCTGGTGATCAAGATCCAGAACCGGGCCAGCGACACCTCGGAGTGTCGAGAAGTAGAAGAGAGGCTCTGAAGCAGCTGTTGCCAGAGGACAAACCCATAATCCAGGTTTACCCCATTGTACACTCCGTACATGATAGAAAGAAAAAGACGACTTGCACCGTCAGATCCTGAGCTCCTCTCTGACAGTCCCTTGAAGAGAACTGTAAATAACCCATTCCACTGGGGCGGTAAGCATGACTTTTTGAACCTGGCGACAGAGGTAAGAACTTCCGTGTAGTCCATATTGTAGAACATGTTGTAGAGCATACCAACCGGAATCGTCTCCGGGTGAACACGCGATGGGTCAGCAGCAAACCCTAACAACGTGCAGAAACGGGGTGAGAAATGGAAGTCTTGTGATCTCCCGCTTCAAAGAATACCCGGTCGACGGCCCTGTCGTAGTAAGCCGTTGCATAGACCTGAGAGAGGGTAACCATCGGCACCGTTTCAATTATGGACAGTGCAGGAGCCAGCTGGGAATATTTGAGGCATTCGATGATTGGCGACATGTAGGGATCATACGCCAGTGGGTTTAGATCAATGACTAAGCTTTGCTGGGGACGGATGGGCAGAATCTGAGAAGTTGCATGAACAGATGAAGACTCAGCCATTGTTGCAGGTTTGGAGAACGGGAGAGATTTTGGGAGTATTTTTGCTTTGGGAAATATGGGGGCAGTAAAGAGGTAAAAGATGGTGTTGATGGCTTTTTATAGTTGGTGAAGAGAGAGAAAAATCATTTCAAATCTCTTATGGAAATATGGAAGGGTTTTTGAGTGACTGATGGGTGGCAGTTGGGACGTGCGATGATCACGTAGGAGAGAGAGTGTCAGATTCCTAGGATTACGCCGCCCAATAAGCGCCGGTTCAGAGAAAGAAATCGTTTCCATTTCCACACGCGCCTGTAACTTCAGAGATATGACGCCTCGATATTGCACACGCGTCCTCAAGTGTCAGAAAAAGCGCGGCCGTTTCAAATTCACGCGCCCTTCTTTTTACCGTCGTTTGAATTTCTATCCATTTAACTCCCGCCGAGTCAGCAACTTTTTGTCTTTTCCCCTTTTTAATCAGCTGTATTCAATTTAGGACCCACGTGGCTGATTTGTGGCCTCAATTTCATTAGGAACGCTTCGGTAATAATCCAGCCTGTAAAGTAATTAGTAACGGAATTTTTGAAAATCTAGGATTTTCGTGCAAAGAGTGTAAAAGAAAAAGAAATAAAGCAACTCTTTTTAGGATAATCTGTGATGTCCATAAGGACACGAAACTGATGATCCCGGGCACGAATCTCTTCCTTCAAGGTTAAGAAGAACCTCAAAGTGTGAATGTGGAATCCCGTTGAATTACGATCAAACATTTATTAAGAAATGTTGAAAGGCTTCTTTTAATTAGGCTAAGAAATGGTGGGTTCGCTTTGATTCAACAATGCAATTCTTGATATAAGAACGAATGTGAACAAAGTACTTGTGAGACCGGTGTAGTCTGTTGAACAAGTAGGTTGGAGTTGATTTTGAAGTGGCTTGGATTAATATGAAATCTCAGATAAAAAATTGTAAAACTAGATCCCTTGGGAAGAAATGTTATGGTTTGTAACAATTTCATTGGAATCATGCAAAGAAAAAAAATTGAGACTTCATGAAGGTACATTCGTCAATTCATTGGTGAAAACTTGATCAAATTAATTTGTCACCGTCATTTCTTTGGTGTTGAATTTTGGGTTTCACTTAGCTCGTAGTGGCATGAAACTAAGATCATAAACGCAGATGTTGTGTAACCATAAACCTCAGTGGTAGTTTCTGAGAGTCTCAAGGGTTACAGTGAGGAAACGAATGTAATGGAGAAGAGTTATAGGGATGGTGTAAGGAAACATAGTACCTCTGCTGCGAAAATAGGGGCCAAGCAGGAGACTCTTAACTCATGTGAGAAAAGAGTGAGGTAGCTCACGATTAGAATAAATATGGTAGCCTTATTGGGAAGACAAGGTTTGTGTATACCAGGTCATGAAGGCTATTATTCAAAATCTTTTGAGGCTTGGGACACATACAGCAGCATGCTTCTAGGGACATTTAAGTAAGAGATCAAATATATTCCCATAAACGAATAAGCACACGAAAGAAAAAAATATTTTTAGATTTGTGATATATAAAAAGAATGAAAAGAAAAAAAATGCGAAAAAAAAAAAAAAAAACTTTTGGTGAAAATGAATAACCGAACCCGAACGTTCGGTTGGAGTTGGTCCTAGAAAATTTTGGAAAACCGAACCCGAACGTTCGGTTGGAGTTGGTTCTAGAAAATTTTGGAAAACCGAACCCGAACGTTCGGTTGGAGTTGGTTCTAGAAAATTTTGGAAAACCGAACCCGAACGTTCGGTTGGTTTCGGTTGCACAAAATTTTGAAAAACCGAACCCGAACCTTCGGATGGTTTCGGTTCCACAAAATTTTGAAAAACCGAACCCGAACGTTCGGTTGGTTTCGGTTCCACAAAATTTTGAAAAACCGAACCCGAACCTTCGGATGGTTTCGGTTCCACAAAATTTTGAAAAACCGAACCCAAACCTTCGGATGGTTTCGGTTCCACAAAATTTTGAAAAACCGAACCCGAACCTTCGGATGGTTTCGGTTTTGGAAAATTTTGAGACACAAAGGATATTAGATATAAATACTTTTAACACAAAGGAAAACAAGATTGTACAGGAAATATACAACATAGAAAAACTACCTTTGAAGAATGAGCGAGTCAGATGGTTGAACCGAACCCGAACGTTCGGTTGGTTTCGCTTCTTACGGTTGAGTTGAAGAGGTAGTGTGAGGTACTGACTCTGATTCCATCATACCTAGCCCTTGCAATATTTTATTGAATGATGCTTCAGGAAGAGCTTTGGTAAAGACATCAGCCAGTTGATCAGTGGTTCTTACGAAGTGAACTTCGACATTTCCATCTTCCACATGATCTTTGATGAAGTGATACCTCAGTGCTATATGTTTGGTTTTATAGTGTTGCACTGGTTTATGACAGATCCTAATGGCACTTTCAGAGTCACAATATAGTGGGATCTTCTTCATATTGAGTCCATAGTCGCGGAGTTGACTCTGGATCCAAATCACTTGTGATGTGCAGGATGCCGCGGCAATGTATTCCGCTTCGGCAGTAGACAGCGACACACATGTTTGTTTCTTGGATTGCCAGCTGACCAATTTCCCATCAAGAAATTGACAGCCACCAGTTGTGCTTTTGCGGTCGAGTCCACATCCTCCAAGGTCAGCATCAGAATAGGCTTGAACGAAGAAGCCTGAATTGGATGGATACCATAGACCTAAGGAGGTGGTTCGCTTGAGATAGCGTAGGATGTTCTTCACTGCCAACATGTGAGGTTCGCGTGGGTTAGCCTGAAATCGAGCACAATAACACACAGAAAACATGATATCAGGCCTGCTAGCAGTTAGATACATCAGTGAGCCTATCATTTGACGATAGAGCGTGATGTCGACAGCCGGTTTGTCTAGAGAAGGGGTAAGCTTGGTGCCGAATGCCATTGGGACTTTGACTTTTGAGTCTCCCATCATGCCAAACTTTGCTAGGAGAGTCTTTGTGTAAGCTTCCTGATTGATAAAGATGCCTTCGGGTCCCTGTCTTATATTTAAACCAAGGAAAAAATTAATAGGACCCATTGAGCTCATTTCAAACTTAGTCTCCATCAACTTTCTGAATTCAGCTGTTAAGCTGGGATTCGTAGAGCCAAAGATGATGTCATCGACATAAATTTGAACTATCATAAGGTGGTTACCTTCCTTTTTGCGAAAGAAGGTTGGGTCAACCGAACCTTGTTTGAATTTGGACATCTTTAAAAATTTTGTAAGCGTTTCATACCAGGCTCTCGGAGCTTGTTTGAGGCCGTACACAGCTTTATCCAGAATATAACAATGATTTGGATATTTTTCGTTCACGAACCCAGGAGGTTGCTCCACATACACAGTTTCTTCAAGTTCTCCATTGAGAAATGCACACTTGACGTCCATTTGGAAGACCTCAAAGTTTTTGTGAGCAGCATAGGCCAGAAATATTCTAACCGATTCTAGCCTAGCTACTGGAGCGAACGTCTCTTCGTAATCTGTCCCTTCCTCCTGACAGTATCCCTTGACAACCAGACGAGCCTTGTTCCGTATGACATTTCCTTCCTTGTCCATTTTGTTTCTGAAAACCCATTTAAGACCAACAACCGAAGCATCTGGAGGAGTTGGAATGAGGCGCCAGACTTTGTTCCTTTCAAACTCGTTCAGTTCGTCTTGCATTGCTTGAACCCAATCAGAGTGATCGAGGGCAGTGTTCACTGTCTTCGGTTCAACTTTTGATACGAATGAGTTAAACATACAAAACTCTACCTTTGAGAATAAAGATGTCTGTTTTGCCTTCAGTTGAGATCGGGTCAAGACCTTATCAGATACATCACCAACTACTTGAGAGATAGGATGATCTCTGGTCCATTTGGTAAGAGGAGGGTAATTCGGGTCGAAGGATGGATCTAGTTCAGAATTGATCATCTCTTCAGGCTCAGATTGGCTATCGTCATCAAGCGTCATATCATCATGCTCCCCCTCAATTGATGAGTCTTGAGAAACATGAGTTTCAGGGGTTTCTTGTGGTGCTGGAGTTTCAGGCATTGAAGCACCTTTGTTTGGAGGGGCACCTTCGGTTGGAGAAGGACCTTCGGGTGAAGTGGTAGAGCTTTGCTCCCCCTCGACATGAGAACTTGGCTCCCCCTCGACTGAAGCATTGTTGGTTGGAGAGTCATCAGTGGGCGATTCTCCTTCATGCATTCTTCTTGCAGCATCTTCGACAATCTCCTTCATATGATCTATCTTGTTGTCAGCTGCACCTGCTTCGGAGAGAGAAGCTTTTTCCGGTTCGTCAAAGAGTTCCAGAAATTTCTCGTACAAATTGGCGATTGAGACTGTGACTTGGCCAGTTTGAGGAAATATTTCCCCAGCAGTGTCATCTATAGCCTGTAGCTTCTTGACGTAGTTATCGTCGAACGTCACATAGTATGTCTCTTCAATCCTTCTTGATCGTTTGTTTAGGACCCTGTACACCTTGGATGTGAGTGAGTAACCCAGAAAGATTCCCTCGTCAGCTTTGACATCAAACTTGTTGCGGTGTTCTTTAGAGTTAAAGATGAAACACCTTGAGCCAAACACATGGAAAAATTTCACGTTGGGTTTTCTGGTATTTATTATCTCATATGGTGTGAGCTTGAATCGTTTGTTGAGATAGGACCTGTTCTGTGTATAACAAGCAGCAGAAATAGCATCAGCCCAAAAGTAAAGAGGTAATGAAGCGAAACTTAACATAGTTCGGGCAGCTTCACACAAGGATCGGTTTCGTCTTTCGACTATTCCGTTCTGTTGTGGTGTGTAAGGAGCTGAGAAATTATGACTAATTCCCTTTTCTGCAAGATACTCTTCAAACTCCTTGTTCTTGAATTCGAGACCATTGTCGCTCCTGATGTTTCGAACGATCTTCTTGAGTTGGACTTCAATCTGCTTGATAAACACTTTCAGCTTTTGAGTCGCTTCAGATTTGAGTTTAAGAAAGAACACCCATGTAAATCGAGAGAAATCATCAATGATAACAAGAATATACTTGCTACCACCGATGCTTTCGATAGATGAAGGACCACACAAATCGATATGAAGTAATTCGAGTGGTTCAACAACTTTTGTGTTAATTACGGATGGGTGACTTTGACGACTTTGCTTTCCCATTTCGCATGCAGCACATAGATGCTCTCTGTCAAACTTGAGCAATGGAATGCCCCTAACATGACCTCTAGTGACAAGTCGGTTGATGTCTTTGAAATTGAGATGAGAGAGTCTTCGGTACCACAACCAGCTTTCGTCGGATTGAGCTTTTGATAGCACACATATGGCTGGGTTTCCTTTGATGGGTTTCATGTTCAGAGGAAACATTTCACCCTTTCGCTCTGACTTCAGAATAACTTTCTTTGTCTTTTTCTCTATGATTTCAGAACCTTTCATCATCGAATGAAACTTTGAGACCTGTACCTCCGACAAGTTGAGATACACTGATGAGGTTGTGTTGAAGTCCTTCCACATAGGCCACCTTCCTTATGGTAAAATCACCATTCGTTATCATCCCATATCCCTTTATGGTGCCGAAAGAGTTATTTCCAAACTTAACGTTGCCACCATTTGCAAGAGATCTGTATTCCCTGAGCTCCTCTTTCCTCCCTGTCATGTGACGCGAGCAGCCACTGTCGATGTACCATTCTTCGTCGAACTGCTCGTCACTCATAACCTGCAAAAGTTAAGCAGATTTAGGAACCCAAAGTTTCTTGGGTCCATGTGAGCTTTTCATGGGAACATGAATAGTAAGAGAGATGTCAACTAGATATGTTCGTTTTATTAGAGTTGTTTCATCTTTCTTTTTAATGGTAAAGACTTTTATTTTATTGACATTAGGGATGTTCGTTTTGGACTCAGGTTTGGATTCATCGACCTTTTGCTTTCCCTTCTGTTCAACTGAAGAATGAGGTTTTTGAGGGCAAGCGGGATTAGTTTTGGAACTAGATGGAGATGAATGAGTGGAAGTAGAAGAACGAGAGGAATTAGGAAGAGAGGATTCGGATTTGGATGGAGATGTCTTCCTTGCTGATGACTCTAGGTGACCCTTTTGCTTTTGATCGTTGGTGGGGTTAACCTTCGAGTCTTGTTCCTTTTTGATTTCGGAGCCGAACCTCTGTGTTCGGTTTGAGTTGTTCTTGGAACCGAACCTTTGGTTTCGGTCGAAGTCCTTTTCAGAACCGAACCTTGGCTTTCGGTTGGTGTTTTCTTGCGAACCGAACCTTGACTTTCGGTTGGTATTTTCTTGCGAACCGAACCTTGGCTTTCGGTTGGTATTTTCTTGCGAACCGAACCTTGGCTTTCGGTTGGTATTTTCTTGCGAACCGAACCTTGGCTTTCGGTTGGAGGAACTTTCAGGCTTTCGTACAGGATTGTTTTCATACTTCAGATTCTTGTCCTTGTGTGCATAGTATGCTTTCTGGGAGTGCCAGAATTGTTTCCTTTCAGAAAGATTTTTCCTGTATCTTTGGTTCCTCTCTATCTTCTTATCCCTCATCTGTTTAGGTTGATGATGAACGTTCGCTTTTGTTTTTGCTGTCACTTTGACTGGTTCCTTTTGAACTTCAAGAGTTTTTCTTTGAGCAGAGGGAACAGATGGAATATCTGAAGAAGATTCAGTTTGCCCTGAGGAAGTGGAAGGAGTATCTGATGAAGTTTCGCTTCGAGCTGTAGGTGTTGAAGGAATGTCTTCTTTTGCTAAACAATCATCCTCTTGAGGAATTTCTTTGGTACCACTTGTACTTGGTTCACTGAAATTATCAGGCTTGTTCAAGGGTTCAGGTATGTACCTCCCTTTCTTCATCCAGGAGGTTCTTTCAGAAAGACCAACGGTTTCGTTTCCATTATCAATAGGAGCTTCCCAGAAATACTCATCACAGCCATCAGCATTGTCTTCGTTAACAATAGCTGTGAGTTCAGCTGTTTGATGTTCGGTTACTCCAGTCACCTTGTATACTTGATTTGGAGTGGTCCTGACCTTTTGATACACAACAGCTTTTTCTACTAATTTCGGGGACTTTTGTTGGGACAATCTAGCGAATTCCACAGAATTTTCAGAAATAAGGTTTTTGTGGTTTTCAGTTTCGCTTTTAACAAATTCTGAGCAGTCAACCGTATCCTCCACAGAAATTTCACTCATGTTTTCGTCCTCGTTAAGCTCAGATGCATTTTCAACATCGATTTTGTTTTCTGAGCTTACGTTGGCGTTAAGAGAGTCAAATTTTTGCATGGTTTCAGTTCTCAGTTTAAGTCGGTCATTTTCGTCCAAAAGGTTTTTGAGCATGTCCTTGTGGTCTTTGGACTTAATGAAGGACTCAATTTTGTCCAGTCCATACATATAGGTCGGATTGACATCATCAGACGATATCACACTCTCACAATTGTAGGCTTCGGCATCGATTTCATCCTCCTTAAATTCTAGAAAGGGAAAAATCATGCGATGGATCTTTTGGCCTATCTCACAATCCAAGTGAAGTTGAGTAATATTGGAATATAAACGTTTAGCTATTAAACAAAAAACATTTCGTTGTTTTAACAATTTCAAATTGTCTCTCTGCAAATAAATGTTTTCGTCTTTAACTTTAATCAATTCCGACTCTTTTAACTCAATCCATATTCGCCGCTCCTCACTCTTCGACGCCGCCCTGCTTAATTGATCAGTGAGGTTAGAATTGGTGACTCGAGTTTGAGTTAGGCTACTATCTAAATGAGAAATTCTTGTATTAATATTTTTTAGTTCTTTCTCGTAAGAGGATGGTGGTACTTTAGATGAAATAAAAGCAGATTGTACCTTCTTTATCAGTTCATCGAGTTCATTGAACTGCTGGCTGAGTGGTTTGGCCGTAAAGCACATATCCTCCTGCACCTTCGGTCCATTGCTTCCTCCATTGGTGTTGTATCCCCTCATTTGAGACACCTCAGTCACCATGAAGCATTTTCCACCACTGCTTTCCTCCTTAGCCACATATGCCTTTCCATGAGTAGGCTTCCTCACTTCTTCGTCTTCTGAGTCAGTAGACCAAACTTCAGTGCTACCGAACTCATCGTCATTGACCGAACCCTGCACAATGAGAGAATTAATAGAAGGGTTAGCGGTAGACTTCTTCTTTCTTAACTCATCCAATCTCTTCTGCAGCACAGCTTCCTCATCATTTCCATTGTCCTTTTCAGCCATCTTCTTAAGAACACAGTCCTTAGCGTAGTGGTTCTTGCCACCACAATAGAAACAGCTTACTCCGGAATCGCCATCTGCTTTCGGTTCCTTTTTGGGCTCCTCAGCTTTCGGTTCATTGTTTGCTTTTTCTGAGCTGTAACTCCCCTGCCAGTTTCGGTTTTTGTTGCTGGGGAATCTCTTCTTTATGAACCTCTTAGGATTGGATACCATCATGGCATAATCCTCAGTTGAGAGGTCATATTCATCCAAGTTGAGCTCTTCATCCTCCACCACAGCTTTACTTTTAGATAGGAGGGCCAACGAACCAAGACTGGAGACAACATTCTTCTCTTGAACTACAATCTTCTCTTGGGACTTTAGAATACCCACCAGTTTCGCCAAAGAATATGATTTAAACTGTTCATGGGCTTTGACTGTGGAAACAACTGCTCTCCATTCAGATCGTAGTCCGTTCAAGAAAGTAACCTTTTGTTCGATAAGCTTCCTTTCAATGTCGTGTTTGATCATCTTGCTGAGAAGATGATTGAAGCGATCAAACGTCTGGGTCACAGTTTCTTCGGCCCCTTGCCTGAATTCACCAAATTCAGATAGAAGTAAGGTTTGGATGGAATGTTCAAGATCTTCGTCTGTGGAATACAGTTCGCGAAGTCTATCCCACACTTCCTTCGCCGTAGTGCATGAGCTGACCAGCCTGAATGTGTCGGACTGAAGGGCGAATCTGATCAACCTAAGTGCCTTAATATTGCACTGGAGTTTGTCTTTTTCATCTTGCGCGATATTCGTCACGTCCTTGAGCAGATCATTGTACTCTTTTTGCGTCTTAATGATTCTGGACGTCGTAGAATGAGAAAACGGTCCACTGATGATGGCTTCCCATATGAGATAACCATTGTCCTCCGATCCAATCACATAATCTTCGAAATGATGCGCCCATACTTCATAGTCATGGGTGTACAAGATTGGAATCTTTGTCGTCGAACCGATGCTGTTGGAAATATTAATAGGGTTTGATTGCGTTGCGTCCATAATGATCGTAAAAACCTGTTCAAAGATCAGACTTGTAATAAAGTAGATTAGGGCAAAACAATAAATACTAAGATACGTCAATTAAGATGGCGGCTCAATAAATATCGATGATTGCGGAAAACCCTAATGGAAATCTTTTTCACAGAAAAGATGTGTATCGATTACACAGCCTCCTGCTCTGATACCAATTGATGGGATTAAAACAACTTTTAATCTAAGAAGATCGATTAGATCTTGAACAAGTATATGAATTTAAAACAGTAAAAACGCAATAATGAGAACAAACAGCTTGAATCAAACGTGTCGAATGATTAAACAAAATCCTTAGAAGAGCTCGATTAAGAACATCAACTGTAAAGGATTAGAAGATTACAAGAACGATTACAGAAAAAAATTGTACTCTTGATCAATCGCTAAATCGATAATTTCTAGAATCTTAACCTAATATGCATGCAAGCATTTAACTTATATACAATACATAAAAGGCTCTCGGTTGGACAGGCCCAAACCGGAGAATAAAAGGCTAATCTAACGAGCCCAAAAGACGCAACATCAAAACTCTTTTCAGCCCTACATAATTGTAAACCACGGGAGGTAGAGCACCTCTTAGTTCCCTCATGCATCTCTTTTCATTATTCTTCAGTCGTTTTCGTTGTACTTCAACATCAGTAGATGCATTGGATGATCCAATTGGTTGAACATTAGCAAGAGCTTGTACTGTTCCATCGATACAATTCCAAAGTTCTTCATCAATTCCATTTAAGTAATCTTCCATTCTATCTGCCCACTGATCATAATATTCTGGAATTAACATCGGAATTTTGGTTGAGGAACCAAGCAAGTGAGAGAAAGAAGTCATTGTATTCATGTTGAAGTTCGCCATTGATGAACACAGAAAATATCCAAAAACTTGAAAACTTGATGAATCTCAGAATTTGATCAAATGAATTGATCACAAATCACTAATCGATTACTCGACTTAACAATTCAAATACATAATCAATTCGAATTTGAAGATCAAAAGTGATTTTCAAAACCAAAAATGCGCCGAAAATTTTGAGTAAATTTTGCAACTCAAAAAGAAAATGATTCTTATTACGAAAATCAGATCTAAGCAGTTTGAATCCTGCTCTGATACCAATTGAAGAGAATTGTTATCGAGAATTGAGAAAAGAAAAGATAGATTTGAACGATTGAAGATGAAGAACACAAAGAGTAAATATTAATAAGATCTCATTTTGATTAAGACTGATTACAAATTAAGCAGAAGATAGATTTGAGTTTCGACTTCGTGTATCTCTACTTCTAGCCTTGGTCCCTATTTATAGGGAACATACAAAAAATATACTAAGTCTATACATTTTCACTTCGCATACAAAATGAATTAGTAAAATAACATAAAATGCGAAACAATACAATACACTATTTTCGACTTTTTACAATTTACATCTACACTTTATTACGACCATTCATTATGTCGTTGTTACTAGTCGATAGTATGGTGCAATTTATCACATAATGCCTTAATATAAATTCGGTTTAAGGTAGTTAGTACAGCAGTAGTTCCTATAATACAAAACTACAATACTACAATGATTTACCCATTACATATTTTTAGTGATAACCTCACTTAAACATTAATGTACAAACTATATTTTGTTAAATGATAGTTACACTTGGGATATTACACACTTTTACAACAAACGAGCGTACAAAACAGTTAAGCCTTGGTAGAAGGCTACTTTAATAGAAAATATAGGTTTTTCTGAAAGATTCAAACTTTTACAAACACTTACATACATTTTACAAACTTATACTTGAGACATGTTCAAACGATTTTGATAACAACCACCGACAATAAAATATTTATGAACTCACCAGCTTAATGCTGATAAACTCTTTCAAAATAACTTGTATTCTCAGGTCATCAGTAGACAGGTACCGATGCCAGCTTTTGAGAAGATGGAGCGCATTCAAGACTCATCTCATATTATTTTGTTTTACATTATTTTGGTGTCTATAACTGTACAGAACACACTTGTATTAAAATTATATATTTAATGCAATGGATGATGTGGTTTGCTTATTTACATTTACTGTGTTGTGATACTTTACATGACGTCCTTCGCCCCAGAACGTTTCCGCCATTCTTGGTTTTGGAGTGTGACAGGTGAGAATTAAATAAAATAAAATAAAATTAACATGCGCAAATTTAATCTATCCTAAAAAATTAAAAATTAAAAAAAGAAAAATAAAAAATAAAAATTGAAGAATTAAGAAAAAGAAAAAAAATAAAAAACTTAATCCTCAAAACAAATCATTTTCAGAAAACCCACAAGCACATCGAAACGAGCTTTGTTAAATAGCTTTTTGAATAGATCCGCCACATTATTAACAGTAGGGACCTGTTCCGGTCGGATTAGTGAACACTCGTAACAATCTCTGATAATTAATGTTGATGTGCTTGGTTTTAGAGTGTTGGACTGGATTTTTGGCAATTTGAATAGCGGCCTCATTATCACAATAAATAGGGGTTTCTAAATAAATTCAAACCATAATCCAACAACTGATGTTGGATCCAGATGACTTGAGAACAACAAGCCGATGCAACAACATATTCCGCCTTCACTGTGGAAGTTGAGACAGTGTGTTGCTTCTGGCATTGCCACGAAACTAGTCTGTCACCTAGGTATTGACATCCTCTTGAGGTTGATTTCCTGTTAAGCTCACAGACTCCAAAATTACTGTCAGCAAATGCATAAAGATCAAATTTAGAATTCTTCGGATACCAAAGACCCAATTTTGGGCTCCTTTTGATATACCGAAAAATTCTTTTGACAGCAATAAGATGTTAAAGTTTAGGATTAGTCTGATAACGTGCGCATTGACACACTGCAAACATGATGTCAGGTCGGCTTGCAATAAGATACATCAGCGATCCGATCATCGATCGATAGTGAGTCTGGTCTATGGATTTGCCGTCAGGATCTGGAGTCAGGAGAGGTTGTTCAGCCATTGATGTTGAAGCAGATTTAGTGTCGTGATACCCGAACTTCTCAAGAATATCCTGCACATACTTGGCTTGATGTAGGAGGATTCCGGTTGAATTCTGTTTAACCTGAAGCCCCAAAAACATGGTCATTTCTCCCAACGAACTCATTTCGAACCGCTTCTTCATTACACCTTCGAATTCTTTGCAGAGCTGCGGACTAGTCGACCCAAAGATAATGTCGTCAACCTAGATTCGCACAAGAATTTGATCATTGCCGACATGCTTGATAAACAAAGTCTGATCAATAGTGCCACGAGAGTAACCATGCTTGAGCAAATGCTTTTTTAGAGTTGCATACCACGCTCGAGGAGCTTGATGCAACCCATATAATGCCTTGTCCAACTTGTAGACATGATTAGGAAATTTTGAGTCAACGAACACAGGAGGTTGATCAACGTTGATTTCTTCCTTCACCTTGCCATACAAGAAGGCAGTCTTGACGTCCATTTGATACACAGTAAAGTTCATGTAAGAAGCATATGCAAGAAAGATACGAATAGCCTCCAGGCGAGCTACTGGAGTATAAACTTCAGTGTAATCAAGACCCTCGAATTGTCAAAACCCACGAATCACCAATCGAGCTTTATTTCGCACTATAACTCTTGAATCGTCATGCATATTGCGATAAACCCATCTTGTGTCAAGAGACTTTTTTCCCTTTTGTAACTCAACTAACTTCCAAACACCGAGTTTTTCAAATTGATGCAGTTCCTCATGCATTGCATCTACCCAGCTGGGCTCATTCAGAGCCATTTCAACATTCTTGGGCTCTATTTGAGAGATAAAGCAAGAGTAGAGACAAACATTAACATCCCCACTCTGACTTCTTGTTTTAACACCGTCCCCCAGCTGACCAATGATGTTATCGATCGGATGATCGCATTGAATTCTTGAAGGTATCTCTTGGCTGATGTCATTGAGAGAGACAGGAAGAGTGTGAATGTTGATACCTCCTTCATTTGTTGATTGAGCCGCTCCAGAAGGTTCTGCTACAAACTCATTTGAGATAAGTGCAGGAAAGAGTAGTTCCATAAAGGTTGAAGAAGCTGTGGAAGCATCATTAGACATGAATTCTCTTTCCATAGGAGCAGATGGCGTAGTTGATGGGTTTTGGTCATAAGACCTCCTATGTGCTCATACAAACCCTAATGCTTGGATCTAGGTTTCTCTATTGTACATGCTTTGAATCCAAGACTTTAAACCCTAATTCTAGCATATGGAAAATAATATTAACATATAATTAGGTTTAAGATATTACCTTGATTGTTATGTAGCAATAACAATCCCAATTCCTCCTTGAATTGACTTTGGAAGGCTTAGAGTCACAAGTGTCACTCCTCTAATGGCTCACAAACACCATAAGCAAGAGGATGAAGAGGAGAGAGGTTAGAGGCTGTCCAAAACGTGTTCTAACCCTAGCAAGAAGCTTAGCCACGTTTTGGTCCTTAAGGGATCTATATATAGTGAGGCAATTAGGTTTATCTAACAAGGAAACCCTAATTTGGTTGCTTAAGCCCTAAGCAACCCATAGACTCCTTTAATCAAGCCCTTGGACGATTTCCTTATGGGCTTCCCATAAGAATTCGTCCACCTCTTGATTTAACACAATCCATGGCCCAAATTGCAATTATCTTATAATTACGATTCCAGTACCTTAAGTTTAATTAATCTCTTTTAGTCACAAAACTAATTACCAATTAATTATTGACTAATATTAATTAAACAATATGATTTCTCCTTTAATATATTATTCCCATAATATATTAATAAATCATATTTAATCCTTTCTCTCCATAATTCATCCTCTCAAGTTGCTTTGGTGAAGGCAACCCAAAAGGACCATGCACCATCGGGTCAAGTACATACCAAAATAGTTATGGACTTAGACACTAATCCAACAGTCTCCCACTTGGATAAGTCTAATAACTATTATGCGTATGACTTCAGATTCTGATCTGCAATTGTAGATTTCCAAAGCCGCTGTCAACTCTGATCCTATCAGATACGCGTGTCCTTAGATAAGGGATCATATATTCCTCCATTCTAGATATCATATGAGATATGATTTCAAATCATTCTCTTTGTACTATATCTCGATTCCCGATTTATGACGACTGACTAATTGAACAAATCAAATTAGCCCTAGCCCGGCCGAGCATTTACGTTTGTCATCACTACATCATCGAGGGGCCCAAAGATATTGCTTTTATCCTACTTTGAATAAAAGGAATGGATAAACTTTGATACAATGCTTGCTTGCACTCACTCACCGAATCACACACAACAATATGTTTTATAACACCAAGTTACTAGTGCGTTTACATATTATCAATGTGCAACCGATTTGCAAGATACAACTCACACATCTTGGTTTCAAGAATATAAGATGTCATCGTCTCACCAATCACTCGTGATACAATTCATGGAGTGATCCAAGTGAGCGTGGGTTTAATCCAATGCTCAAATCACATTCATAAGCACTCATGAACGTTGCAGCAAACATTTGCTTATGTCTAATGCTCTTTAGACAATCCACACACCAATTCACGACAGTCTTCATTCATACCTACTTCCAACATATGAATGACTGTGGCCCATTTGAATAATTTGATTATTCTTAATAAACTCAATTATTCTGGAAGTCAAAACATGCAAATGTGAAACACAAGAATAATACTAATCCCATATGGCCTCAACCCTTTGAGCATAAATAAAACACCTTTTATTTATCACCATATTGATTACTCATTATTTGTCGTTTCGGTTAATCAACTTCTTACTTGAATTACAACACTTGTCCCATGCTCCTATCATGCACACAATGTTTACCTATGGTTCTTACTTTGTGAAATAGATCAAATTGAACACATTTCCAATCATTCTCATTTCACAACTCCAAATCCTTTTTCATAAGTGTAAGAATATCAAATTCTTGCTACTTATAAAATATGCTAGATTCTAACATTCTATGCAATGATCCTTTTGTAATGTCACTGCACCAAAGTCACAAAGACTATTGCCAATGATATTACAAAGTCCTCTATCGGAGATTGTTACAAGACAATTCCTTAGATATGATGTCTCTCACTCAAAGTACTTTCCTTTGAACATCCTTTTGCATAAAAGTTTCTAATCTTAGACATAGATTCTTCAATATTCATTCCCAATATGAACACGCTTCCATATTTTCCATATGACAACTCATTCTTAATAGAATCTTATCTATTCATAATAAAGTCGATATCGTCCATCCAATATGGAAACATTTCCATGATTTCCAATACTATACTTCCAACTACTCACAAGCGACCAATCCTCGTTGAACTTTGGATTGTCCTTTGATAGTTGTTTAATAACTTTAGTCAAAACCGATTCTAGTCCTTTTTCCCTCTAAATGCTCTAGACATTTGGAAAATTTTAGAATGGTCAATCATTAAAGCATTTGCAATCGATCCTATACCCGAAGCGTATGGGACACGACACATAATGTTTTATTTGCTATGTTCTCAAAATTCGAATTGTGAAGAGGAATGCCATAATCATAATCGAAATTTTTAAGAACACACTATGTACCCTTGACTAAATTTATTAACATTTCTCAACCTAAGCCTTTAGATTTGAAATGAAGCATAATATTCTCTCCCTTAATTATAGCTAAACAACTTTACAAGCATTGCGACTTTGCAAAGTATGACTCTTGTTTTCTATAATTAATATTGCTAACTTGCAATACTTTCCTTAATAATCATACAATCATAACTTTTATGCTCCCACTATCATGATGATTATTATAAACCATAACATTTATGCTCCCACTAGCTTCGACATGTATTCATAAACATCTTAACTTTCAGAAAAACAATGCTTATTGAATTTCTTAAGTCCATGTTTCTAATACTTAATGCTTTGATAATCATTTATCAAGGGTTCTTGAACTTATACACCTTTGCCTTAGATAGTTCATATATGTGTGTAAACAATTGCCAAACCTCACAATTCAAATTATGCAAGAGGATGAAGAGGAGAGAGGTTAGAGGCTGCCCAAAACGTGTTCTAACCCTAGCAAGAAGCTTAGCCACGTTTTGGTCCTTAAGGGATCTATATATAGTGAGGCAATTAGGTTTATCTAACAAGGAAACCCTAATTTGGTTGCTTAAGCCCTAAGCAACCCATAGACTCCTTTAATCAAGCCCTTGGACGATTTCCTTATGGGCTTCCCATAAGAATTCGTCCACCTCTTGATTTAACACAATCCATGGCCCAAATTGCAATTATCTTATAATTACAATTCCAGTACCTTAAGTTTAATTAATCTCTTTTAGTCACAAAACTAATTACCAATTAATTATTGACTAATATTAATTAAACAATATGATTTCTCCTTTAATATATTATTCCCATAATATATTAATAAATCATATTTAATCCTTTCTCTCCATAATTCATCCTATCAAGTTGCTTTGGTGAAGGCAACCCAAAAGGACCATGCACCATCGGGTCAAGTACATACCAAAATAGTTATGGACTTAGACACTAATCCAACAGTCTCCCACTTGGATAAGTCTAATAACTATTATGCGTATGACTTCAGATTCTGATATGCAATTGTAGATTTCCAAAGCCGCTGTCAACTCTGATCCTATCAGATACGCGTGTCCTTAGATAAGGGATCATATATTCCTCCATTCTAGATATCATATGAGATATGATTTCAAATCATTCTCTTTGTACTATATCTCGATTCCCGATTTATGACGACTGACTAATTGAACAAATCAAATTAGCCCTAGCCCGGCCGAGCATTTACGTTTGTCATCACTAAATCATCGAGGGGCCCAAAGATATTGCTTTTATCCTACTTTGAATAAAAGGAACGGATAAACTTTGATACAATGCTTGCTTGCACTCACTCACCGAATCACACACAACAATATGTTTTATAACACCAAGTTACTAGTGCGTTTACATATTATCAATGTGCAACCGATTTGCAAGATACAACTCACACATCTTGGTTTCAAGAATATAAGATGTTATCGTCTCACCAATCACTCGTGATACAATTCATGGAGTGATCCAAGTGAGCGTGGGTTTAATCCAATGCTCAAATCACATTCATAAGCACTCATGAACGTTGCAGCAAACATTTGCTTATGTCTAATGCTCTTTAGAAAATCCACACACCAATTCACGACAGTCTTCATTCATACCTACTTCCAACATATGAATGACTGTGGCCCATTTGAATAATTTGATTATTCTTAATAAACTCAATTATTCTGGAAGTCAAAACATGCAAATGTGAAACACAAGAATAATACTAATCCCATATGGCCTCAACCCTTTGAGCATAAATAAAACACCTTTTATTTATCACCATATTGATTACTCATTATTTGTCGTTTCGGTTAATCAACTTCTTACTTGAATTACAACACTTGTCCCATGCTCCTATCATGCACACAATGTTTACCTATGGTTCTTACTTTGTGAAATAGATCAAATTGAACACATTTCTAATCATTCTCATTTCACAACTCCAAATCCTTTTTCATAAGTGTAAGAATATCAAATTCTTGCTACTTATAAAATATGCTAGATTCTAACATTCTATGCAATGATCCTTTTGTACTGTCACTGCACCAAAGTCACAAAGACTATTGCCAATGATATTACAAAGTCCTCTATCGGAGATTGTTACAAGACAATTCCTTAGATATGATGTCTCTCACTCAAAGTACTTTCCTTTGAACATCCTTTAGCATAAAAGTTTCTAATCTTAGACATAGATTCTTCAATATTCATTCCCAATATGAACACGCTTCCATATTTTCCATATGACAACTCATTCTTAATAGAATCTTATCTATTCATAATAAAGTCGATATGGTCCATCCAATATGGAAACATTTCCATAATTTCCAATACTATACTTCCAACTACTCACAAGCGACCAATCCTCGTTGAACTTTGGATTGTCCTTTGATAGTTGTTTAATAACTTTAGTCAAAACCGATTCTAGTCCTTTTTCCCTCTAAATGCTCTAGACATTTGGAAAATTTTAGAATGGTCAATCATTAAAGCATTTGCAATCGATCCTATACCCGAAGCGTATGGGACACGACACATAATGTTTTATTTGCTATGTTCTCAAAATTCGAATTGTGAAGAGGAATGCCGTAATCATAATCGAAATTTTTAAGAACACACTATGTACCCTTGACTAAATTTATTAACATTTCTCAACCTAAGCCTTTAGATTTGAAATGAAGCATAATATTCTCTCCCTTAATTATAGCTAAACAACTTTACAAGCATTGCGACTTTGCAAAGTATGACTCTTGTTTTCTATAATTAATATTGCTAACTTGCAATACTTTCCTTAATAATCATACAATCATAACTTTTATGCGCCCACTATCATGATGATTATTATAAACCATAACATTTATGCTCCCACTAGCTTCGACATGTATTCATAAACATCTTAACTTTCAGAAAAACAATGCTTATTGAATTTCTTAAGTCCATGTTTCTAATACTTAATGCTTTGATAATCTTTTATCAAGGGTTCTTGAACTTATACACCTTTGCCTTAGATAGTTCATATATGTGTGTAAACAATTGCCAAACCTCACAATTCAAATTATGCAAAGGGATACTGTAACCATAATCGAATTCGAGAATGCAATTTTACAATCCCTATCTTCTTAAAATCTCTCTTAGTGAAAGCATTTCCTCACAATCATTTTCATGAAGGAGGAAATCTTATGAAACTTAGATTTAAACGGTGTATGTGTTCCTATCCATGTGAATTTCTCAAAACTAAAGTTTACGACAAATTCAAACTCATATGGACCGAACTTTCTTAATCTTGATTTCTTGCCTTATGGTAGCACAGCTGCCCACCATGTCTTCCAAGTAGTTAAGCAGCTCACTCTTTCCTTATCAATGTACTTTCCATTGATCAAGGTCCTTGCCTTTTATGCATTCAAAATGAGAGCTCATAGAACTCACATGCATAATTAACTCAAGTGGAATGGCACAAAAACAAAATAATGTCAACACGATAGGTTATAAACCTCAACTCGTGTGCTAGTGATGATCGATAAGGTTTATTTTATTTGTTCTTGAAACCTTTCAAGACCATTAAGACTCCCACTGACTCCTTGACATATAAGATTCTCTTGTCAAAACATTTCTTGACAAACAAATATTCAAGAGTTAGTGTAGTTTTTATCAAAACACTTCATAAATTGGTCTTAGTTGGTCTTTGTCTTATCCAAGACATCACAACTTTCCACATTTGATGAATGTTATAAACCTTTAATACTTTTCACTCATTGTCACAATCTTAACTCTAAGACTTGTTTTGGAACGAAGTACCATTTCTTCAATCCTCGATTCCTCTTCTTAAACATACAATTGTACTAAGACTCACTTAGAGGATCAATTGAGATATGGTTCTTAGTCATTAAGACCCATCATAAAGCATAAAAGGTACTCTCCCTTCTTCTTAGAATGGAGAAACTTTTATCTTTCTGCCTACTTGATTCTTCTTATTCGTTCTGCTATTGATTTAAACTTTTTCAATCAATTCAGAATTACACTTAATCTTATACGTATAATCATATTTACTAAACCTGTAGTAAATCATGACGAATATCTTTGATACTGTTATGGTGAACTTGATCAACACACCACTTTGTGTATTCGATCTCCAAGTCCTTCACTTGACACTTTGTCAACGAATTAGTCTAATTTCCAAATATGAAATTTCTCATTCATCATGCAACCAAGTTGCGTGATTCCAAATTTCTGTCCAATTAAAACTTGGGCGATGAGAAACTCTCCCTATTTGGTGAATTCTCGACTTTCCATAAATAACATAAATAATAACCAAATCCATTATTGTTAATAATAGAAACATTTTAACATCAATTTTTCATACACGCCATTGTGAGGATATATAAATAAAATTTAAAATCAAAATTTATTTTATTGCGGAAAAATTTATCCTTACAATGCAATTCATTGAAAAACTATGCTAATACATCTTTCTTAGCAAGCTTATTCTAACTCTAAGTAGTAGCTCAAGAATCTAATCTTCGAGAAATGCGATCGAAATCCATTCCTTCACGGTTAGATTCTGCTCACTTCTTCCCTTAAGCTTCCTTTCTTCTCTTTGATCCTACAAAACATCAATTGCGATCTTATCACATTATGTATTAAGAATCTAGAATAGAAGCTTAAAAGAGTTAGTTAAGGGATTTTACCTAAAGTGGAGCCATACGTTTTGACTCTCCCATCTCTTAGATCTCTTAGGTAAATGGGGCAGCTTCATCTCCAATGCCCTTTCTCTTGGCAATAAAAGCAAATTGACTCTTTTGGAACAACACATGGAACTACTTCAGACATCGCCTTCCTTTTATGATCAAACTTTTCGATCATTGCATGTCTTTCGTTGCCATCCATAGAGCTCTCGAAGGCAGATTCACCAATCAACATTGTTTTTCTATTGTAGCCAAATCATTGCTGATTCAGCAGCAATAAGCATATAGGTGAGATCTATAAGGGTCACGTCGTAGTTCATCATATAGTACTCTCTTACGAACTCACTATATGAGTTAGGAAGTGACTGTAGAACCCAATCAACAGCCATTTCCTCACTGACAACGGATCCCAACATTCTTAACCTATCAATGTGTAACTTCATCCCTAGGACGTGTGCACACACCGACTTTCCTTCTTTATGTTTACTTGCCAAAAGGGCTTGAGTGATCTTGAACTTTTCAAGCCTTTGAACTTGTGGGTTAGGGAGAATAATTGGAGGAGGAGAAGGAAGTGAAGCATGATCTCTTGTTCCTCGATCGAATCGTGGAATATCATCTTCATGTGGAATGATTGTTCCACGAGATTTGGGAAAACCATAGTTGTCGAACTTTGACATCTACAAAACGGGAGAAAAACGAATTCAAGTTAGTTGATTGATAGAGTCCTTAGTAAATCACCCAAATGAGATACTAAGGCTAGGACCCAACACAATATTCTACAACTCGGGAGAGGGATGCCGTAACCCTAATTGCAGAATATTTGAAGGTAAGTGAATGACGATTCACTAATTTCCACCATGAAAAACGAAAAAGAAATTTAAGTTTTAAATCTATGAAAACTCCTAGATCCTATGAGATTCATTGAACATTTCAATGGCATGTTTGAATCTCGATATGCCCCTCTTGTTTGTGACTGGGATGCCGAGGATCACAAAGCGGGTGTGAATAACCATGCAAACTAACATGGTGCCCTCACATGTTACAGTCACCTATTCGATGTGCCGATAAAAACCACACACGCTCCACCAAACTATGACAAACATTGAGTCACCCTTTGCTACCTTTGCTTAGAACCATTTAGTGTGCCGGTAAACCACACATGCTCCACTAACGTCTTCGCAAGGGCACAAAGTTTAATTTCATGGAATTGCATCAATTCACTTTTGCCTAAGTAACTAAGATTGGGAATTTGAAAAACATTTAGTTACTTTTGTACTTCATTATACTTATAATGGAAGGGTTTTGTCTTATCCTACTCGTTCGGTTAACGACCCTCCACTAGTCAAGAGTGCGGTGGGTAAGAGTGGATACCCATTCAATCGCCATTTTATAGGCAATTTCCTTAAACACCCCTTATAGACCAGCTTCGTGAATGAGGCCTACTAATGGTAAGACTGACGTTTACTCATACATATATATAATGTTAGACTTTTAATGTTATATATATAGTATAGGGTGTATTTTACACTTTTAAAATATTAGGTGGTCAAATTTAACAATTATACTTTTAATTCAATTAAATTGTAAACCTAAACTTTTATGGATTTATTAAATCTCCTTTAATTATACACCTTAATTAATTAATAAAACTATAAGGGTGTGATTTGAACTTTTTCAAAACTATACTAGAGTTTTAGAATTTAACATTCCTAATTAAACTTTTAATCAACATTTAAATTCCGAAACTTGAGGGCAAGTTTTGAAACATTTCAACACATTAGGGTTTAGAATTTAAATATACATCAAAATTAAACCATTTAATCAAAATTTAAATTCCAAAACTTGAGGGCAAGTTTTGAAACCTTTTTCAAAACATAAGGGTTTCAACTATTTAAATTTCAAAACTTTTGGGTTCAAATTTAAACTATAAAACCTAAAGGGCAAAATATGAAACTTTTCATAACAACAAGGATCAAATAAAAAATAATTTAAATTAACATTTAATCACATAATTATCCATATTTGATTTGTTTAATGATTTCTTGCAAAACAATTTATCAATTTAGTCAAAATAATTAATCAATTATCTTATAAGGAAACAATTATCTTATTAATTGATAAATATCTTCAATTAGATCAAAATTATAGTCAAATATATCATATAATCGGATTAATATTGATCTAACATGATAAGGTAACTATCCCAATGCAAAAACAGCAAGAAATCCCAAGATAACCTCCATCTAACGAGTTGACTCGTCGAGTCAGGCTTGGACTCGTCGAGTCTAAATGGACTCGGCGAGTTCAGCCATGGAATCGGCGAGTCCAGCCTCCAGAAACCCAAAAAACGAATTTTCCAGTTATACAATGCATCAATACAATTGAAACCAAGCTAGGCTCTGATACCACTGATGGGTTTTGGTCATAAGACATCCTATGTGCCCATACAAACCCTAATGCTTGGATCTAGGTTTCTCTATTGTACATGCTTTGAATCCAAGACTATAAACCCTAATTCTAGCATATGGAAATCAATATTAACATATAATTAGGTTTAAGATATTAACTTGATTGTTATGTAGCAATAACAATCCCAATTCCTCCTTGAATTGACTTTGGAAGGCTTAGAGTCACAAGTGTCACTCCTCTAATGGCTCACAAACACCATAAGCAAGAGGATGAAGAGGAGAGAGGTTAGAGGCTGCCCAAAACGTGTTCTAAGCCTAGCAAGAAGCTTAGCCACGTTTTTGGTCCTTAAGGGATCTATATATAGTGAGGAAATTAGGGTTATCTAACAAGGAAACCCTAATTTGGTTGCTTAAGCCCTAAGCAACCCATAGACTCCTTTAATCAAGCCCTTGGACGATTTCTTTATGGGCTTCCCATAAGAATTCGTCCACCTCTTGATTTAAGACAATCCATGGCCCAAATTGCAATTATCTTATAATTACAATTCCAGTCCCTTAAGTTTAATTAATCTCTTTTAGTCACAAAACTAATTACCAATTAATTATTGACTAATATTAATTAAACAATATGATTTCTCCTTTAATATATTATTCCCATAATATATTAATAAATCATATTTAATCCTTTCTCTCCATAATTCATCCTATCAAGTTGCTTTGGTGAAGGCAACCCAAAAGGACCATGCACCATCGGGTCAAGTACATACCAAAATAGTTATGGACTTAGACACTATTCCAACAGTAGCTTCAACATCAGAAGTATCAGTTTAACTATCATGTTGTACAGATGACTCCCCCTCTGGTATAGCAGAGGACTCCCCTCAGGTATAGCAGAGGACTCCCCCTCAGGTATAGCAGAGGACTCCCCCTCAGATGAAACCGTGGACTTCCCCTTGGATGAAGAAGAGGATGCAGATGGAGGTCTGTAGACAACTTCTTCGTCTTCATCTTCAGAAGTCTTCTTCGAACCAGAAACAGATCCAGACAAGCTACTCGATGACACATTTATGGATTTGAACAGCGACGTGTAATCAAACAGCCAATCCGAACCCACTCTAGCGTCCGTCTCATTTTCTTCCAGCCAACGCACGTCATAGGATTCCACAATTTGTTTTGTCTTCTTATTGTAGACTCTATAAGTAGTGCGAGTAGCATACCCTACGAAGTAATAGTCATCGGCCTTGGCATTAAACTTCGGGTTGGTATCTAAGTGAAGAAGGGTGCAAGGATGACCAAATACAAGGAAATAACTGACTGATGGCTTGTGATTATATAAGATTTCATACGAGGTCTTCATCTGAGCTTTGTTGATCAACACACGATTCTGAACATAGCAGGTAGTGTTTATTGTGTCGGCCGAAAAGAAGACTGGTAACTTTGAATCACACAGCATCGTCCTTGCAGCGTCTTTCAACGTTATGTTTCTCCTTTCAGCAACACCATTTTGTTGGGGTGTGTGAGCAGAGCTGTATTGACACATGATACCCTTTTCTGCGCAAAAATGATCAAGAACAGAATTCTTGAACTCTGTTCCGCTGTCGGTACGAAGCGCCTTCACTCGATTGTGAGTTTGGTTCTCAAATAATACAATGAATTTCTTAATCAAATCAGCAACTCCAACTTTGTTGGATAGAAAGAAGACCCACGAAAACCAAGAGAAATCATCAATCACAACCAGGCAGTAAGAATTTATGTTGATGCTGAGAACATTTAGTGGTCCAAACAAATCCATGTGTAGCAACTGAAGCACCTGGCTAATTGAGTTGACCTATTTTGGTAGGGTGATTTTGAATGTTTATCAGTTTGCTTGAAGCATGTGGGTTTTCTACCAGAGTTGGTTGAAGACTCACTGCTGCTTGTTGACGAAACCGACCTTGGCTTAGCCATGCTCGGTTTCGGCAAACTGCTTGAGACTTTGTAATGATAAACCCTTTTATGTTTTTGAAAAACGAACCTTTTTCTACTCCAATCATCATTGCAATCATCATTCCTGGAATGATTTCTAGAGGACTTTCAAGTTAAAGACCTTCCTATGAATTCATTTTCTCCTCTTGGAAATTTGAAGTGTACAGACATACGATTTTGACAATTTCTAGCTATATGCCCACCAACTCCACAATTGAAACAAATATGTTTGTTATTGTTATAACTTGTACTACATTGATCAGATTTGTTTTCCATCTTAACACCCTTTCTTCTCTCACAAGAACATGAATGAGAATTAGGTTGTGAGGCAAGTGAGGGTGCATTAGATGGGGAAAGTTGTGACACTGGTGGTTCTGTAAAATCATTATCACACAAATCATAATTTTCAACTAAATTGTTCAAAGCAGACACTTTCAAACCATTCAAAACAGTATCAGACTCAATAGAAACACCACCACAAAATACATTGTCATTTGAAACATCAGAAAAAATATTGTCTTTATTCAAAACTAAAACTTCAGGTTTAGACTCGATTTTATTTTCAGAAACAGATCCTTCAACTTCATGCTTTGACTGATTCAAGGATTGATCTGCAGGAGAAGTAGAAATGTTAGTACTTTCAACATTAATAAATCCTCCCGAAATAAAACCAGATGGCTTGCCATAAACCATAAATGGTTCATTAGCAATCTCTTCTTTGGACAAAGGCTTGTGCTGATATGAATGATTGAAGGGAGGGGGCACTTGATTATAACCTAGACCTTTTGATTGATTTTTCTTAAATTGCATGCAGTGGTCTATCATATTTGCAAGTACCTCACTCAAGACATCACATTTTCTAAAATGAAAATCAGCGGTTTCAAATTTGCCCTTTAAAGATTCAATTTCAGCCACTAGTTCAGCGTTCTATTTCACTACATAATCATAATTTTCGCATTTATTACTGTAGTCTTCCTGAAGTCTCCTAAAGTCCTTTATTTTGGATTCCAATTGGGCTTTAAGTGGTTTTTGACCTTTTCTGAGTTGGTAACCTTCATATCTAAGGTCTTCTACTTCCCTTTTTAGTGAGTCATTAAGTTCACGGAGAATCTTAAGGCGTTCTACTTCATTCCCTAAACTCTCAATTTTCTGATGCAGAATTTTAACATAATCAATACAAGCATGAGAGCATGATGGTAGACTTACCTCGGTTGTACTGGGTTTATGAGAAGAAGATACCATTAACGCAAACTGCAGCTCCATCATTTTGTCTTCAGCTGCCACAATCTCTGCCAGGGTATCATCACAGACCTATGCTAGGTGGGCATTTTCAGGTCCAGATAAGTTCAAGGCATGCATCTGATCATCCCAGTCAAACGATTGTGCAACCATAGCCTTCTCGTTGTTGACCTGAGCACCACTTCGATTGTTCGCAACTGCAACTATTATCCTGTCATTATTTAATCTTCTGTCTGGCTGTGGACAATCACGAGCAAAATGCCCTGGCTCGTGGCAGTTGAAACACCGCAGCTTTCCCTTGCTAAACCCAACCTTCTTGTCAGCACTCATCCCCCAGTAGTTCTATCCAGTCTTTTTGGCAAACGGTTTCGCCCTAAAAACTTCCATGGCAATTTGCCATGTAATATCCATCTCCTCAACGTCTTCAGGGTGAATCTGATCCAGATCGGCAAAGGATAGTTGGGGTGGAAGATCCCCGACTACGAGTGCACTAAAGCTATTTACAAGCCCTGAAGCAAGTGCGAGATTTTCATCACCCTCCTTTCCTCTTGAAGAAGAAGCCACATTTGAGGATGAAGCAGCTTGAGTAGCCACGAATGATTGATTCCGTGAGAAAGACATGGCTGATGCAGAGGAAGCTGATGGAGTGGGAGTAGTAAATGATTGACCTGCAGAAAGAAGAGAAAGAGAAGAAGATGAAAGAGCATTGTTAGTAGAGATTCCAAGGTTTGCAACTGAGTATGAGTTCACATGTTTGATCTCTCGCTGCTTGTCATCGATATCACAGGCCTTGATGACAGCCATCACTTCAGCAAGAGTGAGACGGCTAAGGTCCTTAATCTTCTTGATGACAGCTACATTCATGTCCCAAGATTTTGGGAGAGCATTCAGTAGCTTCTTGTTTATCTCTGACCTTGTATAGAAAATCCCAACTATAGTCATTTCAGTATTGAGAGATGTGAACCGCTGCAGCTGTGCTTCAAGAGTCTCTCCAGGAACATAGTTGAACATATTGAATCGTTGTCGCAGCAGATCTTGGCAACTCTCCAGCATGTCTTCGTTCCCCTCATAGACCTCAATAAGGGCTTCCCACAAAGCCTTAGCAGAGGTATGCTCCCTGAAACCTTGAGCAATATCTGGAGATAGGGCCATGGTCAAAGTGGCTAAAGCCTTCTCCTACTCTTCCACTTTCTCGAAGTCTTCATCAATGTAGTTTTCTATTTTCTTGTCAACCACTTGCCCTGCAACTGTAGTGGTTATTATGACTGGATTCTTGATTATGCATTTCCAAATCTTGAAGTCTTTCATTTTTATGTATTTCTCAATTCTGTACTTCCAATCTGGGAAGCCTTTAGTGGATAAGAGTCTAGGAATTCGGGTGGTTGTGCCCATGACTGAATCCAGCTCTTGGTGGTTTGTTTGACTTTGAGAATCCATTTTTTTATTATTTAATTAACGAGAAACAGAAATTAAATATAATTATGATTAAATTAAGTTCTGGTCAAACATAGTTTACTGCCGTAAACGATGTTTACTGTCAAGCTGAAGATTACGGCCGTAAACTCTGAGTTTACGGTCGTAAGAGGTTCATGGTTTAAAGCTTACGGTCCAAGAGTAAACAGTTTTCAGTTGATGAATGTTCCTTATTCACGGGTCAAGAATTCGACTTTACAGTTCAAGAATTTTCAAGAGTTTGCGGCCGTAAACAGTGATTACGGCCGTAAACTCGGGCCGAAAACTTGAATATTGCAGCTTTTCGACTAAACTAAAAAACCCTTTTCGCAGCAGTTACAAACTTTAGTCTCAAATCAATGAAAGTTCGGTCCAAGGTCGATTGTAGAGTGCCTTTGACGCTGGTTTTGCTCTGATACCAATTGTAAGGTCCTGAGAATGGATCTTACCAGTGATCAAAAGCAAACACAATCACAGAAACAAGGATAATAGAAGAAAAGAAAAGAGATCAAGCTTGCACACGTTTTATTGCTGAAAACGTCTGGTACAACTCGATATACGACCGTGAACAACTAGGCATCAACAACTAAACATGACTGGCTAACCCACTATTTATAGGGAGCTACGACCGAAAGGAGTTTACGGCCGTAAACTCACTACAAAACGTAAACAACTGTTAAGCCCACCAAAACACTCTATCTATACATAACCACTATTACAATGCAAAGCCTAGACCAAACCACTAATGGGGCCTTTCACGATTTCAGGTTCTTGAAAGGTGATCTCTTTGGTGTATTGGAGCTTTCAACGTCCTTGCCTTTGTTTTTCCTTAGAGCGGATTCTGGGTCTTCGTATTGAGGAACCAGGGGTGTTTTGGATCCTCGGGTCATATAATGCCTGCAAACAAAACAAGAAAACGCGTAAAAAGAATAAAAAATTAAAAAGAAAAACGAAACTGGAATTCAAGTATGGACTCGCCGAGTAGGTTCGATTGCACTCGGCGAGTTCAAGGCAAAAACAGAAAAAAAATATTAACAAAAATCCTAAACAGAAAACTATTAAAACCTATTCTAATAACTAAATTACTTATGAAATAGCTTTGTGCAAGATAAATCTCACACAAAGGATCGATAAAACTAGAATTTAGCGTTGATTTTAGAACGGTGCCAAAAACTTGATGTGTGTAAACTCAACTAGTTTTAATCCTACTTTAAAGTATAAATTTAACACACAATAGGCAGTGTACCTATCTATTGGTGGTATAATAATTAGGTAAGCAGGGTATCGAACACAGGAAACGGTAATTTAAATTAAATACTAGACTTATCTAAAAACAAATAATAAAAGGAAGGGTTTTCTCTAGTTTTGCAAGACTAGAAACTTAACTAAAACTTAACTAATCAACTAATAGCTGAAAACACGTAGAAACAAACTAAATTCAATGATCAAAAGCATTTCTGTTTAGGTTCGATTCATTTACTCCTATGGTTAATTTTTATGATAATGTAATAGATTAATTGTTATTGGTTACCGACTATGGTGATTAGATTCACATTTGTTATTATCCATCCTTAGAAAATAAATTAACTTTAGCAGTGATCAAGTGATTAAACTAATGAATTGCCTAGTTTAATTATTGAGGCTAAATAAGACTTGTAATTAGCTAATTAAATTGGTGATTCAATTAACCTCTTGTTGATGGTGTATCACACAAGGTCACACATTAATTTACCCATTCTCTAATTAATCCTAGTTTCATATTCATTATTTCTAGGCATATAGCAATGTGTTCACATAAATTTATATAAGATAAGCATTTAACAGAAAATAGTTATGGTTAATGCATAGGGTCTTTAACAGGCTTAATTTAACAAAATCACCTAATAACAATTAATTAAAAGAGTAAATTAATCAATAGGAGCAAATTTGTCTACCCTAAACAGAAGCTAACAAAATTAATTAATGATTTCAGTATATGACAACCTAAAAACGAATCTAAATAAACCTAACATAATTCTATTCAAAGGTAAAGTGGAAAATTAAACCTAGATTTCCGTAATCTTCTAAGAATGAAGGATTAGGGTTCTTCAACGTTTTCCAGGGTTTCAGAGACTTCCTTGATTGCCAAGTGTTCGACCAAAAATTCCAGAGAGAGCTTCAATTCGAGTTTGTTAATTCTATTTATAGATTTCTCAAAACAGAGGCTACTCGTCGTGTAGCCTACCGACTCGTCGAGTCCCCTTGAAGAATCCGTGGATGGCAAGGACTTCACTTATTGCTTCGCGAACCTTTGTGTGTACGCGTCGAGTAGACGTCCCTACTTTCCAAGTAGCTTAAGAATTAAGCATTTTTCTTCTTTCTTCCGTTCCCGAGCTTTCAATTGTAACTCCTGCTTCCTTTTTCTTACAAGCTTCTCTTTTGGACTGAAAATATAATTTGAACAATATTAAGTATATTTGTCCATAATATCTAAATAATTAGTTAACAAATAATGAAAATTTCTACCAAATATATAGCTAAATATGCACATATCACTCCACTTTGGTCGGGCCGACCAGAATACCGTTCTGATTGACAAGGTGCCCAAGAAACTGCACCTCGCGCAACCAGAACTCACACTTGGAAATCTTGGCGTACAATGTCTCCCTCCTTAGGGTATCCAAAACCTCTCACAGATGCTCCTCATACTGCTCCTGCGTCTTGGAGTAAACCAAGATATCATCAATGAGAACTATCATAGACCGATCCAACTTCGGTCTGCACACGTGGTTCATAGGATCAATGAACGCGGCAGGAGCATTGGTGAGCCCGAAGGGCATCACCACGATCTCGTAGTGGCCATAGCGAGTTCGGAAAACAGTCTTTTGTACATCCTCATCTCTAACCCTCATCTGATGGTAGCCTGACTGCAAGTCTATCTTGGAAAACCAAGATTCTCCCTATAGCGAGTCGAATAGGTCATCAATCCTCGGGAGTGGGTAACGGTTCTTCACCGTTACCTTGTTCAGCTCCTGGTAGTCCATACACATCTGATGTGACCCGTTCTTGTTCTTTACAAATTGGATCGGGGCTCCCTAAGGCAAACTACTCGAACTGATAAATCCCTTGTCTAGCAGCTCCTGCAGCTGCGTAGACAACTCCTGCATCTCTGGAGGAGCCAACCAATATGGTTCCTTGGCTATCGGAGCCGAACCAGGGACTAGGTCGATCTTGAACTCCACCTGTCGCTTCGGAGGTATCCTGGGCAAATTCTCTGGGAATACATCTGGATACTCTCGCACTATCGGTACATAGCTCACCGTCGCCTTACCCGCCTCTCGTGTATCCATAACATAGGTGACATACCCTATGAAACCTTGCTGGAAGTAGCGCCTAACCCTCGCTGCTGAACATAAAGCTGGTACACACTGTGGCCTCTCTCCTTGAATCCCCAGCTCTCCCCCACCAGGGGTCCTGACCCGAACCAACTGTTGTGCGCAGTCGATCACTGCCCCGTTGGGGCTCAACCAATCCATACCTATAATGACATTGTTCCCATGCAACAGAATGGGAACCAAGTCTACCTAGTTGCGCTCCTCGTACAGCCTCGAAAAACAATCTCTAAAAACCTCTGATGCTCGTACTGATCGGTCGTCTGCAATCTCGACCTCTAGAGGGCAATCCAACATGCCCGAAGACTCAGGGAACCTCTTGCTATCTGCAAGAGAAACAAATGATCGAGTGGCACCTGAATCGAACAACACCTGTACTGGGATACCGTTCACATGGAACGATCCTAAACAAGGCATACAACATGGCACATCAATATCATAAACAACATGTAAAAAAAGCTAGGGAGAAGAAATCATACCCGTCACCACATTGGGTACGGCACACGCCTCCTCGATAGTCAACTGGAATGTGACAATCTAAAAATTTTTCCGTCACAGTATCCCATCCCTGTCAGTAAAACCCGTTTGTCTTGCAATTTTTCCGTTAACATTTTGGATTAGGTCATTTAATTTAAGACTTTTATTTTAACCTCGTAAGTGTCCAATCCCATTTGAAACGCGTGAAAACACCTTCAATGCTTAAATGAAAAACTTTTAGTTTCGACCACGTCGGGTTACGACAATTAAATCGGGTACGACCAAAAGCCCCGTTTAACGTCAGTATCGGGTAGATTTCCACCGAGCCTCAAACTGACACCATATTTAAGGTTGAAAGGACCTCATTTGAAGCCTTTTCCACACTCTCTCTCTCTACTCTCTCTCATCAATCCAAACCTTTGATCCAAAATCATCAAATTCAAGCTCCAAATCGGTAAGGAATCAATCCTATCTTATAGTTTTGATTGTTAGGCTTTCAAATTCGTGTATAAATCATGCAATAGGACCAAGAACATGTGTTTATGGCCCTAGAATAGCTCCAAACCGTAAACACACATAAATGGGGTTTTGGAGCCTCAAAACCCTTCCAAACCACTTTTGGAGCTTAGATATGACTTAAGGACTTACAAGATTGGACTTAGAACACCAAAACCTTAACATTTGAGGGGTAAACATGAGTTTAAGGCGTAAGAACATTCTAGGACCGTAAACACCCTTTCATAGGCCGTAACACCTTTTAAGGTGTTAAGATGCCCCTTAAACACCTCCTAAGCCTTGGAACAATGTCTAGAACCATCCACCAGTGTGTTAGGGACCTTAAACTTGAAAGAAACCACCCTCTTAGGATTTCACGACCGTAAACCCCCCAAGGAATGGTTCTTGGGCCGTAAACTCCTCAAAAGTGGTCAAATGGTGCCCTAACTTCCTTCCATTGCTTGTATATTGCGTTAGAATCACATGTGATTAACCTAGAACCACCAGCACACATAAGGAATGGATACATGAGAGTTTACGGCCGTAAACTCCTAGTTTACTACCATAAACTCCTTAAATGGTCCATATGTTGATCAAGTCCCCTTCCAATGCCTTAGAACTAAGCCTATCATCATCCCACAAGTGTTGTAAGACCATTTAGCAACCAAGAACCCCCACCCATGAGTTTACGGCCGTAAAATCATGGGGATATGGTCTTAGGGCCGTAATCTCCATTAGGAGTTTACTCTTGAAGAGCAAACTCCAAGTCTAGGCCATACACCCCCCTTAGATGCTACCTGGATCACTCTTAACACTTGAAATGAAGTGTTTTCGAGCCTCGGAGTGTATATTCTATTCTAAATAGTAGTTCAAAGTCTAATTAGATAAAATTATGTATCTCTTCATATTACATAGGAACCTCGCGTGTAATCAAGCCCCGAACTGACACTTAGCATCCTAGCCGACACATTTCTCGACCGGTGAGTTCATACCCCTACTCCTTTTTCCGTGTTTTTCAAATGTTTTCAGGGGGAGGGGGGGATACAAGCAAAAGTACAAGGAAATCTTGTACTTAAACTTATTATTTCAGTTCAAATGTTCATATTTTGTATGCTTTTAATATCGAAAACCGTATTAACCGATAGTTTGACTTGCAGAGTTAGCTTTCAGACTAATTGTAGATTTCTTTATAAAATGTTATAATCTATGTTACATTTTATAATTTACGAAGGATTCATGCTAATCATAAATTAGGATTATTACTAATAAAATACGCCTTCAGATAGTACCAGAACTTCGAAAGTACAACTAGTGCACGCCTTTGGATGGCACCAAAACTTCGAAAATACAGCTAGTGTACGTCTTTGAGTGGTTCCAAGGTTTCGGAAATAATTCGAAAGTATGCCTTTGGATATCGACAAAGTTTGGGAGATATACACCTTTGGATATCGACAGAGCTTCGGAAATACGTCTAAAACACGCCTTTGGATGTCACCAGAACTTCGAATATACATCTAGTGTACGTCTCTGTGTGTCTCCAAAGATTCGAAATTTCGGATAAGTATAGTAGATATTCGACATTTGAGTATAGGATAACCAAGCTTTCAGAATACTTATCTAATACTACAAATATGGTAGATACTAGTACATTGCATTTCGAACCAAGAACTAACCACGACTTTTAGGAAAATAAGGGTTTTTCCTGGGATAACATAACTGCTCTTAACCAAACTATGTAACAAATGGATAACTAAACTTTCCTTATAAGAAAATATGAGATTTTCTTGGATAACGATTTTTTTCAGAAAACCAAAGGAAACTTGTTCTTTTACGAAAATAAACCGCTTATGTACTCACCAGCTTTATGCTGATTTTCAAACTGGTTGTATTCTCAGGTTCGCATTAGACAGGTACCCTGCGACCTTTTGAAAAAGACGGAGTGTATAGAAGACTCGTCTTAGCTTTTGTTCATATGATATATATGTATAACACTTGTAACACTTTGTTTTCAGACAATGTAAATATTTCTATGTAATGTAATGGTTGTGTTTACTACGCTTAGTATGTACATTGGTTGCGCTACTACATGACGTCCTCCGCCCCGGAACGTTTCCGCCATCGGTTTCGGGGTGTGACAGATTGGTATCAGAGCCCTTGTTTATAGTGAACTAGTATACCAAACCTTACATGGTATAAGACTATAAACACTAAGGGGCCGAAGTGCTCTGAACTAAAAGTATACTTTAAAATATAAGTATTTTTCAAAAGTATACAAGTATACCTAACCGCCGGATTTCGTAACTAGGAGTAGAAAAAAACATAAGTAATTGGGTGTTGTATGCTGTGGTTAAACCTGGGCAGTTATGTAGTCGTGTCTAGGGTCAATATGGCCTGATCAACTATATTCATTCGAGACACGACCAACATGTGCTTGGGAGTGACTAAGGTGTGCAGCATGCCTAAAACTTACCCAATACCCAAATAATGAGTCGTCGTCGCAGCAAAAACATAAAATACTATGGGAGTATTTTAGCCAGAAACCAAATACGTTGTAGAAATTCATTCCGAGTATTGCTACTCATTCCTCCTTTAGCGATAGTTTATCTGCTTTGATAACTCTTTCCTGCTTATCGCTTATAGAACCCTATATCTGTCATAATGAGATATCCCATGTTCCATATCTCTTGATTCAATTCATAGCACTTATGATCCTCTCTTTCCTGGCTATTTTAGATCAAGATGCCCCCAAGGAAAAGACCCAGCTCAAAGAATAATAATCCTCCTCCGCCACCACCTCCCCCTCCATTTGATCCTGCCATGTTCCAAGCAGTTGTTGCTGCAGCTGTGGCAGATGCCATGTCGCAAATGAATCCCGGTGGTTCAGGTGGGCAAGGAGGTGGTACCTAGCCCCAAAACCAGGAAGGTAGACAACGATACCGAAAGGAGTGTTCCTATAAAGACTTTATGAACGCGAAACCCACGCCCTTCGATGGCACAGGAGGTGTCATTGCCCTAACTCGGTGGTTAGAGAAAATCGAATCAATTTTCAAAATCTGTGCTTGTTCAGAATCCGACAAGGTGAAATTCGCCGCCTGCACCTTCACCGATAAAGCCCTGACTTGGTGGAACGGCCGAGTCAAATCCCTAACCCTACCTGTAGCCAATGCTATGGGTTGGGAAATCATGAAGGAGCTTCTGCTTGTAGAGTACTGCCCTCGGGGCAAAATGGAAAAGTTGGAGCATGAACTTTGGAACCTGAAGATGAAGGGTTCCGATATCGCCGCTTACACTTCTAGATTTGATAACTTGGCGCTTCTCTGTCCGGGTATGGTTACCCCGGAAAGCAAAAAGATCGAGAGGTTCATTTGGGGGTTGACCCAGCCAACCAAGGGTAATGTCTTGGCTGCAAATCCAGACACCTACGATAGCGCCAAATGCCTAGCACAAACCCTGATTGACCATAGTGATGACCTAGAGGAAGCAGCCAACACTCCTGAACCGACAGAGAGAAGTGGTGAGAAAAGAAAATTTTGGAAGAAGTAGAAGAATCAGTCTTCACAGAAGTCCTCGAAGAAACAGCAAACAGTGGCAGTCCACGCTGCTACTACCCCTGCTGTTGTTTCTGTCGTCGGTTCCTCAGCTCAAGCACCTACCACTGGATATGCTGGTACACTCCCATGGTGCAACAGGTGCAGTTACCACCATCGTATCCCTGGCCCATGTCGTGAGAAGTTTTGCAAAAACTGTGGCCAGGAGGGTCACCTTGCGCGAAGCTGCAGAACACCAACCCAATCAACTAGTTAACCTTCCGGAGCAGGTATCAGTCAGGCCTGCTACGGTTGCGGTGAAGTCGGGCATTTCAAGCGAAACTGCCCCAAAACAACAACAACTGGAAATACTGGAAGAGTCCTAGCTATGGGACAAGATGAGGCAGCCGCCGATCCCACCGTTGCCACATGTATATTCCTCCTCGATAACTATTATACTTGCAATCCTTTTTTATTATAGTGCTGAAAGAAAATCTGTTAGCCATTCATTCAAACAACTTTTAATCATAGTCCTCAATTAGTAACCAAAGCATTTAACGTCGAGATAGCTAACGGTGAGAAAGAGATCATTAGCGATATATTCATAGGTTGTACCCTTACCCTCGGTGATCATTATTTTCCCATCGATCTTATGCCAGTTTTCCATAAAGAGCTTTGAAGTTATCATTGGAATGGATTGGTTGAGTCCCAATCATTGATGATATCCTTTGTTACGAGAAATCTATCCATATCAACCTTTTCCTCTAGTCAAACCCTCATAATCTACGGCGATAAACATAGTTCCAACCTTCGCCTCATTTCATATATCAAAGCCCAAAAGATTCTGCGAAAGGAGTGCCATGCATTCCTAGCCCATGTGGTAAACGTGAAACAGGAAGTTAAAGACCTCGAGAGCATCCCCGAAGTCTGTAATTTTCCTAATGTCATTCCCGAAGAGCTCCCGGGAATTCCTCCAGAACACCAAGTAGAGTTTCGCATCGACCCAATTTCCTGAACAAATCCTGTAGCCAAATCTTCCTATAGCTTAACCCCAACAGAAATGCAGAAGTTATCTAGTCCGCTCGATGAGCTACTCGACAAAGGGTTCATCAAACCAAGTTCCTCACCTTAAGGAACCCCGATATTGTTTATTCCTTTCGAATGTCTATAGACTACCGTGAGTTGAACAAATAAACTGTCAAAAACCGATATCGTCTTCCTTGAATAGACAACCTCTTCGACCAAATTTAGAGAGCCAGTTACTTCTCGAAGATAGACCTTAGATCAGGGTACCATCAGACACGAGTTTATGAGAATGATGTTTCTAAGACAACATTCAGGACTCGATATGGTCACTACGAGTTCGTAGTGATGCCCTTCGGTTTAACCACTTTCCTTAGTCAGATGGTAAGCGAGGAAGGAATACACGTGGACCCTTCCAATATCAAGGAAATAGAGAATTAGTCGGCACCGAAGACACCCATAGAAACCCGTCAAATTCTTGGGTCTCGCAGGCTACTATTGAAGGTTCATCCAGAATAGCCTAACCCCTAACCACTTCGACACAGAAAGGTGTACCCTTTTATTGGAAACCATGTCCTGTTGAAGGTCTCACCCCGGAAAGGCATGATACAATTTGGATAGCGCGTAAAATTTAACATGAGGTACATAGGACCTTTCGAAATCCTCATTAGGATCGATCCCGTAGCCTACAAACTCCGACTACCTTCAGAACTTAGCAACATTCACCCTGTCTTCCACGCCTCTATTCTTAAGTAGTGCCTATCCAATGAAACCCTAGTAATCCCTTTGATGAGACCGTAATCAACGAAAGTCTGAACCTCATGGGAGAACCAATCGAAATCATAGATCAAGAGATTAAACGTACGAAACAAAGCCGTATCCCGATAAGTGAAGGTTCGCTGGAATGTCATGCAACGACCCGAGTTCACTTGGGAGCGTGAAAATCTGATGAAGCAGAAGTATCCATATCTCTTTCCAAATCCATAATTTGTATCTAAAGTTTGAATTTCGGGATGAAATTCCCTCTAACGCGGAGATAATGTGACAATCCGAAAATTTTTCCGTCACAGTATCCCATTCCCGTCAGTAAAATCCGTTTGTCTTGCAATTTTTACGTTAACATTTTGGGTTAGGTCATTTAATTTAAGACTTTTATTTTGACCTCATAAGTGTCCAAACCCATTTGAAATGCATGAAAACACCTTTAATGCTTAAATGAAAAGCTTTTAGTTTCGACCACGTCGGGTTACGACAATTAAATCGGGTACGACCAAAAGCCTCGTTTAACGTCATTATTGGGTAGATTACCATCGAGCCTCAAACTCAAACTATATTTAGGGTTAAAAGGACCTCATTTGAAGCCTTTTCCACTCTCACTCTCTACTCTCTCTCATCAATCCAAACCTTTGATCCAAAATCAAGCAATTCAAGCTCCAAATCGGTAAGGAATCAATCCTAGCTTATAGTTTTGATTGTTAGGCTTTCAAATTCGTGTTTAAATCATGAAATAGGACCAAAAACATGTGTTTACGGCCCTGGAACAGCTCCAAACCGTAAACACACATAAAAGGGGTTTTGGAGCCTCAAAACCCTTCCAAACCACTTTTGGAGCTTAGATATGACTTAAGGACTTACAAGATTGGAATTAGAACACCAAAACCTTAACATTTGAGGGGTAAACATGAGCTTACGGCCCAAGAACATTCTTGGACCGTAAACACCCTTTCATAGGCCGTAAACACCTTTTAAGGTGTTAAGATGCCCCTTAAACACCTCCTAAGCCTTGGAGCAATGTCTAGAACCATCCACCAATGTGTTAGGGACCTTAAACTTGAAAGAAACCACCCCCTTAGGAGTTCACGGCCGTAAACCCCCCAAGGAATGGTTCCTGGGCTATAAAATTCTCAAAAGTGGTCAACTGGTGCCCTAACTTCCTTCCATGGCTTGTATATTGAGTCAGAATCACATGTGATTAACCTAGAACCACCAAAACACATAAGGAATGGACACTTGAGAGTTTATGGCTATAAACTCCAAGTTTACTTCCATAAACTCCTTAAATGGTCCATATGTTGATCAAGTCCCCTTCCAATGCCCTAGAACTAAGCCTAGCATTATCCCACAAGTGTTGTAAGACCAGTTAGCAACCAAGAACCCCCCCACCCATGAGTTTACGGCTGTAAAATAATGTGGATATGGTCTTAGGGCTGTAATCTCCATTAGGAGTTTACTCTTCAAGAGCAAACTCCATGTATAGGCCATACACCCCCCTTAGATGGTACTCGGATCACTCCTAACACTTGAAAGGAAGTGTTTTCGAGCCCCCGGAGTGTATATTCTATTCTAAATAGTAGTTCAAAGTCTAATTAGATACAATTATGTATCTCTTCATATTACATAGGAACCTCACGTGTAATCAAGCCCCGAACTGACACTTAGCATCCTAGCCGACACATTTCTCGACCTGTGAGTTCATACCCCTACTCCTTTATCCGTGTTTTTCAAATGTTTTCAGGGGGAATACAAGCAAAAGTACAAGGAAATCTTGTACTCAAACTTATTATTTCTGTTCAAATGTTCATATTATGTATGCTTTTAATATCGAAAACCATATTAACCAACAGTTTGACTTGCAGAGTTAGCTTTCAGACTAATTGTAGATTTCTTTATAAAATGTTATAATCTATGTTACATTTTATAATTTACGAAGGATTCATGCTAATCATAAATTAGGATTATTACTAATAAAATACGCCTTCGGATAGTATCAGAACTTTGAAAGTACAGCTAGTGCACGCCTTTGGATGGCACCAAAACTTCAAAAATATAGCTAGTGTACGTCTTTTAGTGGCTCCAAAGTTTCGGAAATAATTCGAAAGTACGCCTTTGGATATCGACAAAGTTTTGATAATATATGCCTTTGGATATCGACAGAGCTTCGGAAATACATCTAAAACACGCCTTTGGATGTCACCAGAACTTCGAATATACAACTAGTGTACGTCTCTGAGTGTCTCCAAAGATTCGAAATTTCGGATAAGTATAGTAGATATTCGACATTTGAGTATAGGATAACCAGGCTTTCAGAATACTTATCTAATACTACAAATATGGTAGATACTAGTACATAGCATTTCGAACCAAGACGTAACCATGACTTTTAGGAAAATAAGGGTTTTTCCTGGGATAACATAACTACTCTTAACCAAACTATGTAACAAATGGATAACTAAACTTTCCTTATAAGAAAGTATGGGATTTTCTTGGATAATGACTTTTTCAGAAAACCAAAGGAAACTTGTTCATTTACGAAAATAAACCGCTTATGAACTCTCCAGCTTTATGCTAATTTTCAAACTGCTTGTATTCTCAGTTTCGCATTAGAAAGGTACCCTGTGACTTTTTGAAGAAGACGGAGTGTATAGAAGACTCGTCTTAGCTTTTGTTCATTTGATATATATGTATAACACTTGTAACACTTTGTTTTTAGACAATGTAAATATTTCTATGTAATGTAATGGTTGTGTTTACTACGCTTACTATGTACATTGGTTGCGATACTACATGACGTCCTCCTCCTTGGAACGTTTCCACCATCGGTTTCAGGTTGTGACATGGAAGGCTCGGCTCCTCACCACTGGAGCCTTTGACTTTCCCTGTCGTCTGTCTGTAAGTTGCAGGGTCGCTGGAGCTTGCGCCGCTACTGGCGTTGTTGCTGCTGTCACCTACAGGCAATTGGCGTTTTTGTTGCCTCGCTGGTTATAGTGGAAACAAAGAAACTTTGATGTCTGAACAGTGGGCATAGGGGTGGTACAATCTCTACTGAAGTTCCCCATCTTGTAGCACTTGTAGCAGCCTGACGATCCCAATCTGCATACCCCCTCATGGGTCTTTCCTAACTTCCCGTAGCGGCCCCAACCCTGTTGCCCCTTCGGCCTAGTGTCTGATCCCTTGGGCTTCTTCCCCCAAGCCCCAGTCACCTGTCCCTCCTCCACCTTCCTCTTCCAGATGTGATCCAAGTAAATATCCCTCTCCCCCGCGCTTGCAATCATAGAATCTAGGGTCGGGCAAGCTGACTAGCTGACATTCTCCTAGATATTAGCCCTTAACATGTTATGATATTGGGTTTTCCGCATCTACTCGTCCTCTGCATACTGGGGCACCAACAATGCCCTCTCCCGGAAATTAGCAGTAATCTCCGCCACTATCTCAGTCGTCTGCCTCATATCAAGAAATTCCCTACCCAACTGCTGAAGCTCCACAACTAGCACGAACTCAGCCCTGAACCGGGCTACAAAATTTGACCAATTCATAGCCTCAATAGCCGAGCCTCCCAAAGAGTCACCAACTGACTCCCACCAATCTCTCACCATGTCCCTCAAACAACCTGCATCATATCAAACCTTCGACCCCTCAGGGCAGAATCTCGTCAACTGTGCAAACTCAATCTCTACAATCCATCTCCTGTCCATGATAGGGTCCTTCGCCCCATGGAAATTCCACGCACCATTCCCCCTGAAGTCCTTGGAGGACAGTGTGCACGATCCTGATTGGCTAAACGCCATGTCACTCCTGAACGCCCTGAGGTGATCCTCCAACAGCTCTATGATCCCTTCCTTGATCGACCCAAAGATAATTGGGGTCGCCTTAAGGATACATCTCATAATCTCTGACGCGATTAACTCGTATAGCCTCTCACCCACTGGCTCGGAACCCGAACCCGAATCTGATCCTGATCCTGATCCTAACCCTAATCCTCCTGCTCTGTGATGCTTAATCATCACCATTCTGAAACAAAAATACTTAAATGTCAGGGTCATACATAATGTCGAGAGATCTTGCACACTCTACAAGTTTCTTGGTTCCATCTTAGCCCTCCTTGACTCGAGTATGGATCCTCTGTTTTTAGTAGTACGGGCCCATACTACCTTCCACATCTGTCCATATTTTCCTAAAGGGTTGCCTTGACTTCACCAAGTCCCCTCTTCTACTGTTGTACTCTTGGCTAATCTCATCCTATTACCCTAGGGTAACTCTCGAACCCACACTCCGCCATCAGCTGCGTAAGAAGTTCCTGCTACCTTCACCTAACTAACTCGCAAATACCATTACATATCACTAAGACCAGATAATTCTTCGAATGAGGGGTCCTATCCTACAACGGTTAGACTCAAATGAGAGTTGCGAAATAGGGCTAGACCTTACCTTCTAAAATTATGTAGTCCTTGCAATATGTAATGTAATGTATTCGTTTACTAGTTAAATGAAGATAGCTAGAACTCCTATTAGAACAAAGAAAGTAGCGTTCGGGCATTGAGTAACCCAAATCGAGCATATCTTATTAAGGCTATCATGCTACTCAATAAGCATATACAAAAGGCATAGCAGGCATCTTCCTAAATCCTTAGCCCTAATCTAGCATCTAGTTCTCATAATCGTATCATAATATAACATAACATGTATGGATATCTTGCGGAAAACTTACTTGAGCTCGGCCGGTCGCGCACATCACACACCTTGTTCTTTCTCAAAACTTCTTACTTTAACTTTACAAAAACATTTTTCTTGTGAAAAACCTTTCAAACCCTCGGTTTCTGTCCAGACACCCCCGAAGGTGTGTCCAAATCCCTCAAACCAAGCCTCTGATACCAACTTGTGACATCCAAATTTTCAAGGCCAAAAATTTCATTTTTAATTAAGTAACTTACAAAAATTGTTTACCAAAAAAATAGTCGATATCATATAAATCCATAAAACCATGATAAACATGTCTCAAAATCATATCATCAAATAGTAATAAAATCATAGTACAATCCCATGAATCACATAATGCAAAAATCTAGTGTGCGTGTGATGTGCAGCAACCATGCCGACTCCTTCCCCTTCGCTGAAGAAGTACCTGAAACAAAACTGAAAACTTTAAGCACAAAACTTAGTGAGTTCCCCCGTCATACCACATACCATACATAACACATACTGCCAGGCATATATGGGTGCCTGACCTACCTATTCGGGCCATTCAACCGGTAACCTTGCCTAGCATACATGGGTGCTGGCCTACCCCTTTGATCCTTTCGACCTCTAACCTTGCCTATCATATCTGGGTGCGGGCCTACCCCTTCGGTCCTCTCGACCGGTCTCCGGGGATTATCCTACCCCTACTATCACATATCACATAACATCATAGCATACGAGTGTAACAACGTGAAATTTCAAACCAATTTTGTTTCAATTTAAAAACATATTTGTCTCAATAAATACAAAATGTCACAATTTCAAATCATCAAATCCCATATCAAAACTGCTCATATTTTAAAGCTCCTGGATCCTCTAAATCACAACTCAATCGTTGATTTGTGTACAATCAGGCCAGCGCTTTCCCGTGATCCGTAGATGTACCTGAAACACATAACACAATAAACACAAAGCTTAGTGAGTTCCCCAAAATACCACACATTTCATGTTAGCCACTCGAGGCTAACTCAAGACGACCCTCTGGTCAATGTATTCCAGTGGAGACCTTCCGGTCCCACTACTTGGGAGGACCCTCCGGCCTTAACTCAATAAGTTCACAATAATAAGCATAAGTCACAAGAACATCATGAAAGGTAGCACAATAACACAAATAAGCACATAAGACATCTCAGTCATACAAGGATACAAGTCATGGTAAGTATAGTAAGAAAACTCACCTCATAAGCTAGTAAGTACAAGTCTCGTGCTCGGAAATCTCAAACTAGCCTCCGCGTAATACATATGATAACCATATCTAATTAGTATTCTATTTGTACTCAATTACACCAAGCTTATTCTCTTTCTCTCAAATTCTTGAGATGGGTAAAAGACCATTTCACCCCTCCATGATCCCCATTACTCATGTTGGCCAACCCTAAAGTCAACGGTCCAAGTTTGACCTAACTCGCCGAATGCACTCATGTGACTCGTCGAGTCCAGTCGTACCTCAAAAGTCTTCGTGAACGTCCAGCTCGTCGAGTTAACCCATAACTCACCGAGTTATAGCATAGCCAGCTCATCGGGAGAAAATCTAACTGACTCGTCGAGTCGGGTCTTCGACTCGGCGAGTCCATTCAGACTCTTTTCTCATTCAGACGATTTTAAAGGCATAAAACCTTCCCAAACTCTAGATCTACACTCTTAAGGCTTGTTTATCATGTAAAGTCACAAGCTTTATGTCCATGCATGGTACTTAGGGCTTTAAATGCCAAAAATATACTTTATTAAGGGTTTTTCACTCAAGAGCATTATTATGGATGAATAAAGCAGGGAGGACTCTAGGATCTCACATGGTCCAGATCTGAAGTCCAAACCTCTATATGAAATCAAAACACTCAAAGTCCTCATATTAGATGGAAAAAGCCCTAGATTCCCAAAATGATGAGATCTACTCAACAAAATGGGAAACGTGCAAGCTTTATACCTTTCTCAGAAGCTCAAAGGTGAAATAACCACATAACTAACAACACCTTCACGTCCCTTGGCTTGGAATCCTTCCCTTGTGTTCAAAAGATGCACCAAACACTCAAAGTTAGCTCAAAATACTCTCTCTAAGCTTAATGGCCGATTAGGATTTACTCTCATTGAAGGTGAGCTGCAAATGAGGCTATAAGTGCCCTTAAATAGGCCCCAAACCCAAGGATTTAGGGTTTCTCTTCACAGTGTCTACTCGGCAAGTCGGCTCTTCGGACTCGTTGAGTAGATCATTAATCCACGTGACATATCATGACCCAACTCGACGACTTATAGCACCAACTCATCGAGTAACTTAATAGTCCTTCGCAAAAACTTAAATAAACAGTATACCTAGAAGTCTGGATGTTACAATTATCCGCCCACAAGAATTAGACTTCGACCTCTAAGTCATGCTCCGAAAATAACTCAGGGTACTGCTCCCGCATCTCGGACTTCGGCTCCCAAGTCAACTCAGACCCTCTACGATGTTGCCACAGGACCTGAACCAGGGGCACCTCTTTGTTCCTTAGAACCTTCAACTTTCGATCCACAATCGTAATCGGTCTCTCAATGTAATTCAGGCTCGCATCCACCTGAATGTCCTATAATGGCACCATTACCGTCTCATCAGCTACACACTTCCTCAGCTGAGACACGTGGAATGCGTTATGGATCTAACTCAACTCTGTAGGTAGCTCTAACCGGTAAGCTACCATACCCACTTCGGCGGTCACTCTGACAAGACCAATGTATCTGGGCCCCAGCCTGCTTTGTTTCCTTAATCGGATCACCCATTTCCAAGGGAACACCTTCAGGAGTACAAAATCTCCGACCTGGAACTCCAGCTCGGATCGTCGCCTGTCCGCATAACTCTTCCGGCGACTCTAGGCGGGTCAATAACCTCTGTCCTACCTGATGAATCTGCTTAGTCATCTTCAGCACTATCTCAGTGCTACCCGTCACTCGCTGCCCCACCTCTCCCATCTCTTTCCAACAAATCGGAGTCTGACATCTTCTCCTATAAATAAACTCAAAGGGAGGCATACCAATGCTCGTATGATAGTTGTTGTTGTAAGAAAATTCAACCAAAGGTAGATAAATGTCCCAACTTCCTCCAAATCCATAACACGTGCACGCAACATGTCCTCAAGAGTCTGAGTCATTTGCTCACTTTGTCCGTCAGTCTGCGAATGGTATGCGGTACTGAAGTGTAACCGGGTACCCAACTCTTCATGAAATTTCTTCTAGAATTTGAAAGTCATGCGCACGTCTCAATCTGACACTATCGAGGTCGGCACTCCATGTCAAGCTACCACTTCCCTCACATAAATCTTAGCCAATCTGTCTACAAAAGAACTCTCACTGATGGCGAGGAAGTAGGCGCCCTTCATCAACCGGTCCACAATCACCATAGTCGCATCAACTCCGCACATAGTCCTCGGTGACTTGGTAATAAAGTCCATAGAAATTTTTTCCCACTTCCACTAGGGAATCTCCAAAGGATGGAATGGACCATGTGGACGCTAATGCTCTTCCTTAACCTGGCGGCAAGTCAAGCATCTCTCAACTACCCAAGCCACATCCCTCTTTATACATGTAGCAACCCGAAATTTCTATCTTGTACAATGAATCAATTCAATCCAATTCAGACTCGTTGCTGCTATCTTTTAGCACTGTTTAGGGTCTATTTGAGTGTTCTAATCCTAGTACAATCAAGGTATGGTTCTAGGGATGAGTGTATGTGAGTTCAACACCTTTCAATTGAGCCAAACACTCCTTCATGAGGAGTGTGCGGCCGCATACACGGGTGTACGACCGCACACCCATCCTAGCCATACACTCATGTGTACATATGATGTATTCTTTCATTTTTCATCACTTTACACTCTTACAAGCCTAGAAATTGGATTTCTGTCTTAACTATCTTCAAGATTTACACTTTGATCTTCAAATAAGTAAGTGTTTTCATCCTTTGAGTTGTTGATACATGGCTTTAACTAGCATCACCCTTTGATTTCATCCATGAAATTCACCTTTTTGGGTTAGATCTTCAAGAACACCAAGTACATCAAGAACACACACTAAGTTTTTGGACTTTAATCACCCCTTCAAGCTTCTAAAACGTGAGTACTCCTTCCATAGCTTGTTATATGCTAGAAACTCTTGATGATTAACATAAAATCAACCATTTTTCAAGATCATCAAGGGTGTACGACCATACACTCCCCATGTGGCCGTACACACCCTTATTGAGATCCAAAATAGTAAAAAACTTCCGTTTAAATTACGCATTGGTCAAAACACACTTCCTAGATGCTTCATAAGGGACAACATGCAATCACATAGGGCCCTTTTGTGATCGTAGGTTAGGTCGCAACTTGTATTCGAGGTTCTTTTGTGCCAAAAATTTATCCTGAAGTGAAAAATGAATACCTGTGATTGTAGGTTGTGTACATTCGATCGCAGGTTGGCCAAAAAGTGTCAAAATAGCATTTGACTTCATTACAAAGGCACAAGACGCATTTCCTTCAAAAACTACGATCGCAGGTTGTCTACATGCGATTGCATGCACGTCGTTTTTGCCGCTGGACGTATAAATAGACCCTGACAACATTCCTGTAACCTAAGTTAGCGATTCTAGAGGTACCAGATGACGGAAATACGATTTTGGAGGTGTTTCTTCTCCGATTTCAACGATTTCTGAAGATATGAAGATTGTGGATCATCTCCTTCAAGTAGATTAGTAAGATTAGTTGTTTGATGTCTCTTTTCATTTGTTTTTATCATATTTTGGCCATGTCTGGATAAACCCTAGTTTTCATTTCTACAAAGACAAGTACTTTTTCATGTGATTGATCATTAAATCTGGTTTTTGTTTTGTATTTCTATCTAGATTCTTTAGTTTTGTTCTTAATGAATGTTTGATTTTGATTCTTGTTAGTTTGATCACATAGCTAGGGTTTTATCAATCCAGTTAATTGGTTAATAGAATCCGTAATTGTTCTTGACAACTGGTAAAAGTAACAAGTATCAAATTGGTTCCGTGTTGGGATTTAACTCTGGTATAAACTGTAAAAATCATACCTTTACGCTTCCGAGCTTGTGAGAAGTATTGGATATTACTGGGAATTTTACATAAATCTTGATGCAACTTTTCTGATCTAAATTAAGAGCTTGTTTGATTAGATAGTAAAAAGTTAGGGTTATTTGAAGAGCTAGTTTTGGTTAACTAAATAAGGTAAAAGAGAAATTACTAGATCTTGTTAGTTTTTGTCTGTACTAGTTTAGATAGAACGCATCTCAAATAATTAGATCTTGATCAGTTACATGATTAGGAAAGTCGCAGCAGAGCTGAAACCATTTTTATTATTGATTTTCATTAAGTTTAATATCACTGCAATTTTAGTTTTTAGTTTAATTCAAATCCCCCTTTTATATTTTCTGTTTCTTGACTAGATTGTCCCTGATACAAAAATGCATTGACCATTAGGCTGTGTCCCTGAGGATTCGACCCCGCTTCCCTGTGCTATATTTTTAGTTCAACCAGTAGTGATAATTTATTTGCTTAATACGCGCGCGACAGCATGTTAACAGTGTACGACTGTCACACCCCATGTGGTCTACACACCATTTTTGAGGTCGAAAAAAGTAACAAACTTCCCTTTAAACTAGGCATTTGTCAAAACACACTTCCTAGATGCTTCATAAGGCTTCAATAAAACAATTTGGCATGTTTCATAGGGAGTGTACGGTCGTACACCCACTTGGGTCGTACAACCTGGCTGCACACTCATGAAATTCATGCATTCTGGCCGTGCACTCCAATGTGTGGCCGTACACCCCTTATATGCAATCGTATGTGATTGTAACACTTCAATTTAAGTGTTTCCTAGTCCCTAGGGTGATTCCATATCATAAATAGTGTTGTTATACACTAACTTAGCACAAATATGTGTCATTATATGCTAAATAGGATCTGTGTGTGCTCGAGTCTTCACTTGACACTTAGCATCCTATACCGATCTTACATTTGCATCACTCACTGTAGGTGAGTTCATACCCCTTAAATTATCTTTTAATGATTTTAAATGCCTTTATGGGGGGGGGGATACAAGTTGAAAACATTATAGTTTATTATATCAATCACATGTGATTAATAACTATCAAACAAAGGATTTATTATACTTCAAACTGTGCTCTCAAACAAACTGTTTCAAAATTGTTTTATAAACTGACATCAAGTCAACAATATTTATTCAAACTGTTAAACTCTTCAAAATGTATTTCAAAACTTCCTTTTAAACTTATATACTATCAAAAGCATGTCTATATATGTATAGTTATATAAGTATTGTTTAAAGGACTTAAGACTAATAACTCGCTCTACTTCCTGTTCCTTGTTTGGTTGTGGACATAGGGAAATCGGTTGTTTGTCCGAAGGTTGTTTAAATCTTAGTTATATATTAAGTATATGTATACATATATGACAACCTTCGGTCGTGTCACGTTTTATAACCAAAATCATTTGGAGGGAGAGCGTGAGTTTGTGTATAGTACTATACGGGATTGACTATCCTACACCTTGTTGCTAGCTACAGTGGGACATTGCAAGTCTACGGGTGACAAATGTCATAACATTTCGACGTCTTACATCGTCGTGTTTCATTAGTCGGTTAAGCTTGGTTATAACTTCATCACATTTTACCTTAATTAAACAAATGCTTTAAGGTAGTTATTACTACAGTAGTCACAATATATAATATTGCAGTACACATGCATTTTCCCATTACATTTAAGTTGTGTTCTTCTCACATAAACGGTAATGTAAACTATATTTTGGTAACGATAGTCATACTTGGGAAAAACACTCACTTTTATAGAGAAACAAACATACAAAATAGTCGTGTCATGGTATACTAGTAAGAAATATAGGATTTTCTAGGATTTTCCAAACATATACAAACTTTTACATCAAACATTAACAAACACTTTCAGCAAACTTATACAAACATTGACACTAAATACTTATGAACTCACAAGCTTAAATGCTGAGCTATGCTTTCAGAATAGCTTGTATTCTCAGGTCGACAGTATACAGGTACCGATAACCAGGTTTTGAGATGACGAACCATATACAAGACTCGACTTTATTTTGAGTCATACTTTGGTGTCTAATTACTATAAAAGAACACACTTGTATGAAATTATACTACTAATGCAATGGATGATCTTGTTGCTTGTTTACTACTTTACATTATTATGATAATGTACATGACGTCCTCCACCGCAAAACGTTTCTGCCGTTCCGATTTTTGGGTGTGATAGATTGGTATCAGAGAATTGTTTATAGTGAATCGAGTATATCAAACCATAAAAGATATACAACTATAAACACATTTGGATTAAAATACTCTGACCAAGAGTTTATACTTATTAAATAATAAAATATTTAATTAAAGTATACATACCTACATACTTACTATAGAACACTGTCATGCTAGAACAGAACAAAAGTAATTTAGATGTTGGATACTACAGTCAAACCTAGGCAGTTATGTAATCGTATATGAAATCAATATAACCTGATCAACTATATTTACTTGAGATATGATGAACATGTGTTTGGGAGTGATAGTGGTGTTGCGACAGCTCTAAAACTTACCAAACTATACTTATACTATATACAGAAGAATGTTAGAACAGAACATAAAGTAAAATACTATAGGAGTATTTTAGGCACTATTCATTCAAATAACAAACTACATGAGAACAGAAGCCTTTGCTGATAGCTCTATGACTACTAAGTGCATGTGACACAGTTATATATAATTAGGTTTCATAGACTTAGAATGTGTGGTCTAAGATTTATTTCCTTTTCCTTGTTTGGATGTGGACTTAGAGTAGGATCATATATTCGAAGGTCTATTCGACTCAAGTAGTATATAATTGGTATGCACTATGTCGTCATAGAAGGAACCAGTAAAATTCATATTAATTAGAATTACTTTAATAAGTAATTTGTAAGTTTCTCTTATACAAACTTTTTAATTTGTTTATCGCTTTATTTTAGAATTACTAAATAAATTCCTTACCCTTATTTCTCGTCTAGATAAATGGTTGGATTTCATTTCCCTTGAGATCCGTACTTCCCAAATCAAGGAAATGTTGGTTGGCTCGACGCCGAATCAGAAGAAGGTCCTGCAATCCCCTTAGATGACGAATTTACATAACACTTCCCAGAGGATCTTGACTCTGATCCTGAAGTTGAGAATCTACCCCTGGGAGCTCCAATCCCAAATCCTAACCCTCGTTAGGCTTTTCCAGGCCCGATGCCTCTTTGGGCCCTAAACATAGACAGGCGGAGTGATGCGCAAGGTCAGAATCAACCCTACCAAGGAGACCGAAGCTTCTACAATCTAGAAGCAGGAGGTTCAGTAGATAGAGCACTTCCCGTACTGGTTCGTCGTATTGCTCGTAATACCGAACATGGAAGAGCTACCATCGACCGCCTGATGCAGAATGAAGCTACTGTAGGAGTTGGTGATGTTCATCTTCATAATCTGGAAGACCGACATCATGCAACTAGGGATCGTACCAACTTCTTGTAGAGAGAACTTGCGGCATCCCAAGCGGAAGTTCGAGAATTGCGAGATCGTCAGTTAGTACAAGAAAGGCGTATGTATGAATTAGAACGCCGACTGTCTAATTCCAAAGCAGGGTCTAGCAGGAAGTAGACTGTACTCTACTCTTTCTTTTGGATATAAATTAGGTCTTTGTTTAGACGCTAGTATTTAATTTTCCACTTATGTTAAAGACCTCGAACTTTCATTCTATTAGGTCTTTGTGCTGTCAAAATTTTCTAATTCCAAAGCAGGGTCTAGCAGGAAGTACACTGTACTCTACTATTTCTTTTGGATATAAATTAGGTCTTTATTTAGACGCTAGTATTTAATTTTCCACTTATGTTAAAGACCTCGAACTTTCAGTCTATTAGGTGTGACAATAGTCAAATTCGGGTCAAGTCTAAGCCAGACAAAGTCAACGAGTCAAACCGGTCAACTCTATTAAACCTGGTATATTAGGGTTTGTATTATGTAATTTATGTATAACTCACTATCTTAATGAGGAAACATCACTTGGAAAGTTCGTGTGTTTAAATTTCTTTAACCTTAGTGCTAAACAATGAACAAGAACCATAAAACAACGTTGCATACTCATAGGGAGTGTGTAAAATCCTAAAACATGGCATAACGGGGCTTACGGACCTTGCATTGCGAAACCGGACACTCACATTCATCACACACGAAACCGCTCTCAATCGTTTTCACTCTATTTCTTCTTATCGAGAATCTCTCCCAAATCTCTCTAAGAAAGTGAAATCTCTCCCAAATATCTCTTTGTATGTGAAATCTCTCCAAGAATGTCAAATCTCTCCCAAATCTCTCCAAGAATATCAAATCTCTCCCAAATCTCTCTAAGAAAGTGAAATCTCTCCAAAATATCTCTTTGTATGTGAAATCTCTCCAAGTATGTCAAATCTCTCCCAAATCTCTCTAAGAAAGTGAAATCTCTCCCAAATATCTCTTTGTATGTGAAATCTCTCCAAGTATGTCAAATCTCTCCCAAATCTCTCTAAGAAAGTGAAATCTCTCCCAAATATCTCTCCGAATGAGAAATCTCTCCAAGAATGTCAAATCTCTCCCAAATCTCTCTAAGAAAGTGAAATCTCTCCCAAATATCTCTTTGTATGTGAAATCTCTCCAAGTATGTCAAATCTCTCCCAAATCTCTCTGAGTATGTGAAATCTCTCTCAAATCTCTCTCGAAATCTCTCCCAACTTTCTATAATCACTCGGGGCATCCCGACCCTCGAATTTGGCGAAAAGAGCCCAAAAACGGAAGTCTAAGCGAAAAACGGACTTAAGGAGCCGAAACCCTCTTAGGAACCGAAACCCCTCTTAGGAACCGAAAGTCCTCTTAGGAACCGAACCCTCCTGATGAAGAAGGCTGCCGAACCGAACCTCACTCAAAGAACCGAACCGAACCTCGCATGCCTCGGACCGAGCCTTCAGACTGACCCCTCGCCCTTCGCTTCTCGCTTCTGGTTCGCACCTTTCGCTTCCGACTCGGCACCAGCAAGGACCGAACCTCGGCCTACGGACCGAACCTCGGCCTAGGACCGAGAGGTCTCGCTGGGAATGCTTTTCTTCCTGGTTTTCAACTAAATTCGCATTTTAGGCCCGTTTTTAATTGTTTTAACACGGGATTTTCACCCAAAACTTTATTTTAACATATAAGGACCCTTAACTATTAATTAATCACATTTTTAAGGATAAAACCTTATCCAAAAGAGAGTGGGTGATGTACAAAGGTAGAGTGTTGACTTTACTTATTTCTATGACACAAGCAACCACTCCCATACCCACTCCATGTCACTATTCACCACCAGCCCATACCTTGTCACTTCCTTGTCCTTTTTACCTCTCTAACAAGTTATTCCCACGTTTTTGAGAGATAGATATTTATCCTCTCTCCTCATTTTTCTTCCAATTACTCTCATTTCACCAAAGATCCAACTCCAGCATTTCCCTCAAACTTTTCTCTCCAATTCGAGATCCCAAGGCTGATCATCAAGTGTTCTCCCACTCTTGGTAAGTATAATTCATCCTCCTTGTGATTATTGCACTTCATTCTACTCAAATCATTGACTGCTTACACAAACTCCATAACTATGATGCTAGATTCTCGAAAATCTTCAAGGCATCTCCAAGTGTTCTTGAGTTAAACACTTCCATTCTTCAATAATCATCTACTGAAATCACTCAAGGTGAGTTCATACCCCTACATTTTTATGTTTTCTCAAGTTTTTAGGAGGGGAATACAAGTTAAAACACCAAGAACATAACTACACTTTTATAACAGCCTTCATCAGAAAAGTTCAACTCCATTCACGGACTGTTTTGGACAACCTAAACATTTTAGTTTTCAAAACTTTTTTAGGTGTAAGTAGCTCCACTTCTTAGCTTTAAAATGACTACTTGCACATCCCCACACGATTTTTCTACAATTTATGGTGATTTTTACAAAACAGCCTGTCTTTTCAAACACAAATCCGGAACAGTCTGTGAATATGAGTATTTTAATATAAGTTAAAGGCTTCCAAAAATCATAATAAAAATTATGAGCAAACTAGACTCATTTTAGGAACTCTCAGAATTTACGGATCTAGTTTTCGACTTCGTATGATTTTTCTATGACTTACCTAAAGCAGTGCATAAAGGTTAAAGTTAATTAACAGCATATCAATTTCATAACACTTTGTATTATGTTGAGCAAAGTGTATAACGATAAGTTGTAAATATTGATTGAGTTTCCTTGTTAGTTTATCATCATAAACTGAAACTTAGTCATTCATGATAAGATTATTCATTCATTTAGAACTTGAATATTAAGACCTAATAAGCATGATTTATGGATTCTAACACTAATGCGTTTTCATAAAAGAGTTCTTATACATTACAAATGTTTTGGATAAACTATAATAGGTATAGTTTATGATACATTTCCAAATGCATACATTTCAGAAGGGTACATTTATACAAAAGGGAAACTTTCATTATGTTAAGTGTAAATTCGTTAATAACTTTGTGAGACATTCTCTTCGCATAAATCATAAGTCCTGTATTGTAACCAGAGTCTCCTGGAGGGAGAGCGTGATAGTTGTATATAGATCTATATTGGGCTTGACAAACCCACACCAGAGCTGCTTGCAACAGCTAGACCGGCAGGTCTGTGGTGATAAGTGTCATTTTAGTTCTACGGCGCCTGAAGAACGTCGTTTTCAGGCCACCTAGGTCATAGTATTGTTATAATAACTCACGGAAAGTATTAACAAACTTAAGAATTTACGAGAATTTCACTAATATCATACGCGTTTATATTGAAATAAACTCACGTTATTTTCTGTAAATAAGGAAGATTACTCACACGTTTCAGTCTTTGGATACAAGACTACAGTATTTATCTTAAGGAAAATATCGGATTTTTCTGGAACAGCTATACAATTACGAGACAAGCTTTTTCATAATTATATACAAAAACTTATGAACTCACCAACCATTGCGTTGACACTTTTTCAAACTACTTGTATCCTCAGGAAATCGCTAAACAGGTAACAAAGTACTTTTGAGGATGAGACGTTGAGGCGTCAACTTATCATATTTTGTCAACATATTGTAATTGATTTTGAAACATGTAATTCATACAATGATGTAACTCTTTCAATTATATATATGTTGGTTGTGTTTACTTTCATCACTATTGCCATTGTTGTTATGATACTACACATGAAGTCCTCCACCCCCGGACGTTTCCGCCATCCTTGGTTTGGGGTTGTGACAGATTGGTATCAGAGCACAGTTTATAGTGAATTAAGTATATCAAACAACATAGGATATACAAACTATAAACACATTTGGGACTGAGAGTCTCTGATTTTAAAACATTCTAACGGGTCATACTTTCAGAAAACGAATAGTTCTTGTTTAAAAGTATACCTACATGCATTACATACTCGCGTGGTGTCATAACTAGAAGAACATAAACTAAAAGAAGAGGAGTTGAACGCTACGAGTATGCCTTGGTACAAGTAATCAGTTCTGGGAAGGATATAGCCTGATCAACTATATCTGTCCAAGAGGTGACTTACTCTTATCGGGGGATAGTCGTAGGGGGCAACAAATCTAATAACCTAACTTCACCCTACAAAGAATGCTATAAGAACCAAATCTAAACATTTAAAATACTATAGGAGTATATGTATGTTGCTATATCGCAATATTATTAATATTTACCGCTATCTGCTTCTTACACCCCTATTCTCGCGCAGACGACATGGCAGGATTTCACCTACCAGGAGACCCATACTTTCCCAACCAGGGAAATGCTGGCTGGATTGAGGAAGAGCCCGAAGAGCTGATTGAAGAGGATTCCGAAGAAGAAGAGGAGGTAGACGAAGAAGAAGAAGAAGAGGAAGACGACGAGGTGGACATGGATGAGGATGAAGGTGAAGAGGAGCCAGAGGAGGAAGTCTTCAACCCTCCTTACATCGCGAGGGTACCTTCAAACCGCTGGGGGCACAACGGGCCTGATCCCCGTTGGGAAACCATGATCGAGAGGTGGAGCCGGCAACAACGCCAGAGGTCACCTTATGGCTACCAACGAGGTTACTATGACCTCAGTCACGGGGGACCGGCTGACAGAGCTCTCCCCGTTATGACCCAGCACATCACGAACTTGGGGAACCAGAGTAGGGAAATGGCAGACCAGGTTCGAAATCTCCGCGCTATTACGGCAGCTACTGATGCACGCACCCGAGATTTGGAGAGGGACTTCTATCCAGTGGACCAACTCATCGAGGACCTTACCGCTGCTCGAGCGGAGGTAAGGAAGTACCAGGAGAGGCACGCAGCTCTCGAGGAGAGAGTGATCGCGGCCGAACGCCGGATTGCGGAGCTTCAGGGAGCCTCGACCTCATCCCAGGGCCACCATGGACCAGATGCTACCCGCCAGGAGTAGTGTTCGCGCTACTTATATTTTGTTATAAATCTAGGATTTCGAGTATGCGTTGGTGCTACTCTTTATTGCGAATAGGTTGACCTCGCGACTAAGTGATCACACTAGTCAAAGGGGCTTTTGTACTGCCAAAACTTTATCTTTTATTGTAATGAAATGTAGACCCTTGTGAGGTCAAATTCCTCAAAACAATATGTACTAACAAATTATCAATGAATGTGGCTTGTATTTTACTTCCTTGGATGCTGACACGAACCAAACACATGACTCTGTTCGGTTCAACACTATTTAATTCATAAGTTTAATTGCATAAACTTTTCTATGAATTACCTTCTAAATTAATAAACTCGGACAAAATACAATTGAGATGAAACAAGTAACGCTCGACTCCTTATCACCATTGAAGTCTTACCGAAGAGTCTTTTTTTTTTTTTTTTTTTTTTTTTTTTTTTTTTATGTCAGAACCATGCCACCAAGGAAAAGACCAAGACCTTCCGGAAACTCAGCACCACCCCCTCCGTCACCACTTCCGGAGTTTGATCCTATGATGTTTCAGGCTGCAGTAACAGCAGCCGTGGCGGCAACAATGTCGCAAATGGGTACAAATGGTTACGGCGGTTCCGGATCCGGAAATACTAACTCGAATCAGGGGGACAGCACAGGGCGTACTAAGGAGTGTTCTTACAAAGACTTCACGAATGGCAAACCCGATCCTTTCGACGGAAGCGGGGGCGTCATAGCGCTGATGCAATGGTTCGAAAGGACCGAAGCAGTCTTCGAAATCTATGCTTGTCCCGAAGCGAGCAAAGTCAAGTATGCGGCATTCACTTTCACAAGAAAAGCTCTTACTTGGTGGAATGGCCGAGTTAAGTCACTTACTCCTGCAGTGGCTAACTCCATAGGCTGGGAAAACTTAAAAGCGTTGATGTTAAAGGAGTATTGCCCGAGGGGAGAAATACAAAAACTCGAAGAGGAACTCTGGAATCTCAAGATGTCGGGGACGGATCTCGAAGCTTATACCGCCCGATTCAATGACCTAGCACTCCTCTGTCCTACAATGGTCACTCCGGAGGAGAAAAAGGTAGAACGATACCTTTGGGGGCTATCGTCCCAGATTCATGATAGTGTTCTGGCCTCGAAACCTACTACCTTTGAGAGTGCCAAGGAATTGGCACAGCAACTTATCGATCATAGGGCCAGCCGTGGCACCATGGTCGCCACCACCGACCAAACGAAAGGAAGGAACAACAAGAGGAAGTTTTGGAACAGTAAAAAGAAACAACCGGTGCAGGACCCCACAAAGAAGCAACAGACTGTTGCTGTCCGTGCAGCCACTACTGCTACCGCTCCAACGCCACCAAAGCAATATGCTGGAAATCTCCCCAAGTGCAACAAGTGCAACTACCACCACAAGGGGGCTTGTCGGGAAATGCACTGCAAAAACTGCGACAAGAAAGGGCATACCGCTTGTTTCTGTAAAGCGCCAACACGACCGAACAACCAAGTTGCCAATGCGGGGGCAAGCCAAACCTGCTATGAATGTGGTGAAGCAGGAAACTTCAGGAGAAACTACCCCAAGGCACAAGCTCCTAATGTTGGTGGTGTAGGGAGAGTCCTGACGATGGGACACGGAGAAGCAGTCAAGGATCCCTCGGTGGTTTCTGGTACGTTTCTCCTCAATAACACATATGCATGCGTACTATTTGATAGTGGGGTAGAGAGGAGTTTTGTGAGCCATGAATTCAAACAATTACTAAAACAAACCCCTCATTCCTTAAAAGATACATACGTAGTAGAAATGGCTAATGGAAAAGAAGAGCACACTAATGATATATACTCAGGGTGTACCCTCACTCTAGACAACCATTCGTTTAAAGTAAACCTAATGCCGGTCACAATAAAATGCTTTGACATAATCATTGGTATGGATTGGTTAAGTTCCCATCGCGCCGACACTCTATGTTACGAAAGGGCCGTTCGCCTTAATCTGCCAAATGGCGAAACCCTCTTCATCTATGGCGACAAACCCAATTCAAATTTGCAAATCATCTCTTGCGTCAAGGCCCAAAAGTATCTCCGAAAGGAATACCACGCATTTCTAGCCCACGTAGTAGATACGAAACAAGAGGTGAGGGATATCAACGACATTCCCAAAGTGTGCAACTACCCCGATGTATTCCCCGAAGATCTTCCAGGTGTACCCCTCGCACGACAAGTCGAATTCCGGATCGACTTAATCCCAGGAGCTACCCCCGTCGCCAAGGCACCATACCGCTTAGCACCGGCAGAAATGCAAGAACTTTCCAGCCAGTTAAATGAACTGTTGAGCAAAGGATTCATCAGGCCAAGCTTCTCACCTTGGGGAGCACCGGTCCTGTTTGTAAAGAAGAAGGAAGAATCTTTTCGCATGTGCATAGACTACCGGGAGGTAAACAAACTCACTATCAAGAACCGATATCCCCTACCCCGAATCGATGACCTCTTAGACCAACTCCAAGGAGCAAGCTACTTTTCAAAAATCGACCTAAGGTCGGGTTATCATCAACTACGAGTTCAAGAAAAGGATATTCCCAAGACTCCGTTCAGAACTCGCTACGGGCACTATGAGTTTGTGGTAATGCCCTTCGGATTAACGAACGCACCGGCAGTATTTATGGACCTGATGAATCGAGTGTGTCGACCCTACTTAGACAAATTCGTGATTGTATTCATCGACGATATTTTAATCTACTCCCGAAGCGAGGAAGAGCACCGTCAACATCTCCGGATAATCTTGGAAACACTGAGGGCTGAGAAGCTTTACGCCAAATTCTCTAAGTGCGAATTCTGGATTAGAGAAGTGAATTTTCTTGGCCATATGGTCAGCGAGAAGGGGATACACGTGGATCCCTCAAAAATCAAAGCTATCGAAAACTGGTCAGCAGTTACAACGCCGACAGAAATTCGACAATTTTTAGGGCTCGCCGGCTACTACCGAAGATTCATACAAAACTTCTCCAAGATCGCCAAACCACTCACCACCTTGACTCAGAAAGGTGTGGTATTTAAGTGGGGAGATAAACAAGAAGCCGCTTTCCAGACATTAAAACAAGCCCTATGCAGCGCACCAGTTTTGTCTCTTCCAAAAGGAACCGATGACTTTGTGGTATATTGTGATGCCTCAAAACAAGGCCTCGGATGTGTGCTCATGCAGAGAGGGAAAGTCATCGCTTACGCATCAAGGCAACTTAAGACACACGAAGTTAATTACACTACCCATGACCATGAACTGGGGGCGGTAGTGTTCGCCTTAAAGATCTGGAGGCACTACCTCTACGACAAAAAATGCACCATCTTCACCGATCACAAAAGTCTTCAGCATATCCTCAATCAAAAAGAGCTCAATATGCGGTAACGGAGATGGGTTGAACTGCTAAACGACTACGAGTGCGAAATTCGCTACCACCTGGGCAAGGCCAATGTAGTGGCTGATGCCCTAAGCAGGAAGGAATATTCGGGCTCCCGAGTAAGATCCTTAACCATGACCATCCATTCCCACCTGGCCACGCAAATCAGGGAAGCTCAACTAGAAGCCTTGAAACCAGAAAATGTGGCAGGTGAGGCATTAAGGGGAATGGATAAGAACTTAGAAGTCAAGGATGACGGAACTCGTTATCTCAGTAACCGAATTTGGACACCGAAGTTCGGTGGGATCCGAGACGTGGTCATGAATGAAGCATACAAGACTCGATACTCCATCCATCCAGGGTCAGACAAGATGTATCTAGACCTCAAAAAGTTATACTGGTGGCCGAATATGAAATCCGAGATTGCTACTTATGTGGGCAAGTGTCTGACTTGCGCCAAGGTCAAGGTGGAATACCAGAAACCCTCAGGACTACTACAACAGCCTGATATACCGGAATGGAAGTGGGAACGGATAACCATGGACTTCATAACCAAGCTGCCTAAGACTTCAGGCGGGTTTGACACTATATGGGTAATCGTAGACAGATTGACCAAGTCTGCGCACTTCCTGCCAATAAAGGAAACCGACAAGATGGAGAAGTTAACCAGGACATACATCAAGGAGATTGTGCGACTGCATGGTATACCAATATCCATTATCTCCGACCGAGATAGTAGATTCGCTTCGCGATTTGGCAGTCCCTGCAGAAATCCTTGGGGACTAGGCTAGACATGAGTACGACCTACCATCCACAAACCGACGGGCAAAGCGAGCGCACTATACAAACATTAGAAGACATGTTGAGAGCCTGCGTGATAGACTTTGGTAAAGCATGGGATACCCATTTGCCGCTGATTGAATTCTCCTACAATAACAGCTATCACACCAGCATTAAAGTCGCTCCATTCGAAGCTCTCTACGGTCGCAAGTGCAGATCACCCCTATGTTGGGCCGAAGTGGGGGATACTCAGCTAGCTAGGGGGCAAGTCCCTAATAGCACCCTTACTGGTCCTGAAATCATAAGGGAGACAACAGAAAAGATTGTTCAAATTCAAGAAAGAATGAAGGCGTCTCGTGATCGACAAAAGAGTTACACAGACAAGCGACGCAAACCCTTAGAATTTCAGGTCAGAGATCGGGTATTACTAAAAGTTTCCCCTTGGAAAGGAATGATACGTTTCGGTAAACGTGGGAAACTAAACCCGAGGTACATCGGACAGTTCGAAATCCTTGCCAGGATTGGTCTTGTGGCGTACAAACTCCGATTACCTCAAGAACTTAATAACATACACCCCACATTTCCCGTATCCAACTTAAAGAAGTGTCTGTCCGACGAGACACTAGTAATACCTCTCGACGAGATCGAAGTTAACGAAAATCTCCACTTCGTTGAGGAGCCAGTTGAGATTATGGATCGGGAGGGAAAAAGAACGAAACAAAGTCGTATTCCCATCGTGAAGGTTCGATGGAACGCTAAACGAGGACCTGAGTTCACCTGGGAGCGCGAAGACCAAATGAAACAAAAGTACCCGCATCTTTTCCTAAACTCTTGAAGTCCCGACCAAAGCGTAAATTTCGGGACGAAATTCCCTCTAACGGGGGGATGATGTGACAATAGTCAAATTCGGGTCAAGTCTAAGCTGGACAAAGTCAACGAGTCAAACCGGTCAACTCTATTAAACCTGGTATATTAGGGTTTGTATTATGTAATTTCTGTATAACTCACTATCTTAATGAGGAAACATCACTTGGAAAGTTCGTGTGTTTAAATTTCTTTAACCTTAGTGCTAAACAATGAACAAGAACCATAAAACAACGTTGCATACTCATAGGGAGTGTGTAAAATCCTAAAACATGGCATAACGGGGCTTACGGACCTTGCATTGCGAAGCCGGACACTCACATTCGTCACACACGAAACCGCTCTCAATCGTTTTCACTCTATCTCTTCTTATCGAGAATCTCTCCCAAATCTCTCTAAGAAAGTGAAATCTATCCCAAATATCTCTTTGTATGTGAAATCTCTCCAAGAATGTCAAATCTCTCCAAGAATATCAAATCTCTCCCAAATCTCTCTAAGAAAGTAAAATCTCTCCCAAATATCTCTTTGTATGTGAAATCTCTCCAAGAATGTAAAATCTCTCCCAAATCTCTCTAAGAAAGTGAAATCTCTCCCAAATATCTCTTTGTATGTGAAATCTCTCCAAGTATGTCAAATCTCTCCCAAATCTCTCTGAGTATGTGAAATCTCTCTCAAATCTCTCTCGAAATCTCTCCCAACTTTCTATAATCACTCGGGGCATCCCGACCCTCGAATTTGGCGAAAACAGCCCAAAAACGGAAGTCTAAGCGAAAAACGGACTTAAGGAGCCGAAACCCCTCTTAGGAACCGAAACCCCTCTTAGGAACCGAACCCTCCTGATGAAGAAGGTTGCCGAACCGAACCTCACTCAAAGAACCGAACCGAACCTCGCATGCCTCGGACCGAGCCTTCGGACTGACCCCTCGCCCTTCGCTTCTCGCTTCTGGTTCGCACCTTTCGCTTCCGACTCGGCACCAACAAGGACCGAACCTCGGCCTACGGACCGAACCTCGGCCTAGGACCGAGAGGTCTCGCTGGGGATGCTTTTCTTCCCGGTTTTCAACTAAATTCGCATTTTAGGCCCGTTTTTAATTGTTTTAACACGGGATTTTCACCCAAAACTTTATTTTAACATATAAGGACCCTTAACTATTAATTAATCACATTTTTAAGGATAAAACCTTATCCAAAAGAGAGTGGGTGATGTACAAAGGTAGAGTGTTGACTTTACTTATTTCTATGACACAAGCAACCACTCCCATACCCACTCCATGTCACTATTCACCACCAGCCCATACCTTGTCACTTCCTTGTCCTTTTTACCTCTCTAACAAGTTATTCCCACGTTTTTGAGAGATAGATATTTATCCTCTCTCCTCATTTTTCTTCCAATTACTCTCATTTCACCAAAGATCCAACTCCAACATTTCCCTCAAACTTTGCTCTCCAATTCGAGATCCCAAGGCTGATCATCAAGTGTTCTTCCACTCTTGGTAAGTATAATTCATCCTCCTTGTGATTATTGCACTTCATTCTACTCAAATCATTGATTGCTTACACAAACTCCATAACTATGATGCTAGATTCTCGAAAATCTTCAAGGCATCTCCAAGTGTTCTTGAGTTAAACACTTCCATTCTTCAATAATCATCTACTGAAATCACTCAAGGTGAGTTCATACCCCTACATTTTTATGTTTTCTCAAGTTTTTAGGAGGGGAATACAAGTTAAAACACCAAGAACATAACTACACTTTTATAACAGCCTTCATCAGAAAAGTTCAACTCCATTCACGGACTGTTTTGGACAACCTAAACATTTTAGTTTTCAAAACGGTTTTAGGTGCAAGTAGTTCCACTTCTTATCTTTAAAATGACTACTTGCACATCCCCACACGATTTTTATACAATTTATGGTGATTTTTACAAAACAGCCTGTCTTTTCAAACACAAATCCGGAACAGTCTGTGAATATGAGTATTTTAATATAAGTTAAAGGCTTCCAAAAATCATGATAAAAATTATGAGCAAACTAGACTCATTTTAGGAACTCTCAGAATTTACGGATCTAGTTTTCTACTTCGTATGATTTTTCTATGACTTACCTAAAGCAGCGCATAAAGGTTAAAGTTAATTAACAGCATATCAATTTCATAACACTTTGTATTATGTTGAGCAAAGTGTATAACGATAAGTTGTAAATATTGATTGAGTTTCCTTGTTAGTTTATCATCATAAACTGAAACTTAGTCATTCATGATAAGATTATTCATTCATTTAGAACTTGAATATTAAGACCTAATAAGCATGATTTATGGATTATAACACTAATGCGTTTTCATAAAAGAGTTGTTATACATTACAAACGTTTTGGATAAACTATAATAGGTATAGTTTATGATACATTTCTAAATGCATACATTTCAGAAGGGTACATTTATACAAAAGGGAAACTTTCATTATGTTAAGTGTAAATTCGTTAATAACTTTGTAAGACATTCTCTTCGCATAAATCATAAGTCCTGTATTGTAACCAGAGTCTCCTGGAGGGAGAGCGTGATAGTTGTATATAGATCTATATTGGGCTTGACAAACCCACACCAAAGCTGCTTGCAACAGCTAACCGGCAGGTCTGTGGTGATAAGTGTCATTTCAGTTCTACGGCGCCCGAAGAACGTCGTTTTCAGGCCACCTAGGTCATAGTATGGTTATAATAACTCACGGAAAGTATTAACAAACTTAAGAATTTACGAGAATTTCACTAATGTCATACACATTTATATTGAAATAAACTCACGTTATTTTCTGTAAATAAGGAAGATTAATCATACGTTTCAGTCTTTGGATACAAGACTACAATATTTATCTTAAGGAAAATATCGGATTTTTCTGGAACAACTATACAATTACGAGACAAGCTTTTTCATAATTATATACAAAAACTTATGAACTCACCAACCATTGCGTTGACACTTTTTCAAACTACTTGTGTCCTCAGAAAATCGCTAAACAGGTAACAAAGTACTTTTGAGGATGGGACGTTGAGGCGTCAACTTATCATATTTTGTCAACATATTGTAATTGATTTTGAAACATGTAATTCATACAATGATGTAACTCTTTCAATTATATATATGTTGGTTGTGTTTACTTTCATCACTATTGCCATTGTTGTTATGATACTACACATGAAGTCCTCCACCCCCGGACGTTTCCGCCATCCTTGGTTTGGGGTTGTGACATTAGGTCTTTGTGCTGTCAAAATTTTCTTACTTTTGGGCATGATGTAAGACCTAGTCCTAGGTCAATTTTCCCGAAATTATTACATCTTGAATACCAATGATATTAATAGGCAATTAATCTCTTGTAGAAATCTGTGTCCAAATGCTTTCATCATTTCTATTCCTAGAACTTTATCAAATTCACACTCTCATCTATTTGTTGAACTATGGTGATTTAGTTCATGAATCATTTTCACTGATCTTTCTATTGAATTCTTATCATATTTTCATCTTTGTAAACTTATAGTTGAAAGATGCCTCCTCGCAAATCAACAAGGTGCAGTCCTCCGATAATTCCAACTCAAACACCACCTCCTCCATAGTTTGATACATTAGCTCTTAATGTTGCAGTAGCTGCAGTTGTTGCGACAACTATGGATCAGTACAACAGCAACAACAGTACTAACGGAGGTGGAGCGGTTGTACATTCTACTCAAGGTTATGTCATTGTGCGCTCGACAGAGTGTTCATATAAGGACTTCACCAACTGTAAACCCCGAGTCTTCAATAGTCTCTGTGGAGTTATTTCTATGTCACAATGGATCGAAAAGACGGAGTTGATCTTTGAGACCTGCTCCTGTCTAGAAGGAAGCAAAGTAAAATTTGCCGCATGCACCTTCTCGGATAAAGCTTTGATGTGGTGGAATGGACACATTAAGGGACTTACTCTCAGAGTGGCTAATGCAATGGGTTAGGAAGCTCTGAAAGGGCTCAGGATTGAAGAGTACTGCCCGAGGGGCGAAATCCAGAAACATGAATAGGAGCTCTCGAGTCTAACCATGAAAGGCTCCGACATAGCAGCCTACACCTCTAGTTCAGCGATTTGGTGGCTCTATGTCCCAATATGGTCCCTACTGAGGGAAAGAAAATAGAGAGGTATATTTGGGGGATGGTGCCTCCATTTTAGGGGAATGTATTCTCTTCAAACCCCACTACTTTTGACAGTGCCAAGCGATTGGCACAACGACTCATCGATCACGGAGTCCCTACACCAAAGACAATCACAACAACCACCACTGTCCCAAAAACCTCCAAAACTGCCGATAACAAACGGACGTTTTAGGAAATCAAGAAGGGTAAAAAGGCATAGAACACTGCCAAAAAGCAGCAGGTTGTGGCCATTCATGCTGTGATAACACCTACTACTACTGCGCCAATGAAACAATATGCTGGAAATTTTCTCAAGCGCAACAAATGTAATTTCCACCATAATATTGGTGCTTGCCGGGAAATGCAGTGCGCAAACTGCAACAGAAAAGGGCACACTACCCATTTCTGCAAGTCTCCGGTAAGGCCACTGAACCAAGACCCCGACATCGGTGTGGGCCAGGATTGCTACAGTTGTGGCAAGGTTGGTTACTACAAAAGGAACTGCCCAAAGGCATGAAATACTGGTGAAGTGGGAAGGATTCTGGCGAAAGGCCATGAATAAGCCGTAGCTGATCCTACGGTGGTTACCGGTACGTTTCTCCTTGATAACTCATATGCATGCATACTTTTCGATAGTGGAGTAGAGAGGAGTTTCGTTAATCAAAATTTTAAACATCTACTTACACAACAACCACAAACACTGAAAGAAAAGTTCACAGTAGAAATGGCTAACAGGAAAACAGAGAGCATAAATTACATATACATAGGATGTACTCTTACACTAGATAATTGTTCATTTCAAATCGACCTTATGCCAGTCTCAATTAAAAGTTTCAATGTCATAATCATCATGTATTGGTTGAGTGTACATCGCGCCGTCATCATGTGCTTTGAGAAAGTCGTTTGTCTTAACCTCCCTTACAACTGAACTTTAGTTATCTACGACAACAAACCCAGTATGAACCTTCGCATCATATCGTGCATTCAAGCTCAAAAGTACTTACGAAAGGAATATCATGCATTCCTTGCTCATGTTGTCGATACGAGCCAAGAATTGAAAGACATTAAAAACATCCCAGAAGTACGTGACTTTCCTGATATTTTCCCCGAGGAACTACCGAGATTTCCACCGCAACGTCAAGTTGAGTTCCGACTCGACATAATTCCAGGAGCTACCCCAGTAGCTAAATCGCCTTACTGTTTAGCTCCAGCAGAGATGCAAGAACTTTCTAGTTAGCTTAACGAACTTCTCAGAAAGGGATTCATTAGACCAAGATTCTCACCATGGGGAGCACCGGTCTTGTTCGTGAAGAAGAAAGACGGATCATTTCGTATGTGCATTGACTACAAAGAACTGAATAAACTTACCGTTAAGAATCATTACCCTCTACCTCACATCGACGACTTATTTTATCAACTACAAGGGGCGAACTACTTTTCAAAGATTGACTTACGATCCGGGTACCATTGGTTACGAGTGTTAGAAAAGGATGTTCCCAAGACAACTTTCCGAACTCGATTTGGATGTTACGAGTTCGTAGTGATGCCATTCGGATTGACCAATGCACCAGCAGTATTCACAGATTTAATGGATAGGGTTTATTCCTTAATTGGATCAGTTTGTCATTGTCTTCATTAATGACATACTTATCTACTCTCATAGTAAGGAGGATCATAGTCAACATGTCACACCCCGAAACCGATGGCGGAAACGTTCCGGGGCGGAGGACGTCATGTAAAGTATCACAACCAATGTACATAGTAAGCATAGTAAACACAAAACATTACATTACATAAGAATATTTACATTTTTTGAAAGCAAAACAATACATGTTTTACATATACATTAGTATAACAAAAGTAAAGACGAGACTGCTAAAATACTCCGTCTTTTGGGTACACCTTTCTGGATGAATTTGCGCTAATAGCCGGTGAGACCCAAAAATTGATGGATTTCTGTGGGTGTCTTCGGTGCCAACCAATTCTCTATCACCTTGATTTTGGACGGGTCCACGTGTATACCCTCCTCGCTTACCACGTGACCAAGGAAAGCTACCTTCCGAATCCAGAATTCGCAGTTGGAGAATTTCGTGTACAGTTTTTTTTTATCTAAGAGTTTCCAACACTAATCTCAAATTTTGTTTGTGATCTTCTTCGCTTCTGGAATAGACAAGTATGTCGTCAATGAACACGATGACGAACTTGTCCAAAAAGGGGGCGACACACCCGGTTCATCAGGTCCATGAACACTGCTGGTGCGTTGGTTAGACCGAAGGGAATCACTACAAACTCGTAGTGTCCATATCGAGTCCTGAATGCTGTCTTGGAAGCATCATTCTCGTGAACTCGTAGCCGATTGTACCCTGATCTAAGGTCTATCATCGAGAAATAGCTGGCTCCCTGAAGTTGATCGAAAAGGTCGTCTATTTGAGGAAGAGGATAACGGTTTTTGACGGTCAACTTGTTCAATTCGCGGTAGTGTATACACATCTAAAAGGATCCATCTTTCTTCTTTACAAAAAATATTGGAGCTCCCCAGGTTGAGGAACTCGGTCTGATGAACCCTTTGCCGAGTAGCTCATTGAGCTGGCTGGATAACTCCTGCATTTCTGCTGGCGCTAAGCGATATGGAGATTTGGCTACAGGATTAGCTCCAGGAATTAGGTCGATGCGAAACTCGACTTGACGTTCGGGAGGAATTCCTGGGAGCTCTTCGGGAAAGACATCAGGAAAGTTGCAGACTTCGGAGATGCTCTCGAGGTCTTTAACTTCCTGTTTCTCGTTGATTACGTGAGCTAGAAATGCGCAACACTCTTTTCGCAGAAGCTTTTGAGCTTTAATGCATGAAATGATGCGAAGATTGGAGTTAAGTTTATCGCCGTAGATCATGAGGATTTGACCAGAAGGAAGATTGAGGTAAATAGCTTTTTCATAACAAAGGATATCAGCATGATTGGGGCTCAACCAATCCATTCCAATGATAACATAAAAGATCTTTATGGAAACTGGAATTAGGTCGATGGGAAAGGAATGATCGTTCAGGGTAAGGGTACCACCTATGAATATATCGTTAGCGTTCTCTTTCTCACCGTTATCCATCTCGACGGTAAACGTTTTGGTTACTAGTTGAGGACTATGTTTAAGAAGATATTTGAATGAATAGCTAACAGATTTTCTTTCAGCACCAGAATCGAAAAGGATTGCAAGCATAAGAGTTGTCGAGGAGGAACATACCTGTGGCAATGGTGGGATCGGCAACTGCCTCATCTCGTCCCATAGTTAGAACTCTCCTGGTGTTGCCAGTTGTTGCTGCCTTGGGGCAGTTTCGCTCTAAATGCCCGACTTCACCGCAACCGTAGCAGGCCTGACCGACACCCGCTCCAAAAGCTTGATTGGTTGATTGGGTTGGTGTTCTGCAGGTTCGCACAAGGTGACCCTCCTGGCCACAGTTTTTAGTAAACTTTTCACGACATGGGCCAGGGATACGATGGTGGTAACTGCACCTGTTGCACCATGGGAGGGTACCAGTATATCCACTGGTAAGTGCTTGAGCTGTAGAAGCGACGACAGAAACATCAACAGGAGTAGTAGCAGCGTGGCCGCTTCCTCAATATCATCTCCATGGTCGATCAAAGTTTGCGCAAGGCATTTGGCGCTGTCGTAGGTGTCTGGCTTCGTAGCCAAAACATTTCCTTTAGTTGGCTGGGTCAGGCCCCATATGAATCTCTCAATCTTTTTGCTTTCCGGGGTAACCATACCCGGACAAAGAAGTGCCAAATCATCAAATCTGGAAGTGTAAGAGGCAATATCGGAACCCTTCAACTTTAAGTTCCAGAGTTCATGCTCTAGCTTCTGCATTTCGCCCCGGGGGCGGTACTCTGCAAGCAGAAGCTCCTTCATGCTCTCCCATCCCATAGCATTGGCTACAGGCAGGGTTAAGGATTTGACTCGGCTATTCCACCAAGTCAAGGCATTATCGGTGAAAGTGCAGGCGGCGAACTTCACCTTGTCAGCTTCAGAACAGACAAAGATTTCGAAAATAGACTCGATCTTATCAAACCATCGAGTCAGAGCAATAACACCTCCAGTGCCATTGAAAGGTGTCGGTTTTGCGTTCATAAACTCTTTGTAGGAACATTCTTTTCGGTGTCCCTGACTACCTTCCTGGTTTTGGGGCTAAGTACCACCTCTTGGCCCGCCTGAACCACCGGGGTTCATTTGAGATATGGCAGCAGCCACAACAGCAGTAACAACTGCTTGGAACATGGCGGGATCAAATGGAGAGGGAGGTGGTGGAGGAAGATTGTTGTTCTTTGAGCTGGGTCTTTTTTTTGGAGGCATCTTGATCTAAAAGGATCAAGAAAGAGAGGATGGTAAGTCCTCAGAATTGAATCAAGAGATATGGAACAAGAGATATCTCATTATGACAGATAGAGTGTTCTATTATGCGATAATATATGGAAAAGCTACCAAAGAAAGGGAATTTATCGCTAAAAGGAATGAGTAGCAACACTTGAACGAGGATTTCTATAACGAAGTTGGCTCTAGAAAATACTCCCACAGTATTTTATGTTTTGCTGTGACGATGACTCATTGTTTGGATATTAGGTAAGTTTTAGGCCTACTGCACACCACAGTCACTCCCAAGCACATGTTGGCCATGCTTCAAATGAATATAGTTGATCAAGCTATATTGACCCTAGACATGACTACATAACTGCCCAAGTTTAACCGCAGTGTACAACACCCAGTTACTTATCTTTCGTTCTACTTAGGGTTACAGTTTCTGGCGTTTAGATATTCTTGTATACATGGAGTAAAAATACTTATATTTTTAAAGTATACTTTTAGTTCAGAGCACTTTGGCCCCTTAGTGTTTATAGTTATATACCATGTAAGGTTCGGTATACTTAGTTCACTATAAAAAAGGGCTCTGATACCAATCTGCCATACCCCGAAACCGATGGCAGAAACGTTCCGGGGCGGAGGACGTCATGTAAAGTATCACAACCAATGTACATAGTAAGCATAGTAAACACAAAACATTACATTACATAAGAATATTTACATTTGTTTGAAAGCAAAACAATACATTTTTTACATATACATTAGTATAACAAAAGTAAAGATGAGACTGCTAAAATACTTCGTCTTCTCCAAAGGAACGCGGGATACTTGTCTAACGAGGACCTGAGAATACAAGTAGTTTTGAAAATATCAGAATAAAGCTAGTGAGTTCACAAGCATACGGAATATGAAACATTTCAAATGAAATAATAAGTTTGAGTACAATATTTCCTTGTACTTTTCCTTGTATCCCCCCTGAAAACATTGAAAAACACGGAAAAGGTGTAGGGGTATTAACTCACCAGACGAGAAATGTGCCGGTTAGGATGCTAAGTGTCAGTTCAGGGCTTGAATACATGCGAGGTTCCTATGTAATATGAAGAGATACATAATTGTATCTAATTAGACTTTGAACCACTAATTTTGTGACATAATACTGTTGGATTAGTGTCTAAGTCCATAACTATTTTGGTACTTACTTGACATGATGGTGCATGGTCCTTTTGGGTTGCCTTCATCAAAGCAACTTGATAGGATGAATTATTGAGAGAAAGGATTATATATGATTTATTAATATATTATGAGAATAATATATTAAAGGAGAAATCATATTGTTTAATTAATATTAGTCAATAATTAATTGGTAATTAGTTTTGTGACTAAAAGAGATTAATTAAACTTAATGGTCTGGATTTGTAATTATAAGATAATTGCAATTTGGGCCATGGATTGCCTTGCATTAAGGAGTGGTCGAATTCTATGGGAAAACCCATAAGGAAATCGTCCAAGGCCTTAAGGAAAGGGATCCATGGGTTGCTTAGGGCTTAAGCATCCAAATTAGGGTTTCCTTGTTAGATAACCCTAATAGCCTCCTATATATATAGATCCTTTATGACCTACAAACGTGGCTAAGCATCCTTCTAGGGTTTCACACATTTTTGGGCAGCCTCCTTCCTCTCTCCTCTTCATCCTCTTGCTCTTGGTGTTTCTGAACCATTAGAGGAGTGACATTTGTGACTCTAAGCTTTCTAAAGTCAATACAAGGAGGAATTGGGATTGTTATTGCTATATAACAATCAAGGTATGATCTAAACCCTAATTATATGTCATATTGATTATCATATTCTAGATCTAGGGTTTATAGTCTTGGATAACTTGCATGTACAATAGAGAAACCTAGATCCAAGCATTTGGGTTTGTATGAGCACATAGGATGTTGTTGTGACTAAAACCCATCAAATACACTCTGAGACGCGTAAACACTTTATTTCAAGTGTTAGGGGTGATCTGGGTTGCGTCTAAGGGTGTGTAAGGCGTAGATATGGAGTTTGCTCTTCAAGAGTAAACTCCCACGGAATATTACGGCCAATAGACCATATCCCCATGAGTTTACGGCCGTAAACGCATGGGTGGTGTGTTCTTGGATGCTTAAAGGTCTTACAACAGTTGTGGAACTAGGCTAGGTTCATCTCTAGGGCATGGGAAGTGATTGAATCATCAAATGGAACAATTTAACGAGTTTACGGCTGTAAAGAAGGAGTTTACGGCCATAAACCCTATAACAACGGCAAAATTCAGGTCAAAATTTAAACTTTTATAAAACCGTAATTAAGTATACTAAGTGGTAGATATTGTAACAAGGTTTTCATACATATAAAGAACGCTAAAATCCGAGTTATAACGAAGAAGTTATGACCATTCTAAGTTTTCCGACAAAAACCGGCAATACGAAGTTACGTAAAAACGCGAAGTTTCAATAAAATACTTTTTGACCTTAGGTGTCTAAATGAAAGTCATAGATATCGTTAAACTACAAACGTACATAAAAAGAGCGCTCAAATCGGACATCGTATGAAAGTTATGATTTTTCCAAGTTCGGCATAGCAGCAGTTAGCTAAAAACTCGAATCAGAGATCGAGCGACTTTTGGCCGGAATGACCTAAACGAGAATCGAAGGTCTCGACAATGGTATTTCAGCGGTAAAAAGTCTGGCAAAAACCGACGTCAGATAAAGAAGTTATGGATTTTTAAAGAAATTCCTTAATCACGACATTTTATAAATAAATAATAAAAATAATTTAATAATTTGCCAACGGAGTCTAAACGAAAGTTGTAGAGCATAGTCTCACCTACGTGTGGATATAAAGACCATCGAAAACGGAGTTCGTATGAAGAAGATATGATTTTTGAAGTTTATTAAATAAATTATATATAAATTTAAATAAAAAATCTGGTAATATCCGAAGGGGGAGTCAGCGTCCTCATCCGAGTTACGCGCTACGTAGCCTCGTACGCCCCGTGTACGCGAAGGCCTTGGTCTCGGTCCGTCCAAGTCGCCCCTAGGCGAGCCTATGCGATCCTTCCCATCTGAAGTGAAGCAGTCGAGGACTCGGTCACGGGTGACGCACGAGTACGCCCCGCGTACCGAGGCTTCCCAGACCACTATAAATAGAGATGCGAGGGTTCCGGGAAATTCACCCTATTTCTCTCATTTCTCTCACGATCTTGCCTCGTTTTCTGTGCCCACACTACCCCGAAGCCCTGATCATTTTGCTCAAGTCCCGAAGGTCGATTTTACTCCCGAGATTCCCGAGAAAAATCCGTTTCCCGAGACGAAACTCTGTCCGATTTTCTTCTCGCTTTCTTCAAACTTTCAAGTGAGTTCATACCCCTACAACCACACTTTAAATGCTTTTTAAATGCTTTTAAGGGGGGGGGGGTGGGAATACAAGTAAACACACGACTAAAATCGTGTGAAACATCAATCTTTTGCTATACGTTTCATACTATTGTTTTAACTATCTTATGAATTAATCATCATGCAAAACACCTCACAACACAACTTTACCCTCTTGGGGGTAAAATAGGTTTTATAAATAGAAATATGTTTTATTTATACATTTACATACAAATACATCATATCAAGGGTAACCATCATTGCTAAACCGTTTTATACTTTCAAAGAACTTATGACTTATGCTTTGTCAAACATTGTGAAAAAGAATAAACTTTGCATACAAAACTGCTACTTTAATACATACTTAGTTGAAAATCCGTGAGACGTGTACATCTTCAAATACTGCCTTTTGTTAGAAGGCATCGCTACAAGTCCTGTCTATAACCAGAGTCTCCCGTTCGGAGAACGTGTCAAATGTGTATAGATCTATACGGGAAGTCATGATCCCGCGCCCTGACTGTTAGCTACAGTCCGTCCTTTGGGGTGACAGTTTGTCATAACGCTACGATGCCTGAAGAATGCCGCTACAGGCATATTATGTTTAGTATGGTTATAAAACTGACAAGATATACAATTATTATGGTATTTTGCTTTTATGAACGAATAGCTATTAAAACTATTCTTCATCTAACAAGTGCGATCTTCGTATAGCTTTATTATATAAAACTATGACACAACTTTTAAGAACGTCGTTTGCTTGAGATTTTCGGTCTTAGAGACTGCCAGTTATGTTAGGAAAATAAGGGTTTTTCCTGTATACAAACCAAACAACTAATAGGAAAATAAGGGATTTTCCTGGTGCAATTATTTACAACTTATAACACGAACATTCATATGCATTTCATACTTTTATAAGAAAATAAGGGTTTTTCTTGGAAAACACAACAATTCATATCTCAACTATTAGGGAAAATATGGGATTTTCTGGATCTATTACATTCATTTTCAACACAACGAATCATAACTCTTTACATTTGAAATACTGCGTTTTCTGGAAAACATACACGAACTTTCGAATGGCGTACATTTTCTCAAAACACTACTCATGAACTCACCAACTTAATTGTTGACACTTTCTTTTTGAAATAACTTGTATTCTTGGGGAACCGCTAAGCAAATTTGGAAATCAACTTTTGGGGATTAACGTGCTGACGTTAATTACTTCTTTTGAAAGATGTTTATGTATTTAACTTTTGAACATGTAACGAATACAATTATGTAAACATTTTGGAAACTTTAATATATATGGTGGTGTGTACTTTCCTTTCTATGAACTATTGTGATACTGAATATGACGTCCTCCGCCCCCGAACATTTCTGCCGTTCTGGTTTGGGGGTGTGACAAATTGGTATCAGAGCATTGTTTATAGTGAATTAAGTATATCAAAACCATTTTCGTATACAACTATAAACACAATTGGGCAAAAACACTCTGAGTAAGAGTCATACTTTTAAAATTAAATTTGTTTAGTTTTTGTAAAGTAGGCATGCATTCATTTCATATTAATAACATGGTCAGTATCATAATTAAAACAATATAGAAGTATTATAAATAAGTTGTGCAGTGCAGGTATGCCTTGGGACATGTAATCGGAACTGGGAAGAATATAGCCTGATCAACTATATTTGTCCAAGAGCCGACTAACGTATGCCAAGGAGTGTCTGCAATGGACAACAAATTTAAAACTTACCAAAAACATATCGTTAAAGAATACTAAGGGAGTATTCGAGTGCCTTCAACCATTAAACTTAAGAGTAAACTCCATGTGCTTTAGCTTATAGTCAATTCTTAACCCTATTCTCGTATAGACTCAAATGGCTGGATTCCATCACCCCGGTGACCCCTACTACCCCAACCAAGGTAATAGAGAAGGGATAGAGAATGATCCAGAAGAAGGAATGCAAGAAGAATCAGACTCAGATCCCGAGAACAATAACCTACCCTTAACGGCTCCAATTCAAAATCCTAATCCTCGACCGGAATTTCAGGGCTCGACGCCCCTTTGGGCAACTAACCTAAATAGGTGGAGCCGCGAGCAGGATCAACCCCTTCCATTCAACGGAGACCGAAGCTTCTACAACCTAAGCGAGGGAGGCTCAGCAGACAGAGCCCTTCCTATATTGGTTCGTCGGATTTCTCGCATTGGTGAACAAGGACGAACGACCATCCATCGAACTGAGGAAAATGATGCGAACACTGGAGTCAACACACTTCACATCCGACAGTTAGGATTAGCTCACGGGAGAATCGTAAATCGAAATGAAGCGTTGCAGAGAGAGCTAACGACAACTCAAACCGAAGTGATAGAACTTCGGGCACGCCAGGCAAGACATGAACTACGTATGCTCGAGATGGAGCGTCAGTTGGCAGAATCTAAGGCCCCTGTAGCCAGCTCGCGTAACAAATAAAACCTGTCTGACTTCCAAAATTTTGTCATAGCATAAGACCTCGGATAAAGTCCTTACTTTTCTTAACCTTGTAATCGAATACCTTTAGATAGGTCAAATTTTCCTAACTACAAAATGTAACGCACCATGTTTTATAATATATGAAGTATTTCCTTTATTAAACCCTTTGCATACTCCTCAAATTCATGAGTTTATCTACTCTCCTCATGAGTCGAACTCAAAACCCTATTCAGGGGTAAACCAAACTTTCAAATCATTAAAACTTATAGTTTTTCATGTTATTTCCTTATCAGAGCAATGTCTCCTCGTAGATCAGCACGTAGAAACGCAACCCCACCACCACCTCCTCAATATGACCCCAACATAGTGCAATCTGCTATCGCTGCGGCAGTAACAACTGCACTGTCTCAAGCAAACTTTAGCGGCACAGCAAGGACTGTAAATAATCAACTTACCAACGCAACCCCATTCCTACGATTGGACACCGCCACTTTGCAAGCTACAGTTATAGCCACCGTGGCAGCCATTATAGCGTACAATAACTCTGTCAACTCAAGCAGGGAAGGAAACGATATCAAAAATCCTAATCAAAGAAACAATCGAAGCCACCTACCAGTAGCTACCTACAAGAATACCGCAAGGTGCGAACACAAGAACATGAAACGAAAACCCTGGATCAAGAGGGGAGGCAAATCAACTTAAAGAAACGCCAAAAAGCAATCAACAAACCATACCCCTACACCCAAAAGGTCGTACAACGGCAACCATCCTAAGTGCAACCGATGCAACTTTCATCATCACGGACCCTGCCGTGAATTGCATTGCGTTAGTTGCAATAGAAAGGGACACACCGTCCGCTACTGCAGAGACCCAGCCCAACTAACTGCTCCAGCCACAAATATAAGAGTAGACCGTGCTTGTTTTGAATGCGGAGTAACGGGACACTTCCGAAGGGACTGCCTAGAGTCAAACATCATGAATGCTGGTGGAGGAGGCCGAGTATTCGCAATGGGCCAAGAGGAGGCTATTGCAGACCCCACGGTTATTTTGGGTACATTTCTCCTCGATAACTTATTTGCATACATTCCATTTGATAGTAGGGACGCAGAGGAGTTCCGTGAGTCACAAGTTAAAAATTCTACTCGAACAAACACCCTAATCATTAATCAAAACTTTCATAGTAGTAATAATAGAGATAGACTAAAAAGCACTGAAAACACATACGTAGAATGCACTATCCCATTAGCGAACGTCTTACAATGAGAAGTACCGACATCAGCATTCGACGTGGTTTGTTATGGCCCTAACCATACCAGTTCCATTAGTTATAAAAGACCCTTTCACTTTAACCATTGACTAATGAAACACGATCAATTCATAATGACAAACCCGGCACAAACCCTAATTGGTTTCTAGTTTCAAAACCCCGAAGTACTCATATGAGGAATCTTTACAACCTTCCCATAGTATCCCCCAAGCTCAAAAACTAGTAGTGAATTCAACCATGAACTTCAAAACATAGATGCCCTAATACATCGAGTGAATATGCTAACATTTAGAAGAACATAAGTAATTAAACCCAAAACCACACGATCCCGATCGGTCGAAGTAATAGGCGGAGTAATGAAGTTCCGGTGAAACACGCACATTAGGATCCATATTCATAAAGGAACAAGAGGAACAAATGGACCATAAGCACTCACGCCTGCCCGCAAGTGTTGGAGTCCCAGTCAAAATGCAAATTTCGGGACGAAATTCTCTCTAACGGGGGGATAATGTAACAACGGCAAAATTCAGTTCAAAATTTAAACTTTTATAAAACCGTAATTAAGTATACTAAGTGGTAGATATTGTAACAAGCTTTTCATACATATACAGAACACTAAAATCCGAGTTATAACGAAGAAGTTATGACCATTCTAAGTTTTCCGACAAAAACCGGCAATACGAAGTTACATAAAAACGCGAAGTTTCAATAAAATACTTTTTGACCTTAGGTGTCTAAATGAAATTCATAGATATCGTTAAACTACAAACGTACATAAAAAGAGTGCTCAAATCGGACATCGTATGAAAGTTATGATTTTTCAAAGTTCGGCATAGCAGCAGTCAGCTAAAAAATCGAATCGGAGATCGAGCGACTTTTGGCCAGAATGACCTAAACGAGAATCGAAGGTCTCGACAATGGTATTTCAGCGGTAAAAAGTCTGGCAAAAACCGACGTCAGATAAAGAAGTTATGGATTTTTAAAGAAATTCCTTAATCACGACATTTTATAAATAAATAATAAAAATAATTTAATAATTTGCCAACGGAGTCTAAACGAAAGTTGTAGAGCATAGTCTCACCTACGCGTGGATATAAAGACCATCGAAAACGGAGTTCGTATGAAGAAGATATGATTTTTGAAGTTTATTAAATAAATTATATATAAATTTAAATAAAAAATCTGGTAATATCCGAAGGGGGAGTCAGCATCCTCATCCGAGTTACGCGCTGCGTAGCCTCGTACGCCCCGGGTACGCGAAGGCCTTGGTCTCGGTCCGTCCACGTAGCCCCTATGTGAGCCTATGCGATCCGTCCCATCCGAAGCGATGCAGTCGAGGACTCGGTCACGGGTGACGCACGAGTACGCCCCGCGTACGAGCGTACGCCTCGCGTACCGAGGCTTCCCAGACCACTATAAATAGAGATGCGAGGGTTCCGGGAAATTCCCGAGAATCCCGAGAATCCCGAGAAAAATCCGTTTCCCGAGACGAAACTCTGCCCGGTTTTCTTCTCGCTTTGTTCAAACTTTCAAGTGAGTTCATACCCCTACAACCACACGTTAAATGCTTTTTAAATGCTTTTTAAACACTTTTAAGGGGGGGGGGGATACAAGTAAACACACGACTAAAATCGTGTGAAACATCGATCTTTTGCTATACGTTTCATACTGTTGTTTTAACTATCTTATGAATTCATCATCATGCAAAACACCTCACAACACAACTTTACCCTCTTGGGGTACAATAGGTTTTATAAATAGAAATATGTTTTATTTATACATTTACATACAAATACATCATATCAAGGGTAACCATCATTGCTAAACCGTTTTATACTTTCAAAGAACTTATGACTTATGCTTTGTCAAACATTGTGAAAAAGAATAAACTTTACATACAAAACTGCTACTTTAATACAAACTTAGTTGAGAATCCGTGAGACGTGTACATCTTCAAATACTGCCTTTTGTTAGAAGGCATCGCTACAAGTCCTGTCTATAACCAGAGTCTCCCATTCGGAGAATGTGTCAAATGTGTATAGATCTATATGGGAAGTCATGATCCCGCGCCCTGACTGTTAGCTACAGTCCATCCTTTGGGGTGACAGTTTGTCATAACGCTACGACGCCTGAAGAACGTCGCTACAGGCATATTATGTTTAGTATGGTTATAAAACTCACCGGATATACAATTATTATGGTATTATGCTTTTATGAACGAATAGCTATTAAAACTATTCTTCATCTAACAAGTGCGATCTTCGTATAGCTTTATTATATAAAACTATGACACAACTTTTAAGAACGTCGTTTGCTTGAGATTTTCGGTCTTAGAGACAGCCAGTTATGTTAGGAAAATAAGGGTTTGTCCTGTATACAAACCAAACAACTAATAGGAAAATAAGGGATTTTCCTGGTGCAATTATTTACAACTTATAACACGAACATTCATATGCATTTCATACTTTTATAAGAAAATAAGGGTTTTTCTTGGAAAACACAACAATTCATATCTCAACTATTAGGGAAAATATGGGATTTTCTGGATCTAATACATTCATTTTCAACACAACGAATCATAACTCTTTACATTTGAAATACTGCGTTTTCTGGAAAACATACACGAACTTTCGAATGGCGTACATTTTCTCAAAACACTACTCATGAACTCACCAACTTAATTGTTGACACTTTCTCTTTGAAATAACTTGTATTCTCAGGGAACCGCTAAGCAGATTTGGAAATTAACTTTTGGGGATTAACGTGATGACGTTAATTACTTCTTTTGAAAGATGTTTATGTATTTAACTTTTAAACATGTAACGAATACAATTATGTAAACATTTTGGAAACTTTAATATATATGGTGGTGTGTACTTTCCTTTGTATGAACTATTGTGATACTGAATATGACGTCCTCCGCCCCCGAACGTTTCCGCGATTTTGGTTTGGGGGTGTGACAAACTCTCACATGCACATTCCTTTTGTGTTTTGATGGTCATAGGTTAAGCATAAATGATGCTAGTCCAGTTTACAAGCCTTGGAAGGAAGTTAGGGCACCATTTGACCACTTTATAGGAGTTTACGGCCAAGGAACCATTCCTTGGGGGGTTGACGACTGTAATCTACTAAGGACATGGTTTCCTTCAAGTTTAAGGTCCCTAACACAATGGTGGTTGGTTCTAGACATTATTCCAAGCCATATGAGGTGTTTAAGGGGCAATTTAACACCTTAAATGGTGTTTACGGCCTAAGAAGGAGGGTTTAGGGTCCAAGAATGTTCTTTGGCTGTAAACTCATGTTTACTCCCCTAATGATAAGATTTTGGTGTTTTAAGTCCATTCATGTAAGCCCCTAAGTCATATCTAAGCACTAGAAGTGATTTGGAAGGGTTTTGGGGCTCCAAAACCCCATTTATGGGTGTTTACGGTTTGGGATTGTTCTTGGGCCGTAAACACATGTTTTTGGCACATTTGGATGATTTAAACACGGATTTGAAGGCTAAACAAGCTAATCTATAAGCTAGGATGGATTACTTACCAATTTGGAGCTTGAAAGGGGCGTTTTTGGATCAAAACTCGAGTTTTAGAGAGAGAGTAGAGAGAGAAAGTTATGAGGAGGTGGGAAAAAGTTCAAATGAAGTCACTCATACTTTATATAAGGCTTGAGTTTGTGGCCCGGTGGAAATCTTCCCGATATTGATGTTAAACGAGGCTTATGGTCGTACCCGATTAAGTGTTTGTAACCCAACGTGGTCGTAACTAAAAAATTTCCAAATAAATTTTGAGGGTGTTTTCATGTTTTTCTAATGCGTTTGGAAACTCATGAAGTCACAATAAAAGTCTTAATTCAATTACCCTAATTCAAAACGTTAACGGAAAAATTTGAATACAAACGGGTTTTATTGGCAGAAACGGCTTACAGTGACGGGATAATTTTCGGATTGTCACACAACACTTACGTCAGATCCTTGAAACACTCCGAATAGAGAAACTTTACGCGAAGTTCTCTAAATGTGAATTTTGGAATCGAAGAGTTGAATTTTTGGGACATGTGATTAGCGAAGAGGGTATTCACGTGGACCCTTCCAAAATCAAAGCCATTGAGAACTGGTCAGCACCAAAAACGCCTACATAATTCGTCAATTCTTATGCCTTGCTAGATACTATCGTATGTTTATTCAGAACTTCTCAAGGATCGCGAAGCAAATTACAAAATTGACCCAGAAAGTTGTGACCTTTGACTGGGAAGAGAAGCAAGAGAAGGCGTTCCAAACACTGAAACAAGCCTTGTGCACCGCACCGATATTATCGCTCCCAGAAGGGATACAAGATTCTGTCGTGTATTGTGATGCATCCAACCAAGGGCTTGGTTATGTTCATATGTGAAGAGGAAAGGTCATTGGTTATGCCTCACGCCAGCTTAAGACACACGAAGTTAATTACACCACACATGATCTTGAGTTAGGAGCAGTGGTATTTGCCCTGAAGATCTGGAGACACTACCTGTATGGTACAAAAAGCACTATCTTTACAAAGCACAAGAGCCTTCAACATATATTCGACCAAAAGGAGCTCAACATGAGACAACGACGGTGTGTCGAGCTACTCAATGACTACGAATGAGAAATTCGTTATCATCCCGGTAAAGCCAATGTAGTAGCTGATGCCATATGTCGGAAAGAATATTCTGCTCGAAGAGTCAAGTCTTTCACAATGACTATCCATTCACATTTGTCCACACAAATTAAGGAGACTCAGCTAGAAGCCTTGAAACCTAAAAATGTAACAGGTGAAACCCTTAGAGGGATGGATAAAAACTTAGAAGGCAAGGATGAAGAAGCTTTATACTTCATGGACCGGATCTGGACACCGAAACACGGTGGATTCAGAGACGTGGTCATGACTAAAGCACACAACACTCAATATTCGGTTCATCCAAGTTCATATAAGATGTATCTGGATCTCAAGAAACTATATTGGTAGCCTAACATGAAAGCAGAGATTGCTACCTTTGTAAGTAAGTGTCTTACATGCGCAAAGGTCAAGGTCGAGTACCAAAACCCTCAGGTTTACTACAACAACTGGAGATACCTGAGTGGAAATGGGAGCAGATTACTATGGACTTTATAACCAAGTTATCCAAGACAACAGGTGTACTTGATACCATATGGGTCATCGTCGATAGATTGACCAAAACCGCGAATTTCCTACCAATCAAAGAGACTGACAAGATGAAGAAACTGACCAGAACTTACCTTAGAGAAATAGAGTGACTTCATGGTGTACCCACATCTATTATCTCTAATAGAGACAGTAGATTCACTTCAAGGTTCTAGCAGTCATTACAGAAAGCACTAGAAACTAGGTTGGACATGAGTACAGCCTATCATCCGCAAACCGACAGACAAAGTGAGAGGACCATTCAAACGTTGGAATATATGTTGCGAGCCTGTGTGATAGAATTTGGGAAGGCATGGGATACTCATTTACCCCTAGTCGAATTCTCCTACAATAACAATTGTCACACGAGCATAAAGGCTGCTCCATTTGAAGCCCTCTACGGCTATAAGTGTAGACCCCCTCTGTGTTGGGCTGAGGTGGGTGACACACAGTTAGCTAAAGGACTAGTTCTTGACAGCACTCTCACAGGTCCGAAACTCATATGCGAAACGACGGAGAAGATCATTCAGATTCGTGAACGATTGAAAGCCTTTAGACACTGACAGAAAAGCTACGCAGACAAGAGAAGGAAACCATTGGAATTTAAGGTTGGAGACCACATTCTATTGAAAGTCTCACCCTGGAAGGGCTTGATATGCTTCGAAAAGTGTGGAAAGCTATATCCAAGATACGTAGGGCCTTCCGAGATTCTCACTAGAATCGGCCCTGTAGCTTAAAACTCAAACTACATCACGAACTTAGTAACATACATCCTACTTTCCACATATCGAACTTGAAAAAGTGTCTGTTCGACGAGACTATTGTAATCCCACTCGACGAGATTGAGATCAACGAGAGCCTCAACTTTGTGGAAGAACCATTAGAGATCATGGACCGGGAGGTCAAGCAAACGAAACAAAGCCGCATCTTGATAGTGAAGGTTCGTTGGAATGCCAAGAGGGGACTTGAATTCACTTGGGAGCGTGAGGATCAAATGAAGTTGAAATAACCTCATCTTTTTAATTAGTTATATTGTAAATACCTAATTGCTTAAACTCTAATTTCAGGACGAAATTCTCTCTAACGGGGGGATGATGTGACAACACAAAATTTCTATCTTGTACAATCAATCAATTCAATCCAAGTCAGACTCGTTGCTGCTATCTTTTAGCACTGATTAGGGTCTACTTGAGTGTTCTAAGCGTAGTGCAATCAAGGTATGGGTCTAGGGATGAGTATATGTGAGTTCAACACCTTTCAATTGAGCCAAACACTCGTTCATAAGGAGTGTGCGGCCGCATACATGGGTGTACGGCCGTACACCCATCCTAGTCGTACAATCATGTGTACATATGATGTATTCTTCCATTTTTCATCACTTTACACTCTTACAAGCATAGAAATTAGATTTCTCTCTCAACTATATTCAAGATTTACACTTTGATCTTCAAATAAGTAAGTGCTCTCATCCTTTGAGTTGTTGATACATGGCTTTAACTAGCATCATCCTTTCATTTCATCCATGAAATTCATCTTTTTGGGTTAGATCTTCCAGAATACCAAGAACACACACTAAGTTTTTGGACCTTAATCACCCCCTTCAAGCTTCTAAAACGCGAGTACTCCTTCCATAGCTTGTTATATGCTAGAAACTCTTGATGATTAACATAAAATCGACCATTTTTGAAGATCATCAAGGGTGTATGTTGGATGCCATTTTATGCATCTTTTAGGGTAGTTTTCCTTATCATTTAGGGTCATATTTTGTACATTTACATGTCATTTATTTAAATAGTGTTCAGCTCATGGATTTTGTTAGAATTCTCGTACTGCTCATGTTTTTATGTCGATTTTAGATAGTTCGAGTGGAGCAGTGCTTTGGGAGCAGTTGGATGCACGTTTGAAGCTTAAAATGGAGCTTGGAACTTATGGAGTATGTTGAGGAATGATTGCAATATGTGATCACACGAAGATAGAATTTGCAATCTAAATTTAAAGGATGTTGCTGGCAGCTTTGACCCCCTGTCAGTATTTTGATCATATCTCGAGAACTGTAACTCCGATTGACACAATTCAAAATGATCTGAAAAGTAGATGAAATTTCGGACGGCTTAGTGACAACATGAAATCGTAGGTTGCCTTCATGCGATCTCATGGGGCCCTTTTGCAATCGCAAGTTAGGTCGCTACTTGTCTTCGAGGTTCTTTTGTGCCAAAAATTCATCCGAAAGTGAAAAATCTATACCTGCGATCGCAAGTTGTGTAGATGCGGTTGTAGGTTGGCCAAAAAGTGTCAAAGAAGCATCCTACTTCATTAAAAAGGCACAAGATGCGTTTCCTTCAAAACCTGCGATCGCTGGTTGTCTACATGTGATCGCATGCGTGTCGTTTTTGCTGCTGGACCCTGACAGCATTCTTGTAACCAAAGTTGGCGATTTCAAAGGTACCAGATGACGAAAATACAATTTTGGAGGTGTTTCTTCTCCGATTTCAACGATTTCTGAAGATCTGAAGACTGTAGATCATCTCCTTCAAGTAGATTAGTAAGATTAGTTGTTTGATGTCTATTTTCATTTGTTTTTATCATATTTTGGCAATGTCTGGCTAAACCCTAGTTTTCAGTTCTACAAAGACAAGTACCTTTCATGTGATTGATCATTGGATCTGGTTTCTGTTTTGTGTTTCTATCTAGATTCTTCAGTTTTGTTGTTAACGAATGTTTGATTTTGATTCTTGTTAGTGTGATCACCTAGCAAGGGTTTTATCATTCCAGTTAATCGGTTAATAGAATCCGTAATTATTATTGTCAACTGGTAAAAGTAACAAGTATCAGATTGGTTCCGTGTTGGGATTTAACTCTGGTATCAACTGTAAAAGTCATACCTTTACGCTTTCGAGCTTGTGAGAAGTATTCGATATTGATGGGAATTTTACATAGATCTTAATGCAACTTTTCTGATCTTAATTAAGAGCTTGTTTGATTAGACAGTAAAAAGTTAGGGTTAATTGAAGAGCTTGTTTTGGTTAACTAAATAAGTTAAAAGTGAATTTACTAGAGCTTGTTAGTTTTTCTCAGTACCATCTTAGATAGAACGCATCTCAAATAATCAGATGTGGATCAGTTACATGATTAGGAAAGTCACAACAGAGCTGAAACCATTTTTATTATTGATTTCCATTTAGTTTAATATCACTGTAATTTTGGTTTTTAGTTTAATTCAAATCCCCCTTTTACATTTTCTGTTTCTTGACTAGATTGTGCCTGATACAAAAACGCATTGACCATTAGGCTGTGTCCCTAAGAATTCAACCTTGCTTCCCTGTGCTGTATTTTTAGTGCTACCAGCAGTGATAATTTATTTGCTTAATACGTGTGCGACAGCATATTAACAAGTTTGTGCCGTTGTCGGGGACACGGTGCTTTCTAATAGTTTTATGCCAAGAATTTTTCATTTAGGTACACCTTTAGTTTTTGATCCAGAAATCGAGCGAACTGCAGGGAAACTGAAGAAACAAGCAGCAAGAAAAAAACAATCAGCTGGTCTCTTTGGTTCATCATCTTCCATACCCCCAGAAACCTCCACAGTACAAGGCACTCCCTTGTGGAACGAATCCGATCCTTTTTTTTTTCCAAAAAGTACCCCATCTTCTCCTCAAAATAGCCCATATAAAACTTACTCCCCACCCTCTTCCATTAAAACTAAATCTACAGACTCTTCAGAAAACGAATTTGAAGACTTAACCATGAGTGGAGACGAAGCAGAAAAGACCCTTAGAGAATGGGCTACTCAAGAGGTCAACCAACAACCCCTTTGCATTACGTTTCCAAAAGCCCAGGACTTTGAACTTAAATTTGGGCAAATTCGTCTTCTTCCTACTTTTAGAGGATTGGAAAATGAAGACCCACATAAATTCCTTAAGGAACTTCATGTGGTATGTTCAGGAATGAAGCCCCATGCTGTCACAAAAGACCAGACAAAGTTAAGGGCATTCCCCTTTTCACTTCAAGATTCTGCAAGGGAATGGATATATGAAGTCCCATCTGGTTCCATCACAACTTGGACAGAACTTGCAAAGCTATTTTTAGAGAAATACTTTCCAGAAACACGAGTCTCCAATCTCAAAAGAGAAGTCCTTAGGATCAAACAAGGAAGACGAGAAGCTCTACATACTTACTAGGAAAGGTTCAAGAAACTTCTAGTTCGGTGCCCACAACATGGGATCATCGATTATCAGCATTACAACTATTTATGCGAAGGTCTGACACCCTTGGAGAGGTACCTGATAAATGGTTCTGGTGGTGGTTCCTTGGGTGATATGACACCAAATGAAATCAGAGAGCTTAGTGAAAAGCTGGCGATCTAGTCTAAACATTATGGAAATGAAGATGAGTGGTATCCAAATCAGCTAAGCGGAGTTAGAAGTCAACAATTTTCAGCTAGAAGCTCAGATATCTGAACTGACGAAAGTTGTTCTGCTCCTGACGAAAGAAAAAGTAGTTGCGAAGAAACCATGTGGTATATGTTTGAAGACGGAACATCGAACATATATGTGTCCGTTACTACAAGAGGATACAACTACAGTAAAAGCTATTGGAGGCTATCAGAATAATTACCAGAATAATTTTCCGCAAAAGCAACAATATCAGATGCCACCCGGATTTCAGCAACATCGAAATTATCAACAACCGGGCTTTCAACAAAACTTTCAACATCAAAACTTCTAGAACCCGAATTTCCAGAACTAGAACTTGCAACATCAACCTCGTAGTTCTAGCATGTCCTTGGAGGATATTTTTAAAAGTCTTTCCACGAGCACCCAAGCATTCCAAACAGAAACAAGAGCAAGCATAAAAAATCTGGAGCAGTAGCTGTCTCAACTTGCCACTTATGTGGGTCGTCTAGAGTCTCAAGGAAAGTTACCAGGACACACAAAAAAGAATCCGACGCACAACGTGAGTGCCATTTCCTTGAGAAACGACAAAACATATGAAGGCCGAAATGCATCTGAACCAGAAAACAAGGCTGAGGAAGAATTTGAAGAAGTTCTGGTAGAAGAAGGAGATATGGAAGAGACAGAAAAAAGAGTTGAAGTTGAAGAATACGAAGAGGTGTTGGTTGAATAAGAATCTGAAAATCTGGAAGAAAAGGAAACTCCGACACTACTCAAGCCAATTTTGAAGGAGTAGAAGCCACTACCGCCCTTTCCATCGTGACTGAGAAGCACAAAACGCGAGCATGAGGATGATGAACTTATGGAATTTTTTCGCAAAGTTGAGGTAAACATCTCGTTACTTGATGGTATAAAACACATTCCTCATTATGCTAAGTTTTTAAAAGAATTATGCGTCTCAAAGGAAAAACTGAAATCTAATGAAACAATTAAAGTTGGCAAAAATATATCCTTTATTTTACAAAAAGGTTTGCCTCCAAAGTGTAAGGATTCGGGGATTTTCTCAGTTCCTTGTAAATTGGGGAAACTTAATTTTCCAAAAGCCATGCTTGATTTAGGACCGTCAGTTAATGTCCTTCCCTATTCTATTTTTGAAAAATTAAAATTGGGATCTTTGCAAAAGACCGGGACCATCATCTAGTTGGCGGATCATTCAACAGTACACCCAAAAGGTGTGCTTGAGGATGTTCTTGTCTAAGTGGGTGAGCTTATTTTTCCCGCTGATTTTTATATATTGGACATGGGAAACTTGCAAACTTCAGATGCGAACTCTATTATTTTGGGAAGGCCTTTTATGAAAACTGCAAAAACGAATATTGATGTTTTTAATGGCATGATTTCAATGGAGTTTAATGAGGTAGTGGTTAAATGTAACACCATAAAGTTCAAATCAATTTTTTTGCATTTTATAAAAACATAATTCATTTATTATTCATAAAAACATCATTGTTTGAAACTCAAATTCCTAGCATATAACAATCCCAAGATCTCATAGCATAAAAATCCCATGTGTGTACTGATCAGGCCGACGCCTTCCCGCGATCCTCACTAGTACCTGAAACAAATAACACCAACCACTGTAAGCACGAAGCTTAGTGAGTTCCCTAAAATACCATATATATATAACACATATTAGCCACTCGAGGCTATAACTCTATGGGTCCGTGCACCATACTCTATGAACCCTTAGGCTCTATCTCTGTGAACCTTCCGGTTCAAACTCTATAGCATGCACATCATAAATCACATAGAATAATGCAGTGCAACACATAACACATATATAGCATACAACACTGTATCACATAACTCTAATTACCTACTCAAGGTAGAGTATAGTGAGAAGACTCACCTCACGTATCTCGGTAACTCGTAAATGCCGGAAATCACTAGTGCTCGATCTCCCGAGCTATCGTCCTCCTATAACACAAGTATATCTCTAATTAACACTTTCCCAACTATGGTTGACTAATTCTACCAAATCAACACCAGTCAACTCTGGTCAATGGTCAATGGTCAACCCAACTCGCTGAGTCTGGCGTGGACTCGCCGAGTCCCTACGGGGACCCGATTCCTCTGAATCCCTTCCGACTCACCGAGTCACTCACCCAACTCGGTTACTCAACCCCTGGTTCAAAAACACGGAACAACTCGTTCCAACTCGTCGAGTCTGCCTATGGACTCGACGAGTGCATTCCATGCACAACCCCAAACGACCTTCTGAGGTCAGATATGTTCCTCTAACTCATAGATATAGTCTTTCCAAGCTTATTTATCACGTAAAGTTTATGTCTTGGCGCTCATATCACACCTATTGACTCATAAATAGTGTTTTAACCCCAAATACAATGATCCCAAACCAAAACCTCCATAGACTCATATAAAGCTTGGACAAAGAGGCACTTTGGACCTCCATGGGTCTAGATCCAGAACCTAACTCGCTAAGGGACCATGGGAGCACTAGATCTAGTCACAAAAAGGGCTCAATAAGCCCTAAATCAACATGAACATCACCACAACAGAAAATGGTTCGAAAATAGTACCTCAAACATGATGTTCTCGACCTCAGATCTTCAGGAAGTTAACCCTCTTGCTTCATCTTGGCTATAGCTTCCTTTTCCATGCTAGACAACACCTCCAAGGTTGACAATGGCTCCTTCTCTCACTCCAATCGCTGAAGCTCACTAGGGTTTCGCTCTGGGGGCTGGTGAGCACAAATGATGGCCATAAGGCACTATAAATAGGTCCCAAACCCAAGAAATTAGGGTTTCATTAAATAGTGCGGACTCGCCGAGTCCACCAATGCGACTCGTCGAGTCCGGTCATTAATCCGGGTGAGAAATCGCGTCTCTACTCGGCGAGTCTACGCACCAACTCGCCGAGTTCTTCCACAAAACTTGAAATAAAATGAGTAAATATAATACCTGAAATTCCGGATGTTACAATTCTCCCCCACTTGAAGCAGACTTCGCCCTCGAAGTCTCATCCCTGAAATAGCTCCGGATGCTGCTCACGCATCTCTCGCTCTGGCTCCCAAGTCAACTCGGATCCTTTCCAATGTTGCCACTGAACCTGTACTAGAGGCACCTCCTTGTTACTCAGAACCTTGATCTTCCGATCCACAATTGAAATTGGTCTCTCCACGTAGTTCTGGCTCGCATCCACCTGAATGTCCTCTAATGGCACTACCGCCGACTCGTCGGCTATACACTTCCTCAACTGAGACATGTGGAAGGTATTATGAATCCGCTCCAACTCCGCAGGTAGCTCCAGGCGATACGCTATCCTGCCCACCCTCACGATTAATCTAAACGGCCAAATATACCGGGGCCCTAGCTTGCCCCTCTTCCTGAATCGAATCACTCCTTTCCAAGGAGATACCTTCAGGAGAACATAATCACCGACCTGGAACTCAAGCTCGGATCGTCGCCTATCCGCATAACTCTTCTAGCGGCTTTGCGCGGTCAACAATCTCTGCCTGACCCGCTGCATCTGCTCTGTCGTCTGAAGCACAATCTCCGTGCTGCCCATCACTCGTTGCCCTACCTCTCCCCAACAAATGGGAGTCCAACACCTCCTCCCATACAACAGCTCAAAAGGCGGCATACCAATGCTCGAATGATGGCTGTTATTGTAGAAGAACTATGCCAAGGGCAAATACGTGTCCCAACTTCCGCCAAAATCCAACACGCATGCTCGGAGCATGTCCTCGAGCGTATGAATCGTCCGCTCGCTCTGACCGTCAGTCTGTGGGTGGTATGTGATACTAAAATGCAGCCTCGTACCCAACTCCTCATGGAATTTCTTCCAAAATCTGGAAGTGAAACGCACATCTCGATCTGACACAATCGAGGTCGGCACTCCATGCCGCGATACCACCTCTCTCACATATACCTCTGCTAACTTCTCCACGGAAGAGCTCTCACTAATGGCGAGAAAGTGAGCGCTCTTTGTCAAACGGTCTACAATCACCCAAATCGCATCGACGCCCCTCGCCGTTTTTGGCAATTTGGTGATAAAATCTATGGATATCTGCTCCCATTTCCACTTTGGGATTTCCAGTGGTTGCAACTTACCATGCGGTCTCTGATGTTCGGCCTTAACCCTACGACAGGTTAGGCACCTCTCAACAAACCACGCCACATCTCTTTTCATACAGGGCCACCAATACTCTCTCTTAAGATCCAGAAACATCTTAGAGGCCCCAGGATGGATCGAGAATCTCGATCTATGCGCCTCCTCCATCAAGATGGTACGTGTTCCTCCAACAAACGGTACCCAAATCCGACCCTGGAAGGTCATAAGCCCTCTGCTATCGGTTACGAACTCTGATACCTAACCGATAACTCGCTCTCTCTTACGGTTCTTCGGTCTTACTGCCTCAGCCTGAGCCCCTCTTACGGTGTCCAACACCGTTAATCTCATACAAATATCCCGAATCGGGGCGTTCTCTGCCCTACGACTCAGGGCGCCGACTACCATTTTATCCTTGCCCGGGTGGTATAGGATCTCACAATCATAATCCTTTACTACATCCAACCATCTTCTCTCACGCATGTTCAGGTTTGGCTGATCCATCAAATACTTCAAACTTTGGTGGTCCGTGTATATCGTACACCGAACCCCATACAGGTAATGGCGCCAAATCTTGAGGGCGAATACCACAACCCCCAACTCTAGATCGTGGGTGGGATACCTTGCCTCGTGAGGCTTCAGCTACCTTGATGCGTACGTGATCACATGTCCTCTCTGCATCAACACCGTGCCCAACCCAGATATCGATGCGTCATAATACACCACGAAGTCCTCCATTCCCTCTGGAAGAGCCAACATAGGGGCTTCGCACAATGTCTGGCGAAGAGTCTCAAATGAGGCCTGCTACTCTGGGCCCCAGCTGAACACCACACCCTTCCGGGTCAACCTAGTGAGAGGAACAACAATCTTGGAGAAATCCCTTATGAACCTCCGATAATAGACGACCAACCCTAGAAAACTCCCAGCTCAACACCGCCTCCATCTTGGCTGGATCGACCAAGATCCCCTTTTGGTTAACGAGGTGACCAAGGAATTGCACCTCTCGCAACCAAAAATCGCACTTGGAGAATTTGGCATAAAGCCTCTCCGATCTCAGCACACTGAGGATTTCTCGCAAATGCTCCTCATGCTGCTCCCTGGATCTCGAGTACACCAAAATGTCATCAATGAACACAATCACTGATCGATCCAGCATCGGTCTACATACCCTGTTCATGAGATCCATGAATGCTGCAGGCGCATTGGTGAGCCCGAATGGCATCACCATGAACTCGTAATGCCCATAACGAGTCCTGAACGCGGTCTTCTGGATATCCTCCTCACGCACCCTCATCTGATGATATCCAGACCTCAGATCAATCTTGGAAAACCAAGATGCTCCCTGCAGCTGATCGAACAAATCATCGATCCTTGGCAAGGGATAACGGTTCTTGACCGTTAGCTTGTTCAACTCTCGATAATCTATGCACATTTGGTGCGAACTATCCTTTTTCTTCACAAAAAGGATCGGTGCTCCCCACGGCGAGCTGCTCGGCTGAATAAACCCCTTCCCCAGCAGCTCCTGAAGCTGCGAGGATAACTCATGCATCTCTGGAGGTGCAAGGCGATAGGGCACCATGGCAATAGGTACTGCCCCCGGAATCAAATCAATGTGAAACTCAACCTGCCTCTTGGGAGGCACACCCGGTAACTCCTCGGGAAAGATATCCGAAAATTCCCGCACTATCGGAACCTCTTCAACTGCACTCGGTCTCTCTGCACCAACTCGCATATCAATCACATATGCTACAACACTACTACAGCCCTGCTGTAGACTCTGTCTCGCTCTAGCAGCCGAACAAAACGCTGAATCAGGAAGGGTACCCTCACCGTATACCGTAAGAACTCCCCCACCTGGGTCTCGTATAGTCACCAGCTGCCGCTCGCAATCGATAATGGCTCCAAATCTGCTCAACCAATCCATGCCTACGATGACACAGACGTCCCCCATCGCAATCGAGACCAAATTAATAGGAAACTCTACACCGAAGATCTCGAGTACACACCCTCGAATCACCTCTGTGGCATACACTGCTCTCTCGTCGGCGATGGAGACTTTCAGAGGTCGAATCAACGCCTCCTGACTAATACTGATGTGTTGACTAAAAGCCAACGATATAAAAGATCGACTCGCACCCGAGTCAAATAACACAAAAGCAGGTACAGAACTCACAAGAAAAGTACCTATGCATATCATAATATAAGCACCAAATCTAAAACATTAAAATAAATACATGAAAGGATACATACCAGCCACGACATTGGGCGCTGCGCGGACCTCTTCCGCAGTCAACTAGAAGGCTCTCCCCCGAGCCTTCGGCGTCTCGGTCTTCACCGGCCGACTATCCGAAGCTCTAATCGCAGCAGGGGCAGTCCCCTGAGAAGCTCTCTGTGCTGACCCTCGCAGCAGCGGACACTCAGCCTTCCGGTGTCCGGTCTGGTTGCAGTGGAAACACACTGCAAACCCCTTGGGGCAGTCCTTGGCCATATGCCCCTCCTTGCCACACTTGTAGCAACATCCAGCTCTACAAACTCCATCATGACCCTCGCCACACTTTCCACAAGTGCGGCCCTTCTGGCTCCCTACTATGGGATCAGCGGGCTTGGCCCGCTTGGCTGTTGGCTGGGACTGTGCCGGTCGCCGATCCCTCACCTGAGACTCCGCCTCCTCCCTGGCCTGAGTCTCTAGCTCGATCTCCCTCTTCTGGGCAATTGCCTGAAGCTCGTCAAATGTTCGGTACGAGGAGTTCGCCATGAAATCCCGAATATCTCTCCTCAAAATACTCAAATAACGGCTCATACGTGCCTGCTCAGTAGACATGTGCTCAGGGCAGAACATTGCCCTCTCATGAAACATCCTGGTAATAACCGTAACAAACTCCGTACCCTGCTTGAGGGTCGAAAACTCCTGTGCCAACCGATCCCGTTCCACCGGGGGAACGTACTCATCACGAAACATGAAGGTGAACCTCTCCCAGGTCACTGCAGAAAGCTCTGCTGGAGAATAGTGTGCTGTCGTGAACTTCCACCAATCCTTCGCCCCCAGGCGAAGCTGGTTCAGCGCAAACCGAACCCTAAAGTGCTCCAGGCACGAGCATGTATAGAAACACCCCTCAATGTCAGATACCCATCTCATCGCTGCAATCGGATCCTGCGTCCCATCAAACTCTGGTGGGTTCGTGTTGCTAAACTCCCTGAACAACCACGAGTCACCTCTTTGCGGCCTAGCAGCAGCAATGGATGCGGTGGCTGCTGCAACAGCAGCCTCAGAAAGAGCGGCATAATGCTCGTCAAAATTCTCAATCAGCGTCGTCTTGATAGACCCGAACATCTCTGGCATCTCTGCTCTGATGGCCGGAGCCTCCTCCTCATGGATGATCCGACAGATCTCCTCATCACTGGTCTCGCTGCTCTCTGGCACATGACGTGTCCTCACCATGATCTACCTCTGAAAAACAACATACGATATATTAGAAACTCAGTCGAGCATACTCGCACTCGATAACTCGTCCGTCCTTGATCCCCGGAATCCCGAAGATTCTTACTTGAACTCTACACCGTCCCGGTGTTTTCAGTAGTACGGGCCCAATACTACCTTCCACACCGCATCAGTATACACCCCAAGTTCTCCTCCTAGGATCCCAAGTCCCAAGTACTCTATTATGCAAAATCCTTTCTCTAACAGATCTCTCATAAGCTCCTCGCTGCTACCTACTCACTCTCAAGCATCTCATAACAGATCACCTCCCCCTAGGCTAAGGCATCACAAATTAGGCCACTCTAGTCCTAATAGGAGTACCTAGCCCACTCTAGCACGAGAATACATCTTGTCAATATCATAAGCATATAACATAAAGGTATCTTGGGAAATCACAGTTCGGGCGCTGACTGATCGTACACACGACTCTGCTCTGCGTTTTCCAAAAATCTTTTACTCTCTTTAAAAAAAAACTTGGTTCTCTTTTGAAAATATTTGTCAAATCCTCAATTTGAGTTCAAATACACCCGAAGGTGTACTCGAATCACTCAAACCAAGGCTCTGATACCAACTTGTAACACCGTAAATTTCAAAACAATTTTTCGCATTTTATAAAAACATAATTCATTTATTATTCATAAAACATCATTGTTTGAAACTCAAATTCATAGCATATAACAATCCCAAGATCTCATAGCATAAAAATCCCGTGTGTGTACTGATCAGGCCGGCGCCTTCCCGCGATCCTCACTAGTACCTGAAACAAATAACACCAAACACTGTAAGCACGAAGCTTAGTGAGTTCCCCAAAATACCATATATATATATAGCACATATTAGCCACTCGAGGCTATAACTCTGTGGGTCCGTGCACCCAACTCTATGAACCCTCAGGCTCTATCTCTGTGAACCTTCTGGTTCTAACTCTGTAGCATGCATAGTGTTGGGTTGTAGATTTGTTTAATATTGCGTCATTGGGCTCGGTTAATTGTTCAATTATTTTGTACTCCGGTTTGGGCCTGTCCAACCGTGAGCCTGTTAGGTTTACTATATAACAATATGCTTGCATGCATATTAGGTTAACGATCTAGAATACAAGATAGAGAATTACGATAGCTTTGATTTTCTTCATCGTTCCTATAAACCTTTTAACCCTCTACAGTTGATGTTCTTGATCGAGCTCTTCTGAGGGTTGTTTTATAATCATTCGACACGTTTGATTCATTCTTGAGTTGTTTATTGTTTTCGTGTTCTTGCTGTTTAATCGTTATTTTACCTGTTTGAGATCTAATCGATCTTCAAGATTAAGTTTTAATCTCATCAATTGGTATCAGAGCAGGAGGCTGTGTAATCGATACACTTCTTTTCTGAAAAAGGTTTTCGATTAGGGTTGTTCCGCAATTACTGATATTTATTGAGCCGTCATCTCATTATTGACGTATCTCGATATTTATTGTTTTGCCCTAATATGATCTATTACAAGTCTGATCTTTGAACAGGTTATTCAATCATTATGGACGAGTCGCAATCGAATCCCATCAATATTTCAAACAGCATTGGATCAACAACGAAGATTCCCATTCTGTACACCCATGATTATGAAGTCTGGGCGCATCACTTTGAAGATTATGTTATAGGATCTGAGGATAATGGATACCTCATCTGGGAAGCAATCATTAATGGACCGTTTTCTCATTCTGCAACTTCAAGGATTATTAAAACTCAAAAGGAGTATAATGATCTTCTGAAAGATGTTAAAGATATTGCACAAGATGAAAAGGATAAATTTCAGTGCAATATCAAGGCGTTAAGATTGATCAGATTCGCACTTCAGTCCGACACTTTTAGACTGGTGAGTTCATGTACGACGGCAAAAGAAATATGGGACAGGTTACGTGAACTGTACTCTACAGACGAAGATCTAGAACACTCCATTCAAACATTACTCTTGTCTGAGTTTGGTGAATTTAGGCAAGGAACTGAAGAAACCGTGACCCAAACGTTCGATCGCTTCAATCATCTTCTTAGCAAGATGATCAAACATGACATCGAAAGAAAGCTTATTGAGCAGAAGGTTATGTTCTTAAATGGTCTAAGATCAGAGTGGAGGGCAGTCGTGTCCACAGTTAAAGCCCACGAGCAATTTAAATCATATTCCTTGGCGAAACTGGTGGGCATTCTCAAATCTCAGGAGAAGATTGTGTTGCTAGAGAAGAATGTGGTTTCAAGCCTAGGTTCGTTAGCCCTCCTGTCCAAAAGTAAAGCTGTGATGGAAGACGAAGACCTCAACTTGGAAGATTATGACCTCACGTCTGAGGATTATGCTATGATGGTGTCTAACCCCAAGAGGTTCATCAAGAAGAGATTTCCCTCCAACAAAAACCGAAACTGGCAGGGGAGTTATAGTTCTGAAAAGGTTAAAGATGAAACGAAGGTTGAAGAGTCTAAGAAGGAACCGAAGGCAGAAGGTGATTCTGGAGTAAGCTGTTACTATTGTGGTGGAAAGAACCACTATGCAAAGGATTGTGTCCTTAAAAAGATGGCTGAAAAGGATGAGGAAAAGGATGAGGAAGCTTTGCTGCAGAAAAAGCTTGATGAGATAAGGAAGAAGAAATCTACCGCTAACCCTTCTATGAAAGCTCTAATTGTGCAGGGTTCGGTTGCTGATGACGAGTTCGGTAGCGTGGAAGTTTGGTCAACCGACTCTGAAGACGATGAAGTGAGGAAGCCTTCTCATGGAAAGGCCTGTGTGGCTAAAGAAGAAAGCAGTGGAGGAAGGTGTTTGATGGTGTCCGACGTATCTCAGATGAGGGGATACAACAATGATGGTGGGAATAATGAACCGAAGGAGCAACAGGATATGTGCTTTACAGCAAAGCCGCTCAGTGTGTAGTTCAACGAGCTCGACGAACTGATCAAGAAGGTACAATCCATCTTTGTCTCATTTAAAGTCCCACAAAGCTCATATGAAAAAGAACTAAAAAGTGTTAATTCAAGAATCTCTCATCTAGATAGTAGTTTAACTCAAACTCGAGTCACCAATTCTAACCTAACTGACCAATTAAGCAGGTTGTCTTCGAAGAGTGAGGAACGACGCATGTGGATTGAACTAAAGGAGTTGGAATTAATCAAAACAAAAGATGAAAACATTTATTTACAGAGAGACAATTTAAAGTTGTTGAAACAACGAAAATTTTTTTGTTTAATTGCCAAACGACTTTACACTAATATTACTCAGCTTCATTTGGATTGTGAAATAGGACAAAAGATTCATCGCATGATTTTACCCTTCCTTGAATTTAAGGAGGATGAAATTGATGCTGAAGCGTATAATTGTGAGAGTGTTATTTCATCTGAGGATGTGAATCCGACGTACATGTATGGACTGGACAAAATAGAATCTTTCATTAAATCCAAGGACCATAAGTACATGCTTAAAAACCTTTTGGATGAAAATGATAAACTGAAACTGAGAACCGAAACCATACAAAAATTTGATTCTTTAAACGCCAACTTGAGCTCAGAAAATAAAATTGATGTTGAAAATGCATCTGAGCTTAATGAGGACGATAATATGAGTGAAATTTCTGTAGAGGACACGGTTGACTGCTCAGAATTTGTAAAAAGCGAATCCGAAAACCACAAGAATCTAATTTCAGAAAATTCAGTAGAGTTCGCTCGTTTGTCCCAACAAAAGTCCCCGATTCTTGCAGAGAAGGCCGTAGTATATCAAAAGGTTAGAACCACTCCAATTCAGGTATACAAGGTCACAGGCGTAACCGAACATCAGACTGCTGAACTCACAGCTATTGTAAACGAAGACAATGCTGATGGCTGCGATGAGTTCTTCTGGTCAGCTCCAATCGATAATGCTGATGAAACAGTAGGTTTGTCTGAAAGGACCTCATGGAAAAGCAAAGGGAGATACGTACCAGAACCCTTGAATAAACCTGATAACTTCGATGTGCCAAGCACAAGCGGTACGAAAGACATTCCTCAAGAAAAAGGAATTCCAGCAAAAGAAGTCACAACTTCAAGTGAAACTTCCTCAGTTCAGAGTGAACCAGCCATAGAAAAACTGAAACCGAAAGCTAATATCCATCATCAACCGAAGCAGATGAGAAATCACAAACGTCAAAGGAATCAGAGATACAGGAAGAATCTCTCTGAAAGAAAACAGTTCTGGCAATCCCAGAATGCTTATTTCTCTCATCAAGACAAGAACCTGAAGTATGAGAAAAATCCTGTTGAAATGCACGAGAGCCACAACAACCGAAAGCAAAGGTTCGGTTCAGAGAACGAAACCAACCGAAAGGAAAGGTTCGGCTCTGAGAATAACTCCAACCGAAAGCAAAGGTTCGGTTCAGAGAAGGAAACCAACCGAAAGCAAAGGTTCGGTTCTGAAATCAAAAGAGATCAAAACTCTAAGGTCAGTCCCACAAATGATCAAAAGCAAAAGGGTCACCTAGAGTCTCCAGCCAAGAAGTCATCTCAATCTAAGCCCTCTCAATCTCACTCATCTACTTCTTCTAATTCTTCCAATTATTCTCCACCTCTTTCTAAATCCCATTCTGCTCTTTCTCAAAAATCTCAATCATCAGCAGAACAAAAGGGAAAATAGAAGGTTTCAACGTCTGAACCAGAGTCAAAACCAAACGCACCTAATCCTAATAAAATCAAAGTTTTTACCATCAAAAAGAAAGATGAAACAACACTAATAAAATGAACATATCTTGTTGACATCTCTCTTACTATTCCTGTTCTTGTGAAAGGTTCACGGGGACCCAAGAAACTTTGGGTTCCTAAATCTGCTTAATTTTGCAGGTTATTAGTGACGAGCAGTTTGACGAAGAATGATACATTGATAGTGGCTGCTCGCGTCACATGACAGGGAGGAAAAAAGAACTAAGGGAATACAGGTCTCTTTCAAATGGTGGAAACGTCAAGTTCGGGAACAACTCCTTCGGCACCATAAAAGGATATGGAATGATTACTAACGGTGATTTCACAATAAAGAAGGTTGCATACGTGGAAGGGCTACAACACAACCTCATCAGTGTATCTCAGCTTGTTGGAGGTACCGGTCTCAAAGTCTCGTTCGATGATGAGGGTTCTGAAATAATTGAGAAGTAGACGAAAAGAGTCATTCTCAAATCTGAACGCAAAGGTGAAATGTTTCCTCTAAACATCAAACCCATCAAAGGAAACCCAGCCATCTGCTTGTTATCAAAAGCGCAATCTGACGAAAGCTGGCTGTGGCACCGAAGGCTCTCTCATCTTAACTTTAAAGACATGAACAAACTTGTCACTGGAGGTCATGTTCGAGGTCTCCCACTGCTCAAGTATGATAGAGATCATTTGTGTGCTGCATGCGAAATGGGAAAGCAGAGTCGTCAAAGTCATCCATCTATAATAAACACTAAAGTTGTTGAACCACTTGAATTACTTCATGTTGATTTGTGTGGTCCATCATCTATCGAAAGCATTGGTGGTAGCAAGTATATACTTGTTATTGTTGATGACTTTTCACGTTTTACATGGGTGTTCTTTCTAAAGCTTAAATCTGAAGCGACTCACAAGCTAAAGGTGTTTATCAAGTAGATTGAAGTGCAGCTGAAGAAGGTTGTTCGCAACATCAGGAGCGACAATGGTCTGGAATTCAAAAATAGAGAATTTGAAGAATTCCTGACAGTAAAGGGAATAAGTCATAACTTCTCAGCTCCCTACACACCTCAATAGAACGGAATTGTTGAAAGACGAAACCGATCTTTGTGTGAAGCTGCACGAACCATGCTAAGTTTCGCTTCCTTACCTCTTTATTTTTGGGCTGATGCTATTTCTGCTGCTTGTTTTACTCAGAACAGGTCATATCTCAACAAACGATTCACGCTCACACCTTATGAGATTCTCAACAACAGGAAGCCCAATGTGAAATTTTTCCATGTGTTCGGTTCACGGTGTTTCATTTTTAACTCCAAGGAACACCGCAACAAGTTCGATGTCAAAGCCGACGAGGGAATCTTTCTGGGCTATTCTCTCACTTCTAAAGCGTACAGGGTTTTAAACAAGCATTCAAAGAAAATTGAAGAGACTTACTACGTAACCTTCGATGATAGCTATGTCAAAAAGCTAAAGGCCAGTGAAAACACTGCAGGGGAAATATTTCCTCTAACTGGCCAGGTTACAGTCTCGATCGCTAATCTATACGAGAAGTTTCTGGAGCTATTCGACGAACCAGAGAAAGCCACTCTCTCAGAAGCAGGCGCAGCAGATAATAAAGTAGATCACATGAGGCAAATTGTCGAAGAAGCTGCAAGGAGAATAAATGAAGGAGGATCAATCTCTGACGAACCTCCATCACCCAATGCTTCTGTCGAGGGGGAGAATCCACCATCATCATCCCTGCCAAGCTCACAAGTTGAGGGGGAGCCAAGCCCTTTGCTAACCAAGAGTGCTTCACCATCCGAAGGTGCATCAACGCCTGAAAGACCAGCACCACAAGAAACCTCTGAAGCTCAAGATTTTCAAAGTATTCCTGAAAGCTCATCTATCGAGGGGGAGCAAGCTGATATGTCATTCGACTACGAAAGCCAATCCGAGCCAGAAGAAATGATCAATGCTGAACTGGATCCAACCTTTGATCCAAACTACCCTCCTCTCACTAAATGGACCAGAGATAATCCTATCTCTCAAGTTGTTGGTGATGTTTCTGAAAAGGTTCTAACCCGATCACAACTCAAGGCAAAACAAACATCCTTATTTTCCAAAGTTGAATTTTTCATATTTAACTCATTCGTATCAAAAGTTGAACCGAAGACAGTTAACACTGCTCTTGATCACTCTGATTGGGTTCAAGCAATGCAAGACGAACTGAACGAATTTGAAAGGAACAAAGTCTGGCGCCTCATTCCAACTCCTCCAGGAGCCTCGGTTGTTGGTCTCAAATGGGTCTTTAGGAACAAAATGGACAAGGAAGGAAACGTCATAAGGAACAAAGCTCGTCTAGTAGTCAAAGGATATTGTCAAGAGGAAGGGATTGATTATGAAGAGACTTTCGCTCCTGTAGCTAGGCTTGAATCCGTCAGAATATTCCTTGCCTATGCTGCCCACAAAAACTTTGAAGTTTTCCAAATGGACGTAAAGTGTGCATTTCTTAATGGAGAACTCGAAGAAACAGTGTATGTGGAGCAACCTCCTGGGTTCGTGAACGAAAAATATCCAAATCATTGCTACATTTTGGATAAAGCTGTATACGGATTGAAACAAGCTCCGAGAGCCTGGTATGAAACGCTAACTAAATTCTTAAAGATGTCTAAATTCAAACAAGGTTCGGTTGACCCAACCTTCTTTCGCAAAAAGGAAGGTAACCACCTTATGATCGTTCAAATTTATGTCGATGATATCATCTTTGGCTCAACGAATCCCAGCCTAACAGCTGAATTCAGAAAGCTGATGGAGACTAAATTTGAAATGAGCTCAATGGGTCCTATTAACTTTTTCCTTGGCTTAAATATTAGACAGGGACCCGAAGACATCTTTATCAATCAGGAAGCTTACACGAAGACTCTCCTAGCAAAGTTTGGTATGATGGGAGACTCCAAAGTCAAAGTCCCAATGGCATTCGGCACCAAGCTCACCCCATCCCTGGACAAACCGGCTGTTGATATCACGCTCTATCGACAAATGATAGGCTCACTGATGTATCTCACTGCTAGCAGGCCTGACATTATGTTTTCTGTGTGTTACTGTGCTCGATTTCAGGCAAACCCACGCGAACCTCACATGCTTGCAGTGAAGAACATTCTACGCTATCTCAAGCGAACCACCTCTCTAGGTCTATGGTATTCTTCCAACTCAGGCTTCTTCGTTCAAGCCTACTCAGATGCAGACCTTGGAGGTTGTGGACTTGACAGGAAAAGCACCACTGGTGGCTGCCAATTCCTTGACGGGAAGTTGGTTAGCTGGCAATCAAAGAAACAAATGTGCGTGTCTTTGTCTACTGCCGAAGCTAAATACATAGCAGCTGCATCCTGCACCTCTCAAGTAATTTGGATCCAGAGTCAACTTGGAGACTATGGAGTCAATATGAAGAAGATCCCACTATATTGTGACTCTGAAAGTGCAATTAGGATCTGTCATAATCCAATGCAACACTCCAAAACCAAACACATAGCACTGAGGTATCACTTCATCAAAGATCATGTGGAAGATGGAAACGTCGAAGTAGACTTTGTTAGAACCACTGATCAACTGGCTGATTTCTTTACCAAAGCTCTTCCTGAAGCATCATTCAACAGAATATTACAAGGGCTAGGTATGATGGAATCAGAGTCAGTACCCCAAACTACCTCTCAAACTCAATCGTAAGAAGCGAAATTGACCGAACGTTGAGGTTCAGTTGCATCATTTGCACTCGCTCATCATTTCAAAGGTAGTTTTCTGGGTTGTAAATTTCTTGTACATAGTTGTTTATCTATTCGTCTAAAGTATTACCTACTTGAATGTCAAAATTCCTTGGTTTCTAAAAATTTTTCAAAACCGAAACCAACCGAACGCTCGGGTTCGGTTTTTCAAAATTTTTCCAAACCGAAACCAACCGAACGCTCGGGTTCGGTTTTCCAAAATTTTTCAAAACCGAAACCAACCAAACGCTCGGGTTCGGTTTTTCAAAATTTTTCAAAACCGAAACCAACCGATCGCTCAGGTTCGGTTTTCCAAAATTTTTCAAAACCAAAACCAACCGAACGCTCGGGTTCGGTTTTCCAAAATTTTTCAAAACCGAAACCAACCGAACGCTCGGGTTCGGTTTTTCAAAAATTTTCTCAACCGAAACCAACCGAACGTTCGGTTCGGTTACCAAATTTTCCAAAGTTTTTTTTTAATCTTTCTAAATCTTATTTTTTTTTCTTGCTTGTTTTTTATTTTAATTTAATTTATTTTTTTTATATATCAAAAACTCCAAAAATATTTTTTTATTTTATTTGTGTGTTCGTTCGTCTATGGGGATAAAAATTGTTGGATTAGTTAAGTGTCCCTAGAAGCATGCTGTTGTATGTGTCCCAAGCCTCATAAGATTTTGAATAATAGCCTTAATGACCTGGTATAAACAAACCTTGTCTTCCCAATTAGACTACCACATTTATTCTAATCGTGAGCTACCTCACTCTCTTCTCATATGAGATAAGAGTTTTCTGCTTGGTCCTTCTTTTTTTGCAGCTGAGGTACTTTACTTTCTTACACCATCTCCATTACATTTCTCCATTAGATTCGTTTCATCAACGTAACCCTTGAGACTCTCAGAAATTACCATTGAGGTTTATGGTTACACAACAACTGTGTTTATGATCTTAGGTTCGTGCCACTACGAGCTGAGTGAAACCCAAAATTCAACACCAAATCTGAATTGACGGTGAACAATTAATTTGCTCAAGTTTTCACCAAAGAATTGATGGATGTACCTTGATGAAATCTCAAAATTTATTTTGTGTGATTCTTATGAAATTGTTAAACCCCATAACATTTCTTCCCTTGGAATCTAGTTTTATTTTTTTATTTTTTTTTGTGTTGAGATTTCATATTTTCCAAGCCACTTTAAAATTAATTCCTACCTACTTGTTCAACAGACTACACCGGTCTCACAAGTACTTTGTTCACTTTCTTTTCTTATTTCAAGATTAGAATTGTTGCATCAAAGCGAAAGCCACCCTTAAGTAGCTTAATTAAAAGAAGTCTTTCAACATTTCTTAATAAGTGTTTGATCGTCATTCAACGGGAAACCATATCAACACTTTAAGGTCTCTCTTGACCTTGAAGGAAGAGATTCGTGCCCGGGATCATTTGTTTCGTGTAATTATTGACATCACATTTATTCCTAAAAAGAGTTGCTTTATTTGTTTTCTTTTTACACTCTTAGCACGAAAATCTTTGATTTTCCAAAATTCTGGTACTAATAATTACAGGCTGTTTTACTGAATTGGAGGTTATTTACAAGTTGTGGTCAAAAATAATCCACATGGGAGATTTATTTAAAAGATGCCATTCAAAAGATAAGATGAAGGGTTACTGAATCAGGCGGGAGATAAACGGATTGAACTTCAAACGGCGGTAAAAAGGGACGCATGCAAATTTGAAACGCCCATTCTTTAATTGACGTTATGGACGCGTGTGCGAAGATGAAGCGTTTCCTCTCTGGCAAAAACAGGCGCGTGTGAATTTGAAACGGTTTCTTCTGCAATGAAGCTTGTTGGGCGGCGTGTTACAAAGAATCTGACACTCTCTTTCATGCGTGATCATCGCATACCTTAACTGTCACGCATCTGTCATTCCGAAAAAACCTTTCGTATTTCGATAGAAGATTTGAACAGATTTTTATCTCTCCTTACACCCACTATAAAAGGCAGTCTCCTCTGCCATTTACCTCTTTACTGCATCTGAATTCCCAAGAGAGCAAAAATTCCCTTAAACCCTTACTGTTCATCTTCTTCTTTCCAACTTCAACAATGGCAGAATCATCGGTAGTTCACGCTACTTCCCACATCCTTCCCATTCGCCCTCAATAGTGTTTGGTGATCGATTTAACCCCTCAGGCGTACGATTCCTACATGTTCCCGATTATTGAGTGCCTGAAGTACTCGTCGATCGCTCCTGCACTTTCTAAGGTTGAATCTGTGCCTATGGAGCTCCTCTCGCAGTTGTATGCGACTGCACATTACGATAAAGCAGTGGATAGGGTTTTCTTCGAGGTTTCTGATCACAAGACCTCGATTTCAAAGCAACGATTTGGCGCATTGCTAGGGTTTGCTGCTGACCCTTCCAGGGTTAATCCGGAGACGATTCCGATTGGCCATATCTACAGTATGTTTTACAACATGGGGTACACGGAGGTGCTCACCTCCGTCGCGAAATTTAAAAAGTCTTGCTTGCCGCCACAGTGGAACGGTATGTTCACTGTTCTTTTTAAAGGTTTATCTGAACGGAGCTCAGGATCCGATGGCTCTAGTTGACTCTTCTTGTCGATCATGTATGGTGTCTACAACGGGATCAACGTCGATTATGGGTTGGTTCTCTGGCAAAAACTCATCCAAAGCCTCTCTTCTTCTTCACGACATTCTGAGGTGTCGTATGCAAGGTTTTGGGCTCTCATCACAAAATGGGCGATGTATAAATTTGATGTCCCCACTGCTGCCGGTGCATCGATGTCTTCGATCGGTACTTTTCATACCACGAAGATTATCGTCTCAGATGCATCAAAGTTCTCATTCATTGGCTCTATTCCGGAGACCATGTACGGCGATGTTCCATCTGACAGCCGGATCATCCGGACTATTAAGGAGTTCAAACAGTCAGGACCAAGGGAACTCACACATGAAATGTTCAAGTCCATCCATGATGCAGACAAGCCTGTTCATAGAGGAAAAAAGGCAGATAAAGGGAAGCGAGTGACCAAAGGGGCTAAAGGTCCTTCTCCTAGGAAGCGGAAACCAACCACAGCTGCACAATCCCCGCAGCCGAAGAGGCGAAAGACTCAACCGAAGCGCAAACTCATAATCGCTTCTTCTTCGAGTGACTCAGAAGGCGAGAGTTCGGATTCGGACGGCTCTCAACGAGGCGAAACCCCTCCAAGAGGCAACACCCCACCCCGATCACCTACCCCAGACATGGAAATCCATATCTCACCCATTCCTTCACCCACTCAAAAAATCCCTACTTCCATTCCCACCATAAACCCCTCTAACACCATTCCTAAAACCTCTTTCCCTATACCACCACCCATTTTCACTGATACAACTACAACTATTGCAAAGGTTACAACCAACGTATCTGATACGGGGGTTCATACCGATGCAACCGAACCACCACCAGTAACCGAAACTACCCATACTCAACAACCACCCGAACCTACCCCAACTCACACTCAACCTGAACCTACTCACACCACTACAACTCCAGCTTCACCATTACCCCGATCTCCTGGTCATGCCTCTGACGGAGATAACCCTTTCCTTGGAGGGGAAAATATGACCTTCGATTCGGTCTACTACAGTCCGTTTCAGGTCCAAAGCGACAACGATGAGGAAGCTCCAGTAACAAAGAAACATCTTAAGGAGCTGCATGAGAAGGTTGATCTGCTTATTGCTTCATCCTCTAAGTCACAATCCTCTCTCTCTGAAGCCACTCTTCAGAAGATCGTTGATGCCTTTTCCAGGGCTCAACATGATTCTGTTGCTTCTGCCACTGCAGCCATTGACGCTTCGACAAAAGATTGTGAGGCGGCGACCGAAAAAGTCGATAAACTATTCTCCGCCGCCTCTGCCTTATTACAATCTCTACAGGAGAGTGTTGTTGCAACCAAGACAACGCTGGAACCGATTGTTCAACAATTGGCCACGTTCGTCTCAACGGAGTTGTAGTCGTTCGCTACCCTTCACCAATCAATTAGTGATGACAACTCGGCCCTTCGTGCCTCCATTGACGAGCGCCTCTCTAAACTCCAAGAGGATCTCGCTGCAGAAAACTCGTTGATGGACGCCCTTGCAAGCAAAACCACCGCCCTCAAGGTCAAGAGCGCTCAGCTTTCCAACTCTCAGCAACAACTTGACACTCTTCGATCCGAACGGGAGGTCATCAAGACATGTGTTTCGGATGTACACTCTGCCATATCCAACATCCTGGAAGCACACAATCCGATTCTCAACCAGTCTGTGAGGCTAACCCTTGCAGAAAAACTTGCTCCTGCCCTGGACCTGCTCAGTAAACTAGAAGGGCTACCTAGTTTCGTGTCCACTCCGAAACAAGGGGGAGAAGTGAAATCCAGATCGAAACCACCTCCTTCCTCAAAAGCTGCTCACACAACCGAACCTCCTCCTACTGGTCAAACTTTGGGTTCAGGTGTGAAGGATAAAGGAAAGAAGATAGCTGAGGAAGAAGATGAAGATGATAAAGAAACCATTGCTGACTTGTTGAAATGCAAAAATAGTCGCAATGTTGATAATGACAACATTCGTGTGGCGCGAGAAGCTGAAGAAGCCGAACGCAAGAAGAAAGAAGCCCACGATCTCCTCAAGAGCAGGAAGACTCTTTTCCCTGCTTGGACTCGAGAGAGAATGATTAAGGAGGCTATCGATACTCCGAGCATCCTATGGCTCGAACCGGTGATCTCCTTCGACTGCTACAACTCTGTCGACTCGCAGTTCGACATGCCCTTAACCCGAAATGCGTTTATCTTCCATGCCTTCTCCAACATTTTTGAAGTCCCTCATCCTAATCCTGAGGTTGATCGGGAGTTAATCAATTTCTATCTGAAGGCTGCTCAACCACAGTACCAAACATGGAGCGCTCAGAAGATCGTTAATATTCGGGTTTTGAAGCCTTATTATGAGAGGAGATTCATCAACGTTCGGTTCAGAGTGATTCGAGGGTCTGCAAGAACCGAACATCTTATATCCTTAGCAGATCTACCGAACCTCAACCCCCATGACTGGATTGTTTTGCACAACATCCTCTTGACGAATGAAGCCGAATATGGTCCGATTATAGACCATCTCAAAAGGATGTTAGTATGCTATATCATGGAGGTCGCCTTGATGGATCAGGAGGTAGCCACTGTCTTCAAGAAGAAACCGAAGATATCTCCTGTTGGCTCAACCAGTGATCTGAACCAGATGAAGATGGGCAAGATTGACCCAAGGCGTAATTTGGTAATGTTCACTAGAGCAGAAGGACAGAAATGTCTCTTTGCCTTAGCGGATAAACATCTTTATACCACTGCTTGTCTTGAGCATGTGTTGGGGATCATCCATCGGTGTAAAGAGAATGCAGCGGATGATATCAAATACTTCAACGATATGATTCAATGGTACATCAGATTCAGACAAACGATACTTGCTCTTATCTCTCGTCTGTTTCAGACTGTAAAGAAGAAGGTACCGGCTGCTGCTGCTGGCTCAAGTAAGAAGTGAAGATCTCGCTCCAATTGACGCAAAGGGGGAGATTGTTGGGTTGCAGATTTGTTTAATATTGCGTCATTGGGCTCGGTTAATTGTTCAATTATTTTGTACTCCGTTTTGGGCCTGTCCAACCGTGAGCCTGTTAGGTTTACTATATAACAATATGCTTGCATGCATATTAGGTTAACGATCTAGAATACAAGATAGAGAATTACGATAGCTTTGATTTTCTTCATTGTTCCTGTAAACCTTTTAACCCTCTACAGTTGATGTTCTTGATCGAGCTCTTCTGAGGGTTGTTTTATAATCATTCGACACGTTTGATTCATTCTTGAGTTGTTTATTGTTTTCGTGTTCTTGCTGTTTAATCGTTATTTTACCTGTTTGAGATCTAATCGATCTTCAAGATTAAGTTTTAATCTCATCACACAGCATAAATCACATAGAATAATGCAGTGCAACACATAACACATATATAGCATACAACACTATATCACATAACTCTAATTACGTACTCAAGGTAAAGTATAGTAAGTAGACTCACCTCGCGTATCTCGGTAACTTGTAAATCCCGGAAATCACTAGTGCTCGATCTCCCGAGCTATCGTCCTCCTATAACACAAGTATATCTTTAATTAACACTATCCCAACTATGGTTGACTAATTCTACCAAATCAACACCGGTCAACTCTGGTCAATGGTCAACGGTCAACCCAACTCGCCGAGTCTGGCGTGGACTCGCCGAGTCCCTACGGGGACCCGATTCCTCTGAATCCCTTCCGAATCACCGAGTCACTCCCCCAACTCGGTTACTCAACCCTTGGTTCGAAAACACGAAACAACTCTCTCCAACTCGTCGAGTCTGCCTATGGACTCGACGAGTGCATTCCATGCACAACGCCAAACGACCTTCTGAGGTTAGATATGTTCCTCTAACTCATAGATCCATTCTTTCCAATCTTATTTATCACGTAAAGTTTATGTCTTGGCGCTCATATCACACCTATTGACTCATAAATGGTGTTTTAACCCCAAATACAATGATCCCAAACCAAAACCACCATAGACTCATATAAAGCTTGAACAAAGAGGCACTCTGGACCTCCATGGGTCCAGATATAGAACCTAACTCGCTAAGGGACCATGGGAGCACTAGATCTAGTCACAAAAGGGCCTCAATAAGCGCTAAATCAACATGAACATTACCACAACAGAAAATGGTTTGAAAATAGTACCTCAAACGTGATGTTCTAGACCTCAGATCTTCAGGAATTTAACCCTCTTGCTTCCTCTTGGCTATAGCTTCCTTTTCCTTGCTACACAACACCTCAAAGGTCGACAATGGCTCCTTCTCTCACTCCAATCGCTCAAGCTCACTAGGGTTTCGCTCTGGGGGCTGGTGAGCACAAATGACGACCATAAGGCCCTATAAATAGGTCCCAAACCCGACAAATTAGGGTTTCATTAAACAGCACGGACTCGCCGAGTCCACCAATGCGACTCGTCGAGTCCGGTCATTAATTCGGGTGAGAAATCGCGTCTCTACACGGCGAGTGTACGCACCAACTCGCCGAGTTCTTCCACAAAACTTGAAATAAAATGAATAAATATAATACCTAAAATTCGGGATGTTACATTAAATTTCAAATTAATAATGATGATTTTCTTTCTGAAAATGTTTCTATCAATTATATGGGTACCAACAATCCTTTGTCTCAGGGCTGCTGTGAGTTTTCTAATGTCTTTGTGCCAGAGAAAGTTTTAGACAAGAATTCATCTGATAGTATATCCAAGGAGCTGGCAGAAGATAAGCTTGGGGAGGTGGAAGAGGTTGAGATGAAATCTGCTACGGAAGAAGAATCAAATAACAATATGAAAAGAAAAAAACTTTTGGAAAAAGAAAAGGTGGAAGTGGTGATTTCAAATACGAATATGAAAAGAAGAAATCTGAAACGAATAGAATCTGAAGAAAAGATTTATGGGAAGAATAAGAAGACCATAAAGAGAAAGAAGTCTAATCAACTGAAAAACGTATCTGATAACTATTTGGAGTCTTTTCGGTTTGCTGAACAAGTTCCAGATCCACCCATATTGCCATATTTTAAGGGGTCTGGAGTCACAAGAAAAAGAGTTGAGCTTCAGTGAAGTCTCAACAATAATAGTTAATAATCTGGTTTGGCAAAGTCGAGTCAACGGCTTTAAAAAGGGGCGACTTTTCGGGAGGCAACCCAATGAGTAGTTTTTAGTTTTTATGCTTTCAATAAAGAGATGGTCGTAGTTCCAAACAAGCTTGGGGAAATCAGAGGATCTTTAGAGTTGCTGAAATTTAGATTTTTCATCAACATCCATCGTCAAAATCAAAATTTCTACAATCTATCAGGTACATTCTTTCCTAGCAGCACATTTTTGTTTTTATTTTCTTTATTGAGTTGTTCATTCCTCTCTAAGAATTGAGGAGTATGCATCATTTTAAGCTTGGGGAGGGGGTTAGTGTAAAATTTTGCATTTTTTGTTAAAAGTTTTAATTTTTCAGTTTTTCATTTAAAAATTTAAAATTTTTACTTTTCTATTTGCATTTTATTTTCTGCATTTCTTTTAAAAAATCAAAAACCCAAAAAGATTTTTATTTCTAGTTACTTTTTATTTTCTGCATACCAAATTAAACGAAAAAATAAATATACATGAGATGAGGGTATTTTTTACATTCGGTAGCTCTATTAAGATGAAGTGTGATAGTTACCGAAAATGACCGTCTCATTACAATCAATTTCAAGAATTATCTTCTCAAGTGCTTTAAATGTTTTCAATATGAACCAACATAAGAGTCAGATAATTTTTACAATGGAAGTGTTGGATGGAAAAACGAACAGTGTTTAAAAAATAATTTCGTTGAATGCCTTAAAAAGAACCTAGATTAGCTAACCTTTATCATTCCTTGATGTACTGAACCCTATAGTTTCTACACCTTTTGAGGTTGGGAGGGAACTCTTGTTATACCGACAATTTATTATCATTTTTAAAGTATTTAAGATATGGTGGACCTCAAAGTAAAATTCGTGCCCAGTCAATATATACGGTAGAAATGGTATATTAAGCAAATTGAAGAAATCAGCGAAATTGACCGAACGTTCAGGTTCAGTTGCATCATCTGCACTCGCTCATCATTTCAAAGGTAGTTTTCTGGGTTGTAAATTTCTTGTACATAGTTGTTTATCTATTTGTCTAAAGTATTACCTACTTGAATGTCAAAATTCCTTGGTTTCTAAAAATTTTTCAAAACCGAAACCAACCGAAGGTTCGGGTTCGGTTTTTCAAAATTTTTCAAAACCGAAACCAACCGAACGCTCGGGTTCGGTTTTTCAAAATTTTTCCAAACCGAAACCAACCGAACGCTCGGGTTCGGTTTTCCAAAAATTTTCAAAACCGAAACCAACCGAACGCTCGGGTTCGGTTTTTCAAAATTTATCAAAACCAAAACCAACCGAACGCTCGGGTTTCGTTTTCCAAAATTTTGCAAAACCAAAACCAACCGAATGCTCGGGTTCGGTTTTCCAAAATTTTTCAAAACCGAAACCAACCGAACGCTCGGGTTCGGTTTTTCAAAATTTTTCTCAACCGAAACCAACCGAACGTTCGGGTTCGGTTACCAAATTTTCCAAAGTTTTTTTTTAATCTTTCTAAATCTTATTTTTTTTTCTTGCTTGTTTTTTATTTTAATTTAATTTATTTTTTTTATATATCAAAAACTCCAAAAATATTTTTTTATTTTATTTGTGTGTTCGTTCGTCTATGGGGATAAAAATTGATGGATTAGTTAAGTGTCCCTAGAAGCATGCTGCTGTATGTGTCCCAAGCCTCATAAGATTTTGAATAATAGCCTTAATGACCTGGTATAAACAAACCTTGTCTTCCCAATTAGGCTACCATATTTATTCTAATCGTGAACTACCTCACTCTCTTCTCATATGAGATAAGAGTTTTCTGCTTGGTCCTTATTTTTTTTGCAGCTGAGGTACTTTACTTTCTTACACCATCTCCATTACATTTCTCCATTACATTCGTTTCATCAACGTAACCCTTGAGACTCTCAGAAATTACCACTGACGTTTATGGTTACACAACAACTGTGTTTATGATCTTAGGTTCGTGCCACTATGAGCTGAGTGAAACCCAAAATTCAACACCAAATCTGAATTGACGGTGAACAATTAATTTGCTCAAGTTTTCACCAAAGAATTGACGGATGTACCTTGATGAAATCTCAAAATTTATTTTGTGTGATTCCTATCAAATTGTTAAACCCAATAACATTTCTTCCCTTGGAATCTAGTTTTATTTTTATTTATTTTTTGTGTTGAGATTTCATATTTTCCAAGCCACTTTAACATTAATTCCTACCTACTTGTTCATCAGACTACACCGGTCTCACAAGTACTTTGTTCACTTTCTTTTCTTATTTCAAGATTAGAATTGTTGCATCAAAGCGAAAGCCACCCTTAAGTAGCTTAATTAAAAGAAGCCTTTCAACATTTCTTAATAAGTGTTTGATCGTCATTCAACGGGAAACAATATCAACACTTTAAGGTCTCTCTTGACCTTGAAGGAAGAGATTCGTGCCCGGGATCATTTGTTTCGTGTCATTATTGACATCACATTTATTCCTAAAAAGAGTTGCTTTATTTCTTTTCTTTTTACACTCTTAGCACGAAAATATTTGATTTTCCAAAATTCTGGTACTAATAATTACATGCTGCTTTACTGAATTGGAGGTTATTTACAAGTTGTGGTCAAAAATAATCCACGTGGGAGATTTATTCAAAAGATGCCATTCAAAAGATAAGATGAAGGGTTTCTGACTCAGGCGGGAGATAAACGGATTGAATTTCAAACGGCGGTAAAAAGGGACGCATGCAAATTTGAAACGCCCATTCTTTAATTGACGTTATGGACGCGTGTGCGAAGATGAAGCGGTTCCTCTCTGGCACAAACAGGCGCGTGTGAATTTGAAACGGTTTCTTATGCAATGGCGCTTGTTGGGCGGCGTGTTAGAAGGAATCTGACACTCTCTTTCATGCGTGATCATCGCATACCTTAACTGTCACGCATCTGTCATTCCGGAAAAACCTTTCGTATTTCAATAGAAGATTTGAACATATTTTTCTCTCTCCTTACACCCACTATAAAAGGCAGTCTCCTCTCCCATTTACCTCTTTACTGCATCCGAATTCCCAAGAGAGCAAAAATTCCCTTAAACCCTTACTGTTCATCTTCTTCTTTCCAACTTCAACAATGGCAGAATCATCGTCAGTTCACGCTACTTCCCACATCCTTCCCATTCGCCCTCAACAGTGTTTGGTGATCGATTTAACCCCTCAGGCGTACAATTCCTACATGTTCCCGATTATTGAGTGCCTGAAGTACTCGCTGATCGCTCCTGCACTTTCTAAGGTTGAATCTGTGCCTATGGAGCTCCTCTCGCAGGTGTATGCGACTGCACATTACGATAAAGCAAGTTGTGTACATTCGATCGCAGGTTGGCCTAAAAGTGTCAAAATAGCATCCTACTTCATTAAAAAGGCACAAGATGCATTTCCTTCAAAATTTTCGATCACAGGTTGTCTACATGCGATCACATGTGCGTCATTTTTGCTGCTGGACATATAAATAGACCCTGATAGCATTCCTGTAACTTAAGTTGGCAATTCCAGAGGTACCGGATGACGAAAATAGGATTTTGGAGGTGTTTCTTCTCCTATTTCAACGATTTTTGAATATCTGAAGACTGTGGATCATCTCTTTCAAGTAGATTAGTAAGATTAGTTATGTGATGTCTCTTTTCATTTGTTTTTACCATATTTTGGCCATGTCTGGCTAAACCCTAGTTTTCAGTTCTGCAAAGACAAGTACTTTTTTGGTTATTGATCATTAGATCTGGTTTTTGTTTGGTGTTTCTATCTAGATTCTGATGGGTTTTAGCCATAAGAACTTTCCTATGTGCGCATGCAAAACCCTAATGCTTGGATCTAGGCTTTCTAATTAAACATGCCTTGAATCCAAGACTTATAATGACTAATTAGACATAAGAACAATACTAAATCAGATCTAGAATCATACCTTTGAATCTCTTGTTTGATCTTGTTGTCTTGGAGCTCTAGAGTCACAATTGTCACTCCTCTAATGGCTTACAAACACCAAATAACAAAGAGGATGATTTGGGAGAGAGGAGAGGGGAGGGAATTCGGCCAAGAGTTCTCTACTTTAGATCAAGTGCCGATTTCCCTTTGCCATAGGGTCTATTTATACTTGTAGACTCCTTAAGGGTACAACTTAAACCTTAATTGGATAATCTTCTCTTAAAGCAATCCAAATCCATTCCTTAGATAGACTTTGGACGATTTTGAGCTATCCAAAGCTCTAGAATCTGTCCAATCCGTATCCAATATGGATTTACAGTCTAAAGTTTAACTATCAAACAATTGACAGTTTATACCCTCTTATTTAATTAATCTCTTTAAGTCACCAAATTAATACCAATTAATTTATGACTTATATTAATCAAATAACAATATTATTATTCTTTATATTATTCTCATAATATATTAATAATATTTATTCTCTCTTAATAAATCATCCTATCAAGTTGCTATGGTGAAGGCAACCCAAAAGGACCATGCACAACCGGGTCAAATACTTGCCTAATATAGTTGCAGCCTTAGACACTATTCCAACAGTCTCCCACTTGGATAAGTATATTAACTATATGCACAAGTACAATTCGATTTGCAATTGTAGCTCTCAAAGATGTTTTCAAACTCTGATCTAATCAATCTTGTCCTTTAGATAAGGGATCGTACAGTCCTCTGTTAGATATCATGCTGACAATTCTATGGAATGATTAGTCAAGCATTTAGGTTTCTCGATCTCTGATTTATTTGACATAGAAGTTAATCGAACACATCAATTCAGTTCTGACCGGGCCCAACACATATGTCAAATCAAATCATCGAGCGGCCGAGATATCGCTTTTACCTTCTTAGGGTAAAAGTTATAGATAAACTTCAACTTATATGCATTTACTTATTCATTAACCAACTATACACAACAATGCGTTTTATAACACCAAGTCACTGATGCATTTTCGCATTATCAATGTACAATCAATTAACAAATAACAAACCATATATCTAGGTTTTAAGACTATATGATATTATCGTCTTGCGATCACCCTTTATATCATATTCCATAAGGTGATTCCAACAAGCGCGGGTTTGTTCCAATGCTCAAAACTAGTTCATAAGCACTCATGAACGTTGCAGCAACCCTTTGCTATGTCTAACACCATTTAGACAATCTACATACGAATTCATGACAATCTTCATTCATATCTACTTCCAACATATGAACGATTGTGGACAATTTGAATAATTCGATTATTCTTAATAAACTCAATTATTCTGGAAGTCAAAACATGCAAAGTGAAACAATAGTTAAACAATTAACATAAGACAGTAACATTACTTATAAACAAAAACTCCTTTATTTAATCATCAAATGTTAATTACATTTATCTATTACACGTTTCTAATACTATCTAATCTATGCTAATATCATCCTTCAGCCCAATACTCCTAGCATGCTGCAAGTGCTTGACCCTACTCAGTCCCTTCGTAAGCGGATCTGCTGGGTTATCTTCTGATGATATCCTCTTCACTACGAGTTGTCCTTCTTCTACACAATGTCTAATAAAGTGATATTTTCTGTCGATATGCCGTGATCTACCACGATTCCTCAGTTCCTTGGTCAAGGCAACCGCTCCTTCGTTATCACAGAAAATCTCCACGGGCTCCTTTATGGGAGGTACAACTCCAAGATCACCGATGAAGTTCTTCATCCATATTGCCTCCTTCGACGCTTCGCTCGCTGCAATATACTCTGATTCGCACGTTGAATCAGCTATGGTTTCCTGCTTGGAACTCTTCCATGTCACTGCTCCTCCATTCAGGGTAAAGACCCAGCCCGACTGCGAACGGTAGTTGTCCATGTCGGTCTGAAAACTGGCGTCACTATACCCTCGCACCTTCAAGTCATCACTCCCTCCGAGAACTAAGAACCATTCCTTCGTCCTCCGAAGGTACTTAAGGATATTCTTCACCGCAATCCAATGGACTCTGCCAGGGTTCTATTGATATCTGCTAACCATGCTCAAAGCGAAGGCTACATCAGGGCGAGTACAAGTCATAGCGTACATGATTGAGCCAACTGTGGAAGCGTATGGTACTCGGCTCATTTCTGCTATTTCAGCTTCGGTACTCAGACTTTGAGTCTTACTCAACTTGTCATTACTTTGTATCGGTAATTCACCCTTCTTTGAGTTTTCCATACTAAAACGTTTTAGTACCTTCTCTAAGTAAGTGTTCTAACTAAGTCCAATTAGTCTCTTACTTCTTTCTCTTACTATCCTTATTCCTAAAATGTAAGAAGCCTCTCCGAGGTCCTTCATAGCGAAGCACTTCCCGAGCCAGGACTTAACTTCCTACAGAGTAGGGATGTTGTTTCCTATGAGTAATATGTCATCGACATATAGAACGAGGAAGCTAACTATACTCCCACTGGCTTTGACATATACACATGATTCATCTTCACTTCGTACAAATCCAAACTCTTTGACTTTCTCATCGAAGCAGAGATTCCATCTGCGAGACGCTTGCTTAAGTTAATAAATGGACTTCTCAAGCTTACACACTCTATTCGGATGCTTGGGATCCACAAACCCCTCTGGCTGAGCCATGTAAATGTTGGGTTTTGATCTTAATTAAGATTGGTTCCGTGTTGGGATTTAACTCTGTTATAAACTGTAAAAATCATACCTTTACGCTTCCGAGCTTGTGAGAAGTATTGGATATTGCTGGGAATTTTACATAGATCTTAATGCAACTTTTCTGATCTTAATTAAGAGCTTGTTTGATAAGACAGTAAAATGGTAGGTTTAATTGAAGAGCTTGTTTTGGTTAATTAAATATGGTAAAGGAGAATTTACTAGAGCTTGTTAGTTTTTCTCAGTACCAGCTTAGATAGAACGCATCTCAAATAATCAGATGTGGATAAGTTACATGATTAGGAAAGTCGCCGCAGAGCTAACACCGTTTTTATTATTGATTTTCATTTAGTTTAATATCACTACAATTTTAGTTTTTAGTTTAATTCAAATCCCCTTTTTATATTTTCTGTTTCTTGACTAGATTGTTCCTGATACAAAAAGGCATTGACCATTAAGCTGTGTCCCTGAGGATTCGACCCTGCTTCCCTGTGCTATATTTTTAGTGCAACCAGCAGTGATAATTTATTTGCTTAATACGTGCACGACAGCGTGTTAACAGTGTACGGCCGTACACACCCCATGTGGCCTACACACCATTTTTGAGGTCCAAAATTGTAACAAACTTCCCTTTAAAATAAGCATTGGTCAAAACACACTTCCTAGATGCTTCATAAGGCTTCAAAACACAATTTGGCATGTTTTATAGTGAGTGTACGACCATACACCCACTTGGGCCGTACACGCTGGCCGCACACTCATGAAACTCATGCATTCTGGCCGTGTACTCCAATGTGTGGCCGTACACTCTTTGTATGCAATCGTATGTGATTGTAACACTTCAATTTAAGTGTTTCCTAGTCCCTAGGGTGATTCCCTATCATAAATAGTGTTGTTATACACTAACTTAGCACAAATATGTGTTATTATATGCTAAATAGGAACCGTGTGTGCTCGAGTCTTCACTTGACACTTAGCATCCTATACCGATCTTACATTCGCATCACTCACTGCAGGTGAGTTCATACCCCTTAACTTATCTTTTAATGATTTTAAATGCCTTTATGGGGGGGGGTGTGATACAAGTTGAAAACATTATAGTTATAAAACAAAGGATTTCTTATAATTCAAATTGTGCTATCAAACAAACTGTTTCAAAATCATTTTATAAACTGACATCAAGTCATCAATATTTATTCAAACTGTTAAACTCTTCAAATGTATTTCAAAACATCCTTTTAAACTTATATATTGTCAAAAGCATGTCTATATATGTATAGTTATATAAGTAATGTTTAAAGGACCTAGGACAAATAACTTGCTTTACTTCCTGTTAAACTCTTTTTACACTCGCTCTGTATATGTATACAGATATCAAAGTTCTTACAACGTTTCAACACCTTTGGGTACCAAAGGTGTACACACATACTCTGTTATTAAAACAACATTACTAGTAAACTATAAAAGGTATAGTTTAGAGGCCTACAATTCACTATTTCTATTACAAAGAAAGATACATGAGTCAGTTCAAACATAGTATAATGAGAAACAAGGAAGAACATACTATAATGAGAAACAAGAAAGAACATACTACTTACTATACTAAGAGAACACACAACACACTATAATAGAGAGAACATACTCTACAAATACAAGAATACTATAACATAATATGAGCCACAACTTCATGATACGATAACCTTCGGCCGTGTCATGTTTTATAACAAGAATCTCTTGGAGGGAGAGTGTGAGTTTGTGTATAGTACTATACGGGATTGACTATCCTACACCTTGCTGCTAGCTACAGTGGGACATTGCAAGTCTATGGGTGATAAATATCATAACATTTCAAAATTTTACATCGTTGTGTTTCATTAGTCGATTAATCATGGTTATAACTTCATCACATTTTACCTTAATTAAACAAATGGTTTAAGGTAGTTATGTTGGATTAGTGTCTAAGCTCGTAACTATATTTTGTATGTACTTGACCTGGTTAGGCATGGTCCTTTTGGGTTGCCTTCTCCAAAGCAACTTGACAAGGTAATTTAAGGAGAAAGAGAGAATATTAAGGTTTATTAATATAATAAGAATAATATATTAAAGGAGAAATCATATTTATTTAATTAGTGTTAGTGATAAATTATTTAGGAATTAATTTGCTGACTAAAAGAGATTAATTAAATAAAGGGGTATAAACTGTCAAATGAATTATAATTAAGTTTTGGGCTAAGGAAACCTTATGGACTTAAGGGGGAACGAAATTATGATGGGGATCCATCATATTTTCGTCCAATGCCTTATTCCAGAAGGTTCCTTGGGCTGCTTGGTGGTTAAGCTGTCCATTAGGGTTTAGACTGAAACCCTAGCAGCCTGCAAGTATAAATAAGACCCCTAGGCTATGGAAATCGGCTACACATGCTTCTAAGAGAACCCTAGGGCCGATTTCAGCATCTCTCATATTCTCTCATATTGCCTTCTTGCTTGTGGGGTTTGTGAACCATTAGAGGAGTTATAATTGTGACTCTAAGATCAAGATCAAGAAGATTACAAGGATTTCAAGCTACTTGAAAGAGGTAAAACACTTAGATTTGTTTTCGTTATGATAATTTCGAATTATATATGATAGACCTAGGTTTGTAAGTCTTGGATTCAAAGCATGTACAATAGAGCAACCTAGATCCAAGCATATGGGTTTGTATGAGCACATAGGATTGTTCTTACGCTTAAAACCCATCAGTGGTATCAGAGCCTTGATTGGTTTCAATTGTATGTGATGCTTAACTATTTTGCTTGCTGAAAATCGAGTTTCTTGCCTCTGCCCGACTCAACTCGGCAATTCAGTATCTAGACTCGGTGAGTTGGCCCTACTCGGCGAGTTCAGAGCTGACTCGGCGAGTTCGTGCGTCAGGCAGAGGATATTTCAAGATTTAGTTGCTGTTTTGTCTTGGATTTGATGCCTAAATCGTTTTTTGAAGTTAAAATCTGAATTTTACCTTAATTAAATGATTATCCTTGCCAAATACAATAGATAATTTGAAATCTTTTGAATATTGGTTGTTTATATGATAAATATGGATTATATGAAATTATTTGGTAATTATCTTATGACTAAAATTGGATTAGATCAAATATAGATAATTGTGAAATTAATTGTTTAATTTAAATTATTTGTTATTTGATCCCTTTAGTTTTGAAAAAGTTCAAAACTTTCCCTCAAGTTTTCAAATTTGAATTTTTTGATTAAAAGTTTAATTTTGAAGAATTTAAATTTCAAACCCTTAGAGTTTTACAAGTTTAAAATTCAACCCTTTACTATTATATATTATTACAAGCTTAATATATACATGCATATATATATATATATATATATATATATATATATATATATATGTATATATGTCTAACTTAAACTGCTAGTCTTACTGTTAGTAGGCCTCATTCGCGAAGCCGGTCTATAAGGTGGGCATAAAGTTGCTGCCTATAAAATGGCGCTTAATGGGTGTACACTTACACCCACCGCTTGCTTGACTGGTGGAGGGTCATTAGCCGAACGGGTAGGATAGGGCAATCCTCTCCTCATTAAAAGTATAATGTAAGATACAAAGTACCTACATGTTCTAAAAATTCCCAATCTTAGTTACTTTAGGGTAAAATGTGAAAATGATGCTAATCCATGGAATTACATTTCGTACCCTTGTCAAACGTTAGTGGAGCGTGTGTGGTTAACCGACACACTAATTTGGGGATGACATTGGTAGCGAAGGGTGACTCGATGTTTGTCATAGATCAATGGAGCGTGTGTGGTTTACCGACACATTGATCAGGTGATAGAGACATTTAGTGCACCATTTTGATTCGCATGGTTATTCATAAGTTGTTTGCGATCCTCGGTATCCCAGTCGCAAATTTGAAGTGCATATCGAGATTTAAACATGCCATTGAAAATTTCAATGAATCTCAAAAATCTAGGAGTTTTCAATACATTTAAAACCTAAATCTCTTTTTTCGTTTTTCATGGTGAGAATTAGTGAATCGTCAATCACTTACCTTCAAATTATTTACTTTTAGAGTACGACATCCCTTTCTAAGTTGTAAATAATGTTGTTGGGTCCTAGCCCTAATTTCTCAATTGGGTGTTTAATTAGGGACTCATTTCTAATCAAACTTTGTTCCTTTTCTTTTTCAGATGTCTACAAACAACAACAACAACAACAACGCTTGTAGGTCATTCTCATTGATGAACCTATCTCAGAAGGTGACATTTGATGGCTCAAACTTCAATGAGTGGATGAGGTATATTCGCATGATCACTTGCTACGAGGACAAAGAATATCTCCTCGATGAAAAGCTTGAGAAGATCATCCCATATGTTGCTACTCCTGAAGAGTTGGCTGCCTTTGAGGCCCACTAGCGTGATGCTATGAAATTTCATTGCATCATGTTGGACACCAAGGTCCTCGAACTCCAAAAGTTCTATGAGGACATGTATCCGTATGAAATGCATCAGGATTTGTTGGACCGGTACCACCAAAGCGCGAGGCAAGAGCGCTATGAGATCATTATAACATGATCACCGCTAAGATGGGGAGTGGAGAATACCTAACCTCTCATTTGCAAAAAATGCAAAGGTATGTTTATCGTCTTCTCAAACTTAATGTTAAGTTTGATGAGGATTTGGCTATCGACATAATCCTCCACTCCTTGCCCTCCTGTTACAACCAGTTCAGAATGACCTACCACATGAATAAAGAGGAGGTCTCCTTGAGCAAGCTCCAAGGACTGTTGAGAACTGCTGAGAGCAACCTCAAAGACAAATCCGTTGCACCATCCCCTGCTGTCGCTGCTCCCGTGTTGGCAATTTGCCAAGTAAAGGGTACGAATAGAAAGGCTCCATGTAAGGGACACCATAAGGGTAACACCCAAGATAGTTCCTCTTCTAGTGCAACCAAAGCTGGTTCGGTCAAACCCTCTTCCGACCCCAAAGAAGCAGAGTGCTATTACTGCCATAAGAAGGTCCACTGGAAATGAAGCTGCCCTCAGTATCTGCAAGACATAAAGGATGGGAAGATTAAGCCCACCTTCACAGGTATGTATTCTATTAAATCTAATAACTCATCGTTTGCTACTTCATGGGTTCTTGATACAGGGTGTGGTTACCATATTTGTTCTGATTTGCAGGGCCTAAGAAGAAGTAGGGAGATGGAACATGGGAAGGCAAACTTGATTATGGGAAACAGAAGATCGTCGCCTGTGACCAGAGTCGGAGTTTATTATTTAATGCTGAGTAATGGGTTTGTGTTAGATTTTGAAGACTGTTGTTATTCGCCAGATATGGCAAGAAACATTATTTCATTTCATGGATTATTTAGAAAAGGTTTCATATATTCTTTTGATAATAGTAATTGTTCTATTAATGTTTAGTTGAAGGGTGTCTTTTATTTCAATGCATTACCTTGTAATGGAATTTATGAATCTGTGATGGTTGTTGATAATTTAGGAAATGATGTATTGAATATTGATTCGTCTACTAGCCTAGAGAAAGCATGCTTGTGGCATTGTTGCCTTGGCCATGTCAACAAGAAACGCATAGCCGTACTCCAAAAGAATGGAGTGTTGGAGTCATTCGGCCTTAGGGACGATGACACGTGTGAATCTTGTTTACTTGGGAAGATCACCAAGTCACCCTTTATTGGCACTTTTGAAAGGGGGTGAGGGTCCATTGGATCTCATACACACCGATGTGTGTGGTCCCTTTAGATCCACTACAAGGGATGCTTGCTACTTCTACGTGACTTTTACAGATGATTATAGCAGATATGGATATATCTACTTAATCAAGCAAAAGTCGGAAACCTTTGAAAACTTCAAAGAGTTAAGAATGAAGTGGAGAATCAGCTGGGCAAGAAAATCGAGATGCTTCCGTCAGACTGAGGAGGAGAGTACCTAAGTCTTGAGTTTCATGACTATCTAAAATAACGTGGAATTGTTTCACAATTGACGCCTCCTAGGACGCCATAATTGAATGGTGTGGCTGAGAGACGTAATCGAACCTTGTTGGACATGGTTCGTTCTATGATGAGTCGGACTTCGTTACCAATATCTTTCTAGGTGTATGCCTTACAGACTGTCGCCCACATCCTTAACTTAGTTCCCACCAAGAAGGTTACCAAGACTCCTCACGAGATGTGGATAGGGAAAGCTTACTCGTTGGCACATATTAAGGTTTGGGGTTGCGAGGCTTTCGTAAGACGAGAAACTCACAACAAGCTCGAACCTCATAGTGAGAAGTTTCATTTCATCGGCTATCCGCAGAAGTCTTTTGGCTATCTTTTCTATAGACCGAGTGACAAGGTTGTCTTCGTTGCTAGAAGAGGAGTTTTCCAAGAAAAGGAATTGATAAGCCAAGAAGATATTGGGAGGCAAATTGAACTTGAAGAGATTCAAGATCAAAGAGATGAAGGAACCTCTGACACTAGCACTCAACATGAGGAGGAAACTGTTGGATAAGGTGTCTAAGTCCATAACTATTTCTGGTATGTACTTGACCCGACCCGGCATGGTCCATTTGGGTTGCATGGCATCATGCAATTAGATAAACTAAATAAGAGAAATAACACATATCGTTTATTAATATATTATAAATTCTAATATATTAATAATATTATTTAATTAGTTTTGATCAAGAATTAATTTAGAATTAACTAAGTGATCAAAAAGATAACTAATTAAATATATGGGTAGATTATGTAAATCTTCCATATCTTATATAGTGGGCTAAAAGGCTCCATGGATTATCAAGTTGGGTTCCACCCATAGGATGCTCCATGGAGTTAACCCATGGATTGAGAAATGAAGAGTCATGTTACATTAGGGTTTTACCTAATGCAACACACTATATAAGGACCATGTCTCTCCCCAAAATCGGCTACACTAGTGAAACAAGAGGGCTTGGCCGATTTTGAGTGTAATAGAGTATTCTCTCAAGTTTATACTTTGCATTTGGTGTTGTGTGAAGCATTTGAGGCATCACACTTGAGGTACTAGGATCACAAGGTTTCAAGGAACACTTTCATGAACAAGGTATGTAGTTCTATCTTTTATACAAAGAAAAATTGTTCCCCACGTATGCTAGATAGGTTCATAACCTTGGAAAAACAACTTTGCATGATTATTAGACAAACATAGATCCAAGGTTATTAGGGTTGCATGTACACTTAGGATGTGTTAGAATGCTCAAAACCCATCAGTGGTATCAAAGCCTAGGCTTGTTTGTTTGCTATTTGTGCTAAATAGTTGGAAAAAGTCGATTTTGTGCAATCTGCCTGATGAACTCGCCGAGTTCATGTGAATCTTCAACCTACTCGCCGAGTAGGTTCATGCACTCGGCGAGTAGTTGGCTCAAAATGTAGTTTTTCGACTTTAGTTGCTGGAAATGGACTAGGAAGATTACCCTAAACTGTTTTGGTACTTGAAAACTTATTTTAGTGGGTGTAATGTTCATGCTAATCCATTTACAACAACAAGTTATCAAAATTACAAGTTTTTATGTGTAATTTTTGATTCATGTAAGTGTTCATATTCATGTTCTTGATCTTATGATGTTTAGATGATCATAGGAATTATTTGTAACCTATGTGGTAGATTAATTCATGATCATTATGTGTTTTAATGGAGTCCATAACTTGTCCTCAAGTTATGGAAAACCAAAAGTCACTTTGTTTAAAAACCATTAAAAGAACACATGGGTTATAAAAATGAAGAGTCTTCATTTTTAATACTCTAATTAACTCATAAGTTACAAGAAATGAAAAGTTTTGAAAGTTTACAAAACTTGCCCTCATGTTTTGGAACAAGTAAAGTCTTGATTAAAACTTTAGTTCCAACCCTTAGAATTTTAAAAGTTAAAATTCAACCCTTATACTATATAATATTATAAGTTATCAAGATATATATATATATATATATATATATATATATATATATATATATATATATATATATATAAGATCAAAGTCGTCTTACCGCTAGTACGCCTCATTCACGAAGCTAGTCTATAAGGTGGGTATAAGGTTGTTGCCTATAAAATGGCAACTTAATGGGTGTCCACTCTCACCCACCACTTGCTTGACTGGTGGAGGGTCGTTAGCCGAACGGGTAGGACAAGGACTTATAAATTCTCATTAGAAGTATAATGATAATTATAAAGTAACTAAATGTTTTATTAAATTCCCAATCTTAGTTACTTTAGGAAAATGTGAATAAGGTGCTAATCCATGAAATTACACTTTACACTTTGTCTAAGTTGTTAGTGGAGCGTGTGTGGTTAACCGACACACTAACTTGATCTTAACAAGGTAGGTAAAGGGTGACTTAATGTTTATCATAGTATCGGTGGAGCATGTGTGGTTAACCGGCACATCGATTGAGGGGTAAATATTAAGGGTACCAAGTGATTTGCATGGTTACTTCACACCTCGTTTTGTGATCCTCGGCATCCCAGTCACAAAACTTGGGGGGCACACTCGAGATTGAAACATGCCTTTGAAAAGTTCATTGAATCTCAAAAGAATCTAGGAGTTTCTACGAACCAAATTAAATATTTTTAATATTCCGTCTTTGGTGGAAATTGGTGAATCGTCATTCACCTACCCTTCAAATATGTTATTACTTAGATTACGGCATACCTCTTCTAAGTATAATATATTGTGATTGGGTCCTAGACTTAATACTACATTTGGGTGTTTTATTTAGGACTATCTCTATATCTAAGCTAATCCTTTCTTTCTTCTTTTTCCAGATGTCTGCAAACAACGCTGCATCTGGCTCTAATCCTAGTGGCTCCTTTTCTCTTATGAACTTTTGTGGGAAAGTCACTTTTGATGGATCCAACATTAATGAATGGATCAGAAACATCAGAATGATTACTTGCTACGAGGACAAGGAATATGTCCTCGATAAGAAGCTTAAGGAGATTGATGACACAGTTGCTACTCCTCAAGAGATCGCTGATTTTAGGGCACATGAATGGGATGCCACCAAAGTGGCATGCATCATGATGGCCACTATGACCGCGGATCTCCAAAAATCCTATGAAGATTTCTACCCCTTTGAGATGCACCAAGACTTGATGGAAAGATACCATCAAAGTGCTCGTCAAGAGAGGTATGAAATCATCTCCTCCATGATAACAACTCGCATGAAGGATGGTGAACCCTTCACGGGCCACATGCAGAAAGTGCAAATATTTGTGGACCGTTTGCTGAAGCTTAATGTGAACTTCCCCGAGGATCTTGCAATAGATATCATTTTGCATTCCTTACCTTCATGTTATGATCAATTCCGCATGACATACCACATGAACAAGGAAGAGGTCACACTCAGCAAACTTCAAGGACTCTTAAAGACCGCGGAAAGTGGTCTTAAGGGTAAGGCGATTGTTACTTCTACTCCTACCAACTCCGCCCCTGTCTTGGCAATCGGGAAAGGGAAGGGTAAGAAGAGGAAGAGCCCCTCGAAGGGTACCACGGCTAAGACCCTTGAAGGCTCCTCTTCTGGAACCAAGAAAGGTTTTGTCACTCCTTTGTCTGACCCAAAAGAGGCTGAAAGCTTCTATTGTCATGAAAAAGAACATTGGAAGCGGAACTGCCCAAAGTACCAGTAAGATGTGAAGGATGGGAAAGTCAAACCCAACCGTGCAGGTATTTACACTATCTTATCTAATAACTCACACCATTCTAACTCATGGGTCCTTGATATCGGATGTGGTATTCATATTTGTTGTGACTTGCAGGGACTAAGAAGAAGTGAGAATGTGGAGCAACGAAGAATGAACTTAATCATGGGGAATAGGAAAGTTACACCTGTCACCAAGATTGGAGTTTATACTTTATCGCTAAATAGTGGGTTTAATTTAGATTTGAATAAATGTTGTTACTCGACAGAAATGGAAAGAAATATTATTTCCTTTCATGCATTGTACAAACAAGGTTTTACCTTTTCATTTAATAATGAAGTTGGTTCTATTGATGCTTTCTTTAATAATGTTCTTTATTTTAAAGCATTACCTTGTGATGGTGTGTATGAAGCTGTTTCTGTTGTAGATAACTTAGGAAATAATGTGATGTGTATTGATTCTATTAATAATAATAATAACTTGGATAAAGCATCATTATGGCATTGTCTTCATGGACATATATGCAAGAAACGCATAGGCCAACTCCAAAAGGATGGAGTCTTGGAGTCATTTGACCTAAAGTCAGCTGATAGTTGTGAATCCTGCTTACTTGGAAAAATGAAAAAGTAACCCTTCACAGGTTCTTGTGAGAGGGGTGAAGGTTTATTGGACGTTGCACACACGGATGTGTGTGGACCATTCAAACATGCCACAAGGGATGCTAATCGTTATTATTTGACTTTTACTGATGATTACAGTAGATATGGATATGTCTACTTAATCAAGCATAAGTTAGAGACTTTCGAAAGGTTTAAGGAATTTAAACAGGAAGTCGAGAATCAATTGGGCAGGAATATTAAGATGCTTCGATCCGATCGAGGTGGTGAGTATCTTAGTTCAGAGTTTCTCGACTATCTTAGGGAATGTGGGATTGTCTCACAATTGACACCTCCCAGGACACCACAATTGAATGGTGTAGCTGAGAGGCATAAGCGAACCTTGTTGGATATTGTTTGTTCCATGATGATTCGAACTTCGCTACCAATCTCATTTTGGGAGTATGCCTTAAAAACTGTCGCCCATATCCTTAACCTAGTACCTACAAAGAAAGTTGCCAAAACTCCTCACGAGATGTGGACTGGTAAAGTACCCAAACTAGACCACATCAAGATTTGGGGTTGTGAAGCTTTCTTGAGACGTGAGACTCATGATAAGCTTGAACCCCGAAGTGAGAGGTGTATTTTCATCAGCTACCCACAAAGATCCTTTGGTTACCTCTTCTACAGACCTAATGATAATGTGCTCTTTGTAGCAAGAAGAGGAGTCTTTCGTGAGAGAGAATTCATAAGCCAAGGAGACAGTGGAAGGCAAATTGACCTTGAAGAACTTCAAGAGTTAAGTAGTGAAGGAACTTCAAACCCTAGCCCTCAACTTGAGGAGGAAACTCCTATTGAGCCAATTGACGAGTCTATACCTCTGAGGCATTCCACGAGAGTTAGGAATGCACCTGAGCACTACTATGGTTTTCATATTGTTGCGGAAGGTGAGACACTGATTAGTGATGAGACACTAGTAGGTCTGGATGAACCTAACAGTTACGCGGAAGCCATGGCAGGCCCCGAGTTTGCGAAATGGAAATAGGCTATGGATAGCGAGATACAATCCATGTATGACAATCAAGTTTGGAACTTGGTTGATAATGTACCAGGTCGTAAGACTGTAGGGTGCAAATGGATCTACAAGAAGAAGACCAACATGGATGGTAATGTACACACTTATAAGGCTCGATTGGTTGCAAAGTGTTTCTCTCAAATTCCTGGAGTGGATTATGATGAGACCTTTTCTCTAGTAGCCAAGATTAAGTCTATTAGGGTTATGTTAGCCATAGCTGCATTTCATGACTATGAAATTTTGCAAATGGATGTCAAAACCGCTTTCCTTAATGGAAAGTTGACTGAAGATGTTTACATGAGTCAGCCAGAAGGTTTGTCAGCAATGAGTACCCTAATAGAGTGTGTAAGCTTGAGAAATCCATTTATGGATTAAAGCAAGCACCTCGCAGATGGAATCTTTGCTTTGATGAAAAGATCAAGGAATTTGGCTTTTCTTGGAGTGAAGATGAATCTTGTGTTTATGTCAAGGCTAGTGGGAGTATAGTTAGCTTTTTGGTATTGTATGTGGATGACATACTACTTATAGGAAATGACATGCCAACTCTGCAGGAAGTTAAGTCCTGGCTTGGGAAGTGTTTCTCTATGAATAACCTAGGAGAAGCTGCCTATATTCTAGGGATAAGGATCTTGAGAGACCGGAGTAAGAGACTAATTGGACATAGTCAAAGTACCTACTTGGACAAGGTGTTGAAGAGATTCAGCATGCAGAACTCCAAGAAATGAGAGTTACCTATCCAGAGTAACGCCAGACTGAGTAAGACACAAAGCCCTAGTACTGAGGCTGAGATAGCAGAAATGAGTCGAGTACCTTATGCTTCGGCAGTAGGCTCGATCATGTATGCTATGACTTGTACTCGACCTGATGTAGCCTTTGCCTTGAGCATGGTTAGCAGGTATCAGGGGAACCATGGCAAGGCTCACTGGACTGCGGTAAGGAATATCCTCAAGTACCTACAAAGGACTAAGGACTGGGTCCTTACCCTCGGTGGGAGTGATGACTTGAGAGTTGTAGGGTATTGTGATGCTAGCTTCTAGACTGATAGGGATAATTTCCGCTCTCAGTTGGGTTGGGTCTTCACCCTAAACGGAGGAGAAATCACTTGGAAGAGTTCCAAGCAGGAGACAGTGGTTGATTCTACTTATGAATCAGAGTATGTAGCAGCAAGCGAGGCAGAAAAGAAGGCTATTTAGCTGAAGAACATCATAGGAGACCTAGGAGTAGTACCAGCTATAAAGGAGCCTATGGAAATTCTCTGTGATAGTGAAAGTGCTGTTGCCTTAGCCAAGGAACCAAGGGATCACGGGAGATCCAGACACATCGACAGAAAATATCACTTTATCAGACATCGCATAGAAGAAGGAATCCTCGTCGCAAAGAGGGTATCATCGGATGAGAACCTAGCAGATTCCCTCATGAAGGGACTGAGTAGGGTTAAGCATATCTAGCATGCTCGTAGCATAGGGCTGAAGGATGATATTAGTTTTAGTAGTTAGATAATTTTGAAATTTGTAAAGTGTAATTGACATTTGATGATGAATAAAAGTTGTGTTTACTTATGAGTAAAGTGTTGCTATCTCCTGTCAATCGTTTACTATAATTTCTTTTGCATGTTTTGACTTCCAGAATACTATGTTCAGTTTTACATTTTATTCAAATTTTCCATATTTGGTCACATGTTGGAAGTAGATATGAAGTAAGACTGTCATGAAGTTGGTTGTAGGTGTCAAGAAATAAGACAACACTTCACGAGTACTCATAAGTTCTGATTGTTAGAGTGAACCCACGCTCACTGGAATCACTTCATGGAATTTTATCTCGAGTGATCGTGAGACGGTAATATCATATAAGTCTTTAAACCTAGAGACATGATTTGATGCCTATGAATTGGTTATGCATTGTACGAATATGCATTGGTAACTCGATGTTATAAAACGTGCTTTTGTGTATGATTCAACTAGTAGTAGAACAAACATACGAGTCGAAGTTTATTTGTTCCTTCTTGGACTAGAAGCTGATATCTGGGCCCCTCGATGATTTTGTTTTCACCTATGTACAGGGCCTGGTCAGAACCTAATTGATGTGTTCAATTTAGTTCTTTGTCAAACAAATCAGAAATTGGGAAACAAACTGCTGGACAATAAGTAAGACATTGTTCCATGTAGTTGTCCGGCTGATATCTAGAACAGAGGATTATATGGTCACTTATCTTAAACGGCGTATCAACATCTTCTCAGTTCCGAGAGACCTTGAAAGAGCTACGATTGCCGATCGGTTCCTGAAGTATTGCAGTTATAGTTATTAGACTTATCCAAGTGGGAGACTGTTGGATAAAGTGTCTAAGTCCATAACTATTTCTGGTATGTACTTGACCCGACCCGGCATGGTCCATTTGGGTTGCATGGCCTCATGCAATTGGATAAACTAAATGAGAGAAATAACACATATGGTTTATTAATATATTATAAGTTCTAATATATTAATAATATTATTTAATTAGTTTTGATCAAGAATTAATTTAGAATTAATTAAGTGATCAAAAAGATAACTAATTAAATATATGGGTAGATTATGTAAATCTTCCATATGTTATATAGTGGGCTAAAAGACTCCATGGATTATCAAGTTGGGTTCCACCCATAGGATGCTCCATGGAGTTAACCCATGGATTGAGAAATGAAGAGTCATGTTACATTAGGGTTTTACCTAATGCAACACACTATATAAGGACCATGTCTCTCCCCAAAATCGGCTACACTAGTGAAACAAGAGGGCTTGGCCGATTTTGAGTGTAATAGAGTATTCTCTCAAGTTTATACTTTGCATTTGGTGTTGTGTGAAGCATTTGAGGCATCACACTTGAGGTACTAGGATCACAAGGTTTCCAGGAACACTTTCATGAACAAGGTATGTAGTTCTATCTTTTATACAAAGAAAAATTGTTCCCCACGTATGCTAGATAGGTTCATAACCTTGTAAAAACAACTTTTCATGATTATTAGACAAACATAGATCCGAGGTTATTAGGGTTGCATGTACACTTAGGATGTGTTAGAATGCTCAAAACCCATCAGAAACTCCTGTTGAACCTGTTGATGACTCCTTACCTCTTCGACGTTCCACTAGGGCTAGTGTTCCACCCCAGTTGTATGGTTTTCATATTACTACTGAGGGGGATACATTTATTAGTGATAGTACACTAGTAAATTTGGACGAACCTAGCAGCTACAAGGAAGCCATGACAGGCCCGGAGTATACTAAATGGAAAGAGACAATGGACAGCGAGATTTAGTCCATGTACGACAACCAAGTTTGGAATTTGGTTGATAATGTACCGGGTCGCAAGACAGCGGGTGCAAATGGATCTTCAAGAAGAAGACGGACATGGATGGGAAAGTGCATACTTATAAAGCGAGATTGGTTGCGAAGGGCTTTACTCAAACTCCCGGAGTTCACTATGATGAGACATTCTCACCAATTGTGAAGATAAAGTCTATTAGGGTAATGCTTGCAATAGCTGCGTTTCATGATTATGAAATATGGCAGATGGACGTGAAAACCACTTTCCTTAATGGAAAGTTGGTTGAGGATGTTTACATGAATCAGCCAGAGGGTTTTGTCGATGCGAAACATCCGAATAGAATATGCAAGCTTGAGAAATCCATTAATGGATTGAAATAAGCGTCTTGCAGATGGAATCTTTGTTTTGACGAGAAAGTTACAGAGTTTGGGTTTCTGCAAAGAGAAGATGAATCTTGTGTATATGTCAAAGCCAGTGGGAGTATAGTGAGCTTCCTCGTATTGTATGTTGATGACATACTATTCATAGGAAACGATGTCCCAACCTTGCAGGAGGTCAAGACCTGGCTTGGGAAATGTTTCGCTATGAAGGACCTCAGAGAAGTTGCTTATATTATGGGAATACGGATAGTAAGAAACAGAGAAAAGAGACTGATAGGACTCAATCAGGATACATACTTGGATAAGGTACTAAAGCGTTTTAGTATGGAAAATTCCAAGAAAGGGGAGTTGCCAATCCACTGCAATACCAAGCTGAGTAAGACTCAAAGCTCGAGTACCGAGGTAGAGATAGCTGATATGAGCCGAGTACCTTACGCTTCCGCAGTAGGCTCTTTCATGTACGCTATGACTTGTACTCGCCTTGATGTGGCCTTCGCTTTGAGCATGGTCAGCAGATATCAGGGGAACCCTGGTAGAGCCCATTGGACTGGAGTTAAGAATTTTCTTAAGTACCTACGAAGGACCAAGGAATGCTTTCTAGTCCTCGGTGGGAGTGATGAATTAAGGGTACGAGGGTATAGTGACGCTAGTTTTCAGACGGATTGGGATAGTTACCGATTGCAGTTGGGTTGGGTTTTTACCCTATAAGGAGGAGCAGTGACTTGGAAAAGTTCCAAGCCAGAGACTGTAGCTGATTCAATGTGTGAAACAGGGTACATTGTGGCAAGTGAAGCGTCGAAGGAGGCAATATGGTTGAAGAACTTCATTGGAGACCTTGGAGTTACGCCAACCATAAAGGAGCCGATGGAAATTTTCTGTGATAATGAAGGAGCGGTTGCCTTAACCAAGGAACCACGAGAACATGGTAGATCTTGACATATCGACAGAAAATACCATTTTATAAGACATCGGGTAGAAGAGGGACTCCTCGTTGTGAAGAGGGTATCGTCAGAAGAAAATCCAGCAGATCCCCTTACGAAGGGACTGAGTAGGGTCAAACAGTTGCAGCACGCTAGGAGCATTGGGCTGAAGGATGATATAAGTTTGGATTAGATAAGAAACATGTAATAGATAGTTTGTACTTGACATTTGATGAATAAATAAGGTTATGTTATTTATAAGTAAAGTTACTGTCTTGTGTTGGTTATTTATCTATTGTTTCAATTATGCACGTTTTGACTTCCTGAATAATAAGATTATTCAAATGGTCCACAGCCGTTCATGTTTTGGAAGTAGAAGTGAATGAAGACTGTCATGAATTGTTTGTAGATTGTCAACAAGGTTTTGGGCATAGCAAGGGTTTGCTGCAAAGTTCATGAGTGATTATGAATTTGAATTGAGCATTGGAGTAAACCCTCGTTTGCTGGTGCTATACCTAAAGTGATCGCAAAGCGAATATCATATAGTTTTAACACTTAGAGATATGGTTGTTGTTTGCTGGTTTGTTATGCATTGATGATGTGTAAACGCATCAGTAACTTGATGTTATAAAACACATTATTGTGCATGATTCAATTAGTAAAAAATAGATGCATATGAATCGAAGTTGATATGTTCCTTTTATTCTATGATAATAAAAGTGATATCTTAGCCACTTGATGATTTGGTTTGACTTATGTGTCGGGCCCGGTCAGAATGAGGTTGATGTGTTCAACTAAATTCTATGTCAAACAAATCGGAAATCGAGGAACAAATGTTGGACAATAAGCATTGTTAGCATGATATCCAGAACAGAGGATTATACGATCCCTTATCTGAAGGATAATTAGCTGATAAGAGCTGACAGCGAAGTATACAAGCTACGATTGCTAATCGGATTATGAAGTCATGTGTGAGATATAGTTACTAGGCTTATCCAAGTGGGAGATAGTTGGATTAGTGTCTAAGCCCGTAACTATATTTGGTATGTACTTGACCAGGTTATGCGTGGTCCTTTTGGGTTGCCTTCTCCAAAGCTTCTTGACAAGGTAATTTAAGGAGAAAGAGAGAATATTATGGTTTATTAATATATTATAAGAATAATATATTAAAGGAGAAATCATATTTATTTAAATAGTGTTAGTCATAAATTAATTAGCAATTAATTTGGTGACTAAAAGAGATTAATTAAATAAAGGGGTATAAACTGTCAAATGAATGATAGTTAAGTTTTGGGCTAAGGAAACCTTATGGACTTAAGGGGGAACGAAATTATGATGGGGATCCATCATATTTTCGTCCAATGCCTTATTCCAGAAGGTTCCTTGGGCTGCTTGGTTGTTAAGTTGTCCATTAGGGTTTAGACTGAAATCGGCTACACATGCTTCTAAGAGAACCCTAGGGCTGATTTCAGCATCTCTCATATTCCCTCATATTGTCTTCTTGCTTGTGGGGTTTGTGAACCATTAGAGGAGTTACAATTATGACTCTAAGATCAAGATCAAGAAGGTTACAAGGATTTCAAGCTACTTGAAAGAGGTAAAACACTTAGATCTGTTTTCTTTATGATAATTTCGAATTATATATGATAGACCTAGGTTTGTAAGTCTTGGATTCAAAGCATGTACAATAGAGAAACCTAGATCCAACCAGCAGGGTTTGTATGAGCACATAGGATTGTTCTTACGCTTAAAACCCATCAGTGGTATCAGAGCCTTGATTGGTTTCAATTGTATGTGATGCTTAACTATTTTGCTTGCTGAAAATCGAGTTTCTTGCCTCTGCCCTACTCAACTCGGAGATTCAGTATCTGGACTCGGCGAGTTGGCCCTACTCGGCGAGTTCAGAGCTGACTCAGCGAGTTCGTGCGTCGGGCAGAGGATATTTCGAGATTTAGTTGCTGTTTTGTCTTGGATTTGATGCCTAAATAATTTTTTGAAGTTAAAATCTGAATTTTACCTTAATTAAATGATTATCCTTGCCAAATACAATAGATAATTTCAGATCTTTTGAATATTGGTTGTTTATATGGTAAATATGGATTATTTAAAATTATTTGGTAATTATCTTATGACTAAAATTGGATTAGGTCAAATATAGATAATTAAGAAATTAACTGTTTAATTTAAATTATTTGCTATTTGATCCCTTTAGTTTTGGAAAAATTCAAAACTTGCCCTCAAGTTATGAAATTTGAATTTTGTGACTAAAAGATTAATTTTGAAGAATTTAAATTTCAAACCCCTAGAGTTTTACAAGTTCAAAATTCAACCCTATACTATTATATATTATTACAAGCTTAATATATACATATATATATATATATATATATATATATATATATATATAACTTAAACTACTAGTCTTACTGTTAGTAGGCCTCATTCGTGAAGCCGGTCTATAAGGTGGGTATAAGGTTTCTGCCTATAAAATGGCGCGTAATGTGTGTACACTCACACTCACTGCTTGCTTGACTGGTGGAGGGTCGTTAGCCGAACGGGTAGGATAGGGCAATCCTCTCCTCATTAAAAGTATAATGTAAAATACAAAGTAACTACATGTTTTACAAATTCCCAATATTAGTTACTTTAGTTTAAAATGTGAAAATGATGCTAATCCATGGAATTACACTTCGTACCCTTGTCAAACGTTAGTGGAGCGCGTGTGGTTAACCGGCACACTAATTTGGGGATGACATTGGTAGCGAAGGGTGACTTGATGTTTGTAATAGATCAATGGAGCGTGTGTGGTTTACCGGCACATTGATTAGGTGATGAAGATATTGAGTGCACAATGTTGATTCGCATGGTTATTCACAACTTGTTTGCGTTCCTCGGTATCCCAGTAACAAATTTGAAGTGCATATCTAGATTTAAACATGCCATTGAAAAGTTCAATGAATCTCAAAAATCTAGGAGTTTTCAATACATTTAAAACATAAATCTCTTTTTCGTTTTTCATGGTGAGAATTAGTGAATCGTCATGCACTTACCTTCAAATTATTTACCTTTAGAGTATGACATCCCTTTCTAAGTTGTAAATAATTTTGTTGGGTCCTAGCCCTAATTTCTCATTTGGGTGTTTAATTAGGGACTCATTTCTAATCAAACTTTGTTCCTTTTTTTTTTCAGATGTCTGCAAACAATAACAACAATGACAACAACAACTCTTCTAGGTCATTCTCGTTGATGAACCTATGTCAAAAGGTGACATTTGATGGCTCAAACTTCAACGAGTGGATGTGGTATATTCGCATGATCAATCGCTACGAGGACAAAGAATATGTCCTCGATGAAAAGCTTGAGAAGATTATCCCAGATGTTGCTACTCCTGAAGAGTTGGCTGCCTTTGAGGCCCACAAGCATGATGCTATGAAAGTTCATTGCATCATGTTGGCCACCATGAACCTCGAACTCCAAAAGTCCTATGAGGACATGTATCCGTATGAAATGCATCAGGATTTGCTGGACTGGTACCACCAAAGCGCGATGCAAGAGCGCTATAAGATCATTGCTAACATGATCACCGCTAAGATGCGGAGTGGAGAATCCGTAACCTCTCATTTGCAGAAAATGCAGAGGTATGTTGATCGGCTTCTCAAACTTATTGTTAAGTTTGATGAGGATTTGGCTATCAACATAATCCTCCACTCATTGCCCTCCTGTTACAACCAGTTTAGAATGACCTACCACATGAATAAAGAGGAGGTCTCATGAAGCAAGCTCCAAGGATTGCTGAGAGCAACCTCAAAGAAAAATCTGTTGAACTATTCCCTGTTGTGGCTACTCCCGTGTTGGCAATTGGCCAACGAAAGGGTAAGAAGAGAAAGGCTCCATGTAAGGGCCGCCATAAGGGTAAGACCCAAGATGGTTTCTCTTCTAGTGGAACCAAAGTTGGTTCGGTCAAACCCTATTCCGACCCCAAAGAAGCAGAGTGCTATTATTGCCACAAGAAGGGTCACTGGAAACGAAGCTGCCCTCAGTATCTGCAAGACATAAAGGATGGGAAGATTAAGCCCACCTTCACAGGTATGTATTCTATTTAATCTAATAACTCATCGTTTGCTACTTCATGGGTTCTTGATACAGGGTGTGGTTACCACATTTGTTCTAATTTGCATGGCCTAAGAAGAAGTAGGGAGATCGAACATGGGAAGATAAACTTGATTATAGGAGATAGAAGATCGTCGCCTGTGTCCAGAGTCGGAGTTTATTCTTTAGTGCTGACTAATGGGTTAGCGTTAGATTTAGAAAATTGTTGTTATTCGCCAGATATGGCAAGAAACATTATTTTATTTCATGGATTGTTTGGACAAGGTTTTAGATATTCTTTTGAAAATAGTAATGATTCTATTAATGTTTATTTGAATGGTGTCTTTTATTTCAATGCATTACCTTGTAATGGGATTTATGAATCTGTGATGGTTGTTGATAATTTAGGAAATGATGTATTCAATCTTGATTCGTCTACTAGCCTAGACAAAAAATGCTTGTGGCATTGTCACCTTGGCCATTTCAACAAGAAACACATATCCCAATTCCAAAAGGATGGAGTGTTAGAGTCATTCGACCTTAGGGACGATGACACGTGTGAATCTTGTTTACCTAGGAAGATGAGCAAGTCACCGTTTACTGGAACTTATGAAAGGGGTGAGGGTCCATTGGATCTCATACACACCGATGTGTGTGGGCCCTTTATATCCACCACAAGGGATGCTTTACGCTTCTACGTGACTTTTATATATGATTATAGCAGATATGGATATATCTACTTAATCAAACAAAAGTTGGAAACCTTTGAAAAGTTCAAAGAGCTTAAGAATGAAGTGGAGAATCAGCTGGGCAAGAAAATCAAGATGCTTCGGTCAAACCGAGGAGGAGAGTACCTAAGTCTTGAGCTTCACGACTATCTAAAAGAATGTGGAATTGTTTCGCAATTGACGCCTCCGAGGACGCCACAACTGAATGGTGTGGCTGAGAGACGTAATCAAACCTGGTTGGACATGGTTCACTCTATGATAAGTCGGACTTCATTACCAATATCTTTCTGGGGGTATGACTTAGAGATTACCGCCCACATCCTTAACTTAGTTCCCACCAAGAAGGTTACCAAGACTCCTCACGAGATGTGGACAGGGAAAGCTCCCTCGTTGGCACATATTAAGGGTTGGGGTTGCGAGGCATTCATAAGACGAGAAACTCACGACAAGCTCGAACCTCGTAGTGAGAAGTGTTATTTCATCAGCTATCCGCAGAAGTCTTGTGGCTATCTTTTCTATAGACCGAGTGACAATGTTGTCTTCGTTGCTAGAAGAGGAGTTTTCCGAGAAAGGGAATTGATAAGCCAAAAAGACAGTGGGAGGAAAATTGAACCTGAAGAGATTCAAGATCAAAGCGATGAAGGAACCTCTGACACTGGCACTCAACATGAGGAGGAAACTCCTGTTGAACCTGTTGATGAGTCCTTACCTCTTCGACGTTCCACTAGGGCTTGTGTTCTACCCCATTTGTATGGTTTTCATATTACTACTGAAGGGGATACATTTATTAGTGATAGTACACTAGTAAATTTGGACGAACCTAGCAGCTACAAGGAAGCCATGGCAGGCCTGGAGTCTGCTAAATGGAAAGAGGCGATGGACAGCGATATTCGGTCCATGTACGACAACCAAGTTTGGAATTTGGTTGACAATGTACTGGGTTGCAACACAATCGGGTGCAAATGGATCTTCAAGAAGAAGACGAACATGGATGGGAAAGTGCATACTTATAAAGCGCGATTGGTTGCGAAGGGCTTTACTCAAACTCCCAGAGTTGACTATGATGAGACCTTCTATCCAGTTGCGAAGATATAGTCTATTATGGTAATGCTTGCAATAGCTGCGTTTCATGATTATGAAATATGGAAGATGGACGTGAAAACCGCTTTCCTTAATGGAAAGTTGGCTGAGGATGTTTAGATGAATCAGCCAGAGGGTTTTGTCGATGTGAAGCATCCGAATAGAGTATGCAAGCTTGAGAAATCCATTTATGGAGTGAAACAAGCGTCTTGCAAATGGAATCTTTGTTTTGACAAGAAAGTTAAAGAGTTTGGGTTTCTGCGAAGCGAAGATGAATCTTGTGTATATGTCAAAGCCAGTGGGAGTATAGTGAGCTTGCTCGTATTGTATGTCGAGGATATACTACTCATAGGAAACGATGTCCCAACCTTGGAGGAGGTCAAGACCTGGCTTGGAAATGTTTCACTATGATGGACCTCGGAGAAGCTGCTTATATTCTGGGAATAAGGATTGTAAGAAACAGAGGAAAGAGACTGATAGGACTCAGTCAGGATACATACTTGGATAAGGTACTAAAGCGTTTTAGTATGGAAAATTCCAAGAAAGGGAAGTTGCCAATCCAATGAAATACCAAGCTGAGTAAGAATTAGAGCCCAAGTACCGAGGCAAAGATAGTTGAAATGAGCCGAGTACCTTAAGCTTCCGCATTAGGCTCTATCATGTACGCTATGACTTATACTCGCCCTGATGTGGACTTCGCTTTGAGCATGGTCAGCAGATATCAGGGGAACCCTGGTAGAGCCCATTGGATTGGAGTTAAGAATACTCTTAAGTACCTACGAAGGACCAAGGAATGCTTTCTAGTCCTCGGTGGGAGTGATGAATTAAGGGTATGAGGGTATAGTGACACTAGTTTTCAGACGGATCGGGATAGTTACCAATCGCAGTTGGGCTGGGTTTTTACCCTAAATGGAGGAGTAGTGACTTGGAAAAGTTGCAAGCAGAGAGACAATAGCTGATTCAACGTGTGAATCAGGGTAAATTGCGGCAAGTGAAGCGTCGAAGGAGGCAATATGGATGAAGAACTTCATTGGAGACCTTGAAGGTATGGCATCCATAAAGGAGCCGATGGAAATTTTCTGTGATAATGAAGGAGCAGTTGCCTTAACCATGGAACCAAGAGATCATGGTAGATAGTTTTTACTTCACATTTGATGAATAAATATGGTTGTGTTATTTATAAGTAAAGTTAATATCTTGTGTTGGTTATTTATCTATTGTTTCAATTTTGGATGTTTTGACTTCCTGAATAATAAGATTATTCAAATGGTCCATAATCGTTCATGTTTTGGAAGTAGATGTGAATGAAGACTGTCACGAATTGTTTATAGATTGTCTAAAAGGTTTTGGGCATAGAAAAGGTTTGCTGCAAAGTTCATGAGTGCTTATGAATTTGAATTGAGCATTGGAATAAACCCTCGTTTGCTGGTGCTATACCTAAAGTGATCGCAAAGCGAATATCATATAGTTTTAACACTTAGAGATATGGTTGTTGTTTGCTGGTTGGTTATGCATTCATGATGTGTAAACACATCAGTAACTTGATGTTATAAAACACATTATTGTGCATGATTCAATTAGTAAATAATAGATGAATATGAGTCGAAGTTGATCTGTTCCTTTTATTCTATGATAATAAAAGTGATATCTTGGCCACTTGATGATTTGGTTTGACCTATGTGCTGGGCCTGGTCAGAATGAGGTTGATGTGTTCAACTAAATTCTATGTCAAACAAATCGGAAATCGAGGAACAAATGCTGGACAATAAGCATTGTCAGCATGATCTCCAGAACAGAGGATTATACGATCCCTTATCTGAAGGACAATTTGCTGATCCGAGTTGACCGCGAAGTATAAGAGCTACGATTGCTAATCGGATTATGAAGTCATATGTGAGATATAGTTGTTGGGTTTTGAGCATTCTAACACTCCTAAGTGTACATGCAACCCTAAATACCTTGGATCTGTGTTTTCTCTATTATACATGCAAATAAGAACTTCCAAGGTATTATCCTAATCTAGCATATAAAATAATGAATATAACATGATAGAATACATACCTCTTTCATGTAGAAAGTCTTCATGAAGCTTGAGTGCCAAGTGCCCCAAGTGTGACACCTCAAATGGTTCACACAACACCAAATACACTTGGAATAACTTGAGAGAATTCTACACTTCATGAAAATCGGCTAGCCCTCTCTAGAATGATACTAGTCGCCCATTTTTGTCAAGAATAAGATCTTTATATAGTGTTACAATTAGGGTAAACCCTAATTGTCATGACTTTCCATTTCCTTGGATTCATGGGTTCAAATACACCATGGAGCATCCATGGAGCATCATATGGGTTTTAGCCCAACTAGATAATCCATGGAGCATTAGCCCACTATATAAGTATGGATGATTCACACAATCAATCCATATATTTAATTAGTCTTCTTTAGATCACTTAATTAATCCTAGATTAATTCTTGATCAATACTAATTAAATAATCTTATTATTCTTATTATTAATATACTAGAACTTATAATATATTAATAACCATAAGTGTCTTATTTCTCTCATTATAGTCTATCCAAGTGCATGATGCCATGCAACCCAAATGGACCATGCCGGGTTGGGTCAAGTCTTACCAATTATAGTTATGGACTTAGACATTAATCCAACAGTCTCCCACTTGGATAAGTCTAAAACTAATATTGCATATGACTTCACGAACCGACTGGCAATCGTAGCTATCAAAAGCTTCTGTCGAACTCTGACCTTGTAGATGAACTCTGACCTTTGTCAGTGACTTGTCCATTAGATAAGGGATCATATATTCCTCCATTCTAGATATCGTATGGACTAAGACATGGGCTTTAATCATTCTCTCTGTCCATTTGTTGTTTCCCGATTTCCGATTTATGACGACTGACTAATTGAACAAATCAAATCAGTCCTGGCCCGGCCGAGCACTTCCATTTGTCATCATCAAATCATCGAGAGGCCCACATATATCGCTTTTATCCCGAAGGTAAAAGGAATGGATAAACTTCGACTCATATGGCTTGTTCTACTACTTGTTGAATCATACACAAAGACACGTTTTATAGCACCGAGTTACCAAATGCGTTTTCGTGCAATCAATGTACTATCAACTCATAGTAACAACTCATATCTCTAGGTTTGAATAATATAAGATATTATTGTCTCATGATCACTCGTGATAAAATCCATGAAGTGATTCCAATGAGCGCGGTTTGAATCCAATACTTAGAACTTATGAGCAGTCATGAGTGTTGTAGCCCTTTATCCAACACCTTAGACCTCTACAAGCCAACCCATGACAGTCTTAAGTCATATCTACATCCAACATATGACCGACTGTGGATGCTTTGAATAACTTAGTTTATTCGGGAAGTCAACCCATGACAATCATTCTGGAAGAATAACCTAGTTTATTCGGGAAGTTAAAACATGCAAAGTGAAACACAATAGTGATTGAATCCAATATGGTATCAAAACCTATGAACATAAATAAAACACCTTTTATTTATCACCAAATGATTACACATTATTCATTGTATACTGTTTTAGCTATCAACTTTATTCTTGAATTTAAAACAATAGTTGTCCCATGCTCCAAGCATGTACACTATGTTTTCTAAACACTAGTCATGCCACACACCAAGTATGCATACTATGTTTGTCTATGATCTTTACTTTGTGAACTAGATCAATTGAACATAACTTCAATGATTCTCTTTTCACACTCCCAAATCCTTACTGCAAATGCAAGAATTCCAAATTCATGTCATTTACTGAAATATGTTAGATTCTAAACTTATATGCATTGAACCTCTTGTAATGATTATGCACAAAGTCAGAAGGACTTGACAACAACCATTACAGACCATTCCAAAGGAGATCAGCTCCTTGGGAACATCCTTCTTGCATTAAGTTTCCTAATCTTAAAAAGATTGAAAATTCTAACTTTGAAACATTTCCAGATTCCATTTTGACTATTACTTCTGAACAAGAGTTGCCTCCTTACAGATTATGTCAATATGGTTCTTCCAGAATTATCACTATACTTCCAACTGTCCTTGAGCACCCAATCTTTGGAAAACCGTAGATTGTCCTCAACAACTGTTTAATCCTTTTAGTCATATCCAGTTCTAAACCTTTTCCCTTCTTAATGCCCCAGGCATTTGGAAAATTTTAGAAAGGATGAATATAGCACATGTAATCGATCTTATATCCGAAGCATATGGGAATCGATTCATGATGTCTCACATAAAGACTAAACCAGTCTTTTGCTATAACATTTCCATTTCAATTTGCCAAGTTCTCATAATTCAGATTATGAAAAGGGATGCCGTAATCATAATCGAATTTTAGAACGCAAATAATGGACCCATATATAGAATTTCCTTATGTTGAGACATTCCAACATGAAATTCATATATATCCTTGATTAAATGATTAAAACCTCACGATCTAAGCTTATAGATTTGAGATGAAGTATAATTTCCTCTCCCTTAATTATAGCAAAACAACTCTTTCCCAATTGAAACTTTTGTTTTCTATAATTAACATTGTGAACTTGCAATACTTATCATAATTATCATGCTCCCACTAACATGATGATTATTAGCATAACACTTATGCTCCCACTAGCTTTGACATGTACTCAGAAATCAGCTGACTTTCTTACCAAAGTTCAGATTTCTGATACTAGATTGTTTTGATAAAACTTTATCAAAATCATACACCTTCCCTTAGATATCACACTTGTGTGTCTAAACAATTATGAAGAGGGATGCCGTAATCATAATGGTTAGACCTTTTTGCCACTTCTCACAAGTCCAGGTTAGTGTGCCGGTAAACCACACACGCTCCACTAACGACTTTCAGAATGCAAATATCAAAATTGCTATCTACCTAAAATCTACTTAGTGAAAGTGTTTCCTCACCATCATTTTCATGAATCGGAGAAAAACCTTATGACACTTAGATTTAATGGTGTATGTGTTCTTATCCATGTGGATTGTCAAAACCATAGACACAAGACAAGGATAATGAGAAATCCACACTCATATGGATTGAACTCAATCTAAATTTCTTGCCACCTGGCAGCTCAAGGGCCTGCCATTGCTTCCAAGTTATGGTGCAACTAATTGAGAACTATAAGAACTCATATGCAAAGCCAAATTTAACTGGAATGGGCACAAAATATGTCAACACGATAGCTTATAAACCTCAAGTCGTGTGCTAGTGAAGAACTTTAGGTTTTATTCTTGATTAGTTCTTGATACTTTCAAGACCTTTAAGACTCCCACTGTCCTCTTGACTTATAAGACTTTTTTGTCAGTTATTCAAGAGATAGTGCGGATTCTAATCAAGACAAAAACTTCACAAAATTGGCCTAAGTTGGTCTTTGTTTTATCCAAAACATCACAACTTACGAATTTCAAATGTACAAGAGTAGGATACTTTTACTCTTACATTTGACAAGTGTTTTAAACCTTCTTTAAGACATGTCACTCAAGTTACAATCTTGGAGTATGACTCTAAGACTTGTATTGGAACGAAGTATGACTCATCTTCTTGATTTAACCATTTCAACAATTCAAGTTCCTATTCTTAGTCATAAGAATACACTAAGATTTCCTTAGAGAACTAGCTTTGATATGGTTTCTTAATCATTAAGATGATCACAAAAACTGATACTAAAGTACTCTCCCATCTTTTCAGATTTGAGAAACTTTTATTCTTCTGCCTAAGTTGATTCTTCTTATTCGCTCTACCTTACATTGAAACTTTTCCAATGTCTCAGAATTATACTTTAGCCTGTAAGTATAACCATATTTACTAAGCTTTAGTAAATTATGACGAATAATCTTATCGATCTTTTGTGGTGGACTTAATCAGTGCACAAGAATGTGTACTCGATCCCTTAGTCCGTTACTTGAGTCACACATCCATGTGAACAAGTAGTTAGTCTTAATTTTCCAATACTTGAAAGTTCTCATTCATCATGCTATACAACTTGCATGATTTCAAGTCCCGGTCCAATTGAAACTTGGGTGATGAGAATCTTTCCTTATTTGGTAAATTTAGACATTACCACAAATGAAAGCATCAATTTCATATTTCCACTCTTTCTATTAGTGGAATCATATAAGCAACAATTTTTCCTCAAATGCCATTGTAAGGATATTTTAAAATAAATAAAATCAAAAATTTTCTTTTATTTGAAAACTTATCCTTACAATCCATATGAAAACTTGTTGTTATCTATTCCTAAGCAATATCTCATAACTCCTAAGAAGTAGCTCAAGAATCCGATCTTCAAACTACGCGATAGAAATCCATCTATGCGATCAGATTCAGCATATTCTTTCTTTAAGTTTCTTCACTTTTCTTTGATTCTTAAAACATCACCATGTGACCCAGTCACATCATGTATCAAGAATCTCAGAATAGAAACTTAACAGAGTTAGATAGTGGACTTTACCTGAAGTAGAGTGAAACTTATTGACTTTAACAACCTTAGGTAAATTTGGCAGCTTCGCAACCAATGCCCCTTCCTTTGGCAAGATAAACATATGGACCCTTTGATAATGGTACACGGGACTATCACAGACTTAGCTTTTCTCTTTACCAGTTGGTCAACCGAGTTGACTATGGCCGATCCCTTTCCGTTGGGAAGAGAATGCTTTTCTAGATTTCTTGTGTCACTATTGTCAATGTCCATCAAGTTTTAAGGAAGTTGATCTTAACAAATAGATAAGATCATTAAGGGTCTTGTCATAGTCTGTTTCATAGGTGTCCCAAAGGAACTCACTATGTGACTTAGAAAGTGATTGAACCACCAACTTTCTCAAGACTTTGACACCCAACTCTCCCGGCTTGTCAATATGTGACTACATCTCCAAGATGTGACCACACCTAGACCTTGCCTTGCCAATAGGGCTTGAGTGACCTTGAACTTGTGGGTTAGGGAGAATAATTGGAGGAGGTGAAAGAAGTATGATTTCCATGGGACGTCATCTTCATTTAGGAAAGCGTGTTTCAAGAGATTTGGGGAGATCATAAGTGTCTAAACTAGACATCTTTTGGGAGATATTCAACATAGTTGATTTTAAGTCCATAATATGACACCCAATATGAAATATTAAGGCTAGGACCCAACAAACTATTTTATAACATAGAAGAGGGATGTCGTAATCCAAGCTATAAAATATTTGAAGGTAGGTGAATGACGATTCACCAATTTCCACCAAGATAAACGAAATGTATTATTAGGTTTTAATTGGTTTTTGAAAATCCTAGATCTTTGAGATTCATTGAACTGTTCAATGGCATGTTTCAATCTCGAGTGTGCCCTTCAGGTTTTGTGACTAGGATGCCGAGGATCACAACACAAGGTGTGAAGTAACCATGCAAATTACTTGGTACCCTTAAGTGTTTACCCCTCAATCGATGTGTCGGTTAACCACACACGCTCCATCGATGCTATGATAAACATTAAGTTACCCTTTACCTACCTTGTTAAATATGAGTTAGTGTGCCGGTTAACCACACACGCTCCACTAACCGACTTAAACAAAGTGTAAAGTGTAATTTCATGGATTAGCACCTTATTCACATTTTCCTAAGTAACTAAGATTGGGTATTATTAAGAGTTTAGTTACTTAGTATTTATCATTAATACTTTTAATGAAGGGAGAATTCTAGTCCTGTCAAACCCGTTCGGCTAACGACCCTCCACCAGTCAAGCAAGCGGTGGGTGAGAGTGGACACCCATTAAGTTTCCATTTTATAGGCAACAACCTTATACCCACCTTATAGACCGGTTTCGTGAATGAGGCGTACTAGCGGTAAGACTGACTTTACTCTTATATATATATATATATATATATATATATATATATATATATAAATATATATATATATTATTAACTTATAATATTATAAAGTGTAAGGGTTGAATTTTAACTTTTAAAATTCTAAGGGCTAACATGGAATTAAAGTATTCGTAAGAGAAAACTTTACAAATTCCAAAACTTGAGGGCAAGTTTTGAAACTATTCAAAACTAATTAATTCCATAACTTATGTGTTTAAAGTAGTTGTAATCCAAAAACTCTTCAAGTTCCATAACTTGAGGACAAGTTATGGAGGACTTTAAACTAATAAAAGAATTAACTTTTCTTTATTTTATAACTTATGAAATTAATTAAGGTTACACTTTTTTTTAATTTATTATTTAATGAAGAGACTCTTGGTCCTCCATAACTTGAGGACAAGTTATGGAGTCATAAAACCATTTAATTAGAACTAGACTCTTCATTTTTGTAACCTTTGCCAACTATTATGAGTTTTATGAAACTTAAATGTGACTTTTCATATAACTTGAGGACAAGTTACAAAAACACATTTTAGAATCAACTCTTAGATTAATTTGGATTGACAACAACTATTTCACTCAACTTTTCTATTAATCTAAGCAACTCATAAGAAAAAGATAATTCAAATCAAACTTTTTCATGTAATTAGTCTAAACCTTAAACTAATACACAACATGAATCTATTGACAATTATCTTTGAAATTGGATTAGCATGAACATTACCACATCAAAAACAAGTTTATAAGTTCAAAAACATCTTAGGTTAATGTTCCTAGTCCAATTCCAGCTAAAAAAGTCGAATTTATGCTGTCTGGGGGTCCAACTCGTCGAGTGCACGAACCAACTCGGCGAGTTGGATGCTTTTTGCCTTGGACTCGGCGAGTTCATTAGTGGACTCGGCGAGTCCAGTGCCCAGAAAGCTAGAAAATCGAGTTTTTCCACATTTTTCAGCAATTTGCATCAAGTATAATTAAAAACAAGCCTAGGCTCTGATACCACTGTTGGGTTTTGAGCATTCTAACACTCCTAAGTGTACGTGCAACCCTAAATATGTTGGATCTATGTTTTCTCTATTATACATGCAAATAAGAACTTCCAAGGTATTATCCTAATCTAGCATATAAAATAATGAATATAACATGATAGAATACATACCTCTTTCATGTAGAAAGTCTTCATGAAGCTTGAGTGCCAAGTGCCCCAAGTGTGACACCTCAAATGGTTCACACAACACCAAATTCACTTGGAATAACTTGAGAGAATTCTACACTTCATGAAAATCGGCTAGCCCTCTCTAGAATGATACTAGTCGCCCATTTTTGTCAAGAATAAGATCTTTATATAGTGTTACAATTAGGGTAAACCCTAATTGTCATGACTTTCCATTTCCTTGGATCCATGGGTTCAAATACACCATGGAGCATCCATGGAGCATCATATGGGTTTTAGCCCAACTAGATAATCCATGGAGCATTAGCCCATTATATAAGTATGGATGATTTACACAATCAATCCATATATTTAATTAGTCTTCTTTAGATCACTTAATTAATCCTAGATTAATTCTTGATCAATACTAATTAAATAATCTTATTATTCTTATTATTAATATACTAGAACTTATAATATATTAATAACCATAACTGTCTTATTTCTCTCATTATAGTCTATCCAAGTGCATGATGCCATGCAACCCAAATGGACCATGCCGGGTCGGGTCAAGTCTTACCAATTATAGTTATGGACTTAGACATTAATCCAACAATAGTTACTAGACTTATCCAAGTGGGAGACAGTTGGATTAGTGTCTAAGCCCCTAACTATATTTGGTATGTACTTGATTCGGTTATGCATGGTCCTTTTGGGTTGCCTTCTCCAAAGCAACTTGACAAGGTAATTTAAGGAGAAAGAGAGAATATTATGGTTTATTAATATATTATAAGAATAATATATTAAAGGAGAAATCATATTTATTTAATTAGTGTTAGTCATAAATTAATTAGGAATTAATTTGGTGACTAAAAGAGATTAATTAAATAAAGGGGTATAAACTGTCAAATGAATGATAATTAAGTTTTGGGCTAAGGAAACCTTATGGACTTAAGGAGGAACGAAATTATGATGGGGATCCATCATATTTTCGTCCAAGGCCTTATTCCAAAAGGTTCGTTGGGCTGCTTGGTGGTTAAGTTGTCCATTAGGGTTTAGACTAAAACCCTAGCAGCCTGCAAGTATAAATAAGACTCCTAGGCTATGAAAATCGGCTACATATGCTTCTAAGAGAACCCTAGGGCCGATTTCAGCATCTCTCATCTTCCCTCATATTGCCTTCTTGTTTGTGGGGTTTGTGAAGCATTAGAGGAGTTACAAATGTGACTATAAGCTCAAGATCAAGAAGATTACAAGGATTTCAAGCTACTTGAAAGAGGTAAAACACTTAGATCTATTTTCTTTATGATAATTTCGAATTATATATGATAGATCTTGGTTTGTAAGTCTTGGATTCAAAGCATGTACAATAGAGAAACCTAGATCCAAGCGTTAGGGTTTGTATGAGCACATAGGATTGTTCTTACGCTTAAAACCCATCAAGTTATTACTACAGTAGTTGCTATATACAATAGTGCAGTACACATGCATTTTCCCATTACATTTAAGTTGTGATCTTCTCACATAAACGGTAATGTAAACTATGTTTTGGTAATGATAGTCATACTTGGGAAAGACACTCACTTTTTAAGAGTAACAAACATACAAAATAGTCATGTCTTGGTAGAAGACTACTTTTCATACTAGTAGAAAATATACGATTTTCTAGGAGTTTCCAAACATATACAAACTTTTACATAAAACATTTACAAACACTTTCAGCAAACTTATACAAACATTGCCACTAAATACTTATGAACTCACAAGCTTAACTTGTATTCTCAGGTCGACAATAGACAGGTACCGATGACCAAGTTTTGAGAAGACAAAGTATATACAAGACTTTTTTTTATTCGTATTTTGGTGTCTAATTAATATGAAAGAACACATCTTCTAATGCAATGGATGATGTTGTTGCTTGTTTACTACTTTACATTGTTATGATACTGTACATGACGTCCTCCACCCCAGAACGTTTCCTCCGTTCTAGATTTGGGGTGTGACAATACAGGGCCACCGGTAATCCCTTTTTAGATCCAAATACATTTTGGTGGCCCCAGGATGGATCGAGAGTCTTGACCTATGCGCCTCCTCCGTCAGTGTACGCCGAGCTCCACTTCTATTGGGCAACCGAATCCGCCCTCAAAAAGTTATAAGCCCACGATTATTTGTCACAAACACAGACACATGCCCAATTACCTACTCTCTCTTGCAGTTCTCTGGTCTCACAGCCTCAACCTAGGCCTCTTGAATGGTATCTAAGATTGGAGTCATCATCGTCATCCTCATACACATATCACGGATCAAAGCATTCTCAGTTGTAGGGCTCAGGGGGTCGACTACCACATTAGCCTTGCCCAGATGATACAAGATCTCGTTGTCATAATCTTTCATCACATCTAACCATCTCCTTTGTCTCATGTTTAGGTTGGGCTGATCCATGAGATACTTCAAGCTTTTGTGGTCCGTAAATATGGTGCACCGAACTTCGTACAGATAATGGTGTCAGATGTTGAGGGCGAACACCATCGCCCGAAACTCTAGATCGTGGGTGGGATATCTCTTCTCGTGAGGCTTCAGCTGCCTCGACGTATATGCTATCACGTGCCCCCTCTGCATTAGCACCGTGCCCTTTCCTTGATATAGATGCATCACAGTATAACACAAAGTCCTCCACCCCCTCAGGAAGGGCTAACACCAGGGCTTCCCACAATCTTTGGAGAAGTGTCTCAAACGAGGCCTGCTACTCGAGACCCCAAATAATAATAACACCCTTTCGGGTCAACCTGGTGAGGGGAATGACAATCTTGGAGAAATCTTTGATAAATCTCCGATAGTAGCCAGCCAATCCCAGAAAACTCCTGATCTCAGATGGGGATCTCGGCACCTCCCATCGCATAAATGCCTCAATCTTGGTTGGGTCGACAAATATCCCATTCTGATTAATGAGGTGTCCCGGGAACTAGACCACTCATAACAAAAATTCACACTTGGAGAATTTGGCATACAGCCTCTCCGATCTCAAAATCCCAACTCTCTCAAATGCTCCTCATGCTGCTCTCTAGATCTTGAATACACCAAGATATCATCGATGAACACGATCACCGATCGATCTAACATGGGCCTACACACCCGGTTCATAAGATCCATGAACGTCTCCGGTACGTTGGTGAGTCCAAATGGCATCACCATGAGCTTGTAGTGCCCATAACGAGTCCAAAAGGCCGTCTTCTGGATATCCTCCTCACAGACTCTCATCTGATGATACCCCGACCTCAAATCAATCTTGGAAAACTAAGACACCCCCTGCAATTGATCGAACAAATTGTCAATGCTCGGAAGTGGATAACGGTTCTTGACCGTCAAATTGTTCAACTCCCAGTAATAATTGCACATTTGGTGTCTACCATCCTTTTTCTTAACAAAAAGGATTGATGCTCCCTACAGAGAGCTACTCGGTCTGATAAACCCCTTCCCTAGCAGCTCCTGGACCTGTGAGGATAACTCCTGCATCTCTGGTGGGGCAAGGCGAAAAGGTGCCCTAGCGATAGCCGCCGCTGCCTAAACCAAATCAATTCGGAAATCCACTTGCCTCTCAGGAGGCACGCCTGGTAACTCCTCAGGAAAAACTTTTAGAAACTCCCTCACTATTAGAACCTCGGTAGAAGAACTCGGTCTCTCGGTAGTAACCTGCATATCCGACACATATAGTAGAAAGCCCATACAACCCTGCTGAAGACTCTGCCTTGCCCTGGTAGCAGAGCAGAAGGCTGACCCAGATCTGGTACCCTCACCATACATTGTCAGCACTCCCCCACTGGGGTCTCTTATAGTCATTAAATGACGCTCGCAGTCGATCACGGCTCCGAAATGATCAACCAATCCATGCCCACGATGACACATACACCACCTATTTCAACCGATACCAGATCAATCGGAAACTTGTCACCAAAAATCTCCAATACACACCCTCGGTACACATCAGTAGCGAAAACTGCATGCTCATCAACAATAGAAACTCTCAAAGGTCGACTCAATGCATCACGTTGGATACTGATGTGAACCCACAAGAAATGTATAGAACCCACAAGAAATGTACCTATATAGAACACAAAATAAGCACAATAAATTTAAAAATAATTAAAAACAAAATATCACAATAAATACAAAGTTTCACAATGCCAAATCATCAAATCTCGTATCAAAACTATTCATATTTCAAAACTCTAGGATCCTCTAAATAAAAACTCAATCATTGATGTGTGTACAATCAGCTCGGCTCTTCCTGTGATCTGAGAAAGTACCTGAAACACATAACACATGACATGGTAAGCACAAAGCTTAGTGATTTCCCCAAAATACCACACACATCGTGTTAGCCACTCGAGGCTAACTCAATACAACCCTCTGGTCAATGTGTTCCAGTGGATACCCTTCGGTCCCACTACTCAGGAGGACCCTCCAGCCCTAACTCAATAAGTTCACAATAATGAGCATAAATCATAAGAAAAACATGAAATGTAGCACAATAAGCACATAATAGATCTCAGTCACACAAGGATACCACCCATGGTAAGTATAGCGAGAAAACTCACCTCGTAAGCTAGTAAGTATAAGTCTCGTGCTCGAAAATCTCGAATTAGACTCCGCCTAATACATAGGATAACCATCACTATTAATACTCTATTCTTACTCAATTACACCAACGTTTCTCTCTCTTTCTCTCAAATTCCTGGGATGGGTAAAAGACCTTTTTACCCCTCCATGATCCCCATAATTCATGCTGGCTAACCCTAAAGTCAACAGTCTAAGTTTGACCTGACTCGCCGAATGCACTCATGTGACTCTCCGAGTCTAGTCGTCCCTCATAAGTCTTTGTGAAGGTCCAGCTCATCGAGTTAACCCCTAAATCGACGAGTTGTAGCATAGCTAGCTCATCGGGACAAACCCTAACCGACTCGTCGAGTCGGCTCTTCGACTCAGTGAGTCCATTCAGACTCTTTTCTCATTTAGACCATTTCAAGGCAGAAAACCTTCCCAAAATCTAGATCTACACTCTTAACGCTCGTTTATTACGTAAAGTCACAAGCTTTACATCCATGCATGGCACTTAGGGCCTGAAATGCCAAAACATACTTTAATAAGGGTTTTTCACTTAAGAGCTTTATTACGGCTGAGTAAAGATGGGGCTTTTGGATACTAGGGACCTCACATGGTCCAGATCTGAAGTCCAAACCACTATATGAACTCAAAACACTCAAGGTCCTCATATTAGATGGAAAAAGCCATATATTCCCAAAATCAGGAGATCTACTCAACAAAATGAGAGAGGTGCAAGCTTTATACTGTTGGATTAATGTCTAAGTCCATAACTATATTTGGTATGTACTTGACCCGACCCGACATGGTCCATTTGGGTTGCACTTCACCGACACAATTTATATGGATAGTCTTTTGAGAATAGTATATTTATGATTTATATTAATATATTATAAGTTCTAATATATTAATATATAATCATATTATTTAATTAGTATTGATCAAGAATTAATTTATAATTAATTAAGTGATCAAAATGAACTAATTAAATATGGACTCTTATATATATGGAATGGGCCAAGTTCATTTTGGTTGGGCTAAGCTTTCATGGATAGTCCATGGAGTGTTTAACCCATGGATCATATGAAATGAAAGGTCATGGGTTTAACCCTAGTTTCCATACTATATAAAGATGTCCATGGTTGGTGAAATTGGACGAGTGTGGTACACTAAGAAGGGCTAGCCGATTTCACTAGAGAGAACCAAGTATCCATATTCTCAAAAGTCTTCCAAGGTGTTTTGGTGATTTTTGATTCCACTTGAGGCTTCCAAACTATTGGGGCTAAGCTCTTAAAGCTTGAAGACATCAAGCTACATCAAAAGGTATGTCATCTAACTAGTACCTTGTAGTATAAGAACTTCATAATATGCTAGTTAAGATTTAAGCCTTGGAAAGTTCTTATTTGCATGTATAATAGAGAAAACATAGATCCAAGGTTTATAGGGTTGCATGTACACCATAGGAGTGTTAGAATGCTCAAAACCCAACAGTGGTATCAGAGCAATGGGTTGTTTTCTGTTATATTAATGCAAATGTTTTATTTTCAAAGTTGAAAAAAAAAAAAACAAAAAAAACATGACGTTTGTTAAATTTTAAGATAATTACTTTTTTTGTGATAAACTAATTATTTGTAAAATTTGAATCATTTGCTATATGAGTTGAATTAGGTCAAATTTAGTAAAGTATTAAATGATATGATTATTTTATTAGTTTTAAAAGTTTGATCTAAAGAGTTTTTTGAAACCTCCATAAGTTATGGATATGAAAAGGTTTAAAAAAAATTGATTCAAAGTTTTTATGGAGTTACAAAATTTTGTGTTAATGTTTTAAAGAATTTCATAACTTATTCTTAAGTTATGGAACATGAAAAGTTTCATCATAAAACAAACATTTAACTCCATAAGTTATGGATTACCAAAAGTTTTATGTTTCCTTGTTTTATGAGTTATTTTTAGATTAATGAAAAATATGTGTTAGATGTTTTCAATACGAATTAATCTAAAAGTTGTTCATAAAATGTGTTTTTGTAACTTGTCCTCAAGTTATATGAAAAGTCACATTTATGAATCTTAAAAACTCATAAAAATGCCTTAGGTTATAAAAAATGAAGAGTCTTTTCTTATAAATAGTTTTTATGGCTCCATAACTTGTCCTCAAGTTATGGATGTCCAAGAGTCTCTTCATTAAAAGTTTAAATACTTTAATTAAAACTCATAACTTATGAAAATCCAAGAGTTTTGAATAGTTACAAAACTTGCCCTCAAGTTTTGGAATTTGAAAAGTTTCCTTTTATGAATACTTCAATTCCAAGTTAAGCCCTTAGAATTTTAAAGAGTTAAAATTCAACCCTTATACTTTATAATATTATAAGTTAATAATATTTATATATATGTATACGAGTAAAGTCAGTCTTACCGTTAGTAGGCCTCATTCACGAAGCGGGTCTATAAGGGGGGTATAATGTTACTGCCTATAAAATGGCAGTTTAATGGGTGTCCACTCTCACCCACCGCATCCTTGACTGGTGGAGGGTCGTTAGCCGAACGGGTTTGACAGGACTATAATTCTCCCTTCATTAAAAGTATTAATGATAAATACTAAGTAACTAAAATCTTAATAATACCCAATCTTAGTTACTTAGGAAAATGTGAATAAGGTGCTAATCCATGAAATTACAATTTGTACTTTGTTTAAGTCGGTTAGTGGAGCATGTGTGGTTAACCGACACACTAACTCGTATTTAACAAGGTAGGCAAAGGGTAACTTAATGCTTATCATATTATCGATGAAGCATGTGTGGTTAACCGACACATCGATTGAGGGGTAAACACTTAAGGGTACCAAGTAATTTGCATGGTTACTTCACACCTTTTTTTGTGATCCTCGGCATCCCAGTCACAAAACCTGAAGGACACACTCGAGATTGAAACATGCCATTGAAAGTTCAATGAATCTCAAAGATCTAGGAATTTCAAATCCAATTAAAACCTAATTAATTATTTCGTTTTTCATGGTGGAAATTGGTGAATCGTCATTCACCTACCTTCAAATATTCTATAGCTTGGATTACGGCATCCCTCTTCCAAGTTATAAAATAGTTTGTTGGGTCCTAGCCTTAATATTTCATATTGGGTGTTATATTAAGGACTTTACATCAACTATCTTGAATATCTCCAAAAAGATGTCTAGTTCAGACATCTATGATCTTCCCAAATATCTTGGAACTTCACTTCCTCCACCTCCTCCAGTTATTCTCCCTAACCCACAAGTTCAAGGTCACTCAAGCCCTATTGGCAAGGCAAGGTCTAGATGTGATCACATCTTGGAGATGAAGTCACATATTGACAAGTCGGGAGAGTTGGGTGTCAAAATCTTGAGAAAGTTAGTGGTTCAATCACTTTCTAAGACACATAGTGAGTTCCTTTGGGACTCGTATGAAATAGACTATGACAAGACCCTTAATGATCTTATCTATTTGCTTGGTGCTGCTAAATCAGAAATGATTTAGTGTACTAGTAAAGCAAATTTGATTTGGAGATCAACTTCCCAAAACTTTATGGACAAGGACAATAGTGACACAGGAAATCAAGAAATGCATTCTCTTCCCAATGGAAAGGGATTGGCCATAGTCAACTTGATTGACCAAATGGTAAAGAGAAAGGCTAAGTCTGAGATAGTCCTATGTACTATTACCTAAGGGTCCATATATTTTTATTTCCAAAGGAAGGGGCTTTGGTTATGAAGCTGCCAAACTTACCTAAGGATGGTAAAGTCAATAAGTTTGACTTTATTTCAGGTAAAGGCCATAGTCTAACTCTATTAAGTTCCTACTTGGAGATTCTTATTACATGATGTGGCTGGGTCACAAGTTGATGTTTTAAGAATCAAAGAAAAGTAAAGAAACTTAAAGTATATGCTGATTTTGATCGCGAAGATGGATTTCGATCGCATGGTTCGGTGATGAGAATTTTGAGCACGTGCTTAAGAGTTATGATAGATTGCTTAGGAATAGATGACAACAAGTTTTCATATACATCTGCATTGTAAGAATTAGTTTTTCTACAAAATTTTAAAATAAAAGAAGAGTTTTTAATTTTATTTATTTTAAAAAAATATCCTTATAATGGCATTTGGAAAAAAAAAAGATGTTTATATGATTCCATTGATAGCAATATTGGAAATATGAATTTGAGTCTTTCATTCGTGGTAGTGTCTAAATTTACCAAATAAGGAAAGATTCTCATCACCCAAGTTTCAGTTGGATAGAAACTTGGAATCATGCAAGTTGTATAGTCTGATGAATGAGAACTTTCGAGCATTGGAATATTAAGACTAACTGCTTGTTCACATAGATGTGTGAGTCAAGAGAAGGACTAAGGGATCAAGTACACTTTCTTGTACACTTGTCAAAGTCCACCACCAAAGATGGATAAGACTATTTGTCATGATTTACTAAGGTTTAGTAAATATGATTATACCTACAAGCTTAAGTATAATTCTGAAGCATTGAAATTTTTTTCAATGTATGACAGAACGAATAAGAAGAATCAAATTAGGCAGAAGGATAAAAGTTTCTCAAATCTGAAAAGATGGGAGAGTCCTTTAGTATCATGTTTTAAGATCATCTTAATGATTTTGAAACCTTATCACAATTCATCCTCTAAGTACATTCTGAGAGTTAAGAAGAGGAGTTATGAATTGTTGAGGTGGTTAAATCAAGAAGATGATTCATACTTCATTCGAAAACAGTTCATAGAGTTATACTCTAAGATTGTAACTTGAGTGACATGTCTTAAAGAAGGTTTAAAACACTTGTCAAATGTAAGAGTAAAATTTTTCTACTCTTGTACATTTGAAATTGGTAAGTTGTGATGTTTTGGATAAAACAAAGATCAACTAAGGCTAATTGTGTTAAGTGTCTATCTTCATTAGAATCCACACACTATCTCTTGAATATTTGGCAAGAAAGTCTTATAGGTCAAGGAGACAGTGGGAGTCTAAAAGATCCTGAAAGGGTTTCAAGAAGTAATCAAGAACAAAAACCTGTATTTCATCACTAGCACACAACTAGTGGTTTATAACCTATCGTGTTGACATTTTTGTGCCCACTCCAGTTAAATTGGCTATACATTTGAGTTCTACATGTTGTCAATTGTTTGGATAACTACTAGGAAGCAATGGCAGGCCCTTGAGCTGCCAGGTGGCAAGAAGTTTAGATTGCACAAGTTCAATCCATATGAGTTAGGATTTGTCACTAACCTAGTCATGTGGTTATGGTTTTGAAAAATTCACATGGATAGGAATGCTTACACCATAAAATCTAAGTGTCATAAGGTTTCTCTTCGATTCATGAAAATGATGGTAAGGAAACTCTTTCACTAAGTAGATTTGAAGTAGATAGCAATTGTGATATTTGCAGTTCTCAAAGTCGTTAGTGGAGCGTGCGTGGTTAACCGGCACACTAACATTGACTTATGAGAAATGGCAAAAGCTCTAAACAATTTAGACTATGATTACGGCATCCCTTTTCATAGTTCTAAAATTGTTTAGACACACATGTGAGCTATCTAAGAGAGGTGTATGATATTGATAAAGTCTTATCAAGGCAATCTACTATCAAAAATCTGAACTTTGGTAAGAAAGTCAATAAAGTATTGATTTTTAGAAGTCCAGTTGATTTTTGGGTACATGTCGAAGCTAGTGGGAGCATAAGTCTTATGCTATTAATCATCATGTTAGTGGGTGCATGATAAAGGTTGCAAGTTAGCAATGTTAATTATAGAAAACAAAAGGTCTCAATTGGGAAAAGTTGTTTATCTATAATTAAGGGAGAGGAAATTATACTTCATCTTAAATCTAAAAGCTTAGATTGAGGTCTTAATTGTATTTAGTCAAGAATATATATATGAATTTCATGTTGGAATGGCTCGACATAAGGAAATTCTATGTATGGGTTCATTATTTGCGTTCTAAAAGTCGATTATGATTACGACATCCCTTTTCATAATCTGAATTATGAGAACTTGGCAAATAGAAATGGAAATATTATAGCAAAAGACTGGTTTAGTCTTTATGTGAGACATCATGAATCGTGTCCCATATGCTTCGGATATAGGATCGATTACATGTGCTATATTCATCCTTTCTAAAATTTTCCAAATGCCTAGGGCATTAAGAAGGGAAAAGGTCTAGAATTGGATATGACTAAAATGATTAAGAAATTGTTGAGGACAATCTAAGGTATACCAAGGATTGGTTGCTCAAGGATAGTTGGAAGTATAGTGTTGACTTTGGAAGGACCATATTGACATAGTTTGAAAAGAGGCAACTCTTGTTCGGAAGTGATAGTCAAAATGGAATATGGAAATGGTTCAAAGTTAGAAAGTATTCAATCTATAAGATTAGGAAACTTAATGCAAGAAGGATGTTTCCAAGGAGTTGATCTCCGTTGGAATACTCTGTAATGATGGTTGCCAAGTCTGGTTGAATTTGTGCATAATCATTACAAGAGGATCAATGCATATAAGTTTAGAATCTAACAGATTTCAGTAAATGGCATGAATTTAGAATTTTTGCATTTGCAGTAAGGGTTTGGGACTGTGAAAAGATGATCATTGGAGTTATGCTCAACTGATCTATTTCACAAAGTAAAGATCATAGACAAACATAGTATGCATAATTTATGTATGGCATGACTAGTGTTTAGAAAACATAGTGTACATGCTTGGAGCATGGGACAACTATTGTTTTAAATTCAAGTATAAAGTTGATAAAACCGAAACAATGAATAATGAGTAATCAATATGGTGATAAATAAAAGTGTTTATTTATATTCATAGGGTTTGATACCATATTTGATTCATTTATTCTTGTGTTTCACTTTGCATGTTTTGACTTCCAGAATAAACTAGGTTATTCTTCTTGAATGACTAAGTTATTCAAACCATCCACAGTCGTTCATATGTTGGAAGTAGATATGAATTAAGACTGTCATGGGTTGGCTTGTAGAGGTCTAAGATGTTGGACAAAGGGCTACAACACTCATGAGTGCTCATAAGTTCTGAGTATTGGATTCAACCCGCGCTCATTGGAATCACTTCATGGATTTTATCATGAGTGATCATGAGACGATAATATCTTATATACTTCAAACCTAGAGATATGAGTTGTTATTATGAGTTGCTTGTACATTGATTGCACGAAAACGCATTCGGTAACTCGGTGTTATAAAACGTGCCTTTGTGTATGATTCAACAAGTAGTAGAACAAGCCATATGAGTCGAAGTTTATCCATTCCTTTTACCTTCGGGATAAAAGCGATATCTGTGGGCCCCTCGATGATTTAATGATGATACATGTGAGTGCTCGGCCAAGCCAGGACTGATTTGATTTGTTTAATCAGTCAGTCATCATGAATTGGAAATCGGAAAACAACAAATGGATAGAGAGAATGATTATAATCCATGTCTCAGTCCATATGATATCTAGAATGGAGGAATATATGATCCCTTATCTAATGGACAAGTTCGTTGACAAGATCAGAGTTCGACAGCGGCTTTAAGAGCTACGATTGCCAGTTAGGTTTTGAAGTCATACTCAATAGTAGTTTTGGACTTATCCAAGTAGGAGACTGTTGGATTAATGTCTAAGTCCATAACTATATTTGGTATGTACTTGACCCGAACCGGCATGGTCCATTTGGGTTGCACTTCACCGACAAAATTTATATGGATAGTCTTTTGAGAATAGTATATTTATGATTTATATTAATATATTATATGTTCTAATATATTAACATATAATCATATTATTTAATTAGTATTGATCAAGAATTAATTTATAATTAATTAAGTGATCAAAATGAACTAATTAAATATGTACTCTTATATATATGGAATGGGCCAAGTTCATTTAGGTTGGGCTAAGCTTTCATGGATAGTCCATGGAGTGTTTAACCCATGGATCATATGAAATGAAAGGTCATGGGTTTAACCCTAGTTTCCATACTATATAAAGATGTCCATGGTTGGTGAAATTGGACGAGTGTGGTACACTAAGAAGGGCTAGCCGATTTCACTAGAGAGAAACAATTATCCATATTCTCTAAAGTCTTCCAAGGTGTTTTGGTGATTTGTGATTCCACTTGAGGCTTCCACACTATTGGGGCTAAGCTCTTAAAGCTTGAAGACATCAAGCTACATCAAAAGGTATGTCATCTAACTAGTACTTTGTAGTATAAGAACTTCATAATATGTTAGTTAGGATTTAATCCTTTGAAAGTTCTTATTTGCATGTATAATAGTGAAAACATAGATCCAAGGTTTATAGGGTTGCATCTACACCATAGGAGTGTTAGAATGCTCAAAACCCAACATATACCTTTCCCAGAAGTTCTAAGGTGAAATAAACACGGATCAACACAGCTCCTTCTCGTCCCTTGGCTTGGAATCCTCCCCCTCTCTTCAAAAGATGCACCAAACACTCAAAGTTAGCTCAAAATACTCTATCTAAGCTCAATGGCCGATTAGGGTTTACTCTCAGTGAAGGTGAGTTGCAAATGAGGCTATAAATGCCCTTAAATATGCCCCAAACCCAGGGATTTAGGATTTATCTTCACAGCGTCTACTCGGCGAGTCGGCACTTCGGACACATCGAGTAGATCATTAATCCACGTGACATATCACGTCCCTACTCGACAAGTTGTAGCACCAACTCGTCGAGTCGCTTAATAGTCCTTCCCAAAAACCTAAATAAACAATATACCTAGAAGTCCGGATGTTACAATTAGCACATAATCATAACAGATAACACATACTAGTCAATTATCAGAAAGACAATCATCTCAACTATAACTCTTATTAGTGGGTTGGCCTTGGTGCCTTAGACACACTTCAACTGGAAGGTAACTCACCTCGATGTCGTGTAGTGTCTGCACTGTCCTCGGTGGGGAAATCAACTCGTCTCAACCCCTCAATTCCTACACAACAACCTTTCTTGATTACCATTTCATACTCATAACCCCTTACAAAGGTCAAATAAGGTCTAGGTCAAAGTCAAGGTTAAAACCCTGGTCAAAGTCAACATCCAGTTTACTCAACTCGCCGAGTTGGTCCACCAACTCGTAGAGTCCCCACTTCCACAAAAGCTAAAACCCCGACTCTACTTGCCGAGTCTAGAAAGAGCTTGATGAGTTCTCCTCCAACCAAACATCGGGACCTTCTTCAACCGACTCGTCGAGTTCATCCTTGAACTCGTCGAGTTCATCTTCATCCAAATGAAGGTGTCTAGTCTATCACTTGTTGAGTTCTCCTTGAAGTTGTCAAGTCCGTCTTCATGGGATTGGGACATTGCCTTGAACTCACCGAGTTCCATGACTTCTAGGTCCCTAATGAGCCCATACGACTAAGTTCTCTTCTATCTTAACACCTGGTCCATTAACAGAAAGGGTTTGATGGGAACACGACACAACTCACCGAGTCCCATGAACGACTCACTGAGTCCCTCTTTGTCCAAAACAATCTAGTCAATTTCATTTGGTCTCAAAGAATCCAAACCATAGATCTTACCTCCTAGGGTCCATATTATACGTAAAGTTACAAACTTGGTGTCCATCCATATTATACGTATAGTATGTTCTCTCTGTTCCAGTGTGTTGTGTGTTCTCTTTGTATAGTATATAGTATGTTCTTCGTTATTTCTCATTATAGTATGTTCTTTTTGTTTCTCGTTATAGTCTGTTTGAACTGACTCATGTATGAACTGACTCTTGTATGCTTCTTTGCACTAGAAATAGTGAATAGTAGGCCTCTAAACTATACCTATTATACTTAGTAATATGCTTTGTAATAGAATAACTGAGTATGTATATACACCGTTGCTACCTAAAGGTGTTTAGCTGATGTATGAACTTTTATATCTATACACACATACATAATATATAACTAACATTTAAACGACCCTCGAATAAACAACCGATACCCTAAGTTCACAACCAGACAAGGAACAGGAAATAGAGCGAGCAATCAGTCCTAAGTCCTTTCAACCTTATTTATATAATTATAACTATATAGACATGATTTTGACAATATATTAGTTTAAAAGAGTTTGATAAAGAGTTTAGCATATAAAAGAGTTTGATAAAATGTTTTGAAATAGTTTGTTTGATAAAACAACTTGTAGTATAAGAAATCCATTTGTTTGATAGTTATTAATCACATGTGATTGATATAATAACTATAATGTTTTCAACTTGTACTCCCCCGATAAAAGCATCTAAAATCATTTAGAAGGAAAATTAAGGGGTATGAACTCACCTGCGGTGAGTGATGCGAATGTAAGATCGGTACAGGATGCTAAGTGTCAAGTGAAATCTCGAGTACACACGGATCCTATTTAGCATATAATGGCACATATATGTATAAAATTAGTGTATATAACGATAATTATGATATGGAACCACCTTAGGGACTAAGGAACACTTAAACTAAGTGTTAGAATCACATGTGATTGTATAAGGGAAGTTCAAAGCCACACTAAGATGTGTACGACTATTGAGTGTACGTTCATGGAGTGTACGGCCGTACACCCATGGAAGAAGTATGAATAAAGGGTGTTTATGGCTTTATCAAGCATCCATTAAGTGTTCAAGATCCTATGTTGAGACATAAGATGAGATTTCGGCCAAGACATGCACTAAACTAGGGTTTACGCCCATATGAGGTGTGTACGATCGTACACCCTTGGATTTCTTGCATTAGATGAAGACTTAAGGCTAGGAATTAAGTATTCTTCAAACATAACTAGAAGATAGAAGAGATACTCATGATTTGGAAGCTTGATAGGAGTTCACGGCCACCAAGAACTAGTTTGTGTTCTTGGTGTTCTTGGTGAAAGATGAAGATCTTGAAGATCTAACCAAAAAGATGAATTTCATGGAGGAAATCAAAGGGTGGTACTAGATAAAGCAACGTATCAACTAATCAATGGAAGGAATAATTACATTTGTGAAGATCAAGGTGAAATGCTTGATGATAATTAAGAGAAAATCAGACTTTTTGACTTGGGAGGGTGAGAAGCGAAGAAAAAATGAAAGAATATCTTATATATGGGGATGAGTTCACGACCATTTTGAGTGTACGGCCGTACACTCCTCTTGAAGGAGTGTTTGGTTCGAATGTAATGCGAAGAACTTAAGTTAACTCATCCCTAAACCCATACCTTGAATGCACTAGGTTTAGAACACTCAAATAGACCCTAAATATTGCTAAAAGATAGCAGAAACGAGTCTGACTTTGATTGAATTGAATGGCTGTATAAGATAGAAATTCCGGGTTGTCATATCATCCTCCGTTAGAGTGAATTTCGTCCCAAAATTAGAGTTTAAACAATTACAAATACTAAGCGAAAAGATGAGGATATTTCAGTTTCATTTAATCCTCGCGCTCCCAAGTAAATTCAGGTCCCCGCTTGGCATTCCAGTGAACCTTCACTATCGGGATACGACTTTGCGTCGTTTGCTTGACCTCTCGGTCAATGATCTCTACTGGTTCTTCCACGAATTTGAGGCTCTCGTTGATATCGATCTCGTCGAGTGGGATTACAAGAGGCTCGTCAGATAGACACTTTTTCAAGTTCAAAACGTGGAAAGTAGGGTGTACGTTACTAAGTTTGTGAGGTAGTTTGAGTTTGTAAGCTACATGGCCAATTCTAGAAATAATGTTGAAAGGCGCTATGTATCTTGGATTTAGCTTTCCACACTTTCTAAAGTGTATCAAACCCTTCCAAGGGGAGACTTTCAATAAAACGTGGTCACCCACCTGCAATTCCAAAGGTTTCCTTCTCTTGTCTACGTAGCTTTTCTGACAGTCCCTAGCGGCTTTCAATCGTACACGAATCTGAACGGTCTTCTCTGTCGTTTCCCGTATGATTTCCGGACCTATGAGAGTGCTGTCAAGAACTCGTCCTTTAGCTAATTGTCTGCCACCCACCTCAGCCCAGCATAGAGGGAATCTACACTTTCGGTCATAGAGGGCTTCAAATGGAGCAACCTTTATGCTCGTGTGACAACTATTGTTGTAGGAAAACTCGACAAGGGGTAAATGAGTATCCCATTCCCTTCCATATTCTATCACATAGGCTCGCAACATATCTTTGAAGGTTTGAATAGTCCTCTCACTTTGTTCGTCGGTCTGTGGATGGTAAGCTGTACTCATGTCCAGCCTAGTTCCTAGGGAACTTTGTAGCGACTTCCAGAACCTTGAATTGAATCTACTATCTCTATCAGAGATAATAGATATGGGAACACCATGCAGTCGTACGATCTCCCTAATGTATTTTCTCGTTAGTTTCTCCATCTTGTCAGTTTCCTTGATAGGCAGGAAGTGTGCGGACTTTGTTAACATGTATACGATCACCCAAATGGTATCGAGACCACCCAATGTATTGGGCAATTTGGTTATGAAGTCCATTGTGATCCGCTCCCACTTCCATTCCGGTATCTCCGGTTGTTGTAGTAACCCTAAATGTTTCTAGTATTCGACATTATCCTTGGCGCAAGTGGCATTTAATCATGAATGTAGCAATATCTGCTTTCATGTTAGGCCACCATCATAACTTTTTGAGATCCAGATACATCTTATCTGAACCTGGGTGGAAGGAATATCGAGTGTTGTGCGCTTCAGTCATGACTAAGTCTTTGAAATCACCGTGCTTCAGTGTCTAGATCTGGTCCATGAGGTATAAGGTTCTGCTACCCTTGACTTCCAAGTTTTTATCCATCCCTCTCAGGGATTCATTGGCCACATTTTCAGGTTTCAAGGCTTCCAGTTGAGCCTCCTTAATTTGTGGTTACAGATGTGAATGGATAGTCATAGTCAATGATTAGATTCTACGACTAGGATGCTCACTCGCTATGAGGACAAGGAATATATCCTCTACAACGAGCTAAAGGAAATTGATGAGTCTTTTGTGACTCTTTAGGAGATTGGTGAGTTTAGGTCACATGAGAAGGATGCCACGAAGGCAGCATGTATCATGCTTACCACTATGTCAACAGAACTCCAAAAGTCCTATAAGGACTTCTATCCTTTTAAGATGCACCAGGACCTGATGGAAAAATACCATCAGAGTGCTCATCAAGAGATGATTACACCAAAAATGAAGGATGGTGAACCCATCACGACCCACTTGCAAAAAATTCAAAGGTTTGTGGACCGTTTGCTCAAGTTGAATATGAACTTTGATGAGCAGTTGGCTATAGATATCATTCTACACTCCTTTCCTCCATGTTATGATCAGTTTCGCATGACTTATCATATGAACAAGGAGGAAGTCACTCTGAGCAAGCTTCAGGGCCTTTTCGGGACTATTGAAAGTGGTCTCAAAGTTAAAAATGTTGAATCTACTCCTACTGCTAATACCCATGTTCTGGCAATTGAACAAGGAAAGGGGAAGAACAGGAAGGCTGTTTCTAAAAGCCGCAAGGGAAAGTCTCTGTTGGGTTTTGAGCAATCTAACACTTCCTAAGTGTGCATGCAACCCTAATAAACCTTGGATCTATGTTTGTCTAAATACATGCAAAATAATAATTTTCCAAGGTTCATAACCTATCTAACATGGCATGGGGTACTTTTAAACATAAAAGAATTAGATGAGATTACATACCTTTTTGATGAGCTTGATTCTTAAGGAGTTTGAGGGCCAAGAACCAATAGTGTGAATGCCTCAAATGGAATCACAAATCACCACAAACACTTGGAAAAGTTTGAGAGAGTGTATACACACATAGAAATCGGCCACACCTAAGTCTCACATAACTAGTGCCACTAGTGGCTATTTCATGCAACATAAGCATGCTTATATAGTGTACATGATTAGGGTGAAACCCTAATAACCCATGACCTTTCCTTTTCCAAGGATCCATGGGTTAAAAGCTCCATGGATCATCCATGGACTTCCATATAAGCCTAGCCCATTAACAAATGAGTGTTAGCCCACACTATATAAAACCAATAGCCCACAATCTAATTAGTCTTCCTTTTAATCTCTAAATTAACTCATAATTAATTTAAGACTAAGACTAATTAAATAACATGATTCATATTAATATATTATAACTTACAATATATTAATAAACATATGTGTATAACTCTCATAAAATTATCCATAAATAGTTTGGATGAAATGCAACCCAAATGGACCATGCCGGGTCGGGTCAAGTATATACCAAATAAGTTATGGACTTAGACACCTTATCCAACAGACTCCCACTTGGATAAGTCTAATAACTATATTTGCGTATGTTACTTCAGGAACCAACCAACAATCGTAGCTCTCGAAAACTCTGTTGAACTATGAAGCACCATTTTAGATAAGTGATCATATAATCCTCTGTTCTCATGATATCAGCCGGACAAATACATGGAACAACGTCGTACTTATTGTCCAGCAGTTTGTCTCCCGATTTCCGATTTGTTTGACAAAGAACTTAATCGAACACATCAATTTTAGTTCTGCCCGGCCGGTACATAAGTCACAACAAAATCATCGAGGGGCCCATATATCGCTTCTATTTCTAGAAGGAACAGATAAACTTCGACTCATATGCTTGTTCTACTACTTGTTGAATTATACACAAAGGCAGGTTTTATAACATCAAGTTACTGATGCGTTTACGTGCAATCAATGCACAACCAACTCATAGGTAACAACTCATATCTCTAGGTTTGAAGATTTATATGGTATTACCGTCTCACGATCACTCGAGATAAATTCCATGAAGTGATACAAGTGAGCGTGGGTTTAATCCAATACTCATAACTTATGAGCACTCATGAATGTTGTAGCAACCATTGCTATGACTAAACCCATTTAGCCATCTACAAACTCAATTCATGACAGTCTTGATTCAAACCTACTTCCAACATATGAACGACTGTGGAGTGTTTGAATAACTTAGTCATTTGGAAAGAATAACCTAGCTATTTTGGAAGTCAAAACATGCAAAGTGAAACACAATAATAATCGAATCCAATATGGTCTCAGAACCCTTTTGAATATAAATAGAACCACCTTTTATTTATCACCATATTGATTACACATTATTCATTGTATAATGTTTCAAACAATCAACTTAAGACTTGAATAAAAAACAACAGTCGTCCCATGCTCCTAGCATGTACAGTTTGTTTTTCTAAACAATAGTTATGCCATACTCCAAGTATGCACACTATGTTTGTCTATGATCCTTACATTGTGATGTAGATCAATTGAACATGATTCCAATGATACTCATTTCACAATCGCAAATCCTTATTGTAAATGTGAGAATTCCCGATTCCTATCATTTACCAAAAAATCTGTTAGATTTTAAACTTTTATGCAATGTTCCTCTTGTAATGATTATGCACAAAGTCACCAAAACCTTGTCATCAGTCATTACAGAGTATTCCAAAGACGGTCAACTTCTATGGAACGGAAGTCTCATATTCAAAGTACATTGCTTTGAACATCCTTCTTGCATTAAGGTTCTCTAATCTTACATAGATTGAATAACTTCCACCTATGGAGACATTTCCATAGTCCCATTTTGACTATCGCTTCCGAACAAGAGTTACTTCTTTTCAGAATATGTCAATATGGTCCTTTCTGACAACTTACATCATACTTCCAACTTTCCCTGAGCAACCAATCTTTGGCGAACATCAGATTGTCCTCGACAATTGCTTAATCACTTTAGTCATATCCAGTTCTAGACTTTTCCCTTCTCAATGCCTTAAGCATTTGGAAAATTTAGAAAAGATGAATATTATAGCACATGAAATCGATCCTATATCTGAAGCATATGGGACACGATTCATGATGTCTCACATAAAGACATGATACTAGACCAGTCTTTTGCTACAATATTTTTTTATTTGCCATGTTTTCAAAATTTATTTATGAAGAGGGATGTCGTAGTCATAATTGAATTTTGAGAACACAATATATATAAAATTTCCATAAGTCGAACCATTCAGACATAAAATTCATATATATGTCCTTGACTAAAGATGATTAAAATCTCAATCTAAGCTTCTAGAAATGAAATGAAGTATAATTTCCTCTCCCTTAATTATAGCAAAACAACTTTTCAACCCCTGCAACTTCACGAATTGAAACTTTTGTCTTCTATAATTAACATTGCTAACTTGCAACACTAAACGTAATAATCATGCTCCCACTAACATGATGATTATCAGCATAACACTTATGCTCCCACTAGCTCTGACATATTTCCGGATATCTGCCGGACTTCTGAAATTTAGATTCATACACCCTTTCTTAGATAGCTCACATGTGTGTCTAAGCAATTTCAAGAACTATGAAAAGGGATGCCGTAATCATAGTCTCAATTTCTTAGACCTTTGCCATTTCTCACAAGTCCATGTTAGTGTGCCGGTTAACCACACACGCTCCACTAACGACTTTTGAAAATGCAAATAACACAATTGATATCTACGTAAAATCTACTTAGTGAAAGCGTTTCCTCACCATCATTTTCATGAATCGGATAGAAACCTTATGACACTTAGATTTTATAGTGTATGAGTTCCTATCCATGTGAATTTGTCAAAACCATACTCACAAGATAAGGTTAGTGACAAATTCAGCCTTACATGGATTAAACTTGTTCAATCTTAGTTTCTTGTCACCTTGGTAGCACAAGGCCCACCAATGCTTCCAAGTTGAACTCTGATAACTCACATGCAAATTCAACTTATATGAAGTAGGTAAAGGAATAAGAATTATGTCAAAATGATAGGTTGCAAACCTTAAGTCGTGTGCTAGTGATAAATTACAGGTTTTACTGTTGATTAAATCTTGAAACTTTTTCAGGATCTTTAAGGCTCCCACTGTCCCCTTGACATATAAGTTTCCCCAGTCAAGAACCATCCCTTGGTCTTAGTTGGTCTTTGTCTCATCCAAGACATCACAACTTACCAATCTCAAATGTACAAGAGTAGGAAACATTTTACTCTTACATTTGACTAGTGTTAATAAATCTTCCTTTATGTCACTCAAAGTTACAATCTTGGTGTATGACTCTAAGAATTGTTTTGGAACGAAATATGACTCATCTTCTTGATTTTAACCAATCCAACAATTCATGACCTCTCTTCTTAGCCATAACAATGCACTAAGACGTCCTTAGAGTATGAATTTGTGATATGGTTTCATAATCACTAAGATGATCATAAAATATGATACTAAAGTACTCTCCCATCCTTTTCGATTTGAGAAACTTTTATCTTTCTGCCTAATTTGATTCTTCTCATTTGTTTTGTCATACATTGTAACAATTCCAATGTTACAGAATTATACTTAACCTCATAAGCATAATCATATTTACTAATCTTTAGTAAATCATGACAAATCAATCTTTGTGGTGGACTTTGACCAGCGCACACCCAGTGTACCTAATTCCTTAGTCTTTCAATTGACTCACATATACATGTGATCAAAGAATTAGTCTTAATTTTCAAAGATGAAAATTCTCATTCATCATACAATACAACTTGTATGATTCCAAGTTTCTGTCCAATTGAAACTTGGGTGATGAAAAACTTTCTTCATTTGGTAAATTCAGACACTACCAAAAATGAAAGAATCAAATCCACTTTCCAATATTGCTATTACTGGAAACATATAAGCAACAATTTTCCACAGATGCCATTGTAAGGATATTTTTAAAATAAATTTATTTAAAACCCTTTTTTCTTTTATTTTAAAACATTGCGGAAAAACTTATCCTTACAATCCACATGAAAACCTTGTTTTTATCTATTCATAAGCAATATATTATAACTCTTAAGCAACAACTCAAAATTCTGATTACCGAACCATGCGATCGAAACCCACTTTCGCAATCAGAATCAACATATACTTACTTTAAGCTTCCTATCTTTTCTTTGATTCTTAAAAGCATCAGCATGTGACCCATTCACATTATGTAATAAGAATCTCCAAATAGGAACTTAATAGAGTTAGATAGTGGACTTTACCCGAAGTAGAGTCAAACCTCTTGACTTGATCAACCTTATGACCTTTCAGGTGAATACGGCAGCTTCGCAACCAATGCCCCTTCCTTTGGCAACAAAACACATGGACCCTTTGGTAATGGCACATGAGACTATCTCAGAATTTGCCTTTCTCTTTACCATTTGGTCAACCGAGTTGACTATGGCAGATCCCTTTCCATTGGGAAGAGAAATCCTATTCTAGATATCTAATGCTACCATTGTCAATGTCCATGTAGACTTGTGAAGTTGTTCTTTTAACCAAATTTGCTTTACTGGTGTTCCAAATCATTGCTGATTCCACAACACCAAGCAACTAGATAAGATCATTAAGGGTCATGTCGGAGTCTGTCTCACAGTAGTCCCAAAGAGACTCACTATGTTACTAAGAAAGTGATTGAACATCCAACTTTCACGGGACTTTGACACCCAACTCTCCCGGCTTGTCAATATCTGACTTTATCTCCAAGATGTGAGCACAAATAGACTATGCTTGCCAATAGGGATTGAGTGAATTTAAACTTTTCAAGAACTTGTGGGTGAGGGAGAATAATTGGAGGAGGTGGAGGAAGTGAAGCATGATGTTGAGGGACACCATCTTCAAGAGATTTGGGAAGATCATAGTTGTCTGAACCAGACATCTATAATGGGAGAAAATCAAGTTAGTTGATTCAAAGTCCTTAATATAACACTCAATATGAAATATTAAGGCTAGGACCCAACACAATATTTTATAATTTGGAAGAGGGATGCCGTAATCCAAGCTATAAAATATTTGAAGGTAGGCGAATGACGATTCACCAATTTCCACCATGAAAAACGAAATAATTTATTAGGTTTTAATTGGATTTGAAATTCCTAGATCTTTTGAGATTCATTGAACTTTTCAATGGCATGTTTCAATCTCGAGTGTGCCCTCTCAAATTTTGTGACTGGGATGCCGAGGATCACAAAACAAGGTGTGAACAACCATACCAATTCACTTGGTACCCTTAATATTATCACCCAATCAATGTGCCGGTTAACCACACACGCTCCATTGATCTATGACAAATATTAAGTTACCCTTCGTGATCCTTACTAGTCCAAGTTAGTGTGTCGGTTAACCACACACGCTCCACCAACGACTTGGTAAGGTACAAAGTGTGAATTCCATTGGCTAGCACCAAATTCACATTTTTCCTAAAGTAACTAAGATTGGGAATTAAATAAAACATTTAGTTACTTTATAATAACCATTATACTTTTAATGAGAATTTAAATATCATTGTCCTACCTGTTCGGCTAACGACCCTCCACCAGTCAAGCAAGCGGTGGGTGAGAGTGGACACCCATTAAGTCGCCATTTTATAGGCAACAATCTTATACCCACCTTATAGACCGACTTCGTGAATGAGGCCTACTAACGGTAAAACGACTTGTTCTTATACATATATATAATAATTAACCATTAATTTTATAATAGTATAAGGGTAGAATTTTAACTTTAAAAACTTCTAAGGGTTGGAATTAAAGTTTATTAAAGTGTGTGAAACTTTACAAATTCCAAAACTTGAGGACAAGTTTTGTAACTATCCAAAACTTTTGATTTCATAACTTATGAATTAAAGGTTCATAAAAATGAAGACTCTTCATTTTCATGTAACTTATGTGCTTAAATGTGTGTGTTAAAGAAAAGTGACCTTTGGATATCCATAAGTTGAGGACAAATTATGGACTCCATTAAAACACATAAATGATCAAGAATTAATTCTAAACAATTAAGCAAATAATTCCTATCATCTTCTAAATTCATAAGAACATGAACATGATCATCAAAATTTCAAGAATTATATGAACACATAAAATTATGGAATTTTGATATATGCTATTGTAAATGGATTAGAACAACCATTACACCAACTAAAACAAGTTTTAAAACACCAAAACAGTTTAGGGTAATGTTTCTAGTCCATTTCCAACAGCAAAAGTCGAAATTCTCCATTCTGATCATTCTACTCGCCGAGTAGGATGAATTTTGCCTTGAACTCGGCGAGTCCCCCCATGGACTCGGTGAGTCCATCAGCCAGACAACAACAATTTCAACTTTTTTCACTATTTTGCATCAAGTATCAAACAATCAAGCCTAGTCTCTGATACCACTGTTGGGTTTTGAGCAATCTAACACTTCCTAAGTGTGCATGCAACCCTAATAAACCTTCGATCTATGTTTGTCTAAATACATGCAAAATAATAATTTTCCAAGGTTCATAACATATCTAACATGGCATGGGGTACTTTTAAACATAAAAGAATTAGATGAGATTACATACCTTTTTGATGAACTTGATTCTTAAGGAGTTTGAGGGCCAAGCACCAATAGTGTGAATGCCTCAAATGGAATCACAAATCACCACAAACACTTGGAAAACTTTGAGAGAGTGTATACACACATAGAAATCGGCCACACCTAAGTCTCACACAACTAGTGCCACTAGTGGCTATTTCATGCAACATAAGCATGCTTATATAGTGTACATGATTAGGGTGAAACCCTAATAACCCATGACCTTTCCTTTTCCAAGGATCCATGGGTTAAAAGCTCCATGGATCATCCATGGACTTCCATACAAGCCTAGCCCATTAACAAATGAGTGTTAGCCCACACTATATAAAACCAATAGCCCACAATCTAATTAGTCTTCCTTTTAATCTCTAAATTAACTCATAATTAATTTAAGACTAAGACTAATTAAATAACATGACTTCATATTAATATATTATAACTTACAATATATTAATAAACATATGTGTATAACTCTCATAAAATTATCCATAAATAGTTTGGATGAAATGCAACCCAAATGGACCATGCCGGGTCGGGTCAAGTATATACCAAATAAGTTATGGACTTAGACACTTTATCCAATACTCTCTTGATGGATCCTCTTCAAGTGGAAACAAAGGTGGTTCTACGGCTCCCTCTACCATTCCTAATGAAGTAGAGTGTTTCTATTTCCATGAAAAAGGGCACTGGAAGCGAAGCTTCCCAAAATACTTACAGGATGTCAACGACGTGATGGTTAAACCCACCCATGCAGGTATTTATACTATTCTATCTAAAAACTCATCACATGCTAACTCTTGGGTGCTTGACACAGGTTTCGGATTTCACATTTGTTCTGATGTGCAGGGCCTAAAAAGAAGTAAGGATGTGGAGCATGGGAAGATAAACTTGATTATGGGGAATAGGAAAGTATCACATCTCACCAAGATTGGAGTTTACTCTTTATTGCTTAGTAGTGGGTTAGAAATAGATTTGAATAATTGTTGCTACTCATCTGACATGGCGAGAAATACTATTTCCTTTCATGGTTTGTACAAACAAGGCTATAGGTTTTCATTTGATAATGAAATTGGTGCTATTAATGCTCTTTGCAATGGTGTGTTTTATTTTATTGTAATGGTGTATATGAAATTGTGAATGTTGTAGACAACATAGGATATAATGTATTGCACATCGATTCTTCCAATGATTTGGATAAGGCATCCTTGTGGCATTGTCATCTTGGACATGTCAAAAGAAGCACATAGGCCAACTCCAAAAGGCTAGAGTTTTGGAGTCATTTAACTTAAGTTCGGATGACACTTGCGAATCTTGTTTGCTTGGAAATATGACTAAATCACCCTTCACTGGTACTTGTGAGAGGGGTGAAGGTTTGTTGGATCTCATACACACCGATGTGTAACATCCCAATTTTCAGGGCCAAAAATTTCATTTTTAATTAACTTATAAAATCGTTTTGCAAAAAAATTGTCGATATCATATAAATCCATAAAACCATGATAGAAATGTCTCAAAATCATATCATCAAATGGTAATAAAATCAGAGTACAATCCCATGAATCACATAATGCGGAAATATGGTGTGCGTGTGATGCGTAGCTACCGCGTCAGCTCCTTCCTCTTCGTTGAAGAGGTACCTGAAACAAAACTAAAAACTGTAAGCATGAAGCTTAGTGAGTTCCCCCATCATAGCACATAATGTAAGGAATATCTAGGTGCCTGACCTACCCCTTCGCTCCTTTCGACAGTTAACCTTGCCTAGAATACCTGGGTGTTGGCCTACCCATTTGGTCCTTTCGACCGGTAACCTTGCCTAGCATATTTGGGTGCTGGGTTACCTCTTTGGTCCTCCTGACCGGTCTTTGGGGTCTATCCTACCCCTCCTATCACATATCACATAACATCACAACATATTGGCACATAATCATAACCGATAACACATACCAGACAATTATCACAAAGAAAATCATTTCATCTATAACTCTTACTAGTGTGCCAACCTTGGTGCCTTAGACCCACTTCTACTGGAAGGTAACACACCTTTATGTTGTGTAGTGTCTGCACTTTCCTCAATACGGAAATCAATTTGTCTCAATGTTAGGTCCGATTCCAGATCTAAAACTGATAATCAAACAAACATGAATCAAGAGTAACACAGTAAGATGAATGAATTGAGCTTGCACACGATTAAACACAAGAAATCGTCAGGTACAACTCAAGACTAGCAGTAAACTTCTAGAGCAATCAACCATTCAAAATACCAACTCCTACACTATTTATACTCAATTGGACCGCAAACGGAGTTTGCCGCCGTAAACACGTTTATGGCCGTAAACGTGTTTACGGTAGTAAACACAACAAAGTTCAAATTAACATAAAGTGAAATTACAGACACAAAACAAAACACATCACATGCTAAGCCTAGCCCAAACCATTTACATGGCCCTTCAATCTCCCCCTTGGTTTGGAACAGGCTTGGATTTAGTCTTTGTTGACAGCCAGCACGTCGGACCTCCCCATAGTTCCATTCCATATTCTCTTGTCAATAATTGTAGCCACCATCCTTGTATATTACTTTGCAGTAGGCTCAAATAGCTCATCATCAACAACAATTTGACAACTTGCAAGCTGATGAATGTCTCGTTCACCAAATTTAAGTAGATCCCTTTTGTCATACAAGCGAATACAATCTTCCTTGACCTTGATGACAACAGCATCTGATGTTTCATCATACACCCAATAAAGCATAGAGTGTAGAGATCCATCAGGACAATTTTGAGGAACAGGGATGTGTTTTACTTGAGCAGTTGCTGGCCACATTACCGCCCGGATAGGCTCGTTGGTTTCTTTATCCAATACATACTTGTGAACTGCAACAAAGGACTCTGCAGTTTTCATTGATGGAAATCCTTTAGCGAATTGATCTTCCAAAAATGATTTGAATTGACTGGCCTTGGAATTCTTTGACGGATTCGAGAAGGGAGCTTTAGATAGCTCAATGAGATCAACCTTAGTAAAGGAGTTGAAATCATGAGCATCCTTGTACAGTTCTTTATTTCCACTCTTCCTTCGAACCATGAACATATCTAGTGTATCATGAAATCCCCATGAGATAATTCCTGACCTATCACCATATATGTCTCTGAAGGTTTGAGTGCTTAGGTCAGTGAAAGTTAATTGAGGTCTATCCCAAGGAGATTTATGATCCACACTTCTTTTAAAGAGCCATTTATTCTTGCCAGTCGACTTATCAGCAACTTTCTTTTGTTTCGCTCCTTTTGCCTTTGCAGCTCTGTAAGCCTATTCTGGATCCACGTTAAAATGATCAACAACGATGGAAGATCGGATTGGTTGAGAGGAAATGGGAGCATCATCTATGGGAACATCAGCATTTGGAGCGTTTGGAGCGGGGGAATCGACAAGAGGTTCATCAACAGTTGTCTTGAAATTATCACCAAACCTGTCTTCAAGCTTCTTTTGTAACTCCAGGAGATTTGCAACCAGACTACCATATTGCGTCTGAAGATCAGATATTTGCTTAGTCTTCAGAGCATTTTCTTCTTTAAGTTCAGCCATTTGAATGTTGAGCTCGGTATTCTCAGATTGGAGGTCTGCGATTTTGATTACCAGCTCAATGTTCCTCTGGTCAAGATCAACATTCTTCTGTTTGATGGCATCAATCTGGCTTTGGAGTGAAGGGGAGTAATCTCTTGTGTTATCACCTCCGATGAGAATTTCCTTGCTACGAGAAGGCGGCGTCGAGAATTGTTCCTCAGCTAACAGATGAGCTAGCTTGACTGAGGCATCGTCTTTGTTTGGCCTTGGAGGTGAGAGATCCGCTTGAAATAAGGAACCACCAGCATCGAATACAGTGCTGGGATCTTCATTTATGGATTTGGTTGAGACAATAGCCGGCGTGATTGTTGGAGGAGCTGTAGCGGCGTGATCGTTGAACTTCAATTTGAAAATCTCAGAACGAGCCTTCGTCGTTTTGTCGGAGGAGGAGTGACTTGAATGGTGGTAACATCTTCTTCCATTGGCATAGATGTAGGTATCCCAGTATCAAGAGGAGGAATTCCTGACACTGTCACCATAGGAATTGCTATTTCTGCCTCTGGATTGGAAGTGGAAGGAGCAGTCATAAAAATTTCTTCTTCTACCCTTGTCTCAGCAGTTACATGAACTACTTCATTGACATCATTAAGCAAGTTGTCGAGGTTTACATCAGACAAAAATACATCATCATTGTTATCAAGGTTTACTCGGATATCATCTCTGTCAAAATTCGTGACATCAACATTCTCATTTTCTTTGTCATCTTTTCTCAAGTCCTCATTGTAAGTACATTGAACCTGAACAGACTGCAATTCCTGTTCATCATTGACTTGAGTTTCGAGGGCTGGGGTTTCATCATCCTCGTGATCTGAAACAGTGATGATTCCTACAGATGATACTCTTTCTGATGAAGCTGGCTCAGACAAAGTCTTCTCAGAAGTTCCGTGCGACTCAGAAGACTCATTGATCTCTGTAAATTGTCCGAACTTCACCAAGGGATGAAGACCTTGAAATACCACTTTACCCTTTCTGTTTTGTTTGATGAGCCCAATGGTGTGAGGAACCAAATACTTTGTGTCCATCCCATCGCCAGGTTTAACCATGTCAGGAAACTGATCATCAATGATGGTCGGAATAAATCGGGGATACATCAGAAAAGCATCTTTGTACCCCCGAGTTAGTGCACCAATGTTCAAAAGAAATTCATCAAAGATGTACTTTGAAAAGTTTAACTTGTTGCCAGCTGCCAGGGAAACAATAGCCCCTGTGTTCTTGATTAAGATCTCATCCGCTCCCGATCTCCTTCCTGACACACAACTAATGAACACGTGAGCCCAAAATCGCCAGTAAGGAGGCAGAAGCTTTTTCACGGTTGGAGGAAAAGAGCCCTCATATCCCATTCTTTCAAGAATCTTTTGAATTTCCGCAGCATCAGCTTCAGTTGGATAGTCAGAATTATCAAGAATCATCTAAGTTTCTTTGATATATTGCTCCGAAATCTGGATCTTGCAATTTTGCACCACAGCTTCAATGATCATTTCCTTATTCTTCTCGGTTACTTTGGCTGTTTTCCAGAACTCTTGAATACGACTTTCATAAATGATAGGATTCACTGTAATCGCATAAGCCAAGCCACACTCTCGAAGACGGTACATCATGGACATGAAGTCTCTGTGAGCCACTGGTGGATCATCCACCACAATTGCAATGTTGTGCATCTCGGCTGTTTTAAGATATGCCATTATCTGCACTAAACAAGCGAAGTAGGAAAACAAAGTATTTAAAATTGACACACTTAAGGTATTTCTTAAATTCATCCCAACACAAGAGTTCACGGTCAGCATTGGTCAATGAACCTTTACGGTCAAAATTGATCAATGGACCGTAAACAGAGTTTACGGTCGTAAAGCCAAAACCGAGTTTACGGTCGTAAGGCCAAAGGACCGTTTACGGTCGCAAGGTCAAAAGGGAGTTTACTGCCTGTGAATTTACGCCCTGTGAGTTTACGCCCTGTGAGTTTACGGTCTATGAATTTACTCTTTACGGGTTTACGGTCTATGAGTTTACTCTTTATGTGTTTACGGTCTATGAGTTTACTACCTATGAACATTCAAAAACCGTAAACTCCGACAAGCTTCAAACCTAAATTATTCCTATGATTCTAAGTCGATTTGAACAAGAATTACAGTTTCAGAGTCGGAATTTACATACCTTTTTCGTGGACTAAACGATTTTGAGAAAAGATGCACTTGATTTTTTCGAAATTTAGAGAGATTTGGGCAGTTTGTGGTTTTGCAGTGAGTTAGGCGGTAAAGAGTGTTCACTGCAGTAAACTATCGCTTTTATACTCCTTTGACTTTTTCAGGCCGCATACACTGTTAAACTTCTAGTCCAATTTCCAAGCAAGTCTTTTAAAAAATAAAGCCTTTTGAGGATTATTAAAAGAAAATATTTAAAAATAAAATAAAAATAAAAATAAAATTCTAACTAAGCAACATAAGTAAGCCTTTTTGACTTCATCTTGAGGTACTAGGATCAAAGTTGTTGGCCAACCTTTATCCACTTGTCGGTACCTTTCATTTTCACATCTTTGTCTGGTCGATCGTCGGTATTGTTGTCCACTTAAACACGAAAAATTGTGATAGATTTAGGACACTATTTGTTACAAGACAAAGTGAACTTAAGATCCTAAAATTTATATCTGATCCTAATTCCATAGATACTATATCTTAAGGACCATTCATCTGACGACGACCAGGGATATTGTTGTCCACCTAAATTGAGTAGCGAGATCTATGGACAATCTTTGAGTGTTCAATTTTAATTGTACTGGAACGTGTTTCCCGCTTCCTGATATGCCCCAGCCATCAGGAACTTCCAGAGTACTCCTTACACCTGGTGAGCAGACAACTATTTAGAGAGAGAGGATAGATTCAGAATTCTATTACTTATTACTTATAACTTCAGAGGGGTTGAGAAGTAGACGGTTGAATATGCTGTGTACCAGGTCGGATTAGAAGTCGCGCAGAGGAGACAACATATGACTAACAGATAAGAAGTCTTTCACATATATAACCTGCAGAGAAATAGAGTTGCATATGTTGTGTACCAAGTCGGATTGGAAGTTGCGCAAAGCAGACGGAAAGAAAGAATATGGTATTCTACAGACCTAATTTATCGGAATTTACCAGTCGCTACATCCAGTCGGAATTAAGGACAGAATCCGCACATCGAGGAAAAGTTAAACCACTGTTCCAAGTATGGGTTCATTTAATGTGACGAGTAGATTCCCATATATATCTCCCTGCTCAACCTATCCGAGCATCGTATTGTCAGGCTGAACGAATCTAACTAGGTCAAGATTTGTCAAGTCTATAAATTTCCTAAGTTCAACTCTGCCTAGTCAAGTCCATTTAGAATCTTTCGTGCCTACTGACGCATCAAAGCAGAGCATAGACCCTTCAACTTTGGGTACGTTACACAGACTCAGGTTGCCTGTTATCACTTGATAATATCAGTTCCCATAACATCTCCCTCAAGCAGCATATTTCATAACCAACAAATTTTTTTATTTTCTGATTTTTTAATGTTTTTGGATTTTTAAAATTTTCTAATTTTTGTTTTGTTATTATTTCTCCCCCTAAATATGTGCATAGGAGAGAAACGAAAGTAAATGCGCAAATTTAAACTATCCTAAAAACAAAAATTAATCCTCAAAACGAATCATTTTTAAAAATCCCACAAGCACATCGAATCGAGCTTTGTTAAACGGGTTAGTGAACAAATCCGCCACATTTCTAGCGGTGGGAACCTGTTCTAGCCGGATAAGCGAGTGCTCATAACAATATCTGATGAAATGAATTTTGATGTTAATGTGCTCGGTTTTGGAATGTTGGACAAGATTTTTAGTTATTTGTATAGCGGCCTCATTATCACAATGAATTGGGGTTTCTAGATAGTTCAGACCGTAATCCAACAGCTGATGTTGGATCCAGATAACATGAGAACAGCACGCCGAGGCAACAACGTATTCTGCTTCTACTGTAGAAGTAGATACCGTATGCTGTTTCTTGCATTGCCACGATACCAGTCTATCACCAAGGAATTGACACCCTCCTGATGTTGATTTCCTGTCAAGCTCACAGCCTCCATAATTACTGTCAGCAAAAGCATATAAATTAAATTCATAATTTTTCGGATACCAAAGACCCAGTTTTGGACTGCCTTTCATATACCGAAAGATTCTTTTGACAACAATAAGATATGAAAGTTTAGGATTAGCCTTATAGCGAGCACATTGACACACTACAAACATGACGTCGGGACGACTTGCAGTGAGATACATCAAGGAACCGATCATCGATCTGTAGTGAGTTTGATCTACGGATTCACCGTCAATATCTGGAATCAGCAGGGGTCTTTTAGCCATGGGAGTTGAAGCAGGTTTCGCGTCTGAAAATCCAAACTTCTCAAGAATATCTTCAACATACTTTGCTTGATGTAGCAAGATTCCGGTTGAATTTTGACTGACCTAAAGCCCCAAAAACATGGTCATTTCACATAGAGAACTCATCTCAAATCTCTTCTTCATGACACTTTCGAACTCTTTGCAAAGCTTTGGACATGTGGACCCGAAGATAATGTCGTCAGCATAGATCTGAACCAGTATCTCATCATCACCCACATGCTTGATGAATAAAGTTTGATCAATAGTACCGCGAGAATAGCCATGTTCGAGCAAGTGCTTTGTTAGGGTTGCATACCATGCTCGAGGAGCTTGATGTAACCCATACAATGCCTTGTCCAACTTGTAGACATGATTAGGGAACTTTGAGTCAATAAACCCAGGGGGTTGATCAACATAAATTTCTTCCTTCACCTTGCCGTACAGGAAGGCAGTCTTGACATCCATCTGGTAGACCGTGAAATTCTTATAGGAAGCATACGCGAGGAAGATTCGAGTAGCCTCCAGACGATCCACGGGAGCATACACCTCAGTATAATCAAGACCCTCGATCTGTCGAAACCCTCGGACCACCAAACGCGCTTTATTTCGAATGATTTCACCAGAATCATCCTGCTTATTACGATAGACCCAACGCGTGTCAATAGACCGTTTGCCTTTTGGTAACTCAACCAGTTTCCAGACCCCCAGTTTTTCAAATTGATTTAGCTCTTCATGCATCGCATCTACCCAGCTGGGATCATTTAGAGCCATTTCAATATTTTTGGTCTCAACTTGAGATATAAAGCAAGAGTAAAGACATTCATTAACGTCTCCACTCTGACTTCTAGTTTTAACTCCATCACCCAGCCGGCTAATGACATTTTCGATCGGATGATCGCGCTGAATTCGGGGAAGGTATGTCTTGGCTGATCTCATTGATAGAAATAGGAAGAGTGTGAATATTGAAACCTCCATCTTCTGTTGGTTGAGTCTGATTAGAAGACTCTGCTACAAATTCATTTGCAATTTCTTTAGGAAAGAGGAGTTCCATAAATGTTGTATTGACATCGGAAGCATCTCTAGACATGAACTCTCTTTCGATGGGTGTTAGAGGTGTAGCATCAGCATTAAGAGTTTCAGTTTTAATCTCAAACACTGGACTAGTCGACTGTACAGATGACTCCCCCTCAGATTGAGCAGAGAGCTCCCCTTCAAGTGGAGCAGAGGATTCCCCTTCAACCGTTGGGGGTCTGTAAACAACCTCTTCATCTTCATCTTCAACCACATTAACATTCTTCAAACCAGAGGAAGATCCACTTGAATTATTCGAAGGCATGTTTAGAGATCTGAATAGGGATGTGTAATCAAATAACCAGTCGGGACCCACTCTAGCATCAGTTTCATTCTCCTCCAGCCAGCGCACGTCATAAGATTCAGTAATCTGCTTAGTCGTTTTGTTGTAGACCCTATATGCGGTGCGCGCAGCATACCCCATAAAGTAATAGTCATCAACTTTGGCATTAAATTTAGGGTTTGAATCTAAGTGAAGAAGGGTGCAAGGGCAGCCAAATACACGGAAATGGCTTACGGAAGGCTTGTGTCCATAAAGAATCTCATATGGTGTCTTCATATGTGCTTTGTTGATTAGAACACGATTCTGCACGTAGCAAGCAATGTTAATCGCCTCGGCCTAAAAGAATACATGTAGCTTTGAGTCACAAAGCATTGTCCTTGCAGTGTCTTTCAATGTTCTGTTCCTCCGTTCAGCAACACCGTTTTGTTGAGGCGTGTGAGCAGAACTAAATTGATGCACTATTCCCTTATTCTGCGCAAAAATGAACAAGAATCGAATTCTTGAATTCAGTTCCATTATCAATGTGAAGCGCCTTCACTTGATTGTTAGTCTACTTCTCAATCATCACCACGAACTTCTTTATTAGATCAGCAACCCCCATTTTGTTGGATAAGAAAAAGACCCACGTAAATCTAGAGAAATCATCAATCACAACAAGACAGTACAAGCTTCTATTGATGCTCAGGACGTTGACCGGGCCAAATAAGTCCATATGCAAAAGTTGAAGCACTTGATTGATTGAGCTGATTCGCTTGGGCAAATATGGTTTCCGATGATGTTTGCCTTGAGCACAGGAAACACACTTCTCAAAGGTGATAAAGTCTCTGACAGGAAGGCCTCGGACCATCTCATTTTTCGCAAGACGATTCAGGTTTTTCGCATTAGCATGACCAAGTCTTCGATGCCATAACATTGCATTGTGTTTGGAAACCTTTGAGAATAAACAAGTGACTTGTTCAAGTAGGTTACTGTTAATATCAATGATGTAGGCATTCCCATCCCGTTTTGATTTGACTAGAATCCATTCTTCTGGGATGACGATGCCAGGCTTGAGAATTATACACTCTTTATCAGTAAAGTGCGTTGAGTAGCCTTTGTCACATATCTAAGAAACGCTCAACAAACTATGCTTTAATTCAGGTGAAAAGTTGACATTTTCAAAGTTCAACACTCCATTTGTAATAATTCCGCGCTGTGTGATCTTTCCACCGTCTCCGCCCGCAAAGGAAACATAACCCCCATTAAAAGATTGAATTTCGCTCAGTTCGGAGATGTCTCCAGTCATATGTCGGGAACAGCCGCTATCGACGTACCAAGGACGGACGATTTTCCTCCGCAACTATCCCTACAAAATGAGCGGAATCATTTAGACTTAGGAACCCAGGTCATCACTGTCTTGGGTTTCCTTTTCACCTTTTCTGATTTAGACTTTAAAATTTGCAAATTAGGATCTTCATTTCTAATCACTTCAGAAGGAGGTAATGATGAACTAGAGAGTGATTTGGGCTTCCATTGAAGTTTAGGTTTTACAACAGTCTCTGATGATATTGAAATAGACTTCAAAGGAGTTTGCATAGACCTTCTGGATTTTCTACCAAAATTAGTAGAAGATCTAGAATTGCTTTTTGATGAAACCGATCTTGGCTGAGCCTTGTTCGGTTTTGACAACCTGTTTCGAGTTTTGTTAGTAAAAACCTTTTTATTTGATTAAAAAACAGCCCTTTTTCTATTCTTACTATCTTTCTGATCCTTACTTTGAGAGCGAGTTCTTGAGGATTTTCTAATTAAAGACCTTCCTCGAGACTCATTCTCCCCTCTTGGTGACAGATAGTTTACAAAGATCCTATTTTGACAGTTTCTAGCTATATGACCACCAACTCCACAATTAAAACAAATTTGTTTATTATTTGAATTTGTATTGCATTTTTCAGATTTATTTTCATTACAAACACTCTTACTCTTCTTAGAAGAACATGCATGAGAATTAGATTGAGAAATAAGTGAGGGTGCCTCATTTGATTTGACTTGAGGAGTTGATGATTACTCATGGGAATCACAAGTATCAGAATTACCAAACAATTCATCAAACATATCGAAAAAATTAAATTCAACATTATCCAATGATGAGCTAACACAAGGAGCTTTTTTAGTCTTATCATCAGAAACACACTCAAATTTGTTCACGATAGAAAAATCAGAATTAAAAACAGAAATAGATTCTCTAGCTTCACACTTGGCCTGATCTAAGGGTGTATCTGCAGAGGAAGTAGAAACATTAGTACTTTCAATGTTAATAAAACCTCTTGAAACAAAACCAACAAGTTTTCCATATCGAAGATGTGGCTCCCTGTCAGTTTCGTTCTGTGTCAAAGGGATTGATGTGTAGTTATGATTAAAAGGAGGAGGAACACAATCATACCCTAAACCCTTGTTTTGATTTTCTTTAAATTTCAATTGGGTTTCATACAAAGACTCAACTGTTTAACTAGAAGCAAAATAGTTTTTGAAACTCACATCTGTTTTTCCACTTTTAATTTTTAACTCATCAAGTTCTTTTGTCACAACATCAAGTTGTCTCTTAGTATAATCATAAATTTCACACTTTTCACTGAATTCTGATTGAATTTTTCTAAAATCTTTTGTTTTGGCTTCTAGTTGGGCCTTAAGTGGTTTTTGTCCCTTCCTAAGTTGATAACCCTTCTATTTAAGGTCCTCTACTTGCCTACGTAATGTTTGAATTTCATTTCGAAGAAGTGTAACATATCCTTGCAAGCAAAAGAACAAGATGGTAGATTTACCTCGCTTTTCTTGGGCTCAGAGGAGGTGGAAACCATTAGGGCAAACTGCAGCTCCATCATTTCTGCCTCGGGATCAGTATCATTGTTCTTTGAAGCTGCATCATCAATTTGAGCTAGATGAGCACTTTCTGACCCTGTGATGTTTAAATCTTGAATTTGATCCTCCCAATCAAATGATTGAACAACCATAGTTTTTTCTCCATTGGTTGTAGCTCCTGCACGATTGTTTCCTACTGCAACCATCTGTCGGTTGTTGTTGATTCTGCGATCTGGCCTCGGGTAGTCACGAGCAAAGTGACCCGGCTCGTGGCGGTTAAAACATTTCAGCATAGTTTTGTTAAATCCCACCTTTTTGTCAGCATTCATGGCCCAGTTGTTTTTCCCTGTTTTCTTGGCGAATTGTTTGGCTCTGAAGATAGCCATGGCAATCTGCCAAGTAATGTCCATTTCCTCCACATCTTCGGGATGTGTCTGGTCCAAGTCAGCAAGCTGAGGTGGAAGATCTCCGACTACAAAGGCATTGTAGCAATTAACTAGCCCAGTGGCTAGAGCAAGATTTTCATCAAATTCTTTGGTGTTTAAAGAGGAGACTTTGGCTGACACATTGGGAGCAGGAACAGTTTGTTGAGATGGCACACTTGAAGGTTGATATTGAGAGATGGATGTTGCAGCATTGAGGGTTTGAGTCTGAGGTTGTTGAACTGCGAAAGCTTGACTGAGGAAGTCATGAAGGATGATAGTGATGTATTGTTGGATGAAACACCAAGGTTTGTAGTAGAATATGAATTCATATGGTTGATTTCTCTCTGTTTGTCATCAATGTGACAAGCTTTGATGATTGCCATGACCTCTGCAAGAGTGAGACGAACCAAGTCCTTGGTTTTCTTAATTATAGCAACATTCATATCCCATGAACGAGGAAGTGCATTCAAAAGTTTCTTGTTGACTTCTGACTTGGACAAACAGATCCCTGAAATGTTCATGTCAGTTGTGAGAGCGGTGAACCTTTGCAGTTGAGCCTCGAGGGTTTCTCATGGAATGTAGTTAAACATGTTAAACTTCTGTCTTAGCTTGTCCTGCCTACTTTCTTTCATATCTTCATTGCCCTCGTAGACCTCAATAAGAGCTTCCCATAGAGCTTTAGCTGAAGTATATTCACGAAAACCTTGAGCAATATCAGGAGATAATGCCATGGTTAAGGTGGCTAATGCTCTTTCCTGTTCTTCAACCAGTTCAAATTCTTCATCAGTATAGTTCTCAATAGCTTTGTCAATCAATTGACCTCCGACAGTCATAGTCACTCTGACAGGACCTCTAAGTATGCTTCTCCAGATCTTGAAATCTTTCATTTTGATGTACTTCTCGATTCTGTATTTCCACTCGGGAAAACCTTCAGCAGAACTCAATCTCGGAATGCGTGTAGTAGTGCCCATAACGACATCAAGTTCCTGAAAATGAGTTTGAGAATCCATTTGAAAGTGATTTAATAGTTCCAAAAGAGTTTACGGTTGAGGTTAGTTGAAATGAATGCGACCGTAAACAGAGTTTACGGTATTGGATTTATGGTTTAGATGTTTATGGTTTTGGGTTTACTGTTTTATGGGTTTACGGTTTTTGGGTTTACTGTTTTATGGGTTTACGGTTTTTGGGTTTACGGTTTTTGGGTTTACTGTTTGGTGTTTATGGTATGGTGTTTACTGATTGGTGTTTACGGTCTAAGGTGTTTACTGCTCTTCAACTTGTTTACGGTGTATGAGTATTTAGTGATTACAGTTTCTGAATGGACAGTAAACAGAATTTACGGTTGGCAGTAAACTCTCAATCAACCTTTAAAACTCGTATTTTTCAGACAGAAGATGTTTCTTCACAACCCATAACGCAAAATTCAACAAAAAAATCGATGAGAACAACAGCTTGAACACACAAAATCTCGATTGGATGAGTTTGATACCAGTTTACTGCTCTGATACCAATTGTTAGGTCCGATTCCGGATCTAAAACTGATAATCAAACAAACATGAGTCAAGAGTAATACAGCAAGATGGATAAATTGAGCTTGCACACGATCAAAAACAAGAAATCGTCAGGTACAACTCAAGACTGGCAGTAAACTTCTAGAGCAACCAACCATTCAAAAGACCAGCTCCTACACTATTAATACTCATCTAGATCGCAAACGGAGTTTGTGGCCGTAAACATGTTTACGACCGTAAACGTGTTTACGGTAGTAAACACAACAAAGTTCAAATTAACATAAAGTGAAATTACAGACACAAAACAAAACACATCACATACTAAGCCTAGCCCAAACCATTTACATGGCCCTTCACTCAACTCCTTGATTCCTACACAACAACCTTTTTGATTACCATTTCATATTCATAACCCCTTATAAGGGTCAACTCAAGTCCAGGTCAAAGTCAAGGTCAAAACCCTGGTCAAAGTCAACTTTGGTCAAATTCAACATCCAGTTGACTCGATTTACTGAGTTAGTCCAACAATTCGTCGAGTCCCTACTTCCAAAAAAGCTAAAACCCCGACACTACTCGCCTCTTGCCGAGTTCTCCTCCAACCAAACATCGAGACCTTCTTCAACCGACTCGCCAAGTTCATCCTTGAGCTCGTCGAGTTCATCTTCATCCGAATGAAGGTGTCTAGTCTATGAATCATTGAGTTCTCCTTGAACTCATCGAGTCCGACTTCATGGGATTGGGACATTGCCTTGAACTCGCCGAGTTAGTTCATACACTCGCCATGATCCATGATTTCAATGTCCCTAATGAGCCCAGACGAATAAGTGCTCTTCTATCTAAACACCTGGTCCATTGACAGAATGGGTTTGATGGGAAACAAGACCCGACTCACTGAGTCCCATGAACGAATCGTCGAGTCCCTCTTTGTCCAAAACTACATAATTGATTTCAGTTGGTCTCAAAGCATCCAAACCATAGATCTAACCTCCTAGGGTCCACATTATACATAAAGTTACAAACTTGGTGTCCATTCATGGGGTATTTAGCTCAAAAAGCCATAAAAAGAGGTTTATAAGCATGGGCCTCCAATGGCCATAAAGTTGGCATCTTTACACCATGGGAACCCTTAATGGTTGCATATCTAAAATTCAACTCAATGACACACACATAATCCAGAGTATGGCCTTACTAAGGCTTATAAAATGTAGAAATGAGCCCTAACTAGAGATCTAAGAGTTATATGGTCATGGTTAAAGCTTTTTACCTTGAATGAATTAAAAATGGAGCAAAACCTCTGGACCTTCTTCCCTCTCCTGGAATCCCCAAGCTTCTACTTCCTATTCAAGCTTCAAACCACCACAAAACACACAAAAATGGCTCAAGATCACTCAAACAAGGTTAGGGTTTCGAATTAGGATTTCTCTGAGTTGGGAGGGAGGATGGAGGTTGGGTTGGGATGAGATAAGTGTTGGTTTTGAGCATTCTAACACTCCTATGGTGTACATGCAACCCTAAGTACCTTGGATCTATGTTTTCTCTAATATACATACAAATACGAATATCCAATGTATTACCCTATCTAGCATACAATCAAGTGATAGTTAGGTAATAAAACAAGTTACAATACATACCTTGTTGATGTTGCTTCACTCCATGAAGCTCGAGAGCCTAGTGCCCCAAGTGTGACACCTCAAATGGTTCACACAACATCATGAAACCTTGGAATAACCATGAGAAGAAGACACTCCAAGCTCAGATTGACTGCTCTCACATATGTAACCCTTGTGCAAATTTCTTAAGCTAAAGGGGTCCTTATATCGTACATTAGGGTTACACCATGTAACCCATGACTTTACCTATTCCTTATGTTCCATGGGTTTTAACCTCCCTATAGTATCCATGGGCCACCACATGGGTTAAACCCAACATAAGGAATCTTGGATCATAAGCCTATATATATAAGAATGAATGACTTAAACAATCAATCCTCATATATTTAATTAGTCTCTTTTGATCACCAAATTAAGTCCAAATTAATTCTTGATCAAGACTAATTAAATAACATGATTTTGTATTAATATATTAGAACTTATAATATATTAATATGTCACAAATGTCTTCTTGTCACAAAAGGTCTATCCAAATGTCCCGATGCCATGCAACCCAAATGGACCATGCCGAGTCGGGTCATGTCTGACCAATTATAGTTATGGACTTAGACACTAATCCAACAGTATCCCACTTGGATAAGTCTAAAACTATTATTCAGTATGACTTCAAGAACCAACTGGAAATTATAGCTCTCAAAAGCCGCTGTCGAACTCTAACCTTGTCGATGAACTCTGACCTTTGTCAATGAGTTGTCCATTAGATAAATGATCATTTATTCCTCCATTCTAGATATCATATGGAATGAGACATGGATTATAAATCATTCTCTCTGTCCATTTGTTGTTTCCCGATTTCCGATTTATGACGACTGACTGATTGAACAAATCAAATCAGTCCTAACTTGGCCAAGCACTCACATGTATCATCGTTAAATCATCTAGGGGCCCACATATATGGCTTTTATCCCAAAGGTACAAGGAATGGATAAACTTCGACTCATATGGCTTGTTCTACTACTTGTTGAATCATACAAAAAGGCACATTTTATAACATTGAGTTACTAATGCGTTTTCGCGCAATCAATGTATAACCAACTCATAGTAACAACTCATATCTCTAGGTTTAAAGAATATAAGATATTATCATCGCATGATCACTCGTGATAAAATCCATGAAGTGATTCCAATGAGCATGGGTTGAATCCGATACTCAGAACTTATGAGCACTCATGAGTGTTGTAGCACCACTTTGTCCAAAATCTTAGACCTCTACAAGCCAACCCATGACAGTCTTGACTCATATATACTTCCAACATATGACCGACTGTGGATGGTTTGAATAACTTAGTCATTCAGAAAGAATGACCTAGTTTATGATGGGTTTTGAGCATTCTAACACTTCCTAAGTGTACATGCAACCCTAATAACCTTGGATCTATGTTTGTCTAATTATCATGCAAAGTTTAATTCCAAGGTTATATTCCTATCTAGCATACATGGGGAACAATTTTTAACTTGAATCATAGATAGAATAACTTACCTTGTTGTTTCTTGTGTTCCTTGAAACCTTGTGAGCCTAGCACCCCAAGTGTGATGCCTCAAATGCTTCACACAACACCAAATGCTCTTGGAAAGACTCTTGAGATAACACACACTTCTCAAAATCGGCCAAGCCCTCTAGTTTCTTAGTGTTCAACTTGTGTCGCCAATTTTGTGGAGAATGGGACTCTTATATAGTGTTGGCATATCTAGGGTTACACCATGTAAACCCTAATGTGTCATGACTCTTCATTTCCATGACCCATGGGTTTGTAACTCCCATGGAGCATCCATGGAGCATCCTATGGGTAGAACCCAACTTGATAATCCATGGAGCCTCTTAGCCCACTATACAAGATATGGATGATTTACATAATCAACCCATATATTTAATTAGTTATCCTTTGATCACTTAATTAATTCCAAATTAATTCTTTGATCAACTAATTAAATAATATTATTAATATATTAGAACTTATAATATATTAATAATCTCCAAGTGTTATTTCTCTCATTTAGTCTATCCAATTGCATGGTGCCATGCAACCCAAGTGGACCATGCCGGGTCGGGTCAAGTACAAGCCCGAAATAGTTATGGACTTAGACACCTTATCCAACAGTCTCCCACTTGGATAAGTCTAATAACTATATCTCTAGTACTTCAGGAACCGACCGACAATCGTAGCTCTTTCAAGGTCTCTCGGAACTGAGAAGATGATGATACGCCATTTAAGATAAGTGATCATATAATCCTCTGTTCTAGATATCAGCCAGACAAATACATGGAACATGTCTTGCTTATTGTCCAGCATTTGTTTCCCGATTTCCGATTTGTTTGACATAGAACTTAATTGAACACATCAACTTAGTTCTGACCGGGCCCGGTACATGGGTCAAAACAAAATCATCGAGGGGCCCAGATATCAGCTTCTAATCCAAGAAGGAACAGATAAACTTCGACTCATATGTTTGTTCTATCACTCATTGAATTACACACAAAAGTACGTTTTATAACATCGAGTTACCAATGCGGTTTCGTACAGTCAATGCATAACCAACTTGTAAGTAACAAATCATATCTCTAGGTTTGAAGACTTATATGATATTACCGTCTCACGATCACTCGAGATAGAATTCCATGAAGTGATTCCAGTGAGCGTGGTTTGAGTCCAATGCTCAGAACTTATGAGCACTCATGATTGTTGTAGCCTTGTCCAAGACCTCTACAACCAACCATGACAGCCTTGATTCATATCTACTTCCGACATATGACCGACTGTGGAGGTTTGAATAATATGTTATACCAAACAAAATTATTCTGGAAGTCAAAACATGCAAAAGAAATATAGTAAACGATCGACAAGAGATAGCAACACTTTACTCATAAATAAAACATCTTTTATTCATCATCTAATGTCAATTACACTTTACAAATTTCTGGGTTATCTAACTACTAAATCTAATATCATCCTTCAGCCCTATGCTCCGAGCATGCTGAAGATGCTTAACCCGAGTCAGTCCCTTTGTGAGGGGATCTGCCGGATTCTCATCTGATGATACCCTCATTGCCACGAGGTGTCCTTCTTCGATCCGATGTATAATGAAATGGTATTTTCTGTCGATGTGTCTAGATCTCCCATGATCCCTTGGTTCCTTGGCTAAGGAAACAACACTTTCACTATCACAGAAAATTTCCGTTGGCTCTTTAATAGCTGGTACAACTCCAAGGTCTCCAATGAAGTTCTTCAGCCATATCGCCTCCTTTGCTGCTTTGCTAACTGCAATATACTCTGATTCACAAGTAGAATCTGCCACTGTCTCTTGCTTGGAACTCTTCCAAGAAATTGCTCCTCCGTTTAGGGTAAAGACCCAGCCCGACTGAGAGCGGAAATTATCCCTATCAGTCTGGAAGCTAGCATCACTATACCCTACAACTCTCAAGTCATCACTCCCACCGAGGGTAAGAACCCAGTCCTTAGTCCTCCGCAGGTACTTGAGGATATTCTTTACCGCAATCCAGTGTGCCTTGCCAGGGTTCGCCTGATACCTGCTAACCATGCTCAAGGAAAAAGCTACATCGGGTCGAGTACACGTCATAGCATACATGATCGATCCTACAGCCGAAGCATAAGGTGTTCGACTCATTTCTGCTATCTCAGCCTCAGTGCTAGGGCTTTGTGTCTTACTTAATCTGGTGTTACTCTGGATGGGTAACTCTCCTTTCTTGGAATCCTGCATGCTGAATCTCTTCAGCACCTTATCCAAGTAGGTACTCTGACTAAGTCCAATTAGTCTTTTACTCCGATCTCTCAAGATCCTTATCCCTAAAATATAGGCAGCTTCACCAAGGTCCTTCATAGCGAAACACTTCCCAAGCCAGGACTTTACTTCCTGCAGGGTTGGAATGTCATTTCCCATGAGTAGTATGTCATCCACATACAATACCAAAAAGCTAACTATACTCCCACTAGCCTTGACATACACACAAGATTCATCTTCACTCCTAGAAAAGCCAAATTCCTTGACCTTTTCATCAAAGCAAAGATTCCATCTGCGAGGTGCTTGCTTCAATCCATAAATGGATTTCTCAAGCTTACACACTCTATTAGGGTACTCGTTGCTGACAAAACCCTCTGGCTGACTCATGTAAACATCTTCAGCCAACTTTCCATTAAGGAAAGCAGTTTTGACATCCATCTGCCATATTTCATAGTCATGAAATGCAGCTATGGCTAACAGAACCCGAATAGACTTAATCTTGGCTACCGGAGAAAAGGTCTCATCATAATCCACTCCAGGAATTTGAGAGAAGCCCTTTGCAACCAGTCTAGCCTTATAAGTGTGTACTTTACCATCCATGTCGGTCTTCTTCTTGAAGACCCATTTGCACCCCACTGTCTTACGACCTGGTACATTTTCAACCAAGTTCCAAACTTGATTGTTATACATGGATTGTATCTCGCTATCCATAGCCTCTTTCCATTTAGCATACTCGGGGCCTGCCATGGCTTCCTCGTAGCTGTTAGGGTCATCTTGACTTACTAGTGTTTCATCACTAATAAGTGTCTCACCTTCTGCAGTAATATGGAATCCATAGAAATGCTCAGGTGCACTCCTAACTCTCGTGGAACGTCTCATAGGTACAGATTTGTCAATTGGCTCAACAGGAGTTTCCTCCTCAAGTTGAGGGCTAGAGTTTGAAGTTCCTTCACCGCTTGATTCTTGAATTTCTTCAAGATCAATTTGCCTCCCACTGTCTCCTTGGCTTATAAACTCTCTTTCTCGAAAGACTCCTCTTCTTGCTACGAAGACCACATTGTCACTAGGTCTGTAGAAGAGGTAACCAAAGGATCGATGTGGGTAACCGATGAAAATACACCTCTCGCTTCGAGGTTCGAGCTTATCATGAGTCTCGCGTCTCACGAAAGCCTCGCAACCCCAAATCTTGATGTGGTCTAGTTTAGGTACTTTACCAGTCCACATCTCGTGAGGAGTTTTGGCAACTTTCTTTGTAGGGACTAGATTAAGAATATGGGCGGCAGTCTCTAAGACATACCCCCAGAATGAGATTGGTAGCGTAGCTCGACTCATCATGGAACGAACCATATCTAACAAGGTTCGATTACGCCTCTCAGCCACACCATTCAACTGTGGTGTCCTGGGAGGTGTCAATTGTGAGACTATCCCACATTCCCTTAGATAGTCGAGGAACTCTGAACTAAGATACTCACCACCACGATCGGATCAAAGCATCTTAATGTTCCTGCCCAATTGATTCTCGACTTCCTGTTTAAATTCCTTAAACCTCTCGAAAGTATCTGACTTATGCTTGATCAAGTAGACATATCCATATCTACTATAATCATCAGTAAAAGTCAAATAATAACGATTAGCATCCCTTGTGGCATGTTTGAATGGTCCACACACATCCGTGTGTATAAGGTCCAACAAACCTTCACCCCTCTCACACGAACCTGTGAAGGGTGACTTTGTCATTTTTCCAGGTAAGCATGATTCGCAACTATCATCTGACTTTAGGTCAAACGACTCCAAGACTCCATCCTTTTGGAGTTGGCCTATGCATTTCTTGCTTATATGTCCAAGACGACAATGCCATAAAGATGCTTTATCCAAGTTATTATTAGTAGAATCAATACACAAAACATTATTTCCTAAGTTATCTACAACAGATACAGCTTCATACACACCATCACAAGGTAATGCTTTAAAATAAAGAACATTATTAAAGAAAGCATCAATAGAACCAACTTCATTATTAAATGAAAAGGTAAACCCTTGTTTGTACAAAGCATGAAAGGAAATAATATTTCTTGCCATTCCTGGCGAATAACAACACTTATTCAAATCTAAACTAAACCCACTACTTAGCGATAAAGTATAAACTCCAATCTTGGTAACAGGTATAGCTTTCCTATTCCCCATGATCAAGTTTATCCTTCCTTGCTCCACATCCTCACTTCTTCTTAGTCCCTGCAAGTCACAACAAATATGAATACCACAACCGGTATCAAGGACCCAAGAATTAGAATGGGGTGAGTTATTAGAAATGATAGTGTAAATACCTGCATGGTTGGGTTTAACTTTCCCATCCTTCACATCTTGCTGGTATTTTGGGCAGTTCCGCTTCCAATGAGCTTTTTCATGGCAATAGAAGCATTCAGCCTCTTTTGGGTCAGAAGAAGGAGTAATGAAACCTTTCTTGGTTCCACTTGAAGAAGAGCCATCAAGGGTCCGAGCCTTGGTACCCTTAGAAGAGCTCTTTCTCTTCCTCCCTCGACTTTTCCCGATTGCCAAAACCGGAGTAGAGTTTTGAGTAGGAGTGATAGCAACCGACTTCCCCTTAAGACCTGATTCTGCGGTCTTGAGGAGTCCCTGAAGTTTGCTGAGGGTGACTTCTTCCTTGTTCATGTGATATGTCATGCGGAATTGATCATAGCATGATGGTAAGTAATGCAAAATAATATCTATTGCAAGATCCTCCGGGAAGTTCACATTAAGCTTCAGCAAACGATCCACATACCTTTGCATTTTCTGCATGTGGCTCGTGACGGATTCCCCGTCCTTCATCATGGTTGTTATCATGGAGCAGATGATTTCATACCTCTCTTGTCTTGCACTTTGATGGTATCTTTCCATCAAATCTTGGTGCATGTCATAAGGGTAGAAATCCTCATAAGACTTTTGGAGTTCCGCTGTCATCGTGGCCATCATGATGCAAGCCACTTTCGTAGCATCCCTTTCATGTGCCCGAAATTCAGCGATCTCCTGAGGAGTTGCAGTGGACTCATCAATCTCCTTAAGCTCCTTGTCAAGGACATATTCTTTGTCCTCGTAGCGGGTAATCATCCTGATGTTTCTGATCCACTCATTGAAGTTGGATCCATCAAAGGTGACTTTCCCACACAAGTTCATAAGGGTAAAGGACCATTAGGATTAGAGCCAGAAGCATTGTTGAAAGACATCTGAAGGAAAGAGGACAAGATTAGTTTAGATATAAGAGAGTCCTTAATAAAACACCCAAATGTAATATTAAGGCTAGGATCCAATCACAATATAATATAACTTAGAAGAGGTATGCCGTAATCTAAGCTATATCATATTTGAAAGGTAGGTGAATGACGATTCACCAATTTCCACCACGAAAACCGCAATATTTTAGTATTAGGTTTTTGAATGGTTCTTAGAAATTCCTAGATTCTTTGAGATTCAATGAACTTTTCAAAGGCATGTTTCAATCTCGAGTGTGCCCTCCAAGTTTTGTGACTGGGATACCGAGGATCACAAAACGAGGTGTGAAGTAACCATGCAAATCACTTGGTACCCTTAAAGTTTATCACTCAATCGATGTGCCGGTTAACCACACACGCTCCATCGATACTATAATAAACCCTAAGTCACCCTTTACCTACCTTGTTAAGTCCAAGTTAGTGTGCCGGTTAACCACACACGCTCCACCAACGACTTAATCAAAGTGTAAAGTGTAATTTCATGGAATAGCACCTTATTCACATTTTTCCTAAAGTAACTAAGATTGGGAATTTAATAAAACATTTAGTTACTTTATAATATTCATCATACTTTGAATGAGAATTAATAAGTCCTTGTCTTACCCGTTCGGCTAACGACCCTCCACCGATCAAGCAAGCGGTGGGTGAGAGTGACACCCATTAAGTCACCATTTTATAGGCAACAACCTTATACCCACCTTATAGACCGGCTTCGTGAATGAGGCGTACTAGCGGTAAGACGACTTTGTTCTTATACATATATATAATTATTAAATCATAATAATATAAGTATAAGGGTTGAATTTTAACTTTTAAAATTCTAGGGGTTGGAACTAAAGTTTTAACTTAACTTTACTTGTTCCAAAACTTGAGGCAAGTTTTGTAAACTTTCAAAACTTTTCATTTCTTGTAACTTATGAGTTTAATAGAGTAATAAAATGAGGACTTTTCATTTTTCCTAACTCTTGTGTTCTTTTAATGGTTTTTAATCCAAGAGACTTTTGGTTTTTCCATAACTTGAGGACAAGTTATGGACTCCATTAAAACACATTATGATCATGAATTAATCTACCACATAGGTTACAAATAATTCCTATGATCATCTAAACATCATAAGAACAAGAATATGAATATGAACACTTTCAAGAATCAAAATCACATTTAATCTTTGTAATTTTGATAACTAGTTGTTGTAAATGAGTTAGAAAATACATTACACCTTCTAAAACAAGTTTTCAAGTACCAAAACATTTTAGGGTAATGATTCTAATTCATTTCCAGCAACTCAAGTCGAAATTCTGCACTCTGTCGACCCTACTCGCCGAGTGCATAAACCTACTCGCCGAGTAGGTTGAAGATACACATGAACTCGACGAGTCCTCCCCATGGACTCGCCGAGTCCATCAGTCAGACAGCAGAATTTTCGACTTTCTTCAACTTTTAAGCACAAATAACAAACAAACAAGCCTAGGCTCTGATACCACTGATGGGTTTTGAGCATTCTAACACTTCCTAAGTGTACATGCAACCCTAATAACCTTGGATCTATGTTTGTCTAATTATCATGCAAAGTTTAATTCCAAGGTTATATTCCTATCTAGCATACATGGGGAACAATTTTTAACTTGAATCATAGATAGAATAACTTACCTTGTTGTTTCTTGTGTTCCTTGAAAGCTTGTGAGCCTAGCACCCCAAGTGTGATGCCTCAAATGCTTCACACAACACCAAATGCTCTTGGAAAGACTCTTGAGATAACACACACTTCTCAAAATCGGCCAAGCCCTCTAGTTTCTTAGTGTTCAACTTGTGTCGCCAATTTTGTGGAGAATGGGACTCTTATATAGTGTTGGCATATCTAGGGTTACACCATGTAAACCCTAATGTGTCATGACTCTTCATTTCCATGACCCATGGGTTTGTAACTCCCATGGAGCATCCATGGAGCATCCTATGGGTAGAACCCAACTTGATAATCCATGGAGCCTCTTAGCCCACTATACAAGATATGGATGATTTACATAATCAACCCATATATTTAATTAGTTATCCTTTGATCACTTAATTAATTCCAAATTAATTCTTTGATCAACTAATTAAATAATATTATTAATATATTAGAACTTATAATATATTAATAATCTCCAAGTGTTATTTCTCTCATTTAGTCTATCCAATTGCATGGTGCCATGCAACCCAAATGGAACATGCCGGGTCGGGTCAAGTACAAGCCCGAAATAGTTATGGACTTAGACACCTTATCCAACAGTTTATTCTAGAAGTCAAAACATGCAAAAGAAAACACAAGAATATTTGAATCCAATATGTTATTAAAACCTATGAATATAAATATAACACTTTTTATTTATCACCATATTGATTACTCATTATTCATTGTTTCGGTTTTATCAACTTTATACTTGAATTAAAAAACACTAGTGGTCCCATGCTCCAAGCATGTACACTATGTTTTTCTATGATCCTTACTTTGTGAAATAAACCAATTGAACAATCATTTTAATTGCACACTCCCGAATCCTTATCGTAAATGTAAGAATTCCAAATCCTTATCATTTATCGAAATATGTTAGATTTTAAACTTATATGCACTACCCTCTTCTAATGAACATGTACAAAGTCACAAAGACTTGTCAACAACCATTACAGGGTATTCCAATGGAGATCAACTCCATGGAACCGTCCTTCTTGCATTAAGTTTTTATGACCTTACACAGATTGCTTCTATCTATGGAGACAACTTCAGATTCTCATTTTCACTATCATTTCTGAACAAGAGTTGCCTATTTTCAGAATATGTCAATATGGTCAATCCAAAGTTAACACTATACTTCTAATTGTCCCAGAGCAACTAATCTTTGGTAAACCTTAGATTGTCCTCCACAGTTGCTTAATCATTTTAGTCATATCCAATTCTAGACCTTTTCCCTTCTTACTACCCCAAGCATTTGGAAAATTTAGAAAGGATAAATATTATAGCACATGCAATCCATCCTGTACCCAAAGCAAATGGAACACGATTCATGATGTCTCACATAAAGACATGATTCTAGACCAGTCTTTTGCTACAATATTTTTATTTGCTCTGTTTTCAAAATTTGACTACGAAGAGGGATGCCGTAATCATAATCAAATTTTGACAACGCAATATATAGAATTTTCTTAAGTTGAACCAAACCAACATAAAAATTCATATATATATTCTTGACTAAAATGATTAAAATCTCAATCTAAGCCTTTTGAGAATGATTAAAATCTCAATCTAAGCCTTTTAGAATTGAAATGAAGTATAATTTCCTCTCCCTTAATAATTGCAAAACAACTTTTTCAACCTCTGCAACCTCACGAATTGAAACTTTTGTTTTCCATCATTAACATTTCTTACTTGCAATACTTATCATAATTATCATGCTCCCACTAACATGATGATTATTAGCATAACACTTATGCTCCCACTAGCTTGGACATGTATCCAGAAAACATATGGACTTCTAGAAGTCAATACTTTATTGACGTTCTTACCAAAGTTCAGAGTTCTGATACGAGATTGCTTTGATTAGATTTTATCAAAATCATACACCTTATCTTAGATAGCTCACAGGTGTGTCTAAACAATTTCTGAACTACAAAAAGGGATGTCATAACCATAGTCTCAACTGTTTAGATCTTTGCTATTTCTCATAACTCCATGTTAGTGTGCCGGTTAACCACACACGCTCCACTAACAACTTTGAGAATGCAAAGATTGCTATCTACTTAAAATCTACTTGGTGGAAGTGTTTCCTCACCATTATTTTCATGAATCGGAGAGAAACATTATGACCCTTAGATTTTATGGTGTATTTATTCTTATCCATGTGCATTTGTCAAAACTCTATTCACAAGACTAGGTTAGTGACAAATCCAAACTCATATGGACTAAACTTATGCAATCTTAACTTTTTGCCACCTGGCAGTATAGGGCCCGCCATTGCTTCCAAGTTATGCAACCAATTGAGAACTCTCAGAACTCATATGCAAAGCCAACTTTAACTGGAATGGGCACAGAATATGTCAACACGATATTTTTTATTCTTGATTAGTTCTTGAGACTTTATGTGTAAACCTCAAAACGTGTGCTAGTGAAGAACTTCAGGTTTTATTCTTGATTAGTTCTTGAGACTTTCAAGACCTTTAAGACTCCCATAGTCCACTTGACATATAATACTATCTTATCAAATATTCAAGAGATAGTGCGAATTCTTTATCAAGACTAACACTTCACATAATTGGCCTAAGTTGGTCTCTGGTTTATCCAAAACATCACAACTTACCAAATTCAAATGTACAAGAGTAGAAAACCTTTTACTCTTACATTTGATTAGTGTTAATAAACTTTCTTTAAGATGTGTCACTCAAGTTACAATCTTGGAGTGTGACTCTAGGAATTGTTTTGGAATGAAGTATGACTCATCTTCTTGATTTAACCATTTCAACAATTAATGACTCCTCTACTTAGTCATAAGAATGAAGTATGAATCATCTTCTTGATTTAACCATTTCAACAATTAATGACTCCTCTACTTAGTCATAAGAATGTACTAAGATGACCTTAGAGGACTAATTGTGATATGATTTGTAAATCATTAAGATGATCACAAACATGATACTAAAGTACTCTCCCATCTTTTTAGATTTGAGAAACCTTTATCCTTCTTCCTAATTTGATTCTTCGTATTCGTTTTGCCATACATTGAATCTTTTCCAATGTTTAAGAATTATACTTAAACTTCTAAGTATAACCATATTTACTATGCTTTAGTATACCATGACGAATAGTCTTATCGTTCATTTGTGGTGGACTTGACCAGTGCACAAGAATGTGTACTCGATCCCTTAGTCCTTTACTTGACTCACACATCCATGTGAACAAGTAATTAGTCTTAATTTTCCAATGCTTGAAAGTTCTCATTCATCATACTATACAACTTGCATGATTCCAAGTTTTGGTCCAATTGAAACTTGAGTGATGAGAATCTTTCCTTATTTGTTAAATTTAGACACAACCACAAATAAAAGAATCAAATTCATATTTCCAATATTTCTAGAAACATACAAACATCAAATTTTTCATAAATGCCATTGCAAGGAGATATAAAATAAAGTAAAACAAACTTTAATTTATTTATCAAAATGCGGAAAAACTTTTCCTTACAATGCAACATGAAATGAAAACTATGCTATTATGTGTTTCCTAGCAATCTATCATTACTCCTAAGATGTAGCTCAAGAATCCAATCTTCAACCAAGCGGTAGAAATCCATCTTCGCAATCAGATTCAACATACTCTTCCTTTTTGTTTCTTCACTTTTCTTTAATTCTTAAAACATCAACATGTGACTTAGTCACATCATGTAACAAGAATCTCATAATAGAAACTTAACAGAGTTAGATAGTGGACTTTACCTGAAGTAGAGTCAATCTTCATGAGTTGATCAACCTTATGATCTTTTAGGTAAATACACTCCTTTGCAATCAATGCCCCTTCCTTTGGCAAGAGAAACATATGGACTTTTTGGGAATGGTACATGGGACTATCGCAGACTTAGCCTTTCTCTTTGCCATTTGGTCAACTTAGTTTACTATGGTCAATCCTTTCCTTGGGGGAGAAGGCTTTTTCTAGATATCCAATGTTACCATTGGCAATGTCCATCGTAGTTTGGGAAGTTGATCTTGTTGGGTTTTGAGCAATCTAACACTTCCTAAGTGTGCATGCAACCCTAATAAACCTTGGATCTATGTTTGTCTACATACATGCAAAATAATAATTTTCCAAGGTTCATAACCTATCTAACATGGCATGGGGTACTTTTAAACATAAAAGAATTAGATGAGATTACATACCTTTTTGATGAGCTTGATTCTTAAGGAGTTTGAGGGCCAAGCACAATAGTGTGAATGCCTCAAATGGAATCACAAATCACCACAAACACTTGGAAAACTTTGAGAGAGTGTATACACACATAGAAATCGGCCACACCTAAGTCTCACACAACTAGTGCCACTAGTGGCTATTTCATGCAACATAAGCATGCTTATATAGTGTACATGATTAGGGTGAAACCCTAATAACCCATGTCTTTTCCTTTCCAAGGATCCATGGGTTAAAAGCTCCATGGATCATCCATGGACTTCCATATAAGCCTAGCCCATTAACAAATGAGTGTTAGCCCACACTATATAAAACCAATAGCCCACAATCTAATTAGTCTTCCTTTTAATCTCTAAATTAATTCATAATTAATTTAAGACTAACACTAATTAAATAACTTCATATTAATATATTATAACTTACAATATATTAATAAACATATGTGTATAACTCTCATAAAATTATCCATAAATAGTTTGGATGAAATGCAACCCAAATGGACCATGCCGGGTCGGGTCAAGTATATACCAAATAAGTTATGGACTTAGACACCTTATCCAACAGACTCCCACTTGGATAAGTCTAATAACTATATTTGCGTATGTTACTTCAGGAACCAACCAGCAATCGTAGCTCTCGAAAACTCTGTTGAACTATGAAGCGCCATTTTAGATAAGTGATCATATAATCCTCTGTTCTCATGATATCAGTCGGACAAATACATGGGATAACGTCGTACTTATTGTCCAACAGTTTATTTCCCGATTTCCGATTTGTTTGAAAAAGAACTTAATCGAATACATCAATTTTAGTTCTGACCGGCCGGTACATTGGTCACAACAAAATCATCGAGGGGCCCAGATATCGCTTCTATTTCTAGAAGGAACAGACAAACTTCGACTCATATGCTTGTTCTACTACTTGTTGAATTGTACACAAAGGCACGTTTTATAACATCAAGTTACTGATGCGTTTACGTTCAATCAATGCACAACCAACTCATAGGTAACTACTCATATCTCTAGGTTTGAAGATTTATATAATATTACCGTCTCAAGATCACTCGAGATAAATTCCATGAAGTGATACAAGTGAGTGTGGGTTTATTCCAATACTCATAACTTATGATCACTCATGAATGTTGTAGCAACCATTGCTATGACTAAACCCATTTAGCCATCTACAAACTCGATTCATGACAGTCTTGATTCATACCTACTTCCAACATATGAACGACTGTGGAGTGTTTAAATAACTTAGTCATTCGGAAAGAATAACCTAGCTATTTTGGAAGTCAAAACATGCAAAGTGAAACACAATAATAATCGAATGCAATATGGTCTCAGAACCCTTTTGAATATAAATAGAACCACCTTTTATTTATCACCATATTGATTACACATTATTAATTGAATAATGTTTCAAACAATCAACTTAAGACTTGAATAAAAAACAACAGTCGTCCCATGCTCCTAGCATGTACACTTTGTTTTTCTAAACAATAGTTATGCCATACTCCAAGTATGCACACTATGTTTGTCTATGATCCTTACATTGTGATGTAGATCAATTGAACATAATTCCAATGATACTCATTTCACAATCCCAAATCCATATTGTAAATGTGAGAATCCACGATTCCTATCATTTACCAAAAAAACTGTTAGATTTTAAAGTTTTATGCAATGTTCCTCTTGTAATGATTATGCACAAAGTCACCAAAACCTTGTCACCAGTCATTAAAGAGTATTCCAAAGAAGGTCAACTTCTATGGAACAGAATTCTCATATTCAAAGTACATTCCTTTGAACATCCTTCTTGCATTAAGGTTTTCTAATCTTACATAGATTGAATAACTTCCACATATGGAGACATTTCCATAGTCCCATTTTGACTATCACTTCCGAACAAGAGTTACTTCTTTTCAGAATATGTCAATATGGTCCTTTCCGACAACTTACATCATACTTCCAACTTTCCCTGAGCAACCAATCTTTGGTGAACCTCAGATTTGTCCTCGACAATTGCTTAATCACTTTAGTCATATCCAGTTCTAGACTTTTCCCTTCTCAATGCCTTAAGCATTTGGAAAATTTAGAAAAGATGAATATTATAGCACATGCAATCGATCCTATATCCGAAGCATATGGGAGACGATTCATGATGTTTGACATAAAGACATGATACTAGACCAGTCTTTTGCTACAATATTTTTTATTTGCCATGTTTTCAAAATTTTACTATGAAGAGAGATGCCGTAATCATAATCGAATTTTGAAAACACAATATATATAGAATTTCTTCAAGTTGAACCATTCCAACATGAAATTCATATATATATATATATATATATATATATATATATATATATACTCTTGACTAAAGATGATTAAAATCTCAATCTAAGCTTTAGAATTGAAATGAAGTATGATTTCCTCTCCCTTAATTATAGCAAAACGACTTTTTCAATCCCTGCAACTTCACGAATTGAAACTTTTGTTTTTCTATAACTAACATTGCTAACTTGCAACACTAAACGTAATAATCATGCTCCCACTAACATGATGATTATCAGCATAACACTTATGCTCCCACTAGCTCTGACATATTTCCAAACATCTGCTGGACTTCTGAAATTTAGATTCATACACCCTTTCTTAGATAGCTCACAGGTGTGTCTAAACAATTTTCAGAACTATGAAAAGGGATGTCGTAATCATAGTCTCAATTGCTTAGGCCTTTTCCATTTCTCACAAGTCCATGTTAGTGTGTCGGTTAACCACACACGCTCCACTAACGACTTTTGAAAATGCAAATAACACAATTGATATTTACGTAAAATCTATTTAGTGAAAGCGTTTCCTCACCATCATTTTCATGAATCGGAGAGAAACCTTATGACACTTAGATTTTATAGTGTATGATTTCCTATCCATGTGAATTTGTCAAAACCATAATCACAAGATAAGATTAGTGACAAATTCAGCCTTACATGGATTAAACTTGTTCAATCTTAGTTTCTTGTCTCCTTGGTAGCACAAGGCCCACCAATGCTTCCAAGTTGAACTCTGATAACTCACATGCAAATTCAACTTATTTGAAGTAGTTACAGAAATAAGAATTATGTCAACACGATAGGTTGCAAACCTTAAGTCGTGTGCTAGTGATAAATTACAGGTTTTACTCTTGATTAAATCTTGAAACTCTTTCGGGATCTTTAAGGCTCCCACTGTCCCCTTGACATATAAGTTTCCCAGTCAAGAACCATTCCTTGAAAAAACAAATATTCAAGGGATAGTACGGATTCTTATCAAGACTAACACTTTACACAATTGGTCTTAGTTGGTCTTTGTCTCATCCAAGACATCACAACTTACCAATCTCAAATGTACAAGAGTAGAAACATTTTACACTACATTTCATAAGTGTTTTAAACCTTACTTTATGTCAGTCAAGGTTACAATCTTCGAGTATGACTCTAAGAATTGTTTTGGAACGAAGTATGACTCATCTTCTTGATTTTAACCAATCCAACAATTCATGACCTCTCTTCTTAGCCATAACAATGCACTAAGACGTCCTAAGAGTATGAATTTGTGATATGGTTTCATAATATTAAGATGATCATGAAATACGATACTAAAGTACTCTCCCATCCTTTCAGATTTAAGAAACTTTTATCTTTCTGCCTAATTTGATTCTTCTCATTTGTTCTGTCATACATTGTAACCTTTCCAATGTTACAGAATTATACTTAACCTTATAAGTATAATCATATTTACTAATCTTCAGTAAATCATGACAAATCAATCTTTGTGGTGGACCTTGTCCAGCGCACACCCAGTGTACCTAATTCCTTAGTCCTTCAATTGACTCACATATACATGTGATCAAAGAATTAGTCTTAATTTTCAAAGATGAAAATTCTCATTCATCATACAATACAACTTGTATGATTCCAAGTTTCTATCCAATTGAAACTTGGGTGATGAAAAACTTTCTTCATTTGGTAAATTCAGACACTACCACAAATGAATGAATCAAATCCACTATTGCTATTACTGGAAACATATAAGCAACAATTTTCCACAGATGCCATTGTAAGGATATTTTTAAAATAAATAAAATTAAAACCCTTTTTTTTCTTTTATTTTAAAACTTTGCGGAAAAACTTATCCTTACAATCCACATGAAAACCTTGTTGTTATCTATTCATAAGCAATATATTATAACTCTTAAGCAAAAGCTCAAAATTCTGATTACCGAACCATGCGATCGAAACCCACCTTCGCAATCAGAATCAACATATACTTACTTTAAGCTTCCTATCTTTTCTTTGATTCTTAAAAACATCAGCATGTGACCCATTCACATTATGTAATCAGAATCTCCAAATAGGAACTTAATAGAGTTAGACAGTGGACTTTACCCGAAGTAGAGTCAAACCTCTTGACTTGATCAACCTTATGACCTTTCAGGCGAATAGGGCAGCTTCGCAACCAATGCCCTTTCCTTTGGCAACAAAACACATGGACCCTTTGGTAATGGCACATGGGACTATCTCAGACTTAGCCTTTCTCTTTACCATTTGGTCAACCGAGTTGACTATAGCCAATCCCTTTCCATTGGGAAGAGAAATCTTTTTCTAGATATCCAATGCTACCATTGTCAATGTCCATTTAAGACTTGGGAAGTTGTTCTTTTAATCAAATTTGCTTTACTAGTGTTCCAAATCATTGTTGATTCCACAACACCAAGCAAATAGATAACATCATTAAGGGTCATGTCATAGTCCGTCTCATAGTAGTCCCAAAGAGACTCACTATGTTACTAAGAAAGTGATTGAACATCCAACTTTCACGGGACTTTGACACCCAACTCTCCCGGCTTGTCAATATGTGACTTTATCTCCAAGATGTGAGCACACATAGACTATGCTTACCAATAGGGATTGAGTGACTTTAAACTTTTCAAGAACTTGTGGGTGAGGGAGAATAATTGGAGGAGGTGGAGGAAGTGAAGCATGATGTTGAGGGACACCATCTTCAAGAGATTTGGGAAGATCATAGTTGTCTGAACCATACATCTATAATGGGAGAAAATCAAGTTAGTTGATTCAAAGTCCTTAATATAACACCCAATATGAAATATTAAGGCTAGGACCCAACACAATATTTTATAATTTGGAAGAGGGATGTCGTAATCCAAGCTATAAAATATTTGAAGGTAGGCAAATGACGATTCACCAATTTCCACCATGAAAAACGAAATAATTTATTAGGTTTTAATTGGATTTGAAATTCCTAGATCTTTTGAGATTCATTGAACTTTTCAATGGCATGTTTCAATCTCGAGTGTGCCCTCTCAAATTTTGTGACTGGGATGTCGAGGATCACAAAACAAGGTGTGAATAACCATACCAATTCACTTGGTACCTTAATATTATCACCCAATCAATGTGCCGGTTAGCCACACACGCTCCATTGATCTATGACAAACATTAAATCACCCTTCGTGATCCTTACTAGTCCAGTTAGTGTGCCGGTTAACCACACACGCTCCACCAACGACTTGGTAAGGTACAACGTGTGAATTCTATGGGCTAGCACCAAATTCACATTTTTCCTAAAGTAACTAAGATTGGGAATTAAATAAAAAAAATATTTAGTTACTTTATAATAATCATTATACTTTTAATGAGAATTTAAAGTCATTGTCCTACCCGTTCGGCTAACGACCCTCCACCGATCAAGCAAGCGGTGGGTGAGAGTGGACACCCATTAAGTCGCCATTTTATAGGCAACAACCTTATACCCACCTTATAGACCGGCTTCATGAATGAGGCCTACTAACGGTAAAACGACTTGTTCTTATACATATATATAATAATTAACCATTAATGTTATAAATATTATAAGGGTTGAATTTTAACTATTAAAACTCTGTGGGTTGGAATTAAAGTTTATTAAAGTGTGTGAAACTTTACAAATTCCAAAACTTGAGGGCAAGTTTTGAACTATTCATGAACTTTTCATTTCATAACTTATGAATTAAAGGTTCATAAAAATGAAGACTCTTCATTTTCATGTAACTTATGTGTTTAAATATGTGTTAAAGAAAAGTGACCTTTGGATATCCATAACTTGAGGACAAATTATGGACTCCATTAAAACACATAAATGATCAAGAATTAATTCTAAACAATTCAGCAAATAATTCCTATCATCTTCTAAATTCATAGGAACATGAACATGATCATCAAAATTTCAAGAATTATATGAACACATAAAAAACATGGAATTTTGATATATGCTATTGTAAATGGATTAGAACAACCATTACACCAACTAAAACAAGTTTTAAAACACCAAAACAGTTTAGGGTAATGTTTCTAGTCCATTTCCAACAGCAAAAATCGAAATTCTGCATTCTGATCATTCTACTCGCCGAGTGCACGATCCTACTCGCCGAGTAGGATGAATTTTGCCTTGAACTCGGCGAGTCCCCCCATGGACTCGGCGAGTCCATCAGCCAGACAGCAACAATCTCAACTTTTTTCACTATTTTGCATCAAGTATCAAACAAGCAAGCCTAGGCTCTGATACCACTGTTGGGTTTTGAGCAATCTAACACTTCCTAAGTGTGCATGCAACCCTAATAAACCTTTGATCTATGTTTGTCTAAACACATGCAAAATAACAATTTTCCAAGGTTCATAACCTATCTAACATGGCATGGGGTACTTTTAAACATAAAAGAATTAGATGAGATTACATACCTTTTTGATGAGCTTGATTCTTAAGGAGTTTGAGGGCCAAGCACCAATAGTGTGAATGCCTCAAATGGAATCACAAATCACCACAAACACTTGGAAAACTTTGAGAGAGTGTATACACACATAGAAATCGGCCACACCTAAGTCTCACACAACTAGTGCCACTAGTGGCTATTTCATGCAACATAAGCATGCTTATATAGTGTACATGATTAGGGTGAAACCCTAATAACCCATGTCTTTTCCTTTCCAAGGATCCATGGGTTAAAAGCTCCATGGATCATCCATGGACTTCCATATACGCCTACCCCATTAACAAATGAGTGTTAGCCCACACTATATAAAACCAATAGCCCACAATCTAATTAGTCTTCCTTTTAATCTCTAAATTAATTCATAATTAATTTAAGACTAACACTAATTAAATAACTTCATATTAATATATTATAACTTACAATATATTAATAAAAATATGTGTATAGCTCTCATAAAATTATCCATAAATAGTTTGGATGAAATGCAACCCAAATGGACCATGCCGGGTCGGGTCAAGTATATACCAAATAAGTTATGGACTTAGACACCTTATCCAATAGATCTACTAATCAAATTTGCTCTCCCAGTGCTCCAAATTATTGCTAATTCAGCAGAACCAAGAAAATAGATAAGATCATTAACGGTCATGTCATAGCTTGTTTCATAATAGTCACAAAGGAACTCACTATGTGACTTAGAAAGTGATTGACCAACCAACTATCTCAAGACTTTGACACCCAACTCTCCCAACTTGTCAATATGTGACATCATCTCCAAGATGAAATCACATATAGACTTTGCTTGCCAATATGGCTTGAGTGACTTTGAACTTGTGGGTTAGGGATAATAATTGGAGGAGGTGGAGGAAGAGAAGTTCCAAGAGATTTGGGAGGATCATAGTTGTCTGGACTAGACATCTTTTGGGAGATATTCAAGATAGTTAATCTAAAGTCCTTAATATAACACCCAATATGAAATATTAAGGCTAGAAACCAACAAACTATTTTATAACTTGGAAGAGGGATGCCTTAATCCAAGCTATAAAATATTTGAAGGTAGGTGAATGACGATTCACCAATTTCCACCAAGATAAACGAAATGTATTATTAGGTTTTAATTGGTTTTGACACTCCTAGATTCTTTTGAGATTCATTGACCTTTTCAATGGCATGTTTCAATCTCGAGTGTGCCCTTCAGATTTTGTGAATGGGATGCCGAGGATCACAAAACCAGGTGTGAATAACCATGCAAATATGTAACGCCCGTAGATCCGGGCTAGTCAATTTAGAGATAATATGGGTCGAAAATGAATTTTTGACAAATGATTATTTAGAAATAATAATATTAACCAAGTTGTATAATACGTCTCAAGGGTTTCGTATATATAAAGAACGTTGAAATCTGAGTTATAACGAAGAAGTTATGATCCGTCGAAGTTTTACGGCAAAACCTGCACGACACTGGGAGACGTAAATATTGAATTTATGATGGAGGACTCTTTAGCCTTAGTAATCTAAACACAAGTCATAGAATATGTTAAACTGAGAGTATCCATAAAAATAATGCCCAAATCTGACTTCGTATGAGGAAGTTATGAATTTTCTAACATTTGGCATAGCAGTGCACGACCTAAAACTCGCATTTTAGTTTGAGCTGTTTTTGGCCTACGCGATCTAAATGAAAGTTGAAGATCTCATTAATAAAAACTCAGTGGAAAAAATACAGACGGAAACGGAGTCCGTATGTAGAAGTTCTGAATTTTACGCGGACATTTAACAGTATAATCTTCTGGTGCTGTTAAATTTAAGATCAGTCGAGAATTAGCCGACAATGTCAAAATGAAAGTTGTAGATCTTATTTTTACCTGCGCATGGATATAAAGAATGTCAAAAAGGGAGGTTGTATGTGAAAGTTACGGATTTTAGAAGTTGGAAGTGTGCTGTGCGAAAATGGGTGATGTGGCACAATCTTGGCCATTGCTTTCTCCTAAGTCTTGCCACTAGATGGTGACATGTGGCACCAAGTTCAACCATTTTCACCCTATAGATAGAACCTCTCCCACCCTCATTTTCTTCGCACCTTTCTCATTCTTTCTTCTCTTTACTCTCTCTGTAGAACCTCTCTCTAGCCCCGAAAAGCCTAGGGAACCTCCTTACCACGAGGCGGAAGCCTCGAAGTGCTCAACGGCTCCAAGAAGAATAACTTTTTGGCTCGGGAACGCTACTCCAAGCAAAGGCTAGTTTTTTATAAAACCCGTTGTAAGTGAGCTACGCCTACGTTATTTTTAATATAGCTTTTATTTAATTATAGTAATGTTATTAGGAACTTATAATAAGTACTTGGGCTATTATTATGGGTTATATATGTATTGTTTAACACTTATATAATAGTAATAATAGCTAGACTATTAATTAGTCTCGGCGAATAATATACTAAACTCTTGTGGTAATAATACTAGGTTTTGTCGAAAGAAATTATTTTTAAGAAGCGAAGCGCTGTTTGAGTTCGGAATCACCACGTTTTCAAGTGAGTGCATAGTTACTTTCATCTTAAACATAGATACAAAGTATTTTATATAAATTACATGTTGTGTGTGCATATTATCTGTATACTTTCTATCTATGCTAGATGAACGATTTTATACATGTTTTAAATTATTTAAACTGCATATATATTTTATATCTACAAAATGTGTTGGGTAAAACATGAGTAGATGTAATTGTTGTTGTGTGACCAAATAAAATAATGAGTGGCCTCATTATTGATGTTATTGATGATCCAGTCATCTAGCGGAGTATAGATGACCACCATGAACTATTCTAGACAATCTAGTGGAACGCTAGCAAGCTCGCAACATGTAGGTGTTTATTTGAACTGTGTGTTTATTTAAACTGTGTTCTCACCAGCAGTACTCCGTCCCCCACATGGTTGCCTTATTTGACATGAATTGTTGAGGAAACGCTGAAGAATGTGTTGTCACAACGATGAATGTCCCTTAGACTAGGTCCCTTTTGTTAGATGTTGTAGGGATGTAAAGCGAGGATAACGAGAACTGGTAATCGGATATGTTTGGTTTGATAAAGTTAATAAACTCATTTATTGTGGGTTGAAAACCCTATGTACTCACCAGGTTTCCCAACCTGACCCGCTCAGTTTATTTATATCACATGTGTTGATATGAAGTCACATTACACAGAGAGATTAAGGAGATATAAATCACTAGTGATAATGAATGTAAGTTCTGTGTATGCTTATGTTTCTATATTGACGATGACATCCCAAATGTTTTAAAATGAATAAAAATACTTTTCTTCGGAATGCTTTGATAACGTATTTATCATGTTTTACTGGGAACAAATTCCGTAACATTTTTATTAAAAGAGGTACTCTGATTTTTATAAAGCATAAACAAAATCGGTCTTTTCTAGCCGTGAAAATGGGGATGTCACAACATATACTTGGTACCCTTAATATTTACCCCTCAATCGATGTGACGGTTAACCACATGCGCTCCACCGATACTATGATAAATATTAAGTTACCATTTTCCTACCTTGTTAAATCAAGTTTGTGTGCCGGTTAACCACACACGCTCCACTAACTGACTTAAGCAAAGTCCAAAGCGTAATTTCATGGGTTAGCACCAAATTCACATTTTCCTAAGTAACTAAGATTGGGTATTAATAAGAGTTTAGTTACTTAGTATTTTTCATTAATACTTTTAATGAAGGGATAATTATAGTCCTTGTCCTACACATTCGGCTAACGACCCTCCACCAATCAAGGAAGCGGTGGGTGAGAGTGGACACCCGTTAAACTGCCATTTTATAGGCAGTAACCCTATACCCCCCTTATAGACCGGCTTCGTGAATGAGGCCTACTAATGGTAAGGCGACTTGCTCTTATACATATATATAAATATTATTAACATATAATATTATAAAGTATAAGGGTTGAATTTTAACTTTTAAAATTCTAAGGGCTTAACTTGGAATTAAAGTATTCATAAGGGAAAACGTTTCAAATTCGAAAACTTGAGGGCAAGTTTTTGAAACTATTCAAAACTATTCAATTCCATAACTTATATGTTTCAAGTAGTTTTAATGAAAAACTCTTCAAGTTCCATGATTTGAGGACAAGTTATTGAAGACTTTAAACTAATAAAAGAATGTGACTTTTCCTTTATTCATAATTTATGAAATATTTATGAGTTTTATGATTCTTAAATGTGACTTTTCATATAACTTGAGGACAAGTTACAAAAACACATTTTAGAATCAACTCTTAGATTAAAATGTATTGAAAACACATAATCAATTAACTTTTCTATTAATCTAAGCAACTCATATGAACAAAGATAATTCACATCAAACTTTTCCATGTTATTAGCATAACTCTTGAACTAATACAAAACATGTATCTATTGAAAATTATCATTGTAATTGGATTAGCATGATCATTACCACATCAAAAACAAGTTTATAGGTTCAAAAACAGCTTATGGTAATGTTCCTAGTCCAAATCTAGCCAAAAAACTCGAAGGTAAGCGGTCTGGGACTTCAACTCGACGAGTTCTATAGAGAACTCATCGATTTCATGCTACAAAGCATGAACTCGTCGAGTTTATGGAAAAAACTCCTCGAGTTTTCAGTATGGACAGATTTGAGGCATTGAAAAATGTATTTGCATCAAGTACAAGAGAAAACAAGCCTAGGCTTTGATACCACTGTTGGGTTTTGAGCATTCTAACACTCTTATGGTGTACATGCAACCCTAAATGCCTTTGATCTATGTTTTCTCTAATATACATACAAATATGAATATCCAAGGTGTTACCCTATCTAGCATATAATTAGGCGATACTTGTGTAATAAAAAAAGTTAGAATACATACCTTGTTGATGTTGCTTGACTCCATGAAGCTCCAGAGCCTAGTGCCCCAAGTGACACCTCAAATGGTTCACACAACATCATGAACACTTGGAATAACAATGAGAAGAAGACACTCCAAGCTCAAATTGACTAGCCCTCACATATGTAACCCTTGTGCAAATTTCTTGAGCTAAAGGGGTCCTTATATAGTGTGCACATTAGGGTTACACCATGTAACCCATGACTTTACCCACTCCTTATGCTCCATGGGTTTTAACCTCCATTGAGTATCCATGGGCCACCACATGGGTTAAACCCAACATAAGGAATATTGGATCATAAGCCCACATTTATAAGAATGAATGATTTACACAATTAGTCCCTATATATTTAATTAGTCTCTTTTGATCACTAAATTAAGTTCAAATTAATTCTTGATCAATAATAATTAAATAACATAATTTCATATTTATATATTAGAAATTATAATATATTAATATGTCACAAATGTCTTCTTCTCACAAAAGGTCAATCCAAATGCCCCGATGCCATGCAACCCAAATGGAGCATGCCGAGTCGGGTCAAGTCTTACCAATTATAGTTATGAACTTAGACACTAATCCAACAGTAAGTTGTTTAAATAGGGTGCAAACCCTTAATATTAGGGTTTCATCCAGATAGCTCTACTCGTCGAGTGTGTCACTAAACTTCCTGAACAAAATCGAGTCTACTCGACGAGTTGGGCCTCCAACTCACCAAGTTCTAGAGCAAAAAATTAAATTATTTAAATTTAAAAATGTACCAGGAATCACACGCTAGAAATCTACCCCACTTATTTTGGACTTCATCCTCGAAGTCTGCTGCTGAATCCAGAAAAAGCTTGGGGTAGTGCTCCCTGATTTTGTCTTCTGGCTCGCAATTCCATTCCGAGCCCCTGTGGTGCTGCCATTGCACCATCACCAGCTCGACCTTCTTGTTCATCAGATCCTTCGACTTCCTGTTGAGGATAGCTACTAGCCGTTTGATGTACTACAGGCTGTCATCCACCTGAATATCCTTTTGGAGCACCACCGTTGAATCGTCTACCAGGCACTTCCGTAGTTGGGAGACATGAAAGGTGTTGTGAATCTATCTAAGTTTGGCTAGCAAGTCCATCCTATATACCACCTTTCCCACCTGAGCTGCAACCCTGAAAGGTCCAATGTATCTGGGGCCCAGCTTGCTCCGCTTCTTGAATCGGATGACACCTTTTCAAAGGTGACACCTTCAGGAGCACCATATCCCTGAATTGGAACTCCAGGTCCGAACAACACTTGTCGGCATAACTTTTATGTTGGCTCTAAGTAGTCTGAAGCCTGCTCCAAACCTGTTGAATTCTCTTCGTCATCTTGATCACCACTTCGGTGCTCCCCATGACCCTCTGCCGAACTTCACCCCAGCATATCGGGGTCCTGCACTTCCTCCCGTACAACATCTCGAAGGGGGGATGGTCAATACTCGTGTGGTAGCTATTATTATAGGAAAACTCTGCCAAGGGAAGGTAGGTATCCTAGCTACCATCGAAGTCCAATACGCACGCCTGCAGCATATCCTCCAATGTCTGGATGGTTCGCTCGCTCTGACCATCCGTCTGCGGGTGGAAGGCAGTGCTAAAGTGCAAACGAGTACCTAGCTCGTCGAAATTTTCTTCCAAAACTTGGAAGTAAACCTTACGTCCCTGTCAGAAATCATAGATACTTGCACTCTATGTCAGACCACAACCTCCCGAATATAGATGTCGGCCAGCTTCTCGGACGAAATGCTCTCCAGGATCGGTATGAAATGGGGACTCTTGGTCATTCGATCCATGATGACCCATATCGAATCCACTCCCCGTGAGGTCTTGGGAATCTTGGTGATGAACCCCATAGTAATATCTTCCCATTTCCACATAGGGATGTCCAATGACTACGTCTTCCCGTGTAGTCTTTGGTGCTCTGCCTTGGCCTTGCTGCAGGTCAAACACCTCTCGATGTACCAGGCTACATCCCGCTTCATGCAGGGCCACCACTAGTCAAGACGAAGATCTTTGTACATCTTTGTCGCCTTGGGATGGATACAAAACCTGGATTTGTGGGTCTCATCGAACAGAATCTTCCGCACTCCACCCCAGTATGGAACCCAGACCCTCCCATGCAAGGTCAGCAGTCTGCGGCTGTCATAGTCAAATGAGGCCACCTAGCCCACGATCCGCTCTCACATTTGGCACTCCTCCTTCAAACCCTCCAGCTGCGCCTCGCGGATCTGCTCCAACAATAGAGTCACTACCATCATCCTTAGACAAATATCTATGATCGGGGCTTCCTTGAGGCTAAGTGCATTGGCCACAACATTGGCCTTCCCCAGGTGGTAAAGGATCTCACAATCATAATCTTTCACCACATCTAGCCACCGGCGCTACCTCATGTTCAGATTTAGCTGATCCATAAGGTACCTCAAACTCTTGTGGTCCGTGTAAATGGTACATCGGACCCCATAGATTTATTGTCGCCAAATCTTGAGGGCAGAGACAATCTCCCCTAACTCAAGATCATGTGTCGGGTAGTTCGCCTCGTTAGGCTTCAGCTGCCTTGAAGCGTAGGCGATGACGCAACCTCTCTGCATCAATACCACGTCCAAACCTGAATTGGACGCGTCGTAGTATACCTCAAAATCCTCCACGCCCTCTGGTAGGGTGACGATTGGCGCCTCGCACAACCTTTGTCTCAAAGTCTAGAACGTTGCCTGCTGCTCAGGCCCCCAGCGAAAGACCACGACTTTATTCGTTAACCGGGTCAAGGGTACAGCTATCTTGGAGAAGTCCTCAATAAATATCCGATAATAGCCTGCTAACCCCAAGAAACTCCGAATCTTAGAAGGAGACTTCGGAACCTCCCATCTCATCATGACCTCCACTTTGGTCGGGCCGACCAGAATACCGTTCTGGTTGACAAGGTGCCCAAGAAACTGCACCTCGCGCAACCAGAACACACACTTGGAGAACTTGGCGTACAAACTCTCCCTCCTCAGGGTATCCAAAACCTCTCATAGATGCTCCTCATGCCGCTCCTGCGTCTTGGAGTAACCCAGGATATTATCAATGAAAACTATCACATACCGATCGAGCATCGGTGTGCTCATGCGGTTCATGAGATCAATGAACGCGGCAGGAGCATTGGTGAGCCCGAAGGGCATCACCACGAACTTGTAGTGGCCATAGCGAGTTAGGAAAGCAGTCTTTTGTACATTCTCATCTCTGACCCATCTAATGGTAGCCTGACCGCAAGTCAATCTTGGAAAACCAAGATGCTCCCTCTAGCAAGTCGAATAGGTCATGAATCCTCGGGAGTGGGTAAATACTCTTCACCTTACCTTTTTCAGCTCCCGGTAGTCCATACACATCCGATGTGACTCATCCTTGTTCTTTACAAATAGGATCGGGGCTCCCCAAGGCAAACTACTCGGCCTGATAAATCCCTTGTCTAGCAGCTCCTGCAGCTGCGTAGACAACTCCTGCATCTATGGAGGAGCCAACCGATATGGTGCCTTGGCTATCGGAGCCGCACTAGGGACTAGGTCGATCCTGAACTCCACCTGTCACTCTGGAGGTATCCCGGGCAGCTTCTCTGGGAATACATCTACATACCCTCGCACCATCGGTACATAGCTTACTGTCGCCTTACCCGCCTCTCGGGTATCCATAACATAGGCGAAATTTATGGGTTTGGGAATTCTAACACTCCTATGGTGTACATGCAACCCTATAAACCTTGGATCTATGTTTTCTCTATTATACATACAAATATTAAATATTCCAAGGTTTCATCCTAACTAGCATATTATGAAGCACCTATACTACAAAGTTCTAGTTAGATGAGATACCTTTTGATGTAGCTTGATGTCTTCAAGCTTTAAGAGCATAGCCCTAATAGTGTGGATGCCTCAAGTGGAATCACAAATCACCAAAACACCTTGGAAGAACTTGAGAGAATATGTATGCATACTAAAATCGGCCCACTCTTATGTCCTCACACACAAGTGCTATATCTTGAGCCAAAGGCCTCTTTATATAGTATAGAAGATTAGGGTTACATTCATGTAAACCCTAATACCCATGACCTTCCATTTCATAGTATCCATGGATTAAAACTCCATGGACTATCCATGATAGCTTAGCCTAACCTAAATGAACTTGGCCCATTCCATATATATATATATATATATATATATATATATATATATATATATATATATATAAGAGTCCATATTTAATTAGTTCCTATCACTTAATTAATTCTAAATTAATTCTTGATCAATAATAATTAAATAATATGATTCCATGTTAGTATATTAGAACTTATAATATATTAATATAAATCATAAATATACTATTCTCAAAAAGACTATCCATATAAATGGTGTCAGTGAAGTGCAACCCAAAGGGACCATGCCGGGTCGGGTCAAGTACAAACCATATATAGTTATGGACTTAGACATTAATCCAATAGTCTCCCACTTGGATAAGTCTAAAACTATTGTTGATTATGACTTCAAAACCTAACTGGCAATCGTAGCTTTTAAAGCCGCTATCGAACTCTCACCTTGTTAATGAACTCTTACCTTTGTCAATGACTTGTCCATTAGATAAGGGATCATATATTCCTCCATTCTAGATATCATATGGACCAAGACATGGATTATCAATCATTCTCTCAGTCCATTTTTTGGTTCCCGATTTACGATTTATGATGACTAACTGATTGAACAAATCAAATCAGTCCTGGCTTGGCCAAGCGCTCTCATGTGTCATCGCTAAATCATCGAGGGGCCCGCAGATGTCGCTTTTATCCTGAAGTTAAAAGGAATGGATAAACTTCGACTCATATGGCTTGTTCTGCTACTTGTTGAATCATACACAAAAGCACGTTTTATAACATCGAGTTACCGAATGCGTTTTCGTGCAATCAATGTACAACCAACTCATAGTAACAACTCATATCTCTAGGTTTGAGGAATATAAGATATTATCGTCTCATGATCACTCGTGATAGAATCCATGAAGTGATTCAAATGAGCGCATGTTAAATCCAATACTCATAACTTATGAGCACTCATGAGTGTTTTAGCACAACTTTGTGCACCAACTTGGACCTCTACAAGCCAACCCATGACAGTCTTGATTCATATATACTTCCAACATATGACCGACTGTGGATGGTTTGAATAACTTAGTCATTCCGGAAGAATAACCTAGTTATTATGGAAGTCATCACATGCAAAGTGAAACACAAGAATAAATGAATCTAATATGGTATCAAAACCTATGAATATAAATAAAACACTTTCTATTTATCACCATACTGATTACTCATTATTCATTGTTTCGGTTTTATCAACTTTATACTTGAATTAAAACACTAGGTGTCCTATGCTCCAAGCATGTACAATATGTTTTCTAAACAATAACTTTTCCATACACCAAGTATGAACTCTATGTTTGTCTATGATCCTTTTCTTTGTGAACTTAGATCAATTCAACATAATTTCAATGCGTCTCTTTTCACAGTCCCAAATCCTTGTCTTAAATGTAAGAATTCCAAATTCCAATCATTTATTGAAATATGTTTATATTTTAAACTTATATGCAATGTACCTCTTGTAATGATTATGCACAATGCCACAAAGACTTGGCAACAATCATTACAAAGTATCCCAATGGAAAGCAATTCCACAGAAACGATATCTCAAATTCAAAGTGCATTGCTTTGAACATGCTTCTTGCATTAAGTTTCTTTAATCTTACACAGATTGTTTCCACCTATGAAGACAACTCTACATTCCCATTTTTACTATCACTTTTAAACAAGAGTTGCCTCTTTTCAAACTATGTCAATATGGTCCTTCCAATATTAACAGTATACTTACCACTGTCCTTGAGCAACCAATCTTTGGTAAACCTTAGATTGTCCACGACAATTGCTTAATCACTTTAGTCATGTCCAGTTCTAGACATTGTTCCCCTTAATTCCCCAAGGCATTTGGAAAATTCAGAAAGGATAAATATTATAGCACATGTAATTGATCTTGACCCAAAGTAAATGGGACACAATTCATAATGTTTCACAAAAAGACATGGTTCTAGACCAATCTTTTTCCATAATAATTTTTTGTTTGCCATATTGTCAAATTTTGACTATGAAAAGGGAGGTCGTAATCATAATCGAATTTTGAGAACGCAATATATAGAATTTTCTTAAGTTGAACCAATCCAACATAAAATTCATCTATAAATCTTGACTAAAGGTGATTAAAGCCTCAATATAAGCTCTTATAAATTCAATTTATGCTTTTTAGAATTGAAATGAAGTATAATTTCGTCTCCGTCAATTAAAGCAAAACAACGTTTCCAACCCCTGCAACCTCATGAATTGAAACTTTTGTTTTCTATAATTAACATTGTTGACATGCAATACTTATCATAATTATCATGCTCCCACTAACATGATGATTATTAGCATAACATTTATGCTCCTACTAGCTTTGACATGTATCCAGAAAACAGTTGGACCTCTAGAAGTCAATACTTTATTGACATTCTTACCGAAGTTCATATTTCTGATACTAGATTTCTTTGATAAGACTTTATCAAAATCATACACCTTATATTAGATAGCTCATAGGTGTGTGTCAATTGTTTATACTTTTTGCAATTTCTCATAAGTCAATGTTAGTGTGCCGGTTAAACACGCACGCTCCACTAACGACTTTGAGAACTACAAATATCACAATTGCTATCTACTTAAAATCTACTTAGTGAAAGAATTTCTTCACCATCATTTTCATGAATTGGAGAGAAACCTTATGACACTTAGATTTTATGGTGTATGTGTTCTTTTTTGGATTAGTGTGTAGGGCTGTAACTATATTTGGTAAGTACTTGACCCGATTGTGCATGGTCCTTTTGGGTTGCCTTTGTTGGATAAGGTGTCTAAGTCCATAACTATTTATGGTAAGTACTTGACCCGACCCGACATGGTCCATTTGGGTTGCATGGCTCCATGCAATTGGATAGACTAAATGAGAGAAATAACACTTGGAGATTATTAATATATTATAAGTTCTAATATATTAATAATATTATTTGATTAGTTTGATCAAAAATTAATTTAGAATTAATTAAGTGATCAAAAGATAACTAATTAAATATATGGGTTGATTATGTAAATCATCCATATCTTGTATAGTGGACTAAGAGGCTCCATGGATTATCAAGTTGGGCTCCACCCATAGGATGCTCCATTGATGCTCCATGGGAGTTACAAACCCATGGGTCATGGAAATGAAGAGTCATGACACATTAGGGACTATATAAGAGTCCCATTCTCCACCAAAATCGGCTACACATATGAAACAAGAGGGCTAGGCCGATTTTAAGAAGTGTGTGTTATCTTAAAAGTTTTTCCAAGAGCATTTGGTGTTGTGTGAAACATTTGAGGCATCAAACTTGGGGTGCTAGGCTCACAAGGTTTCAAGGAACATAAGCAACAACAAGGTAAGTTATTCTATCTTTCATTCAAGTTAAAAATTGTTCCCCATGTTTGCTAGATAGGAATATAACCTTTGAATTCAACTTTGCATGATAATTAGACAAACATAGTTACAAGGTTATTAGGGTTGCATGTACACTTAGAAAGTGTTAGAATGCTCAAAACCCATCAGTGGTAGCAGAGCCTAGGCTTGTCTGTTTTTTATTTGTGCTAAATGGTTGAAAAAAGTCGATTTTGTGCAATCTGCCTGATGAACTCGCCGATTCCATGGGGGGACTCGCCGAGTTCATGTCTAGAGTAGGTTCGTGCACTCGGCGAGTAGGAGCCTGAGAATGAGGATTTTCGACTTTAGTTGCTGGAAATGGACTAGAAACATTACCCTAAACTGTTTTGGTACTTGAAAACTTGTTTTAGATGGTGTAATATTCTTGCTAATCCATTTACAACAACAACTTATCAAAATTACAAAGTTTTAAGTGTAAGTTCAGATTCATGAAAGTGTTCATGTTCATGTTCTTGATCTTATGATGTTTAGATGATCATAGGAATTGTTTGTAACCTATGTGGTAGATTAATTCTTGATCATTATGTGTTTTAAAGGAGTGCATAACTTGTCCTCAAGTTATGGAAAACCAAAAGTCACTTTGCTTTAAAACCATTAAAAGAAAACATTGGTTATAAAAATGAAGAATCTTCATTTTTAATACCCTAATTAACTCATAAGTTACAAGAAATGAAAAGTTTTGAAAGCTTACAAAACTTGCCCTCAAGTTTTGGAACAAGTAAAGTCATGTTAAAACTTTAGTTCCAACCCTTAGAATTTTAAAAGTTAAAATTCAACCCTTATACTTATAATATTATAAGTTAATAATATATATATATATATATATATATATATATATATATATATATAAGATCATTAAAAGTATGATGAATATTATAAAGTAACTAAACACTTTTATTAAATTCCCAATCTTAGTTACTTTAGGAAAAATGTGAATAAGGTACTAATCAATGAAATTACACTTTACACTTTGTTTAAGTCGTTAGTGGAGCGTGTGTGGTTAACTGGCACACTAACTTGGACATAACTAGGTAGGTAAAGGGTGACTTAAGGTTTATCATAGTATCGGTGGAGCGTGTGTGGTTTACCGGCACATCGATTGAGTGATAAACTTTAAAGGTACCAAGTGATTTGCATGGTTACTTCACACCTCGTTTGTGATCCTCGGTATCCCAATCACAAAACTTGGAGGGCACACTCGAGATTGAAACATGCCTTTGAAAAGTTCATTGAATCTCAAAAGAATGTACGAATTTCTAAGAACCAATCAAAACCTAATATTTAATATTTCGGTTTTCGTGGTGGAAATTGGTGAATCGGCATTCACCTACCTTTCTAATAAGTTATAGCTTGGATGACGGAATACCTCTTCTAAGTTATAATATATTGTGATTGGATCCTAGCCTTAATATTACATTTGGGTGTTTTATTAAGGACTCTCTTAATATCTAAACTAATCTTGTCCTCTTCCTTCAGATGTCTTCAAACAATGCTGCTTCTGGCTCTAATCCTAATGGCTCCTTTACCCTTATGAACTTGTGTGGGAAAGTCACTTTTGATGGATCCAACTTCAATGAATGGATCAAAAACATCAGGATGATTACCCGCTACGAGGACAAAGAATATGTCCTCGACAAGGAGCTTAAGGAGATTGATGAGACCACTGCAACTCCCCAGGAGATCGTTGACTTCCAGGCACATGAAAGGGATGCTACCAAAGTGGCATGCATCATGATGGCCACGATGACAGCGGAACTCCAAAAGTCCTATGAGGCCTTCTACCATTTTAAAATGCACCAACATTTGATGGAAAGATACCATCAACGTGCACGACAAGAGAGGTATGAAATCATCTGCTCCATGATAACAACCATGATGAAGGACGGGGAATCCGTCACGAGCCACATGCAGAAAATGCAAAGGTATGTGGATCGGTTGCTGAAGCTTAATGTGAACGTCCCTGAGGAGCTTGCAGTAGATATTATTTTGCACTCCTTACCATCGTGCTATGATCAATTCCGCATGACATATCACATTAATAAGGAAGAGGTCACACTCCGCAAACTTCAGGGTCTTCTCAAGAGCGCAGAAACAGGTCTTAAGGGTAATTCGGTTGTTAACACTCTTACTCCTAATTCCGCTCCGGTTTTGGCAATCGGGAAAAGTCGAGGGAATAAGAGAAAGAGCTCTTCGAAGGGTACCAAGGCTATGACCCTTGATGGCTCTTCTTCAAGTGGAACCAAGAAAGGTTTCGTCACTCCTTCTTCTGACCCAAAAGAGGTTGAATGCTTCTATTGCCATGAAAAATCACATTGGAAGCGAAACTGCCCAAAATACTAGCAAGATGTGCAGGATGGGAAAGTTAAACCCAACCATGCAACTATTTACACTATCTTATCTAATAACTCACCCCATTCTAACTCTTGGGTCCTTGATAGCGGTTGTGGTATTCATATATGTTCTGATTTGCAAGGACTAAGAAGAAGTGAGAATGTGGAGCAAGGAAGAATAAACTTAATCATGGGGAATAGGAAAGCTTTACCAGTCACCAAGATTGGAGTTTACTCTTTATCGCTAAGTAGTGGGTTTAGTTTAGATTTGAATAAGTGTTGTTATTTGCCAGAAATGGCAAGAAATATTATTTCCCTTCATGCATTGTATGAACAAAGTTTCAACTTTTCATTTAATAATGAAGTTGGTTCTATTAATGCTTTCTTTAATAATGTTCTTTATTTTAAAGTATTACCTTGTGATGGCGTGTATGAAACAGTATATGTGGTTGATAACTTAGGAAATAATGTATTGTGTATTGATTCTGTTAATAATAACTTGGATAAAGCATCATTATGGCATTGTCTTCTTGGACATATAAGCAAGAAACGCATAGGCTAACTCCAAAAGGATGGAGTCTTGGAGTCATTTGACCTAAAGTCAGATGATAGTTGCGAATCATGCTTACTTGGAAAAATGACAAAGTCACCCTTCACAGGTTCTTGTGAGAGTGGTGAAGGTTTGTTGGATCTTGTACACACAAATGTGTGTGGGCCCTTCAAACATGCCACAAGGGATGCTAATCGTTATTATTTGACTTTTACTGATGATTACAGTAGATATGGATATGTCTACTTAATCAAGCATAAGTCAGAGACTTTTGAAAAGTTTAAGGAATTTAAACAGGAAGTCTAGAATCAATTGGGCAGGAACATTAAGATGCTTCGATCCGATCGAGGTGGTGAGTATCTTAGTTCAGAGTTCCTTGACTATCTTAGGGAATGTGGGATTGTCTCACAATTGACACCTCCCAGGACACCGCAGTTGAATGGTGTAGCTGAGAGGCGTAATCGAACCTTGTTGGAAATGGTTCGTTCCATGATGAGTCAAGTTTCGCTACCAATCTCATTATAGGTTATGCCTTAGAGACTGCCGCCCATATCCTTAATCTAGTCCCTACAAAGAAAGTTGTCAAAACTCCTCATGAGATGTGGACTGGTAAAGTACCCAAACTAGACCACATTAAGATTTGGGGTTGCGAGGATTTCGTGAGATGCGAGACTCATGATAAGCTCGAACCTCGAAGCGAGAGGTGTATTTTCATCAGCTACCCACAAAAATCCTTTGGTTACCTCTTCTACAGACCTATTGAAAATGTGGTCTTTGTAGCTAGGAGGGCTTTCTTTAGAGAGAGAGAGAGAGAGAGAGAGAGAGAGAGTTTATAAGCGAAGGAGACAGTGGGAGGCAAGTTGATCTTGATGAAATTCAAGAGTCAAGCAGTGAAGGAACTTCAAACCCTAGCACTCAACTTGAGGAGGAAACTCCTGTTGAGCCAATTGAAAAGTCTGTACCTCTGAGGCGTTCGAAAAGGGTTAGGAATGCACTTAAGCATTACTATGGATTCCATATTACTGTAGAAGGTGATACACTTGTCAGTGATGAGACACTGATAGGTCTGGATGAACCTAACAGTTACGCGGAAGCTATGGCAGGCCCTGAGTCAGCCAAGTGGAAAGAGGCAATGGACAGCGAGATACAATCCATGTATGACAATCAAGTTTGGAACTTGGTTGAGAATGTACCAGGTCGTAAGACAGTAGGGTGCAAATGGATCTTCAAGAAGAAGACCGACATGGATGGTAATGTACACACTTATAAAGCTCGACTGGTTGCAAAGGGCTTTTCACAAACTCCAGGAGTTCATTATGATGAGACCTTTTCTCCAGTGGCCAAGATTAAGTCTATTAGGGTTCTCTTAGCCATAGCTGCATTTTATGACTATGAAATATGGCAAATGGATGTCAAAACCGCTTTCCTTAATGGAAAGTTGGCTGAAGATGTTTACATGAGTCATCTAGAAGGTTTTGTCAGCAATGAGTACCCTAATAGAGTGTGTAAGCTTGAGAAATCCATTTATGGATTAAAGCAAGCACCTCGCAGATAGAATCTTTGCTTTGATGAGCATGTCAAGGAATTTGGCTTTTCTAGGAGTGAAGATGAATCTTGTGTGTATGTCAAGGCTAGTGGGAGTATAGTTAGCTTTTTGGTATTGTATGTGGATGACATACTACTCATAGGAAATGACATCCCAACTCTGCAGGAAGTTAAGTCCTAGCTTGGGAAGTGTTTTGCTATGAAAGACCTAGGAGAAGCTGCCTATATCCTAGGGATGAGGATCTTGAGAAACCGGAGTAGAAGACTAATTGGACTTAGTTAGAGTACATACTTGGACAAGGTGTTGAAGAGATTCAGTATGCAAGATTCCAAGAAAGGAGAGTTACCCATCCAGAGTAACACTAGACTGAGTAAGACTCAGAGCCCGAGTACTGAGGTTGAGATAGCAGAAATGAGTCGGATACCTTATGCTTCGGCAGTAGGCTCGATCATGTATGCTATGACCTGTACTCGTCCTGATGTAGCCTTTTCCCTGAGCATGGTTAGCAGGTATCAGGGGAACCCTGGAAAGGCACACTGGACTGCGGTAAAGAATATCCTCAAGTACCTATAGAGGACTAAGGACTGGGTCGTTACCCTCTGTGGGAGTGATGACTTGAGAGTTGTAGGGTATAGTAATGCTAGTTTTCAGACTGATAGGGATAATTTCCGCTCTCAGTCAGGTTGGGTCTTTACCCTAAACGGAGGAGCAATTTCTTGGAAGAGTTCCAAGGAAGGAGGCAACTTGTGAATCAGAGTATATTGCAGCTAGCGAGGCAGCAAAGGAGGCGATATGGCTGAAGAACTTCATTGGAGACCTTGGAGTTGTACCAACTATTATAGAGCCAATGGAAATTTTTTGTGATAGTGAAAGCGCTGTTTCCTTAGCCAAGGAACCAAGGGATCACGGGAGATCCAGACACATCGACATAAAATACCATTTTATCAGACATCGAATTGAAGAAGGACTCCTCATGGCAAAGAGGGTATCATCGGATGAGAATCCGACAGATCCCCTCATGAAGGGACTGACTCGGATCAAGCATCTCCAACATGCTCAGAGCATAGGGCTGAAGGATGATATTAGATTTAGTAGTTAGATAACCTCAATATTTGTAAAGTGTAATTGACATTAGATGATGAATAAAAGGTGTTTTATTTATGAGTAAAGTGTTTCTATCTCTTTTTGATCCTTTACTATATTTCTTTTGCATGTTTTGACTTCCAGAATAATTATGTTTGGTATATCATATTATTCAAACCTCCACAGTCGGTCATATGTTGGAAGTAGGTATGAATCAAGACTGTCATGATTGCTTGCAGAGGTCTAAGGTGTTGGACATGGCTACAACAATCATGAGTGCTCATAAGTCCTGAGTATTGGACTCAACCCATGCTCACTGGAATCACTTCATGGAATTTATCTCGAGTGATCGTGAGACAGTAATATCATATAAGTCTTCAAACGTAGAGATATGATTTGTTACTTACGAGTTGGTTATGCATTGATTGTACGAAAACGCATTGGTAACTTGATGTTATAAAACGTGCTTTTGTGTATAATTCAATGAGTGATAGAACAAACATATGAGTCGAAGTTTATATGTTCCTTCTTGGATTAGAAGCTGATATCTGGGCCCCTCGATGATTTTGTTTTGACCAATGTACCGGGCCCGGTCAGAACTTAGTTGATGTGTTCAATTAAGTTCTTTGTCAATCAAATCGGAAATCGAGAAACAAACTGCTGGACAATAAGTAAGACATTGTTCCATGTATTTGTCCGGCTGATATCTAGAACAGAGGATTATATGATCACTTATGTTAAATGGTGTATCAATATCTTCTCGGTTCCGAGAGACCTTGAAAGAGCTATAATTGCCGATCGGTTCCTGAAGTACTGTAGTTATAGTTATTAGACTTATCCAAATGGGAGACTGTTGGATAAGGTGTCTAAGTCCATAACTATTTATGGTAAGTACTTGACCCGACCCGACATGGTCCATTTGGGTTGCATGGCACCATGCAATTGGATAGACTAAATGAGAGAAATAACACTTGGAGATTATTAATATATTATAAGTTCTAATATATTAATAATATTATTTGATTAGTTTGATCAAGAATTAATTTAGAATTAATTAAGTGATCAAAAGATAACTAATTAAATATATGGGTTGATTATGTAAATCATCCATATCTTATATAGTGGACTAAGAGGCTCCATGGATTATCAAGTTGGGTTCCACCCATAGGATGCTCCATGGATGCTCCATGGGAGTTACAAACCCATGGGTCATGGAAATGAAGAGTCATGAGACATTAGGGTTTACATGGTATAACCCTAGATGTGTCAACACTAATTAAGAGTCCCATTCTCCACCAAAATCGGCTACACATATGAAACAAGAGGGCTAGGCCGATTTTAAGAAGTGTGTGTTATCTCAAAAGTTTTTCCAAGAGCATTTGGTGTTGTGTGAAGCATTTGAGGCATCACACTTGGGGTGCTAGGCTCACAATGTTTCAAGGAACATAAGCAACAACAAGGTAAGTTATTCTATCTTTCATTCAAGTTAAAATTTGTTCCCCATGTATGCTAGATAGGAATATAACCTTGGAATTCAACTTTGCATGATAATTAGACAAACATAAATCCAAGGTTATTAGGGTTTCATGTACACTTAGGAAGTGTTAGATTTCTCAAAACCCATCAGCCTTCACCATAGCAACTTTACAAGGTGATTTATATAGAGAGAAGAGATATTATTATTATTAATGTATTATAGGAATGATATGTTACAGGAATAATAATATTATTTGATTAATAAAAGTCATAAATTAATTAGGAATTAATTTGGTGACTTAAAGAGATTAATTGAATAAAGGGGCATAAACTGTCAAATGTGTGATAGTGGTATTTTGGGCTAAGAATCCTTATGGATATGAGGGTGGATGATTTTAGGGATATGGATCACCTAGAAATTGTCCAAGGGATTATCTAGAAGGATCTTTGTATTGCTTAGAGGCTAAGTTATCTAATTAGGGTTGAGGGTGAAACCCTAGGAGCTCATAGTATAAATAGACCCATAGGGTTGGAGAAATCGGCCACTCTGTTTTTGAGGAAACCCTGGAGCCGATTTCTCACCCCTCTCCTTCTCTCAAATTATCTTCTTGCTAGTTGGTGTTTGTAAGCCATTATAGGAGTGACATTTGTGACTCTAAGCTCCAAGAAGAAGAAGGTTTTCAAGCAAGTAACTTAAGGTATTATTCTAGATCTGTTTTCATATGTTTTGATTGTTAGTTTACATTAGATCTACTATGAAAGTCTTGGATATATTGCATGTTCAATTAGAGAAACCTAGATCCAAGCTATAGGGTTTGCATGTGCACATAGGAAAGTTCTTATTGCTTAAACCCATCAGTGGTATCAGAGCATTGATTGGTTTCAATTGAATGTGATGCATAACCGTTTTGCTTGCTGAAAATCATTTTTCTTGGCCTCTGTCCGACCCAACTCGGCGAGTCAGTGTTTGGACTCGGCGAGTTGGCCCTACTCGGCGAGTCCAAAGCTTGACTCGGCGAGTCCAAGTGTCAGACAGAGGATAATTCGGTATTTTTTTTGCTGTTTTGTCTTGGATTGATACCTAAATCGTTTTATTAACTAAAAATCCGAATTTTAACCTAATTTAATGATTATCCTTGACATAACAATAGATAATTTCAAATCTTTTGAATATTGATTATTTATATGATAAATATGGACTATTTAAGATTATTTGGTAATTATCTAATGACTAAAATTGGATTAGGTCAAATATAGATAATTATGAAATTAATTCTTTAATTTGAATTATTTGTTATTTGATCCCTATTGTTTGAAAAAGTTCAAAATTTATCCCGAAGTTTTGAAATTCGAATTTTGTGATTAATAGTTTAATTTAAAAGAATTTAAATTTCAACCCCTAGAGTTTTACAAGTTTAAAATTTAACCCTATACTATTCTATTATTAAACGCTTAATAAATATATAAGTAAAATTAAAATGCTAGTCTTACCGTTAGTAGGCCTCATTCACGAACCCGGTCTATAAGGTGGGTATAAGGTTGCTGCCTATAAAATGGCGCTTAATGGATGTACACTCACACCCACCGCTTGCTTGACTGGTGGAGGGTCGTTAGCCGAACGGGTAGGATAGGGCAATCCTCTCCTTGTTAATAAGTATAATGAATCTATAAAGTTACTAAGCCTTTTTTACAAATTCCCAATCCTAGTTACTTTAGGCAAAAGTGAATTGATGCAATCCCATGAAATTGCACTTTGCACCCTTGCTAAGAAGTTAGTGGAGCGTGTTTGGTTTACCGGCACACTAATTGGTTCTAAGCAAAGGTGGAAAAGGGTGATTCACTGTTTATAATAGTTCGATGGAGCGTGTGTGGTTTACCGGCACATCGAATCGGTGATTGTAACAATGAAGGAACCATGTAGATTTGCATGGTTATTCACACCCACTTTGTGATGCTCGGCATCCCAGTCACAAACGAGAGGGGCATATCGAGATTTAAACATGCCATTGAAAGGTTCAATGAATATCAAAGAAAGTATAGGAATTCCCAATGCATTTAAAACTTAAGGTTATGTTTTCAAGGTGAAGAATTAGTGAATCGTCATTCACTTACCTTCAAATTGTTTGTGTGTTTGATTACGGCATCCCTTTTCTAATATGTGAATAATGTTGTTGGGTCCTAGCCCTAATTTTTCATTTTGGGTGTTTAAATTAGGGACTCAATTCTAATTAAACTTTGTCCTTTCTATTTGTAGATATCAAACGCAAACAATGCTGCTGCTAACTCATTCACGTTAATGAGTCTTTGCCAAAAGGTGACCTTCGATGGTACAAACTTTAGTGAATGGATAAGATACATTCGCACCATTGCACGCTACGAGGACAAAGAGTATGTGTTCGATGAAAAGCTCGAGAAGGTCAACCCGGAAATCATTACTCCCGAAGAGATGAATGTCTTTAAGACCCACGAACGTGATGCAACGAAATTCCATTGCATCATGATAGACACCATGAACCAAGAATTCCAAAAGTCCTATGAGGACATGTCTCCCTATGAAATGCATCAAGACTTGATGGAGAGGTACCACGAAAGCGCGAGGCAAGAGCACTACAAGATCATCACCAACATGATCACCGCCAAGATGGGAAGTGTAACGCCCCGTTCCTAAAAGTATTGATGTATGAGTCCCTGAGATTTAAGAGAAAGGGTAATGTTGGTCCTTCTATGGGAAAAGTGGAAAGGGAAGACGATACATGAAAAAGGGATCATGCTGGGTACGCCCAGCGTAGTGGAGGAATGAAACGCGGGTGTTTGGGTGAGTACGCCCAGCGTACTCTCAGAATCCCCAAAACCCTAATTTTAAGGCAACCACTATATAAAGAACATAAACTATTCCTCCTTAGCCTCCATAATCACTCTCCTAACCTCAGAAACCCTAAGATAGCCGTCCCACCTCTTTGATTGGGTGTGTTTGGTCTTGAAAAGCTTGGATTAGCAAAGGAGAGCATAAAGGAAGAAAGGAGAAGTTGTCAAAGAAGGAGAGGAACGGCTGGAGCTTATAGATCTGGGAAGACATCATCCTTTGGAGCCTATTTGAGGTAAAAAGCTTCTTGCTTGACATTCATATTGTGTAGATCTATGTGTTGTGAAGCATTGACACCATTCTTGTCCCAAAAGTCCTCATCTTGTTGCATGTTTTGAGTTGGTCAAGATTATCTGTCCTTTCAGACCTTAGGAGAGGTCTTGAGTGAGAAAAACGAGGTCCCAAGGGCTGTGGTTGTTCCATGTGTGAGATATGTGGGTCTTAATGGATTAAGACCTTGGATTAAGAGCTTTATGGACGTCCCAAGTGATAAAGTTTGAGACTTTATGAATCATAGGCAAATTTGGCTTAAGGATCTGAAGTTTGGGCTTAAGAGCTTAAACCATTAAGACGTTATGTGATGTTGTTGAGCAGTGAGGTTACGCTCCGCTTAACCTATGAGTACGCCCAGCGTAGCGGGCCACTGTCCCGATCCCTTATTGCAAGCATTGTTGTATGCCCAGCGTACCAAGAAGGGTACGCCCAACGTACCCCATCTGTGGCATTTTCAATTTGGGCCTTATAGTTTGGGCTGTTATTGGGCTGCTGGATTTTGGGCCGTGACTGGACATTATGGATAGAGTATTGTGGGCCCATTGGTTGTTATGGATCATGAGTTTAGGCCCATTTGGTGGGGTGGGCCCAATTTAGTAAATCGGGCCAATAGTGAGCTTTGTTTTGGACTCCTGGACTTTGGACCATTGGTGGGCTTGGGAGCTTACCTAGTGTTGGCCTAGAATTAGTTAAGGTTAAAATGGTCAATTTACCCTTGGAAGGGTATTGTGCTTAGCCTAATGATTATTTGTGCTATGTTGGCTAGTTCGGGATTTTCGGTGGGTCGGTGATTCGAGAATCTGCTTCTTCAGTTCAGAGTTTCGGCAGTTCGAGGTGAGTTATCCTCACTATATCAACAGGGTCTAAGGCACCAAGGCCGGCTCTTTATCGGATTGAGATCCGGGTGTTTGTTGTTATGTTATTGCTTTGATATGTTTACATCCTGGTAGCTAGGATGGTATATGTTAGAGACCTGGTTGAGGTCGGTATCCTGATATGTAGGGTGATGCTATGCTAGTGACCGGTTAGGTCGCTATCCTGGTTAGGATGACGATATGTTATGTGATCTATTTGATCAGCTTGTTGATTGTGAATTGTTATATGATTGTATGTTTATGTGCACATGGTTGTTTGGACTGGAGTGGGGTTGAGGTGGGTCCTGCTTTGTGCTGTAGGCGACGATACCCAGGACGGACCGGTTGTCCCGAAGGCCCAACGAGCGGTCCGGATAGGCTGTAGGCCCCAAGAGGGCAGACCAGACGTGCCGAGGCTCGGAGAGTGGACCAGGCCGACTGAAGGCCCGGTGCGGGCGGACTAGTCATACTGTAGACTCAGAGAGTGGACCAGGTGGATTGAAGGCTTGGTACGGGCGGACCAATCACACTGTAGACTTGATGTATATGGCTAGACTCGGAGGGTAGGCCAGGTGGACTGTTGGCCGGTGCGGCAGACCAGTCACACAGTAGACCCGATGTGCATGGCTGTTGTGTGATCGGATATGATATGGCATGTTATGCGTGTATGGTATATGTGGTTGGTATTTTGGAGATATCTCACTAAGCTTTCCGTCTTACAGTTGTGGTTTAATGTTTTTTCAGGTTCTTCAGGAGACTGTGGCAAGGCGAAGGCGTGATCGTACCGCTCCTCATGTTTATGTTGTGATGTGATTCTAGGAATACTCTGAATTAATTGTATTGAAAACCTTTTTGTAATAATTTAGTGAAATCGGGTTGTTTTTGAAAAGTTTAAATTGGTTGGAATTTTTCGGTCATTACAGGAAGTGGAGTGTAACATCCAGGTTCCCAAGTATTATATTTTTGTTCTTTTATTTTTGAATGTTGTGGGGAGACTTGGTGAGTTGGCGTCTAAACTCGCCAATTATGGTCGCGGATTCGTATGCGAGTTCCCAGCTGGACTCGGCGAGTTCACGAGTGGACTCGGCGAGTCCACGCTGTTTAATGAAACCCTAATTTCCAGGGTTTGAGACCTATTTAAAGGGTCTTAGGGCCGTCATTTGCGCCCACCAACCCCCAGAGAGAAACCCTAATAGATCTAGAGCGTTTGTGAGGAAGGAGAGGCCATTCTTGATCCTTTTGGGTGTTCTTGCAAGAAGGAAGTTACCAAGGCAAGAGGAGGTTGAAGGAGGTGCGATTTTGGTGGTTTTTGAGTTCATAGAGATTGTATTGAGGTATTATTCTCGGACCTTCTTCAGTTTTGATGTAGATTCTTAGTGTTAGGGTTTTCTAAACCTTTTAGTGGTTGATTAAGTGGATCATTTGGTTCCTTATCGAGTTTCTGTTCTGGATCTGGACCCAAAGAGGTCCAGAGGCCTTAACCCTTGGAGCTTTATGAGTCTTTTTGGGAGCCATCAGCTAGGGATGTCGTTTTTGGGGCTAAATCACCATTTTGGACCATTTAGATGTTATATGAGTGTCAAGGTCCGAACTTTACGTGATTATCATGCTTGGGAAGGCCAGATCTATGATTGTATGGAACAAATCTGACCTCAAGAGTTGTATAGAGTTTGTGCATGGCATGAACTCACCGAGTCCGAAGAACAGACTCGGCGAGTAGTATGAAGGTTGCCCGTTAATCACTCAGTGAGTGGACTTGTCGAGTTGGGGAATAACTCGGTGAGTCAGGGAGACTCAGGGGGGTTTGAGTTCAAGTTGGAACTCGTCGAGTTGTTCTTGAGACTCGGCGAGTTGAGTCGGGGTGGCCCCGCGATTCATGCCAGGTAGAACTCGTCGAGTCAGGGGAAGTACTCAACGTGCCAAGAGAGGGTGTAAGAGAGTCAGTGGACACGTGTAGACTCGCCGAGTCGCCCTAGTGCACTTGATGAGTCGGGTCAAAGTTTGACCGTTGACCTTGTTGACTTTTAGGTTTGAGTATAGTTGTATTTATGAGAGTATTTACTTTATGTGATTAGGTGGAGGATAGATCACATTTCTATCAAGTCAGATACTTACTGAGACACCGAGGTCAGTCTTCTCTCTATACGTTAGCTACAGTGGTATATTGTGTAGACTAGAGGGTCTTATGTGTTATGTATGAGATTATATGCTATGTATTATATGTATGTTGTATGATGTTATAGACCGGACCTAAGGGTCCAACCATACAGACCGGGCCGGAGGGCCCAACGAGCTATGACCGGACCAGAGGGTCCAACGAGCTACGGGACTGGAGGGTCCCGCTGAGACACAACGACCGGAAGGTCGTATTATAGCCTCGAGTGGCATATATGTTGTATGCGGTATTTTGGGGAACTCACTAAGCATTTATGCTTACATTTGTTGTGTTATGTTTTTCAGGTACTAGTGATGAGCGCGGGAAGGCGCCGGCATGATTCGTACACACACGCATTGGAGTTTATGTTTGAGATTCTGGGGAGATGTTTTGTGATGATAACATTTGATACAATATGTTTTGACATTATTTTATGAGTAAATGTATGTTTTAAAAATGAATTTTTTTTTTAAATTTACGTTGTTACAAGTTGGTATCAGAGCCTTGGTTTGAGGGATTTGGATGCATCTTCGGGCGTATCTGAGCTGAAACTGAGGATTTGAGGAAAATCTTGGTAATGAAGTAAAATTTTTGAAAAGAGTAAAAAGAGTTTTGAGACAAACAGAGCAGAGCCGTGTGTACGATCAGTCAGCGCCCGAACGGTGAATCCCCAAAAGTAAGCTTACATTATGTGTTATGAGATATGTTATGTTACATTATGCATGCTATAGTAGGCTAGGTATACATATAGGACTAGAGTGGCCTGATTTGTGATGCCTAAGCCTAGGAGATTTCTGCTGCTGAGATGCTTTGAGAGCGAGTAGATAGCAGTTAGGAGCTCATGTGAATAGAGTGCTTGTAATCCAAGACCCAAGGAGGAGGACTTGGAGTGAATGCTAATGCGGTGTGGTCAGTAGTATTGGGCCCATACTACTGAAGACACCAGATCAGTGGGCATTCGAAGTAAGAATCTTTTGGACAACGGAGGACAAGTAGGGTTGCCTCATCAAGTATGTGTATGCTTGATCGAGTCTCTGATAATTTTTGTTGTATTTCAGAGGCATCATGGTTGGGACTCGACACACACCTGAGAGCAGTGGTGTCAGCGACGAGGAGATCCGTCGATTGATTCACGAGGAGGTGGCTGCTGCCATCCGGGCTGAGATTCCTGAGATGTTTGGGGACATCAAGACCACGTTGATTGAGACTTTTGATGAGCGGTATGCAATGCTGACTGAGGCTGCTGCAGCTGCAGCTACTGCTGCTGCCAGACCTCAGGGAGGTGACTTGTTGTTCTGGGAGTTCAGCAACACGAAGCCACCAGAGTTCGACGGGATTCAGGACCCAATTGCCGCTATGAGATGGATCTATGACATCGAGGGATGTTTCTATACGTGCTCTTGCCCAGAGCACTTGAGGGTTCGGTTCGCCTTGAACCAGCTCCGCCTGGGAGCGAAGGATTGGTGGAAGTTCGTGACGGCGAACTTCACTTTGGCTGAGATTTCCAAGGTGACCTGGGAGAGGTTCACCGCTATGTTCAGAGAGGAGTATGTTCCCCCGGTGGAGAGGGAACGGTTGATTCAGGAGTTCTTGACCCTCAAGCAGGGTACTGATTCTGTGGCAGTGATCACCAGGAAGTTTCATGAGAGGGCGATGTTTTGCCCTGAGCAGGTGTCTTCTGAGCAGGCTCATATGAGCCGTTATCTTAGTGTGCTGAGTAGAGATATTCGGGAGTTCGTGGTGAACTCGACTTACCTGACATTTGCTAAGCTCCAGGAAAACGCCTGGAAGAGGGAGATTAAGTTGGAGACTCAGGCCAGGGAGGAGGCCGAGTCATAGAGGGTGGATCGGCGGCCGGCTCAGTCTCAGCCGGCAGCCAAGCGGGCTAGAACCGCTGATTCGAGATATGGGGGCGCGAAGGGCCACACTTGTGGGAAGTGCGGTAAGAGTCATGAGGGGTCGTGCAGGGCTGGAGTATGCTACAAGTGTGGGAAGGAGGGGCATATCACGAGGGATTGCCCCAAGGGATTTTCGGTTTGCTTTCATTGCAACCAGACCAGCCATCGGAAGGCCGAGTTCCCTCAACTTCTTTAGTGGTCAGCGCAGGGATCTGCGCCTACTGCTAGGGCTACCGAGGTTCGGCCGGTGAAGGCTGAGGCCCTGAAGGCTCGTGGGAGAGCATTTCAGCTGACTGCGGAGGAGGTCGCACGGCGCCCGATGTTGTGGCTGGTATGTATTCTCTTTTCATCTTTTATTTGATTTGAGTTTTTATGCTTATATGATGATATGCGTAGGAACTTTTCTTTTGAGTTCTGTGCCTGCGTTGGTATTGTTTGACTCGGGTGCGAGTCGGTCGTTTGTTTCCGTAGCATTTAGTCAGCATATTAGTATCCGTCGAGAGGCGTTGGATCGGCCTCTGCAAGTTTCCATAGCTGATGAGCGAGCAATGTATGCTTCGGATGTGATTCGAGGATGTGTCCTTAAGATCTTCGGTGTGGAGTTCCTGATAGATCTTGTTCTGATCGTGATGGAGGATGTGTGCGTTATAGTGGGTATGGATTGGTTGAGCCGATATGGAGTTGTGATAGACCGCGAGCGTCAATTGGTGACGATTCGAGACCCTAGTGGGGGAGTTCTTACGGTGTACGGCGAGGGTACACGTACAGGTTCAGCATTTTGCTCGGCCGCCAGAGCGAGACAGAGTCTATAACAGGGCTGTAGGGGATTTGTGGCATATGTGATGGATGCGAGGGTTGATTCAGAGAAACCGAAGTCAGTTGATGAGGTCCCGATAGTGCGTGAGTTTCGAGATGTGTTTCCGGAGGAGTTTTCGGGTATGCCTCCGGAGAGGCAGGTAGATTTTGGTATTGAATTGGTTCCGGGAGCTGCGCCTATCGCTAAGGCACCTTATCGCCTTGCGCCTCCGGAGATGCAGGAGTTATCCTCACAGCTTCTGGAGCTACTAGGGAAGGGGTTTATTAGGCCGAGCAGTTCTCCATGGGGGGCGCCTATTCCTTTTGTCAAGAAGAAGGATGGTTCGCACCGGATGTGCATTAATTATCGCAAGTTGATCAAGCTAACGGTCAAGAACCGTTACCCATTGTCGAGGATCGATGATTTGTTCGATCAGTTGCAGGGAGCATCTTGGTTCTCCAAGATCAATTTGAGGTCTGGGTACCATCAGGTGAGGGTGCGGGAGGAGGACGTCCAGAAGACAGCATTCCGGACTCATTATGGGCATTATGAGTTCGTGGTGATGCCTTTCCGACTCACCAACGCACCGGTCGTGTTCATGGATCTCATGAACAGGGTCTGTAGACCGATGTTGGATCGCTCAGTGATCGTGTTCGTCGATGACATATTAGTGTATTCAAGAGCCAGAGAGCAGCATGAGGAGCATTTGAGGGAGATCCTCGGAGTTCTGAGATCGGAGAGGCTTTATGCCAAGTTCTCCAAATGTGAGTTCTGGCTACGAGAGGTTCAGTTTCTGGGGCACCTCGTTAACCAGAATGGGATATTGGTCCATCCGGCCATGATTAAGGCGGTCATGTGGTGGGAGGTGCCGAGATCACCCACCGAGATCATGAGTTTTCTGGGTTTGGTCGGCTATTATTGGAGATTTATTAAGGATTTCTCCAAGATCACCATGCCACTCACCAAGTTGACCCGGAAGGGTGTTGCGTTTTCTTGGGGTCCGGAGTAGCAGACCTCGTTCGAGACACTTCGCCAGAAATTATGCGAAGCCCCAGTGTTAGCCCTTCCGGAAGGGATGGAGGATTTTGTGGTATATTGTGATGGATCGATATCCGGATTGGGAACGGTTCTTATGCAGAGGGGGCATGTGATAGCATATGCATCGAGGCAAATTAAGCCTCATAAGTCGAGATATCCCACTCATGATATGGAGCTGGGAGCGGTAGTGTTCGCTCTCAAGATCTGGTGACATTTTCTGTATGGGGTTCGGCATACGATATACACAGACCACAAGAGCTTAAAGTATTTGATGGATCAGCCCAACCTGAATATTCGCCAGAGGAGGTGGTTGGATGTGGTCAAGGATTATGATTGTGAGATCCTGTACCACCTGGGCAAGGCTAATGTTGTAGCCGATGCATTGAGCCGTAGGGTGGAGGGCGCCCCAATACGAGATGTTTGTTTGAGATTGACAGTGATGACCCTAGTGTTGGATGCTATTCGTGGGGCCCAGGCTGAGGCTGTGAAGCCAGAGAGCCAGAAGAGAGAGCGAGTTGTCGGGTTGGTATCGTAATTAGTTACCGATAGTCGGGGGCTTATGACATTTCAGGGTCGGATTTGGGTACCGTCCGTGGGCGGCACGCGTACCATTTTGATGGAGGAGGCTCATCGATTGAAATTCTCAATCCATCCCAGGGCCACTAAGATGTGTTTGGACTTGACAAAGGATTATTGGTGGCCCTGTATGAAGAGGGATGTTGCATGGTTTGTAGAGAGATGCTTGACGTGTCGCAGGGTGAAGGCCGAGCACCAGCGTCCACATGGTAAGCTGCAGCCATTAGAGATTCCCGAGTGGAAATGGGAACAGATTACCATGGACTTCATCACCAAATTGCCGAGGACCACGAGGGGTGTTGATGCAATTTGGATGATTGTGGACAGGTTGCGAAGAGTGGTCACTTCCTGGCCATCAGTGAGAGCTCTTCCACAGAGAAGTTGGCGGAGATGTATGTGAGAGAGGTGGTATCGCGGCATGGAGTGCCGATCTCGATTGTCTTAGATCGAGATGTACGTTTCACTTCCAGATTCTGGAAGAAGTTTCATGAGGAATTGGGTACGAAACTGCATTTTAGTACCGCATACCACCCACAGACTGACGGGCAAGAGTGAGCGGACGATTCAGACGCTCGAGGACATGCTCCGAGCATGCGTGTTGGATTTCGGCGGTAGTTGGGACACGTATTTTCCCTTGGCGGAGTTTTATTACAACAACAGCCATCATTCGAGCATTGGCATACCGCCCTTTGAGCTGTTGTATGGGAGGAGGTGTCGGACCCCTATTAGTTGGGGAGAGGTAGGGCAGCGTGTGATGGGTAGTACTGAGATTGTGCTTCAGAGGACAGAGCAGATCCATCAGGTCAGACAGAGGTTTTTGACCGCTCAGAGTCTTCAGAAGAGTTATGCGGACAGACGCCGGTCTGAGCTCGAGTTTCAGGTCGGCGACTTCCTGCTCCTGAAGGTCTCTCCTTGGAAAGGAGTGATCCGATTCAGGAAGAGGTGCAAGTTGGGGCCCCGATATATTGGTCCTTTCAGGGTGATCGCGAGGGTAGGCAGAGTAGCCTATCATTTGGAGTTTCTAGTAGAGTTGGGTCAGATTGATGACACTTTCCACGTGTCGCAGCTGTGAAAGTGTATAGCCGACGAGTCGGCAGTGGTGCCATTAGAAGATATTCAGGTGGATGCGATCCTGAATTATGTTGAGAGACCGGTGGTGATTAGGGATCGGAAGATCAAGGTTTTGATGAACAAGGAGGTGCCTCTGGTGCAGTTCTAGTGGCAACATCGGAAAGGGTCAGAGTTAACTTGGGAACCAGAGCGTGAGATCCGAGAGCAGCATCGAGAGTTGTTTGCAGAGCGAGACTTCGAGGGCGGAGTGTGATTCTAGTGGGGGAGAATTGTAACATCCGGGTTCCCAGGCATCATATTTTTTTTCTTTTATTTTTGAATGTTGTGGGGAGACTCGGCATGTTGGCGTCTAAACTCGCCAAGTATGGTCGCAGATTTGTATGCGAGTTCACGAGTGGAATCGGCGAGTCCACGCTGTTTAATGAAACCCTAATTTCCAGGGTTTGAGACCTATTTAAAGGGTCTTAGGGCCGTCATTTGCGGCCACTTTGACAACTCGAAATTTTCATTCGGTCAAACCCTAAAAGTCAACCACTTCGTATCATAAGTTAATGTCATCATTTCTTATTTTTAAGATATTTAAAGTTTTTTTTTATTATTTTAATATTATTTTTAAACGAACAGGTGAAAGAAAGTGTCGTCTCGGGTTTTGAAATTTAAAAACCGCAAACGCCTCGTGTCTTAGAAGTTCACGGCCAAACTTTTAAGTTTGGGTCGAAAAATCATCCAAAAATCGTAAACTCATGCATAAACATGAGTTTACTCCCCAAGACTAGTCATTCTTGAGTTTACTCCCCAAACACCAAAAGAGTAAACTCCAAAATATCCTTTCAAGTATCATCCAAGATTTTGTTCTAGATCTTCAAACTAGTAAGTGTTCTAACCCTTTCAAGTTAGTATATCACTTAATCTAGTGATTGTACATCCTTTAATTGATTCATTTATGTGTTTTGACTAGTTTTTCCAAAACACCAAGAGCACCAAGAACACATACTAGTGTTCTTGGACTTTAAGTTCATTTTAGGCTTCCACAATGTAAGTACTTCTATCCTAGAGTCATTTAAATCTTGCTATACATGTTTATATCAAAGAAAAGTCCCAAGAACACCAAGTTAAAGGTGTTCACGGTTTTGGGAGGTCTCAAAACCGTAAACACCAAGAATAGGGCCAGAGTGGTGTGTTAGGGTGCCTAGATGCTTCACAATGCCTTAGGGACTTGTCTAGATTCATCCTTGATGAGGTTATCAAACAAAAAGCACCAAAATTATACATTTTTATTTGTTTACGGTTTGGGGATCTCCCAAAACCATAAGCACCCCAAATGATGTGTAAAAGTCCCATAAATGTCCCACTGTAGTTCCTTATGTTTAAATCTAACCTAGATTATTGCCATGTTTGAGCTAAGGACTTGAAAACCGCTAAATACCAAACTTAGGAGTTTAAGGTAGTAAACTCATGAGTTTAAGGTAGTAAACTCATGGAGAAATGGTCCTTAGACCGTAAACTCCATTTAGGAGTGTTTTGATGCCACACAGCACTTCCTAAGGCTAAATCATGAAGTAGGAATGCTTGGAATAGCTTAGAAGACTTCAAACCAACAAATGGTCAAAAGGTTAGGAGTTCACGACCATAAACTCAAGATTTTACGACTGTAAACTCAAGGGGTGTTGGTCCTTAGGGAGTAAACTCATTTTAAGAGTGTTCCTTGAACCCCAATCATACTAGCCTTTCCCTACAACACTTACATGCACTCCTTAATACCTATAACACTTATATAAAGTGTTTGTTATGCCTTAGAGTGTCTTGACTTTGTTTATTAGTTGTTTAAAGACTAATTGTTTATATACATATATCCTTATATGTTATTAGGATCTTTGTGCGTGTCTAAGTCTTTACTTAACACCAAGCACTTATCCGACACTTCCTTCCGATCCACTTGCTACAGGTGAGTTCATACCCCTTAATCAATGTTTTAACTGTTTTTAAATGTTTTATGGGGGGATACAAGTAGAATTATGCTAATTATTATATCAATCACATGTGGTTAGTAAGCAACATTTAAATGATTGGCTACTCATTAGCCGTTTTACCAAACAGTTTCCTTCAAATGTTTTCATAAACACTTTATTTGTTTAAAACTCCTTATTACACTGTAAATTTTACTCTGTATGTTACATTTCAAACTTATTTACAATTGTGTTTCAAACAAATGTTTCTTTATACTAAACTGTTTTATCAAACCCATGCCTTCAAACCGTTTTATAGATTGACATCAAGTTGATCTTTTCTTAGATAATAATTATGTTCAAAGGTTTTACAAAACTTATTTTATTCTTTTATATTATCAATTGCATGCCTATATATGTATAGATATATAAGAAATGTTTAAAAGACTTAGGAAGCCTATCCATCCTATTTCCTTTTCGCGCTTGAGATGTGGTCTGGTGGGACATCGGGTATCCATCCGAAGGTTGTTTAAATATTAGTTATATATCATATGTGAATATATAGTCATAAAGGTCCTTCCAGTTCATCCAATGCCCTTGGATAGCAAGGGTATACATTCATGTCCATACGTACCAGTTAAATTACTGGTAAGCTACCATATGGGTAGTTTAGGAAGATACTAGAACTATTACTAGAACGCGATATCATACAATGAGTCAGTTCATTCATGAGTCAATACTTGCTAGGTAGAGAGAACATACATTACAACTAGAACAATACAATACATTACTATTCTTACTAGATAGAGAGAACATACATTAAAGCTAGAACATTACAGTACATTACTATACCTGCTAGATAGAGATTGAACACACATTATAGCTAGCACACATAGAACATTTCAGTACATTACATATACATGAATGCATTAACATAATGATGATCCACTGTATCGGAGCATGCCTTAAATGTCATGTCCCGCATTGTAGCCAAAGTCTCTTGGAGGGAGAGCGTGAGTTTGCGTATAGATCTATACTGGATTGACTATCCTACACCTTGGTACTAGCTACAGTCGGACCTGCAGGTCTGCGGGTGCCAAACGTCATACCTTTTTTACGACCTACATTTGTCGTTGTTACCCAGTCGATAGTATGGTATAATTAATCACATGATGCCTTAGTATAAATGCGGTTTAAGGTAGTTAGTACAACAGTAGTTCCTATAGCACTACACTACAGTACTACATTAATTTCCCCTTTGCATATATTTAGTGATCTTTTCACTTAAACATTAGATGTAAAAACTATATTTTGTTAATGATAGTTACACTTGGGAAAATTACACACTTTTACAAGAAACGAACATTTAGAATAGTTAGGTCTTGGTAGAAGACTACATTCAGAACAGTCGGATCTTGGTAGAAGACTACATTCAGAGAAGTTAGGTCTTGGTAGAAGGCTACATTCAGAGCAGTTAGGTCTTGGTAGAAGGCTACATTCAGAGCAGTTAGGTCTTGGTAGAAGGCTGCATTCAGAGCAGTTAGGTCTTGGTAGAAGACACCCTTATATAATAGTAGGAATCATAGGGATTTCTAGGGTATTTCAAACATTTACAGTTGTTTTACCAAACATTTTTATACTTATAGTTCATATACATTTTCAATACTTACAATTCGTATACATACAAATTCTTACATACAAATTAAGACACTAAAATACTTATGATCTCACCAACTTTAAAGCTGATACTCGCTTTCAAAATTACTTGTATCCTCAGGTCATCAATAGACAGGTACCGATGCAAGGTTTAGAGAAGATGGAGCTCGTTCAAGACTCATCTTTCATTTTGATTATACTTTAGTGTCTATCATAATTTGTCAGAACACTTGTATTAAAATTATATTATTAATGGAATGGATGATGTTGTTGCTTGTTTACTACTTTTCATTGTTGTGATACTGTACATGACGTCCTCCGCCCCAGAACGTTTCCGCCATTCTTGGTTTTGGGGTGTGACATATTGGTATCAGAGCATTGTTTATAGTGAATTAAGTATATCAACCCATAAAAGATATACTAACTATAAATACATAGGGATTAAAAATACTCTGACCAAGAGTTTATACTTTAAATAATAAAATATTTAATTAAGTATACGTGCCTGCATTCATACTAAAATCAGTGTCACTAGGACAGTACAAAAGAATTACGATTGTTGGCCAACACAGGTGGACTTAGAGACATATAGTCAAAACTGGGAAGATATAGCTTGATCAACTATATTATCCGAGGGTTGACTAGCATGTGCCTAAGTGTAGTTGTGTGGTTGCAACCAGTCTAAAATCTTACCAACCCTACCACAATGAGAACAGTAGAACATAACATTAAACTTAAAATACTAAAGGAGTATTTGGTGTTACTATAAGTACTTTATACTTGAGAACTAAAACGAGATCTTCATTACTAAGTTGATAGTTGCTAAGTGGATACACTAAGGCTATATGTAATTAGGATGCTATAGACTTAGAATCTGTGAAAATTTTACTTTACCCCTATTCTGTGTGAATATGGAGTGAAGGTCACTTATTCGAAGGTCTATCCTGTTTCGATTACATATAACTGGTATGCACTTTACAAATGGCAATGTAGCTAATGAAGATTTTCTACATAATTATCTAGATAGTTCGTCTAATAATTATTTTCTTACCCCAATTCTCGCATAGATAACATGGCTGGACTCCATCCCCACGGCAACCAGTACCTACCGAATGAGGTCATTGATGGATGGTTTCAAGAAGAACCAGAGAATGATCATCCTATCCCTTTGAATGATCACCATGATGAAGACCTTTTGGACGATGCTAACTCCGAACCCGAGGTTGAGAACCTACCCCAAGCAGCTCCCGTTCCAATTCCTAACCCTCGTCTGACTTTTCATGGCCCGACGCCTGAGTGGGTGGAATGCTTGGAAACATGGAGCCAAGGACAAGATCAGCCCATTCCATTTAATGGTGATCGAAGCTTTTATGACCTAAGCAATCGAGGCTCAGTAGACAGAATCTTGCCAATCTTGGTCCGCAGAGTGGCCCAAAATGAGATTCAAGGTAGGACAGACCTACATCAGATCACCGAAGTTGTCGCCGATGCGAGCATGCATACCCTCCGCACCATTCGTCTAGAAGATGCTCGCGAGAGATCTAATAGAAACCATGAAACCATGCTGCAAACACTGGCTGAATCACGATCCGAAGTCATAGAGCTCCGAGTACGCCAGAGGGTGTACGAAAGGCACCTTCTTGATGTGGAACGCTAGTTGGCTGAACTGAGAGTTCACCAGAGGGATGACTGTCGCCATTAGTAGATGCTTTACTTTATTTTTCCTCGTTAAAAGGAATCGTTTTTCTGTCTATGCCCGAAGTGGCATTTTCTATGAAACTATCTTGTACCTTAAGTACTTTTGGTTAGGTCCTTATGCTGTCGAGAACTATCTTCCCTGGATATGATGTAAGACATTTTGCAAGTTCATTTTCGTAAATTTTACGTCATGAATGTCGAAGATATTGACAGTCGACTAACTCCTGTGTCATCCTTATTCAAGTACTCTTATCATACTTTCATTAGAGTCTATCTGAAGCATACTTTTGTCAAGTCATTGGACTATAGTAATTTAACTCCAGAGACATTTCCAAGTCTCTTTTAGTGGTTGGATCATGTTATTCACCACCAACGATACCTCGGCTTGAACGACAAACGTCTTGAGACCATTCTACGTAATCACTTCCACTCAGTACTAGGACTGCATCATAGGGATGTAGGTCAAACATTCAAGATCATGCTCTTACTCTTTACTTGAACAAATCGATGTACACCTTGGGTCAACCAGAACCACTCACAAAATCCTTATCTTTCATGTTACAAAATCATTTCGTCATCCAGAAACAATCAGCCGAGCAACGAAACCTCCACCTTTCCCATGGACACTGCTACCTTTCAAACCATAGTTACAACTGCCGTGATGGCTACCGTGACAGCTATCCTTGCGCACTGTAGCGCTATCAGCACAATTAATACTGATGATGGGATTGAATATTTCGATCGTAGTATCAATCCAGGAAGTCATCAAACGGTAATAGCCACAGGCTCGCAAAGCCGAAAAATAGAGAACAAGAAACGAAAGCGCCGAGCCTAGAAAGAACGCAAGAAATCCCAAAAACTTGCCATGCAACAAAAGCAAGTGGAAACCTCTGCCATCCCTGCACCAGGCAGGCCATACGAGGGAAAACTCCCGAAGTGTGATAACTGTACTTTCCATCATCATGGGGCTTGCCATCAGATGCAATGTTGCAATTGCCTAAAAATAGGGCACCATGCTCGTAGTTGTGGAGCACCGGCATGGCCCATCACTTAATCCCCTAACATCAGAGTCAACCAGGATTATGATGGTGGTGTTAAAACTAGACCCTATGAAAGGAAAATTTCAAAGTGGATGAACAAGAACACTCGTGTCCACGTCACTCTAGCTCGACACATCACTCGCGCTACCAATGCAAGTACTAGCCAGTCATGCCACCAATGCGGTGAGATAGGGCACTTGAAGAAGGATTTCCCTATAGCAAACAACTCTGGCGCAAACGGGAAGATTCTTAGGATCACAGCTGCAAGAGAGCCTACTCCCGAACTCACGTTAATGTAATTTAGGCGTTTCGTTGTAACAGACTTAGGAAACATCCAGAACTAGTGCAACTAGAGTCTTACCTTTTGCGAGATCTTGTCTGTACAAGATGCTCGTTCTGCGTATACTTGTCTTTTGTAGTATACCTTATTCGCAGCAATAGTCTTGTAGAAAATCTAAAGTACTATAACTCTGTTCATGGTTGCACGGTTCCGACATTATCATACAACTAGATTCAATTTGATCCACACCATACCAGCTTCATACGTACATCTCTTTCTTCGAAATCGCCTTTCCAGCGAAGCCGTCATTTCAGAACACCGAAGCACTCATGCATGGAGTACCTCATAGTTCTTCTCTTTTCCAAAGAAATCCCCGGAGTACCACTCGTGCAGTACGTCAAGTTCACCCCAAGGATTCACACGGGTGATCTATCACTGAGGAATGTATACATAAGGGTAATATATAATCAAGGTTCTACAGGTTTAGAATTGATGATTCCACTTTACTTCTTTTTCCCCGATGGGAGAAGAACTTAAAGAAGAATCAGTTATTCAACTACCTTTTCAATCTTAATTATATACAACACGTATACACGATATAGTGATCGTTGAACCAAGTATGAATTCTAATATGAACTTCAGGACGGAGAACTGCCCAAGTCTACGAGTAATCGCATCATCATGTGAACAAACTTAGAACCCAGTATGACTCCTGTAAACAGATCGCCCTACATCTAAACACCTATGAATATACAAGAACAGACCGGACAACTTAGCGAACTACACAGAAATAGAATTGTAAGACTAGGCTTCTCACCCTTGAGAGCCCCGGTCTTATTCTTCCAGAGGTTGACGGATTGCATCGTATGTACCTCAGATATCGAGGACTCCATCAAGGTTTTCCAGTAGAAATCGTTATCTCTGCCTCGCATAGATAAATTAGTTGAGCAAACGCAAAGAAAGAATTTCTTTCAGAAATGGATCTGAGATCCGAATATCACTAGTTCGAGTGTTAGAGAAGGATGTCTGGAAGACTATCTTCCAAACTCGATGCGGACACTTCGAGTCCGTAGGGATACCCTTCGGATAGGACCAATACGCCCATAGTATTCGTGAGCTAAATGAGTAGGGTACGTCTTTCTTACTTGGATCAGTTCGTCATTTATCCATGTAATGACTTACTTATCTACCCTCGTAGTAAGAAGGAACCCGCAGAAACATTACCCTCGGATATACTTTTCGCAAATTTTTCTGAACACGAGTTTTGGAATTGAAGAGTCAAAATTTCCTAAGACACACTATTAGTGATGTGGAAATTCTTCAGTACTCTGTTAATTTATCAAAACCGTTGAAGAATTTGGCGACATCAGAGACGCCGACCAGAATTTGCCAAATTCTAGGTCTTACATACCTACTGTCATAGTTCATCCAGAACTCCTCGCAAAATCAGAGAAACCCTTTCGACTTTGACCCAACAAGGGTGGCTCTTGACTGGGAAGTTTAGCAAGAGAAAGAACCTTTGGAGTCCCAAGTGAGAGACCAAATTCTTTAGGAAGTCTCACTCTGGGAATGGCTTAATACACTACGTAAAGCGTGGAAAGCTAAATCCAAGATAGATAGGACCTTCGAGATTCTTACCGAAATCAGTCCTGTACCTCGCAAACTAGACCTACTTCGCGAACTCAGTAACGTACATTTTACCCTTCGCATCTTGATCTTGAAACCGTACCTTTCCGTTAGGACCCTCGTAAGTTCGACCCGACGAGAATGAGATTAGCGAGATCCTCGCCGTCGTATTAGAATCGTGGTGACCCTCATTCGAGAGGTCAAGCGGACGAAGCAACGCCGTCGCCATTTAGTGAAGGTTCGTTGGGATACCAACCGAGGGCCCGAATTCACTATCTATTAGGAAGTTTCCACCTCTTGACTCGATCATTCATACCTACTTCCTTACCTAAATTCTAATTTTGGGACGAAATTCCCTTTAACAGGGGGATGATGTGACAACTCGAAATTTTCATTCGGCCAAACCCTAAAAGTCAACCACTTCGTATCATAAGTTAATGTCATCATTTCTTATTTTTAAGAAATTTAAAGTTTGTTTGATTCTTTTAATATTATTTTTAAACGAACGGGTGAAAGAAAGTGTCGTCTCTGGTTTTGAAATTTAAAAACCGCAAACGCCTCGTGTCTTAGAACTCGGTAGAAGGTCTTAGTAGAAGACTACATTCAGAGCAGTTAGGTCTTGGTAGAAGGCTACATTCAGAGCAGTTAGGTCTTGGTAGAAGACAACCTTATATAATAGTAGGAATCATAGGGATTTCTAGGGTTTTTTAAACATTTACAGTTGTTTTACAAAACATTTTTACAATTATAGTTCATATACATTTTCAATACTTACAATTTGTATACATACAAATACTTACATACAAATTAAGACACTAGAATACTTATGATCTCACCAGCTTTAAAGCTGATACTCGCTTTCAAAATTACTTGTATCCTCAGGTCATCAATGGACAGGTACTGATGCAAGGTTTAGAAAAGATGGAGCTCGTTCAAGACTCATCTTTCATTTTGATTATACTTTAGTGTCTATCGTAATTTTTCAGAACACTTGTATTAAAATTATATTATTAATGCAATGGATGATGTTGTTGTTGGATTAGTGCCTAAGCCCGTAACCATATTTGGTAAGTACTTGACCTGATTGTGCATGGTCCTTTTGGGTTGCCTTCACCAAAGCAACTTGACTGGAGAAATAATAGATAAAGAGGTTATTATGATTTATTAATATGTTATAAGAATAATATATTAAAGGAGAAATCATATTTTTTTAATTAATATTGGTCAATAATTAATTAAGAATTAATTTTGTGATCAAATGTAATTAATTAAACTAGAGGGGCTGAATTGTAATTATGTGATAGTTACAAAATATGGTAATGGTTATAATAAATATGGGTTGAACGAATTCAAGCAGATAAGGATCCTTGAAATCGTCCAAAGGATAAAAGATAAGGGTTTTCAAGGCTTATCTTATGGTTGCTTGGTGGGCAAGCAACTAGATAAGGATAAGGACTGAAACCTAATCTCTACACCTATATAAATAACCCTAAGGCCATAAGAATTCGTCCATTCCTTGTCTAGGGTTCCTAGAAACGAATTTTATACCTCTTCCCTCTCTCTCTTGCTTCTCCATTTGCTCTTGGTGTTTGTGAACCATTAGAGGAGTGACACTTGTGACTCTAAGCCTTCCAAAGTCAATACAAGGAGATTTGGGATTGTTATTGCTACATAACAATCAAGGTAATATTATAAACCTATTCTTATGTTAATATGATTACTTATATGCTAGAATTAAGGTTTCTTTATGTGTTCATAATGTTGTGTATCTAATAGTGAAATCATAGATCCAATTCTAGGGTTGCATGCACACATAAGATTGTTTGTACAAATCCCTTCAGTGGTATCAGAGCCTTTGGTTAACTTGTTTTCAATTAGTTTGTTCAATTGTATGAACTTGCCATATTAGGGTTTATTGCCAATAAACCCTAGGAGGCTAGGGTTTTTTCGAGATTAGGGTTTGCAAACCCTAATTTGCAAGTGTTTGAATAAGATTTTCAAATCCTTCCTTAAACCCTTAAATTTCGAAATCTAGGGTTTGTTTTAATCCCATGATTTTCGAAATTTGCCTCCTCCCCAAGATAAGATCCTAAATTTTAGGGATTTGGATTATCCCATATCTTGTAATTATCCGCTAGTTGTTATATATGGTAATTATAGATTTTGCATTATCATAACCTTAATTTCGAAATCTAGAGAGATAATTAAGGCATTTAATAATTAAATTAATAGTCTAATTAAAGATAATTATTAAATCAAGAGTTTTAATATTTAAAATTTTTTAATTTAAATGTCATAAATTCAAAAATTTTAAGAGAAATTAAAACTAAATTGTTTTGAAAAGTTTCAAAACTTGCCCTCAAGTTTTGGAATTTAAAAGTTGATTAAAAGTTTAATTAGGATGTTAAATTCTAAAACCCTAGTATTGTTTTGAAAAAGTTCAAATTACACCCTTATGGTTTTATTAATTAATTAAGGTGTATAATTAAAAGAAGTTTAATAAATCCATAAAAGTTTTGGTTTACAGTTAAAAATATAATTGTTATATTAAACCACCTAGTATTTTAAAAGTGTAAAATACACCCTTATACTATGTATGACATTAAAAGTCAAATATTATATGTATAACTAAAATGCTAGTCTTACCGTTAGTAGGGCTCATTCACGAAGCCGATCTATAAGGGGGTATAAGGTTATGGTCTATAAAATGGCCGTTTAATGGGTATCCACTCTTACCCACCGCTTCCTTGATTGGTGGAGGGTCGTTAGCCGAACGGGTAGGATAGGGCAATCCTCTCTTCATTAATAAGTATAATGAATCTGTGTAAATTAACTAAACGCTTTTACAAATTCCCAATCCTAGTAACTTTAGGCAAAATTGAAATTGATGTAATCCCATGAAATTACACTTTGTACCCTTGTTAAGACGTTAGTGGAGCGTGTGTGGTTAACCGACACACTAATTGGGTTCTAAGCAAAGGTGGAAATGGGTGACTCAATGTTTGTCATAGTTCGATGGAGCGTGTGTGGTTTACCGGCACATCGAATAGGTGAATGTAACAATGAGGGCACCATGTACATTTGCAAGGTTATTCACACCCACTTTGTGATCCTCGGCATCCCAGTCACAAACGAAAGGGGCATATCGAGATTTAAACATGCCATTGAAAAGTTCAATGAATCTCAAAGGAAATCTAGGAATTCTTAATACATTTAAAACTTAAGCCTTTATGTTTTCATGGTGAAGAATTAGTGAATCGTCATTCACTTACCTCCAAATTATTTGCATGTTGGATTGCGGCATCCCTCTTCTGATGTGTAAATAATGTTGTTGGATCCTAGCCTTAATGTCTCATTTGGGTGTTTCATTAAGAATGCAATCGACTAACTTGAAATTTCTCCCATTTTGTAGATGTCTGACTCTAACCGTGGTCTTCCCGAATCCCAAGAAAAAGGTTTTCCTGTTGAAAGTAAAAGCTTGTTCCAAAGTGAAGGATCAATGTGGACTAGCTTGATTTCACTCCCTCCTCCTCCTCCCGTTGTTCTCCCCGACCCACAAGATCGAAGATTTGAAAGGTTGAAGATCACCAAAACCCTATTGGCAATGGAAAATGAAGATGGTAAACCCGTGTGTGCTCACGTCCTAGAGATGAAATCACACATTGATAGGTTGATTATGTTGGGTGCGTCTTTTCCCAATAAGTTGGCTGTGGACTGGGTTCTTCAGTCACTCCCTAAATCATATGATCAATTCAAAAGAGAGTATTATATGATGGATCTTGACGCGACCCTCATTGACTTAACTTACATGCTTATTGCTACTGAATCAAAAATGATTTGGTGAAGTAATGGAGCATATTTGTCTGGTAATTCAACCAACCATGCTTCCGTGGAAATTCTAGAAGAACCCACCTATTTCTACTGCCAAGAGAACGGGCAATGGATACGAAGCTGCCCAAAGGACCTGAAGAGTCTAATAGATGAGAGAAAGAAGTATGGCTCTACTTCAGGTATAAAATCCACTATCTAACTCCATTAAATTCCTATTCTTTATACATAATGTGATAAGATTACATTTGCATGTTTTGCAGGATTAGAGAAAAGAGAGGAAGTTTGATGGAAGATCAAGATGAGTCTGATCACGAAGAAATGTATTACGATCGCATGGATTCAAAGATCGGATTTTGAGCTTAAGAAGTTATGATAGATTTGTTAGGAGTATTTGATTACATAGTTTTTCATTCAAATTTTGCATTGTAAGGACATGTTTTCCGCTGCTTTTATAAATAAAATAAATTTTGGTTATTTGTTTATCCTTACAATGGCGTATATGAAAAATTGATGTTTGTGTACTTCTATTATTAGCAAAATGGATTTGATTCTTAATTAGGTTATTTGTGGAAGTGTCAAGAGTTTACCAAATAGGGAAAGTTTCTCATCGCCCAAGTTTCAAGTGGATAGGAACTTGGAATCGTGCAACAAGTATTGCATGATGAATGAAAACTTTCACATTTGGGAAATTTAGACTAATTTATGACAAAGTGTCAATTTAAGGACTAAGAGATTAAGTACACTAGGTCGTACGTTAATCAAGTCTACCACAAGAGTAACAAATATATTCGTCATGATTTCATAAAGTTTAGTGAATATGGTTATACTTATAAGATTGAGTATAATACTGGGTTGATTAAAAGAGCTTCAATCAATAGCAGAACGAATAAGAAGAGTCAAGTAGGCAAAAAAATAAAAGTTTCTCCGCTCTAAGAAGAAGGGAGAGTATCTTTTATTATGTTTTATGATAGGTCTTAATGATTAACAACCATATCTCAATTGATCCTCTAAGTGAGTCTTAGTACAATTTGTATGTCTAAGAAGAGGAATCGGGAATTGTGGAAATGGTTAAATCAAGAAGTCAATCATACTTCGTTCCAATATCAAGTCTTAGAGTTATACTCCAAGATTGTGAATTGAGTGACAAGTCTTAAGAAGGTCTATAACATTCATTAAATGTGGAATTTGGAAAAGGGTTTTCTTATTCTTGCACATTTGAAATTGGTGAGTTGTGATGTCTTGGATAAGACAAAGACCAACTAGGACCAATCATATGAAGTGTTTTGTCTTGATGAAAGCTACACTAACTCTTGAATATTTCTTTGTCAAGAAATGGTTCTTGACAAGAGAATCTTATATGTCATGGAGTCAGTGGGAGTCTTAATTGACTTGAAAAGGTTTCAAGAACAAATCAAGAATAAACCTTATCATTCATCACTAGCACACGACTTGAGGTCTACAACCTATCGTGTTGACACTATTTTTGTTTCTGTGCCATTCCAATTGAGTTAATTATGCATGTGAGTTCTACGAGTTCTCGATGGATTGTATAGGGGCAAGGCACCTTGTTCAATGGAAAGTACATTGAAATGAAGGGTTGGGCTGCTCAATAACTTGGAAGTAATGGTGGGACCCTTGATGGCAAGAAATTAAGAAGAACAAGTTCTATCCATAAGAGTTTGGATTTGTCACTGACATTATCTTGTGATTATGGTTATGACGAATTCACATGGAAGGGGATGTATACACCACAAAATCTAAGTGTCATAAGGTTTCTTTCATTGATGAGAATGATCGTGAGGAAACGCTTTCACTAAGAGAGATTTTGAAGATAACATTATGTATTTTGGGTGTCTCAAATTCAACTATGATTACGGCATACCTCTTCATAGTTCGAATTGTGGGAAATGGAAAATGGGTCTGAACATTTTAGACTTATTGATATGAGTCCTAGAATCATTTAGACATATAGATATGAGTTGTCCAAGGAAAAGTGTATAAGTTTGAGAAGCTTAGATAGAGTCTTATCGAAGCATCTAGTATTAGAAATATGAACTTAAGAAATTGTTTTTTAGAAGTTCAACTGATTTCTGAATACATGTCGAAGCTAGTGGGAGCATAAGTGTTATGTTGGTAAAGAAATAATCATCATGTAAGTGGGAGCATGATTATTATGGTAAGTATTATTAATTATAGAAAACAAGTGTTATGCTTAGCAAAGTCGTAAGGGTTGAAAAGTTATTTTGCTATAATTAAGGGAGAGAATATTGTACTTCGTTTCAAAAATCTAAGGCTTAGATTTAGAAATTTTAATAAATTTAGTCAAAGGATACATAGTGAGTTCTTAAATTTCGATTATGATTATCGCATCCCTCTTCATAGTTCGAATTGTAAGAACGTGACACATAAAAGATTATGGCAGAAGATTGATAGAGTATCGTATCTTTATGTAAGACATTATGCATCATGTCTCATACACTTCGGGTATAGGAACAATTGCATATGCTATAACATTTGACCGTTCTAAAATTTTCCAAATGCCAAGGGCATTAAAAGGGAAAAGGGACTAGAACTGGTTTTGACTGAAATAATTTAACAACTATCAAAGGACGATCCAAAGTTTGCTGAGGATTGGTCGTTTGTGAGTAGTTGGAAGTATGGTATTGAATGGACCATATCGACATTATTATGAATAGATAAGATTCTATTAAGAATGAATTGTCATATGGTAAATATGGAAATGTTTCCATAATTGGGAGTTGGAAATTAAGAATTTATGTCTAGATTAGAAAATTTTATGCAAAAGGATGTTCAAAGGAATGTACTTTGAGTGTGAGACATCACATCTATAGAATTGTTCTGTAACAATTTTTGATAGAGTACCTTGTGATTTCGTTAGCCGAGTCTTTGTGATTTTTGTGTCGTGACTTCACAAGAGAATCATTGCATAGAATATTAGAATTTGACATATTCTAAAAGGTGGCAAGGATTTGGTATTCTTACACTAATTATAAAAATTGGGGATTGTGAAATGAGTTTCATTTGAAAGGTTTTAATTGATCTATTTCACAAAGTATAAAGTTGATTATTTGAAACGTTAAATAATGGATAATGAGTAATCAATATGGTGATTAAATAAAAGTGTTTTATTTATACTCACAAGTTTGGGGTCATATAAGATTAAGTATTATCATTGTGTTTCTCTTTGCATGTTTTGACTTCCAGAATAATTGAGTTTATTAAGAATAATCGAATTATTCAAACGGTCCACAGTCAGTCATACGTTGGAAGTAGGTATGAAAGAAAACTGTCATGAATTGGTTTGTAGATTGTCTAAAGTGTATTGGACATAGAAAAGGTTTGTTGCAATGTTCATGAGTGCTTATGAATATGATTTTGAGCATTGGATTAAACCCACGCTCACCTAGATTGTTTCATGAATTTTGTCACGAGCGATTGGTGAGATGATAATATCTTGTATTCTTGAAACCAAGATGTGTGAGTTGTATCTTGCGAATCGGTTGCACATTGATAATATGTAAACGCACCAGTAACTTGGTGTTATAAAACTTATTGTTGTGTGTGATTTGGTGAGTGAGTACAAGCAAGCATTGAGTCGAAGTTTATCCATTCCTTTTACCCAAAGTGGTATAAAAGCGATATATGTGGGCCCCTCGATGATTTAGTGATGACAAACTTAAATGCTCGGCCGGGCTAGGGATAATTTGATTTGTTCAAGTAGTCAGTCGTCGTAAATTGTAAACCGATAAACAAAACATAGATTGAGAGAATATTTTCAATTCATTTCTCACGTCTATATGATATCTAGAATAGAGGAATATATGATCCCTTGCCTAAAGGATTGGTTACTGATAAGATCAGAGTTCGACAGCTTCTTTGAGAGCTACAATTGCTAATCGAGTTGTACTTACATTTGTGGTTACTAGACTTATCCAAGTGGGAGACTGTTGGATTAGTGCCTAAGCCCGTAACCATATTTGGTAAGTACTTGACCCGATTGTGCATGGTCCTTTTGGGTTGCCTTCACCAAAGCAACTTGACTGGAGAAATAATAGATAAAGAGGTTATTATGATTTATTAATATGTTATAAGAATAATATATTAAAGGAGAAATCATATTTTTTTTAATTAATATTGGTCAATAATTAATTAAGAATTAATTTTGTGATCAAATGTAATTAATTAAACTAGAGAGGCTGAATTGTAATTATGTGATAGTTACAAAATATGGTAATGGTTATAATAAATATGGGTTGAACGAATTCAAGGAGATAAGGATCCTTGAAATCGTCCAAAGGATAAAAGATAAGGGTTTTCAATGCTTATCTTATGGTTGCTTGGTGGGCAAGCAACTAGATAAGGATAAGGACTGAAACCTAATCTCTACACCTATATAAATAACCCTAAGGCCATAAGAATTCGTCCATGCCTTGTCTAGGGTTCCTAGAAACGAATTTTATACCTCTTCCCTCTCTCTCTTGCTTCTCCATTTGCTCTTGGTGTTTGTGAACCATTAGAGGAGTGACACTTGTGACTCTAAGCCTTCCAAAGTCAATACAAGGAGATTTGGGATTGTTATTGCTACATAACAATCAAGGTAATATTATAAACCTATTCTTATGTTAATACGATTACTTATATGCTAGAATTAGGGTTTCTTTATGTGTTCATAATGTTGTGTATCTAATAGTGAAAACATAGATCCAATTCTAGGGTTGCATGCACACATAAGATTGTTTGCACAAAACCCATTAGTTGTTGCTTGTTTACTACTTTTCATTGTTGTGATACTGTACATGACGTCCTCCGCCGTAGAACGTTTTCGCCCTTCTTGGTTTTGGGGTGTGACAGCCACCAACCCCCAGAGAGAAACCCTAAGAGATCTAGAGCATTTTTGAGGAAGGAGAGGCCATTCTTGATCCTTTTGTGGGTGTTTTTGCAAGAAGTAAGTGACCAAGGCAAGAGGAGGTTGAAGGAGGTGCGATATTGGTGGTTTTTGAAGTCATAGAGATTGTATTCAGGTATTATTCTCGGACCTTCTTCAGTTTTGATGTTGATTCTTAGTGTTAGGGTTTTCTAACCCTTTTAGAGGTTGATTAAGTGGAGCATTTGGTCCCTTCTCGAGTTTTTGTTCTGGATCTGGACCCAAAGAGGCCAAAGGCCTTAACCCTTGGAGCTTTATGAGTCTTTTTGGGAGCCATGAGCTAGGGATGTCATTTTTGGGGCTAAATCACCATTTTGGATCATTTAGATGTTATATGAGTGTCAAGGTCCGAACTTTACGTGATTATCATGCTTGGGAAGGCCAGATCTATGATTGTATGGAACAGATCTGACCTCAGGAGTTGTATAGAGTTTGTGCATGGCATGAACTCGCCGAGTCCGAAGAACAGACTCGGCGAGTAGTATGAAGGTTTCCCGTTAATCACTTAGTGAGTGGACTTGCCGAGTTGAGGAATAACTCGGTGAGTCAGGGAGAGTCGGGGGAGTCTGATTTCAAGTTGGAACTCGCCGAGTTGTTCTTGAGATTCGGCGAATTGAGTCGGGGTGGCCCCGCGATTCATGCCAGGTGGAACTCGTCAAGTCAGGGGAAGTACTCGACGTGCCAAGAAAGGGTCTAAGAGAGTCAGTGGACACGTGTAGACTCGCCGAGTCGCCCTAGTGCACTCGACGAGTCGGGTCAAAGTATGACCATTGACCTTGTTGACTTTTAGGGTTGAGTACAGTTGTATTTATGAGAGTATTTACTTTATGTGATTAGCCGGAGGCTAGATCACATTTCTACCGAGTCAGATACTTACCGAGACACCGAGGTGAGTCTTCTCATTATACGTTACCTAGAGTGTTATATTTTGTAGACCAGAGGGTCTTATGTGTTATGTATGAGATTATGTGCTATGTGTTATACGTATGTTGTATGATGTTATAGACTGGACCGAAGGGTCCAACGATACAGACCGGGCCGGAGGGCCCAACGAGCTATGACCGGACCAGAGGGTCCAACGAGCTATGGGACTGGAGGGTCCTGCTGAGACACAACAACTGGAAGGTCGCATTATAGCCTCGAGTGGCGTATATGTTGTATGAGGTATTTTAGGTAACTCATTAAGCATTTATGCTTACAGTTGTTGTGTTATGTGTTTCAGGTACTAGTGATGTGCGCGGGAAGGCGCCGAAATGATTCGTACACACACGCATTGGAGTTTATGTTTGAGATTCTGGGGAGATGTTTTGTGATGATAACATTTAATACAATATGTTTTGACATTATTTTATGAGTAAATGTATGTTTTAAAAATGAAAAATTGTTTTGAAAATTTACGTTGTTACATGGAGAATCGTTAACTGTGCACTTGCAAAAGATGCAAAGATATGTTGATCGTCTTCGCAAGTTAAATGTTAACTTTGGGGAGGATTTGGCCATCAATATTGTTCTTCACTCCTTGCCTTCATGCTACAACCAATTTAGGATGACCTACCACATGAACAAGGAAGAGGTCACCCTAAGCAAACTCCAAGGACTCTTAAGGACTGTTGAGAGCAACCTAAACGACAAGTCTGTTGCACCAACTCCCAATCCGTCCGTTGCTCCTGTTTTGGCTATAGGGCACGGAAGGGGCAAGAAGAGGAAGGCTCCGTAAAAGAGCCACCGCAACGAAAAGTCCCAAGATGGTTCCTCTTCTAGTGGGACCAAGGTTGATCCCGCTAAGCCCAACCCTAACCCGAAGGAGGTAGAGTGCCATCATTGCCACAAGAAAGGGCATTAGAAGAGAAGCTGCCCGGAATATCTGCAAGAATGAAGGATGGAAAGATCAAGCCATCTTTTGCAGGTATATACACAATTAAATATAATGATTCATATCATGCTATTTCGTGGGTTCTTGATACTGGATGTGGTTACCATATTTGTTCTGATTTGCTGGGACTAAGAAGAAATAGGGATGTGGAGCAAGGAAGAATAAATCTAATCATGGGAAACAGAAGATCGTCACCTGCCACCAAGATTGGAGTGTATTCTTTAGTGCTTAGTAATGGATTAGGTTTACATTTAAATAATTTTTGCTACTCGCCAGATATGGCAAGCAACATCATTTCATTTCATGGTTGGTTTAGACAAGGATTTATATATTCGTTTAATAATATGAATGGTTCTATTTATGCTTATCTAAATGGTGTTTTATACTTTGAAGCAATGCCTTGTAATGAAATTTATGAAACTGTTATGGTTGTAGATAACCTAGGAAATGATGTGTTGTGTATGGATTCTTCCAATAGTATGGATAAAGCATGGTTGTGGCATTTCCGTCTTGGACATGTCAACAAGAAACGCATAACCCAACTCCAAAAGGATGGAGTGTTGGAGTCATTCGACCTTGGGGAAGATGACACGTGTGAATCTTGTTTACTTGGAAAGATGATAAAGTCACCCTTCACTGCTACATGTGAGAGGGGTGAGGGTTTATTGGATCTCATACATACCGATGTATGTGGGCCCTTTAGATCCACCACAAAGGATGGAAACCGCTTCTACATGAATTTTACCAATGATTATAGTAGATATGGGTATATTTACTTAATCAAGCACAAATCTGAAACGTTTGAAAAATTCAAAGAGTTCAAGAATGATGTGGAGAATCAATTGGGCAGGAAAATCAAGATGCTTCGATCCGATCGAGGAGGAGAGTACCTAAGTCTTGAATTCCACGACTATCTCAAGGAATGTGGAATAGTTTTGCAATTGATGCCACCTAGGACACCGCAGTTAAATGGTGTGGCAGAAAGGTGCAATCGAACCTTGTTAGACATGGTTCATTCTATGATGATTCGTGCTTCACTACCTATCTCATTCTGGGCGTATGCCTTAGAGACTGCCGCACATATCCTAAACCGAGTCCCGACAAAGAAGGTTGCCAAAACACCTCACGAGATGTGGACAGGGAAAGCTCCCTCGTTGGCACATATCAAGGTTTGGGGTTGTGAAGTTTTCGTAAGACGAGAGACTCACGACAAGCTCGAACCTCGTAGTGAGCGATGTATTTTCATCGGCTACCCGTATAAATCCTTTAGATATCTCTTCTATAGACCGAGTGACAATGTTGTCTTCATTGCGAGAAGAAGGGTTTTTCGAGAACGAGAACTCATAAACCAAGGAGACAGTGGGAGACAAATCGATCTTGAAGAGATTCAAGAGTTGAGTGATGAAGGAACCTCTACCGCTGGCGCTCAACCCGAGGAGGAAACTCCGGTTGAACCAATTGACGACTCATTACTATTGGATTAGTGTCTAAGTCCATAACTATTTTGGTATGTACTTGACCCGATTGTGCATGGTCCTTTTGGGTTGCCTTCACCAAAGCAACTTGATATGATGAATTATGGAGAGAAAGGATTAATTATGATTTATTAATATATTATGAGAATAATATATTAAAGGAGAAATCATATTGTTTAATTAATATTAGTCAAGAATTAATTGATAATTAGTTTTGTAGCTAAAAGAGATTAATTAAACTTAAGAGACTGGAACTGTAATTATAAGATAATTGCAATTGGGCTATGGATTACTTAATAATATATAGGTTGGAAAAATTGTATGGGGAAGCCCATTAGAAATCATCCAAGGGATATACTAAAGGAATCCATGGGCTGCTTAGGGCTTAAGCAGTCAGATTAGGGTTTCCTAGTTGAAAACCCTAATAGCCTACATGTATATCTAGCATCCTTAAGCCCCAAAAACGTGGCCAAGAGTTCTTGTAGGGTTTCTGGATGTTTTGGGCAGCCTCCACTCTCCTTATTCTTCATCCTCTTGCTCTTGGTGTTTGTGAGCTATTAGAGGAGTGACAATTGTGACTCTAAGCTTTCTAAAGTCATTGTAAGGAGGAATTGAGATTGTTATTGCTACATAACAATCAAAGGTAATTCTCTAAACCCTAATTTCAGTTTATAATATGTTAGATCTAAGATTGTAAGTCTTGGATACATTGCATGTACAATAGAGAAACCTAGATCCAAGCATTAGGGTTTGTATGAGTACATATGATTTTTTTATGGCGAGAACCCATCAGTGGTATTAGAGCCTTGATTGGTTTTCTATTGTATGTGATGCTATGTTGAATTATTTACTGAAAATCGATTTTTTGGCTTCTGCCCGACCTGACACGAGTCAGCGGATGAACTCAGCGAGTCTGTCTGACTCGGCGAGTCTGTCTGACTCGGCGAGTCCAGGGGTCAGACAAAGGGAACATCGGGATTTCTTGTTGTTTTGCTGAAGGATTAATACCAAATACATACTTTTATGATAAAATCCGATTTTTATTATATTTGGATGATTATCCTTCATAAAACGAAAGATAAATTCAAATCTTTTGAATAATAGTTTCCTTATATGATAAATATGGATTATTTATATTATTTTGGTAATTATCACATAGGATTAGGTCAAATATAAGGGGTGTTTAAGGAAATTGCCTATAAAATGGCGATAGAATGGTATCCACTCTTACCCACCGCACTCTTGACTATTGGAGGGTCGTTAGCCGAACAGGTAGGATAGGACAGAAACCTTCCATTATAAGTATAATGAAGTATGAAAGTAACTAAATGTTTTACAAATTCCCAATCTTAGTTACTTTAGGCAACAGTGAATTGATGCAATTCCATGAAATTACACTTTGTACCCCTGCGAAGACGTTAGTGGAGCGTGTGTGGTTAACCAGCACACTAAATGGTTCTAAGCAAAGGTGGCAAAGGGTGACTCAATGTTTGTCATAGTTCGATGGAGCGTGTGTGGTTAACTGACACATCGAATAGGTGACTATAACATGTGGGGCCACCATGTAAATTTGCATGGTTATTCACACCCTGTTTTGTGATCCTCGGCATCCCAGTCACAAATCGAGGGGCATATCGAGATTTAAACATGCCATTGAAAGGTTCAATGAATCTCAAAGGATCTAGGAGTTTTTAAAGCATTTAAAACTTAATTTGTTTTTCGTTTTTCATGGTGGAAAATTAGTGAATCGTCATTCACTTACCTTCAAATGTTCTTCATTTTGGGTTACGACATCCTTCTCCTAAGTTGTGAATATTGTGTTGGGTCCTAGCCTTAGTATCTCATTTGGGTGATTTATTAAGGACTCAATCAATCAACTAACTTGAATTTATTTTTCTCCCGTTTTGTAGATGCCAATGTACGACAACTATAGTGAGTTCGTAAGAGAGTACTGTATGGTGAACCATGACGTGACCCTTATAGATCTCACCTACATGCTTATTGCTGCTGAATCAGCAATGGTTTGGCGCACTGGAAAAGCAAAGTTGATTGGTGAATTTGCCTTCCAAATCTCTATGGTTATAGGCAATGGAAATGAAAGGCATGCCATGATCGAAAAGTTTGATCATAAGAGAAAGGAAAAGTCTGAAGTAGTTTCATGTGCTTTTCCAAAAAAGTCAATTTGCTTTTATTGCCAAGAGAAGGGGCATTGGAGACGAAGCTGCCCTATTTACTTAAAAGATCTAAGAGATGGGAGAGTCAAAACGTATGGCTCTGCTTTAGGTAAAATCCATTAACTAACTCTTTTAAGTTCCTATTCTAGATTCTTAATACATAATGTGATAAGATTACAATTGATGTTTTGTAGGATCGAAGAAAAGAGAGGAAGCTTAAGGGAAGAAGTGAGTGAAATCTAATCGTGAAGAAATGGATTTTGATCGCATTACTTGAAGATTAGATTCTTGAGCTACTACTTGGAGTTAGAATAAGATTACTAAGAAATATGTATTAGCATAGTTTTTCAATGAATTGTATTGTATGGACAAATTTTTCCACAATAAAATAAAATTTGTTTTAATGTTATTTATTTATCCTTGCAATGGCGTGTATGAAAAATTGATGTTTGAATGTAGTAATGGATTTGACTCTTAATTATGTTATTTGTGGAAATGTCGAGAATTTACCAAATAGGGAGACTTTCTCATCGCCCAAGTTTCAATTGGATACAAACTTGGAATCATGCAACTTGGTTGCATGATGAATGAGAAATTTCATATTTGGAAATTAGACTAATTCGTTGACAAAGTGTCAAGTGAAGGACTAGGAGATCGAATACACAAAGTTGTGTGTTGATCAAGTCCACCATAATAGTAACAAAGATATTCGTCATGATTTACTAAAGGTTTAGTGAATATGGTTATACTTATAAGATTGAGTATAATTTTGAATTGATTGAAAGAGTTTCAATCACTAGCAGAACGAATAAGAAGAATCAAGTAGGCAGAAAGATAAAAGTTTCTCTATTCTAAGAAGAAGGGAGAGTACCTTTTATGTTTATGATAAGTCTTAATGATTAAGAACTATATATCAATTGATCCTCTAAGTGACTCTTAGTACAATTGTATATTTGATAAAAGGAATCAAGAATTGAAGAAATGGTTAAATCAAGAAGTCAATCATACTTCGTTCCAAAACAAGTCTTAGAGTTAAGATTTTGACATTGAGTGACAAGTCTTAAGAAGGTTTATAACAATCATCAAATGTGGAATTTGAAAAAAGGTTTTTCTTATAACTGCACATTTGAAGTTGGAAAGTTGTGATGTCTTAGGTAAGACAAAGACCAACTAGGACCAATTTTGTTAAACGTTTAGTCTTGATAAAAGCTACACTAACTCTTGAATATTTGTTTGTCGATAAATGTTTATTGACAAAAGAATCTTATCTGTCAAGGAGTCAGTGGGAGTCTTAATGGTCTTGAAATTTTTCAAGAACTAATCAAGAATAAACCTTATCGATCATCACTAGCACACGACTTGAGGTTTACAACCTATCGTGTTGATAGTATCTTATTTCTTCGTCGTTCCAATTGAGCTAATTATGCATGTAAGTTCTATGAGTTCTCATTTGAATGCATAAAAGGCATGCACCTTGATCAATGAAAGGTACATTGATAAGAAAGGGTGAGCTGCTTAACTACTTGGAAGACATGGTGGGCAGCCGTGTTACCATAAGGCAAGAGATCAAGATTGAGAAGGTTCGGTCCATATGAATTTGGATTTGTAGCAACTTTGGTTTTGACGAATTCGCATGGATAGGAACACATACACCATTAAAATCTAAGTATCATAAGATTCCCTCCTTCATGATGATGACTATGAGGAAATGCTTTCACTGAGAGAGATTTTAAGAAGATAGTGATTGTGAAAATTGTATTCTCAAATCCAATTATGGTTACGATATCCATTTCCATGATTTGAATTATGAGATTTAGCAATTAGTCTGAATTGTTTAGACACACATATGAGCCATCTAAGGCAAAGGTGTATAAAGGATTATCAAATCATTAGGTATTAGAAATATGAACTTAAGAAATTCAATAGGTATTGTTTTCTGAAAGTTAAGCTATTTTCTAAATACATGTCAAAGCTAGTGGGAGCATAAGAGTTATGCTTATGTGATAATAGTCATCATAGTGGGAGCATAAATGCTGTGCTTGTATCATTATTATGGCAAGTATTGCAAGTTAGCAATATTAATTAAAGAAAACAAGAGTTATACTTTGCAAAGTCGTAAGGGTTGAAAAGTTGTTTTGCTATAATTAAGGGAGAGAATATTATGCTTCATTTCAAATCTAAAGGCTTAGGTTGTGAAATGTTAATAAATTTAGGATACATAGTGCGTTCTCAAATTTCGATTCTGATTATGGCATCCCTCTTCATAGTTCGAAATGTGAGAACGTGACACATAAAATATTATGGCAAAAGATTGATGAAGTATCGTATCTTTATGTAAGACATTATGCATCGTGTCCCATACGCTTCAAAGCTCGTATCTTTATGTAAGACATTGATTGCAAATGCTATAATATTTGAACATTCTAAAATTTTCCAAATGTCTAGCGCATTTAGAGGGAAAAAGGACAAGAATCGGTTTTGACTAAGATAATTAAACAACTATCAAAGGACAATCCAAAGCTCGCTGAGGATTGGTCGCTTGTGAGTAGTTGGAAATATGATATTGGATGGACCATATCGACATTATTATGAATAAATAAGATTCTATTAAGAATGAGTTGTCATATGGAAAATATGGAAATGTTTCCATATTGGGAGTTGGATATTGAGAGTCTATGATTAGATTAGAAAATTTTATGCAAAAGGATGTTCAAAGGAATGTACTTTGAGTGAGAGACATCATGTCTATGGAATTGTATTGTAACAATCTCAAATAGATAACTTTGTAATTTCATTGGCAATAGTCATTGTGATTTTTGTGCTATGACTTTACGAAAGGATCATTGCATAAAATGTTAGAATCTAGCATATTCTATGAATGGAAGAATTTGATATTCTTACACTTGTGATAAGGATTGGGAGTTGTGAAATGAGTATGATTGGAAATGTGTTCATTTGGTCTATTTCACAAAGTAAGGATCGTAGGTAAACATTGTGTGTATGCTAAGAGCATGGGACAAGCGTAGTAAAAATTCAAGTAAGAAGTTGATTACCCGGAACGACAAATAATGAGTAATCAATATGGTGATTAAATAAAATGTTTTATTTATACCCAGAGTTTGGGGCCATATGGGATTAGTATTATTCTTGTGTTTCATTTTGCATGTTTTGACTTCCTGAATAATTTAATTTGTTCAAAACAGTCAAATTATTCGAACGGGCCACAGTCGTTCATATGTTGGAAGTAGGTATGAATGAAGACTGTTGTGAATTGGTGTGTGGATTGTCTAAAGTGTATTAGACATAAGGAAATGTTTGTTGCAACGTTCATGAGTGCTTATGAATATGATTTGAGCATTGGATTAAACCCACGCTCACTTGGATCACTTCAAGGATTTTATCATGAGTGATTGGTGAGACGATAATATCTTATATTCTTGAAACCGAGATGTGTGAGTTGTATCTTGCGAGTCGGTTACACATTGATAATATGTAAATGCACCAGTAACTTGGTGTTATAAAACATATTGTTATGTGTGATTCGGTAAATGAGTGCAAGAAAGCATTGAATCAAAGTTTATCCGTTCCTTTTATCCAAAGTAGGATGAAAGCGATATATTCGGGCCCCTCGATGATTTAGTAATGGAACCTAAGCGCTTGGCCAAGCCGGGACTAATTTGATGTGATCAATTGTAGTCTGTTGTCAGTCGTCATAAATCGGAGGTCAGGAAATAGTATAGAGAGAATGATTATAATCCATGTCTCAGTCTATACGATATCTAGAATGGAGGAATATATGATCCCTTATTTAAAGGACGCTTCTGATAAGATCAGAGTTGACAACGGCTTTTGAAAGCTACGATTGCATAATAGGATCTGAAGTCATACGCAAAATAGTTATTAGACTTATCCAAGTGGGAGACTGTTGGATTAGTGTCTAAGTCCATAGCTATTTTGGTATGTACTTGACCCGATGGTGCATGGTCCTTTTGGGTTGCCTTCTCCAAATCAACTTGATAGGATGAATTATGGAGAGAAAGGATTAATTATGATTTATTAATATATTATGAGAATAATATATTAAAGGAGAAATCATATTGTTTAATTAATATTAGTCAACAATTAATTGATAATTAGTTTTGTGGCTAAAAGAGATTAATTAAACTTAAGGGACTGGAACTGTAATTATAAGATAATTGCAATTGGGCTATGGATTACTTAATAATATATAGGTTGGACGAATTCTATGGGGAAGCCCATTAGAAATCATCCAAGGGATATACTAAAGGAATCCATGGGCTGCTTAGGGCTTAAGTAGTCAGATTAGGGTTTCCTAGTTGACAACCCTAATAGCCTACATGTATATATAGCACCCTTAAGCTCGAAAAACGTGGCCAAGAGTTCTTGTAGGGTGTCTGGACGTTTTGGGCAACCTCCACTCTCCTTATTCTTCATCCTCTTACTCTTGGTGTTTGTGAGCCATTAGAGGAGTGACAATTGTGACTCTAAGCTTTCGAAAGTCATTGTAAGGAGGAATTGAGATTGTTATTTCTACATACCAATCAAAGGTAATTCTCTAAACCCTAATTTCAATTTATAATATGTTAGATCTAAGATTGTAAGTCTTGGATACATTGCATGTACAATAGAGAAACCTAGATCCAAGCATTAGGGTTTGTATGAGCACATAAGATTGTTCTTATGGTGAGAACCCATCAATTACCTCTTAGACGTTCCGAAAGAATTAGAGTTCAACCCCAGTTCTATGGTTTTCATATTACTACTGAAGGGCACACGTATATTAGTGATGGTACACTAATAAATCTAGATGAACCTAATAGCTATAAGGAAGCTATGGCATGCCCAGAGTCTGTGAAATGGAAAGAGGCGATGGACAACAAGATTCAGTCCATGTATGACAACCAATTTTGGAATTTGGTTGAAAATGTGTCCGGACGTAAGACGGTTGGGTGAAAATGGATCTTCAAGAAGAAGACCGATGTGGATGGGAATGCACACACTTATAAGGCACGATTGGTTGCGAAGGGCTTTACTCAAACACCTGGAGTTGACTATGATGAGACCTTCTCACCATTAGCCAAAATAAAGTCTATAAGGGTGATGCTAGCTATTGCTGCATTTCATGATTATGAGATATGGAAAATGGATGTCAAGACCGCTTTCCTTAACGGGATGTTGGCTGAGGATGTTTACATGGCTCATCCAGAGGGTTTTGTCGATGCCAAGCATCCTAATAGAGTGTGAAACCTTGAGAAGTCCATTTATGGACTTAAGCAAGCATCTCACAGATGGAATCTTTGCTTTGATGAGAAAGTCAAAGAGTTTGGATTTGTATGAAGCGAAGATGAATCATGTGTTTATGTCAAAGCCAGTGGGAGTATAGTTAGCTTCCTCGTTTTGTATGTCGATGACATACTGCTCTTAGGAAACGACATCCCGGCTCTGTAGGAGGTTAAGTCCTGGCCGGGGAAGTGCTTCGCTATGAAGGACCTCGGAGAGGCTTCCTATATTTTGGGAATAAGGATAGTGAGAGAAAGAAGTAAGAGACTAATAGGACTTAGTCAGAATACTTACTTGGATAAGGTACTGAAACGTTTTAGTATGCAAAACTCGAAGAAGGGAGAACTATCGATACAAAGTAATACCAAATTGAGTAAGACTCAAGGTCCGTGTACCGAAGCCAAGATAGCTGAGATGAGCCGAGTACCATACGCTTCCGTAGTTGGCTCAATCATGTATGCTATGACTTGTACTCGCCCTGATGTGGCCTTTGCTTTGAGCATGGTCAGTAGATATCAAGGGAACCCTGGAAAAGCACATTGGATTGCAGTCAAGAGCATCCTTAAGTACCTTCGGAGGACCAAGGAATGGTTTCTAGTCCTCGGAGGGAGTGATGACTTAAGGCTGCAAGGGTATAGTGACGCCAGTTTACAAACCGACAGGGACAACTAACGTTCGCAGTCGGGATGGGTCTTTACCCTTAATGGAGCTGATTCAACGTGCGAATCAGAGTACATTGCAGCGAGCGAAGCATCAAAGGAGGCAATATGGTTGAAGAACTTCATTGGTGACCTTGGAGTTGTGCCTACCATAAAGGAGCCCATGGAAATTTTATGTCATAATGAAGGAACGGTTGCCTTGACCAAGGAACCGAGGGATCATGGTAGATCTCGGCATATCGACAAAAAATATCACTTTATTACACATCGAGTGGAAGAAGGACACCTCGTGGTTAAGAGGATATCATCAGAAGATAACCCAGTAGATCCGTTTACGAAGGGACTGAGTAAGGTTAAGCACTTGCAACATGCTAGGAGTATTAGGCTGAAGGATGATATTAGTTTAGATTAGATAGTTTTAGAAACATGTAATAGATAAATGTAATTGACATTTGATGATTAAATAAAGGAGTATTATTTATAAGTAAAGTTACTGTCTTATGTTAATTGTTTAGCTATTGTTTCACTTTGCATGTTTGACTTCCAGAATAATTGAGTTTATTAAGAATAATCGAATTAATCAAATAGTCCACAATCATTCATATGTTGGAAGTAGATATGAATGAAGATTGTCATGAATTGGTGTGTAGATTGTCTAAATGGTATTAGACATAGCAAAGGTTTGCTGCAACGTTCATCAGTGCTTATGAACAAGTTTTAAGCATTGGAATAAACCCGCGCTTGCTGGAATCACCTTAAAGTGATCGCAAGACGATAATATCATATGGTCTTAAAACCTAGATATATGGTTTATTATTTATTAATTGTTTGTACATTGATAATGCGAAACCGCATCAGTAAATTGATGTCATAAAACGCATTGTTGTGTATAGTTGATTAGTCGATAAGTAAATGCATATAAGTCGAAGTTTATCTGTTACTTTTATCCTAAGAGGGTAAAAGATATATCACGTCCGCTCGATGATTTGATTTGACTCGGGCCTGGTCAGGACTGAATTGATGTGTTCAATTAAGTTCTATGTCGAATAAATCTGAGATCGAGAAAATAGTTGTTGGATAATAAGTATGACAATGTTTCATGAAATCGTCTGCACGATATCAAAACAGAGGATTGTATGATCCTTATCTAAAGGACAGGATATTGATAAGATCAGAGTTGATAGCGTCTTTGAGAGATACGATTGCTAATTGGATTGTGTTTGTGTTTATAGTTACTAGACTTATCCAAGTGGGGAGACTGTTGGATTAGTGTCTAAGGCTGTAACTATATTTGGTATGTACTTGACCTGATTGTGCATGGTTCTTTTGGGTTGCCTTCACCATAGCAACTTGACAAGGTGATTTATATAGAGAGAAGAGATATTATTATTATTATTATTATTATTATTATTATTATTATTATTATTATTATTACTAATGTATTATAGGAATGATATGTTAAAGGAATAATAATATTATTTGATTAATATAAGTCATAAATTAATTAGGAATTAATTTGGTGACTTAAAGAGATTAATTGAATAAAGGGGCATAAACTGTCAAATGTGTGATAGTTGTATTTTGGGCTAAGAATCCTTATGGATATGAGGGTGGACGATTTTAGGGATATGGATCACATAGAAATTGTCCAAGGCATTATCTAGAAGGATCTTTGGATTGCTTTGAGGCTAAGTTATCCAATTAGGGTTTAGGGTGAAACCCTATGAGCTTATAGTATAAATAGACCCATAGGGTTGGAGAAATCGGCTACTCTGTTTTTGAGGAAACCCTGGAGCCGATTTCTCACCCCTCTCCTTCTCTCAAATCATCTTCTTGCTAGTTGGTGTTTGTAAGCTATTAGAGGAGTGAAATTTATGACTCTAAGCTCCAAGAAGAAGAAGGTTTTCAAGCAAGTAACTCAAGGTATTATTCTAGATCTGTTTTCATATGTTTTGATTGTTAGTTTACATTAGATCTAGCCATGAAAGTCTTGCCAAATATTCAAGAAGCAGTGCGGATTCTTAATCAAGACAAACACATCACACAATTGGCCTTAATTGGTCTTTGTTTTATCCAAAACATCACAGCTTACCAATTTCAAATGTAAGAGTATCACATTTGACAAGTTTTTTAAGCCTTCATTAAGACATCTCACTCAAGTTACAATCTTAGAGTATAACTCTAAGAATTCTTTTTGGAACGAAGTATGAATCCTCTTCTTGATTTAACCACTTCAACAATTCATAACTCCTCTTCTTAACTATCAGAATGCACTTAGAGGATGAATTGTGATAAGGTCTCAAAATCATTAAGATGATCTTAAAACATGATACTAAAGTACTCTCCCATCTTTTTAGATTTAAGAAACTTTCATCCTTCTGCCTAATTTGATTCTTCTTATTTGTTCTGTCATACATTGAAACTTTTCCAATGTCTCGGAATTATACTTATGCTTGTAAGTATAATCATATTTACTAAACCTTAGTAAATCATGACGAATAGTCTTATCCATCTTTTGTGGTGAACTTTGGCTAGTGCACAAGAATGTGTACTTGATCCCTTAGTCCTTCTCTTGAGTCACATATACATGCGAACACGGAACTAGTCTTAGATTTCCAAAGTTGAAAATTCTCATATATCACACTAAACACCTTGTATGATACCAAGTTTCGGTCCAATTGAAACTTGGGTGATGAGAATCTTTCCTTATTTCGTAAATTTAGACACTACCACAAATTGAAGAATCAAATTCATATTTCCAATATTGCTAAAAGCATACAAACATCAAGTTTTCACGAATGCCATTGTAAGGAGATAAAATAAAGTAAAACAAACATTTATTTATTTTAAAATGCGGAAAAAACTTTTTCCCTACAATGTAACTTGAAAGGAAAACTATGCTATTACGTGTTTCCTAGCAATCTATCATAACCCCTAAGAAGTAGCTAAGGAATTCAATCTTCAACCAAGCGAAAGAAATCCATCTTCGCAATCAAATTCAACATACACTTTCTTTAAGTTTCCTTCCCTTTGCTTGATCCTCCTAAATATCAAAATGCAACCCAGTCAAATTTTGGTATTAAGAATCATCAACTAGGAACTTAACAGAGTTAGATAGTGGATTTACCTAAAGCAAAGCCAAACTTTTGATTCTTCTGTCTTTCAGGTAGCTTGGGCAGCTTCGCTTCCAATGCCCCTTTTCTTCACACTGAGAACATATAGACTCTTTGGGAGTGGTACATAGGCTATCCCAAACTTTGACTTTCTCTTTACCTTCCGGTCAACCGGGTTGACCAAGGCCAATCCATTTCCATTGGGAAGAGAAAGTTTTTCTAAACTTCCAATGTCACCGTTGTCCATGTCCATGGAAGGTTTGAGAAATAGACCTTCCATCCATATTTTCTTGACTATTGTACCAAATCATTTATGATTTACCAGCAATAAGCAAATAAGAAAGATCCATTAGGGTCATGTCATGATCTGTGACATAGTAGTCTTTCTATATGACTCAGGAAGTGACTGAAAGACTCAGTCAATAGCCAACTTCCTTGGGACAACGAAACCCAACATTCTCAACCTGTCACTGTGTGACTTCAGTCCTAAGACATGAGTGCACACAGGACTTCCAATTTTATGTTTTATTGTGAGTAGGGATTGAGTGATCTTAAACTTTTCAACTCCTTACACTTGTGGGTCAGGGAGAATAATTGGAGGAGGTGGAGGAAGAGAAGTATGACTTCCATGAGCCAAACTCTGGAAGTCATATTCATTAGGAAAGCTTGATTTGGGAAGATCATTGTTGTCTAAACCAGAAATCAACAATGGGAGAAATTCAAGTAAAGTTGATTTAAGTCCTTAAGATAACACCCAATATGAAATATTAAGGATAGGACCCAACAAACTGTTTTATAACTTGGAAGAGGGATGTCGTAATCCATGCTATAAAATATTTGATGGTAGGTGAATGGCGATTGACCAATTTCCACCAAGATAAACAAAAGTATTATTAGGTTTTGAAACTCCTAGATTCTTTTGAGATTCATTGAACTTTTCAATGGCATGTTTCAATCTCGAGTGTGCCCTTCAGGTTTTGTGATTGGGATGCCGAGGATCACAAAACAAGGTGTGAAGTAACCATGCAAATATACTTGGTACCCTTAATATTTACCCCTCAATCGATGTGCCAGTGAACTACACACGCTCCACCGATACTATGATAAATATTAAGTTACCCTTGCCTACCTTGTTAAATCCAAGTTAGTGTGCTGGCTAACCATACACGCTCCACTAACGGCTTAAAAAAGTGCATAGTGTAATTTCATGGATTAGCACCTTATTCACATTTTCCTTAGTAACTAAGATTGCGAATTTAGAAATGATTAGTTACTTAGTATTTATCATTAATACCTTTAATGAAGGGAGAATTATAGTCGTTGTCGTTCCCGTTTGGCTAACGACCCTCCACCGGTTAAGGAAGCGGTGGGTGAGAGTGCACACCCATTAAACTGCCATTTTATAGGCAGTAACCTTATACCCCCTTATAAACCGACTTCTTGAATGAGGCCTACTAATGGTAAGACGACTTTTTATTCTTATACATATATAAATATTATTAAACTTATAATATTATAAAGTATAAGGGTTCAATTTTAACTTTTTTAAAATTCTAGGGATTGGAACTAAAGTTTTAGTTCTGACTTTACATGTTCCAAAACTTGAGGGCAAGTTTTGTAAACTTCCAAAACTTTTCATTTCTCATAACTTATGAGTTAAAGGCTTATTAAAATGAGTGACTTTTCATCTCATGTAACCATTGTGTTCTTTTAATGGATTTAATGACTTGTGACTTTTGGTTATCCATAACTTGAGTAAAAGTTATGGACTCCATTAGAACACATAATGATCTAGAATTAAACTACCAAGAAGGTTACAAATAATTCCTTTGATCATCTAAGCTCATAAGTTCAAGAACTTGCATGTCAACAATTTCATGAATCATAAAATTAACCATATAAAACTTGAAATCATTACTGTCACACCCCAAAACCAAGAACGGCGGAAACGTTCTGGGGCGGAGGACGTCATGTAAAGTATCACAACAATGAAAAGTAGTAAGCAAGCAACAACATCATCCATTGCATTAATAATATAATTATTATACAATTGTGTTCTGTCAAATTTTGATAAACACTAAAGCATAAATCAAAATGAAAGATAAGTCTTCAACGAGCTCCATCTTCCCTAATCCTTGCATCGGTACCTGTCTAAGATGACCTGAGGATAAAAGTAATTTTGAAAGAGAGTATCAGCTTTGAAGCTGGTGAGATCATAAGTATTTTAGTGTCTTAATTTGTATGTAATTGAACTGTAAATGTAAAATGTTTGTAAAACAACTATAACGTTTGAAAAACCCTATAAATCCCTATGATTCCTACTATTATATAAAGTGTGTCTTCTACCAAGACCTAACTATTCTCAATGTAGTCTTCTACCAAGACCTAACTGTTCTAAATGTTCGTTTTCTGTAAAAGTGTGTATTTTTCCCAAGTGTAACTATCATTAACAAAATATAGTTTTTACATTATATATTTAAGTGAAATGATCACTAAATATATGTACAGGGAAAATTAATGTAGTGCTAAAATGTAGCGCTATAGGAACTACTGCTGTACTAACTACCTTAAACCGGATTCATATTAAGGCATCATGTGATTAATTGTAGCATACTATCAACTGGATAAACAACGACAAATATAGGTCGTAAAAGAAATGACGTTTGGCACCTGCAGACCTGCAGGTCCAGCTGTAGCTAGCAGCAAGGTATAGGATAGTCAATCCAGTATAGATCTATACGCAAACTCACGCTCTCCCTTCAAGAGACTCTTGCAACAACTCGGGCCATGGCATTGAAGGCATGCTCCGATACAGTGGATCACAATTATGTCAACGTATTTATGTATATGTAATGTACTGTTACTCGTTCTAGTATAGTTGTATATGTACTCATAGTAATGAAATGTTCTAGCTGTAATGTATGTGCTCTCTATCTAGCAAGTATAGTAATGTATTGAAATGTTCTAGATGTAATGTATGTGCTCTCTATCTAGCAAGTATAGTAATGTACTGAAATGTTCTAGCTGTAATGTATGTGCTCTCTATCTAGCAAGTATAGTAATGTACTGAAATGTTCTAGCTGTAATGTATGTGCTCTCTATCTAGCAAGTATTGACTCATGAATGAACTGACTCATTGTATGATATCGCGTTCTAGTAATAGTTCTAGTATCTTCCTAAACTACCCATATGGTAGTTTACTAGTAATTTAACTGGTACGTATGGACATTGATGTATACCCTTGCTACCCAAGGGCATGGGATGAATTGGAAGGACCTTTATGACTATATATGTACACATGTTATATAACTAATATTTAAACGACCTTTGGACGAGTACCCGATATCCCACCAGACCACATCTCAAGCGCAAAAAGGAAATAGGGTGGATAGCCTTCCTAAGTCTTTTAAACATTTCTTATATAACTATACATATAGAGACATGCGATTTATAATATAAAAACATAATTTAGTTTTGTAAAACGTTTGAACATAATTATTATCTGAAGAATAAACTGTTTGGTACAACGGCTAATAAGTATTAACTAATTTGAATGTTGCTTATTAATCACGTGTGATTGATATAATATGTAGCATGATTCTACTTGTATTCCCCCCATAAAACATTTAAAATAGTTAAAACATTGATTAAGGGGTATGAACTCACCTGTCGTGGGTGATACGGATGAACTGAAGAGGTAGGACCGCTAAGTGTCAAGTGAAGTCTTGAACACACTTATGATCCGAGTTAACATATAATTTCACATATATGTAACAAATTAGTCTATAAACAACTAATAAACAAGTCAAGACACCCTAGGACATGCTAAACACCTTTAGCGAGTGTTATTAGCCTCTAGGATTGCATCTAACTGTTTGTAGGGAAGCTATTGTGTGTAGGGCTCAAGGAAAACTCCGCCATGAAGTTCACGGCCCTAATAACACTACCAAATGAGTTTACGGTCGTAAACTCATGAGTTTACAGCCGTGAACTCATACCTATGTGTCCATTTGATGTTTGATTCTCTATAAGGCCCTAATAAGCATTTCTACTTAATGGCTTGGTCTATGGAAGAATTTAGGGCATAACATAACTCCTTTTAGGAGTTTACGGCCCTGGGACCATATTCCCTTGGATTTTACGACCGTAAAATCCCTTGGAATGATGTTTTTGATTCTTTCAAGTTCCATACTCACATAGGATATGTTCTAGGCAATTGTTCAAGGCTCTAGGAGGAATTATGGCACCATTTATTGGAGTTCACGGCCCTCGAACATTTTGGGCCGTGAACACCCTTTTCTTGGTGTTCTAATGGTGTTTTCTTGCCCCAAAAACACTAGAGTACTTGTCCTAATTTGTCTCTTGGGTTAAGGAAGATTTTCAAGGCATTTTGACACCTAAACATGGAGTTCACGGCCCTGGAACACCCTTTGCCGTGAACTTACTTTTCATCCTTGATTTTAATTTTTTTGTGGTCTAAAACATGTAATGCTAGTCCCTATGTTGAGTTCTAAGGCTTTGAGGGATATTGGGACACTTTTGGCCCTTAAAATGGAGTTTACTCTCCGCATGTTCTTGGGCGGTAAACTCCCAAATCTTGGGGTCTTGATCCGATTTTGATGTTTTCTAGTCATATACACACTAGCATACAAGCCTAAGGTAGTTACCTAACATGGGGAAAAGACTAGGTAGCATTTAACCCACATATAGGAGTTTACTCTCCAAGAACATTCTTGGGCGGTAAACTCCCGAATCTCACAGATTTTCTATGTAATGTAAGTTATTAAGCATATTATAAGCATTATAAGACAACTAGAAAAGTGTACTCACGATTTGGGATAAAAAACCCGAAGATCCGTAAGAGAGAAAATGACTTTTATCTAGTTGGAAATGTAACTAATGACATAATTTGGTTCAGAATTCTCTTTATAGTCCTGAGATATTTCTGGGCAGAAAATATTTTTATTCCTGAAATGATTTCTAATATAACAGACAGTTGGAATAACAGTGTTGCACAAAACCCTAGTGCATCCACTCTCCTGATATCTCCTTAAGTATAAATCCTGAAAAACTGCCAAACTTATACCCGAAGTCTGGAATTTCACTGAAACTGTTCTAACTTCTATAGGCTTGATGTGGATTGTTCAGAATGGAAATTTCAGGTTGTCACATCATCCCCCTGTTAAAGGGAATTTCGTCCCGAAATTAGAATTTAGGCAAGGAAGTTCGTACGAATGATCGAGTCGTGAGGAGAATACTTCCTAATCGATTGGTTCTAGTGCTCCTAAGCGAAATCGGGTTCTCGGTTGGCATTTCAAGGAACCTTCACTAACTGGTGACAGCGTTGCTTCGTCCGCCTGGCCTCTCGGTCGAGGGTCACTACGGTTCTAATACGAAGGCGAGGATCTTGACGAGTGGACTTACAAGAGTCCTAACGGAAAGGTATGGTTTCACGATCGAGACGCAAAGAGTAGAATGTACGTTACTGAGTTCGCGGAGTAGGTCTAGTGTGTGCGAGGCACAGGACCGATTCTGGTAAGAATCTCGGAGGTCCTATCTATCTTGGATTTAGCTTTCCACGCTTACGAAGCGTATTAAGCCGTTCCCAGAGTGAGACTTCCTAAAGAACTTAGTCACTCACTTGGAATCTCCAAGGTTTCTTTCTCTTGCTTAACTTCCCAGTCAAAGGCCACCCCTTGTTGGGTCAAGGTCGTATGGGTTTCTGTAATTTGCGAGGAGTTCTGAATGAACTATGACAGTAGGTCGGTAAGACCTAGAATTTGGCGAATGACTGTCGGTGTCTCAGGTTTCGACAAAGTCTCAACGGTTTTGACAAATTGTAAGAGTACTCAAAATTTCCCGCATCACTATAGTGTGTCGTAGAAATTTGACTCCTCAATTTCAAAACCCGTGCCTAGGGAACTTCGCAAAAAGTTCCGCTGAAGGAAATGTTTCCATGGGTTTCTTTTTACTACGAGGGTAGATAAGTAAGTCATTACATGGAGAAATGACGAACTGATCCAAGTAAGAAGGACGTACCCTACTCATTTAGCTCATGAAAACTATGGGCGTATTGGTCCTATTCGAAGGGTATCACTACAGACTCGAAGTGTCTGCATCGAGTTCGGAAGATAGTCTTTCGGACATCCTTCCCTAACACTCGAACTGGTGATATCCGGATCTCAGATCCATTTCTGAAAGTAATTCTTTCCTTGCGTTTGCTCAACCATTTCATCTATGCGAGGTAGAGATAACTATTTCTAATGAAAAATCTTGACGGAGTACTCGATAGCCGAGGTACATACGATGTGATCCGTCGATCTATGGAAGAATATGATCGGGGTTCTCCACGGTGAGAAGCCTAGTCTTCTAATTCTATTTCTGTGCGGTTTGTTAAGTTGTCTGTACTGTTCTGGTATCTCCGTAGGTGTTTAGACTATAGAGCGATCTGTTTACAAGAGTCGTACTGGGTTCTAAGTTTGTTCACATGACGATGCGATTACTCGTAGGCTTAGGCTGTTCTCCGTCCTGAAGTTCATATTAGAATTCATACATTTTTTCACAATCACAATCTCGTGTATACGAGTCGTATATAATTATGATTGAAAAGGTAGTCGAATAACTGATTCTTCTTTAAGCTCACTTCCTTTCGAGGAAGAAGAAGTTAAAGCGGAATCATCAATTCTAAATCTGTAGAACCTTGATTATATATCCCTCTTATGTATACATTCCTCAGTGATAGGTCAATCGCATGAATCCTTGGATTAAACTTGACGTACTACACGTGTGGTACTTCGGGGATTTCTTCGGAAAGAAAATAACTAAGAGCTACTCTTGGCATGAGTACTTCGGTGTTCTGATATGACAGCTTCGCTGGAAAAGTGATCTAGAAGAAAGCGATGTAAGTATGAAGCTGTTTTTGTGAGGATCTAATTGAATCGAGTCGTATAATAATGTCGAAATGATACTGAAACTTAAAGACATTAGATTTGAACATAAGACGTTTTACAGACAAAACACAACCGTGCAACCATCAACAGAGTTACACTACTTTAGACTTACAACAAGACCATTTCTACGAATAAGATATACTACAAAAGACAAGTATACGTAGCACGAGCATCCCTATAAAGACATGATCTCGCGAAAGGTAAGACCCTAGTTGCACTAGTTCTGGATAGTTTATAAGTCTGTTACAACAAAACGACTTAATTACATTAACGTGGGTTCCGGACCAGGTTCTCCTGCAGCTGTGATCCTGAGAATCCTCCCATCTGCGCCAGAGTTCTTTGCTATAGGGCAATCCTTCTTGACGTGCCCTATCTTACCGCATTGGTGGCATGACTGGCTAGTACTTGCATTGGTGACGGGATTGCGGTGTTTAGACAGTGTTATGTGGACATGAGTGCCTTCCTCATTACTCCACCTTGGAAATTGCTTCCTAAAGTGTTCGGCTTTATCACTACTCTCGTGAGTAGGGATGGTCCAGATGAAAGGGACTTGAGTGATGGGTCGTGCCGGTGCTCCACAGCTACGAGCATGGCGCCCTATTTTTAGGCAATTGCAACATTGCATCTCATGGCAAGCCCCATGATGACGGAAATTATACTTATCACACTTCGGGAGTTTTCCCTCGTATGGCCTGCTCAGTACGGGGATGGAAGGGGTTTCCACTTGTTGCTGTTGCATGGCAAGTTTTTGGGATTTCTTACGTTCTTTCTGGGCTTGACGCCTTCATTTTTTGTTTTCTGTCTTGCGGCTTTGCGAGCCTGTAACTGTTACTGTTTGTCGACTTCCTGGATTGATACTATGATTGGAATCTTCAATCCCAACATCAGCATTGCTTGTGCTGATAGCGCTACGGTGCGCAAGGACACCTGTCACGGCAGCCATCACGGCAGTTGTAACTGCGGTTTGGAAGGTAGCGACGTCCATAAGAAAGGTAGAGGTTTCGTTGTCCGACTGATTGTTTCCGGATGACGATATGATTCTTTAATACGAAAGATAAGGAATTTGTGAGCGATTCTGGTTGACCCTAGGTGTACGGCGATTGTTCAATCAATGAGTAAGAGTATGTTCTCGAAATTTTGACCTACATCCCTATGATGCAGTCCTAGCACGGAAATGGAAGTATGATCGCGAAGGTTTGACCTACATCCCTATGATGCAGTCCTAGTAATGAGTAGAAGTAAGTTCGTAGAATGGTCTCAAGACGTTTGTCCTTCAAGCCGAGGTATCGTGGGTTGGTGAATAACAAGATCCAACCACTAAAAGAGACTTGGAAATCTCTCCAGAGCTAAATTACTGTAGTCCAATAACTTGACTAAAGCATGTCTCAGATAGACTCAAATGAAAGAATGATAAGTGTACTTGAATAAAGAATGACACATAAGTTAGCCGACTGTCAAAATATTTGATATTCATGACGTAAAAGTTCGGGAAAATGACCTTGTAAAGGTCTTACATCATATCCAGAGAAGATAGTCCTTGACAGCATAAAGACCTAACCTAAATTACTTACAATACAAGATAGTTTCATAGAAAATGCCACATCAGGCATAGACAGAAAAACGATCCCTTTTAACAAGGAAAAATAAAGTAAAGCGTCTACTATTGGAGACGGTCATCCCTCTGGTGAACTCTCAGTTCACCCAGTTGACGTTCCATGTCAAGTAGGTGTCTTTCGTACACCCTTTGGCGTACTCGGAGCTCTATGACTTCGGCTCGTGATTCAGCCAATGCTTGCAGTAGGGTTTCATGGTTTCTCTCTGATCTCTTGCGAGTATCTTCTAGACGAATGGTGCGGAGGGTATGCATTCTCGCATTAGCGACAACTTCGGTAATCTGATGTAGGGTTGTCCTGCCTTGAATCTCATTTCGAGCCACTCTGCGGACCAAGATTGGCAAGGTTCTGTCTGTTGAGCCCCCATTGCTCAGGTCGTAAAAGCTTCGGTCGCCATTAAATGGCATGGGCTGATCTTGTCCTTGGCTCCATGTTTCCAAGCATTCCACCCACTCAGGCGTCGGTCCATGAAAAGTTGGACGAGGGTTAGGAATTGGAAAGGGAGCTGCTTGGGGTAGGTTCTCAACCTCTGGTTCGGAATTAGCATCGTCTGAAAGGTTTTCATCATGGTGATCATTCAAAGGGATAGGATGATCATTCTCTAGTTCTTCTCCAAACCAACCAGCGATGACCTCATTCAAAAGGTACTGGTTGCCATGGGGATGGAGTCCAGCCATGTTATCTATGCGAGAATTAGGGTAAAAAATAAGTATTAGACGGACTATCTAGATAATTATTTAGAAAATCTTCATCAATTACATCACTATTTGTGAAGGGCATACTAGTTATATGTAATCAAAACAGGATAGGCCTTCGAATAAGTGACCTTAGCTCCATATTCACAAAGAATAGGGGTGAAGTAAAATTTTCATAGATTCTAAGTCTATAACATCCTAATTACATATAGCCTTAGTGTATCCACTTAGCAACTATCAACTTAGTAATGAAGATCCCGTTTTAGTTCTCAAGTATAACGTACTTATAGTAACACCAAATACTCCTATAGTATTTTAAGTTTAATGTTATGTTCTATTGTTCTCATTGTGGTAGGGTCTGTAAGATTTTAGTTTTGCTGCAACCACACAACTACACTTAGGCACATGCTAGTCAACCTTCGGATAATATAGGTGATCAGGCTATATCTTCCCAGTTTTGACCATATGTCTCTAAGCCCACTTGTGTTGCCCAACAATCGCAATTCTTTTGTACTGTCCTAGTGACACTGATTTTAGTATGAATGCAGGCATGTATACTTACTTAAATATTTTATTATTTAAAGTATAAACTCTTGGTCAGAGTATTTTTAATCCCTTATATATTTATAGTTAGTATATCTTTTATGGGTTGATATACTTAATTCACTATAAACAATGCTCTGATACCAATCTGTCACACCCCAAAAACAAGAACGGCGGAAACGTTCTTGGGCGGAGGACATCATGTACAACATCAAAACAATGAAAAGTAGTAAACAAGCAACAACAACATCCATTGCATTAATAATATAATTATTATACAATTGTGTTCTGTCAAATTTTGATAAACACTAAAGCATAAATCAAAATGAAAGATGAGTCTTCAACGAGCTCCATCTTCCCTAATCCTTGCATCGGTACCTGTCTAAGATGACCTGAGGATACAAGTAATTTTGAAAGCGAGTATCAACTTTGAAGCTGGTGAGATCATAAGTATTTAAGTGTCTTAATTTGTATGTAAGAATTTGTATGTAATTGAATTGTAAGTATTGAAAATGTATATGAACTGTAAATGTAAAAATGTTTGTAATACAACTGTAAACGTTTGAAAAACCCTATAAATCCCTATGATTCCTACTATTATATAAAGTGTGTCTTCTACCAAGACCTAACTGTTCTCAATGTAGTCTTCTACCAAGACCTAACTGTTCTAAATGTTCGTTTTATGAAAAAGTGTGTAATTTTCCCAAGTGTAACTATCATTAACAAAATATAGTCTTTACATTAAATATTTAAGTGAAATGATCACTAAATATATGTACAGGGAAAATTAATGTAGTACTAAAATGTAGCGCTATAGGAACTACTGCTGTACTAACTACCTTTAACCGGATTCATATTAAGGCATCATGTGATTAATTGTACCATACAATCGACTGGATAAACAACGACAAATGTAGGTCGTAAAAGAAATGACGTTTGGCACCCGCAGACCTGCAGGTCCGGCTGTAGCTAGCAGCAAGGTGTAGGATAGTCAATCTAGTATAGATCTACACGCCAACTCACGCTCTCCCTTCAAGAGACTCTGGCAACAACTCGGGCCATGGCATTGAAGGCATGCTCCGATACAGTGGATCACAATTATGTCAACGTATTTATGTATATGTAATGTACTATTACTTGTTCTAGTATAGTTGTATATGTACTCATAGTAATGAAATGTTGTAGTTGTAATGTATGTGCTCTCTATCTAGCAAGTATAGTAATGTACTGAAATGTTCTAGTTGTAGTGTATGTGCTCTCTATCTAGCAAGTATAGTAATGTACTGAAATGTTCTAGCTGTAATGTATGTGCTCTCCATCTAGCAAGTATTGACTCATGAATGAACTGACTCATTGTATGATATCGCGTTCTAGTAATAGTTCTAGTATCTTCCTAAACTACCCATATGGTAGTTTACTAGTAATCTAACTGGTACGTATGGACATGGATGTATACCCTTGCTACCCAAGGGCATGAGATGAACTGGAAGGACCTTTATGACTATATATGTACACATGTTATATAACTAATATTTAAACGACCTTTGGACGAGTACCCGATATCCCACCAGACCACATCTCAAGCGCGAAAAGGAAATAAGGTGGATAGCCTTCCTAAGTCTTTTAAACATTTCTTATATAACTATACATATAGAGGCATGAATTTTATAATATAAAAGCATAAATAAGTTTTGTAAAACCTTTGAACATAATTATTATCTTAAGAAAAGATCAACTTGATGTCAATCTATAAAACGGTTTGAAGGCATGGGTTTGATAAAACAGTTTAGTATAAAGAAACATTTGTTTGAAACACAATTGTAAATAAGTTTGAAATGTAATATACCGAGTAAAATGAGTAGTTTAATAAGGAGTTTTAAACACATAAAGTATTTATAAAAAACATTTGAAGGAAACTGTTTGGTAAAATGGCTAATGAGTATTAACTCATTTGAATGCTGCTTATTAATCACATGTGATTGATATAATAAGTAGCATGATTCTACTTGTATCCCACCCCATAAAACATTTAAAATAGTTAAAACATTGATTAAGGGGTATGAACTCTCCTGTTGTGGGTGATACGGATGAACTGAAGAGGTAAGACCGCTAGGTGTCAAGTGAAGTCTTGAACACACTTATGATCCTAGTTAACATATAATTTCACATATATGTAAAAAATTAGTCTATAAACAACAAATAAACAAGTCAAGACACCCTAGGACATACTAAAAACCTTTATCAAGTGTTATTAGCCTATAGGATTGCATCTAAGTGTTTGTAGGGGAAGCTATTGTGTGTAGGGCTCAAGGAAAACTCCACCATGAAGTTCACGGCCCTAATAACACTACCAAATGAGTTTACGGTCGTAAAATCATGAGTATACGGCCATGAACTCATACCTATGTGTCCATTTGATGTTTGATGCTCTATAAAGGCCCTGATAAGCATTTCTACTTAATGGATTGGTCTATGGAAGAATTTAGGGCATAATATGACTCCTTTTAGGAGTTTACGGCCCTGGGACCATATTCCCTTGGAGTTTACGGCCGTAAACTCCCTTGGAATGATGTTTTTGATGCTTTCAAGTCCCATACTCACATAGGATATGTTCTAGGCAATTGTTCAAGGCTCTAAGAGGAATTATGGCACCATTTATTGGAGTTCACGACCCTGGAACAATTTGGGCCGTGAACACCCTTTTCTTGGTGTTCTAATGGTGTTTGCTTGCCCCAAACACACTAGAGTACTTGTCCTAATTTGTCTTTTGGCTTAAGGAAGATTTTCAAGGCATTTTGACACCTAAACATGGAGTTCACGGCCCTGGAACACCCTTGGCCGTGAAGTCACTTTTCATCCTTGATTTTAATTGTTTTGTGGTCTAAAACATGTAATGCTAGTCCCTATGTTGAGTTCTAAGGCTTTGAGGGACATTGGGACACTTTTGGCCCTTAAAATGGAGTTTACTCTCCGCGTGTTCTTGGGCGGTAAACTCCCAAATCTTGGGGTCTTGATCCGATTTTGATGTTTTCTAGTCATATACACACTAGCATACAAGCCTAAGGTAGTTACCTAACATGGGGAAAAGACTAGGTAGCATTTAAGCCACACATAGGAGTTTACTCTCCAAGAACGTTCTTGGGCGGTAAACTCCCGAATCTCACAGATTTGCTATGTAATCTAAGTTAGTAAGCACATTATAAGCATTATAAGACAACTAGAAAAGTGTACTCACGATTTGGGATAAAAAACCCGAAGATCCGTGAGAGAGAAAATGACTTTTCTCTAGTTGGAAATGTAACTAATCACATAATTTGGTTCAGAATTCTATTTATAGTCGTGAGATATTTCTGGGCAGAAAATATTTTTATTCCTGAAATGATTTCTAATATAACAGACAGTTGGAATAACAGTGTTGCACAAAACCCTAGTGCATCCACTCTCCTGATATCTCCTTAAGTGTAAATCCTGAAAAACTGCCAAACTTATACGCGAAGTCTGGAATTTCACTGACATTGTTCTAACTTCTATTGGCTTGATGTGGTTTGTTCAGAATGGAAATTTCGGGTTGACACAATTACCATATCAAAAAATTGTTTTTATAAGTCCAAAACAGTTTAAGATATTCATTCTAGACCAATTCTAGCACCAAAACTCGAAGATATGCTGTCATAGGGTCCAACTCGCCGAGTGCATGAACCAAATCGACGAGTTGGTTGCATTTTGCCTTGGACTCATCGAGTCCACTAGCGAACTCGGAGAGTCCACTATCCAGACAGCAATATCACTTCGATTTTTCAACAATTGCATCAAGAATATAAGAAAACAAACCTAGGCTCTGATATCATAGGGTTTTCAGCATTCTAACACTCGTATGGTGTACATGCAACCCTATAAACCTTGGATCTATGTTTTCTCTATTATACATACAAATATTAAATATTCTAACGTTTCATCCTAACTAGCATATTATGAAGCACCTATACTACAAAGGTCTAGTTAGATCACATACCTTTTGATGTAGCTTGATGTCTTCAAGCTTTAAGAGCTTAGCCCCAATAATGTGGAAGCCTCAAGTGGAATCACAAATCACCAAAACACATTGGAAGAACTTGATAGAATATGTATGCACACTAAAATTGGCCCACTCTTATGTCCTCACACACAAGTGCCATTTCTAGTGCCAAAGGCTTCTTTATATAGTATGGAGGATTAGGGTTATATTCATGTAAACCCTAATACCCATGACCTTTCATTTCATAGGATCCATGGGTTAAAACTCCATGGAGTATCCATGATAGCTTAGCCCAACCTAAATGAACTTGGCCCATTCCATATATATATATATATATATATATATATATATATATATATATATATATATATATATATAAGTCCATATTTAATTAGTTCCTATTGATCACTTAATTTAATCTAAATTAATTCTTGATCAATACTAATTGAATAATATGATTCCATATTAACATATAAGAACTTATAATATATTAATATAAATCATAAATATACTATTCTCAAAAAGACTATCCATATAAATTGTGCCGGTGAAGTACAACGTAAATGGACCATGCCGGGTTGGGTCAAGTATATACTAGATATAGTTATGGACTTACACATTAATCCAACAGTCTCCTACTTGGATAATTCTAAAACTATTATTGAGTGTGAATTCAAATCCTAACTGGCAATCGTAGCTCTTAAAGCCGCTGTCGAACTCTGACCTTGTCAACGAACTATGACCTTTGTCAATGACTTTCCATTAGATAAGGGATCATATATTCCTCCATTCTAGATATCATATGGACTAAGACATGGATTATCAATCATTCTCTTTTTTCTTTTGTTGTTTCCCGATTTCCGATTTATTATGACTAACTGATTGAACAAATCAAATCATTCCTGGCTTGGCCAAGCACTCTCATGTGTCATCGCTAAATCATCGAGGGGCCCGCAAATATCGCTTTTTCCCGAAGGTAAAAGGAATGGATAAACTTCGACTCATATGGCTTGTTCTACTACTTGTTGAATCATACACAAAAGCACATTTTATAACATCGAGTAACCGAATGCGTTTCTGTGTAATCAATGTACAACCAACTCATAGTAACAACTCATATCTCTAGGTTTGAAGAATATAAGATATTATCGTCTCATGATCACTCGCGATAGAATCCATGAAGTCATTCAAATGAGTGAGGGTTAAATCCAATACCCAGAACTTATGAGCACTCATGAGTGTTGTAGCAGAACTATCCACCAACTTGTACCTCTACAAGCCAACCCATGACAGTCTTGATTCATATCTACTTCCAACATATGACCGAATGTGGATGGTTTGAATAACTTAGTCATTCCGGAAGAATAACCTAGTGATTATGGAAGTCAAAACATGCAAAGTGAAACAAAATAATAAATGAATCTAATATGGTACCAAAACCTATGAATATAAATAAAACACTTTCTATTTATCACCATACTAATTACTCATTGTCACACCCCAAAACCAAGAACGGCGGAAACGTTCCGGGGTGGAGGACGTCATGTGAAGTATCATAACAGTGTAAAGTAGTAAACAAGAAACAACATCATCCATTGCATTAAAGTATAGTCTTAATACATGTGTGTTCTTTGATAACGTACAACAATAAAATGAATAATCAAAATAAGACGAGTCTTGAATGTGCTCTGTCTTCTCAAATCCTGGCCACCGTACATGTCTAACTGGTGACCTGAGAATACAAGTTATTTTGAAAGTGAGTATCAGCCTAAAGCTGGTGCATTCATAAGTATTTAAGTGTCATTGACTTGTTTTGGAAAACTGTTATGAATGTCTTGTAAATGTTTAAATGAAACAATTGATATAAGTTTGAAAACCCGAGAAAATCCCTTATTTCCTACTGGTATGAAATGTAGTCTTCTACCAAGACCCGAATGTTATGTTATATAAATGATAGTTTTTCCTCCTTTTTGACTATTACAAATAGTAATTAGTCTAACTCATCGTTTATGTGAATGTATCACAAAATAAAGTAAAATAGGAAATGAATATAATATAAGTGTTATCCTTTGGTACTAGGACTAACACTACAAAAAGAATATGATAGTCTTCTACCAAGACCTGAATGTTCTATTATAAAAATGTTAGTTTTCCCTCCATTTTTACTATTACAAACAATAATTAGTCTAAATCATCATTTATGTGAATGTATCACAAAACAAATTAAAATAGGACATGAATATAATATAAGTGTTATCCTTTGGTACTAGGACTAAGACTACAAAAAGAATATGATAGTCTTCTACCAAGACCTGAATGTTCTATTATAAAAATGATAGTTTTCCATCCTTTTTGACTATTACAAATAGTAATTAGTCTAACTCATCGTTTATGTGAACGTATCACAAAATAAAGTAAAATAGGAAATGAATATAATATAAGTTTTATCCTTTGGTACTAGGACTAACACTACAAAAAGAATATGACAGTCTTCTACCAAGACCTGAATGTTCTATTATAAAAATGATAGTTTTCCCTCCTTTTTGACTAGTACAAACAGTAATTAGTCTAGCTCATTGTTTATGTGAACGTATCACAAAATAAAGTAAACAGGAAAAAGTACTAATGTAAGTGTTATCCTTGGGTACTAGGACTAACACAACATCACAATAAGCGAAATGTATAACCTAATGAACATCCGAAGCTTGTCCACTTATCCTCTGTAGCAGCAGCAGGGGGAAGGAAGAGTTAGTCCCGTAATCGATGTACCTAGTATAAGTATTAACCGTAGACCTTCGTAGATGGTCATCAACCACTGGTGCTAATCAGTTGGGATTCGGAATGGTTAGTCCCACATAGATATCCCGAGGTACTAGGGATAGGCCGGACAATTTACACAGAAGGTACTAATAAATCATCCTCGCAAACCGAGATACAAGTATTCATGTAAGCGTGTTCATGTATCATGTAAGCATATGTAAACATACTCATGTATCAGGTAAGTATATGTATATGTACTCATGTATCAGGTAATGTACTGGTATAGACTCATGAATGAACTGATTCTTGTGTGATTCCTTGTAATAAGAATAATGTTTGATATCTTCTAACTATCCCTATGATAGTTAACTGAAAGCTAATTGGTTGTTCAAGTAGGTTTATACACCCTTGCTACACAAGAGTGTGGGAAACTGAATGAAGGATGAAAACTATAATCTCAAAACATTTATATGAGCATAAGTATATAAGTATAGTCTTGTTTCAAGAAGGTAAAAATGGTTTTGTAAAACATCTAAGATTTTTGAACAATAATTAACAATGACTTGATGTCATTTTAATAAACATTTCAAAAGTAATACATTTGATAACAAAGTATTTTTAAGATAGAAAACCATTTCATGCATCACATTTTGTAGTATGTGAAATCTGCTAAATGAAAACACAGTTATAAAATACATACGAATGATTTAATAACATGTTGTTTTCTACTTGTATCCCCCCCCATTAAAGCATTTAAAATCATTTAAAACATTGATTTAGGGGTCTGAACTCACCTGTAGATGGTGGTTTGGATGAACTGAACGGTGTAGGATTGTTAGGTGTCAAGTGAGGACTTGTACACACACTATGATCCTAATGAACATATAATCACACATATATGTAACCAATTAGTCTTAAATTACTAATTGAAAATGTTAAGACATCCTATAACATAATAAACACTTTATAGAAGTTCTATAAGCCCTAAGGATTGCACCTAAGTTGTTGTGGGACAAGACAATTCGGTTTAGGGTTCCAAAGGACCCTATACATGAGTTTACTCTCTCATAACCATCACACAAGGAGTTTACGGTCGTAAACCATTGTGTTTACGGCCATGAACTCCTAGACTTAGTGACATTTTGTGTTTTGAAGTTCTAAATGATCCCTAGAAGTATTCCAACTTGGTGGATTAATTCTTGGAAGGGTTTAAGGCACTAATACACTCCTTTGAGGAGTTTACGGCCCCAAGGCCAATTCCCTTTGAGTTTACTCCCATAAACTCATATGGAAGGGGTGTTTTTGATGCTTTCAAGTCCCATGCACATGTAGGATAGGTTCTAGACATTTGTCTAAGGCAAATGAAGGACCTAGGCACACATTGGTGCCCTTCTTTCATGTTTACGGCCCAAGCACAATATTAGGGCCATAATCTCTCTTTGAGAGGGGTTTTTGAAGTTTTAAAGTCCTTGATTTATGTAGGAGTAAACCTAGGTAATTGTCCTAGACTTTAGGAGTGCCAAAAGCACTCTTTGTTCCATGTTTTTGGAGTTCACGGTCCAAGATCTTCTTAGGCCGTGAACACCCAGACTTTGGTGTTTCATTGTTGTTTTCTTGTCCCAATTACACCTATATACAAGCCTAAGGTAGTAACATATCGCGGGGGAAAGGCTAGGCATTGTTTCGGGAGTTTACCGCCCAAGAACACCTTGGGGAGTAAACTCCTAAATCTAGTTGTTTAGCTATGTAATCTAAGTTATAAACACATTATAATCTATATAACACTACTAGAGAGAGGTACTCACGATTTGGGATGAAAACCCGAAGATCCGTGAGAGAGAAAATGGCTTTTCTCTAGTTGGAAATGTAACTAATGAATGAATATGGTTCAGATTTCTATTTGTAGTCTTGAGATTTTTGGCAGAAAATATTTTATTCCCGAAATGAACTCTAATATCATAGAGTATTGGAATAATAGTGTTGCACAAAACCCTAGTGCATCCACTCTTCTGATATCTCCTTAAGTGTTAAACCTGAAATACTCAAACTTATACCCAAAGTCTAGAATTTCTCTGTAACTGTTCTAACTTCTATTAGCTTGATATGGTTTGTTCAGAATGGAAATTTCGGGTTGTCACACTCATTATTCATTGTTTCGGTTTTATCAACTTTATACTTGAATTAAAACAATAGGTTTCCCATACTCCAAGCATGTATACTATGTTTTCTAAACAATAGCTTTGCCATACACCAAGTATGAACTCTGTGTTTGTCTATGATCCTTTTCGTTGTGAACTTAGATCAGTTGAACATAATTTCAATGATTCTCTTTTCACATTCCCAAATCCTTTTCTTAAATGTAAGAATTCCAAATTCCTATCATTTATTGAAATATGTTTATATTTTAAACTTATATGCACTGTTCCTCTTGTAATAATTATGCACAAAGCAACAAAGTCTTGGCAACAATCATTACAGAGTATCCCAATGGAAAGAAATTCCACGGAAACGATATCTCAAATTCAAAGCGCATTGCTTTGAACATGCTTCTTGCATTAAGTTTCTTTAACCTTACACAGATTGTTTCCAACTATGAAGACAACCCTATATTCCCATTTTGACTATCACTGTTAAACAAGAGTTGCCTCTTTTCAGACTATGTCAATATGGTCCTTACAATATTAACAGTATACTTCCAACTCTCCTTGAGCAACCAATCTTTGGTGAACCTTAGATTGTCCTCGACAATTGCTTAATCACTTTAGTCATATCCAGTTCTAGACATTGTTCCCCTTAATGCCCGAAGGCATTTTGTAAATTCAGAAACGATACATATTTTAGCACATGTAATCGATCTTGTACCCAAAGTAAATGGGACACGATTCATGATGTTTCACATAAAGACATGGTTCTACACCAGTCTTTTGCCATAATAATTTTTTGTTTGCCATATTCTCAAAATTTGACTACGAAAAGGGATGTCGTAATCATAATCGAATTTTAAGAACGCAATATATAGAATTTCATAAGTTGAACCAATCCAACATGAAATTCATATATATATTCTTGACTAAAGTTGATTAAAACTTCAATATAAGCTCTTATAAACTCAATTCAAGCATTTTAGAATTGAAATGAAGTATAATTTCCTCTCCCTCAATTATAGCAAAACAACTTTTCCAACCCCTGCAACCTCACGAATTGAAACTTTTGTTTTCTATAATTAACATTACAGACTTGCAATACTTCTCATAATTATCATGCTCCCACTAACATGATGATTATTAGCATAACAGTTATGCTCCTACTAGCTTTGACATGTATCCAGAAAACAGCTGGACCTCTAGAAGTCAATACTTTATTGACATTCTTAGCAAAGTTAAGATTTCTGATACTAGATTGTTTTGATAAGACTTTATCAAAATCATACACCTTATATTAGATAGCTCACAGGTGTGTCTAAACAATTTAAGAACTATGAAAAGGGATGCCATAATCATAGTCTCAATTGTTTAGACTTTTTGCCGTTTCTCATAAGCCAATGTTAGTGTGCCGATTAACCACGCACGCTCCACTAACGACTTTGAGAGCTGCAAATATCACAATTTCTATCTACTTAAAATCTACTTAGTGAAAGAATTTCCTCACCATCATTTTAATGAACCGGAGAGAAACCTTATGACACTTAGATCTTATGGTGTATGTGTTCTTATCCGTGTGAATTTGTCAAACCATAATCACAAGACTAGGTTAGTGACAAATCCTAACTCATATGGATTGAGCTTGTGCGATCTTAACTTCATGCCACCTGGCAGCTCAAGGGCCTGCCATTGCTTCCAAGTAGCTATACAAACAATTGAGAACATGTCGAACTCAAATGTATAGCCAACTTAACTGGAATGGGCACAGAAATGTCAACATGATAGGTTATAAACCTCTAGTTGTGTGCAAGTGATGAAATACAGGTTTTTATTCATGATTAGTTCTTGAACGTATATCAGGATCTTTTAGACTCCCACTGTCTTCTTGACATATAAGACTTTCTTGAAAAATATTCAAGAGGTAGTGTGGATTCTTAATCTAGACAAACACTTCACACAATTGGCCTTAGTTGGTCTTCGTTTTATCCAAAACATCACAACTTACCAATTTCAAATGTAAGAGTATTACATTTGACAAGTGTTTTAAACCTTCTTTAAGACATCTCACTCAAGTTACAGTCTTAGAGTATGACTCTAAGAATTGTTTTTGGAACGAAGTATGAATCATCTTCTTGATCTAACCACTTCAACAATTCATAACTCTTCTTCTTAACTATCAGAATGCACTTAGAGGATGAATTGTGATAAGGTCTCAAAATCATTAAGATGGTCATAAAACATGATACTAAAGTACTCTTCTATCTTTTCAGATTTGAGAAACTTTTATCCTTCTGCCTAATTTGATTCTTCTTATTCGTTCTATCATACATTGAAACTTTTCCAATGTCTCAGAATTATACTTAATCTTGTAAGTATAATCATCTTTACTAAACCATAGTAAATAATGACGAATAGTCTTATCCATCTTTTGTGGTGAATTCTGGCTAGTGCACAAGAATGTGTACTTGATCCCTTAGTGCTTCTCTTGAGTTACATATACATGTGAACACGGAACTAGTCTTAATTTTTCCAAAGTTGAAAATTCTCATATATCATACTAAACACCTTGTATGATACCAAGTTTCGGTCCAATTGAAACTTGGGTGATGAGAATCTTTCCTTATTTTGTAAATTTAGACACTACCACAAATTGAAGAATCAAATTCATATTTCCAATTTTGCTATAGACATACAAACATCAAGTTTTCATGAATGCCATTGTAAGGAGATAAAATAAAGTAAAACAAACTTTTATTTATTCTAAAATGCGGAAAAAACTTTTTCCTTACAATGTAACTTGAAATGAAAACTATGTTATTACATGTTTCCAAGCAATCTATCATAACTCTTAAGAAGTAGCTTAGGAATTCAATCTTCAACCAAGCGAAAGAAATTCATCTTCGCGATCAAATTCAGCATACTCTGTTTTTAAGATTCCTTCCCTTTGCTTGATCCTGCTAAATATCAAAATGCAACCAGTCAAATTTTGGTATTAAGAATCATCACCTAGGAACTTAACAGAGTTAGATAGTGGACTTACCTAAAGTAGAGTCAAACTTTTCTTCACACTGAGAACATATAGACTATTTGGGAATGGTACACAGGCTATCCCAGACTTAGACTTTCTGTTTACCTTCCGGTCAACTGGGTTAACCAAGGCCAATCCCTTTCCATTAGGAAGAGAGTTTTTCTAAACTTCCAATCTCACCATTGTCCATGTCCATGGAAGGTTTGAGAAATAGACCTTCTATCCATATTTGCTTGACTATTGTACCAAATCATTTCGGATTCAGCAGCAATAAGCAAATAAGGAAGATCTATTAGGGTAATGTCGTGATCTGTCACATAGTTGTCTTTTTATATGACTCAAGAAATGACTAAAACACTCAGTCAATAGCCAACTTCCTTGGAACAATGACACCCAACATTCTCAATCTATCACTGTGTTACTTCAGTCCGAAGACATGAGTGCACATAGGAGTTCCAATTTTATGTTTTATTGTGAGTAAGGATTGAGTGATCTTAAACTTATCAAGTCCTTAAACTTTTGGGTCAGGGAGAATAAATGGAGGAGGTTCAGGAAGACAAGTATGACTTCTATGAGCCAAACTCGGGAAGTCATGTTCATTAGGAAAGCTTGATTTGGGAAGATCATTGTTGTCTAAACAAGACATCAACAATGGGAGAAATTCAAGTAAAGTTAATTTAAGTCCTTAATATAACACTCAATATGAAATATTAAGGTTCGGACCCAACAAACTATTTTATAACTTCGAAGAGGGATGCCGTAATCCAAGCTATAAAATATTTGAAGGTAAGTGAATCACGATTCACCAATTTCCACCAAGATAAATGAAATGTATTATTAGGTTTTAATTGGTTTTGAAACTCCTAGATTCTTTTGATATTAATTGAACTTTTCAATGGCATGTTTCAATCTCGAGTGTGCCCTTCAGGTTTTGTGACTGGGATGCCGAGGATCACAAAACAAGGTGTGAAGTAACCATGCAAATATACTTGGTACCCTTAATATTTACCCGTCAATCGATGTGTCGGTGAACCACACATGTGTTGGCTTAATGTCTAAGTCCATAACTATAATTGGTAAGACTTGACCCGACCCGGCATGGTCCATTTGGGTTGCACGGTATCATGCACTTGGATAGACTACAATGAGAGAAATAACACTTAAGGTTGATTAATATGTTATAAGTTCTAATATATTAATAGGATTATTTCATTAGTATTGATCAAGAATTAATCTAGAATTAATTAAGTGATCAAAAGAAGACTAATTAAATATATGGGTTGATTGTGTAAATCATCCATACTTGTATAGTGGGCTAATGCTCCATGGATAATAAAGTTGGGCTAAAACCCATAGGATGGTCCATGGATGCTCCATGGTGTATTTGAACACATGGATCCAAGGAATTGGAAGGCCATGACAATTAGGGTTTACCCTAATTGTAACAGCTATATAAGATTATATTCTTTGGGAAAAATTGGCCACTATGAATAATAAGAAAGGGCTAGCCAATTTTAGGAGTGTTCAAGTTTCTCTCAAGTTATTCCAAGTGTATTTGGTGTTGTGTGAACCATTTAAGGTGTCACACTTGAGGCACTAGGCAATCAAGCTTCATGAAGACATTCTACATCAAAGAGGTATGTATTCTATCTTGTTATATTCATTATTTTGTATGCTAGATTAGGATAATACGTTGGATGTTCATAATTTCATGTGTGATAGAGAAAACATAGATCCAAGGTATTTAGGGTTGCATGTACACTTAGGAGTGTTAGAATGCCCATAACCCAACAGTGGTATCAAAGCCTAGGCTTGTTTTCTTGTTATACTTGCAAAAGTAGCTGAAAAAATCGAGTTTTGATGTTGTCTGCACAGTAGACTCACCGAGTCCAAGGCAAAATGCATCCAACTCGCCGAGTTGGTTCGTGCACTCGACGAGTTGGACCCCCTGACAACAGATACTCAATTGTTTTGGCTGGAATTGGACTAGGAACATTACCCTAAGATGTTTTTGGATTTATAAACTTGTTTTTGATGTGGTAATGTTCATGCTAATCCAATTTCTAAGATAATTGTCATAATTTCAAGATTTGTATTAGTTTGTATGTTCATGCTAATGTCTTGAAGATTGATTATTTGAATTATCTAGTTCTTAGATTAATAGAAAAGTTGTGTGAAATAGTTAATTTCAATCCATTTTAATCTAGGAGTTGATTCCAAAGTGTGTTTTTGTAACTTGTCATCAACTTATATGAAAAGTCACATTTAAGAATCATAAAACTCATAAAAGTTGGCAAAGGTTACAAAATGAAGAGTCTAGTTCTAATTAAATGGTTTTATGACTCCATAACTTGTCCTCAAGTTATGGAGGTTCAAGAGTCTCTTCATTAAATAAATAAATAAATAAATTGTGTAACCTTAATTAATTCCATAAGTTATAAAATAAAGAAAATTTAATTCTTTTATTAGTATAAAGTATTCCATAACTTGTCGTCAAGTTATGGAACTTGAAAAGTTTTAATTAAAATTACTTTAAACTTATAAGTTATGGAATTAATTAGTTTTGAATAGTTTCAAAACATGCCCTCAAGTTTTGGAATTTGAAAAAGTTTTCTCTTATGAATACTTTAATTCCAAGTTAAGCCCTTAGAATTTTAAAGTGTTAAAATTCAACCCTTATACTTTATAATATTATAAGCTAATAATATTTATATATGTATAAGAGCAAGTCAGTCTTACCGTTAGTAGCCCTCATTCATGAAGCCGGTCTATAAGGGGGGTATATGGTTACTGCCTATAAAATTGCAGTTTAATGGGTGTCCACTCTCACCAACGCTTCCTTGACCAGTGGAGGGTCATTAGCCGAACGGGTAGGACAAGGACTAGAATTCTCCCTTCATTAAAAGTATTAATGATAAATACTAAGTAACTAAACCATTTATAAATACCCAATCTTAGTTACTTAGGAAAATGTGAATAAGGTGCTAATCCATGAAATTACACTTTGCACTTTGTTTAAGTCGGTTAGTGGAGCGTGTGTGGTTAACCGGCACACTAACTTGTATTTAACAAGGTAGGAAAAGGGTAACTTAATGTTTATCATAGTATCGATGGAGCGTGTGTGGTTAACCGGCACATCGATTGAGGAGTAAACATGTAAGGGTACCAAGTATATTTGCATGGTTGTTCACACCTTTTTTTGTGATCCTCGACATCCCAGTCACAAAATCTGAAACATGCCATTGAAAAGATCAATAAATCTCAAAAGATCTAGGAGTTTCAAATCCAATTAAAACCTAATAATACATTTCGTTTATCTTGGTGGAAATTGGAGAATCGTCATTCACCTACCTTCAAATATTTTATAGCTTGGATTACGGCATCCCTCTTCTAAGTTATAAAATAGTTTGTTGGGTCCTAGCCTTAATATTTCATATTGGGTGTCATGTTAAGGACTTTAAAGCAACTATCTTGAGTATCTCCCAAAAGATATCTGGTTTAGACATTTATCATCTTCCCAAATCTCTTGAAACAAGCTTTCCTAAATGAAGATGATGTCTCATGGATATCTTAATTCTTTCACCTCCTCCAATTATTCTCCCTAACCCACAAGTTCCTAAAAGTTGAATGTCACTCAAGCCCTATTGGCAAGGCAAAGTCTAGGTGTGCTCAGATCTTGGAGATGAAGTCAAATACTGAAAAGCCGGGAGAGTTGGGTGTCAAAGTCTTAAGAAAGTTGGTGGTTCGATCACTTTCTAAGTAACATAATGAGTTACTTTGTGACTCCTATGAAACAAACTATGACAAGACCCTTAATGATATTATCTATTTGCTAAGATCAAATTCCTAAAACTTTATGGACATTGACAATGATGACATTGGATATCCAGTAAAGCTCTCTCTTCCCAATGGAAAGGAATCGGCCATAGTCAACTCGGTTGACCAAATGGTAAAGAGAGAGGCTGAGTCTGAGATTGTCCCATTATCAAGGGTCCATTGCCAAAGGAAGGGGCATTGGTTGTGAAGCTTCCAAATTTACCTGAAAGATCATAAGGCTGGTAAAGTAAATAAGTTTGACTGTACTTCAGGTAAAGTCCACTATCTAAATCTGTTAAGTTTCTATTATGAGATTCTTGATACATGATGTACTGGGTCACATGTCGATGTTTGAAGAATCAAAGAAAAGTGAAGAAACGTAAAGAAAGAATATGCTGAATCTGATTGCGTAGATGGATTTATATCACATAGTTTGAAGATCGGATTCTTGAGCTACTTCTTAGGAGTTATGATATATTGCTTAGGAACAGATAACAACATAGTTTTCTTGCTCTTTTGCATTGTAAGGGTAGTTTTTCCGCAAAGTTTTTAAATAAAAGAAAAATTTTTAATTTTATTTATTTTAAAATATCCTTACAATGGCATTTGTTGAAAAGAAGTGTGGCTTATCTGATTCCATTGATAGCAATATTGGAAATGTGAATTTGATTCTTTCATTTGTGGTAGTGTCTAAATTTACCAAATAAGGAAAGTTACTCATCACCTAAGTTTCAGTTGGATAGAAACTTGGAATCATGAAAAGTTGTATAGCATGATGAATGAGAACTCCAAGCATTTAAAAATTAAGATTAACTACTTGTTCACATGGATGTGTGAGTCAAGTGAAGGACTAAGAGATCAAGTACACTTTCTTGTGCACTTATCAAAGTCCACCCCAAAAGATGGATAAGACTATTCGTCATGATTTACTAAGGTTTATTAAATATGATTATACTTACAAGCTTAAGTATAATTCTGAGACATCGGAAAAGTTTCAATGTATGATAGAACGAATAAGAAGAATCAAATTTGGTAGAAAGATAAAAGTTTCTCAAATCTAAAAAGATGGGAGAGTACTTTAGTATCATGTTCATGATCATCTTAATGATTAAGATACCTTATCACAATTGATGCTCTAAGGTCATCTTAGTGCATTTTTATGACTAAGAAGAGGAGTCATGAATTGTTGAAATGGTTAAATCAAAAAGATGATTCATACTTCGTTCCATAACTGTCACACCCCGAAAACCAAAGGCGGAAACATTTCGAGGGTTGACTCCACGTTGAGTATCAAATCCAATGTACATAGCAATCACAGTAAACAACCATTACATTACATATATTTGAAAGTTTACATTTGTTTCAAAAGTAAATTGTACAAGTGTTATACATATATCATATGAACAAAAGTTGAGACGAGTCTTCTGAGCACTCCGTCTTCTCCAAAAGATATCGCCGGGTACCTGTCTAACGTGGACCTGAGAATACAAGTGCTTTGAAAATCAGCATAAAGCCGGTGAGTTCATAAGATGTTTGTTTTCTGAAAATGTACCAGTTTCACTAGTTTTCCGAAAAGGTTTGTTATCCAAGAAAATCCCAGATTTTCTTATGTTAAACAGTCTAGTTATCCTTCATTAAAGTTCAATTATGCGTTATAGTTACCCCAGGAAAATCCCATATTTTCCTAAATGCAAGACTGATTGAATATCACAGAGTATAGTTTAATACACAAAACTATATATTAAGAATCTTGGGATTACTATCCCAAATTAGATATAAAATACTTTAATATACGTGAACCGTAGATGGAAAATAGTTTGAAAACCTTGAGGCTAACATCCCGTACTACATATAGATTTAATACCATGGGATTATCACCCCGGACTAGATACAATATAGTTTGTTAAAACCATGGGATTACTATCCCGAACTAGATATAAGATATTTTGAAAAAACCATGGGATCACTATCCCGAATTAGATATATATTCTAACCATAGGATTAACATCCTGCAATATATATGAACCCTCTAGACTAAAAACCATGGGATTACCGTCCCGTACTAGATATTAGATCTATAGATAGAAGATTGATATAAAATCAAATCCAAAACCAAAGCCGTGAATAAACTTATATTAATACGTATTATGAGTCGGGTAACCATGTTGATACGACAACGAGACCTCCTTGACACTTTTCAGACGTCGGACGATATCCAGAATTTGTCACCCCAGGCGTGCCTGCCTAACTGTAGCTACCAGTTAAGGTGTGGGATTGTCAGTCCCGAATAGATCTATTCACAAATTCCTTGCTCTCCCTCCAGGAGACTCTGGTTACACTTCCGGGGAGGATTTACTGATGATCCTTAAAGGGTAGTGACAAACTCACAAGCTAGTACTAAACTACTCACAGGGTTCTGATATGATATCAAACATATACGAAAGATTATGAATCATAATACAGTAAATACAGATACATATAATGAAACTATCTGGCAATACATTCAAATGATACAGAGATAAACTGAATCAGACATAGTTTATCTAATAATTTTATACACATATCAGTACATGATAAAGCGAGAACTAAAGAACCCCAAACTATTCCCATAATAATTCGATTAGTTTGGTTATTTTGTTAACAAAAATCCATTTAGTTGTAGTTGATAAATCATCCCTTATGCTCGGCATAATACATAAGGAGTAAAAGTGTTTATAAATTTGCCAGATATTATTTGAAACACATCAATGTTATGTTTTGAAAAAAGTTATAGTTTGCTTGTATTGCCCCCCCCCCCCTGAAAAAATTGAAAAAAAACACGGGAAAAGCGTAGGGGTATGAACTTACAGTTAACGTAGGGTTCGAGTGTTAACGGATGCCCTGAACGCCACTGGTCCCTATTAATCATGTGATGACACATATTTGAGTTAGAACTAAGGTGTTTCATGTTTAAATATGATGGGGAAAACACACTTAGGGTTTGGAACTGTTAAGAATAAGTGTCACATAATCCAAGATAATGATCTATGCAAGTTTAGGGCCAAATATGGGCATTTGAGTAAGTGTATGGCCTTAGAAGTGAGTGTGCGGCTGGGTTATGCGGACAGAAAGGTGTGTGAGGCTACACACATGTGTGTGCGGCCGTACAGAGTGTGTGTGCGGCCGTACACAGGAGTGTGCAGCCGTACACTCCTCTTGTGAGTCCATATGAAGTGTTTGCTCTTCACTAAGGAGATTTGAATGTGTGCTGCCCCCCCTTCATGAAGGTGTGCGGCCATAAACCTTCAAGGGACGATGAATATGATGAACATGATGAGTTTTAAGGCTTGGGATTCAAGTGTTTACCACTAATTAGCTTGAAGATGAACTAGATCACAAATATGAGGCCTTCAAGGTGTTCTTGGTTGAAGATTTTAGAGAGAGAAAGTAGAGAGAGGGTAAGGAGCATCGAAATGAATGAATGAAGAGGGTATCCATCCATATATAGGTTTGGGTGTGAGGCTAGAGGGTGTGCGGTTGGGTGTGCGGCCGCACACATGGGTGTGTGGCCGTACACACAAGAGTCTGGCCGCACACACCTCTTTTGGTGTGTTTGATCCGATTTTATGATGCGAAATGCTTTCCAACTCCTCCAAAGACCCATATCTAGACTATATTATGTCCAAAACACGCATATGGAACCACAAGATTTCCAAAGGATGATGAATTCAAGATTTAAAGCCAATACGCGGACCAATTACATAGGATGAAAGTTTCGGGTTGTCACATCATCCCCCCATTAGAGGGAATTTCGTCCCGAAATTCAGAATTAAGATACAATTCAAGGATTTGGAAAGAGATGCGGGTACTTCTACTTCATTGAGTCTTCGCGCTCCCAAGTGAATTCCGGTCTCCGCTGGGCATTCCAGCGAACCCTCATTATCGGGACGTGTCTTTGTTTCGCACATTGACTCTCCCAATCCATGATCTCAATTTGTCCTCACATGGAGATTTCGACCCTTGATAACTTTGGTCTCCACAAAGGAATCACTAGGGTTTCGTCACGTAGGTACTTCTAAAGATTCGAGACGTGAAGTACCGGATGGATATTACTAAGTTATGAGAGTAGTCAGAGTTTGAAGGTTACGAAATCGATTCTACAAGGATCACGAAGGGTCTAATGTATCACGACGAAAGTATTTTACACTTCCCAAAGCATATCATGCTTTTTGGGGATAAAGCCGTCAATTGGACACATGATCCAACAGGATGGCACATCTTCGTGGAGTCGAATAGCTAAAAGTCTGATGGTTCTAGAAGAAATTTATGGATATGTAGACGATAATAATCGATGGGACCCAAGAATCGACGGGTTTCTATGGGTATCTTTGATGCCGACTAATTCCCTATCGCCCTAGATGTTGGAAAAGTACACGGTTATGACTACTTTGCCTGGCTACATGATCGAGGGAAAGAGATTTGACCGAAAGGATACCACTACTAATCCGTAGTGATCATATCAGTTCTTGGTCACCGTCTTGAACACGTCATTCTCGCTAAGGTTCGGTCACGAGGTAAATCTAGAGATTAGGCCGATGCGAGACTAGACTAGAGGTTCGGAAAGAGTTCTCGAGAGTCCTTCGGGAAAGAATTTAGGGAAAAGAGCTGCAGACTTCCCGTTTCTCAATGAATCACTGGAACAAGGGATGCATGGCAATTCATATCGGGAAAACTTTTTGAGCTTTAAATCATGAAATGATACGAAGGTTTGATGCCGCAGATCACAAGAGACGGGTCGGGGAAAAGATCTAGATTAGCGACCCTTTTTGAAACTAAAAGATAACAACATGAATGAGACTCGGTCATTACATGTCCAACATAGCATCAAAGTATTTCATGAAAAGTTTCCCCCATTCAAATCGAATAGAACAGAATAATCCTCCGGACTGAGAATATGATCTACAAGTACGAAGTTAGCGTTCTCTATCTCACTGATTGGTCATCTCAACAATGCACATTTTTGGTTACTAACGAAGGATTGAGTTTAGAAAGATGTTCGAATGGATAGATAACAATGTTCCCTTTTTGTGCTAAAATCAAAAAGAGTTGCAGGCATAAGAGTTGTCAAAGAAGAGTATACCTGCGGCGACAGTGGGATCAGTGGTTGTAGCCGCTTTAGGGCAATTTCTTTTGAAGTGCCCTACTTCGCCACAATTGTAACAGGCTGGACTGATTCCCGTTCCGGATGATTGGTTTGTTGATTTGTCTGGTTTTCTGCAGGTTCGAGCAAGATGGCCCTTCTTGCCACAGTTGTCACAGATCCTTTCGCGACATGGACCAGGAATGCGGTGATGGTAGCTGCACTTATCACACCAAGGAAGGGTACCAGTGTATCCACTGGTAGGAGTTTCGGCTGTGGACCCGACAGCTGAAACAACAACAGGGGTAGTAGCAGCATGGACTGCTACTGTTTGCTGTTTCTTAGAAGACCCTTGCGTACTTTGAGCCTTCCGCTTGTTCCAAAATTTCTTTTTACTTCCACCTCCACTTGTGACCGGTTCGGGAGTGGTAGCCTCCTCATCAGAGTTGTCTTCGTGATCGATCAGGATTTGCGCAAGGCATTTAGCACTATCATAGGTGTCTGGCTTCGCAGCCAAGACATTCCCTTTGGTTGGCTGGGTCAACCCCCAGATGAACCTCTCAATCTTTTTACTCTCCGGGGTAACCATTCCCGGACAGAGTAACGCCAGATCGTCGAATCTTGAAGTATAAGAGGCTATGTCGGAACCCTTCATCTTAAGGTTCCAGAGTTCGTGTTCTAGCTTCTGAATTTCGCCCCGAGGGCAATACTCAGCGAGCAGAAGTTTCTTCATAGCTTCCCAACCTATAGCATTTGCTACAGGTAGAGTTAGGGATTTGACTCGGCCGTTCCACCAAGTCAGGGCTTTGTCAAGGAAGGTGCAGGCGGCAAACTTTACTTTGTCAGACTCTGAACAGGCTCATATTTCAAAGATTGATTCGATTTTATCGAACCATCGGGTGAGAGAAATGACACCTGCAGTGCCATCAAAGGATGTGGGCTTCGCGTTCATGAAGTCTTTATAGGAACCGCCTTTTTGGTGTCCTTGACTGTTCTCTGGGTTTTGGGTTTGAGTACCACCGGAACCATCCGAGTTCCTTTGAGACATAGCAGCTGCCACCGCGGCATTGACAGCTGCCTGGACATCACAGGGTCAAATTCAGGAGGAGGTGGTGGCGGAGGGTTGTTGGTGTTCTTCGAGCTGGGTCTCTTTCTTGGAGGCATCGTGATCTAAAAAGATCAGGAAAGAGAGGATCATAAGTCCTCTGAATTGAATCAAGATATATGGAATAGGGGATATCTCATCAAGACAGATATAACACCGTATTAAGCGATAAAGCAGGAAAGAGTTATCAAGACAGAACATTTTATCGCTAGAGGAATGATCAAGGAACAACGCGTATACGAGGATTTTCTACAAAAGGATTGACTCGAGAAATACTCCCATAGTATTTCATGATTCACTGCAATGACGACTCGTTGTTTGGGGTATTGGGTAAGTTTTAGGTATGCTGCATACCACAGTCACTCCCAAGCACATGTTGGCCGTGTTTCGAATGAATATAGTTGGCCAGGCTATATTGACTCTAGACACGACTACATAACTGCCCAGGTTTAACCGCAGTGTACAACACCTATTTACTTATGTTTTGTTCTACTTGTAGTTACGGATCTCGACGGCTCAGTATACTTATATACTTTTGAAATTACTTATATTCTGTAGGATACTTTTAGTTCAGAGCACTTAGGCCCCTTAATGTTTATAGTTTTATACCATGTAAGGTTTGGTATACTCCGTTCACTATAAACAAGGGCTCTGATACCAATCTGTCACACCCCGAAAACCAAAGGCGGAAACATTTTCGGGGTTGACTCCACGTTGAATATCAAATCCAATGTACATAGCAATCACAGTAAACAACCATTAGATTACATATATTTGAAAGTTTACATTTGTTTCAAAGGTGAATTGTACAAGTGTTATACATATATCATATGAACAAAAGTTGAGACAAGTCTTCTGAGCACTCCGTCTTCTCCAAAAGATATCGCCGGGTACTTGTCTAACGTGGACATGAGAATACAAGCGGTTTGAAAATCAGCATAAAGCTGGTGAGTTCATAAGATGTTTGTTTTCTAAAAATGTACTAGTTTCCTTTAGTTTTCCGAAAAGGTTTGTTATCCAAGAAAATCCCATATTTTCTTATGTTAAACAGTTTAGTTATCCTTCATTACAGTTCAATTACACGTTATACGTTACTCCAGGAAACTCCCATATTTTCCTAAATGCAAGACTGATTGAATATCACAAAGTATAGTTTAATACACAAAACTATATATTGAGAATCTTGGGATTACTATCCCAAATTAGATATAAATTACTTTAATATACGTGAACTGTAGATGGAAAATAGTTTGAAAACCTTGAGGCTAACATCCCCTACTACATATAGATTTAATACCATGGGATTATCACCCCGGACTAGATACAAGATAGTTTGTTAAAACCATGGGATTACTATCCCGAACTAGATATAAGATATTTTGAAAAAACCATGTGATCACTATCCCGAATTAGATATATATTCTAACCATAGGAATAACATCCTGCAATATATATGAACCCTCTAGACTAAAAACCATGGGATTACCGTCCCGTACTAGATATTAGATCTATAGATAGAAGATTGATATAAAATCAAATCTAAAACCAAAGCCGTGAATAAACTTATATTAATACATATTATGAGTCGGGTAACCATGTTGATACGACAACGAGACCTCCTTGACGCTTGTCAGACGTCGGACGATATCCAGAATTTGTCACCCCAGGCGTGCCTGCCTAACTGTAGCTAGCAGTTAAAGTGTGGGATTGTCAGTCCCGAATAGATCTATTCACAAATTCCTTGCTCTCGCTCCAGGAGACTCTGGTTACACTTCCGGGGAGGATTTACTGATGATCCTTAAAGGGTAGTGACAAACTCACAAGCTAGTACTAAACTACTCACAGGGTTCTCATACGATATCAAACATATACGAAAGATTATGAATCATAATACAGTAAATACAGATACATACAATGAAACTATCTGGCAATACATTCAAATGATACAGAGATAAACTGAATCAGACATAGTTTATCTAATAATTTTATACATATATCAGTACATGATAAAACGAGAACTAAATAACCCCAAACTATTCCCATAATAATTTGATTAGTTTGGTTATTTTGTTAACTAAAATCCATTTAGTTGTAGTTGATAAATCATCCCTTATGCTCGGCATAATACATAAGGAGTAAAAGTGTTTATAAATTTGCCAGATATTATTTGAAACACATCAATGTTATGTTTTGAAAAAAGCTATAGTTTGCTTGTATTCCCCCCCCCCCCTGAAAACATTGAAAAAAAACACGGAAAAAGCGTAGGGGTATGAACTCACAGTTAACGTAGGGTTCGAGTGTTAACGGATGCCCTGAACGCCACTGGTCCCTATTAATCATGTGATGACACATATTTGAGTTAGAACTAAGGTGTTTCATGTTTAAATATGATGGGGAAAACACACTTAGGGTTTGGAACTGTTAAGAATAAGTGTCACATAATCCAAGATAATGATCTATGCAAGTTTAGGGCCAAATATGGGCATTTGAGTACGTGTATGTACTTAGAAGTGAGTGTGCGGCTAGGTTATGCAGACAGAAAGGTGTGTGAGGCTACACACATGTGTGTGCGGCCGTACAGAGTGTGTGTGCGGCCGTACACAGGAGTGTGCGGCCGTACACTCCTCTTGTGAGTCCATATGAAGTGTTTGCTCTTCACTAAGGAGATTTGAATGTGTGCTGCCCCCCCTTCATGAAGGTGTGCGGCCATAAACCTTCAAGGGACGATGAATATGATGAACATGATGAGTTTTAAGGCTTGGGATTCAAGTGTTTACCACTAATTAGCTTGAAGATGAACTAGATCACAAATATGAGGCCTTCAAGGTGTTCTTGGTTGAAGATTTTAGAGAGAGAAAGTAGAGAGAGGGTAAGGAGCATCCAAATGAATGAATGAAGAGGGTATCCATCCATATATAGGTTTGGGTGTGAGGCTAGAGGGTGTGCGGTTGGGTGTGCGGCCGCACACATGGGTGTGTGGCCGTACACACAAGAGTCTGGCCGCACACACCTCTTTTGGTGTGTTTGATCCGATTTTATGATGCGAAATGCTTTCCAACTCCTCCAAAGACCCATATCCAGACTATATTATGTCCAAAACACACATATGGAACCACAAGATTTCCAAAGGATGATGAATTCAAGATTTAAAGCCAATACGCGGACCAATTACATAGGATGAAAGTTTCGGGTTGGCACATCATCCCCCCGTTAGAGGGAATTTCGTCCCGAAATTCAGAATTAAGATACAATTCAAGGATTTCGAAAGAGATGCGGGTACTTCTACTTCATTGAGTCTTCGCGCTCCCAAGTGAATTCCGGTCTCCGCTGGGCATTCCAGCGAACCCTCATTATCGGGACGTGTCTTTGTTTCGCACATTGACTCTCCCAATCCATGATCTCAATTTGTCCTCACATGGAGATTTCGACCCTTGATAACTTTGGTCTCCTCAAAGGAATCACTAGGGTTTTGTCAGGTAGGTACTTCTAAAGATTCGAGACGTGAAGTACCGGATGGATATTACTAAGTTCTGAGAGTAGTCAGAGTTTGAAGGTTACGAAATCGATTCTACAAGGATCACGAAGGGTCTAATGTATCACGACGAAAGTATTTTACACTTCCCAAAGCATATCATGCTTTTTGGGGATAAAGCCGTCAATTGGACACATGATCCAACAGGATGGCACATCTTCGTGGAGTCGAATAGCTAAAAGTCTGATGGTTCTAGAAGAAATTTATGGATATGTAGACGATAATAATCGATGGGACCCAAGAATCGACGGGTTTCTATGGGTATCTTTGATGCCGACTAATTCCCTATCGCCCTAGATGTTGGAAAAGTACACGGTTACGACTACTTTGCGTGGCTACATCATCGAGGGAAAGAGATTTGACCGAAAGGATACCACTACTATTCTGTAGTGATCATATCAGTTCTTGGTCACCGTCTTGAACACGTCATTCTCGCTAAGGTTCGGTCACGAGGTAAATCTAGAGATTAGGCCGATGCGAGACTAGACTGGAGGTTCGGAAAGAGTTCTCGAGAGTCCTTTGGGAAAGAATTTAGGGAAAAGAGCTGCAGACTTCCCGTTTCTCAATGAATCACCGCAGATCACAAGAGACGGGTCGGGGAAAAGATCTAGATTAGCGACCCTTTTTGAAACTAAAAGATAACAACATGAATGAGACTCGGTCATTACATGTCCAACATAGCATCAAAGTATTTCATGAAAAGTTTCCCCCATTCAAATCGAATAGAACAGAATAATCCTCCGGACTGAGAATATGATCTACAAGTACGAAGTTAGCGTTCTCTATCTCACTGATTGGTCATCTCAACAGTGCACATTTTCGGTTACTAACGAAGGATTGAGTTTAGAAAGATGTTCGAATGGATAGATAACAGTGTTCCCTTTTTGTGCTAAAATCAAAAAGAGTTGCAGGCATAAGAGTTGTCAAAGAAGAGTATACCTGCGGCGACAGTGGGATCAGCGGTTGTAGCCGCTTTAGGGCAATTTCTTTTGAAGTGCCCTACTTCGCCACAATTGTAACAGGCTGGACTGATTCCCGTTCTGGATGATTGGTTTGTTGATTTGGCTGGTTTTCTGCCGGTTTGAGAAAGATGGCCCTTCTTACCACAGTTGTCACAGATCCTTTCGCAACATGGACCAGGAATGCGGTGATGGTAGGTGCACTTATCACACCAAGGAAGGGTACCAGTGTATCCACTGGTAGGAGTTTCGGGGTTGGACCCGACGGCTGAAACAGCAATAGGGGTAGTAGCAGCATGGACTGCTACTGTTTGCTGTTTCTTAGAAGACCCTTGCGTACTTTGAGCCTTCCGCTTGTTCCAAAATTTCTTTTTACTTCCACCTCCACTTGTGACCGGTTCGGGAGTGGTAGCCTCCTCATCAGAGTTGTCTTCGTGATCGATCAGGATTTGCGCAAGGCATTTAGCACTATCATAGGTGTCTGGCTTCGCAGCCAAGACATTCCCTTTGGTTGGCTGGGTCAACCCCCAGATGAACCTCTCAATCTTTTTACTCTCCGGGGTAACCATTCCCGGACAGAGTAACGCCAGATCGTCGAATCTTGAAGTATAAGAGGCTATGTCGGAACCCTTCATCTTAAGGTTCCAGAGTTCGTGTTCTAGCTTCTGAATTTCGCCCCGAGGGCAATACTCAGCGAGCAGAAGTTTCTTCATAGCTTCCCAACCCATAGCATTTGCTACAGGTAGAGTTAGGGATTTGACTCGGCCGTTCCACCAAGTCAGGGCTTTGTCAAGGAAGGTGCAGGCGGCAAACTTTACTTTGTCAGACTCCGAACAGGCTCATATTTCAAAGATTGATTCGATTTTCTCGAACCATCGGGTGAGGGAAATGACACCTCCAGTGCCATCAAAGGATGTGGGCTTCGCGTTCATGAAGTCTTTATAGGAACCCCCTTTTTGGTGTCCTTGATTGTTCTCTGGGTTTTGGGTTTGAGTACCACCGGAACCATCCGAGTTCCTTTGAGACATAGCAGCTGCCACCGCGGCATTGACAGCTGCCTGGAACATCACAGGGTCAAATTCAGGAGGAGGTGGTGGCGGAGGGTTGTTGGTGTTCTTCGAGCTGAGTCTCTTTCTTGGAGGCATCGTGATCTAAAAAGATCAGGAAAGAGAGGATCATAAGTCCTCTGAATTGAATCAAGAGATATGGAATAGGGGATATCTCATCAAGACAGATATAACACCTTATTAAGCGATAAAGCAGGAAAGAGTTATCAAGACAGAACATTTTATCGCTAGAGGAATGATCAAGTAACAACGCGTATACGAGGATTTTCTACAATAGGATTGACTCGAGAAATACTCCCATAGTATTTCATGATTCACTGCAATGACGACTCGTTGTTTGGGGTATTGGGTAAGTTTTAGGTATGTTGCATACCACAGTCACTCCCAAGCACATGTTGGCCGTGTCTCGAATGAATATAGTTGGCCAGGCTATATTGACTCTAGACACGACTACATAACTGTCCAGGTTTAACCGCAGTGTACAACACCTATTTACTTATGTTTTGTTCTACTTGTAGTTACGGATCTCGACGGCTCAGTATACTTATATACTTTTGAAATTACTTATATTCTGTAGGATACTTTTAGTTCAGATCACTTAGGCCCCTTAATGTTTATAGTTTTATACCATGTAAGGTTTGGTATACTCCGTTCACTATAAACAAGGGCTCTGATACCAATCTGTCACACCCCGAAAACCAAAGGAGGAAACATTTTCGGGGTTGACTCCACGTTGAGTATCAAATCCAATGTACATAGCAATCACAGTAAACAACCATTACATTACATATATTTGAAAGTTTACATTTGTTTCAAAAGTGAATTGTATAAGTGTTATACATATATCATATGAACAAAAGTTGAGACGAGTCTTCTGAGCACTCCGTCTTCTCCAAAAGATATCGCCGGGTACCTGTCTAACGTGGACATGAGAATACAAGCGGTTTGAAAATCAGCATAAAGCTGGTGAGTTCATAAGATGTTTGTTTTCTAAAAATGTACTAGTTTCCTTTAGTTTTCCGAAAAGGTTTGTTATCCAAGAAAATCCCATATTTTCTTATGTTAAACAGTTTAGTTATCCTTCATTACAGTTCAATTACGCGTTATACGTTACCCCAGGAAAATCCCATATTTTCCTAAATGCAAGACTGATTGAATATCACAGAGTATAGTTTAATACACAAAACTATATATTGAGAATCTTGGGATTACTATCCCAAATTAGATATAAATTACTTTAATATACGTGAACTGTAGATGGAAAATAGTTTGAAAACCTTGAGGCTAACATCCCCTACTACATATAGATTTAATACCATGGGATTATCACCCCGGACTAGATACAAGATAGTTTGTTAAAACCATGGGATTACTATCCCGAACTAGATATAAGATATTTTGAAAAAACCATGGGATCACTATCCCGAATTAGATATATATTCTAACCATAGGAATAACATCCTGCAATATATATGAACCCTCTAGACTAAAAACCATGGGATTACCGTCCCGTACTAGATATTAGATCTATAGATAGAAGATTGATATAAAATCAAATCCAAAACCAAAGCCATGAATAAACTTATATTAATACGTATTATGAGTCGGGTAACCATGCTGATACGACAACGAGACCTCCTTGACGCTTGTCAGACGTCGGACGATATCCATAATTTGTCACCCCAGGCGTGCCCGCCTAACTGTAGCTAGCAGTTAAGGCGTGGGATTGTCAGTCCCGAATAGATCTATTCACAAATTCCTTGCTCTCGCTCCAGGAGACTCTGGTTACACTTCTGGGGAGGATTTACTGATCATCCTTAAAGGGTAGTGACAAACTCACAAGCTAGTACTAAACTACTCACAGGGTTCTCATACGATATCAAACATATACGAAAGATTATGAATCATAATATAGTGAATACAGATACATACAATGAAACTATCTGGCAATACATTCAAATGATACAGAGATAAACTGAATCAGACATAGTTTATCTAATAATTTTATACACATATCAGTACATGATAAAACGAGAACTAAAGAACCCCAAATTATTCCCATAATAATTTGATTAGTTTGGTTATTTTGTTAACTAAAATCCATTTAGTTGTAGTTGATAAATCATCCCTTATGCTCATCATAATACATAAGGAGTAAAAGTGTTTATAAATTTGCCAGATATTATTTGAAACACATCAATGCTATGTTTTGAAAACAGTTATAGTTTGTTTGTATTCCCCCCCTGAAAACATTGAAAAAAAAAACACGGAAAAAGCGTAGGGGTATGAACTCACAGTTAACGTAGGGTTCGAGTCTTAACGGATGCCCTGAACGCCACTGGTCCTTATTAATCATGTGATGACACATATTTGAGTTAGAACTAAGGTGTTTCATGTTTAAATATGATGGGGAAAACACACTTAGGGTTTGGAACTGTTAAGAATAAGTGTCACATAATCCAAGATAATGATCTATGCAAGTTTAGGGCCAAATATGGGCATTTGAGTACGTGTATGGCCTTAGAAGTGAGTGTGCGGCTAGAAGTGAGTGTGCGGCTGGGTTATGCGGCCCGAAAGGTGTGTGAGGCTACACACATGTGTGTGCGGCCGTACAGAGTGTGTGTGCGGCCGTACATAGGAGTTTGCAGCCGTACACTCCTCTTGTGAGTCCATATGAAGTGTTTGCTCTTCACTAAGGAGATTTGAATGTGTGTTGCCCCCCCCTTCATGAAGGTGTGCGGACATACACCTTCAAGGGACCATGAATATGATGAACATGATGAGTTTTAAGGCTTGGGATTCAAGTGTTTACCACTAATTAGCTTGAAGATGAACTAGATCACAAATATGAGGCCTTCAAGGTGTTCTTGGTTGAAGATTTTAGAGAGAGAAAGTAGAGAGAGGGTAAGGAGCATCGAAATGAATGAATGAAGAGGGTATCCATCCATATATAGTTTTGGGTGTGAGGCTAGAGGGTGTGCGGTTGGGTGTGCGGCCGCACACATGGGTGTGTGGCCGTACACACAAGAGTGTGGCCGCAAACACCTCTTTTGGTGTGTTTGATCCGATTTTATGATGCAAAATGCTTTCCAACTCCTCCAAAGACCCATATCTAGACTATATTATGTCCAAAACACACATATGGAACCATAAGATTTACAAAGGATGATGAATTCAAGATTTAAAGCCAATATGCAGACCAATAACATAGGATGAAAGTTTCGGGTTGTCACAATAACAATTCTTAGAGTCATACTCCAAGATTGTAACTTGTGTGACATGTCTTAAAGAAGGTTTAAAAAACACTTGTCAAATGTAAGAGTAAAAGTTTTCTACTCTTGTACATGTGAAATTGGTAAGTTGTGATGTTTTGGATAAAACAAAGACCAACTAAGGTGAATTATGTTAAGTGTTTGTCTTGATTAGAATCCACACTATCTCTTGAATATTTGGCTAGATAGTCTTATATGTCAAGAGGACAGTGCGAGTGTTGAAGATCCTGAAAAGAAGTTCATGAACTTATCAAGAATAAAAACCGGTAGTTTAACACGAACACACGACGTGAGGTTTATAACCTATCGTGTTTACATTTCTATGCCCATTCCAGTTAAGTTGGCTATACACTTGAGTTCTACATGTTCTCAAATGTTTGCATAGCTATTTGGAAGCAATGGCAGGCCCTTGAGCTGCCAGGTGGCAAGAAGTAAAGATTGCACAAGTTCAATCCATATGAGTTAGGATTTGTCACTAACCTTTTCTTGTGACTATGGTTTTGAAAATTCACATGGATAAGAACACATACACCATTAAATCTAAGTGTCATAAGGTTTCTCTCCGATTCATGAAAATGATGGTGAGGAAACACTTTCACTAAGTAGATTTTAACTAGATAGAAATTGTGATATTGCATTCTCAAAGTCGTTAGTGGAGCGTGTGTGGTTAACCGACACACTAACCTGGACTTGTGAGAAGTGACAAAGGTCTAAAAAGTTGAGACTATGATTACGGAATCGTTTTTCATAGTTCTTAAATTGTTTAGACACACCTGTGAGCTATCTAATGAAAGGTGTATGATTTTGATAAAGTCTTATCAAAGCAATCTACTATTAGAAAACTGAACTTTGGTAAGACAGTCAATAAAGTATTGATTTCTATAAGTCCAGCTGATTTCTGAGTAGATGTCAAAGCTATTGGGAGTATAAGTGTTATTCTAATAATCATCATGTTAGAGGGAGCATGAAAATTATGATAAAGGTTTCAAGTTAGCAATGTTAATTATAGAAAACAAAAGTTTCAATTCGTAAGGCTCCAGTGGTTGAAAAATTTGTTTTGCTATAATTAAGGGAGAGGAAATTATACTTCGTTTCAATTCTAAAAACTTAGATTGAGATATTAATCAAATTAAGCCAAGAATATATATGAATTTCATGTTGGAATGGCTCAACATAAGGAAATTCTATATATGGGTTAATTATTTGCGTTCTAAAATTTGATTATGATTACGACATCCCTTTTCATAATCTGAATTATGAGAACTTGGAAAATAGAAATGAAAATATTATAGCAAAAGACTGGTTTAGTCTTTATGTGAGACATCATGAATCGTGTCCAATATGCTTCGGATATAAGATCGATTACATGTGCTATATTCATCCTGTCTAAAATTTACAAGATGCCTAGGGCATTAAGAAGGGAAAAGGTCTAGAACTGGATATGACCAAAACAATTAAGCAATTGTTGAGGACAATCTAAGGTTTACCAAAGATTGGTTGCTCAGGGACAGTTGGAAGTATAGTGTTAATTGTTGGAAGGACCATATTGACATATTCTGAAAAGAGGAAACTCTTGTTCAGAAGTGATAGTCAAAAAGGGAATGTGGAAATGATCCTATTGGTGGAAGTTGTTAAATAAGTTTGTATAAGCTTAGGAAACTTAATGCAAGAAGGATGTTTCCAAGGATTTGATCTTCTTTGGAATGCTCTATAATGTTTGTTATCAAATCTCTGTGACTTTGTGCATAATCATTACAAGAGAATCATTGCATATAAGTTGAGAATCTAACATATTTAGGTAAAATGGCATCAATTTGGAATTCCTGCATTTGCCATAAGAATTCGGGAGTGTGAAATTAGAATCATTGAAAGTTTGGTCAATTGGTTTATTTCACAAAGTAAGGGTCATAGACAAACATAGTATGCATACTTGGTGTATGGCATGACTAGCGTTTAGAAAACATAGTATACATGCTTGGAGCATGGGACAACTATTATTTTAAATTCAAGAATAAAGTTGATAGCTGAAACAGTATACAATGAATAATGTGCAATCATATGGGGATAAATAAAAGGTGTTTTAATTATATTCATAAGTTCTGAGACCATATTAGATTGATTTATTCTTGTGTTTGACTTTGTATGTTTTGACTTCCATAATAAGTAGGTTATTCTTCCGGAATGACTAAGTTATTCAAATCATCCACAGTCGGTCATATGTTGGAAGTATATATGAATCAAGACTGTCATGGGTTGGCTTGTAGAGGTCCAAGTTGGTGGATCAACTTGTGCTACAACACTCATGAGTGCTCATAAGTTCTGAGTATTGGATTCATCCCGCGCTCATTTAAAACACTTCATGGATTTTATCACGAGTGATCATGAGACGATAATATCTTATATTCTTCAAACCTAGAGATATGAGTTGTTACTATGAGTTCATAGTACATTGATTGCACGAAAACGCATTGGTAACTCGATGTTATAAAACGTGCCTTTGTGTATGATTCAACAAGTAGTAGAACAAGCCATATGAGTCGAAGTTTATCCATTCCTTTTACCTTTGGGATAAAATCGATATTTGTGGGCCCCTCGATGATTTATTGATGACACATGTGAGTGCTTGGCCAAGCCAGAACTGATTTGATTTGTTCAATCAGTCAGTCATCATGAATCGGAAATCGGGAAACAACAAATGGACAGAGAGAATGATTGATCATCCATGTCTCAGTCCATTCGATATCCAAAATGGAGGAATATATGATCACTTATCTAATGGACAAGTCATTGACAAAGGTCTGAGTTCATCGGCAAGGTCGGAGTTCGACGGAAGCTGTTGAGAGCTACGATTGCTAGTCGGTTCTTGAAGTCATAGTTGCAATAATAGTTTTAGATTTATCCAAGTGGAAGACTGTTGGATTAATGTCTAAGTCCATAACTATAATTGGTAAGACTTGACCCGACCCGGCATGGTCCATTTGGGTTGCATGGCATCATGCACTTGGATAGACTATAATGAGAGAAATAACACTTAAGGTTGATTAATATATTATAAGTTCTAATATATTAATAGGATTATTTAATTAGTATTGATCAAGAATTAATCTAGAATTCATTAAGCGGTCAAAAGAAGATTAATTAAATATATGGGTTGATTGTGTAAATCATCCATACTTGTATAGTGGGCTAATGCTCCATGGATAATCAAGTTGAGCTAAAACCCATAGGATGGTCCATGGATGTTCCATGGTGTATTTGAACCCATGGATCCAAGGAAATGGAAGGCCATGACAATTAGGTTTTACCCTAATTGTAACAAGTATATAAGATTATATTATTTGGGAAAAATCAGCCACTATGAATAATAAGAAAGGGCTAGTTGATTTTAGCAGTGTTCAAGTTTCTCTCAAGTTATTCCAAGTGTATTTGGTGTTGTGTGAACCATTTGAGGTGTAACACTTGAGGCACTAGGCACTCAATCTTCATGAAGACATTCTACATCAAAGAGGTATGTATTCCATCTTGTTATATTCATTATTTTATATGCTAGCTTAGGATAATACCTTGGATGTTTATAATTGCATGTGTAATAGAGAAAACATAGATCGAAGGTATTTAGGGTTGCATGTACACTTAGGAGTGTTAGAATGTTCATAACCCAACAACACGTTGCACCGATACTATGATAAATATTAAGTTACCCTTTTCCTACCTTGTTAAATACAGGTTAGTGTACTAGCTAACCGCACATGCTCCACTAACGGCTTAAACAAAGTGCAAAGTGTAATTTCATGGATTAGCTCCTTATTCACATTTTCCTAACTAACTATGATTGGGAATTTATAAATGTTTAGTTACTTAGTATTTATCATTAATACTTTTAATGAAGGGAGAATTATAGTCCTTGTCCTACCCGTTCAGCTAACGACCCTCCACCGGTCAAGGAAGCGGTGGGTGAGAGTGGGCACCCATTAAACTGCCATTTTATAGGCAGTAACCTTATACCCCCCCTTACAGACCGACTTCGTGAATGAGGCTTACTAATGGTAAGACGAGTTTTTGTTCTTATACATATATAAATATTATTAAACTTATAATATTATAAAGTATAAGGGTTGAATTTTAAATTTTTTAAAATTCTAGGGATTGGAACTATAGTTTTAATTGTGACTTTACATGTTACAAAACTTGAGGGAAAGTTTTGTCAACTTCCAAAACCTTTCATTCCTCATAACTTATGAGTTAAAGGCTTATTAAAATGAGTGACTTTTCATCTTCTGTAACTATTGTGTTCTTTTAATGGATTTAATGACTTGTGACGTTTGGTTATCCATAACTTGAGGACAAGATATGGACTCCATTCAAACACATAATGATCATGAATTAAACTACCAAGAAGGTTACAAATAATTCCTATGATCATTTAAGCTCATAAGTTCAAGAACATGCATGTCAACAATTTCAAGAATCATAAAATTAACCATATAAAACTTGAAATTTTGATAACAACTCTGAAATTGGTTTACCATAATCATTACCATATCAAAAAATAGTTTTTATAAGTCCAAAACAGTTTAAGATATTGATTCTAGACAAATTCCACCACCAAAACTCGAAGATATGCTGTCAGAGGGTCCAACTCTCCGAGTGCATGAACCAACTCGACGAGTTGGTTACATTTTGCCTTGGACTTGTCGAGTCCATTAGTGAACTCGGAGACTCCACTGTCCAGACAACAATATAACTTCAATTTTTTAGCAATTGCGTCAAGATTATAAGAAAACAAGCCAAGGCTCTGATATCACTGATGGGTTTTGAGCATTCTAACACTCATATGGTTTACATGCAACCCTATAAACCTTGGATCTATGTTTTCTCTATTATACATACAAATATTAAATATTCCAAGGTTTCATCCTAACTAGCATATTATGAAGCACCTACACTACAAATTTCTAGTTAGATGACATAACTTTTGATGTAGCTTGATGTCTTCAAGCTTTAAGAGCTTACCCCCAATAGTGTGGAAGCCTCAGATGGAATCACAAATCACCAAAACAACTTGGATGAACTTGAGAGAATATGTATGCACACTAAAATCGGCCCACTCTTATGTCCTCACACACAGATGTCATTTCTTGTGCCAAAGGCCTATTTATATAGTATGGAGGATTAGGGTTACATTCATGTAAACCCTAATACCCATGACCTTTCATTTCATAGGATCCATGGGTTAAAACTCCATGGACTATCCATGATAGCTTAGCCGAACCTAAATGAACTTGGCTCATTTCATATATATATATATATATATATATATATATATATATATATATATATATAAGAGTCCATATTTAATTAGTTCCTATTGAACACTTAATTAATTCTTGATCAATACTAATTAAATAATATGATTCTATATTAATATATTAGAACATATAATATATTAATATGAATCATAAATATACTATTCTGAAAAAGACTATTCACATAAATTGTGTCGGTGAAGTGCAACCCAACTGGACCATGCCGGGTCGGGTCAAGTACATACCAGATATAGTTATTGACTTAGACATTAATCCAACAGTCTCCCACTTGGATAAGTCTAAAACTATTATTGAGTATGACTTCAAAACCTAACTGGCAATCATAGTTCTTATAGCCGCTGTCAAACTCTGACCTTGTTAACGAACTCTGACCTTTGTCAATGACTTGTCCATTAGATAAGGGATCATATATTGCTCCAGTCTTGATATCATATGGACTGAGACATGGATTATCAATCATTCTATCTGTCCATTTGTTGTTTCCCGATTTCCGATTTATGATGACTGATTGAACAAATCAAATCAGTCCTGGCTTGGCGAAGCACTCTCATGTGTCATCGCTAAATCATCGAGGGGCCCGCAGATATCGCTTTTATCCCGAAGGCAAAAGGAATGGATAAACCTCGACTCCTATGGCTTGTTCTACTACTTGTTGAATGATACACAAAAGCACGTTTTCTAACATCGATTTACCGAATCTGCTTTCGTGCAATCAATGTACAACCAACTCATAGTAACAACTCATACCTCTAGGTTTGAAGAATATAAGATATTATTGTCTCATGATCACTCGCGATAGAATCCATGACGTGATTCAAATGTGTGCGGCTTAAATCCAATACTCAGAACTTATGAGCACTCATGAGTGTTGTAGCACAACTCTGTCCACCAACTTGGACCTCTACAAGCCAACCCATGACAGTCTTGATTCATATCTACTTCCAACATATGACCGACTGTGGATGGTTTGAATAACTTAGTCATGCCGTAAGAATAACCTAGTTATTATGGAAATCAAAACATGCAAAGTGAAACAGAAGAATAAATGAATCTAATATGGTATCAAAACCTATGAATATAAATTAAACACTTTCTATTTATCACCATACTGATTACTCATTATTCATTATTTTGGTTTTATCAACTATATACTTGAATTAAAACACTAGGTGTCCCATGCTCCAAGCATGTACAATATGTTTTCTAAACAATAGCTTTGCCATACACCAAGTATGAACTCTATGTGTGTCTATGATCCTTTTCTTTGTGAACATAGATCAATTGAACATAATTTCAATGATTCTCTTTTCACACTCCCAAATCCTTGTCTTAAATGTAAGAATTCCAATTTCCTATCATTTTTTGAAATATGTTTATATTTTAAACTTATATGCATTGTTCCTCTTGTAATGATTATGCACAAAGCCATAAATAATTGGCAACAATCATTACAGAGTATCCCAATGGAAAGCAATTCCACGGAAATGATATCTCAAATTCAAAGTGCATTGCTTTGAACATGCTTCTTGCATTAAGTTTCTTTAACCTTACACAAATTGTTTCCACCTACGAAGACAACTCTATATTGCCATTTTGACTATCACTTCTGAACAAGAGTTGCCTCTTTTCAGACTATGTCAATAAGGTCCTTCCAATGTTAACAATATACTTCCAACTGTCCTTGAGCAACCAATCTTTGGTAAACCTTAGATTGTCCTCGAATATTGCTTAATCACTTTAGTCATATCCTGTTCTAGACATTGTTCTCCTTAATGCCCCAAGGCATTTGGAAATTCAGAAAGGATAAATATTATAGCACATGTAATCGATCTTGTACCCAAAGTAAATGAGACACGGTTCAGGATGTTTCACATAAAGACATGGTTCTAGACCATACTTTTGCCATAATAATTTTTTGTTTGCCAAATTCTTAAAATTTGACTACAAAAAGGGATGCCGTAATCATAATCGAATTTTGAGAACACAATATATTGAATTTTCTTAAGTTGAACCAATCCAACATGAAATTCATATATATATTCTTGACTAAAGGTGATGAAAACCTCAATATAAGCTCTTATAAACTCAATCTAAGCTTTTTAGAATTGAAATGAAGTATAATTTCCTCTCCCTTAGTTATAGCAAAACAACTTTTCCAACCCCTGCAACCTCATGAATTGAAACTTTTGTTTTTCTATAATTAACATTGCTGACTTGCAATACTTATCATAACTATCATGCTCCCACTAACATGATGATTATTAGCATAACATTTATGCTCCCACTAGCTTTGACATGTATCCGGAAAATAGCTGGACCTCTAGAAGTCAATACTTTATTGATATTCCTACCAAAGTTCAGATTTCTGATACTAGATTGCTTTGATAAGACTTTATCAAAATCATACACCTTATCTTAGACAGCTCACATGTGTGTCTAAACAATTTTGGAACTATGAAAAGGGATACCATAATCATATTCTCAATTGCGTAGACTTTTTCCATTTCTCATAAGTCAATGTTAGTGTGCCAGTTAACCACGCACGCTCCACTAACAACTTTGAGAAATGCAAATATCATAATTGCTATCTACTTAAAATCTACTTAGTGAAAGAATTTCCTCACCATCATTTTCATGAATCGGTGAGAAACCTTATGACACTTAGATTTTATGGTGTATGTGTTCTTATCTGCGTGAATTTTTCAAACCATAATCATAAGACTAGGTTAGTAACAAATCCTAACTCATATGGATTGAACTTGTGCAATCTTAACTTCTTGCCACCTGGCAGCTCAAGGGCTTGCCATTGCTTCCAAGTAGCTATGCAAACAATTGAGAACATGTGGATGTCAAATGTATACCCAACTTAACTGGAATGGGCACAGAAATGTCAACACGATAGGTTATAAACCTCTAGTTGTGTGCTAGTGATGAAATACATGTTTTTATTCTTGATGAGTTCTTGAAACTATATCAAGATCTTTTAGCCTCCCACTATCTTATTGACCTATAAGACTTTCTTGCCAAATATTCAAGCAGTAGTGTGGATTCTTAACCAAGACAAACACTTCACACAATTGGCCTTAGTTGGTCTTTGTTTTATCCAAAACATCACAACTTACCAATTTCAAATGTAAGAGTATTACATTTGAAAAGTGTTTTAAACCTTCTTTAAGACATCTCACTCAAGTTACAATCTTAGAGTATGACTCTAAGAATTGGTTTTGAAACGAAGTATGAATCATCTTCTTGATTTAACCACTTCAACAATTCATAACTCCTCTTCTTAACTATCAGAATGCACTTAGAGGATGAATTGTGATAAGGTCTCAAAATCATTAACACGATCTTAAAACATGATACTAAAGTACTCTCCTATTTTTTCTTATTTGAGAAACTTTTATCCTTCTACCTAATTTGATTCTTCTTATTCATTCTGTCATACATTGAAACTTTTCCAATGTCTCAGAATTATACTTAAGCTTGTAAGTATAATCATATTTACTAAACCTTAGTAAATCATGACGAATAGTCTTATCCATCTTTTGTGGTGAACTTTGGCTAATACATAAGAATGTGTACTTGATCCCTTAGTCCTTCTCTTGAGTCACATATACATGTGAACACGGAACTAGTCTTAATTTTCCAAAGTTGAAAATTCTCATATATCACACTAAACACCTTCTATAATACCAAGTTTCTGTCCAATTGAAACTTGGGTGATGAGAATCTTTCCCTATTTCATAAATTTAGACACTACCACAAATTGAAGAATCAAATTCATATTTCCAATATTGTTATAAACATACAAACATCAAGTTTTCATGAATGCCATTGTAAGGAGATAAAATAAAGTAAAACAAACTTTTATTTATTTTAAAATGCGGAAATTTTTTCTTCCTTACAATGTAACTTGAAATGAAAACTATGTTATTACATGTTTCCAAGCAATCTATCATAACTTTTAAGAAGTAGCTAAGGAATTCAATCTTCAACCAAGCGAAAGAAACTCATCTTTGCGATCAAATTCAGCAAACTCTTTCTTTAAGATTCCTTCCCTTTGCTTGATCCTGCTAAATATCAAAATGCAACCCAGTCAAATTTTTGTATTAAGAATCAACAACTAGGAACTTATCACAGTTAGATAGTGGACTTACCTAAAGCAGAGTCAAACTGTTGATTCTTTTTTCTTTCAGGTTGCTCGGGCAGCTTCGCTTCTAATGTGACTTTTCTTCACACTGAGAACATATAGACTCTTTGGGAATGGTACACAGGCTATCCCAGACTTAGACTTTCTGTTTACCTTCCGGTCAACCGAGTTGACCAAGGCCAATCCCTTTCCGTTGGGAAGAGAAAGTTTTTCTTAACTAATCTCACCATTGTCCATGTCCATGTAATGTGACAACCCGAAATTTCCATTTTACGAACATTATCTATGAAATAGAAGCTAGTCCAGTTTCTGTGATTTTCACACTTTTCCGAACAAGTTTGTGTACATTAGGGTTTATGTTTAAGGAGATATCAGGAGAGTGGATGCTCCTGGTTTTGTGAAATTTGAGCATTTCAAGTTTCATAATGTTACAGTCCTATATCGGGAATAAAAATATTTTCTGTCAAAATATTCCAGGACTATAAATAGTTTTCTGAATTAAATTAATTCATTATTCACAATTCCAAATAGAGAAAAGCCATATTCTCTCTGACGGATCTTCGGGTTTTCATTCCAGATTGTGAGTCTACTTTACTAAATGTGTTTCAATACTTGTTAGATGCTTTATAACATCAATTACATGTTTAGATTGCAAGATCTGGGAGTTTACCGCCCAAGAACGTTCTTGGGGAGTAAACTCCAAAATGGAACATTAAGGCTTCCTAGACCCATCCCCATGTTAGGCAACTTATTAGGGACCTTGTGTATGATCTTTATAGACTAGAAAGCATCCAAAATCATCAAGTAATTGGAGTTTACGGCCAAGAACTTCTCTTGGGCTATAAACCCCTTTTCAAGGGCATTTAGTGCCCTAAACCACCCCAAATGCTTAAGGACTCTAACCCTCAAATGCTTGTGTCTATTTTGGACATCAAAACACTTCAAAATCATAAGTTTATAGGAGTTTATGGCCAAGAACCTCTCTTGGGCCGTAAACCCCTTTTGCAAAGGCTAAAAGCACTCCAAACACACCTTAGGCCTTAAGACAATTACCTTGAACACATGGGACTTGAATGGAGAACAAAAGACATCATAATCACTCCTTAAAAAGGAGTTTACGGCCAAGGAACATATCTTGGGCCGTAAACTCCAAGTAATGACACAAATCTGTGCCTCTTGTCCCCTTCAGCCTTAGATTAAAGTATAGAAGCTATCCTACACATGCAAGGGCCTCAAATGAAATAAAACCAACACCCCATAGGAGTTTACGGCCGTAAACTCTAGGGGATAAGGTCCTTTGGCCGTAAACTCCCCAAAGGAGCATTCCAAGATAACACTTTAAAACACCCAAAACCACCATGTGAGGAGTTCACGGCCATAAACCCATGAGTTTACGGCTGTAAACTCCAAAGGGTGGGGTTTGTTGGGTGGTGAGCTCTTATGCAAGGCCATTTGATGTTTCAAACCCTTTTGCATTGTCCCGTAGCAACTTAGATGCAACCATTTGGACCTTAAACACTTATAAAAAGTGTTTACATGTTCCTAAGTGTCTTAAATCATTTATTAAGTTATTATTTGTCTAATTAGTTATTTATATGCTTATTATATGATAACTAGGCTCGTGCGTGTAAACAAGTCTCCGTTTGCCACCTAGCACGGTATCCGACATTGCAATTCAAACGACTCACCAAAAGTGAGTTCATACCCCTTAAATCAACCTTTGAAATGATTTTAAATACTTTATGGGGGGGGGGGGGAATACAAGTCAAATACTTATAGTTATTGCTTCAATCACATGTGATTGCATTTAATCACATGTGATTAATAACTAGGAAAACAACGATTTTTACCACTGTTCAAACTGTTTATCAAACTACTTTACTATGAAATGTTTTACAAACTCTTTTACTATCCAAACTTATTTATAGACTGTGATTCAAACAAATGCTTCTTATACTTCAACTGTTTCATCAACTTATGCCTTCAAATTGTTTTATAGATCGACATCAAGTCGATCTTCTCTTGAAATTATATTTATGCTTCAAATGTCTTATGAAAACTTATTTATGCTTTTATATATTCAATTGCATGCCCATATATGTATAGATATATAAATAATGTTTAAAGGGCTTAGGAAGGCCATCCGCCCTATTTCCTTTTTCTCGATTTGGATGTGGTCTGGTGGGATTTCGGGTGACCATCCGAAGGTCGTTTCCATATTACTTATATATCATATATACATGTATAGACATAAAAGTACTTCCATTTTTATACTTATCAGTACATCAATAGTTAGTTACCATCGGGGTAACACGGGAACATATACAGCTATACTAGAAACAAGTACATATACAGCTATACTAAAAACAAGTACATATACAGCTATACTAGAAACAAGTACATATACAGCTATACTAGAAACAAGTACATATACAGCTATACCAGGACCATGTACATATATAGTTATACTAGAAACATGAACATACACAACTATACTAGAAACACGTACATATACATCTATACTAGAAACAGGACATATACAACTATACTAGAACAAGAAACATTACATATACATGAATACGTTAACAGTTGTGATCCACTGTGTCGGAGCATGCCTTAAATGTCATGGCCCGAGTTGTAGCCAGAAATCTCTTGGAGGGAGAGCGTGAGTTTGCGTATAGATCTATACTGGATTGACTATCCTACACCTTGCTGCTAGCTATAGCCGGACCTGCAGGTCTGCGGGTGCCAAACGTCATTTCTTTTTATTACGACCATTCATTATGTCGTTGTTACCAGTCGATAGCATGGTGCAATTTATCACATTATACCTTAATATAAATCCGGTTTAAGGTAGTAGTAATTAGTACAGCAGTAGTTCTTATTATACAAAGCTACAGTACTACAATGATTTACCCATTACATATTTTAGTGATAATCTCACTTAAGCATTAATGTACAAACTATATTTTATCAAATGATAGTTATACTTGGGAAATTACACACTTTTACAACAGAAGAGTTTACAAAACAGTTAAGCCTTAGTAGAAGGTTACTTTAATAGAAAATATAGGATTTTCTGAGGGATTCAAACTTTTACAAACACTTTCAAACATTTACTTACACTTTTACTAAATTATACATTGAGACAGGTTCAAACATTTTTGACAACAAACATTGACACTAAAATACTTATGAACTCACCAGCTTAATGCTGATAAACTCTTTCAAAATAACTTGTATTCTCAGGTCATCAGTAGACAGGTACCGAGGCCAGCTTTTGAGAAGATGGTGTGCATTCAAGACTCATCTCATATTATTTTGTGTTACATTAGTTTTGGTGTCTATAGCTGTACAGAACACACTTGTATTAAAATTATATATATTTAATGCAATGGATGATGTTGTTTGCTTATTTACATTTACCGTGTTGTGATACTATACATGACGTCCTCCGCCCCAGAACATTTCCGTCGTTCTTGGTTTTGGGGTGTGACAGATTTTTATCAGAGCATTGTTTATAGTGAATCAAGTATATCAACCCATAAAAGATATACTAATCTATAAACCCAAATGGGATTAAAACACTCTGACCTAGAATCTATACTTTAAATAATAAAATATTGAATTAAGTATACTAGTCTGCATTCATACTAAAATCAGTGTCACAATGACAAGAACAAAAGTATTACGATTGTTAAATATCACAAGTGAGCTCGGGGATGTATGGTCAGTCCTGGGAATGGCATAGCCTGATCAACTATGCTGGTCCTAGGAGTGATTAGCATATGCCCTAGAATGGTTGTGATATGTTAACAAGTCTAAAAACTTACCAACACTACCACAAGAAGGTCAGTAGAACCTAAACTTAAAATACAATAGGTGTATTTTGTACTACTAGTTACACGTATACTATATTCTTATACCTCTCTTCTCGGTTAGATCTAAATGGCTGGATTCCATCATGGCGACCCGTACTTTCCCAATGAAGGCAATGCCGGGTGGATCGATGAAGAGCCCGAAGATGAGCATCCAATCCCTTTGGATGATCACCTCGCAGAAGGCTTTTCTGATGGATCTGACTCCGAGCCTGAAGTCAACAACCTACCGCTTGTAGGTCAAGCCCCAAACAACAACCCTCGACCAGCGTTTCCAGGTCCTACACCCATGTGGGCAAACAACCTGAAACGCTGGAGTGAGGAACAGGGTCAACCCTTACCATACTTTGGGGACCGAACCTTTTACAACATCAGCGATGGTGGCTCTGCTGACAGAGCTCTGCCGGTAATCATCCGCAGAATAGCTCGTAATGTCGAGCAAGGTCGAGCAGCCATCGACCGGGTCATGGAGATTGATGCCAATTCAGGTGTCAACACGGTCCGCATCCGCCGTCTTGAAGAAGACATGGAACGGACCCGGAGAACCAACGAAACCCTACAGCAATAGCTGGCTGCTTCCCGTGTTGAAGTCTTAGAACTTCGAGCTCGTCAGAGAGCTCAAGACCGACACCTTCAAGAGGTGTTTCGCCAAGTGTCCGACCTCAAGGCTCGCCCGAGGAATTCCCATCGCCAATAGATGATGTCTAGTACATCTCTGTCTTTTGATTTAGGCATAGCCTTGAACTTATGTGCTCTAAGTAGCACGTGTCTGTAAAATATTCCTAACTTTCGATACTCTAATTAGGAATCTAGGACTGTCAGTCTTATCCTTTTGGTATGATGTAAGACCTACTGTTAGGTCGATTTTCATTGAACTTATTACATCAGTAATACCCGTACCATTGAAATCTATCTAATCTGTGGGAAATTTTGTACACTTGTGTATTCCTACTAATATTTCTTATTGTGATTTCAAACACTCATTCAACTATTGGGTTATGGTTCGTTAGTCCATGTGTCACTCTCACGTTGCTTGCAAATTGATTCTTACCATCTTTCTTATCTTTATAAACTTATAGCTGAAAGATGCCTCCTCGCAAATCTCCCAGGAATAGGAATAATCCTGCACCTCCACCACCTCCACCGCCTCCGGTCATCGATACTGCAGCCCTGAATGTTGCCGTAGCTGCAGCAGTGGCAACTGCCATGGCTCAGTATCACTCATCAGATGCCAGCAGAGGTGGAACCCCTGTGGAATCTATTCTGATCGAAATCCCTGTGCGCTCAAGGGAGTGCTCCTACAAGGATTTCACAAACTGCAAGCCGAAGCCTTTCTATGGCACCGGCGGAGTCATTGCCCTCTCGTAATGGTTCGAGAAGACTGAAGCAGTCTTCGAAATCTGTTCATGCCCTGCTGCGTGCAAAGTGAAATATGCCGCATGCACCTTTGAGGGTAAAGCCCTAACATGGTGGAACGGCCACGTCAAAGCCCTAACTCTCGTCGTGGCTAACGACATGGGCTGGGAAACGATGAAGGACCTCATGACTGAGGAATACTGCCCGAGGGGCGAAGTCCAGAAGTTAGAACATGAACTCTGGAATCTGACCATGAAGGGCACCAATGTGATCGCTTATACTGCCCGATTTAGCGAACTGGTGGCCCTATGCCCCAATATGGTTCCCACTGAAGGGAAAAAGATCGAACGGTACGTATGGGGGCTAATGCCTCCGTACCAGGGGAATGTCTTAGCATCGAACCCCGCTACCTTCGACAGTGCCAAGCGTTTGGCACAAAGACTCATTGACCATGGAGTCAAGACCCCTGCAACAAGCGGAAGTTCTGGGATGAGAAGAAGAAGCAGCGAGCTTCAAAGAAACAGCAAATCATGGCAGTACATTATGCGGTAACCCCTACTGCTGTTACTGCTTCGGGGAAGCAGTATGCTGGAAGTTTGCCAAAGTGCAACAAATGCAACTTCCACCACAACGGCGCCTGCCGTGAAATGCAGTGTTCTAACTGCAACCGAAAAGGACACACCGTCTGTTTCTGTAAGTTCCCGGCACAACCGATCTCCCAAGTTCCTGGCTCAGGCGCGAGCCCAACTTGCTATGGATGTGGCGAAACAGGCCACTTTAAAAGGGACTGCCCCAAGGCGAGGAATACTGGAGGAGCAGGGAGGGTACTAGCTATAGGCCACGGGGAAGCAGTTGCTGACCCGACAGTGGTAACTGGTACGTTCCTCCTTGATAACTCCTATGCATGCATTCTGTTCGATAGTGGAGCGGAGTGAAGCTTCGTAAACCACAAATTTGCTCGCATGCTTAAGCAACAACCACACGCACTTAATGAACAATTCACAGTAGAAATGGCCAATGGGAAAACTGAAAGTACTAATAGCATATATTTAGGTTGTCTTCTAACCTTAGATAACCATTCATCCCCAATCGACCTTATGCCGGTCTCAATAAAAAGTTTCGACGTTATTATCGGCATGGATTGGTTAAGTCTAAATCGCGCCGATATCATGTGCTACAAGAAAGCAGTCCGACTAAACCTCCCGTCTAACGAAACTCTTATAGTCTACGGCGACAAACCTGGTGCGAGTCTTCGCATAATATCTAGTATTCAAGCACAGAAATATCTGCGCAAAGAATACCACGCATTCCTTGCTCACGTCGTCGACACGAACCTAGAAACGAAAGAACTAAAGAACATCCCAGTAGTGAGCGACTTCCCCGAAATTTTCCCAGAAGAGTTACCCGGATTACCTCCGCAACGACAAGTCGAGTTCAGAATCGACTTAGTCCCAGGAGCTACCCCAGTAGCCAAGTCGCCCTACCGCTTAGCACCAGCCGAGATGCAGGAACTCTCTGGTCAACTTAACGAACTGCTCAGCAAGGGCTTTATAAGACCAAGTTTCTCACCTTGGGGAGCACCGGTCTTGTTCGTTAAGAAGAAAGACGGATCATTCCGTATGTGTATCGACTACAGAGAACTCAACAAATTGACGATCAAAAATCGTTACCCTCTGCCGCGCATAAATGATCTATTCGACCAACTGCAGGGGGCGAACTATTTTTCCAAGATTGATTTGAGATCCGGATATCACCAGTTACGAGTGCTAAAGGAGGATGTGCCGAAGACAGCCTTCCGAACTCGTTACGGACACTACGAGTTCGTGGTGATGCCATTCGGATTGACCAATGCGCCCGCAGTCTTCATGGATCTGATGAATAGAGTATGCCGACCTTACTTGGATCAGTTCGTCATCGTTTTCATCGATGACATCCTGATCTATTCCCGAAGTAAGAAAGAGCATGGCGATCACCTTCGACAAGTTCTAGAGACATTACGAAAAGAGAAACTTTATGCGAAGTTCTCGAAATGTGAATTTTCGATCCGAAGAGTCGAATTATTAGGACACGTGGTAAGCGAAGAGGGAATCCACGTGGACCCATCCAAAAAAAAAGCCATTGAGAACTGGTCAGCACCAAAGACGCCTACATAAATTCGTCAATTTCTAGGTCTCGCTGGCTACTACCGCAGGTTCATTCAGAACTTCTCCCGAATAGCGAAACCTCTTACGACCCTGACCCAGAAAGGCGTGGCCTTTGATTGGGAAGAGAAGCAAGAAAGAGCGTTCCAAACGCTAAAACGAGCCTTGTGCACCGCACCAATATTAGCCCTTCCAGAGGGAATAGAAGACTTCGTAGTCTATTGCGATGCATCAAATCAAGGACTCGGATGTGTTCTGATGCAGCGAGGTAAGGTCATCGCCTATGCCTCGAGACAGTTGAAGACACACGAGGTTAACTACACGACCCACGATCTTGAACTAGGAGCAGTAGTGTTTGCTCTGAAGATCTGGAGACATTACTTGTATGGAACAAAGAGCACTATCTTTACCTACCACAAGAGTTTACAACATATTTTTGATCAGAAGGAGCTCAACATGAGACAACGACGGTGGGTCGAGCTGCTCAGTGACTACGAATGCGATATTCGTTATCATCCGGGTAAAGCCAACATAGTAGCAGATGCCCTAAGTCGGAAGGAATATTCTGGTCGCAAAGTCAAGTCATTATAAATAACCATCCATTCACACCTAACTAAGCAAATTCAGGCGGCTCAACTTGAGGCCATGAAACCTGAAAAGGTGTCGAGTGAATCCCTTAGGGGAATGGACAAGAACTTCGAAGCCAAGGGTGACGGAGCTTTATATTTCATGAACCGGATCTGGACACTGAAACACGGTGGTTTCCGAGACTTGGTCATGACCGAGGCGCACAACACTCGGTATTTCGTCCACCTAGGTTCAGATAAGATGTATCTGGATCTTAAAAAGCTATACTGGTGGCCTAATATGAAAGCAGAGATTGCTACCTTCGTAAGTAAATGCCTTACTTGCGCAAAGGTTAAGGTCGAGTACCAGAAGCCCTCTGGTTTACTGCAACAACCAGAGATTCCAGAGTGGAAGTGGGAGCGGATCACTATGGATTTCATAACCAAGTTGCCCAAGACAACGGGTGGACTTGACACCATATGGGTCATCGTTGATAGATTGACCAAGTCTGCACACTTCCTGCCTATCAAAGAAACCGACAAGATGGAGAAACTTACGAGAACATACATTAGGGAAATAGTACGGCTACATGGTGTACCTATTTCCATTATCTCCGATAGAGATAGTAGGTTCACCTCAAGATTTTGGCAATCACTACAACATTCCCTAGGAACAAGGCTGGACATGAGCACAGCCTACCATCCACAGACCGACGGACAGAGTGAGAGGACCATCCAAACACTGGAAGATATGTTGCGAGCCTGTGTGATTGATTTTGGGAAAGCATGGGATACTCATTTACCCCTTGTCGAATTTTCCTATAATAACAGTTATCACACGAGCATCAAGGCTGCTCCATTCGAAGCTCTCTACGGCCGAAAGTGCAGATCCCCTCTGTGCTGGGCTGAGGTGGGTGATACCCAATTAGCAAGGGGGCAAGCTTCTGACAGTACTCTCACCAGTCCGGAAATCATTCGGGAAACGACAGAGAAAATCGTTCCGATCCGTGAACGATTGAAAGCCTCTAGAGACCGACAGAAGAGCTACGCCGATAAACGAAGAACACCTTTGGTATTTCAGGTGGGAGACCGAGTCCTTCTCAAAGTCTCACCCTGGAAAGGCTTGATACGTTTCGGCAAGCGTGGGAAGCTTAATCCGAGGTACATAGGGCCCTTCGAGATTCTTGCCAGAGTCGGCCCCGTAGCTTACAAACTCGACCTACCCGACACACTTCATAACGTACATTCTACATTCCACGTATCTAACTTGAAAAAGTGTATGTCCGACGAGACTCTCGTAATCCCACTCGACGAGATCGAGATCAACGAGAGCCTCAACTTCGTGGAAGAACCTGTAGAGATCATGGACCGTGAGGTCAAGCAGACAAAACAAAGCCGTATCCCTATCGTGAAGGTTCGCTGGAACGCCAAGCGAGGACCGAAATTCACTTGGGAACGCGAGGATCAGATGAAGTTGAAATACCCTCATCTTTTCGCTTAATTGTTGTAACTTTATATTTGCTTAAATTCTAATTTCGGGACAAAATTCCCTCTAACAGGGGGATGATGTGACAACCCGAAATTTCCATTGTACGAACATTATCTATCCAATAGAAGCTAGTCCAGTTTCTATCATTTTCACACTTTTCCGAACAAGTTTGTGTACATTAGGGTTTATGTTTAAGGAGATATCAGGAGAGTGATTGCTCCTGGTTTTGTGAAATTTGAGCATTTCAAGTTTCATAATGTCACAGTCCTATATCGGGAATAAAAATATTTTCTGTCAAAATATTCTAGGACTATAAATAGTTTTCTGAATTAAATTAATTCATTATTCACAATTCCAAATAGAGAAAAGCCATATTCTCTCTGACGGATCTTCGGGTTTTCATTCCAGATTGTGAGTCTACTTTACTAAATGTGTTTCAATACTTGTTAGATGCTTTATAACATCAATTACATGTTCAGATTGCAAGATCCGGGAGTTTACCGCCCAAGAACGTTCTTGGGGAGTAAACTCCAAAATGGAACATTAACGCTTCCTAGACCCATCCCCATGTTAGGCAACTTATTAGGGACCTTGTGTATGATCTTTATAGACTAGAAAGCATCCAAAATCATCAAGTAATTGGAGTTTACGGCCAAGAACTTCTCTTGGGCTATAAACCCCTTTTCAAGGGCATTTAGTGCCCTAAACCACCCCAAATGCTTAAGGACTCTAACCCTCAAATGCTTGTGTCTATTTTGGACATCAAAACACTTCAAAATCATAAGTTTATAGGAGTTTACGGCCAAGAACCTCTCTTGGGCCGTAAACCCCTTTTGCAAAGGCTAAAAGCACTCCAAACACACCTTAGGCCTTAAGACAATTACCTTGAACACATGGGAATTGAATGGAGAACAAAAGACATCATAATCACTCCTTAAAAAGGAGTTTACGGCCAAGGAACATATCTTGGTCCGTAAACTCCAAGTAATGACACAAATGTGTGCCTCTTGTCCCCTTTAGCCTTAGATAAAAGTATAGAAGCTATCCTACACATGCAAGGGCCTCAAATGAAATAAAACCAACACCCCATAGGAGTTTACGGCCGTAAAATCTAGGGGATAAGGTCCTTTGGCCGTAAACTCCCCAAAGGAGCATTCCAAGGCCTTAAACTACTTCATGTGTTATTCCAACAAAGCTAGGAGGGTTCTAGGATCAAGATAACACTTTAAAACACCCAAAACCACCATGTGAGGAGTTCACGGCCATAAACCCATGAGTTTACGGCCGTAAACTCCAAAGGGTGGGGTTTGTTGGGTGGTGAACTCTTATGCAAGGCCATTTGATGTTTCAAACCCTTTTGCATTGTCCCGTAGCAACTTAGATGCAACCATTTGGACCTTAAACACTTATAAAAAGTGTTTACATGTTCCTAAGTGTCTTAACTCATTTATTAAGTTATTATTTGTCTAATTAGTTATTTATATGCTTATTATATGATAACTAGGCTCGTGCGTGTAAACAAGTCTCCGTTTGCCACCTAGCACGGTATCCGACACTGCAATTCAAACGACTCACCAAAAGTGAGTTCATACCCCTTAAATCAACCTTTGAAATGATTTTAAATACTTTATGGGGGGGAATACAAGTCAAATACTTATAGTTATTGCTTCAATCACAAGTGATTGCATTTAATCACATGTGATTAATAACTAGGAAAACAACGATTTTTACCACTGTTCAAACTGTTTATCAAACTACTTTACTTTGAAATGTTTTACAAACTCTTTTACTATCCAAACTTATTTATAGACTGTGATTCAAACGAATGCTTCTTATACTTCAACTGTTTCATTAACTTATGCCTTCAAATTGTTTTATAGATCGACATGAAGTCGATCTTCTCTTGAAATTATATTTATGCTTCAAATGTCTTATGAAAACTTATTTATGCTTTTATATATTCAATTGCATTGTCACAACTGAAAATTTTGAGCTATGTAATCTATACATTCAAGTAAATGTGAATCAAAAACTTCAATCAACTACATCATACAAGTAATACAAGTAGTCATTAAAAAATTGGAAAACCCTAGAAGTTCTTGTTAAGTCTATTTTGGACTAGAACTTCCTTATTGGATCCAAACGGACCAATAAGCTTCCAATTAGACTATCATGGGCTTAGAACCCTAATTGGGCTCTAATTGGACCCACATCTAATTTATTTCAATATTATGGGCCATATTGGGCCTAGAATGAAATAAATCACAAGCTTTGATCCATAATTTAACCTAGCCTAGCTTAATAAAGCATAAAAATCACAATTTTATTTTATAAGGCCAATAAGCACCCAAACTACCTCTAATGATGGGCTTAGGGGCAAAAAGCCCAAAAATCCTTTCTTCTCTCCCTATTCTCGGCCCAAGCCCAAGGAAAAAGGGAGAGTTGACCTTGGGTTGCCACCTCACTTTTATATGTTGGATTTCCATGCACATAGCCCATGTTTCCAAGCAAGCATCATATCAAGATCACTTCTTTCTTCTCTCCTCTCTCACTCTCGGCCAAACACAACACACACACACTCACAAAAATCTATTCTACTCTCTCTAAATCTTGAAGAACATCTCCTTCCCCCTTCTTCAAAAATTTCGTGAATCAAGGGCTCACAAGGGAAAATCCATCACCAAAAATCATCATCTAAGGTAAGTTGATGACTAATCCATGATCTAGCTACTTCATTTTATTAAAATCTCTTCTAAATTCATTCACTCTTGTGATCTTGCATCCTAGAGGTCGAAATCTTCATCAAAGGGTGCTTAGGCCAAAAATCACTTCATTTTCCTTCCATTTTCTTGCAAAACCGAGCCCCCACACCCAAGGTGAGCTTCATACCCCCTATTTTCTGTTTTTATGAGTTTTTTGGTGGGGGGGGGGGAATACAAGTGAAAGTGTAGATCTATATGTGTTTATATGCCTTGTATGATTTCCATGCTTATATGTATGCTTTTATGTGTTTTAATGTTGGATCTAGCCATAAAACTCCTCAAAACCGAGATATATCTTGTGTTAAATGATTTTAGCTTCAAATATATTTCTAAATACAAAGTGTTTCAAGAAAGATAGCTAAATGATTTAGTAACAATTTTCTTTAAGCTAAAAACCCAAATTTTGGGCCAAAAATGTGAAAAATACAAAATTAAGGGCCCAAATTGATATTTCACAGATTCTGATGGATGAAGTGTGCCAAAACAGTTTCCATAAAACTATTTCTGGAATTATACTCAATTGGAGGGTTAAAAACATAAATTTCAAGCTTAATGGGCTAAAAATGAAAATTTCGGCCCAATGAGGCCCATTATGCGAATTTTTCTGTTTTGGAGGGCCAAAACTGTAATTTTCTGTAAAACAGTGGACTATAAGTGTTCCAAATCCTTTTCAAAGGTTTAAAATGCTTTTTAAATTTAAAAAGGACCAAAGTTGCAAAAATTTTCCAATTTGGGCCAAAATTGTCAAAGTTGCGAAAAGAAGGGATTAAAACCGAAAAAACTGCATTTTCAGGGTCTTAAGCTGTTTTCTAAGAAAAATATTCTGGAAAATGTTTATTTCAATAATTTTTGGTGTTAAAATGTCAAGAAAATTGATTTAAGGACCAAACCGGGAAATATTCAATAAAAGGGTTAAAAATGTAAATTTTACAAATAATGAGGGGCTGAAAACAGAAATATTTCAAGGCTAATTCAATATACACAATTTGATCAAATAATGGCACCGAGACTATCGACGAAATACAATACATTACAATACCAAAAGTCGTTGTAAACGAATTGGCTCGGTCTCGAGCCAATAGAAATCTACAACTACTAACACTACGACACTACGATTCATACAAGTAACGTTGGTAATACATATACATGCGAGTGTGCACAGACGTCTACGCACCATCTTTGGGCCCCACAAGTGTAAAATCTTGTTTGTTGAGCCTAGCTAGCCCAATGACCTGATCTTAAGGCCCGAAGACCTTTTTTTTTACGGAGTGTTGGGTTTTACCGATCCGACACAACGTAAATGGACTTTCAATGGCTTGTATACTACTGGTCCCCAAGGGTCCTTTGGTATTGCTAGTAAAGTCTACGTTTCATGCGAGGCGGGTCGGGGACCCCTCGTACCTTTTTATCCCCAACCGGTTAATGGAGTCACCGGGGTCTTCGTGACCTCTTTCTCTTCGGATGTGGGACTACACCTAGTCAGGGCGATTGGATAACGCGATTAGTACTGACGACGCCTTCGGAGTCGTTAGTATAACTATAAACTGGGTGTTTGTGTAACGCGGGTTTGTAGTAAATAATCCTGCTCGAGAACCTTCCAACGTCGCCCGGGACTGATACAATACGCTATGCAATGGTTTCAATGAAATTTCATGTAATTCAAGGAACTAGGAGAACATCGGGTTTTCCTAGGGTTTTCAATACATACAGATTTGAAATGCATACAACTTAAATGAACATTTTTTTTTACAAGTATAGAAACAAACAAGCATACCTATGGATCTTCACAAACGTTTTCAAAAGCTTTTATTTTCAGAAAATATCGGATTTTCTGGTGGTTTTTCAAACAATACAAATATTGGATTTCAAACACTACTTATGAACTCACCAACATTTCATATGTTGACGTTTTTCAAAATACTTGTATTCTCAGGGAACCAGTGAATCAAAGGAAATCATATCCAGTGACGGCTTGCAGTTTATTTATGAACGAACCGAACAATTTAATTTTTGGGAAATGTAATGTTTAAACAATGTATGACATGTAAACACTACTGGTTGTAATATATTAATGCACGGTGACGAATGTTGTTATGTTTCATATATATTCAATGTTATGGTATTCAATTGAGTCACGACAAGCCCCCGGACGTTTCCGCCGTCTGGTTCGGGGGTGTGACAGGTTGGTATCAGAGCTTTGTTTATAGTGAACTAGCATGTCGAGCCATACATTGATATGCAACTATAAACCAAAAAGAGGGACTAACATAACTCTGAACAAAACAAGTAAATAAAACACACTTGCTTGCATTAGGGATAAGAACCTAACGCCGAATCAAACACAATAATTCTGGTATCTCGGTTAATTCGGGACTGTTCTTAGTGATACCAAGGAGTGAATGTAGCCTGATCAACTACATTCCCTCCAAAGTAAAACTAACACACATCTTGATGAGATCGGGATAGCCAGGGAGCCTAAAACTTCACCCTTATCACCAAAAAGAGAACGTTCGGTTAGCCTGTATAATAGTCATAGTACACTAGGAGTAATGTTAGCATATTTACGTACTCGCGCAGACAGCATTGCTGGTTTTCATCACCCTGGAGACCCCTACTTCCCTAATCAGGGAAACAACGGGTGGCTAGAGGAGGAGGAGGAGCCTGAGGAGGAGCAGCAGGGTATCCAGTATCATCAGGCCATAGTAGCTCACGGGATGCTTGTGGATGAGCCAGGAGAGAATCCAGGTGAAGCACACGATGTCGGACCCGACGAATACATAGACACTGACTACGAGTTTGGAGGAATCGACATTGACGACGAGGAAGGTCAGGCTGGGGACCAGGACCCCATCCCGCCATATGAGGACGTAGCACAACCCGATCACCCCGCTCCACCAGTGAACCCCCCAAGAGAGAACCGTTCCCTCGAAGCGGAGGTCGTCGCACTGCGACAACAGCTGTATGCTATGGAAGCTCGGGCAGTGCGAGCCGAGCATGAGAGGGATGAGGTTATTGGAGACATGGCAGAAATGGCGCAGTTACTGGCGCAACATTTCGGCATGTGACTTCGGCACCACCTCCTGACGCAGCTCATCGCGGTTAGGGATAGACTCGTCGTAGTAGATCATTAGGAACTATGTTATGTACTCCGGCTCTATGTTTAAGTGACTACACTACTCATGGAGCCGTTATGCTGTCGGATTAGTGTCTCATATGTATGCTCCTACGAGCAAATTTTCTTGTATTACATGCGGATAATATTAATAAACTTTGTGTGTTTTGTTATGATATTACTAGTTGTTATGTGTTGAGACGTTATGATTGTATGCTCGATGGTAGTACTGCTTAGGTTTGTATCATACGTCTAGTTAGTAGGATCGCCACCTCACAGAAACCACGTGCACTCAACATCTTTCCGTTTCATGACAGAAAGATGCCTCGCCCAGCTACTCGCGGAAATCCTGAACCAACCCTGCCCGAAGTTGACTCCACTGCTTTTCAGGCGGCCGTGTCTGCTGCGGTCACAGCAGCTATGGCACAACTTCACCGAGGGAACAACGGAGGAGGTAACGGGCAAGGATCCGGAAGTTCGAACCACGGGACGAACCAAGGACCCACTAAAACGTGCACCTACAAGGATTTTGCGAACGCTAAACCCCGAACTTTCAACGGCACTGGAGGAGTGATCGCCCTAAAGCGATGGATCGAGAAGATAGAGTCGGTATTCGAGATATGCGAGTGCCCCGAGCAGACGAAAGTGAAGTTCGCGGCCTGCACTTTTGTGGACCAAGCACTTACTTGGTGGAATGGACACGTAGAAGCTATGACGCTCCCTGTTGCCAACTCTATCCCATGGGTATAAATGAAAGAGATGTTAAAGGCTGAGTACTGCCCCCGAGGCGAAATACAGAAGATGGAACAGGAACTATGGAATCTCACGGTGCAGAGTGGGAACATTGATGCTTACATATCGAGATTCAGCGAACTATCTCTTTTGTGCCCGGGTATGATCACATCAGAAGGAAAGAAGATCGAACGATTCATCTGGGGACTGACACCTCCCATTCAAGGGAATGTGATAGCTGCGAACCCTGAAACGTTTGACAGTGCAAAGAGATTGGCGAAGAGGCTATATGATCATAACCACAAAAAGGGCGAGAAGCCAGTGGAGACTGAGAAGAAGAAGGAGGGTGATGGTAAGAAAGGATGGAACAACAAGAGAAAGGGGCGTCAGGGCCCCGAGACCTCTAAAAAGCAGCAAACGGTGGCAGTTAACGCTGTCACTGCGCCGGTTCCAGCCACACCACATGCTCCAGCCTCAGCTGCTTCAAATGCTTCAAGACCTTATTCCGGTAATCTTCCCAAATGCAACAAGTGCGGTCTCCATCACCAAGGAGAATGTAGGGAGTTCCATTGCACCAGTTGCAACAGAAGGGGACACACTGCAAGGTTCTGCAGGACTTATCCTTCTCAGAACCAGAGTCAGGGAAGCAACCAGAGCAACAACAACCCCCGCAATAACAACAACACCAATGCCGGTAGCAACAATACAGGGCTTAGCCACACCTGTTTCGGGTGCGGAAGGACGGGACACTTCCGTCGGGATTGCCCTAACAACAACAACTCAGGAAATAGAGGAGCAGGAAGAATGCTGACTATGGGTCAGAGTGATGCAGTTCAGGACCCCGCAGTTGTGACCGGTACGTTTCTCCTGAACCACACTTATGCATGCATCTTATTTGATACCGAAGCGGAGCGAAGTTTCGTAAGAGAAAAGTTTAAACATTTACTAAAACAACAACCCCAGAAGCTAAATGAAACCTATACGGTGGAAATGGCCAATGGGAAAACCGAATCCACTAGGGAGATCTACATCGGATGTACCCTAACCCTCAACCAACACGTCTTACGAATAGATCTGATGCCAGTATCAATTAGGAGTTTCGATGTGATTATCGGCATGGATTGGTTAAGCCCCCACCATGCTGAGATTATGTGCCACGAGAAGGTCGTTCGCCTTCGTCTCCCAAATCACGAAACCCTAGTAATTTACGGAGACAAACCCAGTACGAACCTTCGTCTCATTTTGTGCATCAAAGGACAAAAACATCTGCGAAAGAATAATTTGGCATTCTTGGCTCACATAGTGGACAAGACCAAAGAAGAAACTAACGTCCAAGATATTCCGGTAGCGCGTGAATTTCCAGACGTGTTTCCCGAAGATCTTCCAGGAGTACCCCCAGAGAGATAGGTTGAGTTCCGAATCGACCTCGTTCCAGGAGCAACTCCTCTCGCTAAATCACCATATCGGTTGGCTCCTGCTGAAATGCAGGAATTGTCCAGCCAACTCAGTGAGCTTCTGGACAAGGGATTTATCCGACCTAGCTACTCGCCATGGGGAGCTCCGGTGCTCTTTGTCAAAAAGAAGGACGAATCTTTCAGAATGTGCATCGATTACAGAGAGTTGAATAAACTCACTGTTAAAAACCGCTACCCACTCCCACGAATCGATGATCTATTCGACCAGCTCCAAGGAGCTAGTTATTTCTCCAAAATAGATCTACGGTCTGGATACCACCAACTCAAGGTCCGAGAAGAGGATATTCCCAAAACCGCTTTCCGAACCCGCTACGGACATTATGAATTCGTCGTAATGCCCTTCGGTCTAACAAATGCACCTGCCGCATTTATGGACCTAATGAATCGAATCTGTTGACCGTTCCTGGACAACTTCGTCATTGTGTTTATCGATGACATCCTCGTCTATTCTCGAAACAAAGAGGAGCATGGCCAACATCTCCGACAAGTCTTAGAGACCCTGCGAACGGAAAAGCTGTACGCCAAACTCTCCAAGTGCGAGTTCTGGCTTCGCAGTGTGAATTTCCTAGGCCACGTAGTAAGCAAAGACGAAATTCATGTGGATCCCTCTAAGGTCAAAGCTGTGGAAGGATGGGCAACTCCGACTACGCCCACATAAATTCGTCAGTTCTTAGGCCTAGCAGGCTACTATAGGAGATTCATCCAAAACTTCTCTAAGATCGCCAAGCCGCTTACCTTGCTCACGCAAAAGGGCGTGCCGTTCAAGTGGACCGACCGACAAGAGATTGCGTTTCGAACTTTGAAGCAAGCTCTCTGTAGCGCTCCTGTGCTATCTCTACCCGAAGGAACGGAAGATTTTGTAGTCTACTGTGACGCGTCAAATCAGGGCTTAGGTTGCGTTCTCATGCAACGTGGAAGAGTGATAGCATATGCGTCCCGCCAACTAAAGACGCATGAGGTAAATTATACGACCCATGACCTAGAACTGGGAGCCGTGGTCTTTGCTCTAAAAATTTGGAGACACTACCTGTACGGTACAAAGTGCACCATCTTCACAGACCACAAGAGCCTCCAACACATCTTGAATCAGAAGGAGCTAAACATGAGACAACGAAGATGGGTGGAATTGCTAAACGACTACGAATGCGAGATCAAGTACCATCCAGGCAAGGCCAACGTGGTAGCTGACGCATTAAGTCGGAAGGAGTACTCTAATCGCCGTACGAAAACGCACTCGATAACCATTCAGTCTCATCTGACCACTCAAATTGCATCAGTCCAGGCAGAGGCTATGGAAGCGGAAACTAGAACTAGCGAGGCATTACGCGGAATGGAGAAGAACCTAGAAGTCAAGGAGAATGGAGTATACTACTTCATGAACCGTATTTGGGTTCCAAAAATCGGAGGATTTAGAGAGACCGTTATGAAGGAAGCCCACAAGGCACGATACTCCATTCACCCTGGTTCGGACAAGATGTATTTGGACATTAAGCAGCACTATTGGTGGCCTAACATGAAGGCGGAAATCGCGACCTATGTTGGTAAGTGCCTTACGTGCGCCAAAGTGAAAGTGGAGTACCAGAAACCTTCCGAATTGTTACAGCAACCGGCAATCCCTGAGTGGAAATGGGAGGGAATTTCTATGGATTTCGTGACCAAGCTGCCCAAGACGTCGGACGGACTGGACAGCATATGGGTGATAATCGACCGACTGACGAAATCTGCCCATTTCCTACCAATCAAAGAATCCTACAAGATGGAGAGATTGACGCGGTTGTACCTACGAGAAATCGTAAGGCTCCATGGAGTGCCAAAATCTATCATCTCGGATAGGGACAGTAGATTCACGTCGCGCTTTTGGCAATCGCTCCACAAGGCAATGGGTACTTATCTTGATATGAGCACCGCATATCACCCACAAACGGACGGTCAGAGTGAACGAACCATTCAGACGCTTGAAGACATGCTTCGTGCTTGTGTGATAGACTTTGGAAAGTCTTGGGATACCCACCTACCGTTGATCGAGTTTTCATATAACAATAGTTATCATTCGAGCATTAAGGTGGCCCCTTTCGAAGCACTGTACGGGCGTAAATGTAGATCACCGTTATGTTGGGCTGAAGTAGGTGACACCCAGCTAGCAAGAACGCATACGTCGGACAGGGCAATAACAGGACCGGAGATTATTCGCGAAACCACAGAAAAGATCGTTCAGATCAGAGCTCGATTACAGGCATCGCGTGACCGACAAAAGAGCTACGCCGATAAACGGCGAAAGCCCTTAGAATTCCAGGTCGGTGATCGAGTATTGTTGAAAGTCTCACCCTGGAAAGGGGTTATACGTTTCGGAAAACGGGGAAAGCTGAACCCGCGATACATTGGACCTTTCGAAATCGTCGCCCGAATAGGTCCGGTAGCCTATAGACTACAATTACCCACGGAACTAAACGGTGTACACCCCGTGTTTCATGTCTCTAATCTGAAAAAGTGCCTATCGGATGAAACCCTCGTCATTCCTCTTGACGAAATCGAAATCAATGAGAATCTCCTGTTCGTCGAAGAACCAATCGAAATCATGGACAGGGAGGTGAAGCGTACTAAGCAGACCCGCATCCCGATCGTGAAGGTACGGTGGAACGCAAAGCGTGGGCCAGAATTCACGTGGGAACGCGAAGATCAAATGAAGCAGAAGTACCCTCATCTATTCTAGCATTCTCAAATCTAGCTTTCAAACAGAATTTCGGGACGAAATTCCCTCTAACGGGGGGATGATGTCACAACTGAAAATTTTGAGCTATGTAATCTATACATTCAAGTAAATGTGAATCAAAAACTTCAATCAACTACATCATACAAGTAATACAAGTAGTCATTAAACAATTGGAAAACCCTAGAAGTTCTTGTTAAGTCTATTTTGGACTAGAACTTCCTTATTGGATCCAAACGGACCAATAAGCTTCCAATTAGACTATCATGGGCTTAGAACCCTAATTGGGCTCTAATTGGACCCACATCTAATTTATTTCAATATTATGGGCCATATTGGGCCTAGAATGAAATAAATCACAAGCTTTGATCCATAATTTAACCTAGCCTAGCTTAATAAAGCATAAAAATCACAATTTTATTTTATAAGGCCAATAAGCACCCAAACTACCTCTAATGATGGGCTTAGGGGCAAAAAGCCCAAAAATCCTTTCTTCTCTCCCTATTCTCGGCCCAAGCCCAAGGAAAAAGGGAGAGTTGACCTTGGGTTGCCACCTCACTTTTATATGTTGGATTTCCATGCACATAGCCCATGTTTCCAAGCAAGCATCATATCAAGATCACTTCTTTCTTCTCTCCTCTCTCACTCTCGGCCAAACACAACACACACACACTCACAAAAATCTATTCTACTCTCTCTAAATCTTGAAGAACATCTCCTTCCCCCTTCTTCAAAAATTTCGTGAATCAAGGGCTCACAAGGGAAAATCCATCACCAAAAATCATCATCTAAGGTAAGTTGATGACTAATCCATGATCTAGCTACTTCATTTTATTAAAATCTCTTCTAAATTCATTCACTCTTGTGATCTTGCATCCTAGAGGTCGAAATCTTCATCAAAGGGTGCTTAGGCCAAAAATCACTTCATTTTCCTTCCATTTTCTTGCAAAACCGAGCCCCCACACCCAAGGTGAGCTTCATACCCCCTATTTTCTGTTTTTATGAGTTTTGTGGGGGGGGGGGGGAATACAAGTGAAAGTGTAGATCTATATGTGTTTATATGCCTTGTATGATTTCCATGCTTATATGTATGCTTTTATGTGTTTTAATGTTGGATCTAGCCATAAAACTCCTCAAAACCGAGATATATCTTGTGTTAAATGATTTTAGCTTCAAATATATTTCTAAATACAAAGTGTTTCAAGAAAGATAGCTAAATGATTTAGTAACAATTTTCTTTAAGCTAAAAACCCAAATTTTGGGCCAAAAATGTGAAAAATACAAAATTAAGGGCCCAAATTGATATTTCACAGATTCTGATGGATGAAGTGTGCCAAAACAGTTTCCATAAAACTATTTCTAGAATTATACTCAATTGGAGGGTTAAAAACATAAATTTCAAGCTTAATGGGCTAAAAATGAAAATTTCGGGCCAATGAGGCCCATTATGTGAATTTTTCTGTTTTGGAGGGCCAAAACTGTAATTTTCTGTAAAACAGTGGACTATAAGTGTTCCAAATCCTTTTCAAAGGTTTAAAATGCTTTTTAAATTTAAAAAGGACCAAAGTTGCAAAAATTTTCCAATTTGGGCCAAAATTGTCAAAGTTGCGAAAAGAAGGGATTAAAACCGAGAAAACTGCATTTTCAGGGTCTTAAGCTGTTTTCTAAGAAAAATATTCTGGAAAATGTTTATTTCAATAATTTTTGGTGTTAAAATGTCAAGAAAATTGATTTAAGGACCAAACCGGGAAATATTCAATAAGAGGGTTGAAAATGTAAATTTTACAAATAATGAGGGGCTGAAAACAGAAATATTTCAAGGCTAATTCAATATACACAATTTGATCAAATAATGGCACCGAGACTATCGACGAAATACAATACATTACAATACCAAAAGTCGTTGTAAACGAATTGGCTCGGTCTCGAGCCAATAGAAATCTACAACTACTAACACTACGACACTACGATTCATACAAGTAACGTTGGTAATACATATACATGCGAGTGTGCACAGACGTCGACGCACCATCTTTGGGCCCCACAAGTGTAAAATCTTGTTCGTTGAGCCTAGCTAGCCCAATGACCTGATCTTAAGGCCCGAAGACCTTTTTTTTTACGGAGTGTTGGGTTTTACCGATCCGACACAACGTAAATGGACTTTCAATGGCTTGTATACTACTGGTCCCCAAGGGTCCTTTGGTATTGCTAGTAAAGTCTACGTTTCATGCGAGGCGGGTCGGGGACCCCTCGTACCTTTTTATCCCCAACCGGTTAATGGAGTCACCGGGGTCTTCGTGACCTCTTTCTCTTCGGATGTGGGACTACACCTAGTCAGGGCGATTGGATAACGCGATTAGTACTGACGACGCCTTCGGAGTCGTTAGTATAACTATAAACTGGGCGTTTGTGTAACGCGGGTTTGTAGTAAATAATCCTGCTCGAGAACCTTCCAACGTCGCCCGGGACTGATACAATACGCTATGCAATGGTTTCAATGAAATTTCATGTAATTCAAGGAACTAGGAGAACATCGGGTTTTCCTAGGGTTTTCAATACATACAGATTTGAAATGCATACAACTTAAATGAACATTTTTTTTTACAAGTATAGAAACAAACAAGCATACCTATGGATCTTCACAAACGTTTTCAAAAGCTTTTATTTTCAGAAAATATCGGATTTTCTGGTGGTTTTTCAAACAATACAAACATTGGATTTCAAACACTACTTATGAACTCACCAACATTTCATATGTTGTCGTTTTTCAAAATACTTGTATTCTCAGGGAACCAGTGAATCAAAGGAAATCATATCCAGTGACGGCTTGCAGTTTATTTATGAACGAACCGAACAATTTAATTTTTGGGAAATGTAATGTTTAAACAATGTATGACATGTAAACACTACTGGTTGTAATATATTAATGCACGGTGACGAATGTTGTTATGTTTCATATATATTCAATGTTATGGTATTCAATTGAGTCACGACAAGCCCCCGGACGTTTCCGCCGTCTGGTTCGGGGGTGTGACATGCATGCCCATATATGTATAGATATATAAATAATGTTTAAAGGGCTTAGGAAGGCCATCCGCCCTATTTCCTTTTTCTCGATTTGGATGTGGTCTTGTGGGATTTCGGGTGACCATCCGAAGGTCGTTTCCATATTACTTATATATCATATATACATGTATAGACATAAAAGTACTTCCATTTTTATACTTATCAGTACATCAATAGTTAGTTACCATCGGGGTAACACGGGAACATATACAGCTATACTAGAAACAAGTACATATACAGCTATACTAGAAACAAGTACATATACAGTTATACTAGAAACAAGTACATATACAGCTATACTAGAAACAAGTACATATACAGCTATACTAGAAACAAGTACATATACAGCTATACCAGGACCATGTACATATATAGTTATACTAGAAACATGAACATACACAACTATACTAGAAACACGTACATATACATCTATACTAGAAACAGGACATGTACAACTATACTAGAACAAGAAACATTACATATACATGAATACGTTAACAGTTGTGATCCACTGTGTCGGAGCATGCCTTAAATGTCATGGCCCGAGTTGTAGCTAGAAATCTCTTGGAGGGAGAGCGTGAGTTTGCGTATAGATCTATACTGGATTGACTATCCTACACCTTGCTGCTAGCTACAGCCGGACCTGCAGGTTTGCGGTTGCCAAACATCATTTCTTTTTATTAGGACCATTCATTATGTCGTTGTTACCAGTCGATAGCATGGTGCAATTTATCACATTATACCTTAATATAAATCCGGTTTAAGGTAGTAGTAATTAGTACAGCAGTAGTTCTTATTATACAAAGCTACAGTACTACAATGATTTACCCATTACATATTTTAGTGATAATCTCACTTAAGCATTAATGTACAAACTATATTTTATCAAATGATAGTTATACTTGGGAAATTACACACTTTTACAACAGACGAGTTTACAAAACAGTTAAGCATTGGTAGAAGGTTACTTCAATAGAAAATATAGGATTTTTCTGAGGGTTTCAAACTTTTACAAACACTTTCAAACATTTACTTACACTTTTACTAACTTATACATTGAGACAGGTTCAAACGTTTTTGACAACAAACATTGACACTAAAATACTTATGAACTCACCAGCTTAATGCTGATAAACTCTTTCAAAATAACTTGTATTCTCAGGTCATCAGTAGACGGGTACTGAGGCCAGCTTTTGAGAAGATGGTGTGCATTCAAGAGGGATGTCGTAATCCAAGCTATAAAATATTTGAAGGTAGGTGAATGACGATTCACCAATTTCCACCAAGATAAACGGAATGTATTATTAGGTTTTAATTGGTTTTGAAACTCCTAGATTCTTTTGAGATTCATTGAACTTTTGAGATTCATTGAACTTTTCAATGGTCGTTCGGCTAACAACCCTCCACCGGTCAAGGAAGCGTTGCGTGAGAGTGGACACCCATTAAACTGCCATTTTCTAGGCAGTAACCTTATACCCCCCTTATACACCGGCTTCGTGAATGAGGCCTACTAATGGTAAGACAACTTTTTGTTCTTATACATATATAAATATTATTACACTTATAATATTATAAAGTATATGGGTTGAATTTTAACTTTTTTAAAATTCTAGAGATTGGAACCAAAATTTCAATTGTGACTTTACATGTTCCTAAACTTGAGGGCAAGTTTTATAAACTTCCAAAACTTTTCATTTCTCATAACTTATGAGTTAAAGGCTTATTAAAATGATGACTCTTCATCTTCTGTAACCATTGTGTTCTTTTAATGGATTTCATGTCTTGTGACTTTTGGTTATCCATAACTTGAGGACAAGCTATGGACTCCATTAAAACACATAATGACCAAGAATTAAACTACCAAGAAGGTTACAAATAATTCCTATGATCATCTAAGCTCATAAGTTCAAGAACATGCATGTCAACAATTTCAAGAATCATAAAGTTAACCATATAAAACTTGAAATTTTGATAACAACACTAAAATTGGTTTACCATAATCATTACCATATCAAAAAATAGTTTTTATAAGTCCAAAAAAGTTTAAGATAATGATTCTAGACCAATTCCAACCCCAAATCTCGAAGATATGCAGTCAGGGGGTCTAACTCGACGAGTTAGTTGCATTTTGCGTTGGACTCGTTGAGTCAATTAGTGATCTCGGAGAATCGACTGTCCAAACAACAATATAATTTTGATTTTTCAGCAATAGCATCAAGAATATAAGAAAACAAGCCTAGGCTCTGATATCACTGATGAGTTTTGAGCATTCTAACACTCCTATGGTGTACATGCAACCCTATAAACCTTGGATCTATGTTTTCTCTATTATACATACAAATATTAAATATTCCAAGGTTTCATCCTAACTAGCATTTTATGAAGCACCTATACTACAATGTTCTAGTTTGATGACATACCTTTTGTCAAACCCCAAAACCAAGAACGGCGGAAACGTTCCGGGGTGGAGGACGTCATGTGAAGTATCATAACAGTGTAAAGTAGTAAACAAACAACAACATCATCCATTGCATTAAAAGTAATGTTTTAATACATGTGTGTTCTTTCATAATGTACAACAATAAAATGAAAAATCAAAATAAGATGAGTCTCGTCTGTGCTCCGTCTTCTGAAAACCTGGCCATCGTACCTGTCTAATTGATGACCTGAGAATACAAGTTATTTTGAAAGCGAGTATCAGCCTAAAGCTGGTGAATTCATAAGTATTTAAATGTTATTTGTCTTGTTTTGGAATTGTTATGAATGTCATGTAAATCTTTAAATGGAACAGTTGGTATAAGTATGAAATGTAGTCTTCTACCAAGACCCGAATGTTTTTGTAAGTAAAATGATACTTTTCCCTTCTTTTTGACTATTACAAAGAGTACTTAGTCTAACTCATCATTTATGTGAATGTATCACAAAATAAAGTAAAATAGGAAAATGATATGATAGTCTTCTACCAAGACCTGAATGTTCTGTAAGTTAAAATGATGGTTTTTCCTTTTTATTGACTATTACTAAAATTACTTAGTCTAACTCGTCGTTTATGTGAATATATCACAAAATAAAGTAAAATAGGAAAATGATATGATAGTCTTCTACCAAGACCTGAATGTTCTGTAAGTTAAAATGATGGTTTTTCCTTTCTATTGACTAGTACTAAAAGTACTTAGTCTGACACGTCGTTTATGTGAATGTATCACAAAATAAAGTAAATAGGAAAAAATACTAATGTAAGTGTTATCCCGAGGTACTAGGGCTAATACGTCATCGCGTAAAGCAAAATGTATAACCTATCACAAAATAAAGTAAATAGGAAAATATACTAAAGTAAGTGTTATCCCGAGGTACTAGGGCTAACACGACGTATGTAAATGTTATCCCGAGGTACTAGGGCTAACACGACATATATAACCTAATGAACATCCGAAGATTGTCCAATTGTCCTCTGTAGCAGCAACAGGGCGGAGGAAGGGTTAGTCCCGTAATTGACTCCTAATATAAGTAATAACCTTAGGCATCCGTAGATATTCATCACCCACTGGTGCTAACAGCTGGCTTCCGGAATGGTTAGTCCCGTCCATATATCCCGAGATACTAGGGATAGGGTCCCATCTAGATATCCCGAGGTACTAGGGATAGGCAGGAAAATTTATGCAGAAGGTACTAATAAATCATCCTCGCAAGTCGACATACAAGTATCCAGGTAAGTGAATACAGGATAAGGCATTTATGTAACAGTATTCATGTATAGTATTCATGTAAGTGTGTTCATGTATCAGGTAAGTATATGTGAACATATTCATGTATCAGGTAAGCATATGTATATGTACTCATGTATCAGGTAATGTACTAGTGTAGACTCATGAATGAACTGACTCTTGTGTGATTCCTTGTAATAGGAATAATGTTTGATATCTCCAAATTATCCCTATGACAATTTACTGAAAGGTAATTGGTTGTTCAAGTAGGTTTATACACTCTTACTACTCAAGGGTGTGGGAAACTAAATGAAGAATGAAAACTATAACATCAATACATATATAAGAATATAAGTGTATATGCATAGTTTAGTTCAAGAATGTAAAAATGGTTCTGTAAGACATCTACGGGTTTTGAACAATAATAAAAGTGACTTGATGTCATTTTAATAAACATTTCAAAAGTAATACATTTGATAACAAGGTCTTTTTAAGATAGAAAACCATTTCATGCATCACTTTTTGTACTATGTGAAATCTGTTGAATGAAAACACAGTTATAAAATACATATACATGATTTTATAACATGTTGTTTCTACTTGTATCCCCCCATTAATGCATTTAAAATCATTTAAAACATTGATTAAGGGTATGAACTCACATGTAGATGGTGGTTTGGATGAACTGGACGGTGTAGGATTGTTGGGTGTCAAGTGAGGACTTGTACACACACTACGAACCTAATGAACATATAATCACACATATATGCACTCAATTAGTCTTAAATTACTAATTGATAATGTTAAGACATCCTAGAACATAATAAACACTTTATATAAGTGTTATAAGCCCTAAGGATTTCATCTAAGTTATTGTGGGACAAGGCACTTGTGTTTAGGGTTCCAAAGGACCCTATACTTGAGTTTACTCTCCATATAGCATCACACATGGAGTTTACGTTTGTAAACTCTTGATTTTACATCCGTGAACTCCCAATATTGGTGATATTTTGTGTTTTGAAGTTCCAATTGATCCCTAGAATTATTCCAACTTCGTGGTAAAATTCTTGGAAGAGTTTAAGGCCTAGAAACAACCCTTTGAGGAGTTTACGGCCTTAAGGCCATTTCCTTTAGAGTTTGCAGGCGTAAACTCTTAAGGATGGGTGTTTTTGATGCTTTCAAGTCTCTTGCATATGTAGGATAGGTTCTAGACTTTTACCTAAAGCATATGAAGGCATTAGGCTCACTTTGGTGCTCTTCTTTCACGTTTACGGCCCAAGAGCCTTAGTGGGGCCGTAAAATCATTTTGGAAGGTGTTTTTGATGGTTTAATGTGCTTGATTTATGTAGGAGTAACCCTAGGTAATTGTTCAAGACTTTAGGAGTGCCTAAAGCACTCTTTGGTCCATGATTTTGGAGTTCACGGTCCAAGATCTTCGTGGGCCGTGAACAACTAAACTTGGGTGATTCTTTGTTGTTTTCTTGTCCCTAATACACTTCTATACAAGCCCAAGGTAGTGTCATATCACGGGGGAAAGGCTAGGCTTTGTTTCGGGAGTTTACCGCCCAAGAACACCTTGGGGAGTAAACTCCTAAATCTCATTATTTAGCTATTAAATTCATGTTATAAACACAAAATAAGCATTCTAACACTACGAGAGAGAGTTACTCACGTTTTGGGTATAAAAACCCAAAGATCCGTGAGAGAGAAAATGGCTTTTCTCTAGTTGGAAATGCAAATAATGAATGAATTTGGTTCAGAATTCTATTTATAGTTCTGAGATATTTTTGGCAGAAAATATTTTTATTCCTGAAATGATTTCTAATATAACAGAGTGTTGGAATAACTGTTGGATTAATGTCTAAGTCCATAACTATAATTGGTAAGACTTGACCCGACCTGGCATGGTCCATTTGGGTTGCATGGCATCATGCACTTGGATAGACTATAATGAGAGAAATAAGACACTTATGGTTATTAATATATTATAAGTTCTAGTATATGAATAATAAGAATAATAAGATTATTTAATTAGTATTGATCAAGAATTAATCTAGGATTAATCAATCTAGGTCCATATGTTTATATTTCCAAAGGAAGGGACATTGGTTACGAATCTGCCAAATTTACCTAAGGATGTTGAAGTCAATAAGTTTGACTCTACTTCAGGTAAAGTCTACTATCTAACTCTTCTAAGTTTCTAATCTGAGATTCTTGATACATGATGTTACTGGGTCACATGTTGATGTTTTAAGAATCAAAGAAAAGTAAAGAAACTTAAAGAAAGAATATGCTGAATCTGATCGCGTAGATGGATTTGTATCGGTAGTTTGAAGATCGGATTCTTGAGCTAATTCTTAGGAGTTATGAGATATTGCTTAGGAATAGATAACAACAATTTTTCATATGGATTGTAAGGATAAGTTTTTCCGCAAAGTTTTAAAATAAAAGAAAAATTTTGATTTTATTTATTTTAAAATAACCTTACAATGGCATTTGAGGAAAAATTGTTGTTATATGATTCCATTAATAGCAAGAGTGGAAGTATGAAATTGATTCTTTCATTTGTGGCAATGTCTAAATTTACCAAATAAGGAAAGATTCTCATCACCCAAGTTTCAATTGGACCGGAACTTGGGATCATGCAAGTTGTATAGCATGATGAATGAGAACTTTCAAGTATTGGATAATTAAGACGAATTACTTTTCACACGGATGTGTGAGTCAAGTAATGGACTAAGGGATCGAGTACATATTCCTTTGCACTGATTAAGTCCACCACAAAAGATGGATAAGATTATTCGTCATAGTTTCCTAAAGCTCAGTAAATATGATTATACTTACAAGCTTAAGGGTAACTCTGAGACATTGGAAAGAGGTTCCTATCTATGGCAGAGCGAATAAGAAGAATCAAATTAGGCGGAAGGATAAAAGTTTCTCAAATCTGAAAAGATGGGAGAGTACTTTTCTATCAGTTCTGTGATCAGCTTAATGATTAAGAAACCATAGCACAATTAGTTCTCTAAGGAAATCTTAGTGCATTATTATGACTAAGAAGAGGAACTTGAATTGTTGAAGTGGTTAAATCAAGAAGATGAGTCATACTTCATTCCAATACAAGTCTTAGAGTCATACTCCAAGATTGTAACTTGAGTGACATGTCTCAAAGAAGGTTTAAAACACTTGTCAAATGTAAGAGTAAAAGTTTTCTACTCTTGTACATTTGAAATTCGTAAGTTGTGATGTTTTGGATAAAACAAAGACCAACTTAGGCCAATTGTGTGAAGTGTTTGTCTTGATTAGAATCCGCACTATCTCTTGGATGTTTGACAAGGGAGTCTTATATGTCAAGAGGACAGTGGGAGTCTTAAAGGTCTTGAAAGTCTCAAGAACTAATCAAGAATAAAACCTGAAGTTCTTCACTAGCACACGACTTGAGGTTTATAACCTATCGTGTTGACATATTCTGTGCCCATTCCAGTTAAAGTTGGCTTTGCATATGAGTTCTTAGAGTTCTCAATTTGTTGCACAACAACTTCGAAGCAATGGCAGGCCCTTGAGCTGCCAGGTGGCAAGAAATTAAGATTGAGTTCAGTCCATATGAGTTTGGATTTTTCACTAACCTAGTCTTGTGATTATGGTTTTGACAATTCACATGGATAAGAACACATACACCATTAAATCTAAGTGTCAAAAGGTTTCTCTCCGATTCATGAAAATGATGGTGAGGAAACACTTTCACTAAGTAGATTTTAGCTAGATAGCAATTGTGATATTTGCATTCTCAAAGTCGTTAGTGGAGCGTGTGTGGTTTACCGGCACACTAACATGGACTTGTGAGAAGTGGAAAAAAGGTTTAACCATTATGATTACGGCATCCCTCTTCATAATTGTTTAGACACACAAGTGTCATATCTAAGGGAAGGTGTATGATTTTGATAAAGTTTTATCAAAACAATCTAGTATCAGAAATCTGAACTTTGGTAATAAAGTTAGCTGATTTCTGAGTACATGTCAACGCTAGTGGGAGCATAAGTGTTATGCTAATAATCATCATGTTAGTGGGACCATGATAGTTATGATAAGTATTGTAAGTTAGCAATGTTAATAACATGATTTAGAAGGCTAAATCACTAGATTTAGGAGTTTACTCCCCAAGGTGTTCTTGGGCGGTAAACTCCCGAAACTAAGCCTAGACCGATCCTTGTGTTGTGCTACTGCCTTGGACTTGTATAGGAGTGTATTAGGGACATGAAATCAAGCAAAGATCACCCAATTTTGGGAGTTTACGGCCCAAGAATATCTTAGGCCGTGAACTCCAAAATTCAAGCTCAAAATGGTGCTTTTAAGGCACCTAAAGCTTTGGACTTTTACCTAGACTTGTTCCCAATAAATCAAGGGCCTTAATCACATAAGAATCACCTTGCAAAGTGAGTATACGGCCATGAAATGGTTCATGGTCCATAAACTCATTAAAGGGGCACCAAAGTGTTCCTAAGGCCTTCATATGCTTGGAATAAAAGTCTAGAACCTATACCACATGTACAAGAGACTTGAAAACATCAAAAACACCCATACTTAAGATTTTACGGCCGCAAACTCTAAGGGAAATGGCCTTAGGGCCGTAAACTCCTAAATGGAGTGTTTCTATGCCTTATACCCTTCCAAGAATTTAACCACCAAGTTGGAATAATTTTAGGAATCAATTGGAACTTCAAAACACACAATACACCCATGGTTGGGAGTTTACGGCCATAAACTCAAGATTTTACAACCGTAAACTCCATGTGTGTTGGTATATGTGACAACTGTTAATTCAGGTCATTCTTGGACTCATGCATCTTTATAATAACCATTCATGCACATCATGCCATCGCCTAGTAGTATAGATTAGGTCAAAATCTTGCATAAACTAGGATCCAACTAAGATCTAGGACTAATATACTTGACACTTACGATTCTAGTAAGTTGCTTAACTAATATAGGAAATGCCAATGCGATAATTTGAATGAAACTTTCAAGCTTTGTTATAATTGAAAAAGGGTATAAAACCCTAAAAATAAATTCAAATATTCTAATTATACTTCATTATGATGATGAACATCAAACAATATTCCAAAAACCCTAAAGAGCCAAAAATCCAAAGTTATAAATTATAAAGCTTAAAAACCTTATAAAAATTTGGCTATAAAGTTCCTAATATCAAATTGTTATTAATCAAATTATGAATTATAGTCAATGAAATAGAAATTAAATTACCAAGTATTAATCATAATTTATTTGTTGAAAACAAGATTTTAAATAAATCCAAATTTGCTTAATAAGCACTTTTATAAAAATCAATGTCTTTATATAAATAATGGAGTTAAATTTTATAAAATTTGAATTAGGAGAGAGGAGGCCTAACCCACTCAAGAGCCGGCCATCCCCTCTCCCCATGCACTCTCTCTTCCCCAAAACTCAATGATTAAATTTATTCCCTCACTCCACCTCTTCTTTCTCCACTCTCTTACACTCCACTCTTCACACACTTCACTCTCTTCTTCCCTCTCTCTAAACCCACGAAAATCCTCTCATTCCTCTGCAAAATTTCGAGATTGTGAAGCCCTTGAAGTGTTCTTACTTCCCTCAAGATCATAACAAAGGTAAACAACATCATCTTCTTCCATAGTTACATGATTTTACTTCTTTTCTTTCTTAGTTTTCTCTTCTTTTCGGATTCTATGCCATTCCATGGCTAGAAATCTGTATATTTTCCCTTGTGGTTTGTAGATTCTCACCATAACACAATGCATGTGTTAGAGATGGTGAAAATCCGGGATCAAACCCATGCAAGGAGTGAAAAAGATGCACATATGATCATGTGACATCAAAACCTAATATTTCATGTTCTTCTCCATTTCTTTTGTGTTCATGCATGAACAAAAGCATTTAAACCATTTCTAGTACATCTTGGATGCTCATTCATTCCATGCATGTGTTAGAAATCGGGCCTTACCAAAGACATGCATGATGTTCTTGTTGAAATACCCTAATAATGCACACAAGCAAACATGCAATCTGCCAGATTACTTTGTTCGACTTTGAACGGCCATAACTCAGTCATTTCTTAACCAAATCATGATATTCTTTTTGTATTGGTTAGTACCACGAGTTAAATTTCAAACCCAACTGGTCTTACTGTAAAATATTAAATATCCGATTTTTGGCAATTTTTACAAAATGGTTGCACATACAGCTCTTTTTCTGTGATCATTATTTTTGTCTTGCATAATCAATGGCCTTAAACCCAACCATAAATCTGAGGAAAAATACCTTAGAAGCTTAACATATCTAGCGAATAATGGGTGAAATTTCGTGCCTTAAAACCTCACTGAATGTGCTACACAAATTCATGAACTTCAGCCACATCTACACTTCATGCATTATTGCATGCAACTTTTCTTAAATTGTTTGGAATCATTACCCTCATTTCTCTTCTGAATACATTTTTTTACATTTTTCCTTTTGAAAGCCCTTGCATGCATGAGATAATCTGTAAAATACCAAAAGTTTTTATTGTTTCTTTGATTTATTAAAATTATTGCTAGAAACCAAGGGCATAAATCACATAAAATACTTCCAGAGGTCAATAAATCCAGAAAAAATTCATGGATGACCCTTATGATGGATAATGACCCCTCACAAAATTTCACTAATTTTTGTTGCTGTTTGGTATGATTTCCTATTTTCTTTTTGTTAGGATATAATAAATCACAAAACCACTTTGGAGAGTGTGAAAATTTTATCTAAAAATTTTCTCATACCTCACCTGTGATGGATGACTCAGAAAAATAATTTCAACATTTTTCATCTTGCGTTGCTATTTTTCCAAATTTTTGGTAATTAAAATCGTTTAAAAATAGGAAAAATAGTTCTGATTATCCAAAATTCATCAACATTTACCAGCACATCATGTTGTACAGTAGGAGGTTACATAAAAACTTTGAGGGTTTTTCTCCACTGTAAACTATTTTCTATTAATTTCTAAAGTTAATTACACTTAAATTCACATAAATACCCAAAACCGGATTATACAATATGAAGACCACTTTTGGTATTTTTCCCAGGTTATTTATACTGTAAATGATGTTACAAAAATTTTTGGTAATTTATTTTAACTGTTTAATATTATTTCTTCAATTAAAGATTATTTAGAGGAATAAAACAAGGAAAAATAGAAATACCCACTGAAAAATATCTTTTATACTTTTCCCATCCTATTTATGTACAATAACAGTTAATTAAAAAGTTTGGGTAATTTTGGAAACTGTTTCTATTTATTTCAATTTTTATTGGAATAAATGCTCAAAAATCATAAAATATAATTAAACAGCTTGGAAATCCATTTTTATAATCCCAGCTTAGTATTGTGTAATAACAGTTAAATAAAAAGTTTGAGAATTTTTATCCTTTGAATGCTATTTTCATGAATTTATGTTGTAATAAGGACTTAAAAATTTGGAAAATTTATATTCCAATGTTGTAATTAATCGCACGATTTGTAGAATTTCACTATTTCAGAAAAAGTGTAACCAATTAATATAAAATCAAATACTAAATCATAAATTGGCATTTCACTATATGTAGAATTTAGTATATTAGCATTAGATTTCGACATGGAAACTCACTAGTGTGTGTTTGATGTCGTAGGATCCCGGTAGTAAGACGTTGGTGCATTCCGAAGTACCACTTGTACCTACTCGAAACGTTGTGAGTATTCACGCACTCCCCTATTTTCAGTTTTTATGTTTTGGGGTGGAAAAGCATGTCTAGAAAAACTATAATTTGCATGTTGTATTTAATTGGTTATTATCAAACATGATTGCTATTGTATTGCTATGTTTCTTTATGTATGTCTATGCAACACGGAAAATGAGAACATATCGTACTAAGTCCCTTCCCTTATCTCTAACCATTAACTCTTTGAGCCAATGGTCATTATGGATAGCGCTATTAGGAATTGACAACTCCTCACTCGCCTGAATTGCTGGAGTGCATGATACCATATTCATCTATGGAACGATAAGCATAGATCTCGATAGGGCTTCAGTCATAGGTTTGGTTGAGACTCATTGTTTGCTCATACACATACAAACTCGTTTCTCGTTATAGCAATCAACTTGTATTCATTAATAGCAATCAACTTTGTTTATCATTAAAGCAATGTACTTGTATTTACGAAAAGCCTTATTTCAAGCTCGATTTTATAAACTTGTGAACTCACCAACTATTTTCATAGTTGACGCTCGTTTTACATGCTTTTTCAGGAAATAATTAGTAAGTGGATATAAAGATTCATCATCATAGAGCATGCTGCATCGTGTGGAAGCTATTATGAAGCTATATTTTCAACAATGTTGTTTTGGAAAAACTTGTACTTTGTTTCTTTTTGAAACTATGGGTTGTAAACTTTTAAAGACTGTTATGGTGATGTATATTATCTTTTGCAATGAAACTGTTATCGCTGTCATATCTTGCGTTTCCGCTTTAGCGAGGTGTGACAGTATATGAGGAGTAAACTCATATATGGGGTCCTTTGGAACCCTAAACACAAGTGCCTTGTCCCACAATAGCTTAGATGTAATCCTTAGGGCTTAAAACACTTATATAAAGTGTTTATTATGTCTAGGATGTCTTAACTTTATCAATTAGTGATTTGAGACTAATTGAGTGCATATATGTGTGATTATATGTTCATTAGGATAGTAGTGTGTGTACAAGTCCTCACTTGACGCCTAACAATCCTACACCGTCTAGTTCATCTAAACTACCAGCAACAGGTGAGTTCATACCCCTAATCTATGTTTTTAAATAATTTTAAATGCTTTAAAAGGGGGGGGGGGGAATACAAGTAGAAACAAACATGTTATTAAATCATTGATATGTATTTTATAACTGTGTTTTTCATTTAACAGATTTCACATACTACAAAATGTGATGCATGAAATGGTTTTAAATCTTAAAAATACCTTGTTATCAAATGTTTTACTTTTGAAATGTCTATTAAAATGACATCAAGTCATTGTTAATTATTGTTCAAAACCCATAAGATGTCTTACAAAACACATTTTACATTCTTGAACTAAACTATGCATATACACTTATGTTCTTATATATGTACTTATGTTATAGTTTACATCTTTCATTTAGTTTCTTACACCCTTGAGTAGTAAGAGTGTATAAACCTACTTGAACAACTAATTACCTTTCAGTAAATTATCATAGGGATAATTTGAAGATATCAAACATTATTCCTATTACAAGGAATCACACATGAGTCAGTTCATTCATGAGTCTTTACTAGTACATTACCTGATACATGAGTACGTTTACATATGCTTACATGATACATGAATACCTTACATGAGTACCTTTACGTAGATACATTTACCTATGTATTACTTACATGAATACTTGTATCTCGAATTGCGAGGATGATTTATTAGTACCTTTTGTGTAACTTATCCTCCCTACCCCCCAGTACCGCGGGATATTTAGATGTGTCACACCCCCAAACCAGAACGGCGGAAACGTTCGGGGGCGGAGGACGTCATATTCAATATCATAACAGTTCATAGAAAGGAACGTACACACCACCATACATATATATAAAGGTTTTAAAAATGTTTACATGATTGTATTCATTACATGTTCAAAAGATAAATACATAAACATCTTTCAAAAGAAGTAATTAACGCCAGCGCGTTAATCCCCAAAAGTTGATTTCCAAACCTGCTTAGCGGTTCCTTGAGAATACAAGTTATTTCAAAGAGAAAGTGTCAACAATTTAGTTGGTGAGTTCATAAGTGGTTTAGAAAAATTCTATGCCACTCCAAATTGAGTGTATGTTTTCCAAGAAGATCTCTTATTTTCTTATAAAAGTATGAAATGCATGAGCATATTTGTATTGAATAATGTAGATAGTTGAATCAAGAAAATCCCTTATTTTCCTACTAGTTGTTTGTTTTGTATACAGGAAAATCCCATATTTTCCTAAAGTAATAGTTAGCCTAATGTCCCGGACTAAAAACTTAAAGCAAATGACATGCTTTAGAAGGTTGAAACATAGATTTATATAATAAAAACATATTAGAAGATTTCAGTTTGTTAGATAAAGAATAGTTTTAATATCTACTCATTCATCAATCAGAAGTACTATAATAATTGTATATCCAATGAGTTTTATAACCATACTAAACATAATATGCATGTAGCGACGTTCTTCAGGCGTCGTAGCGTTATGACAAACTGTCACCCCGAAGGACGGACTGTAGCTAACAGTAAGGGCGCGAGATCATGACTTCCCGTATAGATCTATACACATTTGACACGTTCTCCGAACGGGAGACTCTGGTTATAGACAGGACTTGTAGCGATACCTTTTAACAAAAAGGCAGTATTTGAAGATGTACATGTCTCACGGATTCTCAACTAAGTCTGTATTAAAGTAATAGTTTTGTATGCAAAGATTATCCTTTTTCACAATGTTTGACAAAGCATAAATCATAAGTTCTTTGAATGCATAAAATGATTTAGTAAAGAATGTCACCCTTGATATGATGTATTTGTATGTAAACATATAAATAAAACATTATTTCTATTTATAAAACATATTGTATCCCAAGAGGGTAAAGCTGTGTTGTGAGGTGTTTTGCATGATAATGACTTCATAAGATAGTTAAAACAAAAGTATGAAAAGTATAGCAAAAGATCGATGTTTCACACGATTTTAGTCGTGTGTTTACTTGTATTCCCCCCCCCCCTTAAAAGTGTTTAAAAAGCATTTAAAAAGCATTTAAAGTGTGGTTGTAGGGGTATGAACTCACTTGAAGGTTTGAAGAAAGCGAGATGGAAACCGGGCAGAATTTATAATCGGGAAAACGGGTTTTCTCGGGATTCTCGGGAATCTCGGGAGTACAAGCGATCTTCGGGACTTGAGCAAAAAGACCAGGGCTTCGGGTTAGCACAGGCACGGAAAACAAGGCAAGAACGCAAAAGAAATAAGAGAAATGGAGCCCTTTCTTCGGAACCTCGCATCCCTTTTATAGGGGTTGGGAACCGCCTCGGTACGCGGGGCGTACGAGGGTACGCAGGGTGTATGCGTACGCCATGCATGACCTCGATTGCCTCGGACTTCGGATGGGACTAGGCTAGTTTCGCATAGACCGGGACGTGGATGATCCGAGGCCTTGGCTTTGAGTACGCGGGGCGTACGAGGGTACGCAGGGCGTACTTCGGCCCTATCTGCTGACTCCTCTTCGGATATTACCAAGAGTTTATAATTAAATTTATATTTAATTTAATTAATAAACTTCTAAAATTCATATCTTCTTCATACGAACTCCGTTTTCGATGGTCTTTATATCCACACGTAGGTGAGACTATGCTCTACAACTTTCGTTTAGATTCCGTCGGCAAATTTTGAAATTATTTTTATTATTTATTTTTAAAAAGATCGTGATTAAGGAATTTTTTTAGAAATTCATAACTTCTTTATCTGACGTCGGTTTTTGCCAGACTTTTTACCGCTGAATTACCATTGTCGAGACCTTCGATCTCGTTTAGGTCATTCCGGCCAAAATTCGCTCGATCTCCAATTCGAGTTTTTAGCTGTCTGCTGCTAAGCCGAACTTGGAAAAATCATAACTTCGATATACGAAGTCGGATTTGGGCGTTCTTTTTACGTACGATCACGGTTTAATGACATCTATCATAGTAGGTAATTAAATAGAAACTTTTTGGACATTTTCTTTTCGAAGTTAATTTCATTATCACAAAAGTGGTTACAATAATTGACTTTTTAGGTCATTACATAGAGTTGAAATATCGGGTTGTCACATCATCCCCCCGTTAGAGGGAATTTCGTCCAGAAATTTAAAGTAGTAACGATACTAGTGAATATGAAAAAGGTGAGAGTAATTTTGTTTCATCTGATCTTCTCGTTCCCATGTGAATTCAGGTCCTCGTTTAGCGTTCCAACGAACCTTTACTATTGGTATTCGACTCTGCTTAGTTCGTTTAATTTCCCTATCCATGATCTCGACGGGTTCTTCCACAAAGTTAAGATTTTCGTTAAGTTCAATTTCATCGAGTGGAATTACTAGTGTTTCGTCGGACAAACACTTTTTCAAGTTCGATACGTGGAATACTGGATGTACTTTGTTAAGCTCGATTGGAAGTTGGAGTTTGTAAGCCACTGGACCAATTCTTGAAATGATTTCGAAGGGTCCAATGTACCGAGGATTTAGTTTCCCACGCTTTCCAAAGCGTATCATGCCCTTCTAGGGTGAGACCTTTAGCAGTACACGGTCTCCAATCTGAAATTCCAAGGGTTTTCGCCTTTTGTCGGCATAACTCTTTTGCCTATCCCTCGACGATTTCAGTCGTTCTCGTATTTGAACGATCTTTTCAGTCGTTTCTCTGATGATCTCCGGACCAGTGAGGGTGCTATCAGGGACTAGACCTTTTGCCAACTGCGTGTCGCCTACTTCCGTCCAGCACAGAGGTGACCTGCACTTACGACCGTAAAGGGCTTCAAATGGAGCAGTCTTGATACTAGTATGATAACTATTGTTATAAGAGAACTCGACTAAAGGTAAGTGAACATCCCACGCTTTACCAAAGTCGATTACACATGCTCGCAACATGTCTTCCAAGGTTTGGATCGTTCTCTCACTCTGTCCATCAGTTTGTGGGTGGTATGTTGTACTCATATCCAACCTTGTTCCCATGGATTTTTGCAATGATTTCCAGAATCTGGAAGTGAATCTGCTGTCTCTATCTGAGATGATAGACATTGGCACTCCATGAAGTCGTACGATCTCCTGGATGTAGGTTCTCGATAGTTTTTCCATCTTATCGGTTTCCTTTATCGGTAAGAAATGAGCGGACTTTGTTAGTCTGTCGACGATCACCCAAATAGTATCTTAGCCACCCTGAGTTTTGGGCAGTTTCGTTATGAAGTCCATGGAAATCTGTTCCCATTTCCACTCAGGTATTTCAGGTTGATGGAGTAGACCTAAGGGTTTTTGGTGTTCTATTTTTATCTTGGCGCAAGTCAAACACTTGCTCACATAGGTAGCAATCTCTGCTTTCATGTTTGGCCACCAGTAGAGTTGCTTGAGATCTAGATACATCTTATCTGACCCTGGGTGCACGGAGTATGGAGTCTTGTGTGCTTCACTCATAACTACCTCTCTGAACCCACCAAACTTGGGTGTCCAGATTCGGTTCATGAGGTAGTGTACTCCGTCACTCTTGATTTCTAGGTTCTTGTCCATCCCCCCTAAGGGTCTCACCTGTCACGTTTTTGGGTTTCAAGGCCTCTATTTGAGCCTCCTTGACTTGCGCTGACAGATCCGAATGGATCGACATGGTTAATTACTTCACTCTTCGACCAGAGTACTCCTTACGACTAAGGGCATCGGCCACGATGTTTGCCTTTCCGGGATGACAGCGAATCTCACATTCGTAGTCGTTGAGCAAATTCGACCCAACGTCGCTGTCTCATGTTTAACTCATTCTGGTCGAAGATGTGTTGAAGGCTCTTGTGGTCTGTAAAGATGGTGCACTTGGTCCCGTATAGGTAGTGCCTCCAGATTTTCAGAGCGAAGACCACTGCTCCAAGTTCTAGGTCGTGAGTGGTGTAGTTGACTTCATGCGTTTTCAGTTGTCGCGAGGCATATGCAATAACCTTTCCTCTCTGCATTAGTACACAGCCCAGCCCTTGCTTCGAAGCATCGCAATACACCACAAAATCTTCGGTCCCCTCTGGAAGAGAAAGAATGGGCGCACTGCAAAGGGCCTGTTTCAGGTTTTGAAATGCAACATCTTGTTTTTCTCCCCAGTTGTAGGTCACCCCTTTCTGAGTTAAGGCAGTAAGAGGCTTTGCGATGCTGGAGAAGTTCTGAATGAATCTTCGATAATAACCAGCAAGACCTAGAAATTGGCGAATCTCTGTTGGTGTAGTTGGTGCAGACCAATTTTTGATAACCTTGATTTTTGATGGGTCCACGTGGATTCCTTCCTTGTTTACCACGTGACCGAGGAAGTCCACCCTTCTAATCCAAAACTCGCATTTCGAGAACTTTGCATAGAGTCTCTCAGTTCGTAACGTCTCTAAGACTTGTCTCAGATGTTGACTATGCTCTTTTTTATTCTTTGAATAAATGAGTATGTCGTCTATGAATACTATCACAAATTTATCCAAGAATGGACGACATACCCGATTCATTAGGTCCATGAATACGGCCGGGGCATTGGTTAGTCCGAACGGCATCACTACGAACTCGTAATGTCCTTATCTCGTTCGGAAGGCCGTCTTGGGAACATCACTCTCTAGGACTCGCAGCTGGTGATATCCTGACCTCAGATCGATCTTGGAGAAGTAGTTGGCTCCTTGGAGTTGGTCGAATAAGTCGTCGATTCGGGGTAAGGGATAACGGTTCTTGATGGTAAGTTTGTTGAGTCCTCGGTAGTCGATGCACATCCGGAATGATCCATCCTTATTTTTTCACGAATAATACGGGTGCTCCCCAAGGCGAGAAGCTCGGCCTGATGAATCCTTTTTCGAGTAGCTCATTCAGTTGGCTGGATAATTCTTGCATCTCCGCCAGGGCTAACTGATAGGGCGCTTTGGCTACTGGGGTAGCTCCGGGAACCAGGTCGATTGTGAACTCGACTTGTCTCGCGGGTGGTATTCCTGGAAGGTCCTCGGGAAAAACGTCGGGAAAATCGCATACGTCAGGCACATTCTTGACGTCCTGGACTTCGCGTTTCACATCCACGACATGTGCCAAAAACGCGTGATACTCCTTGCGTAGGCACTTCTGAGCTTGGATGTTTGAGATGATACGAAGAGTGGTACTAGGTTTGTCGCCCAAGACAAAGAAAGTTTCGTCGGGTGGCAGATTAAGGCGAACGGCCTTATCGTAACATAAAATGTCAGCATGATGAGAACTTAGCCAATCCATGCCAATGATGACATCGAAACTCTTAATCGAGACTGGCATGAGGTTGATTGGAAAGGGATTATCGTATAGAGTTAGGGTATAGTTTAAGTATATCTCCTTAGTGCCTTCGGTTTTACCGTTGGCCATTTCTACTATAAACAGTTCACTTAATGATTGTGGTAATGGCTTTAGCAGGCCTTTAAAATCGTGACTCACAAAACTTCTCTCCGCTCCACTATCAAACAAAATGCATGCATATGAGTTATCGATAAGAAACATACCCGTAGCAACAGTGGGGTCCGCAACGGCTTCATCATGTCCCATTGCGAATACTCGGCCCCTTCCGCCGGTATTCCTGTTGTTTGCCTTCGGGCAGTCCCTGCGGTAGTGCCCCGTGTCTTCGCACTCAAAGCAGGCGCGACTTACTCCGATATTAGCAGCGGGGGCGGATTGTTGTGTCGGCTCCTTGCAGTAGCGTGCTGTACGCCCCTTCTTATTGCACCTAGTGCATTGGAGGCCACGACAGAGACCGTGGTGGTGGAAGTTGCATTGGTTGCATTTCGGAAGTTTCCCATTATATGAGCTTGTGGGGGCAGTGTTGGTAGGTACAGTAATAGCGTGGATTGCTACTACTTGTTGTTTCTTGAGGTTCTCCTGTAGGGTTTGTCCCCTTCTCTTGTTCCAAGGCCTACTCTGGCCCTGTGCCTCCTTAGATGGATTGGCGGTAGCTGCAATGGTACCCTGTTTTACCCCGTGGTCGATGAGTCGCTGAGCCAGGCGTTTAGCGCTGTTGTAGGTAATAGGGTTGGAAGCTAGGACATGCCCTTGAATCTGGGGTGACAACCCCCAAATGTACCTTTCAACTTTCTTTGATTCTTGGTTGACCATGGTAGGGCACAATGCAGCGAGGTCGTTGAACCTAGCTGTGTAGGCGACTAGATCAGACCAAGTCATCTTCAGATTTTAGAGCTCTTGGTCAAGCTTTTGCACTTCGCCCCTTGGGTAGTATTCTTCTAGTAGTAGAACCTTCAGATCCTCCCAACTCATGGCGTTGGCGACAGTGAGAGTCACAGAATTCACATGGCTTTTCCACCACGTGAGGGCTCGATCTATGAAGGTGTAAGCAACAAACTTAACCTTGCTTGTTTCTTGGCATGAGCAGATCTTGAAGACTGTTTCGGTCTTTTCGAACCATTGCATTAGTGTAATGACTCCCCGAATGCCATTAAAAGTTTTTGTCTTTGAGTTGGAGAACTCCTTATAAGTACATTCTCTTACTTGACCATGACTAGTGCCACGATTGGAATGATTCGTGCTGCTTCATGTACCTCCATTTCCGTTGGAGTTTATTTGCGAGAGAGCTGTTATTACTGTTGCTGTGATAGCAGCCTGGACCATGGTCGGATCATACGTTGGTGGTGGAGGTGGTGGTGGCGCCGTGCCCGGTCTCAGCCTTAGGTTTGGACGAGGAGGCATCGCGCTGCCAAAAGAAAATGAGAGATTATAAGTTTTGGTGGTTGTGAGTTGAATGATATTGAGTTAACTTTCTTTAATAGTTCAAGAATTTGGTTTGACCAACACAGGGTCTTGAGCTTGATTTACAAATGGAGTTTGAATAGATATACTTATGAATTGAATGAACTGCACATAATTAACATACGAAAGAGATATGTCCTATATATATTAAACATATAGTTGTGTTACATCCGAGTTTAGACAAAAGTTTTTGACCTTTCTAAAGGTTTCCGATTACAAAAAGTTTAAAGTAAATCATACTCTTATCCGAAGTCCTAATTTATAAAAAATTCGGAATTTTGGCAAGCACTACTTGCGACGTAGGTTGTGCTTGGAGCTTGACTCCGCATCCGATTGCTTCGATTCCATTAGACGCCTATCAAAAGCGGCTTGTTGTTCCCTTAATTCGGCTAGGGCTGCAATCAGTTGTGCTTGGAATGCCTCGGTTTGGAGTTGGGCATTGTCCTGAATACTATCCAGCCTACGGATGTCAAAAGTGTGAACCTGTACTTCTACGTTGACATCCCGAATCCGGCTAGCTTGAACTCCGGATTGGTAGGCTTGATTAGATAGCTTGCCCACCATTACTGGTAGTGCCCGATCAGCTGAACCTCCACCGCAGACATCGTAGAAGTCTCGGCACATGCCGTAAGGAGGGCGTAGGTTTTGTTGTTAGCTCCAATGGTGGAGGTGACTCCCCCATACAAGAGTGGGTCCTTGGAAGTTCCTCACATAGTCGGGAGGTTGTGGGGCCGGTGGATTGATAACCTCTGGCTCTGAATCTGTACCAGAGTCATCTCCTTCATCCAACTCTATAGGTTCTTCGTCTTCTTCGGGATCTTCTTCAATCCATCCTCCATTACCTTGGTTGGGGAAGTAGGGGTCATTGGGTTGATGGAATCCAACCATTGAGTCTGTACGAGAATAGGGTTAAGAATTTACTATAAGCTAGAGCATAGGAAATTTACCCTTAAGTTTAATGGTTGTTGATACTCAAATACTCCCTTAGTATTATTTAACGATATGCATTTGATAAGTTTTAAATTTGTTGTCCACTATAGACACTCCTTGGCATACGTTAGTCGGCTCTCGGACAAATATAGTTGATCAGGCTATATTCTTCCCAGTTCCGATTACATGTCCCAAGGCGTACCTGAACTGCACAACTTATTTATAATAATTCTATAATGATCCGATATGAAACTGTTATTAGTATGAAATGAGTGCATGCTTACTTTACAAAAACTAAATAAATTTAATTTCAAAAGTATGACTCTTCTCAGAGTGTTTTTGCCCAGTTGAGTTTATAGTTGTATACCAAAAATGGTTTTGATATACTTAATTCACTATAAACGATGCTCTGATACCAATCTGTCATAGAAAGGAAAGTACACACCACCATACATATATATAAAGGTTTTAAAAATGTTTACATAATTGTATTCATTACATGTTCAAAAGATAAATACATAAACATCTTTCAAAAGAAGTAATTAACGCCAGCGCGTTAATCCCCAAAAGTTGATTTCCAAACCTGCTTAGTAGTTCCCTGAGAATACAAGTTATTTCAAAGAGAAAGTGTCAACAATTTAGTTGGTGAGTTCATAAGTGGTTTAGAAAAATTCTATGCCATTCCAAATTGAGTGTATGTTTTCCAAGAAGATCTCTTATTTTCTTATAAAAGTATGAAATGCATGAGCATATTTGTATTGAATAATGTAGATAGTTGAATCAAGAAAATCCCTTATTTTCCTACTAGTTGTTTGTTTTGTATACAGGAAAATCCCATATTTTCCTAATGTAATAGTTAGCCTAATGTCCCGGACTAAAAACTTAAAGCAAATGACATGCTTTAGAAGGTTGAAACATAGATTTATATAATAAAAACATATTAGAAGATTTCAGTTTGTTAGATAAAGAATAGTTTTAATAGCTACTCATTCATCAATCAGAAGTACTATAATAATTGTATATCCAATGAGTTTTATAACCATACTAAACATAATATGCATGTAGCGATGTTCTTCAGGCGTCGTAGCGTTATGACAAACTGTCACCCCGGAGGACGGACTGTAGCTAACAGTAAGGGCGCGAGATCATGACTTCCCGTATAGATCTATACACATTTGACACGTTCTCCGAACGGGAGACTCTGGTTATAGACAGGACTTGTAGCGATACCTTCTACCAAAAAGGCAGTATTTGAAGATGTACATGTCTCACGGATTCTCAACTAAGTCTGTATTAAATTAATAGTTTTGTATGCAAAGATTATCCTTTTTCACAATGTTTGACAAAGCATAAATCATAAGTTCTTTGAATAAATAAAATGATTTAGTAAAGAATGTCACCCTTGATATGATGTATTTGTATGTAAACGTATAAATAAAACATTATTTCTATTTATAAAACATATTGTATCCCAAGAGGGTAAAGCTGTGTTGTGAGGTGTTTTGCATGATAATGACTTCATAAGATAGTTAAAACAACAGTATGAAAAGTATAGCAAAAGATCGATGTTTCACATGATTTTAGTCGTGTGTTTACTTGTATTCCCCCCCCCCCCTTTAAAAGTGTTTAAAAAGAATTTCAAAAGCATTTAAAGTGTGGTTGTAGGGGTATGAACTCACTTGAAGGTTTGAAGAAAGCGAGATGGAAACCGGGCAGAATTTCGTCTCGGGAAAACGGGTTTTCTCGGGATTCTCGGGAGTACAAGCGATCTTCGGGACTTGAGCAAAAAGACCAGGGCTTCGGGTTAGCATGGGCACGGAAAACGAGGCAAGAACGCAAAACAAATGAGAGAAATGGAGCTCTTTCTTCGGAACCCTCGCATCCCTTTTATAGGGGCTAGGAACCGCCTCGGTACGCGGGGCGTACGAGGGTACGCAGGGCGTACGCGTACGTCATGCATGACCGAGTCCTCGACTGCCTCGGACTTCGGATGGGACAAGGCTAGTTTCACATAGACCAGGACGTGGACGATCTGAGGCCTTGGCTTTGAGTACGCGGGGCGTACGAGGGTACGCAGGGCGTACTTCGACCCTATCTGCTGACTCCTCTTCGGATATTACCAAGTGTTTATAATTAGATTTATATTTAATTTAATTAATAAACTTCTAAAATTCATATCTTCTTCATACAAACTCCGTTTTCGATGTTCTTTATATCCACGCGTAGGTGAGACTACGCTCTACAACTTTCGTTTAGATTCCGTCGGCAAATTTTGAAATTATTTTTATTATTTATTTTTAAAAAGGCCGTGATTAAGGAATTTCTTTATAAATTCATAACTTCTTTATCTGACGTCGGTTTTTGCCAGACTTTTTACCGCTGAATTACCATTGTTGAGACCTTCGATTCTCGTTTAGGTCATTCCGGCCAAAAGTCGCTCGATCTCCTATTCGAGTTTTTAGCTGTCTGCTGCTAAGCCGAACTTGGAAAAATCATAACTTCGATATATGAAGTCGGATTTGGGCATTCTTTTTACGTACGATTACGGTTTAATGACATCTATCATAGTAGGTAATTAAATAGAAACTTTTTGGACATTTTATTTTCAAAGTTAATTTCATTATCACAAAAGTGGTTACAATAATTGACTTTTTAGGTCATTACATAGAGTTGAAATATCGGGTTGTCACAAGATGGGACCCTATCCCCCAGTACCTCGGGATATTTAGACGTGACCCTATTCTCCAGTACCTCGGGATATTTAGACGGGACCCTATCCCCAGTACCTTGGGATATTTAGACGGGACACTATCCCCCAGTACCTCGGGATATTTAGATGGGACTAACCATTCCGAATCCCAACTGATTAGCACCAGTGGTAGATGAACATCTACGGATTCCTACGGTTATTACTTATACTAGGAGTACCTTTACGGGACTAACCCTTCCTCCAACTTGCTGCTGCTATAGAGGACAATTGGACCATCTTCGGAGGTTCATTAGGTTATACATATTGCTTACTGCGATGTCGTGTTTATCCTGGTAACCCAAGATAATAACACTTATCATCATATTTTTTTTTCCTATTTTACTTTATTTTGTGATATATTCACATAAACGATGAGTTAGACTAAGTACTCTTAGTAGTAGTCGATAGAAAGGAAAAACTATCATTTTACTTACAGAACATTAGTGTCTTGGTAGAAGACTATCATATCATTTTCCTATTTTACTTTATTTTGTGATATATTCACAAAAACGATGAGTTAGACTAAGTACTCTAAGTACTAGTTGATAGAAAGGAAAAACTATCATTTTACTTACAAAACGTTTAGGTCTTGGTAGAAGACTATCATATCATTTTCCTATGTTACTTTATTTTGTGATATATTCACATAAACGATGAGTTAGACTAAGTACTCTTAGTACTAGTCAATAGAAAGGAAAACCTATCATTTTACTTTGTCATAACAAAACATTCGGGTCTTGGTAAAAGACCACATTTCATACTTATATCAACTGTTCTATTTAAGGATTTATATGACATTCTTAACAACATTCCAAAACAGGACAATAACACATAAATACTTATGAATTCACCAGCTTTAAAGCTGATACTCGCTTTCAAAATAACTTGTATTCTCAGGTCATCAGTTAGACAGGTGCGATAGCCATGTTTTTGAGAAGATGGAGCATAGACAAGACTCGCCTTATTTTGATTATTCATTTTATTGTCGTACATTATGAAAGAACACACATGTATTAAAACTCTACTTATAATGCAATGGATGATGTTGTTGCTTGTTTATTTTATTACACTGTTGTGATACTGTACATGACGTCCTCCACCCCTGAACGTTTCCGCCGTTCGTGGTTTTGGGGTGTGACATGTAGACTCATGAATGAGCCGACTCTTGTGTGATTCCTTGTAATAGGAATAATGTTTGATATCTCCAACTTATCCCTATGATAATTTACTGAAAGGTAATTGGTTGTTCAAGTAGGTTTCCACACTCTTACTTCTCAAGGGTGTGGGAAACTAAATGAAGAATGAAAACAATAACATCAATACATAAATAAGAATATAAGTGTATATGCATAGTTTAGTTCAAGAATGTAAAAATGGTTTTGTAAGACATCTAAGGGTTTTGAACAATAATAAAAGTGACTTGATGTCATTTTAATAAACATTTCAGAAGTAATACATTTGATAACAAGGTATTTTTAAGATAGAAAACCATTTCATGCATCACATTTTGTAGTATGTGAAATATGTTGAATGAAAACACAGTTATAAAATACATATACATGATTTAATAACATGTTGTTTCTCCTTGTATCCCCCACCATTAAAGCATTTAAAATCATTTAAAACATTGATTAGGGGTATGAACTCACTTGTAGATGGTGGTTTGGATGAATTGGACGGTGTAGGATTGTTGGGTGTCAAGTGAGGACTTGTACACACACTACGATACTAATGAACATATAATCACACATATATGCACTCAATTAGTCTTAAATTACTAATTGATAATGTTAAGACATCCTAGAACATAATAAACACTTTATATAAGTGTTATAAGCCCTAAGGATTTCATCTAAGTTATTGTGGGACAAGGCACTTGTGTTTAGGGTTCCAAAGGACCCTATACTTGAGTTTACTCTCCATATAGCATCACACATGGAGTTTACGGTTGTAAACTCTTGAGTTTACAGCCGTGAACTCCCAATCTTGGTGATATTTTGTGTTTCAAAGTTCCAATTGATCCCTAGAATTATTCCAACTTGGTGGTTAAATTCTTGGAAGGGTTTAAGGCCTAGAAACAACCCTTTGAGGAGTTTACGGCCTTAAGGCCATTTCTTTTAGAGTTTGCAGGCGTAAACTCTTAAGGATGGGTGTTTTTGATGCTTTCAAGTCTCTTGCATATGTAGGATAGGTTCTAGACTTTTACCTAAAGCATATGAAGGCATTAGGCACACTTTGGTGCTCTTCTTTCATATTTACGGCCCAAGAGCCTTATTGGGGCTGTAAACTCATTTTGGAAGGTGTTTTTGATGGTTTAATGTCCTTGATTTATGTAGGAGTAACCCTAGGTAATTGTCCAAGACTTTAGGAGTGCCAAAAGCACTCTTTGGTCCATGATTTTGGAGTTCACGGTCCAAGATCTTCTTGGGCCGTGAACACCTAAACTTGGGTGATTCTTTGTTGTTTTCTTGTCCCTAATACACGTCTATACAGGCCCAAGGTAGTGTCATATCACGGGGGAAAGGCTAGGCTTTGTTTCGGGAGTTTACCGCCTAAGAACACCTTGGGGAGTAAACTCCTAAATCTCATTATTTAGCTATCTAATTCATATTATAAACACATAATAAGCATTTTAACACTACTAGAGAGAGTTACTCATGTTTTGGGAATAAAAACTCGAAGATCCGAGAGAGAGAAAATGGCTTTTCACTAGTTGGAAATGCGAATAATGAATGAATTTGGTTCAGAATTCTATTTATAGTTCTGAGATATTTTTGGCAGAAAATATTTTTATTCCTGAAATGATTTCTAATATAACAGAGTGCTGGAATAAAGTGTTGCACAAAACCTTAGTGCATCCACTCTCTCCTGATATTTCCTGAAGTGTAAACCCTGAAGTACTGAAACTTATACTAAAAAGTCTGAAAATAAACTGTGACTGTTATAACTTCTATTAAAGTGATGTTGATTGTTCAGAATGGAAATTTCGGGTTGTCACACCTTTTGAAGTAGCTTGATGTCTTCAAGCTTTAAGAGCTTAGCCCCAATAGTGTGGAAGCCTCAAGTAGAATCACAAATCACAAAAACATATTGGAAGAACTTGAGAGAATATATATGCACACTAAAATCGGCCCACTCTTATGTCCTCACACACAAGTACCATTTCTTGTGCTAAAGGTCCCTTTATATACTATATGGAGGATTAGGGTTACATTCATGTAAACCCAAATACCCATGACCTTTCATTTCATAGGATCCATGGGTTAAAACTCCATGGACTATCTATGATAGCTTAGCCCAACCTAAATGAACTTGGCCCATTCCATATATATATATATATATATATATATATATATATATATATATATATATATATATATATATATATATATATATATATATATATATATAAGAGTCCATATTTAATTAGTTCCTATTAATCACTTAATTAATTCTAAATTAATTTTTGATCAATACTAATTAAATAATATGATTCCATATTAATATATTAGAACTTCTAATATATTAATATAAATCATAAACTATCCATATAAATTGTTGTAACACCGAAAATTTCAAGCAATTTTTCGTTTAAAAATAATTGTTTAACTCTTAGAAACACTCGTTTAAAATCTCATTCATAATCGAATTACAAAAACATGACTGCATTTCACTTGTATAGAAAACCAGGATCCTCAAAACATGACTCTTTCTCTGGTGTGTACAATCAAGCCGGTGCCGTCCCGTGATACTGAAAGAAACCTGCAACACAACATAAAACAAAACACTGTAAGCACGAAGCTTAGTGAGTTCCCCAAAATACCACACACAACACACATTAGCCACTCAAGGGATATAACTCTGTGGGTCCATGGACCCTGCTCTGTGAACCCTCTGGTTCTAACTCTGTGAACCTTCCGGTTCTAACTCTAGGAACCCTCTGGTTCCAGCTCTGAAAACATGCACAGCATAAATCACATAGAAATAATGCAGTACAACACATAACATACATATCATACAATTACTTTGTCACATAACTCTGGTTACCTACTCAAGGTAAAGTATAGTGAGAAAACTCACCTGGCAAGTAGAAAGTAGATATCCCCACACTTGAATCTCGAACTCGCCGCTGCCTAACACGTAAGGCATATACTCTCATGAATATAACTCTCGAGACTAGAATCAACCCTCTCATGGCACCCTCTTAAGGGTAAAAGACCATTTTACCCCCCTCTTGGCCCAAAGGCCACACCGCTGACCAAGCCTTAAAAGTCAACGGTCAACTCTTGGTCAAAGTCAAAGTCCTCAGTCCAAGTCAACCCTCCTGGTTGACCCTGCTCGCCGAGTCAACCCGTCGACTCGTCGAGTCCCCATGCTCAGAACTTCCCCAATCCGCGACTCAACTCGCCGAGTCACCCCGAGACTCGCCGAGTTCCACAACTCTGAGTCCACTCGCACACAACTCACCGAGTCATCCCTTGACTCGCCGATTCTCAACTCGACCAGAAGATATCGGGACTCTTCGACAAGACTCGCCGAGTCCAACAACAGACTCGCCAAGTCTAAGGCTATCTTCAACCTACTCGCCGAGTTGTTCATACAACTCGCCGAGTTCCAGACCATCTTCATCCAACTCGCCGAGTTGTTCTTCCAACTCGTCGAGTTCGAGCTCATCTTCAAGCAACTCATCGAGTCCACCCATGTGACTCGCCGAGTACCACCGGTCTGAATCCAAACAAAAGCACTACAGGCCATGCAATTGATCCAAAACATAGATCTAACCTCCTACAACTCATTCATCACGTAAAGTGGCAAATTTTACGTGAATCCAAAGAGATCTATCCATTTTCACTCTAGGGTTTGGGTTTGGGACAAAATAGCTCCATCAACCACTCACAAACAGGGACTTTCATGCATTCCAACCCTTCTCCATTCTAGATCTAAGGTAGCAACCTCATATCTGACCTCTAAACTCCAATACATCCAAGGACATGGTCTCTAACATTCCCAAAATGATGCATCTAAGAAATAGCAGCTCAAAAACGAGATGTTACCTCAAAGGAACGCCCCCAATCTGCAATGAAACTCAATTCCAAGCAAAGCCCCTTGCTCCAAGCCTCTTCTTCTCTAAGATCTCTTCAACAACCACCTCTCCAAGCTCCAATTTGCTCAACAATGGGGTTTCTCCACGAAATTAGGGTTTCTGAGACTCAAGGGGTGATAAAGAGGCTGAGAAGGAAGCATAATGTTCTTTATATAGGGCTCAACCCCGAGAATTAGGGTTTTCTCTACTCAGCGCCTACTCGTCGAGTCCATCTCATTGACTCGCCGTGTCGGCTACTTAACACGCGACCAAATCGCGACTCTACTCGCCGAGTCCATCCATGGACTCGCTGAGTCACTCTTTCCCAAATTACTCTTTTAGCCCTTCAACTCTACTTTTGATATTTCGAGATGTTACAATTCTCCCCCACTTAAATTAGGCTTCATCCTCGAAGCCTATGGCAACTCGACTCCAAAATACTCCCACGACGCGCCACCTGGCCCTAACTGGACCAGGTTCCTCAAAGCATAACCATCAAACTCGAACTCACTTCCTCTTTCCTTGCGGTGTCCTGACCACCGTCTCAAGCCGGGCACCGGCTGTACCCTCTGATAATCACACTCAACAATCGAGAATTACCCGAGATGCATCACTGCTCCAAATCTCAACAATCGCTCGACCCATAAGGGCTAGAAAGCCATGATCCATCGGATCCCCGATCTGAAGCCCACTCTATCCATTTTGTGCTGACAGAAAGACCCACTCTTCAATCTCAGAGCAACTCCCACGAGTTCTCCTCTTGCAATCACATACGCATGCTGAACTTGCCCAACACCCTCAGCTTGGGAAAAACCTGATGCACTGATGAAATCCTCCAACATCCCCCAGGATGAACCACTAGTACATATCCAATACCCTGATCAGAATCAAGCTGGGAGTCCCAGACTCCCTCCCTGCATCCATCCTGAGACTCTTGGCTCTACATCCGCGGAACCCCTTCCGCGTCCTCAGCAGACGTCCCATCATGATGTCATTCCATACCACTGTCACAAACACAATGTTCAACCACCATACTCCAAATCATCCACTCTCACTACTACTTTCACTTCCGTGAACCAACACTCCCCCCCCCGGGGGTTATATACCTTTCTCTTCCCATACCCAGGGAAATCCACTAGCCAACCTTGCCACTACTCCATGTATCACACATGCTCTGGATCTACTCGCAAGGGCTCTCGAGTCCATGCGCTACCTCTCCCCAACAAATGAGGGTCCGAAACCTCCTCCCACACAACAGCTCAAAGGGTGGCATACCAATGCACTAATGATGGCTGTTGATATAGGATAACTCAACCAAGGATAAATACGTGCTGCAACTCCCTCCGAGATCTAATACACATGCCCGAAGCATGTCTTCGAGCGTCTGAATCGCTCGCTCGCTCTGAAGTGTCCTCAGACATCATCATGATAAGCTCTAGCTCATTTCTCATATCCCTCTTCGAGACTGAGCACCAGGTCAGCTTTTGACTCCACAGCTGAGCCTCCAAAGGTCACCCATATCATGATCCAAATAACCCATTAACTTCCTCCCTGTGACCACTATCCCGGCCCAGGGACGCGCAAGTCACAAAATTCTCTTTTCCTCATGCGAGAAAATACAATCGAACCGAGGATCGCCTCAACTCTGATCTCTGGTTTCTGCTGCGCATATCCCTTACGCATCTCGCCGCATCTCCCGACAGAGACGGAGACCCCAGTCTCGCCCCCGGTTCAACACCCAGGCTCCAGAACTCAATACTAGGGCTACTCAAGCCCAAAACATTTCCACATCATACACTGATCGGAGAACATTCCATCATCACATTCTCTTGCTATCTAGTGAGTACTACGGCTCCCCGCAGTATCACAACACCCTCTTACTAGTGAGTACCACGGCTCCCCGCAGTATCACAACACCCTCTAACTAGTGAGTACTACGGCTCCCCGTAGTATCATAACACCCTCTTACTAGTGAATACTACGGCTCCCCGCAATATCACAACACCCTCTGACTAGTGAGTACTACGGCTCCCCACAGTATCACAACACCCTCTAACTAGTGAGTACTACGACTCCCCGCAGTATCACAACACCCTCTGACTCCACTAGCTCATGCTCCGCAGACTATCACAGGCAGCTACCCATACTCGACTCGAATATGCATTCCAGACTCTGGAAGCAATCGACATATCAAAATGCCCACCCTTGCGAAGATCCACTCTCTTAATAATCTCCCTGGATGCCCATACTCGAAGGGCTCCCACTAGATCCGTAGATACCTGATACACCACAAGTCGTTTCAACTCAAGATTCACGAGTAACTCCGAAATAAAGGTATCATACCCGGATACCTCGGAATATCCCAACAGATCATCACAAGATCCTGCCACAACCACTGATTCCCTTACTCCCAACACCATACACTCACGACAATACATTTCCTCTGAATCCCATAAAATTTCTGATATCACACGATGCGCAACTTCAGTGCATCCAAACACTCAATTTGAATACAAGGAAGGCGCTAACCCTTCAGAACACACTGATGATCCTCCAAAACCCTTTCCACTACTGCTCAAAATTCAAGCAAGAATACACATCCTAGCCCGGGAATTGGCTACTCGATAACCTGCTACCCATATTTCAACCCAGAAGTTCTCAACTGCCCATACCATCATTACGAGCCTTCCACTCGAGACGACTCTGACCACCATCAGATTCCTGATCATTGACCACCCGCCGTGGAGACACCCATCCTTCTCCTAGACATATATCACATGCATTACCTCGCCCTGCACCTTTCCTTAATCACCAATGACCCTGATCTCATGAATTCAAGTCACAGGTTCTGCATCCAACCCCTAACCGCTCTTGCACAAATCTCTGGTTCTCTCAATAAACCACCCGATTCTCCCCCACTTAGGTTTCGAACCATCACTATCTGACACATCAACAACCTCACGAAATAATTCCACCAGCAATAACGCACCTGCCCCTAGAAAGTGCTACACAACACCCGATAATCCCCCTTTAAGGAAATTAACCGATCTCATAACTCTGAACCTCAGATGAAATCCTCAAGAATTTCTCGTCACGACTGCCTCTTCGTACCAATCCAATACCAACAACTCAACTGTCCAATAACATTACTGACTCATAGACTAGACCACGAAATCATCATATTCCCCACTTCGACTCATCAACCAACGTTCCAAACATGGATCATCCCAAGAACAGGGACCCACTCCCATATTCAATACCCAACATGGATAGAGAAACCACTGCACTGATTAATTTGACTGGATTCCCCACTGATACCTCTACAATACACCCTACTATACTCAAATAGGCGTAACGTGGTCCTTGACTATCTCAGTCCCAGCTGACTATCTGCTCATGTTACATCACTGTCTCGCAGCACACATGCTACCTGATACTCTGATGGAAAATCATCATCAATGACAACCTGCAGGGTTTTACCCCCAAATCCAAAACTTAAGCATCAGGCCTCTCATGTTCCGCACACGAACATAAATAGCACCACTCCGGTCATAGAAGGTGACCTCTCCTCTATCGACTAATTGCTCAACTCAGACCGAAATTCTCCCCTCCCTCTAACTCGTTACCAAAATACTCTGATAGGCTCTCGACTTCCCTCTCGAGGGACGCCTCTCCAAACTCAATCATGGCCTACAGGCCTAAAACCCATAGCGTCCAATCTCTACCTCATCAATCGTGACCGGATAACCAGAGAATCACAAGCATCATTCACTACAAACCATGGTACTCATCCCATGACATCCCTTCTTGATATGCTCCTGTGTATGGTACCCGAACCATAGCATCACTCCTCCATTTGTTTCGATCTATGGTACTCAAACCATAATATCACTCCTCGATCCGCTCCGATGCGTGGTACTCAAACCATAACATCATTCCTCAATCTGCTCGTTAGAACCTTCAGAATACCCCCTGTATCAAGTATGGGTCCTCTGCTTTCAGTAGTACGGGCCCATACTACCTACCACATCTACCCATACTTTCCACACTGACTATCCCGGAGCTCCTAAGTAGCTGCTCGACCTTCTCGTTCCCCAGCTAAATTCTCTACCCTGCTAGTGCACTCATCTGGCTAAGGTTACTCCCTAGGCTCTCCCCAGATTCCCACACTTCTCTGCCATCAGCTGCTGAAGAGCTCCTAATGATGCCAACCATCTACCTCCTTAATATCGTCATATTTGCTTGGTAGCTGACTCCCGTCATCGAGAGTTCCACAAAGCACGAAGCAAGCAGCATTCGAGCATCAAAGAATATATATGACTCACTCTGGGTGATAACTCCGCTTGCTCTGCTCATCCTCAGAAGTACCACCGAACTCCGCAACTCTTCCCCTCGTGGGCTCTAACTATTCTTTCTCTAAGTACCACAGTACTCATCTAGGTATCTCCCCTAGATTACTCCTCTACTCAAATCCCCTATAGGATCCCAATCAAATATTCTCACTCATCACATACTCAAAAGCACATCGCATATCACAACAATTCCTAGGCTAAGGCATCACAAATCAGGCCACTCTAGTCCTAAGATATGGAATACCTAGCCTGTCTCTAGCATGCAATAATATCTCATAAAGTGCATCATAAATATCTCATAACACAAAAGTAAGGGTATTTTGGAAAATCACCATTTGGGCTCTGGCTGATTGTACACACTGCTCTTTCTCGTTTTCTCTTTGAACTCTTATTCGCTTTAGAAAAATTATTTCTTTGAAAACTTTTCTTACTTCCTCAGTTTGATTCCAGAATTACCCGAAGGCGCATCCGAATCCCTCAAACCAAGGCTCTGATACCAACTTGTAACACCGAAAATTTCAAGCAATTTTTCGTTTAAAAATAATCGTTTAACTCTTAGAAACTCTTGTTTAAAATCTCATTCATAATAGAATTACAAAAACATGACTCCATTTCACTTGTATAGAAAACCAGGATCCTCAAAACATGACTCTTTCTCTGGTGTGTACAATCAAGCCGGTGCCGTCCCGTGATACTGAAAGAAACCTGCAACACAACATAAAACAAAACACTGTAAGCACGAAGCTTAGTAAGTTCCCCAAAATACCACACACAACACACATTAGCCACTCGAGGCTATAACTCTGTGGGTCCGTGGACCCTGCTCTGTGAACCCTCTGGTTCTAACTCTGTGAACCTTCCGGTTCTAACTCTAGGAACCCTCCGATTCCAGCTCTGAAAACATGCACAACATAAATCACATAGAAAAAATGCAGTACAACACATAACATATACATAACATACAATTACTCTGTCACATAACTCTGGTTACCTACTCAAGGTAAAGTATAGTGAGAAGACTCACCTGGCAAGCAGAAAGCAGATATCCCCACACTTGAATCTCGAACTCGCCGCTGCCTAACACGTAAGGCATATACTCTCATGAATATAACTCTCGAGACTAGAATCAACCCTCTCATGGCACCCTCTTAAGGGTAAAAGACCATTTTACCCCCCTCTTGGCCCAAAGGCCACATCGCTGACCAAGCCTTAAAAGTCAACGGTCAACTCTTGGTCAAAGTCAAAGTCCTCAGTCCAAGTCAACCCTCCTGGTTGACCCTGCTCGCCGAGTCAACCCGTCGACTCGTCGAGTCCCCATGCTCAGAACTTCCCCAATCCGCGACTTAACTCGCCGAGTCACCCCGAGACTCGCCGAGTTCCACAACTCTGAGTCCACTCGCACACAACTCACCGAATCATCCCTTGACTCGCCGATTCTCAACTCGAACATAAGATATTGGGACTCTTCGACAAGACTCGCCGAGTCCAACAATAGACTCGCCGAGTCTAAGGCTATCTTCAACCTACTCGGCGAGTTGTTCATACAACTCGCCGAGTTCCAGACCATCTTCATCCAACTCGCCGAGTTATTCTTCCAACTCGTCGAGTTCGAGCTCATCTTCAAGTAACTCGTCGAGTCCACCCATGTGACTCGCCGAGTACCACCGGTCTGAATCCAAACAGAAGCACTCCAAGCCATGCAATTGATCCAAAACATAGATCTAACCTCCTACAACTCATTCATCACGTAAAGTGGCAAACTTTACGTGAATCCAAAGAGATCTATGCATTTTCACTCTAGGGTTTGGGTTTGGGACAAAATAGCTCCATCAACCACTCACAAACAGGGACTTTCATGCATTCCAACCCTTCTCCATTCCAGATCTGAGGTAGCAACCTCAGATCTGACCTCTAAACTCCAATAGATCCACGGACATGGTCTCTAACATTCCCAAAATGATGAATCTAAGAAATAGCAGCTCAAAAACAAGATGTTACCTCAAAGGAACGCCCCCAATCTGCAATGAAACTCAATTCCAAGCAAAGCCCCTTGCTCCAAGCCTCTTCTTCTCTAAGATCTCTTCAACAACCACCTCTCCAAGCTCTAATTTGCTCAACAATGGGGTTTCTCCACGAAATTAGGGTTTCTGGGACTCAAGGGGTGATAAAGAGGATGATAAGGAAACATAATGTTCTTTATATAGGGCTCAACCCTGAGAATTAGGGTTTTCTCTACTCAGCGCCTACTCGCCGAGTCCATCTCATTGACTCGCCGAGTCGACTACTTAACATGCGACCAAATCGCGACTCTACTCGCCGAGTCCATCCATGGACTCGCCGAGTCACTCTTTCACAAATTACTCTTTTAGCCCTTCAAATCTACTTTTGATATTTCGGGATGTTACAATTGTGCTGGTGAAGTGCAACCCAAATGGACCATGCCAGGTCGGGTTAAGTACATACAAGATATAGTTATGGACATAGACATTAATCCAACAGTCTCCCACTTGGATAAGTCTAAAACTATTATAAAGTATGACTTCAAAACCTAACTGGCAATCGTAGCTCTTAAAGCCGCTGTTGAACTCTGACCTTGTCAACGAACTCTGACCTTTATCAACGACTTGTCCATTAGATAAGGGATCATATATTCCTCCATTCTAGATATCATATGGATTGAGACATGGATTATCAATCATTCTCTCTGTCCATTTGTTGTTTCCCGATTTCCGATTTATGATGACTAACTGATTGAACTAATCAAATCAGTCCTAGCTTGGCCAAGCACTCTCATGTGTTCCTAGTTGATGATTCTTAATACAAAAATTTGACTGGGTTGCATTTTGATATTTATCAGGATCAAGCAAAGGGAAGGAATCCTAAAGAATGAGTATGCAGAATTTGATCGTGAAGATGAATTTCTTTCGCTTGGTTGAAGATTGAATTCCTTAGCTACTTCTTACGGGTTATGATAAATTGCTTTGAAACATGTAATAACATAGTTTTCATTTCAAGTTACATTGTAAGGAAAAAGTTTTTTCCGCATTTTAAAATAAATAAAAGTTTGTTTTACTTTATTTTATCTCCTTACAATGGCATTCATGAAAACTTGATTTTTGTATGTTTATAGCATTATTGGTAATATGAATTTGATTCTTCAATTTGTGGTAGTGTCTAAATTTACCAAATAAGGAAAGATTCTCATCACCCAAGTTTCAATTGGACCGAAACATGGAATCATACACTGTGTTTAGTGTGATATATGAGAATTTTCAACTTTGGAAAATTAAGACTAGTTCCGTGTTCACATGTATATGTGACTCAAGAGAAGGACTAAGGGATCAAGTAAACATTCTTGTGCACTAGCCAAAGTTCACCACAAAAGATGGATAAGACTATTCGTCATGATTTACTAAGGTTTAATAAATATGATTATACTTACAAGCTTAAGTGTAATTCTGAGACATTGGATAAGTTTCAATGTATGAAAGAACGAATAAGAAGAATCAAATTAGGCAGAAGGATAAAAGTTTCTCAAATCGGAAAAGATAGGAGAGTACTTTAGTATCATGTTTTAAGATCATCTTAATGATTTTGAGAGCTTATCACATTTCATCCTCTAAGTGCATTCTGATAGTTAAGAAGAGGAGTTATGAATTGTTGAATTGGTTAAATCAAGAAGATGATTCATACGTCGTTTCAAAACCAATTCTTAGAGTCATACTCTAAGATTGTAACTTGAGTGAGATGTCTTAAAGAAGGTTTAAAACACTTATCAAATGTAATACTCTTACATTTGAAATTGGTAAGTTGTGATGTTTTTTATAAAACAAAGACCAACTAAGGCAAATTGTGTGAAGTGTTTGTCTTGATTAAGAATCCACACTACTTCTTGAATATTTGGCAAGAAAGTCTTATAGGTCAAGAAGACAGTGGGAGTCTAAAAGATCCTGATATAGTTTCAAGAACTAATCAGGAATAAAAACCTGTATTTCATCACTAGCACACAACTAGAGGTTTATAACCTATCTTGTTGACATTTATATGCCCATTCCAATTAAGTTAAGATTGAACTTGTGCAATCTTAACTTCTTGCCACCTGGCAGCTCAAGGGCCTGCCATTGCTTCCATGTAGCTATGCAAACAATTGAGAACATGTAGAACTCAAATGTATAGCCAACTTAACTGGAATGGGCATAGAAATGTCAACAAGATAGGTTATAAACCTCTAGTTGTGTGCTAGTGATGAAATACAGGTTTTTATTCTTGATTAGTTCTTGAAACTATATCAGGATCTTTTAGACTCCCACTGTCTTCTTGACCTATAAGACTTTCTTGCCAAATATTCAAGAAGTAGTTTGGATTCTTAATCAAGACAAACACTTCACACAATTGGCCTTAGTTCGACTTTGTTTTATCCAAAACATCACAACTTACCAATTTCAAATGTAAGAGTATTACATTTGATAAGTGTTTTAAACCTTCTTTAAGACATCTCACTCAAGTTACAATCTTAGAGTATGACTCTAAGAATTGTTTTTGAAACGAAGTATGAATCATCTTCTTGATTTAACCACTTCAACAATTCATAACTCCTCTTCTTAACTATCATAATGCACTTAGAGGATGAATTGTGATAAGCTCTCAAAATCATTAAGATGATCTTAAAACATGATACTAAAGTACTCTCCTATCTTTTCTGATTTGAGAAACTTTTATCCTTCTGCCTAATTTGATTCTTCTTATTCGTTCTTTCATACATTGAAACTTATCCAATGTCTCAGAATTACACTTAAGCTTGTAAGTATAATCATATTTACTAAACCTTAGTAAATCAAGACGAATAGTCTTATTCATCTTTTGTGGTGAACTTTGGCTAGTGCACAAGAATGTGTACTTGATCCCTTAGTCCTTCTCTTGAGTCACATATACATGTGAACACGGAACTAGTCTTAATTTTTCAAAGTTGAAAATTCTCATATATCACACTAAACACCGTGTATGATTCCATGTTTCGGTCCAATTGAAACTTGGGTGATGAGAATCTTTCCTTATTTGGTAAATTTAGACACTACCACAAATTGAAGAATCAAATTCATATTACCAATAATGCTATAAACATACAAAAATCAATTTTTCATGAATGCCATTGTAAGGAGATAAAATAAAGGAAAACAAACTTTTATTTATTTTAAAATGCGGAAAAAACTTTTTCCTTACAATGTAACTTGAAATGAAAACTATGTTATTACATGTTTCAAAGTAATTTATCATAACCCGTAAGAAGTAGCTCAGGAATTCAATCTTCAACCAAGCGAAAGAAATTCATCTTCACGATCAAATTCAGCATACCCATTCTTTAAGATTCCTTCCCTTTGCTTGATCCTGATAAATATCAAAATGCAACCCAGTCAAATTTTTGATTCTTCTTTCTTTTAGGTTGCTTGGGCAGCTTCGCTTCCAATGCCACTTTTCTTCACACTGAGAACATATAGACTCTTTGGGAATGGCACATAGGGTATCCCAGACTTAGACTTTCTCTTTACCTTCTGGTCAACCGGGTTTACCAAGACCAATCCCTTTTCATTGGGAAGAGAAAGTTTTTCTGAACTTCCAATCTCACCATTGTCCATGTCCATGGAAGGTTTGAGAAATAGACCTTCCATCCATATTTGCTTGACTATTGTACCAAATCATTTCTGATTCAGCAACAATAAGCAAATAAAAAGCATCTATCAGGGTCATGTCGTGATCTGTCACATAGTAGTCTTTCTATATGACTCAGGAAGTGACTGAAAGACTCAGTCAATAGCCAACTTCCTTAGGACAACGATACCCAACATTCTCAACCTGTCACTGTGTGACTTCAGTCCTAAGACATGAGTGCACACAGGACTTCGAATTTTATGTTTTCTTATGAGTAGGGATTGATTGATCTTAAACTTTTCAAGTCCATAAACTTGTGGTTCAGGGAGAATAAATGGAGGAGGTGGAGGAAGACAAGTATGACTTCCATGAGCCAAACTCGGGAAGTCATATTCATTAGGAAAGCTTGATTTAGGAAGATCATTCCAGACATCAAAAATGGGAGAAATTCAAGTAAAGTTGATTTAAGTCCTTAATATAACACCCAATATGAAATATTAAGGCTAGGACCCACCAAACTATTATATAACTTGGAAGAGGGATGCCGTAATCCAAGTTATAAAATATTTGAAGGTAGGTGAATGACGATTCACCAATTTCCACCAAGATAAACAGAATGTAGTATTAGGTTTTAATTGGTTTTGAAACTCCTAGATTCTTTTGAGATTCATTGAACTTTTCAATGGCATGTTTCAATCTCGAGTGTGCCCTTCAGGTTTTGTGACTGGGGTGACGAGGATCACGAGACAATGTGTGAAGTAGCCATGCAAATATACATGGTACCCTTAATATTTACCCCTCAATCGATGTGCCGGCTAACCACACACACTCCACTCACGGCTTAAACAAAATGCAAAGTGTAATTTCATGGATTAGCACCTGATTCACATTTTCCTAAGTAACTAAGATTGGGAATTTATAAATGTTTAGTTACTTAGTATTTTTCATTAATACTTTTAATTAAGTAGAATTATAGTAACCCGTTCGGCTAACAACCCTCCACCAATCAAGGAAGCGGTGGGTAAGAGTGGACACCCATTAAACTGCCATTTTATAGACAGTAACTTATACCCCCCTTATAGACCGGCTTCGTGAATGAAGCCTACTAATGGTAAGACGACTTTTTGCTCTTATACATATATATATATATATATATATATATATATATATATATATATATATATATATATATATATATATATATATATATTATTCTTAAACTTATAATATTATAAAGTATAAGGGTTGAATTTTAACTTTTTTAAAATTCTAGGGATTGGAACTAAAGTTTTAATTGTGACTCTACATGTTCCAAAACTTGAGGGCAATTTTTGTAAACTTCCAAAACTTTTCATTTCTCAAAACTTATGAGTTAAAGGCTTATTAAAATGAGTGACTTTTCATCTTCTGTAACCATTGTGTTCTTTTAATGGATTTAATGATTTGCGACTTTTGGTTATCCATAACTTGAGGACAAGTTATGGACTCCATTAAAACACATAATGACCAAGAATTAAACTACCAAGAAGGTTACAAATAATTCCTATGATCATCTAAGCTCATAGGTTCAACAACATGCATATAAACAATTTCAAGAATCATAAAGTTAACCATATAAAACTTAAAACTTTGATAACAACTCTGAAACTTGTTTACCAATGTCATTACCATATCAAAAAATAGTTTTTATAAGTCCAAAACAGTTTAATAAAATGATTCTAAACGAATTCCAACACCAAAACTCGAAGATATGCTGTCAGGGGGCCCAATTCGTTGAGTGCATGAACCAACTCGACGAGTTGGTTGCATTTTGCCTTGGACTCGTCGAGTCAATTATTGATCTCGGAGTGTCCATTGTCCAAACAGCAATATAACTTCGATTTTTCAGTAATTGCATCAAGAATATAAGAAAACAAGCCTAGGGTCTGATATCGCTGATGGGTCTTGAGCATTCTAACACTCTGCAACCCTATAAACCTTGGATCTATGTTTTCTCTATTATACATACAAATATTAAATATTACAAGGTTTCATCCTAACTAGCATATTATGAAGCACCTATACTACAAAGTTCTTGTTAGATGACATAACTTTTGAAGTAGCTTGATGTCTTCAAGCTTTAAGAGCTTAGCCCCAATAGTGTGGAAGCCTCAAGTAGAATCACAAATCACCAAAACACATTTGAAGAACTTGAGAGAATATGTATGCACACTAAAATCGGCCCACTCTTATGTCCTCACACAGAAGTACCATTTCTTGTGCCAAAGGCCCCTTTATATACTATATGGAGGATTAGGGATACATTCATGTAAACCCTGATACCTATGAACTTTCATTTCATAGGAACCATGGGTTAAAACTCCATGGACTATCAATGATAGCTTAGCACAACCTAAATGAACTTTGCCCATTCCATATATATATATATATATATATATATATATATATATATATATATATATATATATATGAGAGTCTATATTTAATTAGTTCCTATTAATCACTTAATTAATTCTTGATCAATACTAATTAAATAATATGATTCCATATTAATATATTAGAACTTCTAATATATTAATATAAATCATAAATATACTATTCTCAAAAAGACTATCCATATAAATTGTGCCGGTGAAGTGCAACCTAAATGGACCATGCCAGGTCGGGTCAAGTGCATACCAGATATAGTTATGGACTTAGAAATTAATCCATCGTTCTCCCACTTGGATAAGTCTAAAACTATTATTGAGTATGACTTCAAAACCTAACTGGAAATCGTAGCTCTTAAATCCGTTGTTGAACTCTGACCTTGTCAACGAACTCTGACCTTTGTCAACGACTTGTCCATTAGATAAGGGATCATATATTCCTCCATTCTAGATATCATATGGACTGAGACATGGATTATCAATCATTCTCTCTGTCCATTTGTTGTTTCCGGATTTCCGATTTATGATGACTGACTGATTGAACAAATCAAATCAGTCTTAGCTTGGCGAATCACTCTCATGTGTCATCGCTAAATCATCGAGGGGCCCGTAGATATCGCTTTTATCCCGAAGGTAAAAGTACTGGATAAACTTCGACTCATATGGCTTGTTCCACTACTTGTTGAATCATACACAAAAGCACATTTTATAACATCGAGTTACCGAATGTGTTTTCGTGCAATCAATGTACAACCAACTCATAGTAACAACTCATATCTCTAGGTTTGAAGAATATAAGATATTATCGTCTCATGATCACTCGCGATAGAATCCATGAAGTGATTCAAATGAGCGCGGGTTAAATCCAATACTCAGAACTTATGAGCACTCATGAGTGTTGTAGCACAACTCTGTCCACCAACTTGGACCCATACAAGCCAACCCATGACAGTCTTGATTCATATCTACTTGCAACATATGACCGACTGTGGATGGTTTGAATAACTTAGTCATCCCGGAAGAATAACCTAGTTATTATGGAAGTCAAAACATGCAATGTGAAACACAAGAATAAATGAATCTAATATGGTATCAAAACCAATGAATATAAATAAAACACTTTCTATTTATCACCATACTGATTACTCATTATTCAATGTTTCGGTGTTATCAACTTTATACATGAATTAAAACACTAGGTGTCCCATGCTCCAAGCATGTACACTATGTTTTCTAAACAATAGATTTGCCATACACCATGTATGAACTCTATGTTTGTCTATGATCCTTTTCATTGTGAGATTAGACCAATTGAACATAATTTAAATGATTATCTTCTCACACTCCCAAATCCTTGTCTTAAATGTAAGAATTCCAAACTCCTATCATTTATCGAAATATGTTTATATTTTAGACTTATATGCACTGTTCCTCTTGTAATGATTATGCACAAAGCCACAAAGACTTGGCAACAATCATTACAGAGTATCCTAATGGAAAGCAATTCCACAGAAACTTGGCAACAATCATTACAGAGTATCCAGTTCTAGACATTGTTCTCCTTAATGCCCCAAGGCATTTGGAAATTCAGAAAGGATAAATATTATAGCACATATAATCAATCTTGTACCCAAAGTAAATGGGACACGATTCATGATGTTTCACATAAAGACATGGTTCCAGACCAGTCTTTTGCCATAATAATTTTCTGTTGGCCATATTCTCAAAATTTGACTATGAAAAGGGATGCCGAAATCTTATTCGAATTTTGAGAACGCAATATATAGAATTTTCTTAAGTTGAACCAGTCCAACATGAAATTCATATATATATATATATATATATATATATATATATATATATATATATATATATATATATTCTTGACTAAAGGTGATTAAAACCTCAATATAAGCTCTTATAAACTCAATCTAAGCTTTTTAGAACTGAAATAAAGTATAATTTCCTCTCCCTTAATTATAGAAAGACAACTTTTCCAACCCTTGCAACCTCACGAATTGAAACTATTGTTTTCTATAATTAACATTGCTGACTTGCAATACTTATCGTAATTATCATGCTCCCACTAACATGATGATTATTAGCATAACAGTTATGCTCCCACTAGCTTTGACATGTATCCAGAAAACAGCTGGACCTCTAGAAGTCAATACTTTATTGACATTCTTACCAAAGTTCATATTTATAATACAAGATTGCTTTGATAAGACTTTATCAAAATCATACACCTTATCTTAGATAGCTCACAAGTGTGTCTAAACAACTTTAGAACTATGAAAAGGGATGCCATAATCATAGTCTCAATTGTTTAGACTTTTTGGTCATTTCTCATAAGTCGAATTTCCTCACCATCATTTTCATGAATCAGAGAGAAACCTTATGACACTTAGATCTTATGGTATATGTGCTCTTATCTGTGTGAATTTGTCAAACCATAATCACAAGACTAGGTTAGTGACAAATCCTAACTCATATGGATTGAGCATGTGCAATCTTAACTTCTTGCCACCTGGCAGCTCAAGGGCCTGCCATTCCTTCCAAGTAGCTATTTAAACAATTGAGAACATGTAGAGCTCAAATGTATAGCCAACTTAACTTGAATGGGCACAGAAATGTCAACATGATAGGTTATAAACCTCTAGTTGTGTGCTAGTGATGAAATACAGGTTTTTATTCTTGATTAGTTCTTGAAACTATATCAGGATCTTTTAGACTCCCACTGTCTTCTTGACATATAAGACTTTCTTGCCAAATATTCAAGAAGTAGTGTGGATTCTTAATCAAGACAAACACTTCACACAATTGGCCTTAGTTGGTCTTTGTTTTATCCAAAACATCACAACTTATCAATTTCAAATGTAAGAGTATTACATTTGACAAGTGTTTTAAACCTTCTTTAAGACATCTCACTCAAGTTATAATCTTAGTGTATAACTCTAAGAATTGTTTTTGGAACGAAGTATGAATCATCTTCTTGATTTAAACACTTCAACAATTCATAAGTCCTCTTCTTAACTATCAGAATGCACTAAGGTATCATAATCATTAAGATTATCTTAAAACATGATACTAAAGTACTCTCACATCTTTTTAGATTTGAGAAACTTTTATCCTTCTGCCGAATCTGATTCTTCTTATTCGTTCTGTCATACATTGGAACTTTTCCAATGTCTAAGAATTATACTTAAGCTTGTAAGTATAATCATATTTACTAAACCATAGTAAATCATGACGAATAGTCTTATCCATCTTTTAAGGTGAACTTCGGCAAGTGCACATGAATGTGTACTTGATCCCTTAGTCCTTCTCTTGAGTCACATATACATGTGAACACGGAACTAGTCTTAATTTTCCAAAGTTGAAAATTCTCATATATCACACTAAACACCTTGTATGATTCCAAGTTTCGGTCCAATTGAAACTTGGGTGATGAGAATCTTTCCTTATTTGGTAAATTTAGACACTACCACAAATTGAAGAATCAAATTCATATTTCCAATATTGCAATAAACATACAACCATGAAGTATTCATGAATGCCATTGTAAGGAGATATAATAAAGTAAAAGAAACTTTAATTTTTTTTAAATGCGGAAAAAACTTTTTCCTTACAATGTTACTTGAAATGAAAAATATGTTATTACATGTTTCCTAGGAATCTATGTAACTCCTAAGAAGTAGCTCAGGAATTCAATCTTCAACCAGGCGAAAGAAATTCATCTTCGCGATCAAATTCAGCATACTCTTTCTTTAAGTTTCCTTCCCTTTGCTTGATCCTGCTAAATATCAAAAGGCAACCCAGTCAAATTTTGGTATTAAGAATCATCAACCAGGATCTTAACAGAGTTAGATAATGGACTTACCTGAAGCATAGTCAAAATTTTGATTCTTCTTTCTTCCAGGTAGCTTGGGTAGCTTCGCTTCCAATGCCGCTTTTCTTCACACTGAGAACATATAGATTCTTTAGGAATGGTACATAGGCTATTCCGGACATAGACTTTCTCTTTACCTTCCGGTCAACCGGGTTGACCAAGGCCAATCCCTTTCCATATGGAAGAGAAAGTTTTTCTGAACTTCCAATGTCACCATTGTCCATGTCCATGGAAGATTTGAGAAATAGACCTTCCATCCATATTTGCTTATTGTACCAAATCATTTCTGATTCAGCAACAATAAGCAAATAAAAAACATCTATCAGGGTCATGTCGTGATCTGTCACATAGTAGTCTTTCTATATGACTCAGGAAGTGACTGAAAGACTCAGTCAATAGCCAACTTCCTTAGGACAACGATACCCAACATTCTCAACCTGTCACTGTGTGACTTCAGTCCTAAGACATGAGTGCACACAGGACTTCCAATTTTATGTTTCATTATTAGTAGGGATTGAGTGATTATAAACTTTTCAAGTCCTTAAACTTGTGGGTCAGGGAGAATAAATGGAGGAGGTGGAGGAAGAGAAGTATGACTTCCATGAGCCTAACTCGGGAAGTCATATTCATTAGGAAAGCTTGATTTAGGAAGATCATTGCAGACATCAACAATGGGAGAAATTCAAGTAAAGTTGATTTAAGTCCATAATATAACACCCAATATGAAATATTAAGGCTATGACCCAACAAACTATTTTATAACTTCGAAGAGGGATGTCATAATCCAAGCTATAAAATTTTTGAAGGTAGGTGAATGACGATTCACCAATTTCTACCAAGATAAACAGAATGTATTATTAGGTTTTAATTGGTTTTGAAACTCCTTGATTCTTTTGAGATTCATTGAAATTTTCAATGGCATGTTTCAATCTTGAGTGTGCCCTTCAGGTTTTGTAACTGGGATGCCGAGGATCACAAAACAAGGTGTGAAGTAACCATGCAAATATACTTGGTACCCTTAATATTTACCTCTCAATCGATGTGTCGGTTAACCACACACGCTCCACCGATAGTATGATAAATATTAAGTTACCCTTTGCCTACCTTGTTAAATCCAGGTTAGTGTGCTGGTTAACCACACACGCTCCACTAACGGCTTAAACAAAGTGCAAAGTGTAATTTCATGGATTAGCACCTTATTCACATTTTCCTAAGTAACTAAGATTGAGAATTTATAAATGTTTAGTTACTTAGTATTTATCATTAATACTTTTAATGAACGGAGAATTATAGTCCTTGTCCTACCCATTCGGCTAACAACCCTCCACCGGTCAAGGAAGCGGTGGGTGAGTATGGACCCCCATTAAACTACCATTTTATAGGCAGTAACCTTATACCCCCTTTATAGACTGGCTTCGTGAATGAGGCCTACTAATGGTAAGATGACTTTTTGTACTTATACATATATAAATATTATTAAACTTATAACATTATAAAGCATAAGGATTGAATTTTAACTTTTTTAAAATTCTAGGGATTGGAACTAAAGTATTAATTGTGACTTTACATGTTCCAAAACTTGAGGTAAAGTTTTGTAAACTTCCAAAACTTTTCATTTCTTATAACTTATGAGTTAAAGCCTGATTAAAATGAGTGACTTTTCATCTTATGTAACCATTGTGTTCTTTTAATGGATTTAACGATTTCTGACTTTTGGTTATCCATAACTTTAGGACAAGTTATGGACTCCATTAAAACACATAATGATCAAGAATTAAACTACCAAGAAGGTTACAAATAATTCCTATGATCATCTAAGCTCATAAGTTCAAGAACATGCATGTCAACAATTTCAAGAATCATAAAATTAACCATATAAAACTTGAAATTTTGATCACAACTCTGAAATTGGTTTACCATAATCATTACCATATCAAAAAAAATAGTTTTTATAAGTCCAAAACAGTTTAAGATAATGATTCTAGACCAATTCCAGCACCAAAACTCGAAGATATGCTGTCAAGGGGTCCAACTTGTCAAGTGCATGAACCAACTCGACGAGTTGGTTGCATTTTACCTTGGACTCGTCGAGTCCATTAATGAACTCGGGGAGTCCACTGTCCAAACAGCAACATAACTTCTATTTTTCAGCAATTGCATCAAGAATATAAGAAAACAAGCCTAGGCTCTGATATCACTGATGGGTTTTGAGCACTCTAACATTCCTATGGTGTACATGCAACCCTATAAACCTTGGATCTATGTTTTCTCTATTATACATACAAATATTAAATATTGGAAGGTTTCAGCCTAACTAGCCTATTATGAAGCACCTATACTACAAAGTTCTAGTTAGATGACATACCTTTTGATGTAGCTTGATGTCTTCAAGCTTTAAGAGCTTAGCCCCAATAGTGTGGAAGCCTCAAGTGGAATCACAAATCACAAACACCTTGGAAGAATTTGAGAGAATATGTATGCACACTAAAATCGGCCCACTCTTATGTCCTCTCACACAAGTGCCATTTATTGTGCCGAAGGCCTCTTTATATAGTATGGACGATTAGGGTTACATTCATGTAAACCCTAATACACATGACCTTTCATTTCATAGGATCCATGGGTTTAAACTTTGTGGACTATCCATGATAGCTTAGCCCAACCTAAATGAACTTGGCCCATTCCATATATATATATATATATATATATATATATATATATATATATATATATATATATATATATATATATGTATGTATATATATGTATATGAGTCCATATTTAATTAGTTCGTATTGATCACTTAATTAATTCTAAATTAATTTTTGATCAATACTAATTAAATAATATGATTCCATATTAATATATTAGAACTTATAATATATTAATATAATCATGAATATACTATTCTCAAAAAGACTATCCATATAAATTGTGCCGGTTAAGTGCAACCCAAATCGACCATGTCGTGTCGGGTCAAATACATCCAGATATAGTTATGGACTTAGACATTAATCCAACAGACATACCCTATACAACCTTGCTGGAGGTAGCACCTAGCCCTCGTTGTTGAACATAAAGACGGTCCGCGTTGTGGCCTCTCGCCCTGAATCACCAGCTCTCCCCCACCAGGGGTCCTGACCCCAACGAACTGTTGCACGCAGTCGATCACTGCCCCCTTGGGGCTCAACCAATCCATACCTATAATGACCTTGTTCCCATGCAACGGAATGGGAACAAAGTCTACCTAGTAGTGCTCCTCGTACATCCTCAGAAAACAATCTCTAAAAACCTCTGATGCTCGTACTGATCGGTCGTCTGCAATCTCGACCACTAGAGGGCAATCCAATATGCCCAAAGACTTAGGGAACCTCTTGCTATCTACAAGAGAAACGAATGATCAAGTAGCACTTGAATCGAAAAACACCTGTACTGGGATACCATTCACATGGAACGATCCTAAACAAGGCATACAACATGGTACATCAATATCATAAACAACATATAATAAAAGCTAAGGAGAAGAAATCATACCCATCACCACATCGGGTACGGCACGTGCCACCTAGGTAGTCAACTAGAAGGCTCGGCTCCTCACCACTAGAGCCTCCAACTTTCCCTGTCGGCAGTCCGTAAGCCGCAGGGTCGTTGGAGCTAGCGCCGTTACTGCCGATGTTGCTGTTGTCAACTGCGGGCAATTGGCCTTTTTGTGGCCTCGCTGGTTGTAGTGCAAACACAGAAACTCTGATGTCCGAACAATGGGCGCAGGGGTGGTACCAAACCTGTTGAAGTGCCCCGTCTTGCAGCACTTGTAGAAGCCTGACAATCCCAATCTGCATACCCCCTCATGGGTCTTACCGCACTTCCTGCAGCGACCCCAGCCCTGTTAGCCCTTCGACCTAGTGTCTGATCACTTGGGCTTCTTCCCCCAATCCCCAGACACCTGTCCCTTCTCCACCTTCCTCTTCCAGATGTGCTCCGAGTGAATATCCCTCTCCCTCGCCCTTGCAATCATAGAATCCAGGGTCGGGCAAGCTGACTAGCTTGTTGGGTTTTGGTATACTATAACATCCTATGGTGCACATACAACCCTAAATACCTTGGATCTATGTTTTCACTAATTATACATGCAAATGGTTTCCAAGGTATTATTCTTATAACTAGCATGCATTTAACATAAAACTCTAATATACTAGTTAGCATGACATACCTTTTGATGGAGCTTGAATTCTTGATGTATTTGGCTTTAAAGAGCTTAGCCCTAATAGTGTGGAAGCCTCAAATGGAATCACAACACACCATGGACAAAGGATGAACTTGAGAGAGAATTCCATGCACACAAAAGACACCATGAACTCTAAAAAGATACAAGTGGCGATTTTGGGCAATGAAGTATCTATTTATATGTTGGATTTCTAGGGTCGTGGATATAACCCAAATCCATACCCATGGGTTTATGATCCATGGTTCATGTGGCCCAACTCTTTATGTATCCATACATAAACTTGGTCCAACATGGATCATAAGCCCACCACATATAAATATAACTAATTATCATAATTAGTCCCCATAAATTTAATTAGTCTCTTTCGACCACTAAATTAATTCCAAATTAATTATTGATCAATACTAATTAAAACATATGATTTCATATTAATATATTATTACTTATAATATGTTAATAAACCATAAATAACCTTCTCTCAAAAGTCTATCCTAACAAATTGTCCTGATGATATGCAACCCAAACGGACCATGTTACTCTCGGGTCGAATACATACCAATAATAGTTATGGGCTTAGACACCTAATCTAGCAGCCTCCCACTTGGATAAGTCTAAAAGTATTATTCAAGTATGACTCCAAGATCCCGACTAGCAATCGTAGCTCTTAAAGCCGCTGTTAAACTTTGAACAAATCAAATGACATGTCCATTAGATAAGGGATCATATATTCCTCCATTCAAGATATCATATGGACTGAGACATGGATTATAATCATTCTCTCTGTCCATTTGTTGTTTCCCGATTTCCGATTTATGACGACTGACTAATTAAACAAATCAAATCAGTCCAGGCCCGACCGAGCACTTACGTTTGTCATCACCAAATCATCGAGGGCCCCGCAGATATCGCTTTTATCCCCAAGGTAAAAGGAATGGATAAACATCGACTCATATGGCCTGTTCTACTACTTGTTGAATCATACACAAAGGCACGTTTTATAACATCAAGTTACCAATGCGTTTTCATGCAATCAATGTATAACAAACTCATAGTAACAACTCATGTCTCTAGGTTTGAATAATATAAGATATTATCGTCTCATGATCATTCGTGATATAATCCATGAAGTGATTCCAATGAGCACGGGTTGAATCCAATACTCAGAACATTTGAGCTCTCATGAGTGTTGTAGCCCTTTGTCCAACATCTTAGACCTCTACAAGCCAACCCATGACAGTCTTATTTCATATGAACTTCGAACATATGACCGACGGTGGATGGTTTGAATAACATAGTCATCCAGAACAATGACCTAGTTTATTCTGGAAGTCAAAACATGCAAAATTGAACACAAGAATAATTGAATCGAATATGGTATCAAAACCTATGAACATAAATAAAACACCTTTTATTTATGACCATATTATTACACATTATTCATTGTATACTGTTTCAGCTATCAACTTTATTCTTGAATTTAAAACAATAGTTGTCCGATGCTCCAAGCATGTACACTATGTTTTCTAAACACTAGTCATGCCATACACCAAGTATGCATACTATGTTTGTCTATGATCTTTACTTTGTGAAATAGATCAATTGAACATAATTCCAATGACCCTCTTTTCATATTCCCAAATCCTTACTGTAAATGCAAGAATTCCAAATGCATGCCATTTACTGAAATCTGTTAGATTCTAAACTTATATGCATTGATCCTCTTGTAATGATTATGCATAATGTCAGAAAGACTTGACAACAAATATTACAAAGCATTCCAAAGGAGATCAACTCCTTGGAAACATCCTTGTTGCATTAAGTTTCCTAATCTTACACAGATTGAATAATTTCTAACTTTGAAACATTTCCATATTACATTTTGACTATCACTTCTGAACAAGAGTTGCCTCCTTAGTCCTTACAGATAATGTCAATATGGTCTTTCCAGAATTATCACTATACTTCCAACTATCCTTGAGCAAACAATCTTTGGTAAACCTTAGATTGTCCTCGACAATTGTTTAATCCTTTTAGTCATATCCGATTCTAGACCTTTTCCCTTCTTAATGCCCCAGGCATTTGGAAAAATTTAGAAAGGATGAATATAGCACATGCAATCGATCCTATATCTGAAGCATATGGGACACGATTCATGATGTCGCACATAAAGACTAAACCAGTCTTTTTCTATAATATTTTCATTTCAATTTGCCAAGTTCTCGTAATTCAGATTATGAAAAGGGATGCCGTAATCATAATCGAATTTTAGAATGTAAATAATGGACCCATATATTAGAATTTTCTTATGTCGAGCCATTCCAACATAACATTCATATATATATATATATATATATATATATGTATATATATATATATATATATATATATATATATATATATATATATATATATATATATATATATACTTGACTAAATACGATTAAAACCTCAATCTAAGCTTTTAGATTTGAGATGAAGTATAATTTCCTCTCCCTTAATTATAGCAAAACAACTTTTTTCTAATTGAAACCTTTTGTTTTCTATAATTAACATTTCTAACTTGCAACCTTTATCATAATTATCATGCTCCCACTAACACTTATGCTCCCACTAGCTTTGACATCTAAGCAGAAATCAGTTGAACTTCTAGAAAAAACAATACTTTATTGACTTTCTTACCAAAGTTCAGATTTCTGATACTAGATTGCTTTGATAAAACTTTATCAATATCATACACCTTATCTTCGATAGCTCACAGGTGTGTCTAAACAATTTCAGAACTATGAAAAGGGATGCCGTAATCATAGTCTCAATTTTTTAGACCTTTGCCACTTCTCACAAGTCCATGTTAGTGTGCCGGTCAACCACATAGCTCCACTAACGACTTTGAGAATGCAAATATCACAATTGCTATCTACTTGGGTGGAAGTGTTTCCTCACCATCATTTTCATGAATCGGAGAGAAACCTTATGACCCTTAGATTTAATGGTGTATGTGTTCTTATCCATGTGAATTGTCAAAACCATAGTCACAAGACAAGGATAATGACAAATCCAAACTCATATGGACTGAACTCAATCTGAATTTCTTGCCACCTAGCAGCTCAAGTGTAACACTCGTGTTTCTAGCCTAGGCATTTATATTGAGTTGATAGTCTAGGTTAACCGATGTAACTCATTTTGAAGAAATGAAAAGGAGTTATGTGAATATTATGTGAATTATGTGTTTTATGCTTAAGTATTAGGGCTTAATTAATTAAGAATAAAAATAAGCGTCAAAATTAAAGTGTGAGATAAGCCCGATATCTTTACATAAAGTTGTAGTGGTCGAAACAAGGATTTCGGGGATATAAAGAATACCAAAATCCGAGTTATAACGAAGAAGTTATGACCTGTCGAAGTTTCGCGACAAAACCGGCACGGTGCTGAATGTCGTAAAAAGTGAGTTTTTGATAAACTACTTTTTAGCCTTAGTAATCTAAACGAAAGTTGTAGTATTCGTTAAACCGAGAAGTTCGATAAAAAGAACGCCCAAATCTGACTTCGTATGAGGAAGTTATGATTTTTCGAAGTTTCAGCGTAGCAGTAGACAGCTAAAAACTCGAATTTTAGATCGAGCGATTTTTAGCCGACACAACCTAAACGAGAATTGAAGGTCTCGTCATTAGGAGCACAACGGTAAAAAGTCTGACGAAAACGGACGTCGGATGAAGAAGTTATGAATTTTTAACGGATTTCCTGTCCCGGTCTGTTAAAAATAATAATATAAAAATTAAAGTCAAAATTAGCCGACAAAGTCTAAACGGAAGTTGTAGATCGTAATTTTAGCTATGCGTGCATATAAAGAACGTCAAAAACGGAGCTCGTATGCGAAAGTTATGGATTTTAGAAGTTTTGGCACGAAAACCGAGAAATTTCGCATAGTCACAATTGCCACGTCACCCTCGCTTAGAAAGTGACACTTGTCCTGCTGAGTCACCTGACTGCTGAGTCATTAGGCTGCTGAGTCACCGAGGCTGCTGAGTCATGCGAGCCACGTGTCCTCTTCTGATTCGACCGAGGAGGAGGCCCAATCCGAAGCAGCCAGCTCCCCAGCCGAAGCTTCGCCCAGCTGCCGCGTGTGTCCGAGCCTCGCATAGCCTAGCTCCGAGCCTCGCAGGTGCTCCAGCAAGCCGCGGTCCACTTAGAAGCCGACAGCGAGCCCTCGCATGTGCGAGCCAGGTGCGAGCCATGCGAGCCATGTGCGAGACCCCCCTGCGAAGCCTCTTAGCCGTCGGATCAGGAGACTTCTCAGCCTTTGGATCAAACTTCGGACCCTATAAATAGAAGGGTACCTGCGAGGGTTTCCGGTTACTTTTGGAATTTAGCCATTTTTAGCCCCTCTCTCCATATTTTCTTCATCTTAACATCCCGCAAAGCCCCGGTATCAATTGTAAAGCCCGGAATACCCCACGAAGTGCCCGAGAAGCCCGGAAAATTTATCTTTTCGGTTTCGAAGCCCGACTTTTGCAGAGCCCGGTTTCTCAATAAAACTCCCGGTTTTATTAGAAACGATCGTTTTAGGAAACGAATTGCTGCCCGATTTTCACCAAAATAAGTGAGTGTGTAGTTACTTTCAATTTACACATAGATATGAAGTATTTACCTTGAAATACGTGTTATGTGTAAATATGCTAATTGTTTATTCGAGGTGACTGTTGAATTGACGTTTTATACAAGTTTTAAACTGTATATGCTTTTTATCTACAAAATATGTTGGGTAGAACATGGGTAGATGAAATAGTTGATGTGTGTTAAAATGGTGAGAGGCCTCGATGTCGATGTTGTGTTGTTGTTGTAGTCATCTAGCGAAGTATAGATGACGACCACAGACTTTCTAGATAGTCCAGTGGAACACTAGCAGGTTCGCAACTTGTAGGTGTTGATGAATTAAATGTTCATTGGCGTACTTCATCCCCCTCATGGTTGCCTTAAGGACATGTATGGCTGAGGAAACCCCTTAGCAGTAGTGTCCATCCCGATGATAATCCTTAGGCTAGGTCCCTTGTGATAGGTGTTTAGGGACGTAAAGTGAGGACAACGGGAATGGGTAATCAGGGTTATTGTTGATTGGTGAACTTAATAAGTATATTATTATTGTGGGTTGAAAACCCTATATGCTCACCAGGCTCCCAAGCCTGACCCACTCAGTTTTATGATTACAGGTAGTGGACCCCGAGCATACTCGGAGGACAACGAGAGATTTTTGGATTATAGGCCAGTAGTTGTAAATAACTGTTGAAAGGCTTATAATGTCTTGTTTATGCTTTTGGATCTGTATCGGAACATGACATCCCGAGGTTTTGATATATATATGGAAAACATATACCTTCTTAATGAAGGGTTTTGATAAACTTTTATCATATTTTGTTTGGGGACCAATTCCGCAACATCTTTTAAAAAGATTTCTCTGATTTTATTTTAAAAAGCATAAATTAAATCGGTCTTTTCTAGCCGAGAAATTAGGGGATGTCACAGTTGGTATCAGAGCATTAGTTTAAGCGAACTAAGAAATTGTAGAATTTCTAGACTTGAACTTAGAATGCTAAGTGATGATTGTGAGATGAGTGTCTACCATATTTTAGACACGAGCACTAGTTTATTTTAGGGAAGATGCCTAAAATGCCCTTATGTGCTAAATGCTATGTGTTTGCCATGTGTGCCATTATTTGTTCGGATCTATGGTCTGTTGCCGACCGGATCTGGAAACCTTATGTGTGTAGGATTCTAAGTGTATGAATACGAGATTAGAACTAACATGTAAACGTTTCGGAGTGATAAGGGAATTGACATGTCTAACAAGGATAAAGACCTAAATTTCGCCTTATTCGGTATATAGATTGTAATGACAAGAACTCAGAGTGGAGCTGGAAATGCAAACAGAAACCAACAACCTCAACCTCCAGTGGTGGAACAGGTGCCTATAGTAGGAGTTGCACCCGAACCCATCACTATGGCTGGAGTACGAACTATGATTCAGGCCATGTTGGCTGAACAGAGGGAGGAATTGAGGCAAATGTTGCTGAACGACAGGGATGAACCTTCAGTTCCTGTTGAACAACGTGAACTAAATAATGATCGATCTGAAGAAGGGAACAGTAGCAGATCGGTTGGTCATGGTGAACCGTTTGTGGTTGGGAGGAATAACCACGAGCGTAGAGCGGAGAGAAATGGGTGCAAGTATAAGGACTTTATGACTTGCAAGCCATCGACCTTCAATGGAAAAGAAGATCCTGTCGGAGTAATGGATTGGATCTCGGAAATGGAGTTGGCTTTCATGACTTGTGATTGCCAAGGCAAGTTACAAACTACGTTTTCAGTACGTCAGTTCAGGGGTAGTGCTGCCCGTTGGTGGAGCACTTTGGGGAAAACCCTAAGCCCTAACGAGCCACTGCAATTAACTTGGGCAGAGTTCTTAGTGCACTTCAAGCGCAAGTACTGCTCGGCCCAAAACGTACTTGAGTTAGAAAACCAATTTCTAACGTTGCAGAAGGGGAGTATGACCGTTGACGAATATACAAATAACTTCACAGACAAAATGGAGTTTGCTTTGCGTATTGTCCCAGATGAGTTGGCAAAAATAGACAGGTACGCAAAGGGACTTCCATGGGAGTATGCGGTGCCAGTACGTCAGGCACTTACTTTGGAGGCAGCTATCTGGGCTGCCAAGTCTGTTGAAGATATGATAAAAGGGAGAGCCGCCAGCAAGGTTGAAGTTGGCGAAAAGCGAAAGTTTGAAGGAACTTCAGGTTCCAATAAAAAGAACAAATTCTCGAAGAATGGTTCGAGAAAGTTTGGAGGAGGAAGCGAAGCCAAGTGGTGTAACAAGTGTAAGAAGAAACATGCTGGGAAGTGCAGCATGGAAGTCACTTGTTACAAATGTGGAAAGCCAGGGCATTATGCCGATGAATGCACCTTCAATAAGAACGTATGTTTTGGGTGCAATGAAGAAGGGCATATTTTGAGGGACTGCCCGAAGAAGAAGGACGCAGCAAAACCCAATCTACCACCAAAGCCGAAGGCGAGAGCCTTTCAGATGACCCTCGAAGCTGCGAAAGAAGAAGCCGATGTTGCTTCAGGTACCTTTCTCGTAAACGAATTGCCTGCCCAAATTTTGTTTGATTCTGGAGCCAATTACTCCTTTATATCGCATGAATTTGGTAGAAAGCTAGCTTTGCCTGTAGATAGGCTAGTTAATGCCTTATTAGTCGAGATTGCTAGTGGCAAGTTTGTACCTGTTAGCCATCGTATGAAAAACATCCTCATTGACTTGGATGGGAATAAGTTCCAAGAGGAATTATTGCCTATCGAGTTAAATGGATTCGACATAGTTCTAGGAATGGATTGGCTTAGCGCCAACGATGCAGAAATACTATGTAGAAAGAAGATAGTAAAAGTAAACCCGCCAGGGAAAGAGTCGTTTATGATGTACGGAGACAAACGCAGAGTAAACTCTGGAATCATTTCCCTAATGAAAGCCAGAAAGTGTTTGGCCAAGGGATGTACATCATATCTAGCATTCGTGATCGATGCCAAGATGGAAAAGAAGGAGGTGCAGAATATTCCGGTGGTGTGTGATTATCCGGAAGTCTTTCCCGAAGATCTTCCCGGATTGCCCCCTGATCGACAAGTAGAATTTCGTATCGACTTGTTGCCAGGAACGACGCCGATAGCGAAAGCACCTTATCGACTAGCGCCAACCGAAATGAAAGAACTTATGACACAACTTCAGGAGTTATTGGACAAAGGTTTTATTCGACCTAGTTCATCACCCTGGGGAGCCCCTGTGTTATTTGTAAAGAAGAAAGATGGAAGCATGAGAATGTGCATCGATTACAGAGAGCTGAACAAAGTGACGATAAAGAACAAGTACCCGTTGCCAAGGATCGATGACTTGTTCGACCAGTTGCAGGGTTCGAGCTATTTCTCGAAGATCGATCTTAGGTCGGGATACCATCAACTAAAGGTGAGAGAGCAGGACACCGAAAAGACTGCTTTTAGAACGAGATATGGACACTATGAATTTTTGGTTATGTCGTTCGGACTAACCAATGCCCCAGCAGCTTTCATGGATTTGATGAATAGGGTTTGTAAACCATTCTTAGATAAATCCGTGATAGTATTCATAGATGATATCTTGATTTATTCGAAAAGCAAGCAGGAGCATGAAAAGCATTTGCGTGAAGTGCTAGAAGTCCTGAAAAAGGAGAAGTTGTATGCAAAGTTCTCCAAGTGTGAATTTTGGATTCAAGAAGTCCAATTTTTAGGTCATGTGGTTAACCAAGAAGGGATAATGGTCGACCCAGCAAAGATTGAAGCTGTAATGAAGTGGGAACAACCAAAAAGTCCTACGGAGATTCGAAGCTTTTTAGGATTAGCTGGATATTACCGAAGGTTTATCCAAGGCTTTTCTTCGATTGCTACTCCATTAACAGCTTTGACCCACAAAGGAGCCACTTATTCTTGGAATGAGAAGCATAAGGAAGCCTTTGAGAAGTTGAAGAAGAGATTGTGTGAAGCACCGATTCTTTCATTGCCCGAAGGAGTTGATGACTTTGCAGTTTATAGCGATGCATCCGGAGTTGGGTTAGGTTGTGTTCTGACCCAAAGGGATAAAGTGATCGCGTATGCATCGAGGCAATTGAAGGAGCATGAAAAGAACTACCCCACTCACGATTTGGAGTTGGCAGCGGTAGTATTTGCCTTGAAGATATGGACGCATTATCTTTATGGCACCAAGTGTAAACTTTTCACTGATCATAAGAGTCTCCAATATCTCTTTAATCAGAAGGAATTGAACATGAGGCAACGACGTTGGCTAGAGTTACTCAAGGACTACGACTGTGAGATACTTTACCACCCTGGTAAAGCAAATGTTGTTGCCGATGCTCTCAGTCGGAAGGTAAACCTTGAAAAGAAAAGGCCAAGAGCATTGAGAATTGAAGTTGTCTCGACAATTGTGGAAAGTATAAAGAAAGCTCAAGAGGAAGCTTTAGAGAAAAATGACCGAAAGGAAGAACGTTTAGGCAAAACGTTAGTGTTCGGTACAAACAACCAAGGGTTGAAGGTATTTCAAGATAGAATTTGGGTACCTAAGACGGGCGGAATAAGAGATCTTCTGATGGAAGAAGCTCACAAGACCATGTACTCAATTCATCCCGGCAGTACGAAAATGTATAGGGATCTAAAACTCTATTATTGGTGGCCGACGATGAAGCTCGATGTTGCTAAGTATGTGGCCGAGTGTGTAACTTGTGCTAGGGTTAAGGCACAACATCAGAAACCATATGGGAGTTTAGAACCTTTACCCGTACCCATGGGTAAATGGGAAGACGTCACCATGGATTTTGTAACTAAACTGCCTAGAACAAGGAACGGTCACGACATGATTTGGGTGGTCGTTGATCGCTTCACTAAGAGTGCACATTTCATAGCGGCCAAAGAGAAATGGTCTATGGATAAACTTGCGAATTCTTACGTGAAGGAAATTGTGAGGCTTCACGGTGTTCCGTTAACGATTGTGTCCGATCGTGACAGCCGTTTTACCTCAAGGTTTTGGAGGAGTCTACAAGAGGAATTGGGTACCAAGTTGTGTTTGAGTACAGCTTACCATCCGCAAACCGATGGTCAGAGCGAGCGAACGATTCAAACATTGGAGGATATGCTGAGAGCATGTACCCTAGAATTCCAAGGTAACTGGGATGAACACTTACCTTTAGTAGAATTCTCCTATAATAATAGTTTCCACTCAAGCATTAAGATGGCACCTTATCACGCTTTGTATGGGGAGAAGTGTCGAACGCCATCATGTTGGCTGGAAGCTGGGGAAAAGCAGTTTATGGGACCTGAAATAGTCCATGAGACTGCTGAAAAGTTGAAAGTGATAAGGGAAAGGATGTTAGCTGCTCAAGATCGACAAAAGAGTTATGCTGACAAGAAAAGACGACCGATATCCTTCGATGTTGGAGATTCGGTTTTACTTAAAGTCTCGCCGTGGAAGGGACTTATAAGATTTGGGAAACGAGGGAAGTTGAGTCCAAGGTTTATTGGACCATTTAAAGTTCTTCAGAGGATCGGGAATCAAGCTTACAAGCTAGAGTTACCGGAAGAACTAGAGGGTATTCATAACACCTTTCATGTGTGTTATTTGAGAAAATTCACAGGAGATGTGCCCGACATAATTCCGATTTCTGAGTTAAGGTTGGATGAAAACAAGAGGTTGATCGAAGAACCTGAGGCAATCGTTGACCGTAAGACTATGAAGTTACGACGCAAGATGGTCGATTTAGTGCTTGTGCGCTGGAAACATACGAATGGACGAAATCTCACTTGGGAAACGGAGAGTGGCATGATGAGTCGCTACCCGCAGTTGTTTGGTGATATGTGATTCTGGGGACGGAATCATCCTAAGAGGGAGAGAATTGTAACACTCGTGTTTCTAGCCTAGGCATTTATATTGAGTTGATAGTCTAGGTTAACCGATGTAACTCATTTTGAAGAAATGAAAAGGAGTTATGTGAATATTATGTGAATTATGTGTTTTATGCTTAAGTATTAGGGCTTAATTAATTAAGAATAAAAATAAGCGTCAAAATTAAAGTGTGAGATAAGCCCGATATCTTTACATAAAGTTGTAGTGGTCGAAACAAGGATTTCGGGGATATAAAGAATACCAAAATCCGAGTTATAACGAAGAAGTTATGACCTGTCGAAGTTTCGCGACAAAACCGGCACGGTGCTGAATGTCGTAAAAAGTGAGTTTTTGATAAACTACTTTTTAGCCTTAGTAATCTAAACGAAATTGTAGTATTCGTTAAACCGAGAAGTTCGATAAAAAGAACGCCCAAATCTGACTTCGTATGAGGAAGTTATGATTTTTCGAAGTTTCAGCGTAGCAGTAGACAGCTAAAAACTCGAATTTTAGATCTAGCGATTTTTAGCCGACACAACCTAAACGAGAATTGAAGGTCTCGTCATTAGGAGCACAACGGTAAAAAGTCTGACGAAAACGGACGTCGGATGAAGAAGTTATGAATTTTTAACGGATTTCCTGTCCCGGTCTGTTAAAAATAATAATATAAAAATTAAAGTCAAAATTAGCCGACAAAGTCTAAACGGAAGTTGTAGATCGTAATTTTAGCTACGCGTGCATATAAAGAACGTCAAAAACGGAGCTCGTATGCGAAAGTTATGGATTTTAGAAGTTTTGGCACGAAAACCGAGAAATTTCGCATAGTCACAATTGCCACGTCACCCTCGCTTAGAAAGTGACACGTGTCCTGCTGAGTCACCTGACTGCTGAGTCATTAGGCTGCTGAGTCACCGAGGCTGCTGAGTCATGCGAGCCACGTGTCCTCTTCTGATTCGACCGAGGAGGAGGCCCAATCCGAAGCAGCCAGCTCCCCAGCCGAAGCTTCGCCCAGCTGCCGCATGTGTCCGAGCCTCGCATAGCCTAGCTCCGAGCCTCGCAGGTGCTCCAGCAAGCCGCGGTCCACTTAGAAGCCGACAGCGAGCCCTCGCATGTGCGAGCCAGGTGCGAGCCATGCGAGCCATGTGCGAGACCCCCCTGCGAAGCCTCTTAGCCGTCGGATCAGGAGACTTCTCAGCCTTTGGATCAAACTTCGGACCCTATAAATAGAAGGGTACCTGCGAGGGTTTCCGGTTACTTTTGGAATTTAGCCATTTTTAGCCCCTCTCTCCATATTTTCTTCATCTTAACATCCCGCAAAGCCCCTGTATCAATTGTAAAGCCCGGAATACCCCACGAAGTGCCCGAGAAGCCCGGAAAATTTATCTTTTCGGTTTCGAAGCCCGACTTTTGCAGAGCCCGGTTTCTCAATAAAACTCCCGGTTTTATTAGAAACGATCGTTTTAGGAAACGAATTGCTGCCCGATTTTCACCAAAATAAGTGAGTGTGTAGTTACTTTCAATTTACACATAGATATGAAGTATTTACCTTGAAATACGTGTTATGTGTAAATATGCTAATTGTTTATTCGAGGTGACTGTTGAATTGACGTTTTATACAAGTTTTAAACTGTATATGCTTTTTATCTACAAAATATGTTGGGTAGAACATGGGTAGATGAAATAGTTGATGTGTGTTAAAATGGTGAGAGGCCTCGATGTCGATGTTGTGTTGTTGTTGTAGTCATCTAGCGAAGTATAGATGACGACCACGGACTTTCTAGATAGTCCAGTGGAACACTAGCAGGTTCGCAACTTGTAGGTGTTGATGAATTAAATGTTCATTGGCGTACTTCATCCCCCTCATGGTTGCCTTAAGGACATGTATGGCTGAGGAAACCCCTTAGCAGTAGTGTCCATCCCGATGATAATCCTTAGGCTAGGTCCCTTGTGATAGGTGTTTAGGGACGTAAAGTGAGGACAACGGGAATGGGTAATCAGGGTTATTGTTGATTGGTGAACTTAATAAGTATATTATTATTGTGGGTTGAAAACCCTATATGCTCACCAGGCTCCCAAGCCTGACCCACTCAGTTTTATGATTACAGGTAGTGGACCCCGAGCATAGTCGGAGGACAACGAGAGATTTTTGGATTATAGGCCAGTAGTTGTAAATAACTGTTGAAAGGCTTATAATGTCTTGTTTATGCTTTTGGATCTGTATCGGAACATGACATCCCGAGGTTTTGATATATATATGGAAAACATATACCTTCTTAATGAAGGGTTTTGATAAACTTTTATCATATTTTGTTTGGGGACCAATTCCGCAACATCTTTTAAAAAGATTTCTCTGATTTTATTTTGAAAAGCATAAATTAAATCGGTCTTTTCTAGCCGAGAAATTAGGGGATGTCACATCAAGGGCCTGCCATTGCTTCCAAGTTGTTGTGCAACCAATTTAGAACTCTAAGAACTCATATGCAAAGCCAACTTTAACTGGAATGGGCACAGAATATGTCAACACGATAGGTTATAAACCTCAAGTCATGTGCTAATGAAGAACTTTAGGTGTTATTCTTGATTAGTTCTTGAGAATTTCAAGACCTTTAAGACTCCCACTGTCCTCTTGACATATAAGACTTTCTTGTCATATATTCAAGAGATAGTGTGGATTCTAATCAAGACAAACACTTCACACAATTGGCGTTAGTTGGTCTTTGTTTTATCCAAAATATCACAACTTACCAATTTCAAATGTACAAGAGTAGAAAACTTTTACTCTTACATTTGATAAGTGTTTTAAACCTTCTTTAAGACATGTCACTCAAGTTACAGTCTTAGAGTATAACTCTAAGAATTGTTTTTGGAACGAAGTATGAATCATCTTCTTGATTTAACCACTTCAACAATTCATAACTCCTCTTCTTAATTATCAGAATGCACTTAGATGATCAATTGTGATAAGGTCTCAAAATCATTAAGATGGTCTTAAAACATGATACTAAAGTACTCTCCCATCTTTTCAGATTTGAGAAACATTTATCTTTCTAACTAAATTGATTCTTCTTATTCGCTCTACCATACATTGGAACCTTTTTCCAATGTCTCAGAATTACACTTAAGCTTGTAAGTATAACCATATTTACTAAGCTATAGTAAATTATGACGAACAGTCTTATCGATCTTTTGTGGTGGACTCTGACCAGTGCACATGAATGTGTACTCGATCCCTTAGTCCTTCACTTGACTCACACATCCATGTGAGCAAGTAGTTAGTCTTAATTTTTCCAATGCTCGAAAGTTCTCATTCATCATGCTACACAACTTGCATGATTCCAAGTTTCTATCCAACTGAAACTTGGGTGATGAGAATCATTCCTTATTTGGTAAATTTAGACACTACCACAAATGAAAGAATCAAATTCATATTTCCACTCTTGCTCTTAATGGAATCTTATAAGCAACACAGATTTTCACAAATGCCATTGTAAGGATATTTTAAAATAAATAAAATCAAAATATTTACCTTTTATTTTAAAACTTTGTGGAAAAACTTATCCTTACAATCCATATGAAAACTTGTTGTTATCTATTCCTAAGCAAAATATCATAACTCCTAAGAAGTAGCACAAGAATCCGATCTTCAAACTATGCGATAGAAATCCATCTATGCGATCGGATTCAACATATTTTTCTTTAAGATTCTTCACTTTTCTTTGATTCTTAAAACATCAACATGTGACCCAGTCACATCATGTATCAAGAATCTCATAATAGAAACTTAGTAGAGTTAGATAGTGGACTTTACCTGAAGTAGAGTCAAACTTATTGACTTTAACCTCCTTAGGTAAATTTGGCGGCTTCGCAACCAATGCCCCTTTCTTTTGCAATATAAACATATGGACCCTTTGGTAATGGGACTATCTTAGACTTAGCTTTTCTCTTTACCATTTGGTCAACCAAGTTGACTATGGCCGATCCCTTTCCATTGGGAAGAGAATGTTTTTTCTGGATTTCTAGTGTCATCATTGTCAATGTCCAAAAAGTTTTTAGAAAGTTGATCTTAGCAAATAGATAATATCATTAAGGGTCTTGTCATAGTCTGTTTCATAGGTGTTCCAAAAGAACTCACTATGTGACACCAACTTTCTCAAGACTTTGACACCCAACTCTCCCGGCTTGTCAATATGTGACTACATCTCCAAGATGTGATCACACATAGACCTTTGCTTGCCAATAGGGCTTGAGTGACCTTAAACTTTTCAAGAACTTGTGGGTTAGGGAGAATAATTGGAGGATGTGAAAGAAGTATGATTTTCATGTGACATCATCTTCATTTAGGAAAGCTTGTTTCAAGAGATTTGGGAAGATCATAAATGTCTAAACCAGACATCATTTGGGAGATATTGAAGATAGTAGATTTAAATTCCTTAATATAACACCCAATATGAAATATTAAAGCTAGGACCCAACACAATACTTTTATAACTTGGAAGAGGGATGCTGTAATCCAAGCTATAAAATATTTGAAGGTAGGCGAATGACGATTCACCAATTTCCATCATGAGAACGAAATATATATTATTAGGTTTTAATTGGTTTTTGAAACTCCTAGATCTTCGAGATTCATTGAACTGTTCAATGGCATGTTTCAATCTCGAGTGTGCCCTTCAGGTTTTGTGACTGGGATGTCGAGGATCACAAAACAAGGTGTGAATTAACCATGCAAATTACTTGGTACCCTTAAGTGTTTACCTCTCAATCGATGTGCCAGTTAACCACACACGCTCCATCGATACTATGATAAACATTAAGTTACCATTTGCCTACCTTGTTAAATACAAGTTAGTGTTCCGGTTAACCACACACGCTCCACTAACCAACTTAAACAAAGTGCAAAGTGTAATTTCATGGATTAGCACCTTATTCACTTTTTCCTAAGTAACTACGATTGGGTATTTATAAAAGGTTTAGTTACTTAGTATTTATCATTAATACTTTTAATGAAGGGAGAAATATAGTCCTTGTCCTACCCATTTGGCTAACGACCCTCCACCGGTCAAGGAAGCGATGGGTGAGAGTGGACACCCATTAAACTGCCATTTTATTGGTAGTAACCTTATACCCCTTATAAACCGGCATCATGAATGAGGCCTACTAACGGTAGGACTGACTTTGCTCTTTTACTATATATATATATATATATATATATATATATATATATATATATATATATATATATATATATATATATAAGTATTAACTATTAATATTATAATAGTATAAGGGTGTATTTTGAACATTTAAAATACTTGGTGGTTTAATCTATTAGTTAAAATATACTCTTAATTTAATTGAACTTAAACCATTTCTTTATAGAATTATTAACTCTTTTAATTAGACACTTTAATTAATTTAATGAAGTCCATAAAGTTTGAACTTTAACTTTTAAAATTCTTGGGTTTAGAATTAAGGTGTATATGGGGTTTGACTTTACAAATTCCAAAACTTGAGGACAAGTTTTGTACAATTCAAAAAACTTATGGTTTCCATAACTTATGAATTTTAAAGTGGTTTAATGGAAAAAACCCTTCAAGTTCCATAACTTGTAGACAAGTTATGGAAGACTTTAAAAGCATTAAAAAATGTGACTCTTCATTTTTTTCATAACTTATGGAAATTTTATGAATTTTAAAATTCATGAATGTGACTTTTCATGTAACTTGAGGAAAAGTTACAAAAACACATATTATGAACAACTTCAAGATTAATTTGGATTGAAAACAACTATCTCATAATTTTTCCTATTAATCTAAACAAACTCATAAACATGAACATTATAATCAAAAAATTTCAAGCATCATATAAACATGTATAAAACTTGAAACTTTGATTATTATCCTTTATTTGGATGAGAGTAAACATTACCATAGTATCAAAAACAAATTTTATCAACAAAAACACTTTGCGGTAATGATTCTAATCCAAAACAGGCCAAAAAACTCGAAGATAAGTTGTCAGGGGGTCCAACTCATCGAGTCCATGAACCAACTCGACGAGTTGGATGCATTTGTTCATGGACTTGTCGAGTCTGTCACTGAACTCGTCGAGTCTTTTGTCCCGACAGCAAAAAAATTCGATTTTTTTTTCAGTTTTTTTCAGCAACTTGCATCAAGTATAATTGAAAACAACCCATGTCTCTAATACCACTGTTGGGTTTTGGTATACTACAACATCCTATGGTTCACATATAACCCTAAATACCTTGGATCTATGTTTTCACTAATTATACATGCAAACGGTTTCCAAGGTATTAAAGAGCTTCGCCCCAATAGTGTGGAAGCCTCAAATGGAATCACAACACACCATGGACAAACGATGAACTTGAGAGAGAATTCCATGCACACAAAAGACACCATGAAGTCTAAAAAGATACAAGTGGCAATTTTGGGCAATGAAGTATCTATTTATATGTGGGATTTCTAGGGTTATGGATATAACCCAAATCCATAACCATGGGTTTTCTGATCCATGGTTCATGTGGCCCAACTCCTTATGTCTCCATACATAAACTTGGTCCAACATGGATCATAAGCCCAACACATATAAATATAACTAATTATCATAATTAGTCCCCATAAATTTAATTAGTCTTTTTCGACTACTAAATTAATTCCAAATTAATTCTTGATCAATACTGATGAAAACATATGATTTCATATTAATATATTATTACATATAATATATTAATAAACCATAAATAACCTTCTCTCAAAAGTCAATCCTAACAAATTGTCCTGATGATATGCAACTCAAATGGACCATGCTACTCTCGGGTCGAATACATACCAATAATAGTTATGGGCATAGACACCTAATCCAACATAGCTAACATGCTCCTAGATATCATCCCATAACATGTCATGATAGCGGGTTTTCCACGTCTCCTCGTCCCCCACATACTAGGGCACCAACAATTCCCTCTCCTAGAACTTAGCGGTAATCTCCGCCACTATCTTAGTCATCTACCTCATATCAAGAAATTCCCTGGCCAACTTCTAATGCTCCACAGCTAGCGCAAACTCAACCCTAAACCGGGCTACAAAATCTGACCAAGTCATAGCCTCAATTGTCGAGGCTCCCGAAGAGTCACCGACTGATTCCCATCAATCTCTCACCCTGTCCCTTAAACAACCTGCAACATATCGAACCTTCGACCCCTCAGGGCAGAAGCTCGCCAACTGTGCAAACTCGATGTCTGCAATCCATCCCCTGTCCACGATGGGGTCCTTCACCCCATGGAAATTTGGGGCACCACTCCCCCTAAAGTCCTTGGATGACAGTGTGCACGATCTTGATTGGCTGAACGCCATGTCGCTCCTGAATGCCTTGAGGCGATCCTCCATCAGCTTTATGATCCCTTCCTTGATCAACAAAAGATAATTGGGGTCGCCTTAAGGATAGCTCTCGTAATCTCCGATGCGATGAACTCGCGTAGCCTCTCATCCACTTGCTCGGAACCCGAACCTGAATCTGATCCTGATCCTGATCCTGACCCTGATCCTCCTGCTTTGTGACACGTAATCATCACCATTCTGAAACAAAATACATAAATGTTAGGGTCATACTTAATGTCGAGAGATCTTACACACTCTACAAGTTTTTTGGTTCCATCTTAGCCCTCCTTGACTCGAGTACGAATCCTCTATTTTTAGTATTACGGGCCCATACTACCTTCCACATCTATCCATATTTTCGTCAAGGATTTCCTCGACTTCACCAAGTCCCTTCTTCTACTGTTGTACTCTTTGCTAATCTCATCCGAGGCTTAACCTAGGGTAACTCTCCAACCCACACTCCAAAATCAGCCACGTAAGAAGTTCCTACTACCTTCACCTAACTAACTCGCGAATACCATTACATATCACTAAGACCAGATAATTCTCCGAATGAGGGGTCCTACCCAACAACGGTTAGACTCAAACGAGAGTTGCGAAATAGGGCTAGACCTTACCTTCTGAAACTATTTAGTCCTCACAATATGTAATGTAATGTATTCGTTTACTAGTTAACTAAAAGATAGCTAGAACTCCTATTAGCACAAAGCAAGCAGCATTCGGGCATTGAGTAACGCAAACTGAGCATATCTTATTCAGACTATCATGCAACTTAATAAGCATATACAAAAGGTATAGTAGGCATCTTCCTAAATCCTTAGCCCAATTCTAGCATGCAGTTCTCATATACACATAGCAGGCATAAAAAGGCATCCTCCCTAGATCCTTAGCCCTAATCTAGCATGCAGTTCTCATAATCGTATCATAATATAACATAACATTTATGGGTATTTTGGGGAAAACTTACTTGAGCTCGTCCGGTCGCGCACATCACAAACCTTGTTCTTTCTCAAAACTTCTTACATTAACTTTAGAAAAACATTTTTCTTGTGAAAAACCTTTCAAACCCTCGGTTTGAGTCCAGAAACCCCCGAAGATGTGTCCGAATCCCTCAAACCATGGCTCTGATACCAACTTGTAACATCCAAATTTTCAAGGCCAAAAATTTCATTTTTAATTAAGTAACTTATAAAAATTGTTTACAAAAAACATAGTAAGTATCATATAAATCCATAAAAACATGATAAACATGTTTCAAAATCATATAATAAAATAGTAATAAAATAATAGTACAATCCCATGAATCACATAATGTAGAAATCTGGTATGCGTGTGATGTGCAGTAACCGCGCCGGCTCCTTCCCCTTCGTTGAAGAAGTACCTAAAACAAAACTGAAAACTATAAGAATAAATCTTAGTGAGTTTTCCCATCATACCACATACCATACATAACGCATACTGTCAGGCATATATGGGTGCCTAACCTACCCCTTCGGTCCATTCGACCGGTAACCTTGCCTAGCATACATGGGTGCTGGCCTACCCCTTCGGTCCTTTCGATCGGTAACCTTGCCTAGCATATCTGGGTGCAGGCCTACCCCTTCGGTCCTTTCGACCAGTCTCCGGGGTCTATCCTACCCCTCCTATCACATTTCACATAACATCACATCATAATAGTTTAACAATGTGAAATTTCAAACCAATTTTTTCAATTTAAAAACACATTAGTCTCAATAAATACTTAATGTCACAATGTCAAATCATCAAATCCAGTACCAAAACTGCTCATATTTCAAAACTCTGGGATCCTCTAAATCACAACTCAATCGTTGATGTGTGTACAATCTGGTCGGTGCCTTCCCGTGATCCGTAGAAGTACCTAAAACACATAACACAGTAAACACAAAGCTTAGTGAATTCCCCAAAATACCACACTTATCATGTTAGCCACTCGAGGCTAACTCAATACGACCCTCTGGTCAATGTGTTCCAATGGAGATGATTTTCCTGTTCCACTACTCGGGAGGACCCTCTGGCCCTAACTCAATAAGTTCACAATAATAAGCATAAATCACAAGAACAACATGAAAGGTAGCACAATAACACAAATAAGCACATAAGACATCTCAGTCACACAAGGATACCACTCATGGTAAGTATAGTGAGAAAACTCAGCTCATAAGCTAGTAAGTACATGTCTCGTGCTCGAAAATCTCAAACTATCCTCCGTGTAATACATAGGATAACCATCTCTAATTAATATTCTATTCGTACTCAATTACACCAAGGTTGTTCTCTCTTTCTCTCAAATTCTTGTGCTGGGTAAAATACCATTTTACCCCTCCATGATCCCCATTACTCATGTTGGCCAACCCTAAAGTCAACGGTCCATGTTTGACCTGACTCACTGAGTGCACTCATGTGACTCGTCAAGTCCAGTCGTCCCTCAGAAGTCTTCGTGACGGTCCAGCTCATCGAGTTAACCCATAACTCGCCGAGTTATAGCATAGCCAGCTCATGGGCAGAAAACCTAACCGACTCGTCGAGTCGGCTGTTCGAATCGGTGAGTCCATTCAGACTCTTTTCTCATTCATATGATTTCAAGGCAGAAAACCTTCCCAAACTCTAGATCTATACTCTTAAGGCTTGTTTATCATGTAACGTCACAAGCTTTATGTCCATGCATCACACTTAGGGCTTGAAATGCCAAAAACATACTTTAATAAGGGGTTTTCACTCAAGAGCATTATTATGGCTGAATAAAGCAGGGAGGACTCTAAGACCTCACATGGTCCAGATCTGAAGTCCAAACCTCTATATGAACTCAAAATACTCAAGGTCCTCATATTAAATGGAAAAAGCCCTAGATTACCCAAATCATTAGATCTACTCAACAAAATGATAAAGGTGCAAGCTTTATACCTTTCCCAGAAGCTATAAGATGAAATAACCACGTATCTAACAACTCCTTCTTGTCCCTTGGCTTGGAATCCTTCCCTTGTCTTCAAAAGATGCACCAAACACTCTAAGTTAGCTCAAGATACTCTCTCTAAGCTCAATGGCCGATTAGGGTTTACTCTCATTGAAGGTGAGCCGCAAATAAGGCTATAAGTGCCCTTAAATAGGCCCCAAACCCAGGGATTTATTGTTTCTCTTCACAGCGTCTGCTCGGCAAGTCGGCTCTTCGGACTCGTCGAGTAGATCATTAATCCACGTGACATATCATGACCCAACTCGACGAGTTATAGCACCAACTAGTCGATTCACTTAATAGTCCTTCCCAAAAACATAAATAAACAATATACCTGGAAGTCCGGATGTTACAATTCTCCCCCACTAGAATTAGTCTTCTCCCTTGAAGTCATGCTCCGAAAATAACTCAGGCTACTGCTGCTGCATCTCGGACTTCGGCTCCCAAGTCAACTCGGACCCTCTAAGATGTTGCCACTGGACCTGAACTAGTGGCACCTCTTTTTTCCTTAGAACCTTCACCTTTCGATCCACAATCGCAATCAGTCACTCAATGTAATTCAGTCCCGCATCCACCTGAATTTCCTCTAATGGCACCATTGTCGTCTGATCGGATACACACTTCCTCAGCTGAGACACGTGGAATGTGTTATGGATCTGACTCAACTCTACAGGTAGCTCCAACCGGTAAGCTACCATACCCACTCCGGTGGTCGCTCTGACATGAACAATGTATCTGGACCCCATCCTACTTCATTTCCTTAATCGGATCAATCCTTTCCAAGGGGACACCTTCAGGAGTACAAAATCTCCGACCTGGAACTCCAGCTCGGATCATCGCCTGTCCGCATAACTCTTCTGGTGACTCTGGGGGGTCAATAACCACTATCTTACCTGATGAATATGCTCAGTCGTCTCAACACTATCTCAGTGCCACCCATCACTCGCTGCCCCACCTCTCCCCAACAAATAGGAGTCTGACATTTTCTCCTATAAAGAAACTCAAAGGGAGGCATAATAATGCTCGAATCATAGTTGTTGTTGTTGTAAAAAAATTCAACCAAAAGTAGATAAATGTCCCAACTTCCTCCAAATCCATAACACATGCACGCAGGATGTCCTCAAGCGTCTGAATCGTCCGCTCGCTCTACCCGTCGGTCTGCGGATGGGATGCGGTACTGAATTGTAACCGGTTACCCAACTCCTCATGAAATTTCTTCCAGAATCTGGAAGTAAAGCGCATGTCTCGATCTGACACTATCGAGGTCAGCACTCCATGTCGAGCTACCACTTCCCTCACATAAATCTTAGCCAATCTCTCTACTAAACAACTGTCACTAATGGCGAGGGAGCGGGCGCTCTTCGTCAGCCGGTCCACAATCACCATAATCGCGTCAACTTCGCGCGTAGTCCTCGGTAACTTGGTAATAAACTCCATAGAAATTTGTTCCTACTTCCACTGAGGAATCCCCAAAGGATGGAATGGAACATGCGGACGATGGTCCTCTTCCTTAACCTGGCGGCAAGTCAAGCATCTCTAAACTACCCAAGCCACATCCCTCTTCATACATGTGACAACCCGAAATTTCTATGTTGTACAATCAATCAATTCTATCCAATTCAGACTCGTCGTTGCTATCTTTTAGCACTGTTTAGGGTCTATTTGAGAGTTCTAAGCCTAGTACAATCAAGGTATGTGTGACATCCCCATTTTCACGGCTAGAAAAAGACCGATTTTGCTTATGCTTTATAAAAATCAGAGTACCTCTTTTAATAAAAATGTTGCGGAATTTTTTCCTAGTAAAACATGATAAATACGTTCCCAAAGCATTTCCGAAGAAAAGTATTTTTAATTCGTTTTAAAACATTTGGGATGTCATCGTCAATACAGCAACATAAGTAAACAGAACTTACATTTGTTTGCACTAGTGATCTACATCTCTTTAATCTCTCAGTGTAATGTGACTTCATGTCAACACCTGTAATATAAATAAACTTAGTGGGTCAGGTTGGGAAACCTGGTGAGTACATAGGGTTTTCAACCCACAATAATATAATTATTATGTTTAAACAATCAAGTAATCGACCCAATTACCCATCCCCATTATCTTCCTTACTCTTAAGGATCTATCGTAAGAGTCATCTATACCGCATTCGTTCATTCTGGAGTCCTTTGCTTCTAGAGTTATAGGACTGGCACTAAATCCATATTTTCAAATGCTCGTTCATAAAGCACTAATTCCATGGTTGTTGGGTACTAAATCCATAGCTACCAGTGTTTATCTAATAGGTACTAAGTCCATAGCTAACTATTCCTAACAGGTACTAAGTCCATAGCTACCAGTGTTTGTCCAATAGGCACTAAGTCCATAGCTGTCGATGTTATTTGTTAGGCACTAAGTCTATAGCTTCCAATGTTTACTCACATCATCTTTTATCTCTCATCATTCATCTTCCCATCTCATACCCAACATACTTGTATATTTAAAATACGTATACAGTTCAAATCATTTAAAACATGTATAAAAAAACGTTCATCCAGCATAGACAGCAAGTATTCAGATAATATGCACACATAGCACGTAGTTTATATAAAATACTTCATATCAATGTGTAAGATGAAAGTAACTATGCACTCACCTGAGAAGGTGGTGACTCGGTACCCGGACAACGCTTCGTTTATTTTAAAATAATTTCCTTCGACGAAACCTAGTATTATTACCACTAAATTTTAGTCTAATATTTACCGTGACTAATTATTAGTCTTATTATTAATACTATATAAGCGTTTAAACAATACTTTCCAACCACTATGTATAGACAGGGGCCAGACATAAAACACCAGCGGGCAGGACCATTTTGGCGTATAACACTTCTGAAATCCAACAACCCTATACGACCCTTTAAACCAGATTCCCCGTACCGCGAGTAGTTAAAGAGATATTATAACAACACTTATATAAGTCATAATAATAAATCTGTAACACCAAGAATTTAAAAATAATTTTTCGCATTTTATAAAGGCAAAATTCATTTAGTATTCACAAAAACATCATTGTTTGTAACTCATTTCATAACATATAAAAACCCCAAGATCACATAATATAAAAATCCCGCGTGTGTGCACTGATCAGGTCGGCGCCTTCCCGCGATCCTCACTAGTACCTGAAACAAATAACACCAACACTGTAAGCACAAAGCTTAGTGAGTTCCCCAAAATACCACATAACACATATTAGCCACTCGAGGCTATAACTCTGTGGGTCCGTGCACCCATACTCTGAGAACCCTCAGGTTCTAACTCTATAAACAAGCATAGCATAAATCACATAGAAGAATGCAGTGCAACACATAACATACATAGCATACAAATACTCTATCACATAACTCTGGTTAGCTACTCAAGGTAAAGTATAGTGAGAAGACTCACCTCGCGTGTCTTGATATCTCACAATCCTGGGAATCCCTCGTGCTCGATTCTCCGAGCTCTAATCCTCCTATAACATCATATGTCCCTAGTTAACACTTTATATCTCTAATGTTGACTATCCCTAAGAAGTCAACACAGGTCCACTCTGGTCAACGGTCAACGGTCAACGGTCAACTTTGACCGGACTCGGCGAGCGTTAGGGCGACTCGGCTAGTCTAGACATTCTCATCAACTCTCTAAGATACACGTCGAGTATCCCCCCCCCCCCCGACTCGACGAGTTCCTCCTGGAAGAATCGCGGGGTCACCCCGACTCAACTCGCCGAGTCTGAAGAACAACTCGGCGAGTCCCAGTTCGACTCAGACCACCTGTTAACCCTCTCTAACTCGCCCTGACTCACCGATCCAACCCATAACCCGGACAGGACCATTCTAAGGCAATCTTCAAGCTACTCGCCGAGTCTGTTCATTAGACTCGGCGAGTCCATGCCATGTAACCGCTCAAACTGGTTTCTAAGGTCAGATCTGCTCCGACAATTCATAGATCTGGCCATCCTAGACTGGTTCATCACATAAAGTCCTTATTTCGGTGATCATAACACACCCCATGACTCATAATTGACGTTTTGACCTAAGGCATAAGGATTCCAATCCAAAACCTCCATTGATTCCCGAAAAGCTCAGGCAAGGGACACTCTGGACTTCCAAGGGTCCCGATATAGGGTTCCAATCGCTTGGGGGACTAAGGGAGCACTCGATTTAGCCACAAAAGGGTTCAATAAACCCTAAATCAATATACACATCAACATAGAAGGGAACAACTCGAAACTATTACCTGAATAACGTTGCTCTGTGCCCCCAACTCTCAGAATATAGCTTCTCCTGTTGTTCCCTTAACCAAGTCTCCTCCTCCTTGCAAAATAACACTTCCAAGATCAATAATGGTCTTCTACCTTGCTCCAGATGCTCACACTCGAATTAGGGTTTCGCTCAAAGGACTGGGGTGAACAATGACGGCCATAAGGCCCCTTTTATATATGTCCTAAACCTAGAAAGTTAGGGTTTCGTTAAACAGCGCGGACTCGCCGAGTCCATATCCGGACTCGCCGAGTCCAGTCGCGAACCCGCGACCAGATCCGCGATCCTACTCGGCGAGTCTGAGCTCCAACTCGCCGAGTCCCCTCTCAAAACACAAAAATCATAAATGTAACGATACCTGGAATTCCGGGCTGTTACAACTATCCCCCACTAGGACTAGACTTCGCCCTCGAAGTCTCACTCTGAAAATAGCTCCGGATGCTGCTCCCGCATCTCACGCTCCGGCTCCCAGGTCATTTCCGATCCCTTCCGGTGCTGCCACTGAACCAACACCAGAGGTATCTCCTTATTCCTCAGAACCTTGATCTTCCGATCTCTGATGGCCACTGGTCTCTCGGCATAATTCAGGCTCGCATCCACCTGAATGTCCTCTAATCGAACCACTGCCGACTCATCGGCTATACACTTTCTCAGCTGTGACACATGAAAAGTGTCGTGGATCTGCCTCAATTCCGCTGGCAACTCCAAACGGTAGGCCACCCGGCCTACCCTCACAATCACACGAAAGGGTCCAATATACCAGGGCCCCAACTTGCCCCTCTTCCTGAATCGAATCACTCCTTTCCAAGGAGAGACCTTCAGGAGCACGAAGTCGCCGACCTGAAACTCGAGCTCGGACCGGCGTCTGTCTGCATAACTTTTCTGTCGGCTCTGGGCGGTCAATAACCTCTGTCTGACCTGCTAAATCTGCTCTGTCGTCTTAAGCACGATCTCTGTACTGCCCATCACTCTCTGTCCCACCTCTCCCCAACAAATGGGGGTCCGACACCTCCTACCATACAACAGTTCAAAGGGCGGCATACCGATGCTCGAGTGATGGCTGTTGTTGTAGGAAAACTCCGCCAAGGGCAAGTACGCATCCCAGCTACCCCCAAAATCCAACACACACGCCCGAAGCATGTCCTCGAGCGTCTGAATCATCCGCTCACTCTGACCGTCTGTCTGGGGATGATATGCGGTACTAAAATGCAATCTAGTACCCAACTCCTCATGAAATTTCTTCCAGAATCTGGAAGTGAAACGACATCACGATCTGAAACAATCGAGATCGGCACCCCATGCCGAGATACTACTTCTCTCACATACACCTCCGCCAATTTCTCTGCTGAAGAGCTCTCACTAATGGCAAGGAAGTGAGCGCTCTTCGTCAATCTGTCTACAATCACCCAAATTGCATCAACTCCTCTGGCAGTCCTCGGCAATTTGGTGATGAAATCCATAATGATCTATTCCCACTTCCACTTGGGAACCTCCAATGGCTGCAACTTTCCATGCGGTCTCTGGTGCTCGGCCTTAACCCTACGGCAGGTCAAGCACCTCTCGACAAACCACGCGACGTCCCTCTTCATGCAGGGCCACCAATATTCTCTCCTCAAATCCAAATACATCTTTGTAGCCCCGGGATGGATCGAGAATTTCGATCGATGTGCCTCCTCCATCAAAGTAGTACGCGTACCGCCCACAAACGGTACCCAAATCCAACCCTGAAAGGTCATCAACCCTCGAACATCCGTAACAAACTCTGAAACCAACCCAACAACCCATTCCCTCTTCTGCATCTCCGGTTGCATAGCCTCAGACTGTGCCCCACGAATGGCATCCAGTACTGGAGCTATCACGGTCAATCTCAAACATACATTTCGTAGTGGAGTGCTCTCCCCCTTACGGTTCAACGCATCTGCTACCACATTAGCTTTGCCTGGGTGATACAGGATCTCGCAATCATAATCCTTGACCACATCCAACCACCTCCTCTGACGCATGTTTAGGTTGGGCTGGTCCATCAAGTACTTCAAACTCTTATGGTCCGTGTATATCGTGCAACGAACCCCATACAAGTAATGACGCCAAATCTTGAGGGCGAACACTACCGCCCCCAGCTCTAGATCATGCGTGGGATATCTCGCCTCGTGAGGCTTCAGCTGCCTCGATGCATATGCTATTACATGCCCTCTTTGCATCAGAACTGCACCCAACCCCGAAATAGATGCATCACAATAAACTACAAAATCCTCCATTCCTTCCGGGAGAGCTAACACCGGGGATTCGCACAATCTCTGGCGAAGTGTCTCAAAAGAGGTCTGCTGCTCGGGCCCCCATGAGAATGCAACCCCCTTTCGGGTCAATCTAGTGAGTGGCACTGCAATTCTGGAGAAGTCCTTAATAAATCTCCGATAATACCCTGCCAACCCAAGGAAACTCATGATCTCAGAGGGTGACTTCGGCACCTCCCAACTCATCACCGCCTCAACCTTGGCCGGATCGACCAATATCCCTTCCTGATTAACAAGATGTCCTAGGAATTGGACCTCCCGCAACCAGAAGTCACACTTGGAGAACTTTGCATAAAGCTTCTCTGATCTCAAAACCCTAAGGACCTCCCTCAAATGCTCCTCATGTTGCTCTCTAGATCTCGAATACACCAAAATATCATCGATAAATACAATCACTGACCGATCCAACATCGGCCTACATACCCTGTTCATGAGATCCATGAACACAGCCGGGGCATTGGTGAGCCCAAAAGGCATCACCACAAACTCATAATGTCTGTATCGCGTCCTGAACGCTGTCTTCTGGACGTCCTCATCCCGCACTCTCACCTGATGATATCCCGACCTCAAATCGATCTTGGAGAACCAAGATGCTCCCTGCAACTGATCGAATAAATCGTCGATCCTTGGTAATGGGTAACGGTTCTTGACCGTCAACTTGTTCAACTCCCGGTAATCAATGCACATCCGGTGTGAACCATCTTTCTTCTTGACGAACAGGATAGGCGCTCCCCACGGTGAGCTGCTCGGCCGAATGAACCCCTTCCCCAGCAGCTCCTGAAGCTGCGAGGATAACTCTTGCATCTCTGGAGGAGCAAGACGATCAGGCACCTTAGCGATAGGCGCGGCCCCCAAAACCAAATCAATACTGAACTCCACTTGCCTCACGGGAGGCACACCCGGTAACTCTTCGGGAAAAACATCTGGGAACTCACGCACCACCAGAACCTCCTCAACTGAACTCGGTCTCTCGGAAGCCACCCGCGTATCCATCACATACGCCACAAAACCCTTACAGCCCTGCTGTAGACACTGCCTCGCCCTAGCGGCCGAACAAAAAGCTGATCCTGAACGCGTACCCTCGCCGTACACTGAAAGAACTCCCCCGCTAGGGTCTCGTATGGTCACCAGCTGACGCTCACAGTCGATAACCGCACCGAATTGTCTCAACTAATCCATGCCCACAATGACACAGACATCACCCATCGCCATAGGAATCAGATCAATCGGAAACTCCGCCCCGAAAATATCTAACACACATCCCCGGAGAACCTCCGTGGCACAAATCACTCTATCGGCAGCTATGGAAACTCTCAGAGGCCGACTCAATGCCTCACGACTGACACTTATATGCTGACTAAAGGCCAAAGATACAAAAGACCGACTCGCACCCGAGTCAAATAACACTAAAGCAGGCACATAATTCACAAGGAAGGTACCTACGCATAACCTAATATAAGCATAATATTTCAACATCAATATAAATACATGAAAGGAAACGTACCAGCCACCACATCGGGCGCAGCGCGGACTTCTTCCGTAGTCAGCTGGAAGGCTCTCGCTCGAGCTCTCGGTGCCTCGGTCATCATAGGCCGACTCGCTGTAGCTCTGATGGCGGCAGGAGCAGATCCCTGAGGTGCTCCGCGCAGCTACGGACACTCAGCCTTCCGGTGTCCGGTCTGGTTGCAGTGAAAACACACTGTAAACCCCTTGGGGCAGTCCTTGGCCATGTGCCCCTCCTTGCCACATTTGTAGCAAGACCCTGCTCGACAGACTCCATCGTGACCCTTGCCGCACTTCCCGTAAGTGCGGCCCTTCTGACTCCCTGGTTTGGGATCAGCGGGCTTGGCCCGCTTGGCTGCCGGCTGAGACTGTGCCGGTCGCCGATCCCTCCCTTGAGACTCTGCCTCTTCCCTGGCCTGGGTCTCAAGCTCAATCTCCCTCTTCCGGGCATTTGCCTGAAGCTCAACAAATGTCCGGTACGAGGAGTTCGCCACGAACTCCTGGATATCCCTACGCAAAATGCTCAGATAACGGCTCATCCGAGCCTGCTCAGTGGTTACGTGCTCAGGGCAGAACATCGCCCTCTCATGGAACTTTCTCATAATCGCCGTAACTGACTCAGTACCCTGCTTGAGGGTCAGAAACTCCTGTGCCAAACGCTCCCTCTCCACCGGGGGAACATACTCGTCTCGGAACATGACAGTGAACCTCTCCCAGGTCACTGTCGCAAGCTCAGTAGGTGTATAATGCGCTGTCACAAACTTCCACCAGTCCTTCGCTCCCGAGCGAAGCTGGTTCAGCGCGAACCGGACCTTCAAATGCTCAGGAGACGAGCAACTGAAGAAGCACCCCTCAATATCAGATATCCACCTCATCGCTGCCACCGGATCCTGGGTCCCATCAAACTCTGGTGGTTTGGTGTTGCTGAATTCCCGAAATAGTAACGCATCCCCACCCTGCGGCCTTGCAGCGGTCACCGCTGCGATAGCCGCTGCAGCAGCAGCCTCAGAAAGAGCGGCATAACGCTCGTCGAACGTCTCAATCAGCGTGGTCTTTATGGACCCAAACATCTCCGGAATCTCTGCCCTGATGGCTGCAGCTACCTCCTCCTGGATGATCCGGCGGATATCCTCCTCACTGGTACCACTGCTCTCGGGCGTCAAACGTGTCCTCACCATGATCTACCGCTGAAATACGACATACAATAAATTTAGAATCCACACGAGCACACTCACACTCGTCAACTCTTTCCTCCTTGATTCTTGGCATTCCAAAGATTCTTACTTGGGCTGCACCCCGTTCCGGTGCTTTCAGTAGAACGGGCCCAATACTACTGCCCGCACCGCACCGGGGTACACTCCAAGTCCTCCTCTTCGGATCCCAAGTCCCAAGTACTCTATCATGCGTAGACTACTCTCTAATAAATCTCTCATAATTGCCTCGCTGCTACCTATTCACTCTCAAGCGTCACATAGCAGCTCACCTCTCCCTAGGCTAAGGCATCACAAATCAGGCCAATCTAGTTCTAATAGCAATACCTAGCCTACTCTAGCATGCAGATACATCATATGGATATTAACATCACATAATGTAAGGGTATTTTGGGAAATCACCGTTCGGGCGCGGGCGGATCGTACACACATCTCTTGCTCTGCGTCTTTTCAAAAATCTTTTAATCTTTTGAAAATTACATCTCAAATCCTCAGTTTGAGTTCAAATACGCCCGAAGGTGTACTCGAATCCCTCAAACCAAGGCTTTGATACCAAATTGTAACACCAAGAATTTAAAAATAATTTTTCGCATTTTATAAAGGCAAAATTCATTTAGTATTCACAAAAACATCATTGTTTGTAACTCATTTCATAACATATAAAAACCCCAAGATCACATAATATAAAAATCCCGCGTGTGTGCACTGATCAGGCCGGCGCCTTCCCGCGATCCTCACTAGTACCTGAAACAAATAACACCAACACTGTAAGCACAAAGCTTAGTGAGTTCCCCAAAATACCACATAACACATATTAGCCACTCGAGGCTATAACTCTGTGGGTCCGTGCACCCATACTCTGTGAACCCTCAGGTTCTAACTCTGTAAACAAGCATAGCATAAATCACATAGAAGAATGCAGTGCAACACATAACATACATAGCATACAAATACTCTATCACATAACTCTGGTTACCTACTCAAGGTAAAGTATAGTGAGAAGACTCACCTCGCGTGTCTCGATATCTCACAATCCTGGGAATCCCTCGTGCTCGATTCTCCGAGCTCTAATCCTCCTATAACATCATATGTCCCTAGTTAACACTCTATATCTCTAATGTTGACTATCCCTAAGAAGTCAACACAGGTCCACTCTGGTCAACGGTCAACGGTCAACTTTGACCAGACTCGGCGAGCGCTAGGGCGACTCGGCGAGTCTAGACGTTCTCATCAACTCTCTAAGATACACGTCGAGTATCCCCCCCCCCCCCCGACTTGTGACAACCCCAAATCTATTCCCGTTACAAATCTCATCTTCACTAACGGAATGCGTCACTATACGTTATTTTCTGTAATATTTGGAATCGTCAATAACCGAATATCTAGTTATATGCATGTCTTGATATTATCATAAGTAAATATAACTTGTATGTGTTAACCCCGTTTAACCTAATAGAGTTATATTACTTTTTCAACCACTTCACCCGGGTAAAAAGTTTTAACCCTGTTAAACTTTAAGCATCGGGTAGCCGTGTACCGGGTACGATACCCGAGGCATATGAAATGAGTGTACACAACATTTGAACACTCTTTTTCCACACATTCACTCTCTCTCACTACTTTCTCTCTCTAGACCCGGAATCGACCCCAAATCCGCGAATTTCCGACTTCCAAACGTAAGGACTCATTCCCTATCTTAATCTAGACATACTTCATTGTAATTAGAGACCAAAACTCATAGAAAACAAGGATCAAAAGGGAGTTTATGGCCTAAGAAGCCCCTTAGGCCGTAAACCCTAAAAACATGCCAAAAACCTCATTTTTCCTTCCTTTAAGCTTATGGACTAATTAAGACATATACCTAGGAGAGTTTGGACATTAAAACACAAGGATTTGAAGCTTAAAAAGGAGTTTACGGCCCAAGCTTGTGCTTAGGCCGTAAACACCCCAAAAACCCTTGTTAAAAACCCCAAAAACTCATCTAGGGTGTTTAGTAATTTAGTCTTGACACTAAGGAATGTTTAAATGCATTAAACAACATCATTTGAGGACAAAAAGAGGAGTTTACGGCCAAGGCTAAGCTTGGGCCATAAACACCTAAGTTTTTGTGTCAAACAAGTCCCAAAACTTATCTAATGCATGTAAGGAATTTAGCTAAGGCCCTTAGATGTGTGTTGTACCATTAAACTTCCCATTTTGAGGCCAAAAGAAGAGTTTACGGCCAAGGATATTCTTGGGCCGTAAACTCCCCAATATTTATGCCAAAATGTCCCAAAACTCCTTATAAGGCCTTCTAGTATTTATCTAAGATGAAGGAAGGGGTGTTGTACCATTTAAACAACCATTTTGATGGATTAAATGGAGTTTACGGCCTAAGAACAAGCCTTGGCCGTAAACTCCCCAAAATGTCACCAAATGAGAGATTAAACCCTCCATATTAGTTCAAGACATTTGCTAGTAAATTAGGGAAGTGAAATAAGGCATTAAACTTGCATTTTGGAGGACCACATGAGTTTACGGCCAAGCCTAGGGGGCTTACAGCCGTAAACTCCCAAAGAGTGGCCTTTGGGCCGTAAAATCCAAGGGAGTGAACTCATGGACCCTCCCGTAAATCATTCTTGGCCTTGTACCACTCCCGGGAACCCCTTCTAGGCCCTAAAACCCCGAAAACGATGCTAGAATGTCCAAATACTATAATAAAAAGCATAAGATGATTAATTTCTTGAAAAATACATATTTCATATGACATTAGGGTCCTAAAAGGTGCTCAAGTCGTTATTTGGTACCAAACGCTCAACCGGCACTTTTACTCGATTCACCCGATTTACGCGATTTCAGGTGAGTTCATACCCCTTTAATGAACCTTTCAAATGTTTTAAATGTTTTAGGGGGGAGATACAAGTTACTTATATATGTTTATGGAAAGTTTTACAGAATGATTTTCCACGTTACGAGGATTAATCACATGTGATTCACTATCATTAGTTCAAATCACATGTGATTTATCACTATGCCTTATAAACAGGTTTTTACATTTTCAAAACTATTTTTGGACAGCAAGCCAGATTTTAAATGTTCTTTTGGAAAATACTTTTATTAAATCAATTTACTTATAAAACGTAACCACTCTGATATATTTATATAAGTAAGACTTGGAGGACTTAGGACCGATATCTCGCCTTATTTCCTGTTCTTGTTTGATTGTGGGCTGAGGGTAGTAGTTATCTGTCCGACTGTCGTTGATTTCTTAGTTATATAGCTTGTATATTAGTATGGGATACGAATAATTCTCTTTCACTAAAATACTAAAGTCACTAACCTGTCAAGAACCATCCACACTAAGATAACTATAATAGGTATAGTTAATGTTGCTGCTGCTACTACTCGCTAAAGTCACTACTCTCTACACTATAATACTCACTATTACTAGACAATACACTAGTAAGAGAATACACTATGATCAATACTAAAAGATTTCTACACTATAACAGAAGAGAAAACACTAAACTAACAATAATACACTAACCCGCTACGAGATACTCTATTTGCTACCCACTACGCCCGGAGTTTTCCGGCAGGAAGACGACACTACATGTATAGATCTATACGGGGCAGACGCTATTACATCCCGACTGATAATTTCAGTCCGCACCGTGCAGGCCCAGGGATGCCACTACTTCACTATATTGTGCGTGACTGGAAAGGTCATGGGATCCGCTATTATCCTCACTAGTAGAAATATACAAGGAATACACTATAACTACACTAAAATATTACACTAAACGCTAAACTACATCCCGAAGTAAGTAAGTATCTATCACTAAAGGAAGCTTTCACCACTATCAATGATTACAGGCTTAACCTATTCTATCACATTACTATTTGGAGATTTGCTAATATACTTTTACAATAAACTGTTTTCAAAAAGGAAGAATGCATACTTTTAACAGATTTTCACTTACAATGTATTTGCTGGAAAATTGGGATTTTCTAGGTTTCTACTGCTTATGAATATAAATGGCGCATTTTTCGCACTATTGCTTTTATACAAAAACTCACACTAAACTCTTATGAACTCACCAGCTTTATGCTGATATTCGTTTTCAAAAATAACTTGTATCTTCAGGTCAAAGATAGACAGGTACAGACGCAACATTTTTGGAGAAGGTGGAGCACACAAGACCCATCTCTTATTTTTTATTTACTTTTGGGTGATTGTTAAACATTACAAAACACACTTGTAATTAAATTCACTATGTAAATGCAATGGTGGTATGTTTCCTTGTTTTTACTATTATGCAATTGTGATGATACTGTACATGACGTCCTCCACCCCGAAACGTATTCCGCCGTTATCGGTTTTGGGGTGTGACACGACTCGACGAGTTCCTCCTGGAAGAATCGCGGGGCCACCCCGACTCAACTCGCCGAGTCTGAAGAACAACTCGGCGAGTCCCAGTTCGACTCAGACCACCTTTTAACCCTCTCTAACTCGCCTTGACTCACCGATCCAACCCATAACCCGGACAAGACCATTCTAAGGCAATCTTCAAGCTACTCGCCGAGTCTGTTCATCGGACTCGGCGAGTCCATGCCATGCAACCGCTCAAACTGGTTTCTAAGGTCAGATCTGCTCCGACAATTCATAGATCTGGCCTTCCTAGACTGGTTCATCACGTAAAGTCCTTATTTCGGTGTTCATAACACACCCCATGACTCATAATTGACGTTTTGACCTAAGGCATAAGGATTCCAATCCAAAACCTCCATTGATTCCCGAAAAGCTCAGGCAAGGGACACTCTGGACTTCCAAGGGTCCCGATATAGGGTTCCAATCGCTTGGAGGACTAAGGGAGCACTCGATTTAGCCACAAAAGGGTTCAATAAACCCTAAATCAATATACACATCAACATAGAAGGGAACAACTCGAAAATATTACCTGAATAACGTTGCTCTATGCCCCCAACTCTCCGAATATAGCTTCTCCTGTTGTTCCCTTAACCAAGTCTCCTCCTCCTTGCAAAATAACACTTCCAAGATCAATAATGGTCTTCTACCTTGCTCCAGATGCTCACACTCGAATTAGGGTTTCGCTCAAAGGACTGGGGTGAACAATGACGGCCATAAGGCCCCTTTTATATATGTCCCAAACCTGGAAAGTTAGGGTTTCGTTAAACAGCGCGGACTCGCCGAGTCCATATCTGAACTCGCCGAGTCCAGTCGCGAACCCGCGACCAGATCCGCGATCCTACTCGGCGAGTCTGAGCTCCAACTCGCCGAGTCCCCTCTCAAAACACCAAAATCATAAATGTAACGATACCTGGAATTCCGGGCTGTTACAAACTCAAATATTTATTATAAATTTATAATAACAATACTAATTTTAAATATAAACAATATTTAAAATAGGGTAACCATAACTTACTTACAAGAGGATTTTAGCTAGGATTCGGGCTCTGCAGGGGCAGAACTTCGTCGCTGAATCTTTCTAAGAAAGATTCGTCCAGCGCTTCAGCGCTCATCTTACTATACTAAAACTACAGAAAGAGAAGTTGAATCAGGAGGGACCGAAATCCTTGGGGGATAAGGAGAGAAAGACTCTTGAATCAGTAGAATGGTGCATGAAATATGAGAGCCCAAGGCTCTTATTTATACTAATTAAATTTTAAAAAATTACCCTCCACAATTAGTTAATGACCTTTTAGTTATATAAACAACTTAACACCCCTTTATAATACTATTTTAAATAGATTTAATGATATTTGTACTAAACTAATGTCGAACGAACTCAACCTTAGTCTTATAATGACCGCATCGTCGATACCTTTCTAATGATATATACATATGTATATATATGTGTACATATATATGATTTATACTTTATTTTAATACGTAAATATGCTATTATAATTTGTAACTCGGCCATACGAACTCCATTTTTGATGTTATTTATATCCACGCATAGGTGGAGACGTTCTTTACAACTTTCGTTTAGACTCCGTCAACTAATTTTGACTTTATTTTTAAAGTTATATTTTTAACAGGCCAGGACAGGATTGGTCCGTTAAAATCTCATAACTTCTTCATCCGATGTCCATTTTTGTCTGTGTTTTTATTGTTACGCTACTAATAACGAGATCTTCGATTCTCATTTAGGTTGTGTCGGCTAAAAACCGCACGATCTAATATTTGAATTTTAGGTTGTACACTGCTAATCCGAAACTTTGAAAAATCGTAACTTCCTCACAGGAAGTCAAATTTAGGCGTTCTTTTTATGGACGCTTTTGGTTTAACGTATTCTACGACTTTCGTTCAGATCACTAAGGCTAAATCTAGATCTATCTTAAATTTACTATTTACATTTCCTGGTATCGTGCCTGTTCCGTCGCGAAACTTCGACGGGTCATAACTTCTTCGTTATAACTCGGATTTCGGTGGTCTTTATATGTACAGAAACCTTGTAACATATACTACAACTTGGTTAAGATTATTTATTCTAAATAATATTTTGCCGAAAAGTCATTTTCGACACTTATTGCCTCTAAATTGACTAGCTCGGATCGACAGCCGTTACAATTATCTCCCCCTTAGGATGATTACGTCCCAGAATCATCATCGAAACAGGGTTCGTATAATGACTCCATACGATATCTCTTCATCCTAAGTAATAAGTGTAACTTTCATGTTTCTTCGAACGAGTATCTAACTCTAAGACTTCCTGACTGCATGCGATGCCCGATCTTGGACCTGCTCTCTATCTCATGTTAGAATTCCAAATCATTATCTTCATGGCACGATCTCGATCTTTTTTGGAGACTCCTTCTTTAACAAACTTGAGATAATTTTCTTCCTTTGATTACCATAATAGACCGATGGGTCATGTTCTAATGACCTCCCACCGCATGATGCATTGCTTAGATTCAGGTCTTTTATAGTCAATTTACAGAACAGACTATACCTTCCTTCATGTTCTAACCACATCTTAAAAGGTAGCATTTTTGGCTACAAGCAACCTTTCGTGATACCTCTACTGATCGCTTATTTTTTCAATCTTTTGTCTTAAGTCAGACGCTACATCAAACTTGATTCTCTAAACCACATAGCATACTCAACGTAGTCGGACTCAATTTGATATGAACACTAGGGTTGGATTAACAATCATCTTCTTAGTCATTACCGAAATGATGGTAACGACATACATGAACAAATCGGAATCAATTACTAGCTTCTTGGTAACCTTGTGACTTTCCCCGATCCAAGCGTGAGCCCTATGCTTCCGGTAATATATGCATCTACTACCTTTCACACCTACTCATACTCGTCCCAAGTATTGTCTCGCAGTCCCGAAGTTCTAAAATCACGAAACAATTTAACACATACGAGTGTGTCCAATAATCATCAAAATTTCCCTAGACTCTACTAGGACCTCTTCCATGTCTTCAATCATCAATTATGCTTCAACTCGGTTGGTGATGAACATTCCAAATGATAGGAAAACATTAAGAATTACACCAATCGTTCTATCATCCCGCCAATCAAATGTGTACATTCAAATGTACCCTACTTCTATAAACGTATTGCTATTTTATCAGACGTATTCTAAAGGCAAGATACCTCTCTTATGATATTTTTCGATAGGTATCATTCAGTATCGTAAGCCATCTCATTTCCTCTATTTTCTCAGTCTATCATGGTTTGCATCGCTTCCTGAACTTTTGCCATTGTGATAGGTTCGGGTGCAGGCGTAACGACCGATGTATGACCCATCACATTCTTAGGCTCAGGTTGTCATCCTCCTCTTGTTTTGTACACCCAAGCAGACGTTTGGTGTACTGAGACGAGAATTTAAGATATGAAAGATTTTATTTATGATAAACGTATAGATCTCCTTGTCACACCGAAACGTTACATACTAGTTCTAATATCGTAATCATACGCTTAAAATCCTGAGCACATAAGGTTTCCAGATCCGGTTGGCAACAGACCATAGATCCGAACAAATAATAGCATATAAGGAATATTTATAGCTATAACATAAATCATTTAGCACATAAATCATTTTAGGCATCTTTCTAAAATAAACTAGTACTCGTGTCTAAATTATAGGAGGCACTCATCTCACAATCATCGCTTAGCATTCTAAGTTTAAGTCTAGAAATTTCCTACAAATTCCTAGTTCGCTTAAACTAATGCTCTGATACCAACTGTGACATCCCCATTTTCACGGCCAAAAAAAGACCGATTTTCTTTATGCTTTATAAAAATCAGAGTACCTCTTTTGATGAAAATGTTGTGGAATTTTTTCCTAGTAAAATATGATAAATACGTTATCAAATCATTTCCGAAGAAAAGTATTTTTAATTCATTTTAAAACATTTCGGATGTCATCGTTAATACAGAAACATAAGCATAAACAGAACTTACATTTATTTACATTAGTGATCTATATCTCTTTAATCTCTCAGTGTAATGTGACTTCATGTCAACACCTGTAATATAAATAAACTTAGTGGGTCAGGTTGGGAAACCTGGTGAGTACATAAGGTTTTCAACCCACAATAATATAATTATTATGTTTAAACAATCAAACAATCGACCCAATTACCCATCCCCATTATCTTCTTTACTCTTAAGGATCTATCCTAAGAGTCATCTATCCCGCATTCGTTCATTCTGAAGTCCTTTGCTTCCAGAGTTATAGGACTGGCACTAAATCCATAGCGGCCAATGCTCATTCATAAAGCACTAATTCCATAGTTGTTGGGTACTAAATCCATAGCTACCAGTGTTTATCTAATAGGTACTAAGTCCACAGCTACCAATACCTAACAGGTACTAAGTCCATAGCTACCAGTGTTTGTCCAATAGGCACTAAGTCCATAGCGGCCGATGTTATTTGTTAGGCACTAAGTCTATAGTTGCCAATTTTTACTCACATCATCTTTTATCTCTCATCATTCATCTACCCATCTCATACCCAACATACTTGTATATTTAAAATACGTATACAATTCAAATCATTTAAAACATGTATAAAAAAACGTTCATCCAGCATAGACAGCAAATATTCAGATAATATGCACAGATAACACGTATTTTATAAAAAATACTTCATATCTACATGTAAGATGAAAGTAAATATGCACTCACCTAAGAAGGTGGTGACTCGGTACTCGGACAGCGCTTCGTTTACATTAAAATAATTTCCTTCGACGAAACCTACTATTATTACCACTAGATTTTAGTCTAATATTTACCGTGACTAATTATTAGTCTTATTATTATTATTATACAATCGTTTAAGCAAAACTTTCCAACCACTGTGTATTGACAGGGGCCAGACATAAAACACCGGAGGGCATGACCATTTTAGCGTATAGCACTTCTGAAATCCAACAACCCTATACGGCCCTTTAAACCAGATTCCCCATACCGCGAGTAGTTAAAAAGATATTATAACGACACTTATATAAGTCATAATAGTAGCTCAAATATTTATTATAAATTTATAATAACAATACTAATTTTAAATATAAACTATATTTAAAATAGGGTAAGCATAACTTACTTACAAGGGGATTTTAGCTAGGAGTCGGGCTCTGCAGGGGCAGAACTTCGTCGCTGAATCTTTCTAAGAAAACTTCATGCAACTCTTCAGCGCTCACCTTACTATAATAAAACTATAGAAAGAAAAGTCGAATCACAAGGGACCGAAATGCTCGGGGGATAAGGAGAGAAAGACTATTGAATCAAGAGAATGGTGCAAGAAATATGAGATCCCAAGGCTCTTATTTATACTAATTAAATATTCAAAAACTACCCTCCATAATTAGTTAATGACATTTTAGTTACATAAACAACTAAACACCCCTTTATAATACTATTTTAAATATATTTAACGATATTTGTACTAAACTAATGTCGAAAGAACTCAACATTAGTCTTATAATGACCGCATCGTCGATACCTATCTAATGATATATACATATGTATATATATGTGTACGTATATATGATTTATACTTTATTTTAATACGTAAATATGGTCTTATAAGTTGTAACTCGTTCATACGAACTCCGTTTTTGACATTATTTAGATCCACACGTAGGTGGAGACGTACTTTACAACTTTCGTTTAGACTCCGTCGGCTAATTTTGACATTATTTTTAAAGTTATATTTTTAACAGGCCGGGACAGGATTGGTCTGTTAAAATCTCATAACTTTTTCATTCTATGTCCATTTTCATATGTCTTTTTATCATTACGCTACCAATAACGAGATATTCAATTCTCGTTTAGGTTGTGTCGGCTAAATACTGATCGATGTAATATTCGAATTTCGAGTCGTACACTGCTAATCCGAAACTTCGAAAAATCATAACCTCCTCATACGTAGTCAGATTTGGGCGTTCTTTTTATGGACGCTTTCGGCTTAATGTATTCTATGACTTTCATTTAGATCGCTAAGCTAAATCTCGCTCTATCGTAAATTCACTATTTACGTTCCCCGGTATCGTGCTGCTTCCGTCGCGAAACTTCGACGGGTCGTAACTTCTTCATTATAACTCGGATTTCGGCGGTCTTTATATGTACATAAACCTTGTAACATATACTACAACTTGGTTAAGATTATTTATTCTAAATAATATTTTGTCGAAAAGTCATTTTCGACACTTATTGCCTCTAAATTGACTAGCCCGGATCTACGGGCGTTAGAATATGGGTGTAGGGATGACTGTATGTGAGTTTAACACCTTTCAATTGAGCCAAACACTCCTTAATGAGGATTATGCAGCCTCACACATGGGTGTACGACCGTACACCCACCCCAGCCGTACACTCATGTGTACATATGATGTATTCTTCCATTTTCCTCACTTTACACTCTTACAAGCCTAGAAATCGGATTTCTCTCTCAACTATCTTCAACAGTTACACTTTGAATCTCAAATAAGTAAGTGTTTTAATCCCTTCAATTGTTGATACATGGCTTTAACTAGCATCACCCTTTGATTTCATCCATGAAATTCATCTTTTTGGGTTAGATCTTGAAGAACACACACTAAGTTTTTGGACCTTAATCACCCCTTTCAAGCTTCTAAAACGTGAGTACTCCTTCCATAGCTTGTTATATGCTAGAAACACTTGATGATTAACATAAAATCGACCATTTTTCAAGATCATCAAGGGTGTACAGGCATACACACCCCATGTGGCCGTAGACAACTTTTTTGAGGTCCAAAATAGTAACAAACCTCCCTTTAAACTAAACATTGGTCAAAACACACTTCCTATATGCTTCATAAGGCTTCAAAACACAATTTCGCATGTTCCATAGTGAGTGTACGACCGTAAACCCACTTGGGCCATACACCCTAGGCGCACACTCATGAAACTCATGCATTCTGGTCGTGTACTCCAATTTGTGGTCGTACACCCGTTGTATGCAATCGTATATGATTGTAACACTTCAATATAAGTGTTTCCTAGTCCCTAGGGTGATTCCCTATCGTAAATAGTGTTGTTATACACTAACTTAACACAAATATGTGTCATTATTTGCTAAATAGGATCCGTGTGTGCTCGGGTCTTCATTTGACACTTAGCATCCTATACCGATCTTACATTCACATCACTCACTACAGGTAAGTTCATACCCCTTAACTTATCTTTTAATGATTTTAAATGCCTTTATGGGGGGTGGGGGGGAATACAAGTTGAAAACATTATAGTTATTATATCAATCGAATGTGATTAGTAACTATCAAACAAAAGATTTCTTATACTTCAAACTGGGCTATCAAACAAACAGTTTCAAAATATTTCTATAAATTGACATCAAATCATCAATATTTATTCAAACTGTTAAACTCTTCAAATGTATTTCAAAACTTCTTTTTAAACTTATATATTTTCAAAATCATGTCTATATATCTATAATTATATAAGTAATGTTTAAAGGACTTAGGACTAATAACTCGCTCTACTTCCTGTTCCTTGTTTGGTTGTGGACTTAGGGTAATCGGTAGTTTGTTCGAAGGTCGTTCAAATCTTCGTTATATATTATGTATATGTATATAGATATCAAAGTTATTACATCATTTCAACACCTTTGGGTAGCAAAGGTGTACAAACATACTCAGTTATTCAAACAACATTACTAGTAATTTATAATAGATATAGTTTAGAGGTCCACTACTCACTATTTCTATTACAAACAAACATACATGAGTCAGTTTAAACATACTATAATGAGAAACAAGGAAGGACATACTATAATGAGAAACAAGGAAGAACATACTACTTACTATACAAAAAGAACACATTATCCACTATAATAGAGAGAACATACTATTCAAATACAAGAATAGTATAGCATAATGTGAGCCACTAATTCATGATATGATAACCTTCGATCGTGTCATGTTTTATAACCAGAATCTCTTGGAGGGAGAGCGTGAGTTTGTGTATAGTACTATACGGGATTGACTATGCTACACCTTGTTGCTAGCTACAGTGGGACATTTCAAGTCTACGGGTGACAAATGTCATAACATTTCGATTTCTTACATTGTCGTGTTTCATTAGTCGATTAAGCATGGTTTTTACTTCATCACATTTTACCTTAGTTAAACAATTGCTTTAAGGTAGTTATTAGTACAACAGTTACTATATACAATACTGCAGTACACATGCATTTTCCCGTTACATTTAAGTTGTGATCTTCTCACATAAACGGTAATGTAAACTATATTTTGGTAACGATAGTCATACTTGGGAAAACACTCACTTTTATATAGAAACGAACATACAAAATAGTTGTGTCTTGGTAGAAGACTACTTTTCATACTAGTAGAAAATATCGGATTTTCTAGGAGTTTCCAAACATATACAAACTTTTACATCAAACATTTACAAACACTTTCAGCAAACTTATACAAACACTGACACTAAATACATATGAACTCACAAGCTTAAGTGTTGATCTATGCTTTCAAAATAACTTGTATTCTCAGGTCGATAGTAGACAAGTACCGATGACCAAGTTTTGAGAAGACGGAGCATATACAAGACTCGTCTTTATTTTGATTCATATTTTGGTGTCTAATTACTATGAAACAACACACTTGTATGAAATTATACTACTAATTCAATGGATGATGTTGTTGTTTTTTTATTACTTTACATTGTTATGATATTGTATATGACGTCCTCCACCCCAAAACGTTTTCGCCATTCCGGTTTTGGGGTGTGATAGTTTGGTATCAAAGCATTGTTTATAGTGAATCGAGTATGTCAAACCATAAAAGATATACAACTATAAATACATTGGGATTAAAATACTCTGACTAAGAGTTTATACTTTTTAAATAATAAAATATTTAATTAAAGTATACATACCTAGATACTTACTATAGAACAATGTCATGATAGAATAGAACAAAAGTAATTTAGATGTTGGATACTACAGTCAAACCTGGGCAGTAATGTAATCATATCTGAAATCAGCATAACATGATCAACTATATTTACTTGAGATACGATGAACATGTGATTGGGAGTGATAGTGGTGTTGCGACAAGTCTAAAACTTACCAAACTATACTTATACTATATACAGAAGAACGTTAGAACAAAACATAAAGTAAAATATTGTAGGAGTATTTTAGGCACTATTCATTCAAAGAACAAACTACATGAGAACAGAAGGTTATTGCTGATAGCTCTATGAGTACTAAGTGCATGTGTCACAGTTATATATATAATTAGGTTTCATAGACTTAGAATGTGTGGTCTAAGCTTTATTTCCTTTTCCTTGGTTGGATGTGGACTTAGAGTAGGATCATGTATTTGAAGGTATATTCAACTTAAGTAGTATATAACTGGTATGCATTATGTCCTCATAGAAGGAACCAGTAAAAGTCATATTAATTAGAATTACTTTAACAAGTAATCTGTAAGTTTCTCTTATAGAAACTTTTTAATTTGTTTATCGCTTTTGTTGGGATTATTATGTTGCGTCGTGGGCTCGGTCCTTAGCCCAGTTTTGATTGCTGGTATTGGGCCTGTCCAACCGTGCATGTTTTTGTTCTCGGATTTAGTATATAAGCTGCATGAATGCAGTCTTAGATGAAAATGATTTCATAATTTTTCTCTTTGAGTTTGTAAACCCTAGCTCGCCTCTACAACGGAAGTTCTTCATCGAGCTCTGCTGAGGCGTGACTTTATTGAATCATAAGCATACATTTGATTCCATTATGTGCTCATTCTCTTACTGTATTTGTCTTCTTTGATTTTCATATTCATACCTATGAAAGATCTAATCGATCTAGAATTTAATTCTCATCAATTGGTATCAGAGCAGGAGACTGTGTAATTCATACACATCTCTTCCGTCGAAGAAGTTATTAGGGTTCTTAATTCCGCATTGATTGATATTAATTGAGCCGTCATTCCATATTGACGTGTCTCATTAATTGTTGATCTAACCCTAACGATATATTACAAGTCTGATCTTTTACAGGTAATTGATCAAAAGTCATTACAATGTCCATGGATGATTCACAAACCAATCCAATCAACATCTCCAACAGCATTGGTTCTACGACAAGGATACCAATCTTGTATACACAAGACTATGAAGTTTGGATGCATCACTTTGAAGATTATGCGATTGGATCGGAGGATAATGGATACTTGATCTGGGAAGCAATCACTGTTGGCCCATTCGCTCACTCAAGCACCACTAAGATTGTCAAAACTCAGAAAGAGTACAATCAGCTTGTTAACGATGTCAAAGATATTCCTCAAGACGAGAAGGAAAAGTTTCAATGCAACATCAAGGCCCTAAGGATGATAAGGTTTGCGATGCAGTCAGATACATTTCGTTTGGTAAGTTCTTGTGCCATGGCTAAAGAGATCTGGGACAAATTCAAAGAATTGTATTCCACTGACGAAGACTTGGAACATTCAATTCAAGCTCTCTTGTTGTCTGAATTTGGAGACTTTAAGCAGAAGCCTGAAGAGAAACTTGTTCAAGCCTTTGATCGCTTCAATCATCTTTTAAGTAAGATGATAAACTATGGGATTGAAAGGAAAGTTATCGAACAAAAGGTTACTTTCATGAATGGTCTTAGATCTGAATGGATGGCTGTTATATCTCTAGTTAAGGCTCATGAATAGTTCAAGTCGTATTCTCTGGCGAAACTAGTGGGTATTTTGAAATCCCATGAAAGTGCACTGTCTGAGGAAATGAATGTGGTTTCCAGTCTGGGTTCTTTAGCTCTTGTCTCTAAAGGAAAAAGATCGGATGAAGAAGAAGAGGAATTGGATCTTGCCAATTATGATCTAACCGGTGAAGAATATGCCATGATGGTGTGTAATCCCAGAAAATTCATTAAGAAGAAATTCCCAGCCAACAAGAACCGAAACTGGTAGGGTAGTTACAGCGTCGAAAAGGTCAAGGAGGAACCGAAGATGGGGTCAAAGTCTGAAGAGTCAAAGAAAGAAGCGAAAGTTGGAGGAGACTCAGGATTTGACTGCCATTACTGTGGAGGCAAGAACCATTTTGCAAAAGATTGTATGCTGAGAAAGAAAGAAGAAAAGATAAATGATGAAGATGAGGAAGCGAGCCTCCTGAGAAGACTGGAGGAAATCAAGAAAAGAAAGTCTGCTATTAACAATACTACTATGAACGCTTTAATTGTGCAGGATACAGACAACTGTGATGAATTTGGTGGTGTGGAATTTTGGTCCACAAATTCAGAGGATGAAGAAGTCAGGAAGGCCACTCATGGGAAGGTTATGCTGGCAAAAGAAGAACCTGTGACAGGAAGGTGCTTTATGGTAACCGAAGGTGTGTCTCAAATGAGAGGATATACAACCGACGGGGGAGTAGAAGGCGAGAAGGAGCGAGAGGATAGGTGTTTTGCTGCCAAACCTGTCAGTGCACAGATCAACAAAGAGACAATATTAAACTTCTTAAACAATGAAATGTGTTTTGTTTAATTGCTAAAAGACTCTATTTTAACAACACTTAGTTGCATCATGATTGTGAAATAGGAAAGAAGATACATCGCATGATTTTACCCTTCCTTGAGTTAAAGGAGGATGAAATCGATGCTGAAGCCTACAACTATGAAAGCGTTGTAACTTCTGACGAGGTTTCTCCAGCATATAAAATAGGTTTGGACAAAATTCAATCCTACATAAGTCCAAAGACCACAAGGACATGCTCAAAAATCTGTTAGACGAAAATGATAGATTGAAATTAAGAGCCGAAACCGTACAAAAATTTGACTCTTTGAATGCCAAATTACGTTCAGAAAATAAAATTGATGTTGAAAATGCATATGAACTTAATGAGGATGATGATCTGAGTGAAATCTCTATAGAGGATGTGGTGGATTGTTCAGAATTTGTGAAAATCGAACCTAAGTCACACAAAAACCTGATTTCTGAAAACTATGTTGAGTTTGCTCGCTCGTCTACTGATAAGACCAAAGTTCTCAAAGCTAAAGCTGCTGTGTACCAAAAGGTACAAACCACTCCAAATCAAGTCTACACGGTTTCGGGTGTCACTCCACAACAAACTGCAGAATTGACAGCTATGGTGGAAGAAGATAATGCTGGCGGATGTGACGAGTTCTTCTGGTTAGCCCCAATAGAGAAGGCTAATGAGACTAAGGGCTTATGTCAGAAGACCTCATGGAGAGTGAAAGGTAGATATATACCCGAACCATTAAATGAGCCTGCAAGATATGATGTGCCAAGCACTAGTGGAACCAAAACCTCATTGGGCGAACCTGTGCCAACCACTAGTGAAACATACTCGGCAAAAAGTGAGTGTTGTGCTCATGCTTCAAAAAGAAACGCCAACATCCACAAAAATCCAAACCAGGCGGCTGATCGAAAGCACCAAAGAAATCTGAGATAGAAGAAGAATCTCTCAGAAAGAAAACAGTTTTGGAAATCACAAAATCCTCACTTTATAAGGATAAACAGGAAGCACAAATCGCAAGAGGAATCAAGGAACCGAAAGGGGAGTTTCGGTCCCACGACCGAAATGAACCGAAAGAGTAGTTTCGGTCCTCAGAACAACACCAACCGAAAGGAGAGGTTCGGTCCCTTGACCGAAAGGATAGGTTCGGTCCTCGAAGAAATAGCAGCCGAAAGAGCAGTTTCGGTCCCCATCCATACAAGTCCAATCAGAAACACAGGGGATCCAAAGTCACTTCTGAATCCAACACTTCACATTCCAATTCTCGTCCTTCAATTGATTCAAAGGGAAAAGGAAAACTCTTTCCTGAAGATAACAATCTTCCAAATGAGAACCAAAAGAATGCTGATATCAACGCCACAAATTCCAATCCTACTAAATCAACCAAAATTAAAGTTTTCACCATAAAAAGAAAAGACGAAACAACTTTAGTTAAACGCACATACAAGGTTGATATTTCTCTTACTATTCCCTGTCCTGTAAAAGGCTCACAAGGACCAAAGAAACTTTGGGTTCCTAAATCTGCTTAATATTTTGCAGGTTATTCGTGACGAGCAGTTTGACGAAGAATGGTAGATTGATAGTGGTTGCTCACGTCACATGACTGGGAGGAAGGAAGAACTGAGGGAGTTAGGTCTCTCAAGGATGGTGGTATTGTGAAGTACGGCAACAACTCATTCGGTACTATCAAAGGCTATGGAATGATCACTAATCGTGAGTTCTCTATAAGAAAAGTGGCTTATGTTGAAGGGCTCCAACACAACTTTATCAGTGTATCACAGCTGGTAGTTGGCACTGGATTGAAAGTATCATTTGACGATGAAGGCTCAGAGATTGTCGAGAAGAATTCTAATAACGTTCTGCTGAAGTCAAAGCGAAAGGGGGGAATGTATCCTTTGTACCTCAACCCAATTCGAGGCAAACCAGCAGTTTGCTTACTCACAAAGGCTCACTCTGATGAAAGTTGGTTATGGCATCGAAGACTCTCTCATATGGATTTCAAGGATATCAACAAGCTGGTTTTGGGTGATCATGTTCGAGGTATTCCGGTTCAAAAATTTGATAGAGAACATCTATGTGCTGCCTGTGAAATGGGAAAGAAGAGTAGGCAAAGTCATCCTTCTATTATCAGTACTAAGGTGATAGAACCGTTGGAGCTGATACATATTGACTTGTGTGGTCCCTCGTCCATTGAAAGCATTGGGGGGGAACAAATATATTATGGTTATAGTGGACGATTTCTCTCGATTTACATGGGTATTTTTCCTGAAGCAAAAGTCTGAAGCCACGCCAAAGCTTAAGCTCTTTATAAAACATATAGAAACACAACTAAGAAAAGTCGTTCGTAATGTGAGAAGCGACAATGGCTTGGAATTCAGGAACACAGATTTTGAAGACTTTCTTGCTGAAAAGGGCACGAATCACAATTTCTCAGCCCCTTATACTCCACAGCAAAATTGTATCGTTCAAAGACGAAACTGATCTTTGTGTGAAGCAACTCGAATAATGCTATGCTTTGTATCTTTACCTCTGTATTTCTGGGCTGATGTAATTGCCGCTGCTTGTTATACTCAAAACAGATCATATTTGAACAAGCGATTCTCCATTACACCTTATGAGATTTTGAATAATCGTAAACCGAATGTGAAATTATTTCATGTGTTCAGTTCAAGATGCTTCATCTTCAATTCCCGAGAGAATCGAAATAAATTTGATGCTAAGGCTGTTGAAGGAATTTTCTTAGGCTACTCCTTGAACTCCAAGGTTTATAGAGTTCTCAATAAGCGCTCAAAGAAGATTGAAGAAACATATTATGTCACCTTTGACGATAGTTATGTTAAGAAGATGAAATCAATAGAAGGTGCAACGCAAGAGATCTTTCCAAAGAATGGTCAAGTTACGACCTCTATCTCAAATCTTTTCGAGCAATATTTGCTTCTGTTTGATGAGCCTCAAAAAGCGATTGACTCTGAATCTACTGCAAAAGACAACAAAGTTGACAATCTAAAACGAATCATCGACGACGCTGCTGAAAAGATGGTTGATGAACAATCCAAAGAAACCGAAAGGCCAGAAGCAAGTGAACCTTCAAGTGACCGTCCTAATGTCCACGGGGAGGGTCCAACTCCTCATCATGATCAAGGTTCATCGTTCCATGGGAGAACTTATCGTCTCATTCGTCAAGCTCTTCTGAAATTCCAATCAAAGGAGGTAATACCAATACAGGTACCGAACAGGAGTCATTCTTCGAGGGGGAGAACACCAACATCAATGATGATGACATTCTCTCTTAGTTAGAAGAAGAAATAAATGCCGAATTGGATCCCACTTACGATCCAAATTACCCACCACTTATCAAATGGACCAAAGATCATCCTCAAAGTCAAATTATCGGGGAATCTTCAGAAAAGGTGTTAACTCGATCTCAAATCAAAGCGAAACAAGCTGCACTCTTTTCTGAAGTAGAGTTTTGCATGTTCAACTCCTTTGCTTCCAAAGTTGAACCGAAGACCGTTAACTCAGCACTTGATCATTCAGACTGGGTTCAAGCCATGCAAGATAAGTTAAATAAGTTTGAAAGAAACAAAGTATGGCGTCTTATTCCAACTCCAAAGGATGCTTTGGTTGTCAGTCTCAAATGGGTATTCAGAAACATGATAGACAAGGAGGGGAATGTCATTCGTAACAAAGCAAGGCTGGTGGTCAAAGGATATTGTCAGGAAGAAGGCATCGATTATGAAGAGACCTTCGCTCCAGTTGCAAGATTAGATTCTGTGCGTATCTTTCTTGCCTATGCAGCTCACAAGAACTATGAAGTTAATCAGATGGACGTCAACTGTGCCTTTCTCAACCGGGAACTTGAAGAAACTGTGTATGTTGAGCAACCGCCAGGCTTCGTGAACGACAAGTATCCAGATCATTGTTATGTCCTTGACAAAGTTGTATATGGCCTAAAACAGGCTCCCAGAGCATGGTATGAAAATCTCACTCGTTTCTTAAAAATGTCTAAATTCAAACAACGTTCGGTTGACCCAACCTTCTTTCGCAAAAGAGAAGGTAACCACCTTATGATAGTCCAAATTTATGTTGATGACATCATCTGTGGCTCCACGAATCCTAGCTTAACAGTTGAATTCAGGAAGTTGATGGAAACTAAATTTGAGATGAGCTCAATGGGTCCAATTAACTTTTTCCTTGGATTAAACATTAGACAGGGGCCCGAAGGCATTTTTATAAATCACAAGGCATACACCAAGACTCTTGTAACACCGTAAAATTTAAAACAATTTTTCCCATTTGAAAAACACATTTTAACAAAACCATTCATTCATAAAATGTCATAACATCATGTTTTTATTTCACAAAGTGTCTCCCATGATCAAAATACATCCAATCCCATGTGTGTGTATGAATCAAGCCGACGCCTTCTCGCGGTCATCACTGGTACCTGAAACACATAACACTGAACACTGTAATCATAAGCTTAGTGAGTTCCCCAAAATACCACACTAATCACATAATAGCCACTCGAGGCTGTAACTCTGTTGACCCTCTGGTCAATGTGTCTCAGTGGGGTCCTCCTGCCCCAACTCTCTGTGGGCCCTCTGGCCCTAACTCTAGGGACCCGAAAGTCCCAACTTTGTAACTCTGAATCATGCATATCACATATGACAATAAATGACATCACATAATAACATGAAATCACACTGGCATATAACTCTATAATACTATGTCTCTTAACTCCATTACCACACTAGGTAAAGTATAGTGAGAACACTGACCTTGGGTATCTCGGTAAATCTCTGACTCGGTAAACGCTGGCCTAGCCTCCGCCTAATCATATGAAAATAACACTCTATTTAATATAACTCTCAAAGGCTAGACTATGTTCTCTTATGGAACTCTCACAAGGGTAAAAGACCATTTTACCCCTCTTATAATTCAAAGGCCCCACAATAGACCATACCCTAAAAGTCAGCCAAAAGTCAACTCTCCGGGTTACGCTGCGCGTACCAGATGTGTACGTTGAGCGTACCCAGCAGCATCTCAGAATCGGGGAGCGCCACCCCGTACGCGGCGCGTACTAGGGAGTACGCCCGACGTACTCCCCTGCTTCAACCCTTTTTCTCTTGAGGTCTTAAACAGTTAAGACCTACATCCATATTTTAGATCTTACCCCATCTAAGCCCATTAATCCATAAAGTTGATGACTTTAAGTCTTTGCATGGCTGAATAATTCACTAACTCCCAAAATGATCCAACCTTCAACTCTAGAAGGCTTAAAACACATGCATGACTCCAAAGTAACATCCAAGATGGGAACTTTATGGCTGTAAATCACTAGTAACACTGAAAAGGGACAGATGTCGGACCATGGAGCACTTTACACACATAAAGTCTCCACCTTTGGGGTTTTTAGCCCTAAAGAGGACACATACAACAACAACCAAAAGAAGAGGAAAGTTTTGAACTTTATACCTCCAAGTGTAGCCCTTTTCTCTGTAGATCTCAGATCCAAAATGGCACCTCAAGCTTTAGCCTCCAAGAACTCCCTTCCTTCTTCTTCACTAAGCCACTAAAGCACCAACAAGCTCAAATCAACAGTCTCACGCACTAAGAATGATGGGGCTCTCTTTTAGGGTTTCACTTACTGATATGGAGGCTAAGGAATGAGACATAACACCCTTTAAATAGTGCACAAGGAGGATTAGGGTTTTTGCACCTGGGCCGGCTACGCCCGACGTAACTCTAGGTACGCCCAACGTACCTTGGCGACTTCACGTCTAAATTAAGCAAGTGAGTACGCGCAGCGTACCCCTCTGGTACGCCCAACGTACTCACTTCCTACAAACCCTCCACTCAAGGACTAAACATGCCCAAACAATAAAGAACGAGGATGAAAGGAATATACCTGAATCTCGGGGTGTTACAATTCCCCCCACTAGAACTAAACTTCGCCCTCGAAGTCTCATTCCTCGAACAACTCTGGATGCTGCCCTCACATCTCCGACTCTGACTCCCAAGTCATCTCAGAACCCTTTCGATGTTGCCACTGAACCAAAACCAAAGGCACCTCCTTATTCCTCAAAACCTTGATCTTCCGATCTTTGATTGCCACCGGTCTCTCAGCATAATTCAGGGTCGCATCCACCTGAATATCCTCCAATGGTACCACTGTCGACTCATCGGCTATACACTTCCGCAATTGCGACACAAGGAAAGTGTCATGGATCTCACCTAACTCTGCAGGTAGCTCCAACCGGTAGGCTACCCTGCCTACCCTTGCAATCACCCGAAAAGGACCGATATAATGGGCCCCCAACTTGCCCCTCTTCCTGAATCGGATCACTCCTTTCCAAGGAGAGACCTTCAGGAGTGATGAGTTATGAATTAACTCTTTGATCGATTAGATCTTTGTAACAGGTAGGTGATGAACGTAAAACAGTAAACAAAACACAAGTATGAATCAAAATGTGTCGAATGATTAGATTACTCGATCCTCAGCAGAGCTCGACTAAGAACTTCCACTGTAGAGGATTCTAGGGTTACAAAATAAGAACAATGATATTCTGAACAATACTTTTCTAATCAATACTAATCATACTTTTTTAGAATGCATGCAAGAATCTATTTATATTAAACCCTACAAAACTCACGGATGGACAGGCCCATACCGAAGATAAACATGGACTAGCTAAGGAGCCCAATAGACGCAACACTATACTGACCCTAACAATCTCCCCCTTTGCGTCAATTTGGAGCGAGACTATCGTTTCTTCTTGCTTGGGCCAGCAGCAGGAGCCTTCTTTACTGTATCAAACAGACGTGTGATAAGTGGAAGGATTGTCTGTCTGAAGCGAATGTACCATTGAATCATATCATCAAAGTACTTGATATCATCCGCTGTGTTCTGCTTGCATTGATGGATGATCCCTAAAACGTGTTCCAAACAGGCAGTGGTGTAGAGATGTTTGTCTGCCAAGGCGAAAAGACATTTATGTCCTTCGTTCCTAGTAAACATGACAGAGTTTCTCTTTGGGCCAATCTTCCCCATCTGTATCATGTTGAGATCACTGGCAGAGCCAACAGGAGATATGGTGGGCTTCTTCTTGAATACGCTCGCTATCTCCTGATCCATCAGAGCAACTTCCATGACATAGTATACAAGCATCCTCTTAAAGTGGTCGATGATCGGACCATATTCAGCTTCGTTTGTAAGAAGGATGTTGTGCAAGATAATCCAGTCAAGGGGATTAAGGTTGGGAAGATCTACAAGTGAGATGGCATGTTCGGTCTTAGCAGATCCCCGTAGTACCTTGAACCGAACGTTGGTGAAGTTGCCTTCCCTGAACAGATTTAGGACCCGAACATTGATCATTTTTTGAGCGCTCCAAGTTTGGTATTAAGGTTGAGCTGCCCTCAGATAAAATTCAACTAAGTCCCGATCAACCTGTGGATGAGGATGGGGGAACTCAGCAATGTTTTCAAAGGCGTGAAAAACAAACGCCTTTTGGGTCAGTGGCATATCGAACTGAGATTCGACAGTGTTAGAACAATCTAAAGAGATCACAGGTTCTAGCCACAAGATACTTGGTGTTTCGATGGCTTCTTTAATCAGCTTCTCAAGAGTCCAAGGAGGAAAAAGAGTTTTCCTACTCTCGAGAAGGTCGTGGGCTTCTTTCTGTCTTCTTTCGGCTTCTTCAGCCTCTCTAGCCACACGAGCACTGATGTCCGCCTCTTTATTTCGACCCTGTCGCTTCAAAAGGTCGGCAATTGTCTCCTTATCATCTTCATCGCTCTCCTCAGCAATATTCTTGCCCTTGTCTTTTACACCGAAACCAGAGGCTTGGCCTACAGGAGGAGGTTCGGTTGCTGTTGATGTAGGAGGCGGTTGAGACATATTCAGTTTTTCTCCCCCTTGTTTCAGAATAGACACAAAATCAAGGATCCCTTCATGTTTGTTCAGTAGAGAGAGGGCGGGAGCAAGCTTCTCTGCAAGGTCACGCCTCACAGAATAATTGAGGATGTTTGAGATAGCTGAGTGGACATCCGAAACACACGATTTAACCACCTCTCTTTCAGATCGAAGAGAGTCAATCTCCTGTTGAGAGTCTGAGAGTTAAGTACTCTTGACCTTCAGAGCGGTAGTCTTCCTTGCGAGAGCATCCATGAGAGAGTTCTCAGCAGCTAAGTCTTCTTGAAGCTTAGAGAGACGCTCCTCAATGGTTGTTCTGAAAAGCTGAGTTGTCGTCAGAAATGGTTTGTCGAAGTGAAGCGAACGACTTCAGATCTGATGCGACTGAGTTAGCCAGCTGGTTGACAATGGCTTCCAACTTTGTTGAGGTGGCTTCAGCGGTTTCCTGGAAAGATTTTAACAAGGAAGAAGCATCAGTGAATAGTTTATCGACTTTTTTGGTCGCTGCCTCACATGCTTTGGTGGAGGCGTCTATGGCTGCAGTGGCGGAATCGATAGAAACTTGATGAGCTTTGGAGAAAGCCTCAACAATTTTCTTAATGGCAGCTTCAGAAATGGAGGACTGAGATGTGGAAGACGAGGCGATGAGCGAATCGATTTTGTCATGTAGCTCCTTGAGATGCTTCTTTGTGACCGGAGCATCGTCATCATCGTCACTCTGAACCTGAAACGGACTGTAATAGACCGAGTCAAAGGTCATGTCCTCCCCGCCAAGGAGTGGTTCGTCATCCTCTGATGCATGAGCAGGAGAAGATGGTGGTGGTGAAGCTAGAGGCTCGGTAGTAGTAGTAGTTTCGGGTTGGGTGGTATGTTCGGTTGTTGGTGTGGGTTCGGGTGCTGAGGTGGATGTTGGTGCGTCAGTATGAACCCCCGTATTCGCCATTCCGGTTTTGGGGTGTGATAGTTTGGTATCAAAGCATTGTTTATAGTGAATCGAGTATGTCAAACCATAAAAGATATACAACTATAAATACATTGGGATTAAAATACTCTGACTAAGAGTTTATACTTTTTAAATAATAAAATATTTAATTAAAGTATACATACCTAGATACTTACTATAGAACAATGTCATGATAGAATAGAACAAAAGTAATTTAGATGTTAGATACTACAGTCAAACCTGGGCAGTAATGTAATCATATCTGAAATCAACATAACATGATCAACTATATTTACTTGAGATACGATGAACATGTGATTGGGAGTGATAGTGGTGTTGCGACAAGTCTAAAACTTACCAAACTATACTTATACTATATACAGAAGAACGTTAGAACAAAACATAAAGTAAAATATTGTAGGAGTATTTTAGGCACTATTCATTCAAAGAACAAACTACATGAGAACAGAAGGCTATTGCTGATAGCTCTATGAGTACTAAGTGCATGTGTCACAGTTATATATATAATTAGGTTTCATAGACTTAGAATGTGTGGTCTAAGCTTTATTTCCTTTTCCTTGGTTGGATGTGGACTTAGAGTAGGATCATGTATTTGAAGGTATATTCAACTTAAGTAGTATATAACTGGTATGCATTATGTCCTCATAGAAGGAACCAGTAAAAGTCATATTAATTAGAATTACTTTAACAAGTAATCTGTAAGTTTCTCTTATAGAAACTTTTTAATTTGTTTATCGCTTTTGTTGGGATTATTATGTTGCGTCGTGGGCTCGGTCCTTAGCCCAGTTTTGATTGCTGGTATTGGGCCTGTCCAACCGTGCATGTTTTTGTTCTCGGATTTAGTATATAAGCTGCATGCATGCAGTCTTAGATGAAAATGATTTCATAATTTTTCTCTTTGAGTTTGTAAACCCTAGCTCGCCTCTACAACGGAAGTTCTTCATCGAGCTCTGCTGAGGCGTGACTTTATTGAATCATAAGCATACATTTGATTCCATTATGTGCTCATTCTCTTACTGTATTTGTCTTCTTTGATTTTCATATTCATACCTATGAAAGATCTAATCGATCTAGAATTTAATTCTCATCAATTGGTATCAGAGCAGGAGACTGTGTAATTCATACACATCTCTTCCGTCGAAGAAGTTATTAGGGTTCTTAATTCCGCATTGATTGATATTAATTGAGCCGTCATTCCATATTGACGTGTCTCATTAATTGTTGATCTAACCCTAACGATATATTACAAGTCTGATCTTTTACAGGTAATTGATCAAAAGTCATTACAATGTCCATGGATGATTCACAAACCAATCCAATCAACATCTCCAACAGCATTGGTTCTACGACAAGGATACCAATCTTGTATACACAAGACTATGAAGTTTGGATGCATCACTTTGAAGATTATGTGATTGGATCGGAGGATAATGGATACTTGATCTGGGAAGCAATCACTGTTGGCCCATTCGCTCACTCAAGCACCACTAAGATTGTCAAAACTCAGAAAGAGTACAATCAGCTTGTTAACGATGTCAAAGATATTCCTCAAGACGAGAAGGAAAAGTTTCAATGCAACATCAAGGCCCTAAGGATGATAAGGTTTGCGATGCAGTCAGATACATTTCGTTTGGTAAGTTCTTGTGCCATGGCTAAAGAGATCTGGGACAAATTCAAAGAATTATATTCCACTGACGAAGACTTGGAACATTCAATTCAAGCTCTCTTGTTGTCTGAATTTGGAGACTTTAAGCAGAAGCCTGAAGAGAAACTTGTTCAAGCCTTTGATCGCTTCAATCATCTTTTAAGTAAGATGATAAACCATGGGATTGAAAGGAAAGTTATCGAACAAAAGGTTACTTTCATGAATGGTCTTAGATCTGAATGGATGGCTGTTATATCTCTAGTTAAGGCTCATGAATAGTTCAAGTCGTATTCTCTGGCGAAACTAGTGGGTATTTTGAAATCCCATGAAAGTGCACTGTCTGAGGAAATTAATGTGGTTTCCAGTCTGGGTTCTTTAGCTCTTGTCTCTAAAGGAAAAAGATCGGATGAAGAAGAAGAGGAATTGGATCTTGCCAATTATGATCTAACCGGTGAAGAATATGCCATGATGGTGTGTAATCCCAGAAAATTCATTAAGAAGAAATTCCCAGCCAACAAGAACCGAAACTGGCAGGGTAGTTACAGCATCGAAAAGGTCAAGGAGGAACCGAAGATGGGGTCAAAGTCTGAAGAGTCAAAGAAAGAAGCGAAAGTTGGAGGAGACTCAGGATTTGACTGCCATTACTGTGGAGGCAAGAACCATTTTGCAAAAGATTGTATGCTGAGAAAGAAAGAAGAAAAGATAAATGATGAAGATGAGGAAGCGAGCCTCCTGAGAAGACTGGAGGAAATCAAGAAAAGAAAGTCTGCTATTAACAATACTACTATGAACGCTTTAATTGTGCAGGATACAGACAACTGTGATGAATTTGGTGGTGTGGAATTTTGGTCCACAAATTCAGAGGATGAAGAAGTCAGGAAGGCCACTCATGGGAAGGTTATGCTGGCAAAAGAAGAACCTGTGACAGGAAGGTGCTTTATGGTAACCGAAGGTGTGTCTCAAATGAGAGGATATACAACCGACGGGGGAGTAGAAGGCGAGAAGGAGCGAGAGGATAGGTGTTTTGCTGCCAAACCTGTCAGTGCACAGATCAACGAATGTGATGAGTTGGTCAAGAAGGTACAAAATATTCTTGCTTCTCTAAAAATACTTGTTACTGACTATGAAAAGGAATTAAATAACTTAAAATCTAAATTTTCAAGCATAAGTAGCAGTCTCACCCAAACCCGTGTCACAAATTCTAACGTAACTAATCAAATTAGCAGGATTCCATCAAAGAGTGAGGAAAGGAGGATGTTGATCGAGCAAAAGGAGGAGTTAATTAGATCTAAGGATGATTCAATTTATTTGCAAAGAGACAATCTTAAACTTCTTAAACAATGAAATGTGTTTTGTTTAATTGCTAAAAGACTCTATTTTAACATCACTTAGTTGCATCATGATTGTGAAATAGGAAAGAAGATACATCGCATGATTTTACCCTTCCTTGAGTTAAAGGAGGATGAAATCGATGTTGAAGCCTACAACTATGAAAGCGTTGTAACTTCTGACGAGGTTTCTCCTGCATATAAAATAGGTTTGGACAAAATTCAATCCTACATAAGTCCAAAGACCACAAGGACATGCTCAAAAATCTGTTAGACGAAAATGATAGATTGAAATTAAGAGCCGAAACCGTACAAAAATTTGACTCTTTGAATGCCAAATTACGTTCAGAAAATAAAATTGATGTTGAAAATGCATATGAACTTAATGAGGATGATGATCTGAGTGAAATCTCTATAGAGGATGTGGTGGATTGTTCAGAATTTGTGAAAATCGAACCTAAGTCACACAAAAACCTGATTTCTGAAAACTATGTTGAGTTTGCTCGCTCGTCTACTGATAAGACCAAAGTTCTCAAAGCTAAAGCTGTTGTGTACCAAAAGGTACAAACCACTCCAAATCAAGTCTACACGGTTTCGGGTGTCACTCCACAACAAACTGCAGAATTGACAGCTATGGTGGAAGAAGATAATGCTGGGGGATGTGACGAGTTCTTCTGGTTAGCCCCAATAGAGAAGGCTAATGAGACTAAGGGCTTATCTCAGAAGACCTCATGGAGAGTGAAAGGTAGATATATACCCGAACCATTAAATGAGCCTGCAAGATATGATGTGCCAAGCACTAGTGGAACCAAAACCTCATTGGGCGAACCGGTGCCAACCACTAGTGAAACATACTCGGCAAAAAGTGAGTGTTGTGCTCATGCTTCAAAAAGAAACGCCAACATCCACAAAAATCCAAACCAGGCGGCTGATCGAAAGCACCAAAGAAATCTGAGATAGAAGAAGAATCTCTCAGAAAGAAAACAATTTTGGAAATCACAAAATCCTCACTTTATAAGGATAAACAGGAAGCACAAATCGCAAGAGGAATCAAGGAACCGAAAGGGGAGTTTCGGTCCCACGACCGAAATGAACCGAAAGAGTAGTTTCGGTCCTCAGAACAACAGCAACCGAAAGGAGAGGTTCGGTCCCTTGACCGAAAGGATAGGTTCGGTCCTCGAAGAAATAGCAGCCGAAAGAGCAGTTTCGGTCCCCATCCATACAAGTCCAATCAGAAACACAGGGGATCCAAAGTCACTTCTGAATCCAACACTTCACATTCCAATTCTCGTCCTTCAATTGATTCAAAGGGAAAAGGAAAACTCTTTCCTGAAGATAACAATCTTCCAAATGAGAACCAAAAGAATGCTGATATCAACGCCACAAATTCCAATCCTACTAAATCAACCAAAATTAAAGTTTTCACCATAAAAAGAAAAGACGAAACAACTTTAGTTAAACGCACATACAAGGTTGATATTTCTCTTACTATTCCCTGTCCTGTAAAAGGCTCACAAGGACCAAAGAAACTTTGGGTTCCTAAATCTGCTTAATATTTTGCAGGTTATTCGTGACGAGCAATTTGACGAAGAATGGTAGATTGATAGTGGTTGCTCACGTCACATGACTGGGAGGAAGGAAGAACTGAGGGAGTTAGGTCTCTCAAGGATGGTGGTATTGTGAAGTACGGCAACAACTCATTCGGTACTATCAAAGGCTATGGAATGATCACTAATCGTGAGTTCTCTATAAGAAAAGTGGCTTATGTTGAAGGGCTCCAACACAACTTTATCAGTGTATCACAGCTGGTAGTTGGCACTGGATTGAAAGTATCATTTGACGATGAAGGCTCAGAGATTGTCGAGAAGAATTCTAATAACGTTCTGCTGAAGTCAAAGCGAAAGGGGGGAATGTATCCTTTGTACCTCAACCCAATTCGAGGCAAACCAGCAGTTTGCTTACTCACAAAGGCTCACTCTGATGAAAGTTGGTTATGGCATCGAAGACTCTCTCATATGGATTTCAAGGATATCAACAAGCTGGTTTTGGGTGATCATGTTCGAGGTATTCCGGTTCAAAAATTTGATAGAGAACATCTATGTGCTGCCTGTGAAATGGGAAAGAAGAGTAGGCAAAGTCATCCTTCTATTATCAGTACTAAGGTGATAGAACCGTTGGAGCTGATACATATTGACTTGTGTGGTCCCTCGTCCATTGAAAGCATTGGGGGGGAACAAATATATTATGGTTATAGTGGACGATTTCTCTCGATTTACATGGGTATTTTTCCTGAAGCAAAAGTCTAAAGCCACGCCAAAGCTTAAGCTCTTTATAAAACATATAGAAACACAACTAAGAAAAGTCGTTCGTAATGTGAGAAGCGACAATGGCTTGGAATTCAGGAACACAGATTTTGAAGACTTTCTTGCTGAAAAGGGCACGAATCACAATTTCTCAGCCCCTTATACTCCACAGCAAAATTGTATCGTTCAAAGACGAAACTGATCTTTGTGTGAAGCAGCTCGAATAATGCTATGCTTTGTATCTTTACCTCTGTATTTCTGGGCTGATGTAATTGCCGCTGCTTGTTATACTCAAAACAGATCATATTTGAACAAGCGATTCTCCATTACACCTTATGAGATTTTGAATAATCGTAAACCGAATGTGAAATTCTTTCATGTGTTCAGTTCAAGATGCTTCATCTTCAATTCCCGAGAGAATCGAAATAAATTTGATGCTAAGGCTGTTGAAGGAATTTTCTTAGGCTACTCCTTGAACTCCAAGGTGTATAGAGTTCTCAATAAGCGCTCAAAGAAGATTGAAGAAACATATTATGTCACCTTTGACGATAGTTATGTTAAGAAGATGAAATCAATAGAAGGTGCAACGCAAGAGATCTTTCCAAAGAATGGTCAAGTTACGACCTCTATCTCAAATCTTTTCGAGCAATATTTGCTTCTGTTTGATGAGCCTCAAAAAGCGATTGACTCTGAATCTACTGCAAAAGACAACAAAGTTGACAATCTAAAACGAATTATCGACGACGCTGCTCAAAAGATGGTTGATGAACAATCCAAAGAAACCGAAAGGCCAGAAGCAAGTGAACCTTCAAGTGACCGTCCTAATGTCCACGGGGAGGGTCCAACTCCTCATCATGATCAAGGTTCATCGTTCCATGGGAGAACTTATCGTCTCATTCGTCAAGCTCTTCTGAAATTCCAATCAAAAGAGGTAATACCAATACAGGTACTGAACAGGAGTCATTCTTCGAGGGGGAGAACACCAACATCAATGATGATGACATTCTCTCTTAGTTAGAAGAAGAAATAAATGCCGAATTGGATCCCACTTACGATCCAAATTACCCACCACTTATCAAATGGACCAAAGATCATCCTCAAAGTCAAATTATCGGGGAATCTTCAGAAAAGGTGTTAACTCGATCTCAAATCAAAGCGAAACAAGCTACACTCTTTTCTGAAGTAGAGTTTTGCATGTTCAACTCCTTTGCTTCCAAAGTTGAACCGAAGACCGTTAACTCAGCACTTGATCATTCAGACTGGGTTCAAGCCATGCAAGATAAGTTAAATAAGTTTGAAAGAAACAAAGTATGGCGTCTTATTCCAACTCCAAAGGATGCTTTGGTTGTCAGTCTCAAATGGGTATTCAGAAACATGATAGACAAGGAGGGGAATGTCATTCGTAACAAAGCAAGGCTGGTGGTCAAAGGATATTGTCAGGAAGAAGGCATCGATTATGAAGAGACCTTCGCTCCAGTTGCAAGATTAGATTCTGTGCATATCTTTCTTGCCTATGCAGCTCACAAGAACTATGAAGTTAATCAGATGGACGTCAACTGTGCCTTTCTCAACCGGGAACTTGAAGAAACTGTGTATGTTGAGCAACCGCCAGGCTTCGTGAACGACAAGTATCCATATCATTGTTATGTCCTTGACAAAGTTGTATATGGCCTAAAACAGGCTCCCATAGCATGGTATGAAAATCTCACTCGTTTCTTAAAAATGTCTAAATTCAAACAACGTTCGGTTGACCCAACCTTCTTTCGCAAGAGAGAAGGTAACCACCTTATGATAGTCCAAATTTATGTTGATGACATCATCTGTGGCTCCACGAATCCTAGCTTAACAGTTGAATTCAGGAAGTTGATGGAAACTAAATTTGAGATGAGCTCAATGGGTCCAATTAACTTTTTCCTTGGATTAAACATTAGACAGGGGCCCGAAGGCATTTTTATAAATCACAAGGCATACACCAAGACTCTTGTAACACCGTAAAATTTAAAACAATTTTTCCCATTTGAAAAACACATTTTAACAAAACCATTCATTCATAAAATGTCATAACATCATGTTTTTATTTCACAAAGTGTCTCCCATGATCAAAATACATCCAATCCCATGTGTGTGTATGAATCAAGCCGACGCCTTCTCGCGGTCATCACTGGTACCTGAAACACATAACACTGAACACTGTAATCATAAGATTAGTGAGTTCCCCAAAATACCACACTAATCACATAATAGCCACTCGAGGCTGTAACTCTGTTGACCCTCTGGTCAATGTGTCTCAGTGGGGTCCTCCTGCCCCAACTCTCTGTGGGCCCTCTGGCCCTAACTCTAGGGACCCGAAAGTCCCAACTCTGTAACTCTGAATCATGCATATCACATATGACAATAAATGACATCACATAATAACATGAAATCACACTGGCATATAACTCTATAATACTATGTCTCTTAACTCTATTACCACACTAGGTAAAGTATAGTGAGAACACTGACCTTGGGTATCTCGGTAAATCTCTGACTCGGTAAACGCTGGCCTAGCCTCCGCCTAATCATATGAAAATAACACTCTATTTAATATAACTCTCAAAGGCTAGACTATGTTCTCTTATGGAACTCTCACAAGGGTAAAAGACCATTTTACCCCTCTTATAATTCAAAGGCCCCACAATAGACCATACCCTAAAAGTCAGCCAAAAGTCAACTCTCCGGGTTACGCTGCGCGTACCAGATGTGTACGTTGAGCGTACCCAGCAGCATCTCAGAATCGGGGAGCGCCACCCAGTACGCGGCGCGTACTAGGGAGTACGCCCGACGTACTCCCCTGCTTCAACCCTTTTTCTCTTGAGGTCTTAAACAGTTAAGACCTACATCCATATTTTAGATCTTACCCCATCTAAGCCCATTAATCCATAAAGTTGATGACTTTAAGTCTTTGCATGGCTGAATAAGTCACTAACTCCCAAAATGATCCAACCTTCAACTCTAGAAGGCTTAAAACACATGCATGACTCCAAAGTAACATCCAAGATGGGAACTTTATGGCTGTAAATCACTAGTAACACTGAAAAGGGACAGATGTCGGACCATGGAGCACTTTACACACATAAAGTCTCCACCTTTGGGGTTTTTAGCCCTAAAGAGGACACATACAACAACAACCAAAAGAAGAGGAAAGTTTTGAACTTTATACCTCCAAGTGTAGCCCTTTTCTCTGTAGATCTCAGATCCAAAATGGCACCTCAAGCTTTAGCCTCCAATAACTCCCTTCCTTCTTCTTCACTAAGCCACTAAAGCACCAACAAGCTCAAATCAACAGTCTCACGCACTAAGAATGATGGGGCTCTCTTTTAGGGTTTCACTTACTGATATGGAGGCTAAGGAATGAGACATAACACCCTTTAAATAGTGCACAAGGAGGATTAGGGTTTTTGCACCTGGGCCGGCTACGCCCGACGTAACTCTAGGTACGCCCAACGTACCTTGGCGACTCCACGTCTAAATTAAGCGCGTGAGTACGCGCAGCGTACCCCTCTGGTACGCCCAACGTACTCACTTGCTACAAACCCTCCACTCAAGGACTAAACATGCCCAAACAATAAAGAACGAGGATGAAAGGAATATACCTGAATCTCGGGGTGTTACAATTCCCCCCACTAGAACTAAACTTCGCCCTCGAAGTCTCATTCCTCGAACAACTCTGGATGCTGCCCTCACATCTCCGACTCTGACTCCCAAGTCATCTCAGACCCCTTTCGATGTTGCCACTGAGCCAAAACCAAAGGCACCTCCTTATTCCTCAAAACCTTGATCTTCCGATCTTTGATTGCCACCGGTCTCTCAGCATAATTCAGGGTCGCATCCACCTGAATATCCTCCAATGGTACCACTGTCGACTCATCGGCTATACACTTCCGCAATTGCGACACAAGGAAAGTGTCATGGATCTCACCTAACTCTGCAGGTAGCTCCAACCGGTAGGCTACCCTGCCTACCCTTGCAATCACCCGAAAAGGACCGATATAATGGGGCCCCAACTTGCCCCTCTTCCTGAATCGGATCACTCCTTTCCAAGGAGAGACCTTCAGGAGTGATGAGTTATGAATTAACTCTTTGATCGATTAGATCTTTGTAACAGGTAGGTGATGAACGTAAAACAGTAAACAAAACACAAGTATGAATCAAAATGTGTCGAATGATTAGATTACTCGATCCTCAGCAGAGCTCGACTAAGAACTTCCACTGTAGAGGATTCTAGGGTTACAAAATAAGAACAATGATATTCTGAACAATACTTTTCTAATCAATACTAATCATACTTTTTTAGAATGCATGCAAGAATCTATTTATATTAAACCCTACAAAACTCACGGATGGACAGGCCCATACCGAAGATAAACATGGACTAGCTAACGAGCCCAATAGACGCAACACTATACTGACCCTAACAATCTCCCCCTTTGCGTCAATTTGGAGTGAGACTATCGTTTCTTCTTGCTTGGGCCAGCAGCAGGAGCCTTCTTTATTGTATCAAACAGACGTGTGATAAGTGCAAGGATTGTCTGTCTGAAGCGAATGTACCATTGAATCATATCATCAAAGTACTTGATATCATCCGTTGTGTTCTGCTTGCATTGATGGATGATCCCTAAAACGTGTTCCAAACAGGCAGTGGTGTAGAGATGTTTGTCTGCCAAGGCGAAAAGACATTTATGTCCTTCGTTCCTAGTAAACATGACGGAGTTTCTCTTTGGGCCAATCTTCCCCATCTGTATCATGTTGAGATCACTGGCAGAGCCAACAGGAGATATGGTGGGCTTCTTCTTGAATATGCTCGCTATCTCCTGATCCATCAGAGCAACTTCCATGACATAGTATACAAGCATCCTCTTAAAGTGGTCGATGATCGGACCATATTCAGCTTCGTTTGTAAGAAGGATGTTGTGCAAGATAATCCAGTCATGGGGATTAAGGTTGGGAAGATCTACAAGTGAGATGGCATGTTCAGTCTTGGCAGATCCCCGTAGTACCTTGAACCGAACGTTGGTGAAGTTTCCTTCCCTGAACAGATTTAGGACCCGAACATTGATCATTTTTTGAGCGCTCCAAGTTTGGTATTGAGGTTGAGCTGCCCTCAGATAAAATTCAACTAAGTCCCGATCAACCTGTGGATGAGGATGGGGGAACTCAGCAATGTTTTCAAAGGCGTGAAAAACAAACGCCTTTTGGGTCAGTGGCATATCGAACTGAGATTCGACAGTGTTAGAACAATCTAAAGAGATCACAGGTTCTAGCCACAAGATACTTGGTGTTTCGATGGCTTCTTTAATCAGCTTCTCAAGACTCCAAGGAGGAAAAAGATTTTTCCTACTCTCAAGAAGGTCGTGGGCTTCTTTCTGTCTTCTTTCGGCTTCTTCAGCCTCTCTAGCCACACGATCACTGATGTCCGCCTCTTTATTTCGACCCTGTCGCTTCAAAAGGTCGGCAATTGTCTCCTTATCATCTTCATCGCTCTCCTCAGCAATATTCTTGCCCTTGTCTTTTACACCGAAACCAGAGGCTTGGCCTATAGGAGGAGGTTCGGTTGCTGTTGATGTAGGAGGCGGTTGAGACATATTCAGTTTTTCTCCCCCTTGTTTCAGAATAGACACGAAATCAAGGATCCCTTCATGTTTGTTCAGTAGAGAGAGGGCAGGAGCAAGCTTCTCTGCAAGGTCACGCCTCACAGAATAATTGAGGATCGGGTCATGTGCTTCAAGGATGTTTGAGATAGCTGAGTGGACATCCGAAACACACGATTTAACCACCTCTCTTTCAGATCGAAGAGAGTCAATCTCCTGTTGAGAGTCTGAGAGTTGAGTACTCTTGACCTTCAGAGCGGTAGTCTTCCTTGCGAGAGCATCCATGAGAGAGTTCTCAGCAGCTAAGTCTTCTTGAAGCTTAGAGAGACGCTCCTCAATGGTTGTTCTGAAACCTGAGTTGTCGTCAGAAATGGTTTGTCGAAGTGAAGCGAACGACTTCAGATCTGATGCGACTGAGTTAGCCAGCTGGTTGACAATGGCTTCCAACTTTGTTGAGGTGGCTTCAGCGGTTTCCTGGAAAGATTTTAACAAGGAAGAAGCATCAGTGAATAGTTTATCGACTTTTTCGGTCGCTGCCTCACATGCTTTGGTGGAGGCGTCTATAGCTGCAGTGGCGGAATCGATAGAAACTTGATGAGCTTTGGAGAAAGCCTCAACAATTTTCTTAATGGCAGCTTCAGAAATGGAGGACTGAGATGTGGAAGACGAGGCGATGAGCGAATCGATTTTGTCATGTAGCTCCTTGAGATGCTTCTTTGTGACCGGAGCATCGTCATCATCGTCACTCTGAACCTGAAACGGACTGTAATAGACCGAGTCAAAGGTCATGTCCTCCCCGCCAAAGAGTGGTTCGTCATCCTCTGATGCATGAGCAGGAGAAGATGGTGGTGGTGAAGCTGGAGGCTCGGTAGTAGTAGTAGTTTCGGGTTGGGTGGTGTGTTCGGTTGTTGGTGTGGGCTCGGGTGCTGAGGTGGATGTTGGTGCGTCAGTATGAACCCCCGTATCAGATACGTTGGTTCTAACATCTGCAGTGGTGGTGGTGGTTGCTTCGGTAAATATAGGTGGGGATACTGGGATGGAGGTAGGTGGTATTTGAGTGGTGGAGGTAATGGGGGGAATAGAAATAGGAATGGTAACTGGTGGAGTGGAGATAGGAGAAGTAGAGAAGTGAACTTCAGGGGTTAGAGATCTTGGTGGAGTATTACCACGAGGAGAGCCTTCAGAAGCAAAACTCTCTTCCTCAGATTCGCTTGAGGATGAAGCGATAATCAGTTTTCGCATCGGTTGGGTTTTTCTCCTCTTCTGTGGTGCAGATTGAGCAGCCTTAGTGGTTTTCCTTTTCTTGGGAGATGAGCCTTTTGCTCCCTTTGCAACCTGCTTGCCCTTATCAACTTTCTTTCCTCTGGGGGCAGGCTTGTCAGCATCATGAATCGACTTCAGCATTTCCGGAGTAAGGTCTCTCGGACCAGATCGTCGGAACTCCTTGTACGTTTGAATGATCTGGTTGTCGGCAGGAACATCACCATACATTGTTTCAGGGATAGACCCGTTGAAGGAAAATTTTGATGCATCAGAAGACATTGGAGCACCAGCGACAATGGGGACGTGGTACTTGTCCATCACCCATTTCGTGACAATAGTCTAGAACCTGGCATAAGAGATCTCTGAGTGTCGAGAGGTGGAAGAGAGACTCTGAATGAGTTGTTGCCATAGGACCGACCCGTAGTCCATGTTGATGCCATTGTAGATCCCGTACATGATTGATAGGAACAGACGACTTGCCCCATCGGATCCAGCATTTCTTTCAGATAAGCCCTTGAAAAGCATAGTGAACATCCCATTCCACTGAGGGGGCAGACATGATTTCTTGAATTTCGTGACCGTGGTGAGCACCTCAGTGTACCCCATGTTGTAGAACATGTTGAACAGATGACCCATCAGAATGGTTTCAAGATTAACCCTTGAAGAATCAGGTTCAAACCCTAACAATGTACAAAACCTTTGCTTGGAAATCGACGCCTTGTGCTCGAAGACATCGAAGAAAATCCTATCGACGACCTTGTCGTAGTGAGCCGTGGCAAAAATCTGTGACAGGAACTCCATTGGAACAGCTTCAGCCCTGGTAAGAGCAGGAGAAATTGGCGAGAACTTCAGGCATTCAATGATGGGAAACATGAAAGCGTCATATGCCTGAGGAGTAAGATCAATGATCAAACTCTGTTGAGGACGAATAGGCAAGATGTGAGAGGTCGCGTGAACTGATGAAGAATCCGCCATTGTTGCGATGAAGGTGGGAGAGATGATGAACAGTAGAGTTTGGAGGAATTTCGTGCTCTCTGGAAATATAGGTGCAGTAAAGAGGTAAATGATGGTTTACATTGCCTTTTATACTGTGGGTCGAGGAGAGAGAAGAATCTTTCCCAAATCTTCGATTGAAAAACGAAGGGTTTTTCGGAGGCGACTGACACGTGACAGTTGGGGTTGCCGATGATCACACAGGAGAGAGAGTGTCAGTCCCTAATCACACGCCTTCCCATCAGGAGCCATTAGGAGATGAAACGGTTCCTATTCACACGCTTTTCCTTCATGTGCCGTTTGAAATTAAATCGATTAGACTCCCGCCTGAGTCACCATGTCATCATCTTATTCCTTTAGAGTTTAACGGCATCTTTTAAAGTGAAATCCCCACGTGGATCAATATTAACCACAACCTTTTTATAACAACCAATCCAATTAAAATGCCTTGGAGTTAATGAAACCAGAATTTTGAAAAATCTAAAAGATTTTCGTGCTAAGTGTGTAAAAGAAAAAGAAATAAAGCAACACGTTTGAGGGATTATGTGATGTCAATAAAGACACGAAATAATTGATCCCGAGCACGAATCTCTTCCTTCGAAGTCAAGAGAGATTTTAAAGTGTTTGTGTGGTGTCCCGTTGAATAACGATCAGACACTTATTAAGAAGTGTTGAAAGTTTTTTTTTTTAAATAGGCTTATGTGGGTGGCTTTCGCTTCGATTCATAATTCATGATCTTCATATAAGATAGAAATTGAATGAATTACTTGTGAGACCAGTGTAGTCTGTTGAACAAGTAGGTTGGAGATAATTTAAGTGGCAAGATAAACTAAGATATGTGAAATCTCAAAAAAAAAATTAAAATTGGATCCCAAGGGAAGAAATGTTATTGGATTTAAAAATTTCATAGGAATCACTCAAAACAAAAATAGAGATTTCATGTGGTACCCCCATGGATAAGTCTGTCAATTCATTAGTGAAAGCTAGAGCTAGTTAATTGTTCACCGTCAATGCATAGTAGGTATTGAATTGTGGGTTTCACTTAGCACGTAGTGACATGAAGCTAAGATCATGAACACAGAAATTGTGTAACCATAAACCTCAGTGGTAATGTATGAGAGTCTCAAGGGTTACATTTGTGAAGCGAATGTGATGGAGAATAGTGATGTAGATGGTGTAAAGAGACCAAAGTACATCTGCTGTGAAAAATAATGACTAAGCAGAAAACTCTTATCTCATGTGAGAAGAGAGTTAGGTAGCTGATGATTAGAATAAATATGAGAGCCTAATAGGGAAGACAAGGTTTGTTTGTACCAAGTTAGTAAGACTTTTATTCAGAATCAGGTGAGGCTTTGGACACATACAGCAGCATGCTTCTAGGGACACTTAGCTAGTGAAATAATTTACCCACAAAAAGACATACAAAAAGATAAAAGCCAAAATAAAAAAAAATATATTTTTGGAGTTTTTGAATTTACGAAAGAAAAAAAATATTTTTGGAATTTTTGATCGAAATAAATAAAAACAATGAATACAAAAAAATGTTGGAACCGAATCCGAGCGTTCGGTCTATTTCGGTTGAGAAAAATTTGGAACCGAACCCGAGCGTTCGGTCTATTTTGGGTGAGAAAATTCTTGAAACCGAACCCGAACGTTCGGTCCATTTCGGTTGCCAAAAAATAAAAAAGAAAAGAACTTTGACAACAAGATAAATGAATTTGGAAAAATAATACAAAAGATTTACAACCAAGGAAACTACCTTTGAGTAATAAGCAAAGATCAGATGATACAACCAAACCCGAGCGTTCGGTCTATTTCAGTACACCAGAGCAAGACCCGAACCTAAGCGTTCGGTCCATTTCGGCATACAAGAGACCCGAACCCGAATGTTCGGTCTATTTCGCTTCTTACTTGTGATCTTGAGAGGTAATTTTTTGTACTGACTCCGATTCCATCATTCCTAGCCCTTGTAGAATTTTGTTGAAAGAAGCTTCTGGAAGAGCTTTGGTGAACATGTCAGCCAGTTGATCAGTGGTTCGAACAAAATGAATTTCGACGTTCCCATCTTCCACATGATCCTTAATGAAGTGATACCTCAGTGTTATGTGCTTGGTCTTGGAGTGTTGCACAGGGTTATGACAGATCCTAATTGCACTCTCAGAGTCGCAATATAGTGGGATCTTTTTCATATTGAGTCCATAGTCCCTAAGTTGGCTTTGGATCCAAATCACTTGAGATGTACATGAGGCAGCTGCGATGTATTCTGCTTTAGCTGTAGACAGAGATACACAAGTCTGTTTCTTTGATTGCCAGCTAACCAACTTCCCGTCAAGGAATTGGCATCCTCCAGTGGTGCTTTTCCTGTCTGGCCCACAACCTCCAAGGTCTGCATCTGAGTAGGCTTGAACGAAGAAACCTGAGTTTGATGGATACCATAAGCCGAGAGAGGTAGTTCGTTTTAGATACCGGAGTATGTTCTTCACTGCAAGCATATGAGGTTCACGAGGATTCGCCTGAAATCTAGCACAGTAACAAACAAAAAACATTATATTAGGCCTGCTAGCAGTAAGGTACATTAAAGAACCGATCATCTGGCGATATAGCGTAATATCGACTGCTGGTTTATCCAAGGATGGAGTGAGCTTGGTGCCAAACGCCATTGGAACTTTAACCTTTGAGTCTCCCATCATGCCGAATTTAGCAAGGAGAGTCTTGGTGTAGGCTTCCCGGTTAATAAAGATGCCTTCGGGTCCCTGTCTAATATTTAAACCAAGGAAAAAGTTAATTGGACCCATTGAGCTCATTTCAAATTTAGTCTCCATCAGCTTTCTGAATTCTGCTGTTAAGCTAGGATTCGTTGAGCCAAAGATGATATCATCGACAAAGATTTGCACAATCATAAGTTGGTTACCTTCCTTCTTACGAAAGAAGGTTGGGTCAACCGAACCTTGTTTGAATTTGTACATCTTTAAAAACTTGGTTAGCATTTCATACCAGGCCCGAGGTGCTTGTTTCAGCCCATAAACCGCTTTGTCCAGAATATAGCAGTGATTGGGGTACTTTTCATTGACGAATCCCGGAGGTTGCTCCACGTACCCCGTTTCTTCAAGTTCTCCATTTAGAAATGCGCACTTTACGTCCATTTGGTAGACCTCAAAGTTCTTGTGTGCAGCATAGTCAAGGAATATTCGAACAGATTCCAGCCTAGCTACAGGAGCAAAAGTTTCTTCATAATCGATTCCTTCCTCCTGGCAGTATCCTTTCACCACTAGACGGGCTTTGTTTCTTATTACATTGCCTTCCTTGTCCATTTTATTTCTGAAGACCCATTTGAGACCAACAACCGAGACATCTTTAGGAGTTGGAATGAGGCGCCAAACCTTATTTCTTTCGAACTCATTAAGTTCGTGTTGCATAGCTTGAACCCAATCAGAATGATCAAGAGCAGTGTTTACTGTCTTAGGTTCAACTTTTGAGACGAAAGAGTTAAACATCCAGAACTCTACTTTTGAGAATAAAGAAGTTTGTTTTGCCTTCAGTTGAGATCGGGTGAAGACCTTTTCAGAGACATTACCCACAACCTATGAAACAGGATGATCTCTAGTCTATTTGACAAGAGGAGGGTAATTTGGATCATAGGATGGATCCAATTCAGCATTTACCATCTCTTCTAATTCAGATTGACTGTCATCGTCATAAAACATATCGGCATTCTCCCCCTCGACTGATGAGCTTTCAGGTGTGTCTTGTCCTTCCGGTGCTACACGAGTTTCGGGTGCATTTGAGCTTTTGGGAGCTACAGTACCTTCGGGTGCAGTAGAGCTTTTGGGAGCTACAGTACCTTCGGGTGCAATAAAGCTTTCGGGTGCAGCTGGAGAAGAGTTGTCCCCCTCAACTTGTGAACTCGGCAGTTTTGAAGAAGATGGATTCTCCCCCTCAACTGAAGCACCGTGCTGAGAAGGTCCATTTGGAACTGATTCTCCTTCACCCAGTCGTTTGGCAGCGTCATCGACGATTTGCTTCAGATGGTCAACTTTCTTGTCTGCTGCATTGGCTTCTGAGAGAGTAGCCTTCTCTGGTTCATCGAATAACTCCACAAACTGCTCAAACAAATTTGCAATCGAGGCTGTGAGTTGGCCTGTTTGAGAGAAAATTTCTCCAACTGTTTCTTCCGTGGCCTTCAGCTTCTTGACGTAGCAGTCGTCGAAAGTCACATAATACGTTTCTTCAATCTTCCTCGAACGCTTGTTTAAAACCCGGTATGCTTTTGAAGTAAGAGAGTATCCGAGAAAAATCCCTTCATCGGCTTTAACATCGAACTTGTTACGATGTTAAAGATCGGTTTCGTCTTTCGACAATCCCGTTTTGTTGAGGGGTGTAGGGGGCTGTGAAGTTGTGACTGGTTCCTTTTTTTGCTAAAAAGTCTTCAAATTCTTTATTCTTGAACTCCAGCCCATTGTCGCTTCTGATGTTGCGAACGACTTTCCTCAGTTGCACTTCAACCTGCTTAATACACATCTTTAGCTTGAGAGTTGCCTCAGATTTGTGCTTCAGAAAGAACACCCATGTAAAACGTGAAAAGTCATCAACAATAACAAGAATATACTTGCTACCGCCAATGCTTTCGATAGAAGATGGACCACACAAGTCAATGTGAATTAACTCAAGTGGTTCAACGACTTTGGTGTTTATGATGGATTGTTGATATCCTTGAAGTTGAGATGAGAGAGTCTTCGGTGCCACAGCCAGCTTTCGTCAGAATGTGCTTTGGATAATAGACAGATAGCTGGATTTCCTTTGATGGTTTTGAGATTGAGAGGAAACATTTCGCCTTTGCGCTCCGATTTGAGAATTACTCTTTTTGTTTTCTTCTCTATTATTTCCGAACCCTCATCATCAAACGAAACTTTAAGACCGGTACCTCCAACAAGCTGAGATACACTGATGAGGTTATGCTGTAGTCCTTCAACATATTCAACCTTTCTAATCGTGAAGTCTCCATTTGTTATCATCCCATAATCTTTAATCGTGCCATATGAGTTGTTCCCGAACTTGACATCCCGCCGTTTGAAAGAGATCGAAATTCCCTCAGCTCTTCCTTCCTTCCTGTCATGTGACGTGAGCAGCCACTGTCAATATACCATTCTTCGTCGAACTGCTCGTCACTGATAACCTACAAAAATCAAGCAGATTTAGGAACCCAAAGTTTCTTGGGTCCACGTGAGCCTTTCATAGGAACAGGAATAGTAAGAGAAATGTCAACAAGATATGTTCTTTTTATTAAAGTTGTTTCCTTTTTCTTCTTAATAGTGAAAACTTTAATTTTGTTGGGATTTGTTACAGTCGGTTTGGATTTAGGTTCAGGCGTTTGGGCCTTGGAATGCTTTTGATCATTCTTGACTGAGGAAACCTTCGATTTTCCTTTCAAATCTGTTGAAGCTTTCGGATTTTGAGTTTGAACAGAATTGGATTTAGAATGGGGTTGAGAAGAATTAGAATGAGAGAATTTAGACTGAGAAGTTTTCTTGACTTGAGGTTCTAAGTGACCCTTCTGTTTTTGGTCATTAGTGGGACCGAACCTAGAACCTTGGTAGCTTTTGCTCTCGGAACTGAACCTTTCCCTTCGGTTGTTATTCCTTTCAGAACCGAACCTGTCCTTTCGGTTGTTATTAATTTCTTGTGGCCTGTAAGTACTTTTCTCTGATCTTGAGTTTTTGTCATGATAAGAGAAATGGGCGTTTTGAGATCGCCAAACCTGTTTTCACTCTGAGAGATTCTTCTTGTATCTCAGATTCCTTTGTTGCTTCTGATCCTTCACTTGCTTCGGCTGTCGGTGAATGTTGGCTTTTTGCTTTTGCTTCCTGTCAGCCAGTTCACTTTTAATAGATGATGTTTCGATTGTAGGAGTAACTCTTTCTACAGGAACTTCTTTTGCACCACTAGTACTTGGCACATTGAAGTTGTCATGCTTGTTTAGAGGCTCTGGCACATATCTGCCTTTGGTTTTCCATGACGTCCGCTCTGACAGACCAACGGTTTCGTCAGCATTATCTATAGGAGCAGACCAGAAAAATTCATCACAGCCATCTGCATTATCTTCGTTTACTATGGCGGTGAGTTCGACTGTCTGATGTTTGGTTACTCCTGTGACCTTATACACCTGATTTGGTGTTGTTCATACCTTTTGATACACAACAGCTTTTTCTTCAAGAATCGGGGACTTATTTTGGGACAAACGAGCAAACTCCACAGAATTTTCAGAAATAAGATTTTTGTGGTTTTCGGGTTCGCTCTTGACAAACTCAGAACAGTCGACTTCATCCTCTACAGAAATTTCACTCATATCATCATCTTCATTAAGCTCAGACGCGTTTTCAACATCAATTTTATTTCCTGACCTCAAGTTGGCATTCAATGAGTCAAACTTTTGTATGGTTTCGGTCCTTAGTTTCAGTTTATCGTTTTCATCCAAATGGTTTTTCAGCATGTCCTTATGGTCCTTGGACTTTATAAAAGATTCAATTTTGTCTAGACCATACATATATGTCGAATTCACATCATCAGACGAAACTACACTTTCGTAATTATATGCTTCAGCATCGATTTCATCCTCCTTAAACTCACGGAAGGGCAAAATCATGCGATGAATTTTCTGCCCTATTTCATAGTTAAGATGAAGTTGAGTGATGTTAGCATAAAGACGTTTAGCAATTAAACAAAAAACATTTCTCTGTTTCAGAAGTTTTAAACTGTCTCTTTGTAAATAAATGTTTTCGTCTTTGGATTTAATCAGCTCCAACTCCTTCAGCTCTATCCACATCCTCCGTTCCTCACTCTTGGATGACACCCTGCTTATTTGGTCAGTTAGGTTAGAATTGGTGACCCGTGTTTGAGTTAAACTACTATCTAGATTTGAGATTCTTGAATTTAAGCTTTTTAATTCTTTTTCATATGAATTTTGTGGGACTTTGAATGAAACAAAAATAGATTGTACCTTCTTGATCAATTCATCAAGTTCATTGATCTGCACATTGAGAGGTTTTGCTGTGAAGCATAGGTCCTCTCGCTCCTTGGTGTCTTCATTCCCACCATCCGTATTGTATCCCCTCATTTGAGATACATCCGTCACCATCAAACACTTCCCACCGCTTTCTTCACCTCTTGCAACGTATGCCTTTCCATGAGATGGCTTCCTGACCTCATCATCGTCTGAGTCGGTTGACCAGACCTGCATGCCACCGAACTCATCATCCGCTGCCGAACCCTGCCCAATTAAAGCATTCATGGAAGGGTTAGTAGCAGCTTTCTTATTCTTGATCTCTTCCAGCTTTTTCATCAACACGACCTCTTCATCCTTTTCCTCATCCTTCTCTGCCATTTTCTTTAGGACACATTCTTTTGCATAGTGGTTCTTTCCTCCACAGTAGTAGCAGTTCACATCATAATCACCTTCAACTTTCGCCTCTTTCTTTGGTTCCTTTGTCTTCGGTTCCTCCCTAACCTTTTCAGAACTATAGCTTCCCTGCCAATTTCGGTTGTTATTGGTGGGGAACCTTTTCTTAATGAACCTCTTTGGATTCGACACCATCATTGCATAGTCTTCAGAAGTAAGATCATAGGCTTCTAAGTTGAGATCTTCATCTTCTACCACACTTTTGCTTTTGGACAGGGGGGCCAAGGACCCTAAACTAGAGACCACATTTTTCTCTTGCAAAACAATCTTTTCATGGGATTTTAAAATCCCCACTAGCTTTGCCAACGAATAAGATTTAAATTGCTCATGAGCTTTAACAGTGGACACAACCGCTCTCCACTCGGATCTAAGGCCATTCAAAAAGGTTACTTTTTGTTCAATCAGCTTCCTTTCTATATCGTGTTTGATCATCTTGCTAAGAAGATGATTGAAGTGATCGAACGTCTGAGTAACAGTTTCATCAGAATTCTACTTAAATTCACCAAACTCAGAGAAAAGCAAGGTCTGAATAGAATGCTCCAAATCCTCACAGCCTATCCCAGATTTCTTTAGCGGTGCTGCATGAACTCACTAGCCTGAATGTATCTGATTACAGAGTGAATCGAATCAGTCTCAATGCTTTAATGTTGCATTGAAAATTTTCCTTTTCGTCTTGAGCAACATCCTTTACGTCCTTTAACAAATCATTATACTCTTTCTGGGTTTTAATGATTTTTGATGTTCCTGAATGAGCAAACGATCCAGAAATGATTGCTTCCCAAATAAGGTATCCATTGTCTTCCGATCCGATGACATAATCTTCAAAGAGATGTGCCCAGACTTCGTAATCCTGGGTGTAAAGAATAGGAATCTTCGTCGTCGATCCAATGCTGTTAGAGATGTTGATGGGATTAGCTTGTGACTCGTCCATGCTTTATCGTTTTAACCTGTTTGAAAGATCAGACTTGTAATATGTAATATTAGGGCAAAACAAATAAATGTTGAGTTACGTCAATTATGGAATGACGGCTCAATAAATATTAGTTAATCCGGAATAACCCTAATCGCAAACTCTTTCACAGAAAAGATGTGTATGAATTACACAGCCTCCTGCTCTGATACCAATTGATGAGTTATGAATTAACTCTTTGATCAGTTAGATCTTTGTAACAGGTAGGTGATGAACATAAAACAGTAAACAAAACACAAGTATGAATCAAAATGTGTCGAATGATTAGATTACTCGAACCTCAGCAGAGCTTGACTAAGAACTTCCACTGTAGAGGATTCTAGGGTTACAAAATAAGAACGATGATATTCTGAACAATACTTTTCTAATCAATACTAATCATACTTTTTTACAACGCATGCAAGAATCTATTTATATTAAACCCTACAAAAATCACGGATGGACAGGCCCATACCGGAGATAAACATGGACTAGCTAATGAGCCCAATAGACGCAACACTATACTGACCCTAACAAGGAGTACAAAGTCGCCGACCTGGAACTCGAGTTCGGATCGGCGCCTGTCCGCATAACTCTTCTGACGACTCTGAGCGGTCAATAACCTCTGCCTGACCTGCTGTATCTGCTCAGTCGCCTGCAGCACAATCTCTGTACTACCCATAACACACTGCCCGACCTCTCCACAGCAAATGGGAGACCGACACCTCCTCCCATACAACAGCTCAAAGGGTGGCATACCAATGCTCGAATGATGGCTGTTGTTGTAGGAAAACTCTGCCAAGGGCAAATACGTGTCCCAACTCCCCCCGAAATCCAACACACATGCCTGGAGCATGTCCTTGAGCGTCTAAATCGTCCGCTCACTCTGACCGTCAGTCTGGGGGTGATATGCGGTACTAAAATGCAACCTAGTACCCAATTCCTCGTGAAATTTCTTCCAGAATCTGGAAGTGAAACGCACATCTCGGTCTGAGACAATCGAGATTGGCACTCCATGCCGTGATACCACTTCCCTCACTTACATCTCTGCCAACTTTACTGCGGATGAGGTCTCACTCATAGCAAGGAAGTGGGCGCTCTTTGTCAACCTGTCCATAATCACCCACATTGCAGCGACTCCCCTAGCAGTCCTTGGCAATTTGGTGATAAAATCCATGGTAATCTGTTCCCACTTCCATTTGGGAACCTCCAATGGCTGCAACTTACCATGCGGTCTCTAGTGCTCGGCCTTAACCCTACGGCAGGTTAAGCACCTCTCAACAAACCACGCGACATCCCTCTTCATACAGGGCCACCAATACTCCCTCTTCAGGTCTAAATACATCTTAGTGGCCCCAAGATGGATCGAGAACCTCGACCGATGAGCCTCTTCCATCAAAATGGTATGCGTCCCTCCCACAAACGGTACCCAGATACGCCCCTGAAATTTCATAAGCCCCCGGCCATCGGTAACGAACTCCGATACTAACCCAACAACTCGCTCTTTCTTCTGCATCTCAGGCTGCACAGCGTCAGCCTGTACCCCACGAATGGTGTCCAACACCGGAGCTATCACGGTCAATCTCAAACATAAATCTCGCAACGGGGTGCTCTCCGCCCTGTGGCTCAGTGCATCGGCTACAACGTTAGCCTTGCCCGGGTGGTACAGGATCTCACAGTCATAATCCTTGACCACGTCCAACCACCTCCTCTATCGCATGTTTAGGTTGGGCTGATCCATCAAATACTTCAGGCTCTTGTGGTCCGTGTATATCGTACACGGAACCCCGTACAGATAGTGACACCAAATCTTGAGGGCGAACACCACTTCCCCCAACTCTAGATCGTGGGTGGGATACCTCGTCTCATGAGGCTTCAGCAGCCTCAATGCGTATGCTATCACATGCCCTCTCTGCATCAGCACCGCTCCCAACCCCAAGATCGACGCATCACAATACACCACAAAGTCCTCCATCCCCTCTGGGAGGGCTAACACTGGGGCTTCACATAGCCTCTAGCAAAGCGTCTCAAAGGAGGTCTGCTGCTCTGGTCCCCATGAAAAAGCGACACCCTTCCGGGTTAACCTGGTGAGTGGCACGGCGATCTTGGAGAAATCCCTTATAAATCTCTGATAATAGCCTGCCAAACCCAAGAAACTCCTGATCTCGGACGGTGACCTCGGCACCTCCCAACTCATCACTGCCTCCACTTTGGCCGAGTCGACCAATATCCCCTTCTGGTTAACGAGGTGCCCTAGGAACTGGACATCTCGCAACCAAAAACCACACTTGGAGAATTTGGCGTAAAGCCTCTCCGATCTCAGTACTCGGAGGATCTCCCTCAAATGCTCCTCATGCTGCTCTCTGGATCTCGAATACACCAAGATATCGTCGATGAACATGATCACTGACCGATCCAACATCGGCCTGCACACTCTGTTCATGAGATCCATGAACACTGCCGGGGCATTGGTGAGTCCGAAAGGCATCACCACAAACTCATAATGCCCATAATAGTCCTGAATGATGTCTTCTGAATGTGCTCATCTCGCACCCTTACCTGATGATACCCCGACCTCAAATCGATCTGGGAGAACCAAGATGCTCCCTGCAACTGATCGAACAAATCATCGATCCTCAGCAACGGGTAATGGTTCTTGACCGTCAGCTTGTTCGACACCCGGTAATCAATGCACATCCGATGTAATCATCCTTCTTCTTGACAAAAAGGATAGGCGCTCCCCACGGCGAGCTGCTCGGCCGAATATATCCCTTTCCCAACAGCTCCTGAAGCTGCGAGGATAACTCTTGCATCTCTAGAGGTGCAAGGCGATAGAGCACCTTGGAAATAGGCGCGGCCCCCGGAACCAAATCGATACTGAAATCCACTTGCCTCACGGGAGGAACACCGGGCGACTCCTCTGGAAATACGTCCGGGAACTCACACACTATCGGAACCTCCTAAACTGACCTCGGTCTCTCCGAATCAACCCGCGTATCCATCACATACGCCACAAAGCCCTTACAGCCCTGCTGTAGACACTGCCTCACTCTAGCGGCCGAACAAAACGCTGACCCAGAACGTGTACCCTCGCCGTACACCATAAGAACTCCCCCACTAGGGTCTCGTATGGTCACCAGCTGTCGCTCGCAGTCGATAACCGCACCGAATTTGCTCAACCAGTCCATGCCCACAATGACACAGACATCACCCATCACAATAGGAACCAAATCAATTGAGAACTCAATACCAAAAAGCTCGAATACGCACCCTCGGATCACCTCTGTGGCATATATCACCCTCTCTTCAACTATGGAAACTCTCAGAGGCCGACTCAACGCCTCATGACTAACACTGATATGCTGACTAAAAGCCAAAGATACAAAAGACCGACTCGCACCCGAGTCAAATAACACCAAGGTAGGTATAGAATTCACAAGAAAAGTACCTACGCATAACATAATATAAGCACAATATCTCAACATCAAAATAAATACACAAAAGAATACATACTAGCCACGACATCGGGCGCTGCACGGACCTCCTCCGCGGTCAATTGAAAGGCTCTCCCTCGTGCCCTCGGCGCCTCGGCCTTCACTTGCCGACTCTCGGTAGCTCTGATGGCGGAAGAGGCAGATCCCTGAGGTGCTCCCTATGCTGATCCCCGCAACTGTGGACACTTTGCCTTTCGGTGTCCGGTTTGGTTTCTGTGAAAACATATTGCAAATTCCTTGGGGCAGTCCTCGGCCATATGCCCCTCCTTGCCACATTTGTAGCAAGACCTTGCTCTGCACACCCCGTCGTGGCTCTTGCTGCACTTGCCACAAGTGCGGCCCCTCTGGCTCCCTGATCTCGAATCGGCGTGCTTGGCCCGCTTGGCATCCGGCTAGGACTGCACCGGTCGCCGATCCCTCACCTGAGACTCAGTCTCCTCCCTAGCCTGAGTCTCCAGCTCTATCTCCCTCTTTCGGACATTTGGCTGAAGCTCGGCAAATGTCCGATACGTCTAGTTCACCACGAACTCACGTATGTCCCTCCTCAGAATGCTCAAATATCGACTCATATGTGCCTGCTCGGAGGACACGTGCTCTGGGCAGAACATCGCCCGCTCATGAAACATCCTCGTGATCACCGTAACAGACTCAGTACCCTGCTTGAGGGTGAGAAACTCTTGGGCCAAACGCTCCCTCTCCACCTGGGGAACGTACTCATCTCGGAACATAGCAGTGAACCTCTCCCAGGTCACTGCTGCAAGCTCAGCAGGCGTATAGTGCGCCGTCATAAATTTCCACCAATCCTTCGCTCCCAAGCGAAGCTGGTTCAGCGCGAACCGGACTCTCAAATGCTCAAGAGATGAGCAAGTAAAGAAACACCCCTCTATGTCTGAAATCCATCTCATCGCCGCAATCGGGTCCTGGGTCCCGTCAAACTCCAGTGGTTTTGTGTTGCTGAACTCTCGGAACAGCAACGCATCACCACCTTGAGGCCTCGTCGCAGCTATAGCTGCAGTGGCTGCAGCAACAGCAACCTCAGAAAGAGCAGCGTACTTGTCATCAAATGACTCTATAAACGTGGTCTTGATAGACCCGAACATCTTTGGTATCTCTGCCCAGATGGCCGCAACCACCTCCTCCTGGATGATCCTACGGATCTCCTCATCCCTCGTATCACTGGTCCCGGATGTGTGGCGAGTCCCAACCATGATCTCTCTCTCTGAAATACAACATAAGAATAATATCAGGGACTCGCTCGAGTATTCTCACACTCAAGTACTCCATCCTACTTGTTCCTTGGTACTCCAAAGATTCTTACTTGGACTGTGCACTGACCCGGTGTCTTCAGTAGTATGGGCCCAATACTATTGTCCACACCGCATCAGCATCCACCCCAAGTCCTCCTCCCAGAGTCCCAAGTCCCAAGCACTCTACTCTCTCTAATCATATGATACTCGCAAACAGATCTCTCACAATCTCCTCACTGCTACCTAACCACTCTAAAATATTCATAGCATCAATACTCCTAGACTCAGGCATCACATATCAGGCCACTCTAGTCCTAATAAGAATACCTAGTCTACTCTAGCATGCATATCATAGCTCATCATATAACATATCACATCATATCTCATAACACTTATAATAATGGTATTTTAGGAAATCACCGTTCGGGTGCTGGCTGTTCGTACACACGACTCTGCTTTGTTTGTCCCGCAAGTTCTTCTTTTGAAAAAAAATTTTATTATAAAAATTTTCTCAAATCCTCGGTTTGAGTTCAGATACGCCCAAAGGTGCACCCGAATCCCTCAAACCTAGGCTCTAATACCAACTTGTAACACCGTAAAATTTAAAACAATTTTTCGCATTTGAAAAACACATTTTAACAAAACTATTCATTCATAAAATGTCATAACATCATGTTTTTATTTCACAAAGTGTCTCCCATGATCAAAATACATCTAATCCCATGTGTGTGTACGAATGAATCTGGCGCCTTCCCGCGGTCATCACTGGTACCTGAAACACATAACACTGAATACTGTAAGCATAAGTTTAGTGAGTTCCCCAAAATACCACACTAATCACATAATAGCCACTCAAGGCTGTAACTCTGTTGACCCTCTGGTCAAACTGTCTCAGTGGGGTCCTCCAGCCCCAACTCTCTGTGGGCCCTCTGGCCCTAGCTCTAGGGACCCGAAAGTCCCAACTCTGTAACTCTGAATCATGCATATCACATATCAGAATAAATGACATCACATAATAACATGCAATCACACTGGCATATAACTCTATAATACTATGTCTCTTAACTCTATTACCACACTAGGTAAAGTATAGTGAGAAGACTCACCTCGGGTATCTCGGTAAATCTCTGACTCGGTAAACGTTGGCCTAGCCTCCGCCTAATCATATGAAAATAACACTCTATTTAATATAACTCTCAAAGGCTAGACTATGTTCTCTTATGGCACTCTCAGAAGGGTAAAAGACCATTTTACCCCTCTCGTAATTCAAAGGCCCCACAATAGACCATTCCCTAAAAGTCAGCCAAAAGTCAACTCTCTGGGTTACGCTGAGCGTACCATGCTGCATCTCAGAATCGGGGAGCGCCACCCAGTACGCGGCGCGTACTAGGGATTACGCCCGACGTACTCCCCTGCTTTAGCCCTTTTTCTTTTGTGATCTTAAATAGTTAAGACCTACGTCCATATTTTAGATCTGACCCCATCTAAGTCCATTAATCCATAAAGTTGATGACCTTAAGCCTTTGCATGGCTAAATAAGTCACTAACTCCCAAAATGATCCAACCTTCAACTCTAGAAGGCTTAAAACACATGCATGACTCCAAAGTAACATCCAAGATGGGAACTTTATGGCTCTAAATCACTAGTAACACTGAAAAGGGACAGATCTCGGACCATGCAGCACTTTACACTCATAAAGTCTCCACCTTTGGGGGTTTTAGCCCTAAAAAGGACACACACAACAACAACCAAAAGAAGAGGGAAGTTTTGAACTTTATACCTCCAAGTGTAGCCCTTTCCTCTGTAGATCTCAGATCCAAAATGGCACCTCAAGCTTTAGCCTCCAAGAACTCCCTTCCTTCTTCTTCACTAAGCCATTAAAGCACCAACAAGCTCAAATCAACACTCTCACACACTAAGAATGATGGGGCTCTCTTTTAGGGTTTCACTCACGGATATGGAGGCTAAGGAATGAGCCATAACACCCTTCAAATAGTGCACAAGGAGGATTAGGGTTTTTGCACCTGGGCCGGGTATGTCCGGCGTAACTCTAGGTACGCCCAACGTACCTTGGCGACTCCGTGTCCAAATTAAGTGCGTGAGTACGCGCAGCGTACCCCTCTGGTACGCTCAGTGTACTCACTTGCTACAAACCCTCCACTCAAGGACTAAACATGCCCAAACAATAAATAACAACGATGAAAGGAATATACCTGAATCTCGGGGTGTTACAATTCTCCCCCACTAGAACTAGACTTCGCCCTCGAAGTCTCATTCCTCGAACAACTCTGGATGCTTCCCTCGCATCTTCGACTCTAACTCCCAAGTCATCTCATATCCCTTTCGATGTTGCCACTGAACCAAAACCAAAGGCACCTCCTTGTTCCTCAAAACCTTGATCTTCTGATCTTTGATTGCCACCGGTCTCTCAACATAATTCAAGCTCGCATCCACCTGAATATCCTCCAATGGTACCACAGTTGACTCATCGGCTATACACTTCCGCATTTGCGACACGTGAAAAGTTTCATGGATCTGACCTAACTCTGCAGGTAGCTCCAACCGGTAGGCTACCCTGCCTACCCTTGCAATCACCCGAAAAGGACTGATATAACGGGGCCCCAACTTGCCCCTCTTCCTGAATCGGATCACTCCTTTCCATGGAGAGACCTTTAGGAGTACAAAGTCGCCGACCTTGAACTCGAGCTCGGACCGGCGCCTGTCCGCATAACTCTTTTGATGACTCTGAGCGGTCAATAACCTCTGCCTGACCTGCTGTATCTGCTCAGTCGCCTGCAGCACAATCTCTGTACTACTCATAACACACTGCCCGACCTCTCCACAGCAAATAGGAGACCGACACCTCCTCCCATACAACAGCTCAAAGGGTGGCATACCAATGCTCGAATGATGGCTGTTGTTGTAGGAAAACTCTGCCAAGGGCAAATACGTGTCCCAACTCCCCCCGAAATCCAACACACATGCCTGGAGCATGTCCTTGAGCGTCTAAATCGTCCGCTCACTCTGACCGTCAGTCTGGGGTGATATGCGGTACTAAAATGCAACCTAGTACCCAATTCCTCATGAAATTTCTTCCAGAATCTGGAAGTGAAACGCACATCTCGGTCTGAGACAATCGAGATTGGCACTCCATGCCGTGATACCACTTCCCTCACTTACATCTCTGCCAACTTCACTGCGGATGAGGTCTCACTCATAGCAAGGAAGTGGGCGCTCTTTGTCAACCTGTCCATAATCACCCACATTGCAGCGACTCCCCTAGCAGTCCTTGGCAATTTGGTGATAAAATCCATGGTAATCTGTTCCCACTTCCATTCGAGAACCTCCAATGGCTGCAACTTACCATGCGGTCTCTGGTGCTCGGCCTTAACCCAACGGCAGGTTAAGCACCTCTCAACAAACCACGCGACATCCCTCTTCACACAGGGCCACCAATACTCCCTCTTCAAGTCTAAATACATCTTATTGGCCCCATGATGGATCGAGAACTTCGACCGATGAGCCTTTTCCATCAAAATGGTACGCGTCCCTCCCACAAATGGTACCCAAATACGCCCATGAAATGTCATAAGCCCCCGGCCATCGGTAACGAACTCCGATACTAACCCAACAACTCACTCTTTCTTCTACATCTCAAGCTGCACGGCCTCAGCCTGTGCCCCACGGTCAATCTCAAACATACATCTCGCAACGGGGTGCTCTCCGCCCTCTGGCTCAGTGCATCGGCTACAACATTAGCCTTGCCCGGGTGCTATAGGATCTCACAATCATAATCCTTGACCACGTCCAACCACCTCCTCTGCCGCATGTTTAGGTTGGGTTGATCCATCAAATACTTCAGGCTCTTGTGGTCCGTGTATATCATACAGCGAACCCCGTACATATAGTGACGCCAAATCTTGAGGGCGAACACCACTTCCCCCAACTCTAGATCGTGGGTGGGATACCTCGTCTCATGAGGCTTCAGCTGCCTCAATGCGTATGCTATCACATGCCCTCTCTGCATCAGCACCGCTCCTAACCCCAAGATCGACGCATCACAATACACCACAAAGTTCTCCATCCCCTCTCGGAGGGCTAACACTAGGGCTTCACATAGCCTCTGGCGAAGCGTCTCAAAGGAGGTATGCTGCTCTGGTCCCCAGGAAAAAGCGACACCCTTCCGGGTTAACCTGGTGAGTGGCATGGCGATCTTGGAGAAATCCCTGATAAATCTCTGATAATAGCCTACCAACCACAAGAAACTCCTGATCTCGGACGGTGACCTCGGCACCTCCCAACTCATCACTGCCTCCACTTTGGCCGGGTCGACCAATATCCCCTTCTGGTTAACGAGGTGCCCTAGGAACTGGACCTCTCGCAACCAAAAATCACACTTGGAGAATTTAGCGTAAAGCCTCTCTGATCTCAGTACTCCGAGGATCTCCCTCAAATGCTCCTCATGCTGCTCTTTGGATCTCGAATACACCAAAATATCGTCGATGAACACGATCACTGACCGATCCAACATCGGCCTGCACACTCTGTTCATGACATCCATGAACACTGCCAAGGCATTGGTGAGTCCGAAAGGCATAACCACAAACTCATAATGCCCATAACGAGTCCTGAATGTTGTCATCTGAATGTGCTCATCTCGCACCCTTACCTGATGATACCCCAACCTCAAATCGATCTTGGAGAACCAAGATACTCCCTGCAACTGATCGAACAAATCATCGATCCTCGGAAATGGGTAACGGTTCTTGACAAATGATTGGGATGATGGGAGACTCCAAACTGAAAGTGCCTATGGCCTTTGGGACAAAGCTTACACCCTCATTGGAGAAACCAGCAGCTGATATGACGCTCTATCGACAAATGATTGGGTCTCTGATGTATCTCACAGCCAGTAGACCTGACATCATGTTCTTAGTCTGTTACTGTGCAAGATTTCAAGCCAACCCACGCATACCTCATCTTTCGCTATTTAAAGCGAACCTCCTCTCTCGGTCTGTGGTATCCAGCCAACTCAGGATTCTTTGTTCAAGCATTCTCAGATGCTGACTTAGGTAGCTGTGGATTAGATCGTAAAAGCACCACTGGAGGATGTCAATTTCTAGATGGTAAATTGGTTAGCTGGCAATCGAAGAAACAAACTTGTGTTTCTCTCTCCACTGCAGAAGTTGAATACATTGCTGCAGCATCATGCACATCTCAAGTCGTATGGATACAAAGTCAGCTTAGGGATTACGGGCTAAACATGAAGAAAATCCCACAATATTGCGACTCTGAAAGCACAATTAGGATTTGTCACGACCCATTGCAACACTCGAAGACCAAGCATATAGCACTGAGGTACCACTTTATCAAGGATCATGTCGAAGATGGTAACGTAGAAATTCACTTCGTCAGGACAACCGATCAACTGGCAAATATATTCACTAAGGCTTTACCTGAAGCGAGCTTCAATAAGATTATACAAGGCCTAGGAATGATGCAACCTGAATCCGTACCAAAATCTCCTTCACTTCCATAAAGGTAACAAGCGAAATAGAGCGAACCGAAATGAACCGAGCGTTCAGTCTATTTCGGGTGAAGTTCGACCATGAACCGAAATTAACCGAGCATTCGGTCTATTTCGGGTTCGGTCATTCTGAACTCGTTCACTTCTTTTTCTTATCAAGGCATTTTGACTGTATTCTCTTATGTACACATTTTCATTACTTCTTTTCTATTTATAAAATCCAAAAATATTTTTCTCTTTCATTCAATTGATCAATTCTCAGAAAATACAAAAATATTTTTACTTTATTTTTTTTTATCTAAAGTTTTTCTTTTTGTCTAAGTGTGATTCTCGATGGCGAAGCTAAGGCAGGTAAATGTTTTTATTAGTTAGGAGTCCCTAGAAGCATGTTGTTGTATGTTGACTAAAGCCTCGAAAGATTTTGAGTGAAGCCTTAATAACATAATATATACCAATTATGTTTTCCCAATCCAGGCTGTCACATTCCCTCTAATCATGAGCTATCTTACTCTACTCACATTGAGTTTAGAGTTTTCTGCTCGGTCACTCTTTTTCTTTTGAGCAGAGGTACATTCGCTTCTTATACCATCTCCATCACTTCTCTCCATTATAATTCGTTTCACAAATATAACCCCTGAGACTCTTAGTATTAACTACTGAGGTTTATGGTTATACAAAATCTACGTTCATGATCTTAGTTTCATGCCACTATGTACTAAGTGAAACCCAAAGTTCAACACCACTAATGAATTGACGGTGAATTCTCATATTCAAGATCTTACTTGTTAACTAATGAAATCTCTTTTTTTCTTTTGAGTGATCTTTATGAATTTGTCTTATACCAAGTCTTTTCTTACCCTAAAGATCCGGTTTTTTTTTGAGATTTCATTACTTCCTTTTGTCACTATAAAATTTATCCTACCTACTTGTTCAACAGATCACAATGATCTCATAAGTACTTCATTCAGTATCGGTCTTATGTCAAGTATCGAAATTATGAATTGAAGCGAAAGCCACCTTTTATAACCTTCAAAAGATGCCTTTCAATACTTCTCAACAAGTTATTGATCGTTATTTCATGGGAAACCAAGCAAGCACATTAATGTCACTCTTGACATTGAAGGAAGTGATTCATGCCCATAATCCGTTGTTTTATGTCTATTTAAGGCATCATAGATTATCCCAAATCATTTGCTTTATTTCTTTATCTTTTACACCCTATGCACGAAAATTTTTAATTTTCCACACTCTGGTTCTTTTAAGGCTGTTCAATAAAGCATAATAGGCAACGGCGATTCAAATGTATTTTGGTGTGACGATTGGGATAAAGTGAAAGCTTACTCAGCGGTTATCCAAACGGTTTGGCGATTTGAAAAAGTGAATTTTATGGAATGGCATGCAAAAAGGAAATTTCCTTTCTCTTTCCTGCATCATCATCGGCATGCCAACTGTTCACCCATCATGTTAGGCGCTATTTTTGAGATAATCCATGATCTCAGCCGGATTTTTCTCTCTCTTCCTTGTACGTATAAAAGGAATTGAAACGGTACTCTCTAACCTTTTATCACTTACTAATCTCTCTCAAAGAACAAAGGCGATTTTGCTTACTGTTCATCATCTTCTCCAAGCTACTACAATGGCAGACTCTTCGTCCGTTCATGATATTTTCGTTCGTCAACCACTTCTCACAATTAAACCGCAACAGAACCTGATCATAGATCTCACTCCATTTATCTATGAGCCCTACATGCTATACGTTGTTGAGTGTCTCAAATACTCACCTCTCGTCGAGGCACTGACCAAAGTCGAAGTCGTACCAATGTTATGCCTTTCTCTTGTCTACTCCACTGCCTACTACGACAAGGTTCATGAAAGGATTTACTTCGAAATCCACAATGAGAAGACCTCTATCTCCAAGCACTGCTTATGTGCCCTAATTGGTCTTTCTCAAGAACAATCTCTGGTAAACCTTGAATCCATCACCACTGGTCAATTGTTTTCCATGTTTTATCAGATGGGGTATACTGAAACCCTCACCACAATCACAAAGCTCAAGAAGTCCTCCCTTCCTCCTCAACTGAATGGTCTTTTCACGTTGTTGTTCAAGGGACTCTCTGAGCGAAGCGTCGGCTCAGATGGTGCAAGCAAGTCTTTTATGACTGTGCTATATGGGCTGTACCATGGGATCGACTTAGATTATGGGTCTATTATCTGGAAACAATTGGTACAAAGCTTGGTCTCTTCATCCAGGCACTCTAAGATCTCATGTGGGCGATTTTGGTCAATCATCACCAACTGGGCAATGGACCGCCTACATGTTCCAATCAAGGAGGATTCTCTTCTTTCCTCTATTGCTACCTTTCACATAACCAAAATCATTGTCATCGATCCCACCAAGTACTCCTTTATTGGATCTATTCCTGAAGCCATGCTCGCTCGTATCTTTGCGTCGAGTAACATTCTCCAACAATACAGGAAGCATCCATCTTTGGGTCCAACGGAGCTTACGCCAGCCATGGTTCGCTCCATTGAAGAGGCTGACAAGCGAGATAAAAGGGGAAAAAAGACTGAGAATCAGAAGGAGGCACCTGTTTCCAAACCAACCAAGGGAAAAACCCCCAAGAAGCGAAAGTCTTATATGGTTGCTACATCACAGACTCAACCGAAGAAGCAGAAAAAGCCCGCTAGGAGGCTTATATTACAATCTTCAAGTGATTCAGATTCAGAGTATGTTCCTCCTAAACACAAGAATGCTCCTCCTTCAGAATCTGAGAGCAAAAGCTCTGATGATGGGGCTTCGAGCCGAGGTAACACTCTGCCTCGCTCTCCTACCCCATAAATTCCAGTTCGCTCTCACCCTCCTTCACCTCCACCTGTAACCATCCCAGTTTCTATTCCACCAATATTTCCCATTCCAACCACTCAACCATTCACTACAATTCCCATCCCTACTCCTATATTCACCAACATTACTACTACTACCACAAAAGCTCACTCTACTGCTCCTAATCCACCAGTAACAACCAAACCACCTGTCACAACCGAACCTCCAACCACTACCAAACCTTTATCTCCCACTCAATCCACAGAAACAACCCTTATTCTAGGCGGTGAGGACATGGAATTTGATTCCACGTATTTCAGTCCTTACCGTGTGCAGAGTGACGATGATGATGATGAGCCTGTTATAAAGCGTCATCTCAAGGCAATGAACGAAAAACTTGATCAACTGCTCTCATCTTCTTCCTCTGCAGCTTACTCTGAAGCGGCATTAAAGGATTTATTCACAACTGTTATTCAAGAACACAGTGCCTCACTCTCTGCTGCTGCTAAAGCCATTGAAGCATCCACTTCTCAATGCTAGGAAGTCTCTCTTGCTATTGAGGCTTCTACCAAGGAGTGCAAGGAAGCGACCGCAAAAGTCGATAAACTAGTTTCTGAAGGTCATCTTTTTCTAGATTCTTTGCAGGCAGCGGCTACGAAGAATGCTCAAACAATCAATGCTTCAGTGGATAATCTTCAACGTTCTCTTCAATCTGAACGTTCCAACCTTGAAGCTGCACGCCAGGCAATTGAAGCAGCCAACGAAACTTTACATGCTAACGTCAATGACCGATTGACTCAACTGGAAGCTGAGTTAGCTGTAGAGAATCGTATCATGGATGAGCTAGACAGGCGAACCTCACAACTGAAAATGCAAAACTACAAGCTGCGTACTACTACCGTTGAGGTCAACGACCTAAAGTCAGAAAGGGAGGTCATTCGGAGTTTTGCTGCTGATGTTCACTCCATCCTCCTTCATCTCCTTGAGGCTCATGATCCTATCATCACCATTACTATCAGACGCGATCTGGCTGACAAGCTCAGACCAGCATTGGATATCCTTACTCGTATCGAGGGTGTTCCAGTGACTGGCATCCAGCCAAAACAAGGGGAGAGAAGGTAACAACTCAACCTCCTTCTGGACCGAAACCATCTACTGAACCGAAAGTTAATGAAGCTTCGGTCAGTAACAAGGAGAAAAAGAAGAAGAAGATTGCTGAGGATGACACAGACAATGAGGATGATGTCTATGTGGAGAATCCTCAGAACCCCTTTCAGAAGGTAAAGCCCTCTGAAAAGGAAATGGAAGAAAACTACATGAAATAAAAAGTTGAGCTCGAGCGGAAGCGAAATGAGGCTCAGCTCCTAGAAAAGAGAAAGTACATGTTTCCTGTCTGGGCTATAGATTCGATTCAAAGATGCGTAATCGATGAGCCAAGCATTCTTTGGCTTGAGCCAGTAATGTCCTTTGGGCTCGAGAACTCCAAGGATGCACATTTCTATATGCCAATCACTCGAAAGGCATTTATCTTCCATTGCTTCAATTCGACTGCTGCTATTCCTTCCCCAGACCCGAAGGTAGATAGGGATCTGCTAGAGTTCTACTTGGAGGTTGCTCAACCCCAATACTTGGCCTGGAGTTCAGAACAGTGCAGCTGCCAAGAAGTTGTTCACTAATATGCTGAGGTGGTATATCCAGTTTTGGCAGACACTTCTCGCAATAATCCCTCGGTTGTTCAAAGTAATAAAGACCGTGAAGCCAACACAGAAGAAATAAATCTCTCGCCTCTTTTGATGCAAAGGGGGAGATTGTTGGGATTATTATGTTGCGTCATGGGCTCGGTCCTTAGCCCAGTTTTGATTGCCGGTATTGGTCTTGTCCAACCATGCATGCTTTTGTTCTAGGGTTTAGTATATAAGCGGCATGCATGCAGTCTTAGATGAAAACGCTTTCATAATTTTTCTCTTTGAGTTTTGTAAACCCTAGCTCGCCTCTACAGTGGAAGTTCTTCATCGAGCTCTGCTGAGGCATGACTTTATTGAATCATATGCATACATTTGATTCCATTATGTGCTCATTCTCTTACTGTATTTGTCTTGTTTGATTTTCATATTCATACCTATGAAAGATCTAATCGATCTAGAATTCAATTCTCATCAGCTTTATTTTAGAATTACTAAATAAATTCCTTACCCTTATATCTCGTCTAGATAAATGGTTGGATTTCATTTCCCTGGAGATCTGTACTTCCCAAATCAAGGAAATGTTGGTTGGCTCAACGCCGAACCAAAAAAAGGTCCTGTAATCCCTTAGATGAAAACTTTGCAAAAGACATCCCAGAGGAACTTGACTCTGAGCCTGAAGTTGAGAATCTACCCCTGGGAGCTCCACTCCCAAATCCTAACCCTCGTCGGGCTTTTCTGATGGGTTTTGAGCATTCTAACACTTCCTAAGTGTACATGCAACCCTAATAACCTTGGATCTATGTTTGTCTAATTATCATGCAAAGTTGAATTCCAAGGTTATATTCCTATCTAGCATACATGGGGAACAATTTTAACTTGAATCATAGATAGAATAACTTACCTTGTTGTTGCTTGTGTTCCTTGAAACCTTGTGAGCCTAGCACCCCAAGTGTGATGCCTCAAATGCTTCACACAACACCAAATGCTCTTGGAAAGACTCTTGAGATAACACACACTTCTCAAAATCGGCCAAGCCCTCTAGTTTCTTAGTGTTCAACTTGTGTCGCCAATTTTGTGGAGAATGGGACTCTTATATAGTGTTGGCACATCTAGGGTTACACCATGTAAACCCTAATGTGTCATGACTCTTCATTTCCATGACCCATGGGTTTGTAACTCCCATGGAGCATCCATGGAGCATCCTATGGGTAGAACCCAACTTGATAATCCATGGAGCCTCTTAGCCCACTATACAAGATATGGATGATTTACATAACCAACCCATATATTTAATTAGTTATCCTTTTATCACTTAATTAATTCCAAATTAATTCTTTGATCAACTAATTAAATAATATTATTAATATATTAGAACTTATAATATATTAATAATCTCCAAGTGTTATTTCTCTCATTTAGTCTATCCAATTGCATGGTGCCATGCAACCCAAATGGACCATGCCGGGTCGGGTCAAGTACAAGCCCGAAATAGTTATGGACTTAGACACCTTATCCAACAGTCTCCCACTTGGATAAGTCTAATAACTATATCTCTAGTACTTCAGGAACCGATCGGCAATCGTAGCTCTTTCAAGGTCTCTCGGAACTGAGAAGATGATGATACGCCATTTAAGATAAGTGATCATATAATCCTCTGTTCTAGATATCAGTCGGACAAATACATGGAACATTGTCTTGCTTATTGTCCAGCATTTGTTTCCCGATTTCCGATTTGTTTGACATAGAACTTAATTGAACACATCAACTTAGTTCTGACCGGGCCTGGTACATGGGTCAAAACAAAATCATCGAGGGGCCCAGATATCAGCTTCTAATCCAAGAAGGAACAGATAAACTTCGACTCATATGTTTGTTCTACCACTCATTGAATTACACACAAAAGTACGTTTTATAACATCGAGTTACCAATGCGGTTTCGTACAGTCAATGCATAACCAACTTGTAAGTAACAAATCAAATCTGTAGGTTTGAAGACTTATATGATATTACCATCTCACGATCACTCGAGATAGAATTCCATGAAGTGATTCCAGTGAGCGTGGGTTGAGTCCAATACTCAGAACTTATGAGCACTCATGATTGTTGTAGCCTTGTCCAAGACCTCTACAACCAAACATGACAGTCTTGGTTCATATCTACTTCCAACATATGACCGACAGTGGAGGTTTGAATAATATGTTATACCAAACAAAATTATTCTGGAAGTCAAAAACATGCAAAAGAAATATAGTAAACGATCGACAAGAGATAGCAACACTTTTACTCATAAATAAAACATCTTTTATTCATCATCTAATGTCAATTACACTTTACAAATTTCGAGGTTATCTAACTACTAAATCTAATATCATCCTTCAGCCCTATGCTCCGAGCATGCTGAAGATGCTTAACCCGAGTCAGTCCCTTTGTGAAGGGATCTGCCGGATTCTCATCTGATGATACCCTCTTTGCCACGAGGTATCCTTCTTCGATCCGATGTCTAATGAAATGGTATTTTCTGTCGATGTGTCTGGATCTCCCATGATCCCTTGGTTCCTTGGCTAAGGCAACAACACTTTCACTATCACAGAAAATTTCCATTGGCTCTTTAATAGCTGGTACAACTCCAAGGTTTCCAATGAAGTTCTTCAGCCATATCGCCTCCTTTGCCGCTTCGCTAGCTGCAATATACTCTGATTCACAAGTAGAATCTGCCACTGTCTCTTGCTTGGAACTCTTCCAAGAAATTGCTCCTCCGTTTAGGGTAAAGACCCAGCCCGACTGAGAGCGGAAATTATCCCTATCAGTCTGGAAGCTAGCATCACTATACCCTACAACTCTCAAGTCATCACTCCCACCGAGGGTAAGAACCCAGTCCTTAGTCCTCCGTAGGTACTTGAGGATATTCTTTACCGCAGTCCAATGTGCCTTGCCAGGGTTCGCCTGATACCTGCTAACCATGCTCAAGGCAAAAGCTACATCGGGTCGAGTACACGTCATAGCATACATGATCGATCCTACGGCCGAAGCATAAGGTGTTCGACTCATTTCTGCTATCTCAGCCTCAATGCTAGGGCTTTGTGTCTTACTCAATCTGGTGTTACTCTGGATGGGTAACTCTCCTTTCTTGGAATCCTGCATGCTGAATCTCTTCAGCACCTTATCCAAGTAGGTACTCTGACTAAGTCCAATTAGTCTTTTACTCCGATCTCTCAAGATCCTTATCCCTAAAATATAGGCAGCTTCACCAAGGTCCTTCATAGCGAAACACTTCCCAAGCCAGGACTTTACTTCCTGCAGGGTTGGAATGTCGTTTCCTATGAGTAGTATGTCATCCACATACAATACCAAAAAGCTAACTATACTCCCACTAGCCTTGACATACACACAAGATTCATCTTCACTTCTAGAAAAGCCAAATTCCTTGACCTTTTCATCAAAGCAAAGATTCCATCTGCGAGGTGCTTGCTTCAATCCATAAATGGATTTCTCAAGCTTACACACTCTATTAGGGTACTCGTTGCTGACAAAACCCTCTGGCTGACTCATGTAAACATCTTCAGCCAACTTTCCATTAAGGAAAGCGGTTTTGACATCCATCTGCCATATTTCATAGTCATGAAATGCAGCTATGGCTAACAGAACCCGAATAGACCTAATCTTGGCTACCGGAGAAAAGGTCTCATCATAATCCACTCCAGGAATTTGAGAGAAGCCCTTTGCAACTAGTCTAGCCTTATAAGTGTGTAATTTACCATCCATGTCGGTCTTCTTCTTGAAGACCCATTTGCACCCTACTGTCTTACGACCTGGTACATTTTCAACCAAGTTCCAAACTTGATTGTCATACATGGATTGTATCTCGCTATCCATAGCCTCTTTCCATTTAGCAGACTCGGGGCCTGCCATGGCTTCCTCGTAGCTATTAGGGTCATCTTGACTTACTAGTGTCCCATCACTAATAAGTGTCTCACCTTCTGCAGTAATATGGAATCCATAGTAATGTTCAGGTGCACTCCTAACTCTCGTGGAACGTCTCAGAGGTACAGATTTGTCAATTGACTCAACAGGAGTTTCCTCCTCAAGTTGAGGGCTAGAGTTTGAAGTTCCTTCACCGCTTGATTCTTGAATTTCTTCAAGATCAATTTTCCTCCCACTGTCTCCTTGGCTTATAAACTCTCTTTCTCGAAAGACTCCTCTTCTTGCTACAAAGACCACATTGTCACTAGGTCTGTAGAAGAGGTAACCAAAGGATCGCTGTGGGTAACCGATGAAAATACGCCTCTCGCTTCGAGGTTCGAGCTTATCATGAGTCTCGCGTCTCACGAAAGCCTCGCAACCCCTAATCTTGATGTGGTCTAGTTTAGGTACTTTACCAGTCCACATCTCGTGAGGAGTTTTGGCAACTTTCTTTGTAGGGACTAGATTAAGAATATGGGCGGCAGTCTCTAAGGCATACCCCCAGAATGAGATTGGTAGCATAGCTTGACTCATCATGGAACGAACCATATCTAACAAGGTTCGATTACGCCTCTCAGCCACACCATTCAACTGTCGTGTCCTGGGAGGTGTCAATTGTGAGACAATCCCACATTCCCTAAGATAGTCGAGGAACTCTGAACTAAGATACTCACCTCCTCGATCGGATCGAAGCATCTTAATGTTCCTGCCCAATTGATTCTCGACTTCCTGTTTAAATTCCTTAAACCTTTCGAAAGTCTCTGACTTATGCTTGATCAAGTAGACATATCCATATCTACTATAATCATCAGTAAAAGTCAAATAATAACGATTAGCATCCCTTGTGGCATGTTTGAATGGTCCACACACATCCGTGTGTATAAGGTCCAACAAACCTTCACCCCTCTCACACGAACCTGTGAAGGGTGACTTTGTCATTTTTCCAAGTAAGCATGATTCGCAACTATCATCTGACTTTAGGTCAAACGACTCCAAGACTCCATCCTTTTGGAGTTGGCCTATGCGTTTCTTGCTTATATGTCCAAGACGACAATGCCATAAAGATGCTTTATCCAAGTTATTATTAGTAGAATCAATACATAAAACATTATTTCCTAAGTTATCTACAACAGATACAGCTTCATACACACCATCACAAGGTAATGCTTTAAAATAAAGAACATTATTAAAGAAAGCATCAATAGAACCAACTTCATTATTAAATGAAAAGGTAAACCCTTGTTTGTACAAAGCATGAAAGGAAATAATATTTCTTGCCATTCCTGGCGAATAACAGCACTTATTCAAATCTAAACTAAACCCACTACTTAGCGATAAAGTATAAACTCCAATCTTGGTAACAGGTAAAGCTTTCCTATTCCCCATGATCAAGTTTATTCTTCCTTGCTCCACATCCTCACTTCTTTTTAGTCCCTGCAAGTCACAATAAATATGAATACCACAACCGATATCAAGGACCCAAGAATTAGAATGGGGTGAGTTATTAGAAATGATAGTGTAAATACCTGCATGGTTGGGTTTAACTTTCCCATCCTTCACATCTTGCTGGTATTTTGGGCAGTTCCGCTTCCAATGAGATTTTTCATGGCAATAGAAGCATTCAGCCACTTTTGGGTCAGAAGAAGGAGTAATGAAACCTTTCTTGGTTCCACTTGAAGAAGAGCCATCAAGGGTCCGAACCTTGGTACCCTTAGAAGAGCTCTTTCTCTTCCTCCCTCGACTTTTCCCGATTGCCAAAACCGGAGTAGAGTTTTGAGTAGGAGTGATAGCAACCGACTTCCCCTTAAGACCTGATTTTGCGGTCTTGAGAAGTCCCTGAAGTTTGCTGAGGGTGACTTCTTCCTTGTTCATGTGATATGTCATGCGGAATTGATCATAGCACGATGGTAAGGAATGCAAAATAATATCTATTGCAAGATCCTCCGGGAAGTTCACATTAAGCTTCAGCAAACGATCCACATACCTTTGCATTTTCTGCATGTGGCTCGTGACGGATTCCCCGTCCTTCATCATGGTTGTTATCATGGAGCAGATGATTTCATACCTCTCTTGTCTTGCACTTTGATGGTATCTTTCCATCAAATCTTGGTGCATGTCATAAGGGTAGAAATCCTCATAAGACTTTTGGAGTTCCGCTGTCATCGTGGCCATCATGATGCAAGCCACTTTCGTAGCATCCCTTTCATGTGCCCGAAATTCAGCGATCTCCTGAGGAGTTGCAGTGGACTCATCAATCTCCTTAAGCTCCTTGTCAAGGACATATTCTTTGTCCTCGTAGCGGGTAATCATCCTGATGTTTCTGATCCACTCATTGAAGTTGGACCCATCAAAGGTGACTTTTCCACACAAGTTCATAAGGGTAAAGGAGCCATTAGGATTAGAGCCAGAAGCATTGTTGAAAGACATCTGAAGGAAAGAGGACAAGATTAGTTTAGATATAAGAGAGTCCTTAATAAAACACCCAAATGTAATATTAAGGCTAGGATCCAATCACAATATAATATAACTTAGAAGAGGTATGCCGTAATCTAAGCTATATCATATTTGAAAGGTAGGTGAATGACGATTCACCAATTTCCACCACGAAAACCGCAATATTTTAGTACTAGGTTTTGAATGATTCTTAGAAATTCCTAGATTCTTTGAGATTCAATGAACTTTTCAAAGGCATGTTTCAATCTCGAGTGTGCCCTCCAAGTTTTGTGACTGGGATACCGAGGATCACAAAACGAGGTGTGAAGTAACCATGCAAATCACTTGGTACCCTTAAAGTTTATCACTCAATCGATGTGCCGGTTAACCACACACGCTCCATCGATACTATAATAAACCCTAAGTCACCCTTTACCTACCTTGTTAAGTCCAAGTTAGTGTGCCGGTTAACCACACACGCTCCACCAACGACTTAATCAAAGTGTAAAGTGTAATTTCATGGAATAGCACCTTATTCACATTTTTCCTAAAGTAACTAAGATTGGGAATTTAATAAAACATTTAGTTACTTTATAGTATTCATCATACTTTGAATGAGAATTAATAAGTCGTTGTCTTACCCGTTCGGCTAACGACCCTCCACCGATCAAGCAAGCGGTGGGTGAGAGTGGACACCCATTAAGTCACCATTTTATAGGCAACAACCTTATACCCACCTTATAGACCGGCTTCGTGAATGAGGCGTACAAGCGGTAAGACGACTTTGTTCTTATACATATATATATATATATATATATATATATATATATATATATATATATATATATAATTATTAAATCATAATAATATAAGTATAAGGGTTGAATTTTAACTTTTAAAATTCTAGGGGTTGGAACTAATGTTTTAACTTAACTTTACTTGTTCCAAAACTTGAGGGCAAGTTTCGTAAACTTTCAAAACTTTTCATTTCTTGTAACTTATGAGTTTAATAGAGTAATAAAATGAGGACTTTTCATTTTTCCTAACTCTTGTGTTCTTTTAATGGTTTTTAATCCAAGAGACTTTTGGTTTTCCATAACTTGAGGACAAGTTATGGACTCCATTAAAACACATTATGATCATGAATTAATCTACCACATAGGTTACAAATAATTCCTATGATCATCTAAACATCATAAGAACAAGAATATGAATATGAACATTTTCAAGAATCAAAATCACATTTAATCTTTGTAATTTTGATAACTAGTTGTTGTAAATGAGTTAGAAAAGACATTACACCTTCTAAAACAAGTTTTCAAGTACCAAAACATTTTAGGGTAATGATTCTAATTCATTTCCAGCAACTCAAGTTGAAATTCTGCACTCTGTCGACCCTACTCGTCGAGTGCATAAACCTACTCGTCGAGTAGGTTGAAGATACACATGAACTCGACGAGTCCTCCCCATGGACTCGCCGAGTCCATCAGTCAGACAGCAGAATTTCCGACTTTCTTCAACTTTTAAGCACAAATAACAAACAAACAACCCTAGGCTCTGATACCACTGATGGGTTTTGAGCATTCTAACACTTCCTAAGTGTACATGCAACCCTAATAACCTTGGATCTATGTTTGTCTAATTATCATGCAAAGTTGAATTCCAAGGTTATATTCCTATCTAGCATACATGGGGAACAATTTTAACTTGAATCATAGATAGAATAACTTACCTTGTTGTTGCTTGTGTTCCTTGAAACCTTGTGAGCCTAGCACCCCAAGTGTGATGCCTCAAATGCTTCACACAACACCAAATGCTCTTGGAAAGACTCTTGAGATAACACACACTTCTCAAAATCGGCCAAGCCCTCTAGTTTCTTAGTGTTCAACTTGTGTCGCCATTTTTGTGGAGAATGGGACTCTTATATAGTGTTGGCACATCTAGGGTTACACCATGTAAACCCTAATGTGTCATGACTCTTCATTTCCATGACCCATGGGTTTGTAACTCCCATGGAGCATCCATGGAGCATCCTATGGGTAGAACCCAACTTGATAATCCATGGAGCCTCTTAGCCCACTATACAAGATATGGATGATTTACATAACCAACCCATATATTTAATTAGTTATCCTTTGATCACTTAATTAATTCCAAATTAATTCTTTGATCAACTAATTAAATAATATTATTAATATATTAGAACTTATAATATATTAATAATCTCCAAGTGTTATTTCTCTCATTTAGTCTATCCAATTGCATGGTGCCATGCAACCCAAATGGACCATGTCGGGTCGGGTCAAGTACAAGCCCGAAATAGTTATGGACTTAGACACCTTATCCAACATTTTCCAGGCCCGACGCCTCTTTGGACCATAAACATAGACAGGTGGAGTGATGAGCAAGGTTAGAATCACCCCTACCAAGGAGGGTCAGCAGATAGAGCACTTCCCGTACTGGTTCGTCGTATTGCTCGTAATACCCAGGGAAGAGCAACCATCGACCGCGTGATGCAGAATGAAGCTACTGCGGGAGTTGATGTTGTTCATCTTCGTAATCTGTAAAACCGAAATGACGTTACTAGGGACTGCCCGAAGGCAGGAAATACTAGTGAAGTGGGAAGGATTTTGGCGATAGGCCATGAATAAGCCATAGTTGATCCTACGGTGGTTACTGGTACGTTTCACCTCGATAACTCATATGCATGCATACTATTCGATAGTGGAGCAGAGAGGAGTTTTGTTAATCAAAAAATTAAACATATTCTTACACAACAACTACAAACACTGAAACAAAATTTCACAGTAGAAATGGCTAACGGGAAAACAGAGAGCACTAACTGCATATACATAGGATGTACTCTTACACTAGATAACTGTTCATTTCAAATCGACCTTATGCCAATCTCAATTAAAACTTTCTATGTCATAATCGGCATGGATTGGTTGAGTCTACATCACGCCGACATCTTGTGCTTTGAGAAAGTTGTTCGTCTTAACCTCCCTACCAATGAAACTCTAGTTATCTACGGCGACAAACCCAGTACAAACCTTCGCATCATCTCATGCATTCAAGCTCAGAAGTACTTACGAAAGGAATATCATGCGTTCCTTCCTCAAGTTGTTGATACGAGCCAAGAAGTGAAAGACATTAAAAACATCCCAAAAGTACGTGACTTTCCCGATATTTTCCCCGAGGAACTACCGGGATTTCCACCGCAACGCCAAGTCGAGTTCCGAATCGACTTAATTCCAGGAGCTACCCCAGTAGCTAAATCGCCTTACCGTCTAGCTCCAACAGAGATGCAGGAACTTTCCAGTCAGCTTAACGAACTTCTCAGAAAGGGATTCATTAGACCAAGCTTCTCACCATGGGAAGCACCGGTCTTGTTCGTGAAGTAGAAAGACAGATCGTTTCATATGTGCATTGACTATAGAGAACTGAACAAACTTACCGTTAAGAATCTTTACCCTCTTCCTCGCATCAGCAACCTATTTGATCAACTACAAGGGGTGAACTACTTTTCAAAGATTGACTTACGATCCGGGTACCATCAGTTACAAGTGTTAGAGGAGGATGTTCCCAAGACACCCTTCCGAACTCGATATGGACATTACGAGTTCGTAGTGATGCCATTCATATTGACCAACGAACCAGCAGTATTCACCGATTTAATGAATAGGGTCTTTCATCCTTACTTGGATCAGTTTGTCATTGTCTTCATTGATGACATACTTATCTACTCTAGTAGTAAGGAGGATCATAGTCAACACTTACATCAGATCCTTGAAACACTCCGAACATAGAAACTTTACGCGAAGTTCTCTAAATGTGATTTTTGGATTCGAAGAGTCGAATTTTGGGACATGTGATTAGCAAAGAGGGTATTCACATGTACCCTTCCAAAATCAAAGCCATTGAGAACTGGTCAGCACCAAAAACGCCTACCGAAATTCGTCAATTCTTATGCCTCACTGGATACTATAGTAGGTTTATTCAGAACTTCTCAAGGATCGCGAAGCCACTTACAACATTGACCCAGAAAGGTGTGACCTTTGACTGGGAAGAGAAGCAAGAGAAGGCGTTCCAAACACTGAAAAAAGCCTTGTGCACCGCACCGATATTATCCCTCCTAGAAGGGATAGAAAATTTTGTAGTGTATTGTGATGCATCCAACCAAGGGCTTGGTTGTGTTCTTATGCAAAGAGGAAAGGTCATTGCTTATGCCTCGTGCCAGCTTAAGACACATGAAGTCAATTACACCACACATGATCTTGTGTTAGGAGCAGTGGTATTTTCCTTGAAGATCTGGAGACACTACCTGTATGGTACAAAAAGCACTATCTTTAAAGACCACAAGAGCCTTCAACATATATTCGACCAGAAGGAGCTCAACATGAGACAACGACGGTGGGTCGAGCTACTCAATGACTACGAATGTGAAATTCGTTATCATCCCGGTAAAGCCAATGTAGTAGCTGATGCCCTAAGTCGGAAATAATATTCTGGTCGAAGAGTCAATTCTTTGACTATGACTATCCATTCACACTTGTCCACACAAATTAAGGAAGCTCAGCTAGAAGCCTTGAATCCTTAAAATGTGACGGATGAAAGCCATAGAGGGATGGATAAAAACTTAGAAGGCAAGGATGACGGAGCTTTATACTTCATGGACCGGATCTGGACACCGAAACTTGGTGGATTCAGAGACGTGGTCATGACTAAAGCACACAACACTTGATATTCCGTCCATTTCCTACCAATCAAAAAGACTGACAAGATGGAGAAACTGACTAGAACTTACCTTAGAGAAATAGTGCGACTTCATGGTGAACCTATATCTATTATCTCTGATAGAGACAGTAGATTCAACTCAATGTTTTGGCAGTCATTACAGAAAGCACTAGGAACTAGGCTGGACATGAGTAAAGCCTATCATCCGGAAACCGATGGAAAAAGTGAGACGAACATTCAAACTTTAGAAGATATGTTGCGTGCCTGTGTGACAGACTTTCGGAAGGCATGGGATACACATTTACCCCTTGTCGAATTCTCCTACAATAACAATTATCACACGAGCATAAAGGCTGCTCCATTTGAAGCCATCTACGGTCATAAGTGCAGATCCCCTCTATGCTGGGCGGAGGTGGGCGACACACAGTTAGCTAAAGGACGAGTTCCTGACAGCTCTCTCACGGGTCCGAAAATCATACAGGAAGCGACAGAGAAGATCGTTCAGATTCGTGAACGATTGAAAGCCTCTAGAGACCGGCAGAAAAGCTACGCAGACAAGAGAAGGAAACCATTGGAATTTAAGGTTGGATACCACGTTCTATTAAAAGTATCACCCTGGAAGGGCTTGATACATTTCGGAAAGCGTGGAAAGCTAAGTCCAAGATACGTAGGGCGTTTCTAGATTCTCGCTAGAATCGGCCCCATATCTTAAATCTAAAACTACCTCACGAACTTAATAACATACATCCTACTTTCAACGTCTCGAACTTGAAAAAGTGTCTGTCCAACGAGACTCTTGTAATCCCACTCAACGAGATCGAGATCAATAAGAGCCTCAGATTTGTGAAAGAATCATTAAAGATCATGGACCGCGAGGTCAAGCAAACGAAATAAAGCCGCATCCCGATAGTGATGGTTCGCTGGAATGCCAAGCGGGGACCTGAATTAACTTGGGAGCGCGAGGATCAAATGAATTTGAAAGATCTTCATCTTTTTAATTAGTTATATTGTAACTACCTAATTTCTTAGACTCTAATTTTAGGACGAAATTCTCTCTAACGGGGGGATGACGTGACAACCCGAAATTTCTATCTTGTACAATCAATCAATTCAATCCAAGTCAGACTCATTGCTGCTATCTTTTAGCACTGTTGAGAGCCTATTTGACTGTTCTAAGCCTAGTACAATCAAGGTATGGGTCTAGGGATGAGTGTATGTGAGTTCAACACCTTTCAATTGAGCCAAACACTCCTTCATGAGGAGTGTACGGCCGCATACATGGGTGTACGGCCGTACACCCATCCTAGCCATACACCCATGTATACTTATGATGTATTCTTCCAATTTTCATCACTTTGCACTCTTACAAGCCTAGAAATCGGACTTCTCTCTCAACTATATTCAAGATTTACACTTTAATATTCAAATAAGTAAGTGTTTTCATCCTTTGAGTTGTTGATACATGGATTTAACTAGCATCACCCTTTGATTTCATCCATGAAATTCATCTTTTTGGGTTAGATCTTCAAGAACACACACTAGGTTTTTGTACCTTAATCACCCCCTTCAAGCTTCTAAAACATGAGTACTCCTTCCATAGCTTGTTATATGCTAGAAACTCTTGATGATTAACATAAAATTGACCATTTTTCAATATCATCAAGGGTGTACAGCCGTATAGACCCCATGTGGCCTGCACACCGTTTTTGAGGTCCAAAATAGTAACAAACTTCCCTTTAAACTAAGAATTGGTCAAAACACACTTCCTAGATGCCTCATAAGGCTTCAAAGCACAATTTAGCATGTTTCATAGTGAGTGTATGGTCGTACACCCACTTGGGTCGTACACCCTGGCCGCACACTCATGAAACTCATGCATTCTGGTCTTGCCCTCCAATGTGTGGTCGTACACCCCTTGTATGCAATCTTATGTGATTGTAACACTTCAATTTATGTGTTTCCTAGTCACTAGGGTGATTCCCTATCATAAATAGTGTTATTATACACTAACTTAACACAAATATGTGTCATTATATGCTAAATAGGATCTGTGTGTGCTTGAGTCTTCACTTGAAACTTAGCATCCTATACTGATCTTACATTCGCGTCACTCACTACAGGTGAGTTCATACCCCTTAACTTATCTTCTAATTATTTTAAATGCCTTTATGGGGGGCGGGGGGAATACAAGTTGAAAACATTATAGTTATTATATCAATCACATGTGATTAATAACTATCAAACAAAGGATTTCTTATACTTCAAACTGTGCTATCAAACAAACTGTTTCAAAATCGTTTTATAAACTGACATCAAGTCATCAATATTTATTCAAACTGTTAAACTCTTCAAATGTATTTCAAAACTTCTTTTCAAACTTATATATAGTCAAAAACATGTCTATATATGTATAGTTATATATGTAATGTTTAAAGCACTTAGGACTAATAACTCACTCTACTTCTTGTTCCTTGTTTGGTTGTGGACTTAGGGTAATCGGTTGTTTGTCCGAAGATCATTTAAATCTTAGTTATATATTATGTATATGTATACAGATATCAAAATTCTTACATCGTTTCAACACCTTTAGGTAGCAAAGGTGTACAAACATACTCGGTTATTCAAACAACATTAGTAGTAAACTATAATAGGTATAGTTTAGAGCTCTACTATTCACTGTCTCTATTACAAAGAAACATACATGAGTCAGTTCAAACATACTATAATGAGAAACAAGGAAGAACATACTATAATGAGAAACAAGGAAGAACATACTGTAATGAGAACATACTACCTACTATACAAAGAGAACACACAATACATTATAACCGAGAGAACATACTATAAAAGTACAAGAATACTATAACATAATGTGAGCCATTAATTCATGATACAACAACCTTCGCCCATGTCACGTTTTATAACCAGAATCTCTTGGAGGGAGAGCATGAGTTTGTGTATTGTACTATACGGGATTGACTACCCTACACCTTGTTGCTAGCTACAGTGGGACATTGCAAAGTCTACGGGTGACAAATGTCATAACATTTCGACATTTTACATCGTCGTGTTTCATTAGTCGATTAAGCATAGTTATAACTTCATCACATTTTACTTTAATTAAACAAATGGTTTAAGGTAGTTATTAGTACTGTAGTTACTATATACAATACTACAATACACATGCATTTTCCCATTACATTTATGTTGCGATCTTCTCACATAAACGGTAATGCAAACTATATTTTGGTAATGATAGTCATACTTGGGAAAAACACTCACTTTTATAGTGAAACAAACATACAAAATAGTCATGTCTTGGTAGAAGACTACTTTTCATACTAGTAGAAAATATAAGATCTTCTAGGAGTTTCCAAACATATACAAACTTTTACATCAAACATTTACAAACACTTTCAGCAAACTTATACAAACATTGACACTAAATACTTATGAACTAACCAACTTAAATGCAAATCTACGCTTTCAAAATAACTTGTATTCTCTGGTCGACAGTAGATAGGTACCGATGACCATGTTTTTAGAAGACGGAGAATATACAAGACTCATCTTTATTTTCATTCATATTTTGGTGTCTAATTACTATGAAAGAACACACTTGTATGAAATTATACTACTAATGCAATGGATGATGTTGTTGCTTGTTTACTACTTTACATTGTTATGATACTGTACATGATGTCCTCCACCCCAAAATGTTTCCGCCATTCCGTTTTTGGGGTGTGACAGTATAGGGCAACCAGTAATCCCTTCTTAGGTCCACATACATCTTGGTGGCGCCAGTATGGATCGAGAAGCTCGACCTATGCGCCTCCTCCATCAGTATATGTCGAGCTCTGCTTGTATACGGCACACGAATCCGCCCTCAGAAATTCATAAGCCCACGACTGTTTGTCAAAAACTCAGACACATGCTTAGTTACCTGCTCCCTCTTGCAGTTCTCCGGTCTCACAGCCTCAACCTGGGCCTCTCGAATGGTATATAAGACTTGATTCATCACCGTTATCCTCATACACATATCACGGATCAGAGCACTCTCAGCTCTACGACTCAAGGCGTCGGCTACCACATTAGCCTTGCCCGGATGATAAAGGATCTCGCAGTCATAGTCTTTCACCACATCCAACCATCTCCTTTGTCTCATGTTTAGGTTGGGCTGATCCATGAGATACTTCAAGATTTTGTGGTCCGTAAATATGGTGCACCGAACACCGTACAGATAATGGCGTTAGATCTTGAGGCGAACACCATCGCTCCCAACTCTAGATCGTGGGTGGTATATTTCTTCTCGTGAGGCTTCAATTGCCTTGACGCATATGCTATCACGTGCCCCCTCTGCATCAGCACCGTGTCCATCCCTGTATATATATATATATATATATATATATATATATATATATATATATATATGCTTCACAGTATACCATAAGGGCTAACATCGGGGCTTCGCAAAATCTCTGGCGAAGTGTCTCAAATGAGGCCTGCTGCTCGAGACCCCAAGTAAAAGTAACACCCTTCCGGGTCAACCTGGTGAGGGGAACGACAATCTTGGAGAAATCTTTGATAAATCTTCGATAGTAGCCAGCCAATCTCAGAAAACTGCTGATCTCAGATGGGGATCTCGGCCACTCCCATCGGATAACTGCGTCAATCTTGGTTGGGTCGACCAATATCCCATTCTGATTAATGAGGTGTCCCAGGAACTGGACCTCTCGTAACCAAAATTCACACTTGGAGAATTTGGCATACAACCTCTCCGATCTCAAAATCCCAAGTCTCTCAAATGCTCCTCATGCTGCTTTCTGGATGTTGAATACACCAAGATATCATCGATGAACATGATCACCGATCGATCCAACATGGGCCTGCACGCCCGGTTCATAAGATCCATGAACATCGTCAGTACGTTGGTGGGTCAAAATGGCATCACCACGAACTTGTAGTGCCCATAACGAGTCCTAAATGCCTTCTTCTAGATATCCTCCTCACCGACTCTCATCTGATGATACCCTGACATCAAATCGATCTTGGAAAACCAAGACACCCCCTGCAACTGATGGAACAAATCGTCGATGCTCGGAAGTGGATAACGGTTCTTGACTGTCAACTTGTTCAACTCCCAGTAATCAATGCACATTTGGTGTCAACCATCCTTTTTCTTGACAAAAAGGATTGACGCTCCCCACAAAGAGCTACTCGATCTGATAAACCCCTTCCCGAGCAGCTCCTGGAGCAGTGAGGATAACTCCTGCATCTCTAGCAGGGCAAGGCGATAAGGTTCCCTGGCAATAGGCACCGCTCCCTGAACCAAATCAATCCCGAACTCCACTTCCCTCTCAGGAGGCACGCCCGGTAACTCCATAGGAAAAACATCCAGAAACTCTCTCACTATCGGAACCTCAGTAGAAGAACACGATCTCTCGGTAGCAACCTGCATATCTGACACATATGCTAGAAAACCCATACAACCCAGCTGAAGACTCTGCCTTGCCCTGGCACAGAGTAGAAGGCTGACCCTGATCTGGTACCCTCGCCATACACTGTCAGCACTCCCCCACTAGGGTCTCGTATAGTCACCAACTGACGCTCGCAGTCGATCACGGCTCTAAAACGATCAACCAATCCATACCCACGATGACACAGACATCCCCTATTGCAATCGATACCAGATCAATCGAAAAATTGACACCAAAAACCTCCAATACACACCCTCGGTACACATCAGTAGCGAAAACTGCATGCTCGTCAGCTATAGAAACCCTAAAAGGTCGACTCAATGCATCACACTGGATACTGATGTGACAAAGAAAAGATAAGGACACGAGGATCGACTCCTACCCGAGTCGAATAACACTAGAGCAGGTATAGAACTCACAAGAAATATACCTAAATAGAACACAGAATAAGCATAATAAATTTCAAAATAATTAAAAACAAAATGTCACAATAAATACAAATGTCACAATCTCAAATCATCAAATCCTATATCAAAACTATTCATATTTCAAAACTCCAGGATCCTCTAAATCACAACTCAATCGTTGATGTGTGTATAATCAGGTCAGCGCTTCCCGTGATCCGTAGAAGTACCTGAAACACATAACACGGTAAGCACAAAACTTAGTGCTTTCTCCAAAATACGATACATATCATGTTAGCCACTTGAGGCTAACTCAATATGACCCTCTGGTCAATGTGTTCCAGTAGAGACCCTCCGGTCCCACTACTCGGGAGGACCCTCCGGCCCTAAGTCAATAAGTTCACAACAATAAGCATAAATCACAAGTACAACATGAAAGGTAGCACAATAAGACAAATAAGCACATAAGAGATCTCAATCACACAAGGATACCACTCATGGTAAGTATAGTGAGAAAACTCACCTCGTAAGCTAGTAAGTACAAGTCTCATGCTCGAAAATCTCGAATTAGCCTCCGCCTAATATATAGGATAACCATCTCTAATTGATACTCTATTCGTACTCAATTACACCAAGGTTTCTCTCTCTTTCTCTCAAATTACTGGGATGGGTAAAAGACCATTTTACCCCTCCATGATCCTCATTACTCATGTTGGCCAACGCTAAAGTCAACAGTCCAAGTTTGACCTGACTCGCCGAGTGCACTCATGTGACTCACCAAGTCCAGTCGTCCCTCAGAAGTCTTTGTGAAGGTCCATCTCGTCGAGTTAACCCCTAACTCGGCGAGTTATAGCATAGCTAAGTCATCGGGACAAACCCTAACCGACTCGTCGAGTCGGCTCTTCGACTCGGCGAGTCCATTCAGATGATTTCAAGGCAGAAAACCTTCCTAAACTCTAGATCTACACTCTTAAGGCTCGTTTATCACGTAAAGTCGCAAGCTTTACGTCCATGCATGGAACTTAGGGCTTGAAATGTCAAAAACATACTTTAATAAAGGTTTTTCACTCAAGAGCATTATTAAGGCTGAAAAAAGTAGGGACTTTTGGACTCTAGGGACCTCACATGGTCCAGACCTGAAGTCCAAAGCTCTATATGAAGTCAAAACACTCAAGGTCCTCATATTAGATGGAAAAATCCCTAGATTCCCAAAATCATGATATCTACTCAAGAAAATGAGAAAGGTGCAAGCTTTATACCTTTCCCAAAAGCTCTAAGGTGAAATAAACACGGATCAAACAGCTCATTCCCATCCCTTGGCTTGGAATCCTCCCCCTCTCTTCAAAAGATGCACCAAACACTCAAAGTTAGCTCAAAATACTCTCTCTAAGCTCAATGGCCGATATGGGAACCCGAACCCGAATATGATCCTGATCCTGATCCTGACCCTGATCCTCCTACTCCGTGACGCGTAATCATCACCATTCTGAAACAAAATACCTAAATGCCAGGTTCAAACATAATGTCGAGAGATCTTACACACTTTACAAGTTTCTTGGTTCCATCTTAGCCCTCCTTGACTCGAGTACGGATCCTCAGTAGTATGGGCCCATACTGCCTTCCACATATATCCATATTTTCCTCAAGGATTTCCTCAACTTCACCAAGTCCCTTCTTCTACTATTGTACTCATTTCTAATGTCATCCTAGGCTTACCCTATGGTAATTCTCCAACCCACACTCCGCCATCAGCCGCGTAAGAAGTTCCTGCTACCTTCACCTAACTAACACGCAAATACCATTACATGTCACTAAGACCAGATAATTCTTCGAATGAGGGGTCCTACCCTACAACGGTTAGACTCAAACGAGAGTTGCGAAATAGGGCTAGACCTTACCTTCTGAAATTATTTAGTCCTTGCAATATGTAATGTAATGTATTCGTTTACTAGTTAACTAAAAGATAGCTAGAACTCCAATTAGCACAAACCAAGCAGCATTTGGGCATTAAGTAACCCAAACCGAGCATATCTTATTCAGGCTATCATGCAACTCAATAAGCACATACAAAAAGCATAAAAGGCATCCTTCCTAGATCCTTAACCCTAATCTAGCATGTAGTTCTCATAATCATATCATAATATAACATAACATGTATGGGTATCTTGGGGAAAACTTACTTGAGCTCGGCCGGTCACGCACACCACACACCTTGTTCTTTCTCAAAACTTCTTACTTTAACTTTACAAAAACATTTTTCTTGTGAGAAACCTTTCAAACCCTCGGTTTGAGTCCAGAAACCCCTGAAGGTGTGTCCGAATCCCTCAAACCAAGGCTCTGATACCAAATTGTAACATCCGAATTTTCAAGGCCAAAAATTTCATTTTTAATTAAGTTACTTAAAAAATTGTTTACCAAAAACATAGTTGATATCATGTAAATCCATAAAACCAAGATAAACATGTTTCAAAATCATATCATCAAATAGTAATAAAATCATAGTACAATCCCATGAATCACATAATGCAGAAATCTGGTTTGCGTGTGATGTGCAGCGACCGTGCCGGCTCCTTCCCTTCACTGAAGAAGTACCTGTAACAAAACTGAAAACTGTAAGCACAAAGCTTAGTGAGTTCCCCCATCATACCACATACCATACATAACACATACTGCCAGGCATATATGGGTGCCTAACCTATCCCTTCGGTCCATTCGACCGGTAACCTTGCCTAGCATACATGGGTGCTGGCCTAACCCTTCGGTCCTTTCAACCGGTAACCTTGCCTAGCATATTTGGGTGTGGGCCTACCCCTTCGGTCCTTTCGACCGGTCTACGGGGTCTATCCTACACCTCCTATCGCATATCACATAACATCACAACATACTGGTGTAGCAACGTGAAATTTCAAACCAATTTTTTTCAATTTAAAAACACATTTGTCTCAATAAATACTTAATTTCACAATGTCAAATCATCAAATCCAGTATCAAAACTGCTCATATTTCAAAACTCCGGGATCCTCTAAATCACAAGTCAATTGTTGATGTGTATACAATCAGGCCGGCGCCTTCCCGTGATCCGTAGAAGTACCTAAAACACATAATACAGTAAACACAAAGCTTAGTGAGTTCCCCAAAATACCACACATATTATGTTAGCTACTCGACGCCAACTCAATATGACCCTCTGGTCAATGTGTTCCAGTGGAGACCTTCCGGTCCCACTACTCGGGAGGATCCTCCGGCCCTAACTCAATAAATTCACAATAATAAGCATAAATCACAAGAACAACATGAAAGGTAGCACAATAACACAAATAAGTACATAATACATCTCAGTCACACAAGGATACCACTCATGGTAAGTATAGTGAAAAAACTCACCTCGTAAGCTAGTAAGTATAAGTCTCGTGCTCGGAAATCTCAAATTATCCTCTGCGTAATACATAGGATAACCATATCTAACTAATATTCTATTCGTACTCAGTTACACCAAGGTTGTTCTCTCTTTCTCTCAAATTCTTGGGATGGGTAAAAGACCATTTTACCCCTCTATGATCCCCATTACTCATGTTGGCCAACCCTAAAGTCAACGGTCCAAGTTTGACCTGACTCGCGAGTGCACTCATGTGACTCGTCATGTCCAGTCGTCCCTCAAAAGTCTTCATGAAGGTCCAGCTAGTCGAGTTAACCCATAAGTCGCCGAGTTATAGCATAGCCAGCTCATCAGAAGAAAACCTAACAGACTTGTCGAGTCAGCTCTTTGACTCGGCGAGTCCATTCAAGGGCCAATATATTTGGTTTGGGCTAGGCATTAATGCATGGATGGTTTAGGGTTGTTATTAATGTGTTTTGGACATCTTTTGTGTTTGTTTTGGTTTTCGGTCTAGGTAGGTTTTCGGTCAGGCCTTGACCGAAAACTTGTTTTCGGTCTGATGTGTATTGCTATAAATTGTTGTCAGGTTGTCAGAGGCAAGTTTAGTCGTTCTAGCAAGTTTTCAGTCCATACAAGTTGTATCCGACATTTCATAGTTGAGTTTTATGTAAGCTTGGTTGTTTAATCTTCTTCTTCTTCATTTCTATTACAATTGATTGATCATTAGATAGACCCTACAGATTTGGGACCTAACAATTGGTATCAGAGCACTTCTAGTGTCGATCAATTGTGTTTTCTGTGTTCGGATTTCATCAACAATTTTGTGATCTTCATTTTCGGTTCATTGGCAAGTTCGAATCTACTCTAGATTGAACACTGGATCGTTGTTTGATTTATCAAAATCAAGATCTGCATCAGATTTAAGTTTGTGAGGGAATTCTTATAGTTTTCAGTTGTATCTACACACACTGAAAACTCATTGTCATTTTTGCTCTGTTCAGATCTGTGTACTTGGAAGCATCTTTGGAAGTTTTGGCTGTGCGAAAAATAGTAACCGGATCAAGAATCAACGTTTTTACTGGAAAAATCCTTAGTTTTCAGTTCATTTTCAGAAACCGAAAACTATTTTTTTGTTCATTCTTCAGAAACTGGAAATCCAAGCATCTTCAGAAACCGAAAACCCAAGCATCTTCAGAAACCGAAAATCCAAGAATCTTCAGAAACCGAAAATCCAAGCATCTTCAGAAACCGAAAATCCAAGCATCTTCAAAAACCGAAAACCTTTCATCAACCTTAGGAAACCGAAAACTCACTTGATCCTAGCTTTCGGTCTAACTTTTCCACCGAAAACCTGTCTTTGATCATTTTTAATTTTTTCTTTCAATTTAATTTTCCAAACAAAATTAAAAAAAAAATCATATAAAAACAAAAAACAAAAACAAATGGATTCTCAAAGCATGACAGTACATCAGGAACTTCACACCATCATGGGAACAACTTCTCAGATTCCCCGACTCTTAAATGTTGAAGGCTTTCCGGAATGGAAATACCGAATCGAGAAGTATATTAAAATGAAAGAGTTCAAGATTTGGTGCAGTATACTTAGGGGACCAATTCGAATTACTACTACAGTGGATGTCACAATTGTCGACAAACGGATTGAAAATTATACGGATGATGATTTCGAAAAGGTCGAAGAGCAGGAAAAAGCCCTTGCTACGCTTACAATGGCATTATCTCCAGAAATCGCTCAGGGTTTCTGTAAGTATACATATGCGAAAGCACTTTGGGAAGCATTAATAGAAGTTTATGAGGGTAATGAGGATATGAAGCAGAGTCGTCAGGACATGCTTCGACAAAAGTTTAACATGTTCAACTATGTCCTGGGCGAAACTCTTGAGAACCAGCTCCAGAGGTTCATTACTCTCAACACAAAAATGAGTTTTGCAGGTGTTTCGGTAACAATATCAGAAATCAACAAGAAGTTGTTAATCCCAGTGTTGGCTCATCTAATGTTGTACCTCCTCAGTCTCATGGTTTCAGTTCTCAGATGTCAACCAAGAAAGAAAAAGAAGAAAATATGGCTCTTGCCACGGGTTTTGTAAATTGCTACAATGCTTTTGTGGCTAGAGAACTCTCCCCACAACTTTCGTTTGCCGACCTTGATCGGATTCATCCTGGAGATGTAGAAGAGATGGATATAACCTGGCAGATGGCCATGGCTATGTTCAGGGCAAAGCAGTTTTCTAAGAAAACTAGAAAAAACAACTGGAGTGTGAATTCCGATAAAAAGGTCGGATTCAACAAAGGAAAACTTTGCTGCTACAACTGCCATGAGCCAGGGCACTTTGCTAGGGAATTTCCAAAGCCTGACAGAAGGGAAAATGTTGATCAAACTGCGGTGCCAGTTACCTATGTCCACAGCAAGAACAAAGGATCCTCATCAACCAATCAACCTACAAATCTGGAAATGGTGGCTCAATCCTTTGATTGGGAAGATCAAATCCAGGCCCTGAATATTTCAGGACCTGAAAATACCTATTTGGCCCAGATCGAGGATTGCAAAGAGAAAGATGCGGAGATAGATCCCGAAGAAGATATGGTGAACCTCCATTTTTCCTTCATGGTGCAAACTACTTCTGAGCCATCTAAGCCTGAGGTAAGTGAATCTGGTTGCTCTCCATCTTGTGCTAAAACTATGAAATTTTTGCGAGAATCAATAGAGTTAATCAAGAGAGAGAACGAGGACTTAAAATATGAGGGATATGCACTTAGGAAAAACCAAAAGCCCTTAAAGACTCAACTAGAAAATAAAATAAAGGACTTTAGGAAATTACAAGAGGATTACAACAACAAATGTGAGAACTATGACCATATTAAACGAAAATTTGAAGTTGTGACTGCAGAACTTGACTCATTGAAAATGCGTTTTGAAAATGCTTAATTCAATTTTAAAAAATTTGATGGGTCAAGCAAAGTTGTTGCGAAAATGATAGAAAACCAAATGTTGTGGAAGGATGTCACTTGTGGAAACCAAAAGAAAGTAGGACTAGGTTTTGAGAGTGTCCCTCCTCTTTACAATCACAATTATACCTCTATTTCATTATCTCGGGAAGAAATAGATCGAGAACCTTCTCTTGTATATGGAAAACCTGCTTCTGAACAAGTTACATGTTCAAAAGAAAAGGTTTTGGATACTAACGTTTCAAATTTGAGTGCAAATAAGTCCGTAGCTCAGGGGGAGCAGAGAGATGAAAAGTCTGATATTCTTAAGTCTAATAATGATGATGTGTCAAAGTTTGCTGTTAGTCTGTGTCATAAGTCTACATTAAATTCGAATTTAAACAATTTTGTGTCTGGTGGTATTGTTTTTTCTGATGATAAGATCGCAACTGATAATGTTTTGTCTGATAATGTATCTTTGTCTGATTCAAATGCTTCTACACCTTCCACAATTGCTTCAAAATCCTGTGATTGTTCTTGCAAATGTGAAAGTGTTAGAAATAAAAATAAAAGAAAGAAATCTGTCAAAAGCAGTGTCAAAACCAATGATAATAAACAAATCTGTTTTAACTGTGGCACTATTGGCACATTGTAAGAAACTGTTTAAACCGGATATTTGTATCTCACACATCAAAAGAATTCATTCTCGGGATGGTGACTTGAGCACAAATCCAAACAAGAAAATGGACAATTTTCAAAAGAATAAACAGGTTTTCCATAAATTCAATAATAGTTTGCCAAAATCAACTCGGGCTAAGCCTAAGTCGACATTGTCAAAGCGTAGGACCGGATCTTCAAACTCTTTGAGTAGAAAATCCACCGGCTCGAAGCAAACTAATAAAGTTTCAAAACCTAACCTTAAGTGGGTACCAAAATTGAATTCAGATCAGTCACCATTAACCTCTAAACCTAATGAAAGGAAAGAATCAAATGAAAAATCTACGAAAGTAAAGGGTAAACCTAGGATTGTGATGACTTGGGTTCCCAAATCTGAATAAATTCGCTCTTTGTGCAGGGACAGTCGCGGAGGAATATCGTCTGACCTTGGTATGTCGATAGTGGCTGATCCCGACACATCACAGGAGATATCTCCCAACTGCATGACATTCAAACATTTAATGGGGGCTATGTCTCGTTTGCGGGCGGTGAAGGTGGAAAAATAACTCAGAAAGGAATAGTGACGAATGGAGTGCTTAGTTTTAAAAGAGTCAACTGTAACACCTCGTTCCTAGTATGTATTTTAATCTAAGTATTTTTGCATTTTTAACTGGGACTCGACGAGTTGTTGGCCCGAAACCCTAGATCCACGTGTTTTGCATCCTATTTAAACCATGTTATGAGCCCCAAACTCGCCTCCTTCACCCTCAGAACGTCATTTAGCAAACCCTAGCCATTATTTGGGCATTTTGAGCATATCTTGTGAATCTTTTGAAGTTTGGAGAAAAGAAAGAAGGAAGGACTAAAAGGGAAGGTGAGAAGCAAAGATCTAGAGTCCAATCCAGAGTTTGTTGAGGTATAATCCGAATCTCTTCTGTTTCTATATTGATCTTCCATTTGAAATCCCATTTAGGCCATTTTTTATCCACTTCCTAGCTTGATTGTAGTGGAGAAATCATATTGAGTTGAATAGCCAGTGGATCTAGTTGGGTTTAAGCTTCAAAAGCTCAGATCTACCACCTTTAGGGAGCCATTTTGCATGAAAACCCTAGATCTACTCTTTTAAGTGTCTTTTGAGCCTTTAAATCCCTTTTCATGCATATGTAAACGTAAATTTGGAAACTTTACGTGGTAAACAAGCCTTAGAAACCCAGATCTATAAATTGTATGTAGTGGTTTTGAGCAGAATCAATTGTATAGAAGTTGCATGCAACCGACTCGGCGAGTCGTTCTTCAGACTCGGCGAGTCAAGTTGCGAGTCCTCGAGTTTCCCCCTTCTATGTTTTATGCCGAGTGGAACCAGTGAGTTTTAGGTGGACTCAGTGAGTCAGAGATCGGACTCATTCATGGAGGGACTCGGCGATTCAATGCCCTGACTCGGCGAGTCCATGGCAATCTTCATATCTCAAGAATAGACTCGGCGAGTTGTTCATACAACTCGGTGAGTCCCAGTTGGAGTGTTCATATGATGAAGGAGAACTCGACGAGTTGTTCATAAAACTCGGCGAGTCGGATGCAGATTGACTAAGCGTTTGTAATAATGAGGAACGCGTCGAGTCTATGCCAAACTCGACGAGTAGTATCGAGTAGAATTGAGAAATGAGAGTAGGGACTCAACGAGTTGGTGGACCAACTCGATGAGTCAGGTCAACTGTATGTTGACTTTGACCAAGAGGTTGACTTTGACCAGGGGTAAAATAGTCATTTTACACTCAGTATGGTTATCAATATTTGATTGAGTGTACTTATGGAAATTGTAGCTGGGGTGAAGCCGGATGTAACGTCCCACAATGGTGTGTGCCATGCGATCACCCCGAGCTCTTCCCTCCGCTACCGGAAGTACCTGAAACCAAAACTGAAAACCGTAAGCATGAAGCTTAGTGAGTTCCCCAACCTACTACATACCATGCATAAACACATACTGCACATACTGGGCCACGTCCGATATCCTGGGCCTCACCCCCAACCTCGGGCCTCGTCCGCTACAACGGCCCTGCCGTTCCAGGCCCCACCTGGCTTCGAGCCCCACTCAGACACAGATCTGTTTCTCTTAGGGCTCGCCTGTCACTGCGCCTCGCCCGCTAACATATACTAACACATAACATATCACAACACATAAACTAAACATATACTACCGAATCCTATTCTAAAGGCCTCGCCTATCTTGGGCCTCGCCCATGTCCTGCAACTGATGAGTCATGGAACCCCATCCACGCTCCTACGGATAGTGAGATATGGGCCCAGCCCACACTCACTCTTTCCTAACCTGGACCTCGCCCTTACCCTACTGCTAATGAGATATGGAACACCGTCCATACTCTGCTGCTGGTGAGATACAGGACCTCGCCCACACTCACCTTCCTACCAGGCACATACATGTATCACACAGAAAACAAGTATAACTATCATGCAAACCATTCCTTGGGCACCCTCCCGCTACACTGGACCTCGTCCTGAATATCATACTAGCATACTATGCCTAGGGCTAACCCCCGGGTCTTTCTACTCATAACTACATGGGCCGGCATTATGGTCGTAGACCCATTCACACAAGGGTAAACTCACCTGGTACTGTTGAACTTGCTGGTAACCCCTCTAGATGCTGACCGACAAATCCCTGATCCGCTGCTCCACTAGCTCCCCGAGCTACCAATACCAAAACATCTAACACTTAGCTTAACTGTTCTCCAAGGTTAACTAAGTCAACTCTGGTCAAACTCAAAGTCCTGGTCAAAGTCAACCTTCCAGGTCAACCCTAATCGCGGAGTTTGCCAACTGACTTGCCGAGTTCATATGCTTAGAGTCCATCCATTCGCGACTCGACTCGCCGAGTTAGCCCATGACTCCTCGAGTCCACCTATTTCCGAGTCCTAACCTGCCCAGCTCACTGAGTCTCCACTCGACTCACTGATTCGAGTCTTACCTTGAAGGGTTCGAAGTTTCGCGACCTGACTCACCGAGTCCAAGGCTAACTTCAACAGACTCGCCGAGTTGCACATCCAACTCGTCGAGTTCCTCCTAATCTTCATGCTACTCGCCGAGTCTACTGGAAGGACTCGCCAAGTTTATTCAGTCCTTCATACATTCAGAAGCTTTTTGAGTCATGCAGGGACACCAAACTATAGATCCACTCTTCCCAAGTCTATTCCTCACGTAATGTTGCAAACTTTACATGAAACCAAAGAGATATAAGCTTAAAACACTTTAGGGCTAGGGCTTGGGGCAAAGAGGCTTTACCAACACACCAAAAACTGATACATTATGGGTCACTAGGTGAAGACACAGCTGGATCTGAAGGGATCCATCTTGAGGACGTCCAAATCCCGAAATGCATCATACTTGGTCCAAAATCTCATATAGAGGGACATGAAGAGATCTAACAAATAACAAGATAAGGAAGGAACTTGGTTACCAAAATGAGTAGAAAAAGAGAGGAATCTTCTGGATCCACAACCTTCCTCTTGAACCCTCAACTCCTTTTTCTCCTTCTAGGCTTCAAGAACACTTAAATCCTTCAATATTGGCTCACACACTCAAAGAGAGCACTAGGGTTTCGTGGGATAACTTCTGGACAATGGGGGCTACAAATGAGGCTGATAGAAGGAGAATGAGATGTTTAAATAGGCTCCATGTCCTGGATTTAGGGTTTTCCTCGTTCAGACCAGACTCGTCGAGTCCCCTTAGCCGACTCGCCGAGTCGGTTACTTAATCGATCCCCCGGATCCCATTCCGACTCGTCGAGTTCCTCCCTGGACTTGACAAGTTGACCCTTTGACTTAGGGTTTTCTTTCCTTTCTTGGCCTTTCTGATTTTGTCTTAGGGTTTTCTTTCCTTTATTGGCCTTTCTGAAACCCTGGTCATCCTGGAACACAATTTACTTAACTAACAAACCTTCTGGTACTCCCCAAGTACTCTTGCTGAACACCCTGGGGATTCACCCCTTCTTTCCTTGTGCGTTTTCTGGCCTTCCCAAGGCAACGTTCTATAACCAACTATTTCCTTTGTCACTGTGAAGGTCCTATCCTTCACCAAATCCATTACTCCCGCTACCTCCAGTACGGGTCATTACCGCCAGTATCCACTGGGCATTTCTCTCTACTACAATTTGGTGTCGAGCACCCATCGATCAACTAACTAAATTCCACCATAGACTGCTTACCAGCACTGCTACTGATTGAAAATTTCTTCTATTCCTTATCTACCTCCCGGATGAACCGAGACCACCCTGGTCCCTACTGATCTATCAATATCTGGATTACCGGCTCCCACCGGTCGCTAGCCCCAACACAACTTCTTGTCGCTCCCAGTGACTTCTGAGGAAACTTAGGCTACCTAATGTTGCCCCCTCTACTCTGCCACTCTGGCGCTACAAGTCCTGGAATCCTCTATCCCTAACTTGACCCTAAGGTCCTTACCAGGTCCCACATGTGCTACTAAAACTCACGGGCCTCTCCCACGGGTCTCACCCGACAATACTACTGAGCAACCCTATTCTCAGGTCTCACCTATACTGCTACTCTCATACGGGCCTCGCCCACGGGTCTCACCTAACTACATCCTGGAGCGGCCTCTCCCAAGGTCTCACCTTTCCAGGGCTATGCAAGTAGCTCCAAACTATTCTCATCCACTACCCCTTCCTAATTCCTATCTGATCACTAGGAGATAAGGGCCTCGCCCCAACTCCGTTAACAAAGCTAATAGGGAACGCTACTGCTTACCCGTAGTCTTACAACACTTCCACCACTGACTGCTAGTGAATGCTACGGCTGCCCCGTCGTCTTACAACACTTCCACCACTGAATTCCCCAACCATAAACCATCCATCTTGATTACATGATCTAATTGTTGGGAAGTTTCTCAATCTCCCAACCCTGAACTCATCAACCCATTCATCGTTGTGCTACTTCCTTTATTTCTCAGAGATCGTGTACTCATCCTGCGTCTGCGTGCTCTTGCCCTTGGACACTCGGAGGGTTCTCCCCCACTTCGACCCTGCTTACACCTCGCTGCTCAATGCTCGAAAAGAAATCCCAATCCTTACCACCATTCCATAATCAATCTGCTGAGGAACCCAAGCTTACCGTAGCTAGGGATCTAACCAGTCCATCTCTAAAACTATACAGCTCCGAACTAGCGAGACATACTAAGTCCCTCCCAGTCATGCTATAGTTACTGCATCCTAAGTAACCTTCTCCAATAGAGCACATCCCTTAACTACCATTCAAATATCCAAGGTATGAAGATGGCATATAACTCAATCACAAGCAAGTCGCACAAAATTAAAATACTCATACTGATAATGATGCAGAACCATAACAATATAATCAAGTACAAATAAAACTAAAAACGGAAGTCGCATACCTGCAACGTCCGATGCTGCTCGCGTCTCCAAGGTAGTCATCTGAAAAGCCCTGACTCCTACCGCAGGCGCCTCTGCATAGCCTGTCTTGTCGGAAGCAAACTGGGACAGGTGCCATCACCTGTCTTGTCGGAAGCAAACTGGGACACTGGGCCTTCTTGTAGCACCGCTGATTGCAGTGAAAATATATCAAGTCTGATCCCTGTGTGGTGGTAACAGCACAATCCCTGCTAAAATGACCAGTCTGACCGCACTTGAAGCAGCCAGACTCACCACTGCTACCATTCATGCACGCACCCCTGTGCGCCCTGCCACACTTCCCGCACTGGCTGCGGTCCTGATAATGCCTCGATCTCGAATCCAATCCCTTGGGCCTTTTGCCCGAACCTGTGGCTACTTGAACCTCGTCCGACTTCCTCTTCTGGATCTGCTCCAAATCAATTTCCCTCTCTCTGGCTCGAGAAATCATATCTTCCAGCATCTTACAGTCGAACCTGCTCACGAACTCCCTGATGTCAGCCCTCAACATCTCGTGATATCGGGCATTCTTCATCTCCTCATCCGCGACATACTGCGGTACAAGAAGAGCCCTCTCTCTGAACTTGGCGATGATCTCCGCCACAGTCTCAGTGGTCTGTGTCAAATCCTGAAACCCCCGTTCCAACTACTGCACCTCAATAATCGGTGAAAACTCAGCCCTGAACCTAGCTAAAAAATCACTCCATGTCATCGCATCCAACGCGACATCATCCCCTAAAGCATGACCAATCTCTTTCCACCAATCCCTCGCTTTGTCCTTCAGAAGACAGGAGGCGAGTCTGACCTTGTCCCCCTCGAGACACCGGCATGTACGAAATGCATTGGCGACATCGGCCAACCACCTGCTGCTAGCTATGGGGTCCCTAGCCCCATGATATTCTAGTGCCCCGCAAGCCCTGAACTCTTGGAATGTCAAAGTATGCGCTCCCATCAAAGCCATCATCTCCGTACGGAAGGCTCCCAGCCTCTCATCCAAGATCTCCAGTATACCCTCCTTGACTGTGCCAAAGATCAAAGGAGTCTGGTCTAGTATGCTGCGCGTAACCTCAACTGATATCAACTCCCTCATCTGCTCCTCGAGCTGCTCGGCTCCCGAACCCGAGTCTGATCCCTCTCCGGCGCCTGGTCCGCCCGCTGGTCTCTCTCACAATGTCACCATGCTGAAAACATACCGCATTATTATCAGAATACTCATCACTGCAGAGGGATCATACGCACACACTACAAGTTTCCCGGTCTCATCTTCGCGTTTCCCGAATTGAGTACGGATCCTCTGCTTCCAGTAGTACGGGCCCATACTAACTTCCACATCTATCCGTACTTTCCTCAAGAACTTATTCAACTCCACTAGGTCCCTTTTCCTACTACTACTGCTCCCAGCACTATCCCATCCTAGGCTTACCCTAGGGAAACCTCTGACTCAACCCAAACCAGCCCTCAGCTGCTGAAGGCCTCCTTATGATGTCAATAAGCCATCACCTGAATACCATCACATGTGATGAGGCTCAGTTAATCCTTCGAGTAAAAGACTTGTCCCTACAACGGTTGGACTCAAACAAGAGCTGCACAATAGGGCCAAATCCAGCACTCTGAGATTATTTAACCATGTTCACCTGTGACGTGACGTATTCACCTAATGGCTAACTTCCATCACTCAGAATCACATAATGCACAAAGCAAGCAACATTTAGACAAAGGAAAATCTAACCATAACATACTCAAGAAATCATAATCTCATATCAGGAATCTGCACTAGCAATGCGACATAAGCTCATCAACTCAGGCATAACCTAAACCGGCTATCCTACTACTGTCTAATCAGCACTATCATGCAGCTCAAAACACATATATCAGGCACATAAGGCATCCTCCCTAGATCCTTATTCCTAATCTAGCATGTTGTTCTACTAGCTGCTAAACATGACATAAACTTGTATGGGTATTTTGGGGTACTTACTTGAGCTTGGCTGATTGCATGCACCACACCCTTTTCTCTTATCAAAATTCTTTTCTTTCTGAATTCTTTTCGCTTTTCTAAAACGGTTTAATTTCTAAAAATCTTTTTACAAAACTGTCTTTTCATTTTGAAAACTTTTTATCCAATCCCTTAGTTTGAGCTCAGACACACCCGAGGGTATGTCCGAATCCCTCAAACCAAGGCTCTGATACCAACTTATAACGTCCCAAAATTCAAGATTAAAAAATTCTTTTATAAAATATTACTTAGAACATAATTATCAATCTATAACATAATCAGAGTATTAATTTCCAAAACATATGTTCATTATCAGAGTAAAATATCCGAGGCTGACAAATCAATGATGTGTGCCATGCGATCACCCCGAGCTTTTTCCTCCGCTACCGGAAGTACCTGAAACCAAAACTAAAAACCGTAAGCACGAAGCTTAGTGAGTTCCCCAACCTACTACATACCATGCATAACCACATACTACACATACTGGGCCAACCCCGTTATCCTGGGCATCGCCCCCTACCACGGGCCTCACACGCTACAACGGCCCCGCCTGGCTTCGAGCCCCGCTCGGACACAGATCTGTTTCGCTTAGGCCTCGCCTGTCACTGGGCGTCGCCCGTCAACATATACTAACACATAACATATCACAACACATAAATTAAACATATACTACCGAATCCTATTCTAAAGGCCTCGCCTATCTTGGGCCTCGCCCATGTCCTGCAACTGATGAGTCATGGAACCCCGTCCACGCTCCTACTGATAGTGAGATACTGGCCCAACCCACACTCACTCTTTCCCTAACCTGGGCCTCGCCCTTACCCTGCTGTTGGTGAGATACGGGACCTCGCCCACACTCACCTTCCTACCAGGCACATACATGTATCACACAGAAAACAAGTATAACTATCATGCAAACAAATTCCTTGGGCACCCACCCGCTACACTGGACCTCGTCCTGAATATCATACTAGCATACTGTGCCTAGGGCTAACCCCCGAGTCTTTCTACTCATAACTACATGGGCCGGTATTGTGGCCGTAGACCCATTCACACAAGGGGAAACTCACCTGGTACTGCTGAACTTACCGGTAACCCCTCTGGATGTTGACCGACAAATCCCCGAACCGCTGCTCCAGTAGCTCCCCGGGCTACCAATACCAAAACATATAACACTTAGCTTAACTGTTCTCCAAGGTCAACTAAGTCAATGAAAGGTGCTTTTTATTTACTTGTATGGTAATGTCTTATGTCAATTGTTTACTATTGTTTCATTTTGCATATTTTGTCTTCCAGAATAATTAGATTATTCAAACTGTCCACAGTCGATCATACTTTGGAAGTAGGTATTGAAGCAAGACTATCATGATTTTGGCTTGTACATTGTCTGAAATGGTTAGTCATTGCTACAACATTCATGAGTGCTCATAAGGTCTGAGTATTGGATTAAACCCATGCTCACTTGTATCACTTCATGGAATTTATCTTGAGTGATCATGAGACGATAATATCATACAATCTTCAAACGAAGAGATATGAGTTGCTGACTATGTGTTGGTTGTACATTGATAGTGTGAAAATGCAACAGTAACTTGATGTCGTAAAACGTGCTATTGTGTATGATTTGACGAGTAGTTAGTACAAGCATATGAATAGAAGTTTATATGTTCCTTTTAGTCCTTGGAGGAATAAAAGCGATATCTCGGGCCCCTTGATGATTTTGTTTGACTTTTGTGTCGGGTCCGGTCAGAACTAAATTGATGTGTTCGATTAATTTCTATGTCAAACAAATCAGAAATCGGGAAACAGACTGTTGGATAATAAGATTGACTATGTTCCATGTGTTTGTCCAATTGATATCTCGATAACATAGGATTCTAAGATCCTTTATCTAAAATGGTTCATCTAAGTTCAACAAAGGAATTTAAAAGCCACAATTGCTAGTTGGATCCTAAAGTTATACTTACAACTATAGTTATTAGACTTATTCAAGTGGGAGACTATTGGATAAGGTGTCTAAGTCCATAACTATATTTGGTATGTACATGACCCGAGAGTAGCATGGTCCATTTGGGTTGCATGGCACCGAAACAATCTGAAGGATGGACTTTTGAGAAGAGTTTATTTATGATTTATTAATCTATTATAAGTTCTAATATATTAATATGAAATCATATTATTTAATTAGTATTGATCAAGAATTAGTTTAGAATTAATTTTGTGATCAAAAGAGACTTATTAAATATATTGGGATTGATTTGGTAAATCATTGATTCTTATAAAGTGGGTCAATAATCCATAGTTCTTCAAGTTGGGCTAATCCAATGTCATAACCCATGGATGGTCCATGGAGGTTTAAACCCATGGAGCATGAGGAATATGTAAGGTCATGCACATTAGGTTTTCATGTTGTAACCCTAGTTTCGCCACACTATATAAGAAGTCCCTAGGCTACCAAAATCGGCACCTAAGTGTTCTTATAGAGCTATAGCCAAATTTGGTGCAAGACAATCCTTGTCAAGTCCTTCCATTGTTGGTGGTGTTGTGTGAAGCATTTGAGGCATCACATTTGGGGTGTTGGGATCTTAAAGGTCTAAGGTTTCAAGCTACAACAAAAGGTATGTCATTCAACTAGTTTTTTGCATTGTATATACTCCATAATATACTAGTCAGGATGATGCTTTGGAAAAATGAAAGTTTGCATTTATATTAGAGAAAACATAGATCCAAAGCATCTAGGGTTACATGTACACCATAGGAGTGTTAGATTGCTCAAATCCCATCAGGTACGTCGAGCGGTGCTTGACTTGCAGGAAAATCAAGGTTGAGCACCAGTGACCTCCTGGTAAGATGCAGTTGTTGGAGATTCCCGTATGGAAATGGGAGGACATTACTATGGATTTCATCACTAAGTAATCCCGGAGTACACATGGAGTAGATTTGATCTGGGTCATTGTGGATCGGTTGACCAAGAGCATGCATTTCATTCCAATTCAGGAGAGTATTTCTGCAGAGAAATTGCTTGGGATTTATATTAGAGAGGTTGTGGCACATCATGGGGTGCCGGTTTCGATGGTTTCTGACAAAGATGTTTGGTTTACTTCCAGGTTTTGGAAGAGGTTTCATGATTAGTTGGGCACTCGTCCCCATTTCAGCACAACATTCAATCTGCAGACCGATGGTCATAGCGAGCAGACTATTCAGACCCTAGAGCATATGTTGCGAACATGTGTTTTGTATTTTGGTGCGATTTTGGATACATATCTTCCGTTAGTGGAATTTTTGTATAACAACATCTATCACACCAGCATTGATCGACTTCCTTTCAAGATGCTCTACGGGAGGAAATGCATAACCCTAGTTTGCTAAGGTGAGATTGGTCAGCGGATCATGGGGAGTATTGTGGTGGTACTCAAGACCACTGAGTTGATTCAGCAGGTTTGGAGCAGGCTCTAGATAGCTCAGAGTTGGCAGAAGTGTTATGCCGAAAAACGCCAACCAGATTTAGAGTTCCAGGTGGAAGATATGGTTCTCCTGAAGGTGTTAGCTTGGAAAGGTGTCATCCGATTCAGGAAGTGGGGAAAGCTAGGCCCTAATTATATTGGTCCGGGTTTCTTATCACTTGGATCTTCTAGATGAGCTCAGTCAAATCCATAACACGTTCCATGTCTCTCAGCTGCGGAAGTACTTAGTGGATGATTCTACGGTGATACCATTGGAGGATATTCAGGTGGATGACCGCCTAAATTATATTGAGACATCGGTGGTGGTTCTTGATCGGAAGACAAAAACCTTGAGGAACAAGGTTGTTCGGTTGGTAAAAGTTTAGTAGCAGCACCGCAAGGGTTTGGAGTGGACTTATGAACCAGAATATGAGATGAGGGAGGACTACCCGGAGTTATTTGGGACAGCGGACTTCGAGGATGAAGTCTGATTCAAGTATGGGAGAATTGTAACACTTGGATTGGGTATGTTTCCTTTATCCCTTTTGTAATTAAGTTTTTTCATTTTAGTCATTGTGGTTAGTACGCGGTGCGTACCATAGGGTACGCTTAGCATACTAGTTGAAGCTAGTCAAATGGGTATACCACATGTGTACGCTTAGCATACTAAAGGGGAGGTTGGTTGCAGATTCGATCCTCGTATGTTGGGCGTATAATGGGTTTAATGAAACCTAGTTTTAGGGTGTTGTACCCTATATAAGCTCCTTAAGTCCCTAGGGCTGGCCTCTTTATCATCCTTCATTGTCCTAAAACCCTAAATTTCGACCCTTAGCCTTCATTTTGTGTCTTTGAGCTCTTGAGAAGAGAATTTGGTGTTTTGTTACTCATTTTGAAGGGATAGAAGATTGTGTTGGGTTTTGAGCATTCTAACACTCCTATGGTGTACATGCAACCCTAAAACCTTGGATCTATGTTTTCCCTATTATACATGCAAATAAAAGATATTCCAAGGTATTATCCTAACTAGCATACAAATCATTGATTCATATGTAATAAAGCAAGTTGGAAGACATACCTTTTGATATAGCTTGATTCCATGGAGCTTAAGGGCCTACTGCCCCAAGTTTGACACCTCAAATGGTTCACACAACATCAAATGCACTTGGAATAACTTAGAGAGAAATGATACACTTCATGAAATCGGCTAGCCCTCACCATTCACATATTTTGTCCAATTTTTGGGAAGAATAAGAATTTTATATAGTGTGTCACAATTAGGGTTACACATGTAAACCCTAATTTGCATGGCCTTTCATTTCCATGATCCATGGGTAAAAAAAACACCATGGAGCATCCTATGGGTTTTAGCCCAACTTGATAATCCATGGAGCATTAGCCCACTATACAAGTATGGATGATTTACACAATCAACCCATATATTTAATTAGTCTCCTTTTGATCACTTAATTAATTCCAAATTAATTCTTGATCAATACTAATTAAATAATTTTCTTAATATATTAGAACTCATAATATATTAATAAACCTTAAGTGTTATTTCTCTCATTTTAGTCTACCTAAATGCATGATGCCATGCAACCCAAATGGACCATGCCAATCGGGTTAAGTACATACCAAATATAGTTATGGACTTAGACACTAATCGAACAGTCTCCAACTTGGATAAGTCTAAAACTATTATTGCATCTGAATTCAAAACCCGACTAGCAATCGTAGCTCTTAAAAGCTGTTGTCGTCGAACTCTTAACAAATCAATGACACATCCATTAGATAAGGGATCATATATTCCTCCATTCTAGATATCATATGGACTGAGACATCGATTATAATCATTCTCGCTGTCCATTTGTTGTTTCCCGATTTCCGATTTATGACGACCAACTAATTGAACAAATCAGATCAGTCCTGGCTTAGCCAAGCGCTTCGGGGTGTCATCACTAAATCAATGATGGGCCCATAGATATCGATTTTATCCCTTTAAGGGTAAAAGGAATGGATAAACTACGACTTGTATGCTTGTTTCTACTACTTGTTGAATCATACACAAAGGTACATTTTATAATATCGAGTTACCAATGCGTTTTCATACAATCAATATATAACCAACTCATAGGCAACAACTCATATCTCTAGGTTTGAACAATATAAGATATTATCGTCTCATGATCACTCGTGATGAAATCCATGAAGTGATTCAAATGAGGATTGGTTGAATCCAATACTCAGAACTTATGAGCACTCATGAATGTTGTAGCAACTCTTGCTATGTCTACTACCTTGGACATATACAAACCCAATTCATGACAGTCTTGCCTTAATACCTACTTCCAACGTATTATCGACTGTGGATGGTTTGAATAACTTAGTCATTCAGAAAGAACGACCTTCTAACATCCCAAATTTTGAGTCCAAAAATTTCATTTTAGTTAACTGATTATAAAAACATTCATAAGAAAACTACATAAAAATATATCGTTTCGTAAATCAATATATTATGTCTGAATACCCAAATCATAAAATAGCAACATGTCAGAGTACAATCCCATAATATCTGAAGTGCAGAAAATCAATGCGTATGTGTATGATGTGCTGCTACCACGCCAGCTCCTTCCCCTTCGCTGAAGAAGTACCTGAAAATAAAATTGTAAATTGTAAGTATGAAGCTTAGTGAGTTCCCCCATCATACCACATACCAAACAATCATATAGCATACATACTGTCAGGCAATTCTGGGGTGTCCGACCTAACCGGTACGGCCATTCTGGGGCGCCGATCTACCCGGTACGGCCATTCTGGGGTGCCGACCTACCCGTGTCAAGCCATTTTGGGGTGTTGACCTACCCATGTCAAGCCATTCTGGGGTGCTGAACTACCCATGTCAAGCCATTCTATGATGCTAACCTACCCGTCGATCCTAACAACTGACCGTTGGGGACTATTCCCTTCCTACTACCACTATCACATATAACATATCATGCCAGCATATAAAGATGTCATCACATACTATCAGACATATCTGGGGTGCCTGACCTACCCTTCGGTCCTAAAAATCAAACTGTACTACTATCAGATATAACATATCATGCCGGCATATAAAATATCAGATAGTAGCAAACCTAGATGATATCACAAAGATGATCATCTATCATACAAATCCTACTGGTGGGTCGGCATTGTGGCCGTAGACCCACCGCTACTAGAAGGTAACTCACCTCGTACGAGTAGCTGCTAATAATCTCCATGGGAAATCTCTATCTGCTGCTACTCCGGAAATTCTCCGGCTATAATCCCCACAAAACACTCAATCAGAATCTGATATCTACTCTTTGGGTAAAATTACTATTTTACCCCTAACCAAGTCCAAGTCAAAGTCAAAGTCAACTTCCACTTGACCCGACTCGCCGAGTTGGGCCGCCAACTCGTCGAGTCCCTATCCTTTCATCTGTCCTTCTTCATGCCTCTACTCGTCGAGTTTGGCAACGACTCGACGAGTTCTCCTTCTAAAACAACCCCGAATGAACCGTCATCCGACTCACCGAGTTGTATGAAAAAATCGTCGAGTTAATCACCATCCTATGAACAAGTCCTGTCCTTGACTCGCCGAGTTGTGTGAACAACTCGTCGAGTTCATCTTCAAGAGTTGGGAGATTGCCTTGGACTCGTCGAGTCGGCTCATGCACTCGCCTTTCTGGACCCTCTAAAACCTTTCTGACCCTCAACTGGGTCTCTTTGAATCATAATAGAAAAAGGGAGCCTAACCTTGGACTCATCGAATCCCAAGAACGACTTGCCGAGTCGATACTGTCCAAGTCTATTTCTTTGAATTATGGTGTACAACTCCTGTCCAAATGATAGTTCTAGGTCCCTAAACTCGATCTAGCATGTAAAGTTACGAACTTTACATGCATGAATGCGACATTAAGCCTAAAACGCTCTAAAATAGACTCTTAAGTTTCATGGGGGCTTCCATGGGTGCAAAAGCATCCGTTTTCTGCCTTGTAACTCCTTCATGGTCCTAGATCTGAAGCCTCAGCCCCCAACCGTGCTTGCAATCATGGTGTGTTACCAAGGATGGCTTATAAAAGCCCTAAATCTCCCCAAAAAGGGATCTAGCAAATGAACAAGCAAGGTATCGACTTTATACCTTCTGGGAACTAGAAATGATGCACAAACTTGAACTTCCTTGGTGTTTTCTTTATCCCTCTAGGCCCTTCTGTGACAACCCGAAGTTTATTCCATCACCGTAACCCATTTTGTCCATAAAAACTCGTCCTTTGCGAATTGTTCCGATTTTGTTTTGGGTTAAGTTATCTAAATTGATATTTAGATTTTTATCTCATGAGTGTCCAAACCCCTTAGAAACCCATGAAAACATTCCAAATTATTATTTAGAAAAATTTTAGTTTCGACCATATCGGGTTATGACAACTTAATCGGGTGCGACCAAAAGCCTCGCTTAACATCAGTATCAGGTAGAATTCCACCGTGTCCCAAACTCAAACCATATATAAAGTGGAATGATCCTCATTTGAAGCCTTTTCCACTCTCTCTCTACTCTCTCTCCTCAATCCAAGTTCTAGGTCCCAAAATCATCAAAGTCAAGCTCCAAATTGTCAAGGTAATTATCCTAGCTCATAGTATAACCTCTTTGGGCTTTCAAATTCGTGATTAATCTATGAAATAGGACCATAATCATGTGTTTACCGCCCTAGAACAGTCCTAGGCCATAAACACACATAAATAGGGTTTTTGAGCCTTAAAACCCTTCCAAACCACCTTTAGAGCTTGGATATGACTTAAGGACTTAATTGAATGGACTAGGAACACCTTAAACTCAACATTTAGGGAGTAAATAAGAGTTTACGGCCCAAGAGCATGCTTGGACCATAAACACCATTTCTTGGGCAGTAAACACATCTTAAGGTGTTAAGATGCCCCTTAAACACCTCATAAGCCTTGGAATAATGTCTAGAAACAACCACAAACGAGTTAGGGGCCTTAAACTTGATGAAAACCACCCCCATAGGACCTTACAGTAGTAAACCCCCCAACGATAGGTTCTTGGGCCGTAAACTCCTATATCTTAGTCAAATGATGCCCTAAATTCATCCTAAGGCTTGTATAATGAGTTTGAATCACATGTGATTAATCTAGGACCACCAAAACATCAAAGGAAGGGGTGTGAGGGAGCTTACGGCCATAAACTCATAGTTTACTACCGTAAACTCCTTGTAATGGTCCATATGTTGGTTTAATCACTTCCATAGCCTTAGAACTAAGCCTAGCATCATCCCTCAAATGTTGTAAGACCATTTAGCACCCAAGAACCCACCACCCATGCGTTTACGGCCGTAAACTCATGGGGATATGGTCATTAGGGCCGTAAACTCCCCAAGGAGTTTACTCTTGAAGAGAAAACTCCAAATCTATTCCCTATACGTCCATAGATGTCACCCGGGTCACTCCAAACACTTGTAATGAAGTGTTTTCGCGTCTCAAAGTGCATATTCATATTTGATTAGTAGTCCACAGCCTAATTAGATACAAATGTGTATCATTTTATATTACATAAGAACCTCGCACATTCTCAAGTCCCGAACTGACGTTTAGCACCCAAACCGACACGCTTCTCGACTGGTGAGTTCATACCCCTACTCTTTTTCCGTGTTTTTCAAATGTTTTCACGGGGGAATACAAGCAAAAGTACAAGGAAATCTTGTACTCAAACTTATTATTTCAGTAAAAATGTTAATATTCTGTATGCTTTTAATATCGAAAACCGTATTTACCAATAGTTTGAATTGCAGAGTTAGCTTTCAGACTAATCGTAGATTTCTTGATAAAGTGTTATAAATTATATTACATTATTATAATTTGCGAAGGATTTATACTAATCATAAAATAGGATTAATACTAATAAGATACGCCCTCGAATAGTAACAAAACGATGAAAGTACAGCTAGAGCACGCCTTTGGATGGCACCAAAACTTCGAAAATACAGCGAGTGTATGCCTTGAGTGCCACCAGAGTTTCGGAAATAACTCGAAAGTACGCCTTTGGATATCGACATAGTTTAGAAAACATACGCCTTTGGATGTCGACAGAGCTTCGGAAATACGTCTAAAGTACGCCTTTGGAAGTCACCAGAACATCGAATATACAGTTAGTGTACGTTTCTGAGTGTCTCCAAATATTCGAAAATACGACTAAGTATAGTAGATATTCGACATTCGCGTGTAGGATAACTAGGATATCAGAATACCTAACTAATACTACAAGTATGGTAGATACTAGTACATTGCATTCCGAATCAAGAACTAACCACGACTATTAGGAAAATAAGGGTTTTTCCTGGGATAACATAACTGCTTTCAACCAAACTGTGTAACGAATGGATAACTAAACTTTCTTTATAAGAAAATATGGGATTTTCTTGGATAACGACTTTTTCAGATAACCAAAGGAAACTTGTTCTTTTTCGAAAATAAATCGCTTATGAACTCACCAGCTTTATGTTGATTTTCAAACTGCTTGTATTCTCAGGTCCACATTAGACAGGTACACCGCGATCTTTTGGAGAAGACGGAGCGTATAGAAGACTCGTCTTTGTTTTTTGTTCATATGATATATATGTATAACACATGTAACTCTTTGTTTTCAGACAATGTAAGTGAATCTATGTAATGTAAAGTTTTGTGTTTACTATGCTTACTATGTACATTGGTTGCGATACTTCATGACGTCCTCCGCCCCGGAACATTTCCGCCATCGGTTTCGGGGTGTGACACCTTCCTTTTTCCTTGTGATCAAAATCACTAAAAAGCAACACAAATGCCTTAGCTCTTTACACAATGGTTAGGGTTTGCTATGGGGGTTTCTAGAAGCAATAGGGACGAAGGGTGGCTGGATGAGATGCTTAAATAGGGTGCAAACCCTTAGATTAGGGTTTTGTCCAGTTAAAGTCTACTCGTTAAGTCTGGAAGATGACTCGACGAGTCCTTCATTTAAAACCCGTATCAAATCCGCTTCTAATCGACGAGTTGCGTCTTCAACTCACCGAGTACAAGGCCAAAAATGCAAAATTCTTAAATAAAATACATACCAAGAACCAGGTGCTACAAATCTCCACCACTTATTTTAGACTTCGTCCTCAAAGTCTGCTGCTTGTTCCTGGAAAAGTTATGGGTAATGCTCCATCGTCTCATCCACTGGCTCCCAAGTCTATTCTGAGCCCTTCTGGTGCTACCATTGCACCTTCACCAGCTCGACCCTCTTACTCCTCAGATCCTTCGACTTCCGGTCAAGGATCACCACAAGCTGCTCAATGTAATTAAGACTGTCATCAACCTGAATATCCTCTAAAGGCACCACCGCTGAGTCGTCCACCAGGCACTTCCGCAGCTGGGAGACGTGGAAAGTGATGTGGATCTGACTGAGTTCGGCTGGCAGATCCGGCCTGTACGCCACCTTGCCCACCCGGGCTAAAACCCTAAACGGTCCAATGTACCTGCGGCCCAAATTCCCCTGTTTCCTAAATCGGATGATGCCCTTCCATGGAGACACCTTCAGGAGAACCATATCCCCGACCTGGAACTCCATATCTGATCGAGGCTTGTCGGCATAACTTTTCTGCCGACTCTGAGCAGTCTGAAGCCTGCTCTGGACCTGTTGAATCCTCTCTGTCGTCTTGAACACCACTTCGATGCTCCCCATGACCCTCTGGCCAACCTCACCCCAACATATCGGGGTCCTGCACTTCCTCCCGTATAACATCTCGAAGGGAGGACGATGAATACTCATGTGGTAGATGTTGTTGTAAGAGAACTTAGCCAATGGGAGGTAAGTATCCCAACTAGCACCGAAGTCTAACACACACGCACATAGCATATCCTCCAGAGTCTGGATGGTCTGCTAGCTCTAACCATCTGTCTGCGGGTGAAATGCAGTGCTAATGTGGGGACAAGTACCCAACTCGTCATGGAATTTCTTCCAGAACATGGAAGTGAACCGTACATCCCTGTCAGAAACCACGGAGATTGTCACTCTGTGTCGAGCCACCACCTCTCGAATGTAGATGTTGGCCAACTTCTCGGCCGAGATACTCTCCTGGATTGGTATGAAATGCGCACTCTTGGTCAACCGATCCATGATGACCCATATGTAATCCACTCCCCGCGCGGTCCTGGGAAGTTTGGTGATGATGTCCATGGTAATATCTTCCTACTTCCACAGGGTAATATCCAACAGCTACATCTTGCCGTGTGGCCTCTAGTGCTCGGCCTTGACCTTCCTGCAGGTCAAGCATAGCTCCACATACCATGCTACATCCCGCTTCATGCAGGGCCACCAATAGTCTAGACGAAGATCTCTATACATCTTCGTCGCCCCGAGATGAATAGAGAACCTGGATTTGTGTACCTCTTCCATCAACGTCCGACGCATGCCTCCATGATATGGGACCTACACCCTTCGGTGCAAAGTCAACAATCCTCGACTATCATAGTCGAAGGAGGAAACCTGACCCACGATTCGCTCGCTCTTCTGATGTTCCTCCTTCATGGCCTCCTATTGGGCCTCCTAGATCTGCTCCAACAGCGGAGTCACCACCGTCATCCTCACATAGAAATCCCTGATCAGCGCTGCCTTGCGTCTAAGTACGTCGGCCACAACATTAGCCTTCCTAGGTGGTAGAGGATCTTGCAATAATAATCCTTCACTACGTCCAACCACCGACGCTGCCTCATGTTCTGATTCGGCTGATCCATATGGTACCTCAAACTCTTGTGGTCCGTGTAAATGGTACAACGGACCCCAAAAAGGTAATGACACCAAATCTCTAGGGCGAACACAACAGCCCCCAACTCCAAATCATTCGTCGGATAGTTCGCCTCGTGAGGCTTCAGTTTCCTCGAAGCGTATGCAATAACATGGACTCCCTGCATCAATATCGCGCCCAATCCTGAGATGGATGCATCGCAATATACCACAAAATCCTCCATGCCCTCAGGCGGGGCTAACATTGGCGCCTCGTACAATCTTTGTCTCAATGTCTCGAATGTGGCCTCCTGCTCAGGCCCCCAACGAAAGACCACAACTTTCCTCGTCAACCTAGTCAGGGGCACGGCTATCTTGGACAAGTCCTGAATGAACCTCCGATAGTAGCCTACCAGTCCCAAGAAGCTCCGAATCTTGGATGTAGACCTCAGAACCTCCCACCTTATCACAGCCTCCACCTTGGCCGGGTCAACCGAAATCCCATTCTGGTTCACAAGGTGCCCAAGAAACTGCACCCCGTGCAACCAGAACTCACACTTGGAGAACTTAGTATATAAGTCCTCCCTCCTCAATGTACCCAGAACCTCCCGCAAGTACTCCTCATGCTGCTCTCGTGTCTTGGAATAAACCAAGATGTCATCGATGAAAACTCTCATAGACCGATCCAACATCTGTCTACACACGTGGTTCATGAGATCCATGAACGCAGAAGGAACATTGGTGAGCCTGAAAGGCATCACCACGAACTCATAGTGGCCATAGTGTGTCCGGAACGCAGTCTTCTGTACATCCTCCTCTCTGACCCTCATCTGATGATATCCTGAACGCAGATCAATCTTGGAGAACCAAGATGCTCCTGTAGCTGGTCAAAGAGGTCATAAATCCTCAGAAGTGGGTAACGGTTCTTCACCATTACCTTGTTCAACTCCCGATAGTCTATACGCATCCGATGTGACCCGTCATTCTTCCTCACAAACAAAATCGAGGCTCCCCAGGGTGAACTACTCGGTCTAATGAATCCCTTGTCTAACAGCTCCTACAACTGCGTAGACAACTCCTTCATCTCAGGAGGAGCCAACCGATACGGTGCCTTGGATATCGAAGCCGCACCAGGGACTAGGTCGATCCTGAACTCCACCTACCTCTCCGGAGGTATCCCATGCAACTCCTCAGGAAATACATCTGCAAACTCTCGTACCACGGGTACAACGCCCACTGTCGCCTTACCCGTTTCACGAGTATCCATAACATAGCCAATGAATCTCGCGCAACCCTGCTGAAGGTAGCGCCTAGCTCTCGCTGCTGAACATAAAGTCGGTCCTTGCTGTGGCCTCTCACACTGAATCACCAGCTCTCTCCCACTTGGGTCCTGATCTGCACCAACTTCTGCATGCAGTCAATCACTGCCCCATTAGGGCTCAACAAGTCCATGCCTATAATCACCTTGTTCCCATGCAACGGAATGGGAACCAAGTCTACTAGGTAACGATCCTCGAATAACCTCAGCACACCATCTCGGAAAACTGTTGATGCTCACACTGATCGATCATCAGAAATCTCTACCTCTAAAGGGTAATCCAACATGCCAAAAGACTCAGAAAACCTCTTGCTGAGCACAAGAGAAACAAAAGATCGAGTGGCAGCTGAATCAAACAACACGTATACCGGAATACCGTTCACATGGAATGATCCTAAACATATATATATATATATATATATATATATATATATATATATATATACAGAGCATATATCAATATCATAAACATCATATAAATAGATCAAAGGGGAAGAATCATATCCGTCACCACATCGGGTGCGGCGCGTACCTTCTCGGTAGTCAACTGGAAGGCTCGGCTCTTCACCACTAGAGTCTCTGCCTTTCCCTGCCGGCCATCAGTAATCTGTAGGGTCGCTGGAGCTGGCGGCTTCACTGGCACTGCTGCTGTTAACTGGGGGCAATTGGCCTTCTTATGGCCCCTCTGGTTGTAGTGTAAACACAGCAACTTGGATGTCTGAATAGTGGGTGCAGGGGTGGTACAATCCTTGATAAAGTGCCTCGTCTTGTTGTACTTATAGCAGCCCGACGATCCCAACCTACAAGCTCCCTCATCTGGCCTGCCGCATTTCCTACAGCGGACCTGTCCTGAGAGGCCTTTTGGCCTACCATCTGATCCCTTGGGCTTCTTCCCCAAAGCCCCAACCACCTGCCCCCCTCTACCTTCCTCTTCCGGATGTGCTCCAAATCAATCTCCCTCTCCCTTGTCCTGGCAATCATGGAATCCAGGGTAGGGCAAGCTGAAATACTAGCATGCTCCAGAATGTCGCCTCGCAGCATGTCCTGGTAGCAGTTCCTCCTCATGTCCTCATCTCCCGCATACTAGGGCACCAATAACGCCCTCTCCCGGAACTTGGCGGTGATCTCCGCCACAGTCTCTATAGTCTATCTCATATCCAAAAACTCCCTAACCAGCTGCTGAAGCTACACAACTGGCGCGAACTCACTCCTGAATCGGGTCACAAAGTCCGGCCATGACATAGCCTCAACAGCCGAGGCTCCCAGAGAGGCACCAACCGACTCCCACCAATCTCTGGCCCTGTCTCTCAAGCAACCTGCTGCATATCTCACCTTCGACCCCTCGGGGCAGAAGCTGGTCAAATGTGCAGACTGAATGTCTACAATCCACCGTCTGGCAACAAGGGGGTCCTTCGCCCCATGGAAATCTAGCGCACCACTGCCCCTAAAGTACTTAAAAGACAATGTGCGTGATCCCGACTGGTTGGACGCCAGGTCACTCCTAAATGCCCGAAGGCGATCCTCCATCAGCTCCATGATCCCCTCCTTGATTGACCAGAAATGACCAGGGTCGCATCAAGGATGCCTCTCATGATCTCAGACGTGATAAACTCGCGTAGCCCATCATCCACATGCTCGGATCCCACCTGATCCTGAACCTCCTGCTCCATGTCGTGTGGTCACCACACTGAAAATAAACACATAAATGTTAGGATCATACATACTCTCGAGAGGTCTCACACTCTCTCCAAGTTCCTGGTTCCATCTCGGCCCTCCTTGACTCGAGTACGGATCCTCTGCTTCCAGTAGTACGCGCCCATACTACCTTCCACATCTATTCGTACTTTCCTCAAGGATTGCTTCGACTTCACCAACTCCCTTTACCGATACCCTTTTTTCACACTAATCTCATCCTAGGCTTGCCCTAGGGTACCTCTGACTCCACCCTAACCAGTCCTCAGCTACTGAAGGGCTCTTCGTAATGCCATTTAGCCATTACCTAAATACAATCACATGCAACGAGGCCCGGATAATCCTTCGAGTAAGGGACTCATCCCTACAACGGTTAGGACTTAAACAAGAGCTGCGAAATAGGGTCAAATCCAATCCTCTAAGATTATCCAACCTTGATCACATGTTACTTTAACGTATTCACCTAATAGCTACTCCCATGACTTAGAGTCCCACATAGCACAAAGCAAGCACCATTCATACAAAAGGGAACGATCTCAAGCAATCATATCCTCATAACAGGAACCTATACTAGCATACAATGCTAAGCTCATACTATCAGGCATAACCTAAACAGGCTATCCTACTGCTGTCTACTCAATACTAGCATGCATTTCTCATAAGCTGAAACACATAAAGCAGGCACATAAGGGATCATTCCTAGATCCTTAGTCCTATGTTTTATATAACATAAACTTGTATGGGTAATTTGGGGAATACTTACTTGAGCTCGGCTTGTCACGCACATCACACACTTCGTTCTTTCTCAAAACTTCTTTCACTTATCTTTTTGAAAACCATTTTCTTGTGAAAAGCTTTTAATCCCTAGATTTGAGTCCAGACACCCCCGAGGGTGTGTCCGAATCGCACAAACCAGGGCTTTGATACCAACTTGTATCATCCCAAATTTCGAGTCCAAAATTTTCATTTTAATTAACTGATTATAAAAACATTCATAAGAAAACTACATAAAAATATTTCATTTCGTAAATCAATATATCATGTCTAAAAACCCAAATCATAAAATAGCAACATGTTAGAGTACAATCCCAGAATATCTCAACTGCAGAAAATCGATGCATATGTGTATGATGTGCTGCTACCACGCCAGCTCCTTCCCCTTAGCTGAAGAAGTACCTAAAACCAAAACTGTAAACTATAAGCACGAAGCTTAGTAAGTTCCCCCATCGTACCACATACCATACAATCATATAGCATACATAATGTCGGGCAATTTTGGGGTGCGACCTACCCGGTACGGCCATTCTGGGGTGCCGACCAACCTGGTACGTCCATTCTCGGGTGTTGACCTACCCGTGTCAAGCCATTCTGGGGTGCTGACCTACCCATGTCAAGCCATTATGGGGTGCGGACCAACCCATGTCAAGCCATTCTGGGGTGTTGACCTACCCGTCGGTCCTAACAACCAACCCTCGAGGACTATTCCCTTCCAACTACCACTATCACATATTACATATCAGGCTAGCATATAAACATATCATCACGTACTGTCAAACATATTTGGGGTGCCTGACCTACCCTTCAGTCCTAACAACCGAAATCTACTACTATCACATATAACATATCATGCCGACATATAACATATCAAGTAGTAGCAAACCAAGATGATATCACAAAGATGACCATCTATCATACAACTCCTACTGGTGGGTCGGAATTGTGGCTGTAGACCCACCGCTACTGGAAGGTAACTCACCTCGTACGAGTAGCTGCTAATAATCTGCGCGGGAAATCTTTGTCTGTTGCTACTCAAGAAATCCTCCGGCTATAATCCTTACAAAACACTCAATTAGAATATGATATCTACTCTTAGGGTAAAATGACTATTTTACTCCTAACCAAGTCCAAGTCAAAGTCAAAGTCAACTTCCAGTTGACCCGACTCGCCGAGTTGGACCGCCAATAGCCAAGTCCCTATCCTTTCATTTGTCCTTCTTCATGCCTCTACTCGTCGAGTTTGGCAACGACTCGACGAGTTCTCCTTCTAAAACAACCCCGAATGAACCGTCATCCGACTCACCGAGTTGTATGAAAAAATCGTCGAGTTAATAACCATCCTATGAACAAGTCCTGTCCTTGACTCGCCGAGTTGTATGAACAACTCGTCGAGTTCATCTTCAAGAGTTGGGAGATTTCCTTGGACTCGCCGAGTCGGCTTATGCACTCGTTGAGTCCTATGAACTCCAAGACTATGGCTTATCCCAATACGTTTGGGTTACTCCCTTGGATCCTCTAAAACCTTTCTGACCCTTAACTGGGTCTCTTTGAATCATAACAGTAAAGGGGAGCCTAACCTCGGACTCACCGAGTCCCAAGAATGACTCGCCGAGTCGATACTGTCCAAGTCTATTTCTTCGATTTTTGGTGTACAACTCTTATCCGATTCCTAGATCTAGGTCCCTAAACTCGATCTAGCACGTAAAGTTACGAACTTTACATGCATGAATGCGACATTAAACCTAAAACGCTCTAAAATAGACTCTTAAGTTTCATGGGGGCTTCCATGGGTGCAAAAGCATCCGTTTTCTGCCTTGTAACTCCTTCATGGTCCTAGATCTGAAGCCTCAGCCCCCAACCGTTCTTGCAATCATGGTGTGTTACCAAGGATGGCTTATAAAAGCCCTAAATCTCCCCAAAAAGGGATCCAGCAAATGAACAAGCAAGGTATCGACGTTATACCTTCTGGGAACTGCAAATGATGCACAAACTTGAACGCCCTTGGTCTTTTCTTGATCCTTCTAGGCCCTTCCTTCTTCCTTGTGATCAAAATCACTAAAAAGCACCACAAATGCCTTAGCTCTTTACACAACGGTTAGGGGTTACTATGGGGGGTTTCTGGAAGCAATAGGCACGAAGGGTGGCTGGATGAGATACTCAAATAGGGTGCAAACTCTTAGATTATGGTTTTGTCCAGTCAGAGTCTACTCGTTGAGTCTGGAAGCCGACTCGACGAGTCCGTCATTTAAATCCCGTATCAAATTCGCTTCTACTCGACGAGTTGGGCCTTCAACCCGCCATGTCCCAAGCAAAAAATGCAAAATTCTTAAATAAAATACATACCAGGAACCAGGTGCTACAGACCTAGATGTCGCTGCTTCGTACTTTCGTTCCTTTCGTCGTCCCTTCAACGTTATTCTTCTCCAAGAGAGAATTACAGTTGTGTGGTAGGTGTTTTTGCACGTGTATGTGCATGTTTCAGTATGTGTTGACATGTGTTTGTTGGCCAGAAAACAAGAGGACTACCATGGTGGCCAACCATGGTGGTTATCACCGTTCTTCCACCACTAAGCACCATCTCGGGTGGTTGTGTGCATGTTCTATTGTCGTGATGTCGCATGGATATTTCATGGATGAAAAATGAAGAAAACCCACCACCACCACCGAAAGGTGGTGGCTACCACCTTCTGCCGCCATCTGCCATCATCTTGGTGGTTGTATTGGGCATTTTTCCTTGTTCTTTTTGGTGTTAACGTGTATGTGTAATGCAAGAACTTTTATGCGTTCTTGGATTGTTGGATTTATCACTTGAAACCACTTCTACCACTATGTATAGGTGGTTGCCGCCTCAATCGCTGCCGCCCACCATTGCCTAAGGTGGCATTAGGTGGCGCTCAACTTTTTAAACATTAAATTACCCAAACAGTTAACTTTAGCCCGAGTGGCACGAGTTTGGGGATAGAAACCCTAATTAGGGTTTAGAAAACCCTAATGTCAAGAAAACCCTAGTTTTGGACTTGGTCGGGACCCACATTAAAGTTGTTAATTAATCTTTAAATAATACTTAATAATGCCCCTACAATTAACTTTATGCAATATTGGACTTAATTGATTAAGTGCTTAAAGGGTTAAGTGTAGGACACTAACCCTAATTATCATTTTATGTGAAAAACCCTAGAATCGAGGAGCTCTATTTTGGATAATGATCGGGCATGTAATTGGGTCATTGATTGGATTATTATTTCACCCAAGAATGACTAAGTCAAACCTTAATTAGTCCTACCCTTAGGTG